>NC_052506.1:60202377-61582377 GCF_014356525.2 Nilaparvata lugens | reverse complement strand
GTGATTTGAAACTTGGTTCATAGAAAAGCTTAGCCAAAACGATTAGTCATTTTTATCAACGGGAGTTTTTAGCAACTTTATGGGAGTAGCTACGAAGTCAGTGAGCTTTTTTGAATAAATGATCTGGTAACAAACAAAAGCCTGCAATAACTCGAGACATTACAAAGATTTGAGCAATAATTATTCACAGAGCACAGTTTGAATAGAAGTCTCAGCGGGATGCAGCTAATGAGAATGCTACGTGCCATGGTGAACCATACAACAAACAGTTTGAATATTGTTTCTTATTGCAAGAGAAAATTAAAATGCTTCATTACATTACCGTTCATGGAAAGCTCCAGAATTTGATGAAGAATTTTAAATCATTTGATCCTACAAGTTTATTGGAAATAAATAATACTGAATTGTGAAACCAATGAGGTAAAACAACTGTGGAACATGCAGAAATAAATGATGCTGTACTCTTTTTATGATTAAAACAATTATAATTACAGTTTTTTTGTGAACGCGAGCTATCAGTTCTTTAACAAGCTAACTTATGACATAGAGGAAAAAATCTACATAAAACATGAGACATTGAACATTAGAGAAAGATGTGACCAATGAGACTAATTTTAGTGGGGTATGGAGTCATTGTAGAAAGCTTGGCGTCAATCGGTAGAGCATGAGAGTTATTTTAATAATTATAAAATCTGGTCGTGGTTTTACTAGGATATAATCTCACTAAAGTCTTCAAAGGCCCAGACATGAGCTTTCACAATAATACTGATAATTTATAAAAAAATATATATATATATATATATATATATATATATATATATATATATATATAAAACTTATATCCTATAGTATTGAGGAATAAAATGAATAGTACACCATAAAAATTTGATACATAATTATATTAACAAGTATCTCAAGAATGAATCAGAGCTACATTATATTATCGCAAATTATATTATAAAAATTAATGATCATATGAACATTTGTATTATCAACTTAGAACTTAGTATTCTTTTGATTGGTGTATCTTTTGACATATGAATTGACTCGTTACTATCCAATAAAATATCTCTTATACCATCTTTAAACTTGCGCAAGTATTTTTACCAATTTCTTAATTTTTAAAACCCTTTCGACGAGCTAGCTTTGATTTCTTATTTTATTTCGAAGCACTGAGGGCGCCCTATCACTATTTCAAATATTATTCACTCACGTGCCGGATTCTCGATGAGCTGCTGATGGCGATCCAAACTCCTGGTGGTCCTGGATTATTTGTGGCCGAAGTCGTCTCTTCCAAGGGATTAAAAATATTTAAATGACTTTTGCTTTACAATAGCATCACAAAGTCTTATGAGAAAATTAGTAATTCGATTTAACTTTAAGTTATTAAAAGGTACTGTAAGATATTGCGCTCTACAATTTCTGGTGACATCTCATGGTAGTGGTTGGCAGGCAAGTGGGGAAGTTCTCCTTTCTAATTCACAATTTTCATTTCTGATTTCCAAATTTACATAAAATTTAAATAATCTGTTCCTCCGCCATTCAAGGCTCAGATAGTTCGTGCCGATCTATTAAATTATTACTTATGTTACATCTTTGATAATTTATCTGCCTTCGGGCCGTATCCAAAACATAAACTGTACAACAATAATTCATAAATTCTTAACATTTATAGAAATATATACAAATATATTTGAATCGGCTCACTATTACCGCCTATCAATTGCTACCATTTGATTGGTGCATGCAAATTATTATAGTATACATGCGCCTAGGAACCTCCTACTTCCTTAATACATTAAATTATTTTTGTCTGGGTTTTTTAATACGTTTTTTACATGCAGTGTAATTTTTTAAAGGTTATAGGTTGATTCTCATATTACAACAATTAGCCACGTGGATTTTTTGGTTCCTCAAGTTGCATACTATTTCGTTACAATAAGTTTCTGCCAAGGTGTTTGGCTAGATTCTACGTTATGCGACTCAGTCGATTATTAGGTCGCCGATCAATAGATATTTTACGCCTAACCTCAAATTTTCAATATTTTATATAATATTATATAGGTAGCAAAATTATTTTCATTTCTATTCGGCCGTTATAAATTTAGCCATGATGCCTGATATTATCTAATCTTTAAACATTATCATCTTTGGCGATATTAGCCTATTATTCCACTTAGACCTATAAATTTCTCCAAATAGGAATTTTTATTTATCCCTCCGAAAGTCAAAACGTTACACTGTTTATCTTCTCTCTCTATACTTATAAAAGGCTAAGCCCCCACAGACTGAAATCACACCACAGCCCAAACTACTGAGCCTAAAAACTTGAAATTTTGCAGGATTGTTTATGGTAGCCTGAAAACATCCACTAAGAAAGGATTTTCAGAAATTTGCCCCCCTAAGGGAGCTGGGCCCCCCCCCAAAATTTTGTACTTTTTAACCGCTCATTGCACAGCAAAGTCATGAGGAACTTTTTTGTTCAGCTACAAAAAAAAATTCGATCTATGCAGAAAAATTTTGATCAGGAGCACAGGGGGGTCCAGGAGAGGGCGTTTTTCGAAAATTTTGATGTAAAATCACACTACAGCTCAAACTAATTGGCCTACAGACTTGAAACTTTGCACAAATATTCTTCAAACATGCTAGACGCGCACTAAGAACGGATTTTGAGATATTTTGCCTCTAAGGGTTTCAAAGGATGAAAAAGGATCTTATTAAGTAAGGTTATGAACATGGTAAGGTGAGTGCCATATGGAAATGAGATTTTGAGAATTTATTTATTGACATGTGATATTCTAACATATGTTGTAATCATTGGAAATAACAAAATAATATGATAGAAATTCAAAAAAGAACATCTGTTTTATTATTGCTTTCTACCTGATTCCACTTAACCTCAATAATATTGTTCTGATATTGATAAATATATGTTTAATAATATTATTATTATTATTGATATAATAAAAGTATTGTTTTGATAATTAATTATTATCATTAATATAATAATAGTATTGTTTTGGTAATCAATAAATATTTTTATTTTTACAAACTCTGTATAATATAATGGTGAATGTGAATCAGCTGCATCAAAGAAATTATCTCAAAAACATATGTTTAGGAAAACCATAGTTTTGAGCTTCGTTTTCCTGATGCAATGCTTAAGCCCGCACGTGGCATGTATGATTAATTTTTCAGCTAGAACAGTTTTTTGAGACTGCTTAATAAACGTCTCCAGTTTTATCAATGCTGTATCGGCAATATGAAAACGCATGCCGTTATGTCAAGTAGTTTTCAAGTCTACAGGGAACAAACAAACATACAAACAAACACACAAACAGACATTCATTTTTTTATAAATAGATTTCCATTCGTCTCAAATAAGCCTCTCTAAATGAAGGTAGAATGATAAGGATTCAGTTCTGTTGTTTTAACATTTTTTCAGATCACTTTCAAAAATTTCATGTAGTACCTACTATTGTGTTTGAGACACTTCTGGTGCTATCATAGTTTCACCACCATTCTGTTCCACAGTCCTATCTCTTGCTGTCGTTAACTATATCTATAATAATTATATAAAGTAAAGAGCTGGCTTATGCACGTACGGGATAGGAAAATTATGTTTGACGCATCATCACGTCTGAACTACTGGACTAATTAACTTGAAATTTTGCTTATATATTCTTAATTAACCAAGGATGGTTATAGGCCTATTCTCAATTCTTCAAAATTTCATTACGTCAAGTTTTCATTTTGTCAAATTTTAAAATAGATCCTTGCGAAGCACGGGTTCTTGCTAGTATTTTTATATCTGGTTATTTATGTTCAACGGATCTCGAAAACGGTTCTAACAATTTTCACGAAATTTGGAACAAAGTGGGTTTATGATATAAAAATTCGTTTGCACTAGGTCTCATCCTTGAGAAACTCGCTGAACGACTTAAAAGGATAATTCATCGTTGGCTGAAACAGCAGAGACTTTCGTCGTCTGTGGATAGTAAAAAGTGAGGGAGTGATTCTGTGGAAAATCAAAATATCGCATCCCCGAAATTCATAAGCTAACGTAAAGCCAGCTGTAAAATATAAACACGTTCATTTTAGAGAATTGTGCTCTGTTTATCAATAGATAAAAATAACAATAGACAAAATTCACACGTGAGGCTGGTTAATACGTTTTTGAAGTGTTGATGCGTATGTAAACCTGTGTTTTGCCGAAATTGAAATGTGGAGTGTGAAGCATTGTTCAATATTTTATATCAACACGAGCCACTCAATATTCAAACCCGTTTCAGTAGCTTTGTAAGTGTGATACTTTGATACGCCTTGATTAAAGTTGATTGCATATCCATATTGTTTTGTAAATTTTGAAAGTGATAGCCATGTTATCAGAAATTCCCATTGTTGTCTTGTCACGTATGATTTGCTGGAAATTTGCGGTTAATTATTATTCTTCTCATTCAAACTGATTCAAATTTCAAGAATCTGATAAGAAACATAGGTTACAGTGTTGGTGAATTGTGATTCTACGAATATAATCGAGCGGAATAAGAATGAAATGATGTAACCAAATAATTATTACAATATACGTTTAACGGTTGAACCACAATTTAGCTGTTGGATTCTATTTTTAACTTTTTTGTGTTTTGAAACATACTTTTATTATAATAGGTAGAATTTTTCAAATGAAGTAAAGTATTATGAAATCAAATATAGCATTTTTCTTATAATTCTTATACGTAAAACTTAATTATTTTTAATAAATTATTAAACAATAAAGACATACTTGTGAAGGAGCAGAGAAAATTATTAGCTATTTTCAATGTACAGGAGTAATATTATCCGCCTACTCCAAAACTCAAACTTGGACATGAATTGCATGAACCATGGATTATAGTTATCTGAGTGTTGATAACTCGCTGGTGTTTTCTTACTGAAGACCAAGTAAGGTTTCTGTTGAGTAACTTTGTATTTGTATTCTGAACATAAATGGTAGTGGACATTGTTGGAGCATGCCAAGCATGCCGAATCACCACAACAGTCATGTTTACAGTTTACAGATCATTCCATGCGACTGCTTGTCGACTGTGGAAAGGCAGTTGCGAGGCCTGTGTGCTGTGGAACGGTGCAGTTGTGGTTTTGATGTTGATGACTAGCGAAGTTTGCCCTTAACATTCAATGATATTACACCAAAACTTACCAGCTTCACCTATTGTGTGTGTTGGTGTGTTGTGTGTTCACACGTTCGTTTGTTGAAAATAGTGACGAATTGGCCGGCAGCATCGCTTCACTCGCTCCATTTGTCCAACCCCTGTACCGGTGATGAAGTCAGCCTGTAGTCCAGCAGGATCGTTTTTCTTGCCATATCCGTCAATAGGGACATCGCTTGTTGAGTCATCTATTTGGCCTATATCTATAGTTTCTATGAGTGCCTGCCTGATTGAATGGTGATTCAATTTTTTACTTTCCTTGCCCTATTACCATAGGTAAGGAAAGTATTGCTTTCCGAAAAAAAATAAGGTACTCCAATTTCTGAATTTCTATACGTTTCAAGGTCCCACGAGTCCAAAAAAGTGGTTTTAGGGTATTGGTATGTATGTGTGGTGTGTGTGTGTGTGTGTGTGTGTATGAGTGTATGTGCGTCTGTGTACACGATATCTCATCTCCCAATTGACGGAATGACTTGAAATTTAAAACGTGAGGTCCTTACAATATAAGGATCCGACGCGAAGAATGGCGGCTAAAATGGCAAAAATGCTGTCAAAAACAGGTTTTTTCGCGATTTTCTCGAGAACGGCTCCGACGATTTTGATTAAAGTTATACCTAAAACAGTCATCGATAAGCTATATCAACTGCCACAAGTCCCATATCTGTAAAAATTCCAGGAGCTCCGCTCCATCCATGCAAAGTTTGATTTTAGATTCTCAATTATCAGGCTTCAGATACAATTTAAACAAAACATTCCGAGTGGAAAAGATTGAGCATGAGAATCTCTACAATTGATGTTCAGTAAAATTTTCACCTAAAATTAAAAATAAACTCGAGATTCGAGAAAATGTGATTGTGTGCAAACTGTTGGCAACTGTTGATTCTATTAAATGATTCACTATGAAGAGATAGCAGACCTCGTGTGTCTCCAGCGTTATTGCCCTGTCACCAGCTGGCTCAAATCTTTGAATAGTAGACTTGTGATGCGCGAGAACACTAGCGTCAGGTAATCAATTTTCATAACGGTATGGAAAGTTGTGTGAGTGCGCCACACCAGATTTTTCCACCTGCTTGGCACTCGGCGGTGTAAGATTTTCTATGTATTTTGGTGTTGGGTGAAATAATATCATTACTATTTTTTAACATGAGAAGAGCTAGAGAAAACTTATACAGTATAAAAATATTGTTTAATCTATGCTTTAGCCTATTATATATATATATATAATATATATATATATATATATATATATATATATATATATATATATATATATATAATTTCTAATGTAAAGAACATGAAGAAAACAGTATTTGAAATTATATAGTATAATTATGTCTAGTGGTTGCGCTCTTGTATTCCTCCTAGTCACTGATCGCCTGTACTGTTTGTAGGCAATAGGTGTTTACTACTGTACTTGCAAAATCTTGGTAAACGCCGAGAGTAACTACAAAGCGATGACCAAAGTATGTGCACCGTAATGTCCATAGTAACGGAATAACACTCCCAAATACGAAGAGTTTCAGATATTAGAATACCAGTAACTCCTTCAATTCATTATGCACAATACCTATGATATGTTAAAGTTGAATATATTTTTGTTCAATGTTACTACTCAGCCTATTGAACTAGAGAGAATAAACTCTAAAGGGAAATTTATAAAATCTGTCAACCAATATAGAGTTCTTCTTACTTTTAACTTACTATTGAATCCACTTATTATTAACGTTGGATAGTAAGTGACGATCGTTTCAACCTGGTGTTGGTCAACTTCAGGAACAGTTCGGAACAATCGTCACTGCTTGTTGCGAGTGCATTTCTCACTTCATAAGAGTATTTGAATTCAAGTTTGAAAAGAGTGGATATGCAACACAGTAATCAATAGTGAGCTATATGCCAATGGAACATCAATACCCTAGTGATAGAAATGTTGCGACGACTGGTGATGCGTCAAGAGGATGCTGCAGAAACGTGCTTACGTGAATTGAGTGAGAATAAAGTAGAGGAGACTTCCAAAAGTTTTTTCTCGCGGTACGTAGCAAGAATCTCAAAGATTTTCCTTCTGTGAGAGTTCGTTATTCCTGGTCCCGGCTGGGGAATGTTGGAATGAAATTTCTTGAAAGTTGAATAGGCTGAAGGATATTTCTGAATATTCAAAAGATTGTTCTATAGAGTCTTTGAATCTTAAAATATCCTTTGATAGAGTTATTCGCGAGATATTACATAACAGTGCACTTGTGAGGTTGTTCGACGTTATATTCTACTAATTAAAAATAATTGTTAGCAGGTAAATGGGAAGTTGTTTCAATTCCGTTCAGAACATTCAGTATACTCACAGCTCTGCAGATATCACGTAACTTATTGTTTACATCACAGCCCACTAACTTACGGCCAAATTTGTTCTTCAAACATTTTGGTGGTTTCTCAACTGAGAAAAAGCATTGAAAAACTTCTCCAAGCCACACTTTACATTGAATGATAATAATTTGTATAGTTTTGGAAAATATTCTTCTGTTACTATGTATAATCATTAGTAATCCATGAGAAATATCAGTCAGTATTTCACATGTGTTCGATTCGATGTTATTAATTGTTTTTCTAGTTTCTAGATTGAACTTGGTTGTGGAATAAATTTCCTTCGATGTTATTCTTTTTGAACTTTCTATTCATCCTTCTGTTATTGGAATAAAATGATGTCTAGAAACATGATTTAGCAACGTATTGGAATAACATAAAGTTTCTTTAAGAGAATATATCAGTAATCATTATTTTTTCACTGTTATGCATGAAGATCCTATGAACACTATGGAATAATGAATGAGCAAGTTGGAATGAATTATTTTAGGGATGTATAAAGGAAATGATAATAAAAGGAAAAAGACTGGAAACATAATACGAAACTGTACCTTTCATCCTGAACGTGCACCCACTTGAAAATTTATTGGGTATTATTGACTTGTTTGTTCCAAGCCAATCAATCCTGTGGTTGAAAAATTCCAATTACATTTGCACCATGTTATATTGCTTTTGCACAAAACCAGCTTACTCAATAACAATGGCTCTGTAATCGATTTTGACCTTGACCATGACCTGTGAATAATGCGGCTCAAACTCAACATATTATTAAGAGCTTAGTGATAAGTTAACTCCTCTTTACAGCACAGCGAGGCATTTCAAGGAAGTTAGAATGCATTAATGATAGGTGAGAAAGTATTAAGTTGAATACATCCATATTTACGTAACGAAACAAGTTTGGAGGATCCATAAGAGTTTGATATTGCATTGGATAAATTGAACACTTTTATCAAAGATGTTGCAGAATTCTTATTTAGCATGAATATGAAAACAGAATAGATATGTACATATCTTAATAAAACTATCAAAGTAGAAATAGCAACAGGCATATTGTGTTTTTATTATATCGAATAGCTTTAAAATAATGAGTCAATACAAGAATACTTGAATACTTGAATAGCTCCTCTTTGATAGAGCTTACTACTTATCTCATTGATTTTTTGATTATGCTCTTGCAAGTTGTATCCGTGTTTACATACCCTCAGAGCCAAGAATTCAGTGTAAGGTATACTATTCTACAATATTTAACTTATGAAAAGCAATTTAGTTGTAATCTTCGAAAACTTCCGAACTGCACTACAGTGTATGGGTTTAGTGTAAGCGATACGACAAATTTCTGGTTCGCTTGCTATGTAGTGAATGATGCTGAACGTACTTTTAGTCTGTACACCAATAATTGAATGGAACCGACTCCCCCTATCTAATTAAAAGGCGACAGATCTGAACCATTTCCATGCTACGATTAATTAAAAGAGGTTGCTACGAAATACGGGCACGGAATACGGGCTTACCGCAGATCAACCGAGGCCCGAGTCTCGTTCGTCGTTAGCAAGCTACCGTCAAACAATTATTCTCACCATCTCTACACTTGTCTGTTAGCATTTGCAATCATTCTAAATTCCAAGCCTGCTATCCGCTCATATTCAAGAATGCGCGATTTCATGTTTTATAGAAAAATATTCCTCGAATAATGTCTATTTTTCATCACATCTTTCGAAAAAACTGAATGTTGTGAACTAATAATGTGCGAAATCCTAATAGTCATTCTTCAAGGAGTCAATACTATATTATTCATATTATTATCTCTACAAAAAAATCAGAAGAGTCGGGAGAGAAAAACTAAGTTAATTTCTTACCATGGAATATAATAAATAGATCTTATTGCTTTAAACAATCTGTTGTAAGCAATCTTATCATTTATGAGTTTTCTCTGCATGTACTATTTCTCCAAAGTTTAGATAATGATGAAAAGTCCGAACTAGTTTTATGTTTTTCTAAGGTTTTCAATTTCACGGAATTCTCAGGGTAGAAATATTCATGCAAACAATATTTATGAATTTAGATGTTCGAATACTAAAATTATAATACCACCTAGTTTTTTCTAAAATAGAAAATATCCACTATAATAATATTGGAAACATTATTAATTTAATAGAGTCTACAAATTCATTCGCATAGTAAATCAAAGTAATTCTTGTTGTTGTTGTTGTTCTTGTTTCTGTTCTTGTTCTTGTTCTTGTTCTTGTTCTTCTTCTTCTTCTTCTTCTTCTTCTTCTTCTTCTTCTTCTCTTCTTCTTCTTCTTCTTCTTCTCTTCTTCTTCTTCTTCTTCTTCTTCTTCTTCTTGTTCTTCTTCTTGTGCCTTTCCGTTAAAGAATGTTGACAATCATTCTAGCAATTAAGAGCTCTGAAGAGTTCGGGGATGGACACTCCAAACCACGTTCTCAAATTCTCCAAGCAAGGTATAAGCCCCCGATTAACATCTCTGCTGCCAATAACTTTCCCTTGCAGTACACATTTCAGCAGCTTCTACTTCGTTCCATTCCTCATGACTGTGTCCTAAATACTGCAATTCTCGTTTTTTAATACAGTAGTGTACATTATCTCAGTCTTCTTATCGAGCTTGTGCAGAACTCTGTTGTTGGATACTCTGTCCATCTATGTTTTTTCAGGATTCTTATATAGTTCAACATATCAAATAATGCTTCCAATTTCTTTGCTGTTGCCTCAGTGAGGATCTAAGAATCTTATTCTCAATTCACAAGAATTAATTATGGAGAATATGTAGCATTGGAGGAATCAAAATTTTTCAAATGAAAGTTCACATCATGCATCTTAAAAATCTTTGCCATGTTTTGGAGCGCTGTTCTTTCCTTTTCAGTACGGGCTTTTATCTCCCAAGAATGACCCCAATGATCATTCAAAACTGTACGTTGTAAGTGTACGTTGGCACGCGCTCCACCACCTCACCGTCTATGTTAAAATGTGTATTCTCTCATAACTTATCATACACTTTGTATGTATTGACTTCCAGACCATATTTTCAACTGACATCGGCCACTTCATTCATCAGTAGTTTTTGAAGTCATTGCGAAGTTTCTGCAAAAATTACAGTGTCATCTGCAAATCTGAAGCTGTTGTACCGCTCTATGTTCAATAGTTAGCCAGCCTCTAAGTATTCCAAGGCCTGTTGAAAAATTGCCTCTGAGTATAAGTTGAATATCACATGGCTGCTTCAACGCCATCCAAAAGAATTTCTGTGCCTGTTTAATCATTTTCAAACTCTTCTTCATGCATTTGGTCTGAGAAGAGTTTTTCAACATAATCCTGCCAGGTTAATTTCATACACTCAATATCTACAATTATTCCTCCTTTGTCATTTTCTATTTTACCGACAGATCTCTTCTTATGATAATTATTGTTTGTAAACTCTTGAACTCTTTTGTACATGTTGCATGTGTCATACTTTGCTTGATCCTATCTTCTCTGATTTTCCTTCTTATTTGTCTATTAATAGATTTGTATCGCTCAGTGTCTCCATGTATTCGCCTCACACTTTTTTCTTCCATAAACTTTATAATCTCATCACACATCCAGCCATCTTATTCCGAAAACCCATTGATCCAAACGTTTCATTTCTTGTGAAACATATTGTATTTTGCCTGCTTGTGCCATTCTCCTTTCACTCCATGTCCCTATCACTGTTCGATTTTCGAGGAATTTATTTTCTCTTCTCCATTAAAAATACTTGCACCACTTGGAGATCCGTTTGTGGGGTACCCTTCAGAGATGAAATTTATTTTTGAAACTGTGTTTTTATTGAATTCTAAGACTGTTTAAAAGCCTTTAAAGCAGTGGTTGCCGATCATGCCTTCTGCATTCTCATGCCGTTGACCAAGAATGAACCTAGTTTTTCCGCCATTGACAATGTTTTTAACACCTTCAAGACAAGAGAGTGCCCTCTCTATGAAGCTCTTCCGCTCTATAAGGAATTTGGAACCCCTCAATGAGATGAAAAGCTCCTCAATTTGGGGCACCTCACAAACAAGTTAACATGATACTTCGATGGATTGAAGAATAGTTGGTTGAATGCAGGGGAAGAAACTAGCATCAGTCACACATGAATCAGAAGATTTGAATAATAACGTATTATGAGAGGAGAGATGGAGTAAAGCAATAGCGTTGGAAAACCTTTGCCTTTTAGATGTCATTGAAATTGAAACTTGTCATGAACAAATTCCAACAATTCGACTTTGGACCAATCGTTTCGCAGCTCCTGGGTGAATGGTTCAGTGAACACTTATTAAGTTTCTGAGTTCAGTTCGGTAGGTTGCCTTCCCATTGATGTGGACCACACACGCGTTGCTACAATTCAGTTTTCTTCTCACAACAAACCAAACATCATTCCTGCCAATTTCATCCAATTCACATATCTTCACATGCATGCAATTCTCCTTGTACTGGTTCACCTTGTGCAAATTCATCTGACAAGCGTAGTCGATTGTAAAATGCTCGCTCGACACTATGACATTCAAGTAATTTTTGCCTCTTTTTCTTTGAGTATCTAAAATGAATTAGCGTTCAATCGAAAGCAGCAACAATCAAAACGGTATCCAGGATAACAGATTATTTGATTTGATTTTTTCTACTCTTACTCGTGACTTGGAAGAGAGTTATAGTTAGAGTTATTGCAGCTGTATTTTTATCATTAAATCTAACTGCTCAAATTTGATTTCATGTTTGTGATTAAGACGTGACGGGACCCGAGTCTGTCAGATGATTAAATTAATATAATGAATAATCATCGTAGATCATAACACTAATGATATTATTATAGTAACAGGAGGAGCTTATGCAATTTTCAGTTCTGGTCTACAAAATGCCAAACATATTGCAACAATATCACGTTACCTTGACACCCAAGAGCTGATTCCTGGTGCTCATATAGGATGCACTACAGGCTTATTGGCGAATATTATGATACACTACATTATGGAACACCGTCATAATGCACCATGCTTGTTATTAGGGATCCCCTTGGTTCCCTGGCAGTATAATGTAACAGGTACGATAGTGATGATAGTGCAATGTAGTTTGCTACAATCTCCTAGATAGTTTGAATATCTATCAAATTGACATGGAGCCATATATTCCACCAATATCCCAGCAGGTTCTGTTATTGGAGATTCAGTTATTGATTTGCAATCAAGCTATTTGATTTGGAAACTAATGCTGACAAATCTAATTGTGAAATATAAGTTTCTGAAAGTGCTTAGCAGCTTACCATACTTGGCCAACTGAACGGGTA
Organism: Nilaparvata lugens; assembly: GCF_014356525.2. Classification (NCBI taxonomy): domain Eukaryota; kingdom Metazoa; phylum Arthropoda; class Insecta; order Hemiptera; family Delphacidae; genus Nilaparvata; species Nilaparvata lugens. The sequence goes on along the minus strand of NC_052506.1, from coordinate 61,569,512 downwards.
TCATATGAATGGTAGTGGTATGGACTATACGGAAAACTTAACTAACTATATGCTGAATTTGGGATTGTTTTCTGGAAATGCGGTACTAGGCGTACAACGGTATCGATTCATTTGTTCATGGGGATTAAGAATAATTCATGAATCTTCCACAAGTATTCACATCATTAATAGGATAGCGTTAGTGCATGAGTACATGCTTTATTATTCTACGCGATAACTATTCAGATTATTCATTTAATTTTTAAAAGATTCAAATACTACTCATCTACCAAATACTGCTTTCAAATTCACATGATTAGTTCCAACTTCACATATTATGTTAGTATAAGTGAGCATTTCGGAGATTTTGAGAGAAATCATCAGAATCTAGGAATTAAGCATCTCCCAGGAAATATTATTTTCATTTCCCAGGTATGGGAAATATTATTTCCCATTTCTACGAACTTTATTACGCAGACATCTCACAGAGCAAGTAATTCATATTAATTATTACAATACCATACTCTCCTTTGCTAAGGACATATATATCATGATTTGCAATATCAATCTGAATCCAGCATTTTCAAACCCTATGAATAGTATACTACATTGTATTGGATGGATCAACGATTGGATTTTTCCTCTATGGTGATATGAAGTCGATCACAGAAGATAGCAAGTAGAGCTCAAAAATATTAAAATTGTAACTAATATTGTTCCAATTGAGAAACATTAAATAGGTTTTGACTGACAATAGGTATTGCTCTTCTTTCATATCTACTCCGAGAAACCAATATTGGAATGACGTTTTTGGGGGTGATGTTTCTATGGGGTTTGTAATTTTCTTAAATAAACTTTTCTCATGTATGGAATCAGCTCAGAATATTTCAAAAACAGAATTCAAAACGGAACTGAAGCCTTGGATAAACGACATTCTCTTAAACCAAATCGAAAGAAAAAACTCTCTTTATGAAAAATGTTTGAGACATCCTGGAAATCTAGAAATTAAATTAGAATATAATGTTTTTCAAAATGTTTTACAGTCTCAGATTGAACAAACAAGAAGCTCATACTACAGAAGATTGTATGGGAGCAAAAAAATGAATGCAGAAGAACAATGGCAGACAGTAAATCATGTAATTGGAAATGAGAAAAATCAAAACCAGAATATTCCATTGAAAGACCAAAATGGAACAATTGTTGACGATCCAGCATTAACCTCTAACATATTTTTTTTTTTTTTGTACAATAGCTGGGGGTCTTAGAGATGAGATAATGTTAGATATTTCTTCTCAACCCCAGAATAATAACACAAACTCCAAAATGTTCATGAAAACTTTAAAAAACGATAGCATTTTTTCCACCCAACATCAATCCATGAGATTAGAAATATACTAAATTCACTCAGCAATCGAAAAGCTCCTGGATTCGACCATGTAACCCCTGTTATTTTTAAACATGTTTTACCTGATATTGAAGATATTTTAGTATACCCATTCAACTTGAGTCTCAGTTATGGTTTGTTTTCCGAGATATTGAAAAAAAACTATAATTAAACCTTTGTACAAGAAGTCAGACAAGAATGATCCCACAAATTATCGCCCAATCGCCCTCTTGTCTCTGTTTTCAAAAATTCTTAGAGAAGGTTGTCAAGGCCCGCTTAGTTCTGTTTTTGTCAAACGCAATTTTTTTAGCAATATCCAGTATTGTCTCAGAGAGGGATTGAATACTGAAAAAGCTTTGCTCGACTTCATGACTAAAGTATATGTGACACTCAATGATGGAGACATGTGTACTGAAATATTCGTCGACATCATGAAAGCTTATGATAATGTCGATCATTCTCTTCTTTTATCAAGAATGGCGGGTGCGGGAGTTAGGGGTGTTGCACTCATCTGGTTTCGTTCATACTTGTAAGGAAGAATACAACAGACTAAAGTAAATCAAAGTCTCAGTAATGTAGGATCAGTCGAATTCGCTATTCCTCAAGGATCTGTCCTATTGGGGCCATTGTTTCTCATCTACGTAAACGAACTACGCAATGGGTCATTCAAGGAGAAACTTACTGCCTTTGCAGATGACACCGCTCTTTTCTATCGGGACAAAACATTAGAAAAATTACACATCGACAGGCAGCATGATTTAATAGGGCTGAGATGGTGGTTTACAAGCAATTTTATGATAATGAGTCCCTAAACAAAATTCATGATATTAAGTATTTCAAGAGATATCAGTTTTCCAACGCCATTGGGGTATCATAGTCTATCTTGTACCATAAAGGAAGTAGATATTACTTATTTAATCTGTGGTTGTACCGAAACCACTATCTGTGACTGCCCCCAACTTGAACAAGTCGAAGAAATCAAATACTTGGGGCTAGTACTAGATAATAAAGTCACATGGAAAAAGCATCTAAACTATTTGAAACAGAAACTCATGAAATACATAAGAGTATTTTATCTCAGTGAGTAACTCCATTCTATTAAAGTATGTATACTATGATTTGATGAATTCTGAACTCGCTGTGGGGAGGAGCATACACTGTAACCCTGAGGCCGATAGTTGTTTTACGGAAATTATTCATTCGCATTATCTCATTCAAGGCAAGGTTGGAACACACAGCACCTCTCTTTAGAAAACTAGCTATACTTCCATTGAAAATTTATGTGTCTACAAAGTACTCAGGAACTTCTTTGATAGAAGCGTTAATGGCAATAAGTATTTTAATTTGAAAAACAATAATCTGAGAAATAAATACGAAGCTTGTATACCTAAAACAAATGGGTCACTTCATGATTTCTTTTCCTATTTAGCTCCAAATTTCTACAACCGAAGAAATTTCGGTGCACTTGGAGATAAGGCAGTGCAAGATACGATCAAGGTTTTTTACTTTCCTTGCCCTATTACCATAGGTAAGGAAAGAATGGCTTTCCAAAAAAAATAAAGGTACCCTAACTTCAAGTTTTCTATACGTTTCAAGGTTCCCTGAGTCCAAAAACATGATTTTTGGGTATTGGTCTGTGTGTGTGTATGTGTGTGTGTGTGTATGTCTGTGAAAACGATAACTCCATTCCTAATTAACCGATTGACTTGAAATTTTAAACTTAAGGTCCTTATACCATGAGGACCCGACAATAAGAAATTCAATAAAATTCAAATCAAGATGGCGGAAAAAATGGCGGATAATTACTAAAAAACCATGTTTTTTACGTTTTTCTCGAAAATGACTCTAACGATTTTCTTCAAATTTATACCATGGATAGCTATTTATAAGCCCTATCAACTGGCATTAGTCTCATTTCAGGGAAAATTTCAGGAGCTCCGTAATATTCTTGAGAAAAATAGCGGATAATGACTAAAAAGCCATGTTTTTCACGGTTTTCTCGAAAACGGCTCTAACGATTTCCTTCAAATTTATACCATGGATAGCTATTCATAAGCCCTATCAACTGACATGAGTCTCATTACTGGGAAAATTGCAGGAGCTCCGTAATATTCTTGAGAAAAATGACAGTTACTAAAAAAACATGTTTTCCACGTTTTTCTCGAAAACGGCTCTAACGATTTTCTTCAAATTCATACCATGGATAGCTATTTATAAGCCCTATCAACACTGGCATTAGTCTCATTTCAGGGAAAATTTCAGGAGCTCCGTAATATTCTTGAGAAAAATGGCGGATAATGACTAAAAAGCCATGTTTTTCACGGTTTTCTCGAAAACGGCTCTAACGATTTCCTTCAAATTTATACCATGGATAGCTATTTATAAGCCCTATCAACTGACATGAGTCTCATTTTTGAGAAAATTGCAGGAGCTCCGTAATATTCTTGAGAAAAATGACAGTTACTGAAAAACCATGTTTTTCACTATTTTCTCAGAAACGGCTCTAACGATTTTTTTCAAATCTTTACCTTGTATAGTTATTTATTAGCTCTATCAACTGACATGAGTCTTTTTCCTGGGGTACTAATGGGGGGTCCACCCAATCCTTGAAAAATGGACTTTGTAACCTCCTTCTCATGCATGAGATAGGTAGGTACACGGTTTTTACTTTCCTTGCCCTATTACCATAGGTAAGGAAAGTATTGCTTTCCAAAAAAAATTAAGGTACCCTGATTTCAAGTTTTCTATACGTTTCAAGACCCCCTGAGTCCAAAAACATGATTTTTGGGTGTTGGTCTGTGTGTGTGTATGTGTGTGTGTGTGTGTGTGTGTGTGTGTGTGTGTGTGTGTGTGTATGTGTGTGTGTGTGTATGTGTGTATGTCTGTGAACACGATAACTCCATTCCTAATCAACCGATTGACTTGAAATTTTAAACTTAAGGTCCTTATACCATGAGGATCCGACAATAAGAAATCCAATAAAATTCAATTCAAGATGGCGGAAAAAATGGCGGATAATTACTAAAAAACCATGTTTTTCACGGTTTTCTCGAAAACGGCTCTAACGATTTTCTTCAAATTTATACCCTGGATAGCTATTTATAAGCCCTATCAACTAGCATGAGTCTCATTTCTGGGATAATTTCAGGAGCTCTGTAATATTCTTGAGAAAAATTGCGGATAATGACGAAAAAACCATGTTTTCACGGTTTTCTCAAAAACGGCTCTAACGATTTTCTTCAAATTCATATCATAGATAGCTATCTATAAGCCCTATCAACTGGCATGAGTCTCATTTCCGGGAAAATTTCAGGAGCTCCGTAATATTCTTGAGAAAAATGGCGGATAATGACTAAAAACCATGTTTTTCAGGATTTCTCAAAAACGGCTCTAACGATTTTTTTCAAATTCATACCCTGTATAGTTATTTATCAGATCTATCAACTGGCATGAGTCTTTTTCCTGGGAAACTAATGGGGGGTCCACCCTATCCTTGAGAAATGGACTTTGTAACCTCCATCTCGTGCATGAGGTAGGTAGGTAGGTAGAGCAGTTTATAAAAAGTACACAGTCATAGTCAAGATAATTCATCTGTAGAACAGCTGTTTTGACGACTTTAAAAAAAAATCATCTAATTTCACAATTTACACGAAGGAAAAAGTACTCTGAAAACAATAATTATATATACACATATACAGTAGTCAGATCGTAGTTGCAAATAATATGTTGCCGCCAATAATTGTCATGATGTGACCCTATTTTATTCCCCCCCCCCTAAATTATTGTGACCCCTAAATTATTCTCGTTTAAGAATGAGGCTTACAGTTCAATGAGCAAGGAAAGTTGTGTGAGTGTACCACACCAGATTTTTAAAGATGTCAAGACATGTGTAATGGAATGTGAGAATATAGATACCTCTCTTAGAATTCTCATTTAGCCTTATAAACTTGTATATCATAATATTGTGAAATATACTTAGAAGCTAAAATTGATTAATTATCGATACTGTTATGTAATATGTGTCACTTTATATGCGACTGTCGGCCTCAGTAACTACATTTTTGCGCTAGTTTTGTGATCAATCTTTATATCACCATCTCAAACAGGTCTAGTACCTCGAGATGCAAATACTCAATTGGCATTGCATTTTATTTTGTAATAGTAGTATTTTCCTATGTTGTAAAATTTGTATTGCTTTTATTTTGTATTTCTAAGATGTTGTAATTTTATATTCCTGCCAATAGAACATTTCATTGTATCCAACATCCTTAACGGAAAGAAATCATAGCTATTGTCTGCAACACAATTGTGGAAAATTGAGCTACCCTTGATTGTGCTACCTCAAGCTTAAGACTGTTTGAGAACGTTGAATTGTAGAGTAAAACCGGAAACTTATATTGGAAACTATTCTTCAAATCATACAAAGATATAATAGAAATACGGTGAACATACATTTCAAAAATATTTAATGCTGGATAAGATCTGTATTCAGGTGATCAGCCTCTATTCAACATAATCGAAAAACTTTTCAAGTAACCTTTATAAATTACTGATGTTGGTTGCATCAATCTGGATCGACTGGAATAAACTAATCATACCTGCTCATCAGGATTGCTCTAATCTGGGATTAAAATCGATCTCGCTTGATGCTACCAGCTATAAAAATATTAATATCATTAATTTGAATACACCCCCGGTATACGGCTAGACTGAAAATAGTCTACAAAAGTAGATATACTGAACACCGAAAATTTGACTACAGGAAAATGCATGTCCACCCCAATATCCAGTAGTATCCTTTATGTCTATGTTGTAACTCATTCAATTAAATTCCCAGTAAAACACAGTGGTAGGTTTAAAATTGAAGCTTGTTGAAATTTTAGTCCCTGGATCTTTCTAGGATGAGGAATTATACTGCAACATGATCTATCAAATTCCAAGTGGATGAAATTCATCTGTTCATCCTACTCTTGTGCGATAAGTTCAATTTCAAATTCCTTAACAATTCAAGTTTGATGATAATTACATAATCAATACGTATATATTCAGAAATAAATATTTATTAGGAATAATTAATGGAAAATTCTAATACGAAATGTTCATAACTCACCTGAAGTGAACAGCAAGGGTGAGAGATATCCGAAAGTGAAGAATGAGTTTGTTGTTGAGGGAGGAAACACGTCACAAAAGCGAGCGGACCAAGTCGACACGAGTGGAGAAGATTGGCAAACTACCCTGTGATGCAACTGCTATCGCGGGCGGACGCACCGACACTGCATCACTTCGCTACTCTTCGGCGCGTTTTACACATCACCGGCATCAGGTGTGCCAACTCCAACTCGTCATTTCCCGCCCCGTCGTCTGCTACAGTAGTAACTTTCATCCTACACCACCCATCGAAAGTGTCCAAATTATTTAGTTACTAACATGTCAATAATGTGAGACTATCTAAACGATCTTAGACACAATAGGGTAACGTTTAATGTTATTGTAACTGGAGTTCAAATAAATGCTATTTCAAATTATTAAGAAATCTATAACGTACAATCTTTAACGATTATAACGTATAATCTATTATTATTCAACTATTAATATTCATTTCTTGTCTTAATATCTCTCATTCATTTGGTAGAGAGTTAGTGGGGAGGATATTTTTAATATTCTTTCCGAAGAATGGACATTGATATGTCCAAAGCTCCGCCAATTTATGTAGATGCATAACAATATAATTATCTATAGTTATTATATTACAAATAACTTTTCATATCATATACAGTTCAATAATTATTTTCTTAGTCTATATTATGTAAATTCATCTATAATTTTGCTGTATTGTAAGCTATTGTATATAAGTGTATAAGCCAGTATATATTGTAATCTACATAAATAAAGTACTCAATCAATCAATCAATCAATCAATTCATATAATCAGCTTCAGGCCTAGTATCGATTATCTCAGTCGTTTCAAGCCTTTCATGATTGGTAACTCACCTTTACCCTCTCCTCCACACGACAATGGTAAAAGCATACATGAATACTAGCTAGGAGACTTGATTTTGTCACTTATGTGTATTCAATTCCTAATTTTAACTTATCTAGTTATAATAACTCGAAGGAGCTTTATGGTATCTTGTGACGTTTAGTTGTAAAGCTATAATTTATCTCAGGGGTAGCTTGAGGGCATTTGCAGAGCCCTTCCAACATCACTCCCTCATGCAGCTGAATCTGTAAACGTTCATAACAAAATTTCAAAATGCAAACAATGATAGTCAAGCAAAACGTTAATTGAGGATATTATTTACAAATAGTGAACAACACAAAAATCTAGAACAAAGAACATCAAAGTCACGAAAGAAATACCGATTGAAACCAAACTTCTATTCACACTTTCTGTTACTATATTTTGATTGGTGATTAGTCTATCTCCTACATCTAGAAACTACATGTTTGTTATAGGCCTACTCTGAATGGAACAAGTCGAGGCTTGGATAAAATATCCGAGTTGCCAAATTGTGCAAGATTCCAATATTTTATGGTTAGATATATATTTATACAAATTGACAACTCTTTAATATCAAATTATATTCAGTCATACGTGCTGGCAAGAAAAAATTGGAATCACGCACAATATCGCAATATACAAGGAACTCCTTCAGTCACCAACAGACCACACAAAAGAAAATTATCGGCTCAAACGTAATATAGCGAAAACAACTGTTAGGAAAGCACATGAAGATTCATGGGACAGATTCATCTCAGGAATAGAGGATGACCTTCATGGCAGGCAGGAAGTTGCTTACAAATGGATGAGACACCTTAATAGTATGGTCGAAGAAATGGCTGAGATAAAAAATGTGAGCAAACATGAATGGATTGAACACTACAAAGAACTGTGGTATGACCAAAATTTGCCAGTCATGGAAAGTATTGACCAGCGGATGGTTCCAGTGAGTGATGTTGATCTCATAAACATTGATGAGTTGGAAGAAGCCCTCAATCAAACAAAAAATAGGAAGGCAACTGGGGTAGATCTGCTATAAATGGAGCTTTTAAAATATGGCGGAACATTATTGAAATTTCAACTGCTTCATTTAATCAACATGTGTTTGACATCACTATGTGCCTGAGGAGTGGAGAAAAGCTTTAGTAATATCTCTATTCAAGAAGGGAAGCAGAAAAGACCCAAATATTTATAGAGGTATATGCTTGTTGAGCAATGTCTATAAATTGTACAGCAGAATTCTGAACAATAGACTTAGGAAAATCTCTGATGTACTTCTATTAGAGGAGCAGGCTGGTTTCAGAAAGGGCCGATCATGTATGGACGATGTTTTCTCATTGAAACAGATCATAGCAAAAAGAGTGGAATTCAATTTAGAGACACTCCTTGCATTCGTGGACTACGAAAAAGCGTTTGATAAAGTCAATTGTCAATTATTGTTAGATAAGTTGATCCAACAAGGTTTCCCACTTCATTTAGTCGAAGTCATCAAAAGTTTGTATAGCGAGACAAAAATAATCCTAGACTGCTCAGGCTCCAAGTCAGAGGAAATTGTTATTAATGTTGGTTTGAGACAGGGTTGTCCTCTCTCACCAACTCTCTTCAATATTTATGCGGACGACCTTTGTAGGAAGTGGAAGCAAAAAATTCACACAGGTATACAGCTAACACACAATATTGCTGTCAAATCATTATGGTTTGCAGATGATGAAGTGATATTGCAGGAATCAGAGGACGATCTGCAAAGAGCAATATACCAATTCCATCTCCTGAGCTCAGAATATAATATGAAGATTTCCTTGCACAAGACAAAAGTGATGGCATTTCTGGGGAAGTCTCTGATACGTTCTAAAATAGTTCTCAACAACAGAATACTGGAACAGGTATCACATTTCAAATATTTGGGATGTGATATTACATACGAAGAAGACCATGACTTGAATGCAAAAATTAACAGATTCCAGTACATATGCGGAACTATCAACAGGGGTACGCGCCACCTTAGTCCTCCGACACACCCAGAACCTGACAGGAGTGGACAGCGACTCTCATCCATCGACACCATACGCCAGCGACAGGGAAAGACTGTTTTGAAAGAGTCTCGAATTGGCGTGTGCGTTAGGCGCCAAAACCGGACACTTTTACATCCGTACAGAAACGACAAAGTCAGACACATCGAATCTCTGACACTTCAAAAACAAGACGGTCAGGTTATACTTCTTGGACGGACTGTACTACGCAGAGCTGTCTGGTTTTCAAACAATGGTATTGTTCTGATGAATCCTCACATGTAGGCTATTCTTACCAAGACCATTGACAATTTATTTCTGAAACCTATCACTCTTTTCTATCCCTCTTCGTAGTAATATCAGGCGATGACTTATCTTGTAACTGTATAATTCCTATTTATCAGTCCTATATATCTATTTATAAGTCCCATATATCATTCCTATTTTTGCAGTTGTCTCTCTTTTCTGCAGTTATTTGGAGCTTAAATAATAGAACTATTAGTAAATTTCTTGACACAAAACAAAAATAACTTCACTTAATAGGTCAATTGTCAAGATCAGTGAGTACCGGTACACTGAAACTTCTCTATAATTTATTCGTAGTTTTGTCATCAAAAACACTGTAATTAGTATTCCCATAAAGATAAATACACTAATATTAGCAACAGCTGTTCCTAGTGGAAAGTTGTGTGTATATTTTTGGCTTCAAAATTTTCTAAAATAACTTAATTTATTCAAAGTGCGGTGATATTAAGTGCAATATTTGACTATAATTTGGTATTTTAATCATTCTGAATTCAAAATTTCCAGCTCATATATATTTTTGGACAGTACTTTGAACTTTAACTTTCCTCATAGCATAAATTTGTGTTTTATTAGACGAGGTGAACATAACCTTAATTTTGACATTATTTTTCAACAAAATTTGGAATAAGAGACGTTTTGGACGTTGGTCTGTGTTTCTATCCAATTAAGTGAATTGTAATATCTAGAATAAATAAATAAATAAATAAATATGCCATAGTAACTGATAACTCCAGTAATGAGTAGGCTACATCGAAAATTATGCTATAGTAACTAATAACTCCAGTGATGAGGAGACCGAAAATCACATCAACTGATGAAGTGAATTGGAAAAAAGGGTGTTGTGATTTATCATTAGTAAGCTGGAATATTAATTGCATGCAATTACCACAATTTACCCATTTATTCATAACAGCTAATGCTATTTAAGAATAATCACATATACTGTCCTTAATGCCCCGAATTCAGCTGATTAATATACAAATTTTACATCAACTCGCTTTCGTTAATGTCTGTCTGCCTGTCTAGGTATTGTTTGTTTCCAACATAGCCTATATGTATTAGATAATACAACTTGTGATAGCAATACCTTTAACGTTATAGTAATTGGTACCTATTATTAGTTTAGGGATTTTGAATTCTGATTGTGAATTATTTACCCATACGGAGTGAACTTTAAAGTTCTATGGATTCACATATAATAATATAACTAGAGACACCCTTGGTTGAAGAACTCGCTCATGAACAGTTGTATTGATCTCTGAAGTTTTTTACAAGTATGTCAAATTAATATTTAACAATATATTCTAATATTCATTCATAGAGGCTATATTATGAATTAATTATGGGCAATGATGGGATCAGTATCAATGATATAATTTTCTCGTATTTTGTTTTATCAGCCTCGATATTGCAGAGCTTGATATATAATCCGTCACCATCCAAAATTCGTATTAAATGCTTGGTCCCGTAAGCTACAAATTATATAGGTTCTACTGTGTTGAATGTAGTCTAGGCCTACTGGAGGGTTAATTACTCGAACATTGAGAATTTTGAATATAATAAAATTATTCAGTATTGTTTTTCATTTTGAATGTCATTTTCAATACTGGAAGATATACAGTTATCATTTCCCAAAATAGCGGGAAAATGTTATTTTTTCATGATAATTTTTTGATGATTGATTTTTCTACGTTTCAACGACGGGATTTGCTTTTGTCTGTATATGTATGTTGGCATGTTTGTAAATTAGCTTTTGATGATTACAGCTTGGCAATGTTCTCGGTTTTATTTATAACAGGTAATATTGCCATCGTCAATACACGCCAATCAGTCATTGGCCGTTTCAACACTTACGATTTCTCGTCACGGTACCGGTTTCTTTTTTCCGATGTCCGAAGGGCTAATTGGGGTGACATATTGACAATGAGATCGGTTTATAAATGCTGTACGAGGTCTACTGTTCACAGAACTATTAGCTACAAGTATTCAACTGCAGAGGTCGGAAATATAAATTTAATTTTACTCATGGAAGACACCCACCCTTATCTATCTACTTCACGTCTATGAAGATAACAATATCAAAGAAACAGAGTTGAAAGTACAAAGACATAGAGATGGAAATTTAGAAGTGAATGAATTGTTATAATTCAATTACTCAGGTATATTGAAACTGACTACTTCAGCATTTACCTGATTAATATTACCGCAATCATTATGTTTCAAATTCAAATTTGCGTTGCGTTGCTGTCACTCGGCTGCTCTCTGCACCTATTTTCTCGATTCATGCAATAACTTCAAAAAATTGACGTCAACAAGCTTGGTGACTCAACACATCTGTCTCGTTTTCAACTGACAATGGCAAACTCTCTCGATCAGCTATTTTCAACTGACGATGAAAAACTCTCTTGATCAACTGTTTTCAACTGACGACGGAAAACTCTCTCAGTCAGCTGCTACTCGGTTGATGAATATTATTACCGTACCTAATCATTTTTAAGTTCCCACAGTGAGTTATCCTAAACATGAGTCCTAATCCAAATGATGATTTTCGTATCACAAACTCTATATTTCAAACTATATACTATATTTCAAACTTAATCAAAATCGTTAGAGCCGTTTTCGATTTCCATCAGACATACAAACAAACTAACAAACAGAAATTGAATACAATGATAAATACGTCTATAGTAACATCCATATGGGAACGTCTGTTATAGTAGACTCCACAAAACTAATCCGATGTTAGTTGGAAGAGCTGAGTACCTCCTCACCCCTTACCATAAACTTTGCCAATTCTTCAGGTGTACTGAATTATGAAAATATCAATATTAATTCTTACTTATAATCAGCTGCCTAGGGGGCCCCTCTAGGATCAGATGAATAATGAAAATGCGGGTCTATCTACACGAATCCTTAGAGTCTCATAATGATTTGATACTTTTCTTTATCAGCAGTAGTATAATTCCTTCTACAATATCAACAATGTAGCAAAATTGCCTTGAAAGTATGGATACGGGTACAGAGTAATAAATAATATATTTTTCTCTGTGGTATAGTTTGAATACAGAATGGGTACACTTATTGATCAGAGCACAATAAGTGAGTTATTGAATAAATTTCAATGTGAGAATTAACAAGTTGCAAGATGTCGCAGTGAAAGCAAAAGAAAGGGCACAATCAGACAATCAAAAATGTATGTAAATGGTTGTTGAGAATTATGGGAACAGCTTGATGTATCTTTAGCTTTCTAACTGAAGGGTATTTTCCAATTAGAATATGATCCCCAATGAAATTGTTGAAATTGTCATTGTAAAAGAAAAATTTATCTTTTCCCATGATTTTTAAGAAATCTGTTTCAGTGTATTCCTACTCTAGGGCCTCGCTGTAGACCCATATTTCTAATAAATATTTCATGATTGAATTTAATAACTAATAATGTATATGTTTGTATTGATACTTCAACCACATTTGTATAAAATTGGAAAAAATGAAGCATATAATAACATCTTCTAATGTAACATTTATGGGGAAAAACCCAGGTCTATCCTTTGGGGGTATTCCCCCCCCCCCACAATACCTCTTGGTTTTTGCCCCCCCCCTTTAGCAGTTTGGTGAAATGGCACCACTGAAGTTGAATGAAATCAACTTCAATTATTGTATGGTAATTGTATGGCAAGATTGCGATACTCATGAGCTCTACTTAGAAATGGATTGTGAAACAAAATAATTGTACTGGAATGTAATAAACTGTGATATTTTCATGATTATATAAAAGCAATTAAGCCATTCATTTCAATCATTGAGTGAAAAACCAATAAGATGCTCATATTATCTTCTCAAATCTTAATACATTAACAATACACTACCGGTAATTCACGTGTAAATAATACTGATGTGGTCGATTTCAATGAACATTAAAAATGTTTGTTTTCTTCTAAATGCCTATACTTGAGCATTCTGTTAATTTCGAACAGAGATCTCTTTTACGGAGTTTTCTCAGATGATTACAGTAGAAACATAACCTATTTTTATGGACATGTAACATTATCAAAATTTTGGAATGGAATAGTTTTGGGCTAAGCCTGTTGTTCCTACCCAATCATATTATTTTATATGATTTGTAATATTTTATCCAAGAATAAATAAATAAATAAATATCCAACACATAACTCAATAATCCAGGAGAGAGTCATCTAAAATTGAAACTATTAGTGCAATATTGCTAAATTATTAGTGTTTTTCAATAAATTATTAATCCCATAAATGTCTCTCAATTAAATGATAAGTTATGGAGTTCCAAATATTAGCCTATAATATTTTTCGCATTCCCATTTTTCTTTTTTTTTTATATTTGTATCGCTTCATTTGGGTCACTCGTTGTTTAGTCGAATATAGTAGTATTTAATAGTATTATTCAGGTATATCTATCACATAAATCTCTCTCAGCAGCTACTATATAAACGCTTAAAATAGGTTGCTAGGGAACGATAATGATAAGAATATGTGATGAATAATCTATCCTGTTCTAGGCGAGCAATATTTCTGTATCACAGATATCCAAAAACTTCAACACTAAAATGTGAATATCTTTGAAACGGTTTGATATATTTATGAGCGATTTCCACCATTCATTGTCTCTTGAAATTCTTTATTATTTGAATCTTGTATTAAAACCTTCCCATAGAACATTTTTGATTCAATGTGGCGGAACGAAGATGGCAGACCAAAATTATTTTGAAGCTACCTACAGAATTGTTTTTCAATTTGAATAAGAATCCCAGTGGAGCCCACTGTTATATTATCTTTGGAAAAGGAACATTAAGCTGTTTTCCTATTAATATTACGCTGTAGGCCTACGTGAACCATAGGACTTCATAGGTTTCTCCGTATGGGTAAATGATTCAGAATCAGAATTCAAATTTTGTTAAATCAATAATACCAACGACATAGCAACTGCCATCACAATTTGTATCATTAATATTACGCGTATGCTAATGAAGGATAATAGTCAGGCAGACACACAGGAGCAAGTTATTTTGTCTCATGCAGTACTTTCAATGTTACTTTTATATCCTTAAAAATGACGAAGAAGTGAGTAAAATATTTTGTTGTTCAACGAACTTGACCTGTAAAAAGGTTCGAAGAGTGTGTGTTCAAAATTTGAAGCTGATTGATCAACTCTTTCTAAAGTTATTGTAGTGCATTCAAACAAACAATCAAACCCACAGACTGGCAACAACTTTGAACTTGAGTAAAAATTAAGAACTGGCTAACGCTCGTTCAACAAATATTATTGAGAGAACAACGGGCGGTATTATCAAGTTGGGAGCACATAACTTGAAGGAGTCAAATTATTTCAGTGTAGGGGATTGTGTATTTCACAAGAGAGTGTGGTTCTGAGGGATATAGGCCTATAGTGAGAAAGTGAAGAAGTGAGGATTTAATTGAATTGCAGTTTTAGTTTTTTTTGCACGGCCGGCCCTCTCTCACATTCAACCATCAACCCTCCAGTACGATGCTACATCAACTATATTATACAATCCTACTCGGTGGAATGGGGGAATTCACAATATTACAATCAAGAGTTGATAGTAATGAATATTATTGACACAAAGAAATTTAAAAAACTAGGCATGGGAAAGTCAAATTCAAGATAGGTTGTAGATAATTATGTCTGAAGCATTGTATGAAATAATAACAAAACCCTGAGGGGTTTTGAAGAAAGGAGAGCAATAGCACACAACCGGGTAAGAGAGAGAGTTAGAGAGAGAGAGAGAGAGAGAGAGAGAGTGTGTTAGACAGAGAGAGAAAGGCGCAGGAGTGATAGAGAGAGGGTGATGGAGGGGGAGAAAGAGAGAATGGGAGAGAGAGAATGAGAGAGGAAGCAATAGAACTAAATAAGGTTGAGATAAGAGACAATGTCACGCAGGAGTATTGTCCAATGGTGGTCACACACACACACTTCTACAGTCACACTAAGTTCTAAAAAGAATATTTCAAAGAAAGTACAGTCTGTGCCAAAATTGAAACCAGTTTACTTCCAAGCTATTCTGACATAAGCGTCAAAAGCTGATAGCGACAACCAGAGACTGTTCTCCAGGTAGAGAAATTAGTCACGGACTCGCCCCGCCAAAACAAGACACTTCTTTTTCAGCACAAGAACGACAAAAGTGGCCACCGCCAAAACAAGACTGATTTTCAGTGCTAGGATGGATGTGTCTGACTTTGACGGTGGTGTATCCTGACATCGTCCCATCAACAGAACTCTCAAAAATAAAGCCCAAAAAGAGACGAAGCTCAAATTTTATAAAGTAATGGCCGTCCCTACACTTTTGTATGGCTCTGAAACCTGGGTACCAAAGAGAAGGGAGTGGAGCAGGTTACAGGCGGCCGAAATGAGATTTTTAAGGTCAGTGAAGGGATGCACCAGAGAGGACAGGCTTTATAATATTGATATCCGTAGAGCTCAATGTGATCTCTATACCTCAACGAGTTGACGAGAATCGAAAACAGTGGAGAGAACACGTTGAGAGAATGGGAAACGGAAGAATCCCCAGAGCTGCCATTGCTTACAAGCCAGAAGGGAGGAGAAGTATTGGCAGACCAAGAAAAAGGTGGGAGAATGTTTGAAGGCGGAACAGGTATTAATGCCTACCCCTGTAAGAAGACGACGACGATATTTATGATGATAGTTTATGACATAAGAAATAAGCTACACTAAATGTTAGACCAACTATTATGAATGGACTCTTATTATATAAATGGACCTTCATGGGAGAAAGAATCAGTGGATTGGCTTCTTTTACACTTTTGAATAGCCTAAGGTAACAAAGAGTAAAGTTGCGTTTACACCAAAGTTATCAACAAAATGTAAACATTTGATGAACATATGTGTTTGTCAAGTCCCGTTCAATCTAATAGAATCTATAAGGATTAACTTTTAAATATTTTGTTGATAAATTTGAAGTAAACCAGCTTAGCGATAGGCTAAGCGATAGGCTATGCCAGAAATTCCAGAATAAGCAAGAGATCCAAGGATACCAGAGTCAACAAATTCCAAATAATCTCGATCTGGAATTCAATTTCCAATTGCATCAAGCAAAAGCAAAAATAACATGATCACTGCTAATTTGATAACTGTCAACGGGAAATATTAATTGCCAATGAATAAAGTTGAGGTTGACTCGTAAGCCCCGCCCAATATTCCACAAAATTCGCTGCAATTGGTCTACTATTCTACAGAGCACATCAATTAATCATTCAAATGATTGGACTCATGAATTTTCATGCCAAGCTGTGGCCTAATTTCTTCATCTATTGCCGATAGAGGGCAGATCATAAGATTCTCCTAGCAAATAGTAGGTCAGTGATATAAAATTTTGAGCTGAGTCTCATCTCTGAGATAACTTGAGAAGGGAAATTGATCATCCAAGTGGCAGCTGATTGAGAAAAAAATTTCCATCGTTTGTTGAAAACTAGAGAGAAGAAGAGAGGAAATTAACAGCTGTGATTATAAAATTTTCAGCAACATAATTTGAAAACATTGCATGATTCAATATAAATATCCGCTGATGTCAAGATGAGTACATATAGGTGCGTACAGACTTTCGCTCTGCTCCGCAATCAAACGTCACTCGAGCAGAGCGATTGATGATCGACCGGGGAGCAAGAGTGGAACGCGAGAAGAGCGTGTTAACAGAGGTCGAGCTTGGCAAGCTCCCAGGTTAAACTAACCAATAGTTGCGCATGCGTGGTCAACGTGTTTGTTTGTTAATAGTTACGATAACTGTGTTGGCAAATAAAATTATCAAAATAATTAATAAATTATAAAATTAAATAATATAAAGTTATAGAAGCATTTATGATAATATGTACCGGCATATTGGCATTTAGAAGGAAAAAGCCGAACTCCCAGTCAAGGTTTTCACCTTTTGAAACATTGACAGACATTACCTTTTATATAAAAAAATTAAAATAAATGGAATAATCATAATATCTATTATATAAACATAATCATTTATTATGTTACCCAGCAATCCCCTTGTTAGAATATTTTATTTAGTTTTGTTACCCGATCAGCTGGATTGAACGTTTCACATTAATTTGTGAGGTTAGGTTGTAGCGAAGTCAACAATAAGAAAAGAGTGGATCGATCATCCTTCGAACATATTTCGAACCGCAATCGAACCCTTGTGTAACATCTCGTTCATGATCGTTCATGATCGGAGCGATTGCGGAGCGAGTGCGGAGCGTGCGGGGAGCTTGTTGGGGGCGCGTATATCTGTACCGTACACACCTTAAAAGCAACTGGGTGACACCATAAGGCATCGCTAACTTGATTGCTTTTTAAAATACGCAGTTGAATATATATTTCAACAATGTTGAATGTGTAATCTGATCTTTCAATTCCCGTAGCGAAGCACGGGTACTCTGCTAGTACTGTATTATACTGTGAAAGTATTAATATAACACTTAAAAGTACTATTACGTAAAAGTATTATTATAATGCTGTAATACTTTCTACAAACATGTCGTTTCCCGATATTTTCTATGACATCGCTTGAAAATGCAGTACTCAAGAATATTTTTGAGTCTTGAGACATTTTCCACGAAAACAACTTTTAAAACTTACTGAAAACTTAAATTTAGACTTCACTCCACTCGGTCAATTATAAGGAAAACTAACAATTCTATTCAGGCTCTCTGCTGATAATTTGATCTTGATTTTTCTATTTTCAATGATTTTCACCAAATTTTTATCACAATCCTCCAATAAATGGAAAAAGGAGACCGAGAGTTCCAGCAAGCTTTGAGTTTTGATGATGAAGACGAGACCTCACAGCTGCTGGTGTAAGTTTCCTTCAAGAAACTTTTACTGTCTAGTCGAGATCGAAAGCGCAAACTTGCAGTGACAACAGCTTATTGCCACGTGAATTTTGTTCATATTTCTCAGATTCAAGTGAAAAAAATTCAATCGCCTAGGCCATGAATGATTCATGATTTTGGAAGTAAAATGAATTATTGTGATTAATATTTCTTTCCATTATCATGATAGATCCTCGCTTCTAGCCTTTGTTAATATCGTTATCAGTTTATACTCAACACTACGATTAGTTAAAAAAATGGAATCATCAATTTCATTGAAAATAAGAATCTATTCATGTTGTTGTATATCCAGTATCTTTTGTTATTTCTTTATCATTCGATTTCCATTTTCAAAACAGTATAAAAGGAAGCTATCTGTTTCTTAAAATGTGACTACTAAACGTTGGCTATTGTTCATTATTACTCGATGATGTATTTTTCAAGTGGTAGGGATTTTGACCATTTTGTTGAGATTGAAGCTTATGAAACTTGTTATCTGATGATATTATTGAAGAGCCCTCAAGTCAATACGGTAGTCCAGCTTCATTTTCTACGTTGTGTTTTCCTGTTTCTCCGCCTTCAAGTAGACGAAAGTCCTCAAGCGAGGAATCTGCAACTAGAAATAATTCTTCTTCACTTTAATGGTCACTTCATATTTTCATATCCGTATTTACTAAGAATAAGTCGAAGAAACAAGAAGTGCTTGAAGATCCTAACCTATCTTCGAGTCGGTTTTCATGCTGAACTAGGCGTGATTCATGATGCGGAATAATTGATCTCACACTCTGTTGAATATTGGGAGAATAGCAGCTTGACTGGATGTTTGAGTCTCGATCTAGTGCTTCAATGCCAGAGACTCATGGATTTGTTTTTGGATAGCAAAATCTTCATAAAAGTACTGCAGTGCTACTCATAATAATTTGACAATATTAAACATCGAAGCAATCTTTTTTCTTTTTCATTTTCCTCTCCCTTCAAAAAGCACAATTCCATCAATACTGCAATATTTTGACTATCACAACTATCTTTATCATCAGTTTTGAAATCATTAAAGAATTGTATCATGCTTCTCCTCATTGAAATAAAATCGATACGGTATGCTATCACTGTCAGGTGATTATTGGAAATAATAACTGTTATAACCAAAATCGAAGTAGGGACCGGCATATTAATCTGACGATTTTGTAGTAATTGTTATGTTGACTCCACTGTCATTGAAAAGGCGGGAATGTTGTACATCGGCAGGTCTATTCATGTCAGTTCAGTAGCCAGTATGTCGTGGTCAAGTGAACATCAAGCGTTTGTGATTGAAGCTTATTTTAAAAGAAGCTCAGCTATTTTAACACAGCGTTTATTTCGCAGACATTTCAATATTAAAATCGACACGCGCCTGTTACCAGTAGGAATACGATTTTTTTGTGGGTAAAGAATATAAGGAACACGTCGTCTGCTTTATAAACAAATCCAACAGGACGAAAACGGATTGTGAGAACGCCTGAAAACATTAAACACTAACACGGTCATTAGAGTAGCTGTTACACGGTCTCCATGACGTTCAGCAGCGAAACATGTTGTTGCGCTACTGTAGCCATTTCTGATCGACGTGTATGAAGAATTCTTCATTCCGACCTAAAATTCCATTCGTATAAGATAATGTTAGTGCAACAACTCAATGCAAATGATTGGGCATTTCAAGGTGTACCTGTACTGTAATCAATTCGAATATTTTCACACAAAGACTTCCATGTAGGTACTACAGTTTTGCTCCAGTACTAAATTCTTTGTGAACTTATAGTGTAATTATGTTAGTTTTCCTGTTTTTATTTGCTCCAATATTTCCTCTCATGTTCCAAAATATTTTGTAATATAAAATATGTATGAAATGTTTTCAAATCGTTTGGTTTATGGGTTGACAAACAGTGTAAACATCCTACTAATCTATGACCAAATACAATCAAGTAGCTTATTTCATGACTTTCATCGCTTCAATTTTCAACTCCGTAGTTTTGAAAGTTTATAAACCAAGATTTAGCAGCTTTCCCATTCTATTCATTATATTTCATATCGCATGATTCAGTTCGTTTATCTTGGTGGTCTGCTATTGCTAGCATTGTTTCACTTTCTACCACATACAGATTTCGATCCAGTGGACCTACAGCATTCTAAAAAAAATCTGGTGTGGCGCACTCACAAAACTTTCCTTACCGTTATGAAAATTGATCACCTGACGCTAGTGTTCGCGCGCATCTCAAGTCTACTATTCAAAGATCGAAGCCAGCTGGTGACAGTAGAATAACGCTAGAGACACACGAAGTCATAATGAATGATTCAATAGGATCAACAGTTGCCAACAGTTTGCAATTGAAATAACAACATTTTCTCGAATTTCGAACTTATTTTAAATTTTAGGTAAAAATGTTACTGAACATTAATTGTAGAGATTTTCATGCTTGATCTTTTCCACTTGGAATTTTTTGTTCAAATTGTATCTGAAGCCTGATAATTGGGAATCTAAAATCAAACTTTGCATAGATGGGGCGGAGCTCCTGGAATTTTTACAGATATGGGACATGTGGCAGTTGATAGAGCTTATCAATGACTATTCCAGGTATAAATTTGATCAAAATCGTTGGAGCCGTTTTCGAGAAAACCCCTGTTTTTGACAACATTTTTGCTATTTTAGCCGCCATCTTTAATTGCATTTGATCGAAATTGATCGTGTCGGATCCTTATATTGTAAGGAACTCAAGTTCCAAATTTCAAGTCATTCCGTTAATTGGGAGATGAGATATCGTGTACACAGACGCATATACACTCATACACACACACACACACAACACACACACACACAACACACACACACACACACACACACACACACACCACACACACACACACACACACACATAATTTTTTTCGGAAAGTAATACTTTCCTTACCTATGGTAATAGGGCAAGGAAAGTAAAAATAACCAGATATACAGAAATTGCTCGCTTAATATTATAATAGGATTTCCATGAAATCCAATCCAAACATCTGATCACTTCACATGTGGGAAAATAAATATCAATGCAACTTAATGGAATTTCATTTATTATGAGGTTAATAGTCGATCATTTGCGGGGAGGAATCGCATGATTTTATAAATTGGTTTGGTTATTGATGGAAATTTTCAACGAAAGTCAATCAAGATTATCCGGAAAGCAATAGGTACTTCCCTTACCTATGGTAATAGGGCAAGGAAAGTAATAATTATCTATTATTTTGTCGAAATCATTTGTTCAAAGTTAAAAATTCTCAGAAACAAAAAAATAGTTATATCCATAATCGGTAAATTTAAAATCTTTATGTAAAATTGCAGTCAATCCAAATAATAGTAAACGTATGCAATTTGGTTTTAAAAACTATTTCTTTGAACCGGTCATTAATATTGGAGACTCTGAGGTAGAAAATGTTCTTGAAAATACTCGAATGGAAAAATTTATAATTAACTCAAGTGAGAGCGTGAAAAGTAGGTAACGGAAATCATTTGGATGACATAATCTTCAAATAGAAAAACTTTGTTAGTGATCTATGTAATTTACTGAAAATTGCAAAATTTGATCTTTAATTTGATATATTACATGTTTTAATTGTACTTTAATATTATCACCCCTCAAAAATCGTCAGGTTTTTATGCCAAACCCGGTATAAATTCGAATATTTCTCATGTCCTATTTTTCATGTTGTCATAGTTAAAACACGCATGTCGTATACCAAGTCTTTTGAGAAATCATAACCATGCTTGTTGGAGTTTGCTACTCACTTTCCTTGCTGATTGGTTATTAAAAAAAGACTTTTTAAGAAAACCTTATAAGGCTTAATAGCCTTATAAGGCTATTAAAAAAATACATCAAATTTCCTGAAGAGCACGAATACTCATATAACTCACATTCACAAATTAATCGAAAAGATACCATTAAATTTCTTATAAAAAATCAACGGTGACCAATCTATGAAGAGAATTATACTTGAATAATAGTGGAAACATAGATATACTGTATATATAATATAATTATAGATAATAATTATTATCATAGTAATAATTGATCACGCTAGGATATCATAATTGACCTGATGAGTGCTGGGTGTTATCAAGCCTCTCCACTTCAGTAGTCTATTGTTGGGAATAATGAGTTTGAATTTGACCTAAAACCATTCTATTCTCAATTGCGCAGGCTCAATGCGGTTTATCTCTCTCTTCTTACATCGGTCTCTCTATTATCATAAATTGCAACTACTTATCTCCCATTCACATGTTGTTATTCTGTGAATTCGTATTTTCTCTCTCTTCTACACTGGTAATCAGAATCTCTCACTTTATCTCTTTCTGTCACTTCTTGTCTTATTCACAATAACTATTTCTGTGTTTCGTCAGTCCCTCTATAATTCACTTTGAGGCACGTACAAGACTGCTATATAATAATTGAAAAGATTCATCCTCCTGCATTTATCGCGTGTAAGTGATTTAACTAGAAGAGACTTATCTTCAATATTTACATTTGTTATCATATAGGTACAGTGCAAAGTTCATGATTTATTATTTTATTTCAAGTTTATGATTCAATCATCCTAGTAATCAAGGTGTTGTGTGGAACGTTTCTTCTTAAATCTTGTTGATTCATTTATAAATGTGAGTATGGGCGAAAAGTATTTGTGCTCTTAAGATACATTTGGAAACTGCATCACTGTAATATTTACAAAATTATTTTGAAGTATTATTGAACAGGATTTCTTGCAAAAAGGTGCATATTTTACTAGTAAATGGCATGTTTTCTATTCTCATCAACATTTCGAAGGAATTCTTTTGATTGTGAATGTGTCATATGTGGCCCATATCTTGTACAGAAATGTGCCAGGGGTGATTAGGGAAGCAGAGGCGTTAGTTTGGTAGTGTTTAGGAAGAGGGTGGACAGGTGGCTGTACCAGATTGGTTGGGAAGCTTCAGAACTACTCCAATCTCGTTATGCTTGGTGACCAACACGACTTCAAGGTTAGGTTAGGTTAGGTTAGGTTAGGTTATTCGTACATAAATATTCCTACATTCTTAAATATACATCAGCACAATGTATTATCTATTTTATTATCAAAATACTGATAATAAATCTACAATACAAGTGTATTCTCTATTATTTACTCCTGAGCAGATTAAGTTTATATGTATAACGTGGAACTCTCCCCCCTACACACAGATGGATAGTCTAGTAGGGGGATTCCAAAATATGTTGTATATTGTATTTCATATTCGTGTATTATGTTTTTTTTAAATAAACTGAAATTGAATTGAATTGTAACTGAGTTTGTAGGTTTGCACTTATCGATTGCTTTTCTCTCTTTAACTCCCGTTTTTCCTATCAATAATAATCTTCTTCTCATTCCATGCAATTTTAAAGTACTGTGTAACATAGAAAAGTCAACTTCAAAGAATAAGTTACTGCTTCCATTACAAATATTTGAAAAACAAAATTATCGACGCACAAAACGATTACATCGGAGAGTTTTTCTATTCTGCATGGATATGGATACTAGATAATTATTATTCAATATCACCAACTTCTGATTCCATAATCGTCCTTCTAAATCACTTTCAGGTCTGATAACTCGACTCCTTGTAGGAGTCATCTAGGCTATTCTCATGTAGGCTACTTTTGTTTTATCTATCCCTCTTTTCTTCAATGCACTTTCCTTATCCACTATCCAGATATATTTGAATATTATATCTTTTTAAAAACTCTCGAAGAATCAAATCAATTAATTTATTCATCCAAATCATCCTATCTCTTCATTTCTATTTTCTTCAGGATCAAAGTAATTTGAATCATTAAAGCACTTTTTACTCCTAGTTTATTCTTCTGTATTGGTATGTAGTAATTTATTCTATGGATTATCATTTTCTATTCAGGTCTGACTTATTCCTAATAGTTGTTTAAATGTGTTATTAATTTTCTGCTATTGACGTTGTTGAGTTTCAACTAATACAGAGCAGTTTTCATATTAACACCGCCAAGTAACATCGTATTTCTTTGAAATTAATACCCCTCTGAATCTCACTCCATTGTATCAAAAACGAATAATCTTGAATATCTTCACACTGTGATTGTATGTTTTAGCGGCATTACCTCTTGTGTCTGGGCATTGCTCAATTATTCAATGATAAGTTCATTTCATTTATAAGGTAGTTTTCCCCTCTATGGTGAGAGAAGTGAATAGCTTTTTAACCTACAGCATTATAACCTATTCATATAATAAAGAATAGCTCATTGATGTGGGCTCACGCGAAGCTGAACAGCTATCCCATTTCAAACAATAAATTCCGCCAGAATTTGAATAGCTCAAAGCCTTGGTTGTAATAGCTACTGTAGTTGCAATGATAAGACAATCCCACCAGTTCGCACAGCTGATTTACTTCCACTAGCGATTCATAGCTTCATTCCAAATTAAAAATTTTCTTATCACTCAAAATATCCGAAAACGATAAAAGCTTGTTCCTTTCAAACTACCAATCATTCTTTATTCACTATAGATATCTGACATTCCAACAGCTCCTCTCCCACATGTTAGACATATACAGTATGGACTTAGGGCTATTTGTCCTTTATCTGATATTCCCAAATAACTTTTCTTCACATTTTTTTCAGCTCCTCAATAATTATTAACTGAAATGGAGTTGCGGCTGCCAGATGGTCTTCCGTCCGAGCTGGATAGATTTGAGGGGAAAGCTCATGGAGATCATCCTCCTCTCAAGTATATGATACAGGTGATAACTGAGGATTTGATAGAAGATGCTGTTCAGCACATGACCAAATATTTTCTTGTCAGAGAAAATATATTATCTTCTGCAGGTTGGTTAATAAATAGCGGGTTTTATCGATAAAAAATTCAGTGGGATTCTTTGAGTATGTAAACCTAATGGATTGATAATGGGGCCATTTAGTGCTGTTTGCTCGAATTATTTACCATATCATTTTAGAGTTTGACTTTAGCTATGAATATTGAACATTAGCTGGATTGAACATTCAGTTGTGAAATTATTTCATTACTTGAGATCAAGGGTGGCATGATATGAATACCCACCACTTCTCTAAGAATAAATCCAGGTTTCTATTTCAAGTACCGAAGAAAATAAATAAGCCTGGATAATTATACAATTAGCAGGAGTATTTTCCTAGTGAATTATTTCCTTCATCATGAGGGTGGACTGATTGACTTGCATCATATTGATTACTGATTAGTTTCCTTTTTGATCTCTATAATGTTGCAGCTTACCTAGAGGATAGCGTTTCTATGAAGGTATGTCATGATCTTTGGAGAAAAATTCTAAAAGTAGGAGTTGGTTTGGTGGCATTGGTAGAACTTAATGAAGATGGAGAAACTAAGAAGAAAGTAGCTGGAATAAATCTAACAACCATTGCAAACTTGGATGATGAAAAGAATAGTAAAGACGAGCTTCTAAAGGTAATTACTTTCCAAAATAACTTATTTCCACATTATTTGTCCAAGAAGGTTTTTGTTAATTTCAAAAAATCTCCTTTCACTCGAAACACTTAGGAGTATCAGGAACTGCCCTGAGGGGAATATGCTCAACAACACGTCATCACTTGTACTTGAATAAAGAATGCAATATTCTTAGGCAGATTGATTTTATTGTGAATGAAAAAACTCACATTTGTGCGCCATGTCAATCTGCGAAACTCTGAGCAGCTTTGTGCTCAAAAATTCTAGTGAGATAAAACAACATGGAAGCAAAATATGTGAGAATTTAAATCACTAGTATTTTCTAATCTCAAGAGTTATCAGTGTTACAATAAAGTATAAAATGAAGCGTAATGTATTACTTCTGTGAAAAGTTGTATACTGAATACCATATTTTTCGAAAAACGATCATGGATTGGCTAGACTGCTTGATTCAATTTAGATATCTAAGATCGCTATCAATTTATTGTCAAAAACTAAATCAATACAGTGCCTGGTTTGTGAGTTTGAATCCCACCGATTTAATCATCTCATTGAATCATTCGCAATAAGAATAATTTTTATCTCAAAAACAAAATTACTATAGCACAAGCTATACCATAGCACTTACTTTGATATCTCAAAAGCCTCCATTTTCAATTCTACTGCTACACTGCTTTTAAAAAGGGAAAAACAATAATAGAAAACGATTCAATTATTCTTTGGATAAATGATTAATCATTTTTCTCGAAATAAACTATCATTGATTAATTTCTCATTGTTAGCTTCACTGACCTCATCACTCTTTCTAGCTGCAAGGAAAAGCCGTGAAGAAGACTGTTCGAACCGTTATTGATCTGGAGAAAGATGTTGATATTGCTAGCCTCTACGGCACTCGCAAGTATTTGACGGCATACGGCCTGAGCGTTGCGCCGCAGTACAGTGGAGATGGAGTTGGGTATCGGCTGCTGATGGCTCGCACACCGCTTTGCAGAGCCCTGGGCATTCGTCTCACCGTCACCGCATTCACGAGCCCACTATCTCAGTACTTGGCCAAAAAAGCTGGATTCGAGACTGTAACTTCATTGGACTACAAAACGTACAAGCATGGTGACAAACTGGCCTATCCCAGATTGGACGGTTCTATCGCTCTCATGGCAAAACGTATTCCAGCTTCTTGTGAACTATGACAGTATTATTGAATCCAAAGACATTTTGTAAAACAATTAGCATGATGTGTGGTTGCGAATATTAATGGCATTCCTGAAATCTTCAGTTTCTTCTTTCAAAGAAGGATATTTTTTAATGGGGTAAAGATACGTTCTGACTTGTATAAGAGGGTGAGAAGAATGTCCTATATTCGGGTGTCATAAGGTAGCGTATAGCCAAACCTAACTCTAACCCTAAGCTTGGGGTTTTCTATCTAAAAAATATCAAAACATTCAATAAAGCCAGAATAATGTCATTCAAGAGCAGAGAACTAACCCCCTAACCTACCCTTTTATCTTTGAAACATCGATTAACCTAAACTATTAGGTTGTACGACAGTTTGGTCATACGTCACCGTGATAAGATATTTTGATTTTCGTATAAAAGCCGACAATCAAGACAGATAATTTTATAAAAGATATCATGCTTTATCTATGCTCCTATTCTCTGGTATCAAATACACCGTGTCCCAAGAAGAATTTACATGTTTAATTTTATATTCGTGCACCGAAATTTTTCATGTTACACAGTTCAAAAAGTAGGTTCTTAAAATATTCTGGGAATATTTCAGCTCCCTAACCTTCGTAGAAACAAAATGGCGGCCTATTGAAAATTTCAACAATTTATTAAAACTCTGGGAAAAGAAATCAAATAAATTTGATTTTAACGCAGTTTACAAAGTAGGTTCTAAAAGTATTCTAGGGAAAATAACCTTCGTAGAAATAAAATGGCAGCATATTGAAAATTCTACCAATTCATTAAAGTTTCTAATATGCCGTAATTTTGTTTATACGAAGGTTAGGAATTCCGATTCTCCTAGAATATGTTTAGAACCTACTTTGTAAACTGAGTAAACTTTAAAAAAGTTCGGTGCATGAATGGGCACGTGAAATAGAGTTAAACGTGTAAACCTTTTCGTGGGACACGGTGTATGTACAAAGCATGCATCATACATGTCAAATATGATATATACGTACATGAACGTTCAAATGGCAATACATGGATGTGAAGTAACGAATGACAATAGATAATAGAAACGAAAAATAAAAATCCAAGTACCCTTTTTAGAATTGTTCATTCACGGCATGTTTCGGCCATGATGCCATTATCAAGTAATTGAAAAAATAAAGTCAATAATAATTGTCAATATATGATTTATACAGGGTGATTCATAATTATGGTAAAATATTTTAATACGTGATAGTAGAGGTAAAAATAAGAAAAAAAGTTCATATAAACATATATCCATGAACGCTTCATTAGCGAGCTATACAGAATGAAAGATTTCGCCCGAAATTTAGTTCCTCTGGTGAAATACACCGATGCTGGATTCATATGGAAAAATATCTGAAAAATTGAATAAAACTAGTCTGGAAGCTGTAGTGTGAGTAGTTTTTGAGAAAAAAGTTGAAATATGCAAAAAATGTAAGTAGAAAAACACAGACTTCTACGTTTGATGCCCAATAACTTTCTTTAATGACCAGTAAACAAATATTTTTTCGCAATAAAAATTGTAGAGAATTCAATTCTGAAAAGAATTATGTACGCTGTGTAAACTAAATTCAAATAAAAGTTGAATAATATGTATTCTTATGTAGTACATTACACCATAAAAATTTGCTGTTTTATGAGGAGAGAACTAATAACTCATAGGTTGTAGCTGATTGCAAATAAAATATTCGGTTTTTTATGAAAAGTTTTTCTTATATGAAAGTAGCATATCTAAATGACATTAAACTTATACCAAAAGACTAGTTAGATTATGCCATTAAGCCTGGGAGGAAGCTCAAACAGAAGTAGATGATCTCCTATGATTCCTGCCCAAATGTTTACTGAAAACTGATGTTGTGAAAGATTAGGATTGATGGCATGAGGATTCTCAGCTGCCCAAATATGTTGGTTGTGGACGTTAACGGTAGCAGTTCTTGTAAAGTGTGCCTCGTCGGTAAATAAAACGGTTGTTAAAAAGTTTGGGTAAACAATTTTCACTAAAAACCATTGGCAAATACTAGCACGGGGAATACAGTCTCGTGGCAATAGAGTATGAACTCTCTGGAGGTGGTATGGATGTAATTTCTGCTATTTTAGTATCCTCCAAATAACAGATTGATTGACATTAAACTGCACTGACAATTCTCTTGTGCTCTTCTCTGGATGTTCATAAATTTCATTAAGAACTTGTTCTTCTAACTCAACAGTCATAGTAGATCGGGGTCTGCCTGCATAAATGTGCTCTTTGGATATCAAAGAATCTGTTTCAGACAGACGTTGATGAATAGTGGCAAAAAACCTTGAACTTGGACATATTCGGTTAGGAAAGTTCTCTTGATACAAACGTCTTGCTTCAGTACTATTACAGTAGTGTCCCACTCCATACATTAAATGCATGTCAGCTAATTCGGAGTATGAATAATGTCTAAGATTACCTGCCATTTTTTAAAAAGTTAACACTCAACACGAAAGCAAAGTGGAATGGTTACAAATAACTGGTTAATAGATTAAACAAAAAACCTCTACTATCACGTATTAAAATATTTTACCATAATTATGAATCACCCTGTATAAAAATAGAAATAAATGAACATACGAGTAAATAGAAAATAAATAGCAAATCGAAGTAAGTAGCGATACATACTTGTCGATTTACAAGTATAATTATACAATTATCTGATAAACGTACTAGCTACAGAAGTCTAAAGACAGGATTACACTTGGAAGAATCCCAATGGACTATCCAATGGTCACTTTCCTGCACTAATTGTGCATCTATCCTGGACTATGGTTAACTAAGTGATGATGTTTTCATCATTATTATTGGATTTCACCAAGTCAAAAGATGGTCAAGAGATGAAAATTGTATTTTCCTACAGTTACCTTGAAAAGTGGCCATTCCTGCACTGATTACAGAACGCAAAGAATCACTTTTCCGCTCTAGTGCGGGAAAATTTTTTCTGCACTTCAGATTTGCAACATGGCAACACAAAATAGTTGGTGGGTTATATGGAGGATTAGTGCACGAAAACAAAAAATAAGTTGGTAACAATGACTGTGGTTAGATTTAGATACGAATCATTTCAATGGCTACCCTACATTTATGATAAAATCCCAATCTAGAAATCCAAAACAAGAATAATGTTTATCTAAATCATAATTAAATAATAACTTCTCATCATTTAATGATAAATAATGTTTATTTTCTATTGACAGTAATAATTATTTCAACTCCAAGCAATGAGAAATGTAGCAAACACACATTATGAAATTCGAATTTTCAGGTTAAATAATTACCGTTCGAAATCCATGTCAATAAAATTAATAAAATAACATTGGAATATACTGAAATAGAATATTTATTGTTGTCTATGTTATTTTATAAATATTTTTTAGTTTACTTATAGTATTTTTCGGTAATTTTAGTTAACCATAAATATCTGAATACTGTTTTTAGCTAGATGAAATGAAGTTAGGTACGATTCATCCCGCTAGGTCGCGCGATTGTCGGTTCAGCAGTGTGCAGCCATCCCAACCAGCTGCTGGCGTGTATTTTGAATGCGAATTTTTTGTTTTATCTGTGTTTTTTCTGATTCTTGAATGAATAAAGATGAGAACTTTGGCTGAGAATTTTCAACTACAATTGAATTATTAATTTTTAAATGAATTAAGGTTGTTATTAATAACAGCATCACACACACAAACATTTCATGGATTTCAGCCATCATTTATCCATAATTACCCACTTTTCATATTCAATGGTAACTGTAGGAAAAATTTAATGTGAAATATGTGCGCAAAGTTCCTCTGCTGCACTCAAGAAGCCATTCCGCCCGAGCCGTAACAGTAAACGTTTCTTTCGGTGCAGCAAACTGTCACTTTGCGCACTAGTTGCACAAATAACTATTCTATTGGATAATAGTTGGAAATTAAGTGGTATGGAGTGAGTATTTTATTTTATATTGGGCTTCCGGAGTACGTAATATTTGTAGTTCATAAATTACAACAAAGTCATTATATTTGTTGAAGCAAATTCCTAATAATTAAGTGTTGTCTAGTTTTAGTATAATGAGTGTCTGATTCAACGCTTCCAATTAATTAATCACCAATCGATAAAGTAACTCATCATATTCCGAAATATATAGAAAGTGGTTCATATAAAAATGAAATTACTATTAAAGGAAAACTGAATTGCATTGTAATTTTGTCTAATATAATCGAATCCTATATGGGCCTCATATTGATTCATGTGATAGGATTGATTCAATCAATTTATTCATGGTATTAATATAAATGATAGAACCCGATCGAGTTCAATAAGATTTTGAACAAATGTGAAAGCAGCTTGATATACTTTCGGGTCATGAGAATGTTATACCTCGTAAATTGTACAGAAACTGACATGAGTCCTGCCAAACTGTGCATAAAACTGATTCACGGCAGAACCACAAAGTCAATTCACTTGAAAATGGTCCAGGACTCACAATATGAATTTCAAATGCGAACGTATAAGGCTTCTACATACCACATTAAACTAGTAAATCATGATTAGATAGCACTGATAATAATACTTGATTTGTAGAGTGTATTCCAATTTCCGACTGCATCACGAAGATTTGAATGTAGAAAGCTGTAGGAATGGCGGAATCTCAATAAGCAATTCATCCAGCTTCACATTCTTCTACTGTTTCATTCACTTTGAATATAAAATTCTCGTACTGAAGTTATTATAGGTACTTGTTATGGTAACTCTTAGTAGATCGATACTCTGCAATAAAATTTCAGTATAATTGATAGAAGAGGGATACATTCTATACTTCTATATTGAAGAGAATTTTAAATGGCCCATACTTCGTGGTAATGAGGAATAAGAAGTAAAATACCAAAAAGCTTCCAAACTCGCTCAAAAAAATCGCCAATTATCATCAGTGGACATTAATGGGATTATTTTATTATGTACAAGTGTACAACATGAAAATAATACATAGGCCTACAATTTATAATAATAATTTTTTTATGTATCGTATGTGGTCACTAGTCTCCACCGTCATTTCATTTCAGAGTTATAAAGGATATAGGCCTACAAAACTACTACCGGAAAACATTCTAATGTATGAGATGAAGTGATTGACGGTAGGCTATGATATCAAGCTTTAGCTGAATTTAGCTTCAAAAGAAAACCATGAGAAAGCAAACTTCTTGTATTTCACTCTGTATCTTTCTGGTTCTTAACTAGTAATAAGTACTTTTATCACGTATTTCCTAATACTTTGATACTTCTCAACTTATGGATCTTCTTCAACTTTTTTTTAAACAAGGATTGTATATAATATGATATGATATAATTCATATGGGACAGAAATTGTAGTTGCATATAGTTCATGAACAATCTTCCCTTTGAAAGAAAAAACTCTAGTAACTATTAAGTAAAACTAGCACCACCGAGATGAAGCCACACATTTCAGACTTCTAATATGATATATGATTGTATTCTTTCAAAGGGAAGATTTTTATGAAGACTAAATATGATATATGATTGTATTCTTTCAAAGGGAAGATTTTTCATGAACTATATGCAACTACAATTTCTGTCCCATATGAATTATATCATATCAAATCTTCAGACGAAGTCTAGAAGTCTGAAATGTGTGGCTTCATCTCGGTGGTGCTAGTTTTACTTAATAGTTACTAGAGTTTTTTAAAGTCTATGAATCATAATAATGATTGTTCTGCAATTAACAACCTTTGGTCCTTTTCAAAAATTATAATATTATATTAAAAATTATATTATTCTTCTTTCCGCTTATTATGATATACCGTATTGAGAATTCTCAATAAAATTATAAGTTTTTTCTTCTAACTTTCTTCCTCTTCTGCGATCCTCAATTCAATTCCACATTTCTCTCTCCAGGACTTATCGACTCTCTGCCCCTTTCCTTGTACTTTTGGATTTCGTTCTTCCTCCAGTTCTCTCATTTTTTTCTCCATAAACACCAATTTATTGTTATTTTTTCCGTAAGAAAACCATCCCTATTAAAGTCATTCTTATATCCTTCTCTACTCAAACACCATTCTATCTACTCCACTTTCCGTTACTTACTCTTCATGTCAATCTTACTATATTTTTATATCGTTCATATTCTCTTCTTCTCTCTCTTTCTCTCTCGGTGTCCCACTCCCTCACCCCTCTCGCATTTATCTCCCTCTGTTACACTGTATTCAAATCACTTCCCCACACTGTCTCACTACATTTCCCTCTCTGGATCTTGTTTCTTTTTGTGACCACATATTTATATTCAAGCTAAATGGGTCTCCCGCTCCCCACTTGGCTATTATTAACAATTTTGGAGCAGCGTCACCAACACGCAGACAACTATCAGTCGGCTGTTAATCGTAGTAGAGGCATTCGCAGTTGGCAGCTTATCGCGTGCTATCTGCTCCATCATTCACTTGAAAGTAGGTTTACTATCACTTGATAGGTTGACACTTGCTGGTGTGCAGTGCTGCACACTTTTGACGGTTAATAGTTGAAAAAATATCACTCATTTGAAGGCTGTGGATATTTCATACAAGAAATTTGTGTTTAACAGTATCCTTGGTCAGTGCTTTGTAAAATGTGACTCGTCTAGATAAGGCCACTTTTCGACTCTCCAATTCTACTTCTACATAATATCAGCTACAGGAATATTCCTACACAGAAATGTAAGTATTCCTTCTATTTTCTTCATTGTTAATGTTGTGATAGTGTTCTTTCTTCATACTTCTTGTATGGAAAAAACATAAACATAATATAATAGTGAGCTCCCCTTTGAATATTTTAAATTTTGATATATAATTACTACTTACTTACTTACTTACTCCGTGGTGCTACAGCCCGTTTAGGGCCTTGACCTCCTCTATGATGCCTCTCCATTCCTCTCTGTCACCAGTTCTTCTTCTCCAACCTCGGACACCCAGCCTCCTCAAATCTTGTTCCACATCTTCTAACCAGCGTTTTCGTGGGCGTCCTCGTAGTCTCCTTCCTCCTGGATTTTCTCTGAAGACCTTCTTACTGCTCTTGAGTCACTCATCCTTTCTACGTGACCTAACCAACTCAGTCGCCTGTATTTTATTTCGTTAACTATTTCTGTTTTTTGGTATAGGTCACGTAACTCTTGATTTGTCCTTATTCTCCACTCCCCATTGTTACAGACTGGTCCGTAAATCTTTCTCAATACTTTCCGTTCCCAAGTACTTAAGAGATCTTCATCTTTCTTTGTGAGATCCCAGGACTCTGCGCCATACAACACAACTGGTTTTAATATTGTTTCATAAATTTGAATTTTCAACTTCTTCGTTAACACTTTGGATCTAAGGAATTGGCTTAGGGCAAAATAGCACTTATTACCTGCAGCTATCTTGCTTTTATATCGACTTGGACGTTGTTGTCATCAGTGATTACAGAGCCAAGGTATTTAAATTCTGCTACCTTTCCAAAAACAAAGTTCTCTATATTTATTTCTGTGTCACCTGCTTGTCGTGTTCTGCTGCTGGCCATATATTTCGTTTTGCCGTCATTTATTCTAAGTCCTATTTGTTCTGATGTTTCATTTCATTGAGCTGAGTAAATGCAGTCTCCAAACTTTGTCTATTTCGTGCTATCAAAACTACATCATCAGCGTATGCCAAGCATTGAAATTATAACAAACTACCGATTTTGCAGTTACTATTTGGTCCAAAGGCTCTAGAAGCCACGCGACGATTGGTCAAATTGATTCCCTTCGCCCAATAGGAGACCTGTTTCTAATACAGTAGTGGGGATTCCCCAGTCGAGAGACCAGATTACGTTTCGGAGGACACTTTGCTAGGAGCACTACGAGAGTAAAGATGTAGTCATTATGTTTCGCCCTTTTTGGGCAAGTTTACAAGTTTATATAATTAGTTAATGTGGAGCTAGTTTTATTTTATTAAAGTTTTAATTTTCTAGTAGTGCCATGTCCTGAAAAGTTTAATTGTGTTTCTTCATCATGTACGAATAATTGTTTCTTCAAATAACCGCTAAGGTACGTAAAATAAGGTTAAAATATAATTTAGGGAATTTAATTGATTGAAACTTCCATAAAGTATGGTATTACAAAGCCTGTTATTTTTCAAGTTAATAAATTGATTGAGAATAATCCTTTTGATTTTATTAGTGATGGAAGATAATTATAAATTTTTTTCTAAGAAGTATAGAAAGTTTTCAGTTACGTTACATTTGAGTTATTTTTCTGGAGATATATTATCGTAGAGTATTGCTGAAAGTCAGGAAGATAGCCTTTAAATTGGAATGAATTTTTAAGATTATGTTCATATTGAGTTTATGACATTTTATATTTTTCAGACTCTGTTTTCTTATGTCATTAAGGCTTTCGAATGATTTAGTAAATTTTTATGATAGAAATCTTAATAACAAGAAGAAAGTTTTTCTTTTCCATGAAATAATTTAATAAATGTTGGCTAGCGCACAAGTTTCCAACATACTAGTCGAGCTACTATATGAAAAATTATATTTGATTTTGCAAACAAACGAAAAATTCATATAAGTTAGCATCATTTCAATCTGAATTATTCCTTTCCTAAGAGTATTATCATTATATAAAAGTTAACATCATAATTAATGAAGTATTCATTTTTCTAAAAGCATTATTAATTTATTACGAGTGTTTTCATAAAGTTGCATTGTATATTAATGACACTCTGGCAAGTAAATCCGTTTTAATTCAATTTTGAGATGAATCAGAACGTCAAGATAAAATCTAAATTAAATAATTGAATAAACTCTGTTTTAGCTTTTGATGAATTGTAGGAAGAGTTAGAATTAATGCTGTAATACATTTATTTACAGCGGTTCATGTGTGTCCCCAAACCAACTTCTTGTACTACCACCCCTTTGGTTCCGCAACTTTATGTAACACCGCTTCAAGACACCCGTTCAGACGACAGGTCTAGGGACGTAAGAGGACGTCGCCGTCAAGCCAAATTCAACCGGTAAAAGTTCACCGCCAAAAACAAGGTACTGTAACCCCGACGATAAAGCAACGTACAGACCAACGAAAGTGCAGTGTAGTGAAACAAAGGTTCATTCGAGAATGTCAATCAAAAGTGGGGATTCAAATTTATTATGAAATGGGTTATATGGGTTACTATCGACGAAACTTGGGTTCAACGGGCTTTTCTTTCTTGAGTAATTTTATGTTGAAATTAACTTGTTATTTGATGACTGATATTGTTTGGTTTTGTGACGTATTGCTATCTAAAAGGGGATAGTAATGCGCCCCCGAATCAGATGAAGAATGTCAACAAAGTAACATGAAATTGTTGTTTCTGTTGTTCGATTTAGTTGCCAATGTTTATTGAAGCTGTTTGTATTTTTCAATTATTTCAAATTGTAGTGTTATTCTATAGTATAAACCTATTAAACCAGGCATGGCAAGATTAATTGAAGTTTTCTTGACTCTAGCCCGTTCACCTGCATGAATTAGGTATAGACTCAGGTATTTTCTAGATGTGTCGGCCTATTTCTAATTCTAAATTTTATTCAAAATTATCTTCTTTATCATCTTTTAAAGGGCAGCACACACTGCGCCGACTCTGCTGTCTAGAGATTTTAAATCTCTGGAATTCAAATTTTCTAAAAAATTAAATTTTCATAACTTACTCTAATATACTAGATCAATTTTTCTGAGTCTATACTTAATAATTCATTCTGTGAACGTGTTAACTGTCATATTTTAGGTTTGGAGTTGAATGAATAATTTATAGTTGCTACTCCAATTTTTCTGAAGTTTAAATAATTGTAGATGAAACAGGAAGTTATTCAGTTATGTTGAACCATTAAAATGATAATCTTTTGAAGTGCTTAAAGATAAAGTCAAGTATCATTGATGCTTAAGTTGAAAGTATTCTGAAACTTCTTTTTGAAATTGATATTGACAAATTAAAGGTTTAACGGTAGAATAAAAATTAGTAGAAGAAACTAGCATAGGTGAAAAACAACTGATTCTAAGTGCTGAATAAATTTTTTGCATTCTGTAATTCCGTGAATGATGATAGAATTATTGTAATGTCAACGTACGTATTCTGGTCTCACGTCTGGTAGTTGAATATCATTATAGTAGTAGTGAATGTGAATATTGAGATTTTAAAAGTCAACTCAATAAATTAGGAAAATTTGGAAATTATTATGGGAGAATGTTTAGGGAAAATAGGGAAAACTTTTGAAAAGTTTAGGTAAATTGAAGGTAAGCAGAGAATAAATAGGAAACCCTTTGATTAGTTTTGTTGATAAACACTTTTGAAAAGTTAATTGGCCTTCATAGATGTTTAAACTAAATAATGGTGTATTGTAGATTAAAGTTGAAACGATAATCAAATCCTTTGGAATTTGTATAAAAATAAGTTGATTGAGATGAGGTTGTTAAGTCCCTTTATCAGTAATGTTTATTCTCGAAAAGGTGAATCAGTTTTATTATTGGAGATATTTTTTGTGTGATTTTTGCGGTAGGCCTGCGTAGTGATAGTGTAAGATCCGTTGTGTTGGTGACGTTTCCTGTAGACTGTGGGGAATTTTTTTGTTTGTTTAGTTGAGACTCAAGATTTAGAGGAGGACAAGGGGATGTCCTGCCTGTGTGTGTTGTTGTTGAATTTAGGTAATCGGCGCGAGTGTAGGTCCGTGTCCAGAGAGAACGGAGCACTGCCCGAAAGTTGTCCATGTAACAAATCAAGGAATTTAGCTGTGACTAACCTTGCAAATTTGTACGGTGGAATTGTATAATTTTAGCGAAAGGCACCGAAGGTGGTGTGAGCTAAGATTTTTTTTGGTATCTAGTAAACGGTCTGGTTCATTCGAGAGTTATGGGGCTCGTCAGTAGAATAACGTAAACCGAAATCTAGAATATTTAGTGAGTCTTCGTAGTGATTGTAAGGAAAACAATCAGTGTAATGCAGTTTAGGGAAGCCCAGTCAAAAGGTTCGTTAATGTTTGGTAGGAAAGTCAGCCGCAAAAACACAAGTAATAATGGTAAAAAAAGGGGTATTATTGAGTTTAAGTTGCTTAGAAATTTGGTATGGTAACGAAAATTGAAAGTTTTAGACAATGAATATTTAAAGTGATTAGTTAAGGTATACAAATAGAATAACAGAGAAACTTTTTCGAGTACCTAGGTAATGTTAAAATGGTTATCAGTGAAAGTAGAAATAAATATTGGAACAGTACTGAACGGGTTAAATTAAAATAAAATTAACAGTGAAATTCTTCTAGTTGAATTTGAAATAAAAAGGGAAAATTTCTTGAGTTAAGCATAAGTTTAAATTATTCTGTAGTTGAGAGTTGAAAGGTTGATTAAATATTTAAATGGGGATATAAGGTAGAAATATGTAGGAAAATTCGTGTCAAAAAGGAAATAGAATTTTTGTTGGGAAAATTAAATTGAGGTAATTAACAGTAGTAGGACCCTTTAGAGATAAGTAGTCAAAAGGTATCCTTTAGAGATAAGTAGTCAAAAGGTATTAATAAATAAAAAAAAATAGGAAAATCTTTAATGAAATGATGAATTTTTTTAATGATGAATAGCAAAATTGCAACCAAGTTTTCCATGTGAATAAGTTGAGATATTTTGAGATCTAGTAGAGTAATTGAAACTAGTTGGATATGAAGTTTATTGTTGAGAAATAATTATGTGAGGCTCCAGTAAGGTTGAAAATGTCAGTGAACTTGAGAATCAGTAATAGTGTAATAGTAGTCTATTAATGTGTTAGTGTATTGGTAAATCCAATAATGTTGATAATCAGAAGTCAAGCAGTAGCAGTCCAATGCTAAGATAGTTGTTCCAGTTGAATTTTCATATTATTAAATCATGCCTTGAGAATTATTCTTCCAGTGTTTAGAGAAAATGTCACGTACTTTGAGTTTGAGAAATAATAATCATGATCTATGTCGAGTCAATTAATCTAGTTGAAGTTGTAGGCAGTGAGAAAATGACAATACTCTAGTGAGAAGCGAAATACAGAATTATTATTGTAGATTAAAGCCTGGCACCCGATATCATAGTTTTGTTTTGACTAGCGTTCAGTGATAGAGATTTCCTGCTGGAATACAATAATGGATAGAAAAGTTTCATAGCTACGGAATGTACATCAAGCGTGTGTCATTGCTCTCTGATGACTCGCTAGTGTTGCAGTTTCAACCATTATTATCTTTGAATCATAGTCGATGTAGAATAGTATTGCCTACTGAATTGCTTTATATTGTTAAAAATATGTTGCACTCTCAACTCTATAGTAATGATAGTTAGATTTCAATATATTCAGCAGAGTGAAAAAGTTTCATCCTTTACTTTATAATCAACGTACTTCTTATTTTACAACAGCAGAGTAACATAGAACCAATTAAAACTATGATGTCTTTTAAACGTTTTCCCTTGTTAGAGTTTGCCAAGAAAATAACCAGGGACTCAATAAAGTGATTGAAGTATTCAAGATTATTATACTCGGTCCGTCTTTAGTACCTACTTAGAAGGTGGACACGTCCATATTGTTTTGTCCTGACTCTTGCCACAGTTTTAAAGACTCTTGCCACAAATCTCAATTAGTTATACATTTTGCTGAATTTCGGAATGATTAAAGAGATTTCTTTTGAAGAGGGCCCGCTTCAAATTGAATCCTACTATCAATCCAGAAATTCGACTCTCCAAATCATACAGAATGCCTCTATGGTAACATATCCTGATTAGATTTCTTTTTGTGTGTTTCACACCGTAAGGAGCGGGAGTGTGCGAGCACTATTTTAATTCAGGCCTTTTCCAAGTTATAATAGTAAATTAATACGCAATAGACTAGAGCCATTATTGTAAGTGAGTTAGCGAAATAATTATTCTCTCTCTATTATGAACGGCCATGACTTCGAGTTTCCCATGATAGATATTTAAAAATTGTGGCTCCGAGTCGTCGAGGAATGTAGATTATGGAATTATCTCTAAAACTTAGCCTTCTGTCGCGACATAAAGTGCGATAAGTTGGAAAACAGCAAGCATTGAAATTATAACAAACTACCGATTTTGCAGTTACTATTTGGTCCAAAGGCTCTAGAAGCCACGCGACGATTGGTCAAATTGATTCCCTTCGCCCAATCGGAGACCTGTTTCTAAATACAGTAGTGGGGATTCCCCAGTCGAGAGACCAGATTACGTTTCGGAGGACACTTTGCTAGGAGCACTACGAGAGTAAAGATGTAGTCATTATGTTTCGCCCTTTTTGGGCAAGTTTACAAGTATATAATTAGTTAATGTGGGAGCTAGTTTATTTTTATTAAAGTTTTAATTTTCTAGTAGTGCCATGTCCTGAAAAGTTTAATTGTGTTTCTTCATCATGTACGAATAATTGTTTCTTCAAATAACCGCTAAGGTACGTAAAATAAGGTTATAATATTATATTAAAAATTATATTATTCTTCTTTCCGCTTATTATGATATACCGTATTGAGAATTCTCAATAAAATTATAAGTTTTTTCTTCTAACTTTCTTCCTCTTCTGCGATCCTCAATTCAATTCCACATTTCTCTCTCCAGGACTTATCGACTCTCTGCCCCTTTCCTTGTACTTTTGGATTTCGTTCTTCCTCCAGTTCTCTTATTTTTTTCTCCATAAACACCAATTTATTGTTATTTTTTCCGTAAGAAAACCATCCCTATTAAAGTCATTCTTATATCCTTCTCTACTCAAACACCATTCTATCTACTCCACTTTCCGTTACTTACTCTTCATGTCAATCTTACTATATTTTTATATCGTTCATATTCTCTTCTTCTCTCTCTTTCTCTCTCGGTGTCCCACTCCCTCACCCCTCTCGCATTTATCTCCCTCTGTACACTGTATTCAAATCACTTCCCCACACTGTCTCACTACATTTCCCTCTCTGGATCTTGTTTCTTTTTGTGACCACATATTTATATTCAAGCTAAATGGGTCTCCCGCTCCCCA
Organism: Nilaparvata lugens; assembly: GCF_014356525.2. Classification (NCBI taxonomy): domain Eukaryota; kingdom Metazoa; phylum Arthropoda; class Insecta; order Hemiptera; family Delphacidae; genus Nilaparvata; species Nilaparvata lugens. Next base: position 61,528,279 of record NC_052506.1, on the reverse strand, counting down.
CTTGGCTATTATTAACAATTTTGGAGCAGCGTCACTAACACGCAGACAACTATCAGTCGGCTGTTAATCGTAGTAGAGGCATTCGCAGTTGGCAGCTTATCGCGTGCTATCTGCTAAATCATTCACTTGAAAGTAGGTTTACTATCACTTGATAGGTTGACACTTGCTGGTGTGCAGTGCTGCACACTTTTGACGGTTAATAGTTGAAAAAATATCACTCATTTGAAGGCTGTGGATATTTCATACAAGAAATTTGTGTTAACAGTATCCTTGGTCAGTGCTTTGTAAAATGTGACTCGTCTAGATAAGGCCACTTTTCGACTCTCCAATTCTACTTCTACATAATATCAGCTACAGGAATATTCCTACACAGAAATGTAAGTATTCCTTCTATTTTCTTCATTGTTAATGTTGTGATAGTGTTCTTTCTTCATACTTCTTGTATGGAAAAAACATAAACATAATATAATAGTGAGCTCCCCTTTGAATATTTTAAATTTTGATATATAATTACTACTTACTTACTTACTCCGTGGTGCTACAGCCCGTTTAGGGCCTTGACCTCCTCTATGATGCCTCTCCATTCCTCTCTGTCACCAGTTCTTCTTCTCCAACCTCGGACACCCAGCCTCCTCAAATCTTGTTCCACATCTTCTAACCAGCGTTTTCGTGGGCGTCCTCGTAGTCTCCTTCCTCCTGGATTTTCTCTGAAGACCTTCTTTACTGCTCTTGAGTCACTCATCCTTTCTACGTGACCTAACCAACTCAGTCGCCTGTATTTTATTTCGTTAACTATTTCTGTTTTTTGGTATAGGTCACGTAACTCTTGATTTGTCCTTATTCTCCACTCCCCATTGTTACAGACTGGTCCGTAAATCTTTCTCAATACTTTCCGTTCCCAAGTACTTAAGAGATCTTCATCTTTCTTTGTGAGAACCCAGGACTCTGCGCCATACAACACAACTGGTTTCAATATTGTTTCATAAATTTGAATTTTCAACTTCTTCGTTAACACTTTGGATCTAAGGAATTGGCTTAGGGCAAAATAGCACTTATTACCTGCAGCTATCTTTGCTTTTATATCGACTTGGACGTTGTTGTCATCAGTGATTACAGAGCCAAGGTATTTAAATTCTGCTACCTTTCCAAAAACAAAGTTCTCTATATTTATTTCTGTGTCACCTGCTTGTCGTGTTCTGCTGCTGGCCATATATTTCGTTTTGCCGTCATTTATTCTAAGTCCTATTTGTTCTGATGTTTAATTTCATTGAGCTGAGTAAATGCAGTCTCCAAACTTTGTCTATTTCGTGCTATCAAAACTACATCATCAGCGTATGCCATGCATTGGATCATCCTATTCATAATCGTTCCCCTTGGGTTAATGGTGATCCCTCTAATAACCTTTTCTAGACTTATATTGAAAACTACTAATTCATTACTAATAACATCATAATATCATCCAACTCGAAAATATATTCTTCTAAGAAAATGTCTTATGCACATTCAATGTTGTATGCAATCTTGAACAATTCCAATGCACTTCTAAATCCTTAAGAATACGAAGGAGTGAGACAATTTAGTAGGTATTGATTTGTATGATGATTTCTTTTCAAAGTTCAAAATTCAAAGTCAATTGGACAAAGCATCCCCAGGTTTCGTGAAACATGCGAAAATAAATAAAATCTGAACTATTGTTAAGGAATTCACACATGTTCATTAGTGGTATTTATTTATTTCATTGACAATCACAAATCATGATCATAATATATAGTATGATTGTAAGAAGACAACAGGCATAGCCCAAAACTGTCTTCTCCCAATTTTTTACAAATTAAAGTTTCAAAAAAGAATGAGGTTGGGATTTCACTTTTCACTTCAAAAAGTAAAATTTCCACTTCAAAACTAATGACTAAACTAAAAATTTAAAATTCAGATATTCAAAAACTAATTTAAAACAAATATACTTCACTCAAATCTCTACAAATTGGGAATTTTTGAGTAATTTTGCGAAATTTTGAGCCAGAAAAGAAACACAACAAAACTGTATGAAGGAGGAACAAATAGAGGGAGACAGAGTGATGAGAGACAGAGTGATGAGAGGCGGGTCCTGCAGAGCCGGAAAAGCCACCGGAGAATATTTTTGAAACTATTTTTCAGAAATATTCAACAAAAATTGCCTATAATATTCGATCTACAGGCTACATTGAAAGTGGAATTTCTCCTTACCAGACAGTCTTGGCTGCAACGCCTGGGCGGCTCTGAAGAAAACAAAACACCAGACGCGGCGCCGTTCACCCTCCTACACTGAAGCCAGTGCTCGGTCTGGAGAGGAGATTTGGGACTGAACTGAGCTGACCACATTCAAATTGGCTTGCTTTCCTTCCAGACGCACGGGAGCTTTTTAGCCCAGGAAAAGTGAAAGCTGAATTTTTTCAGGGTGTTAATATACATAGTACATAGCCTGAAACCACAGAGTCCAGCTTGCTTCCACCCCAGGAGGGTTAATAAAATGGTTTTCATGATCAAACTAAGTCTGACATTTCTTTTTATTACAGTTTAAAGAGTTGATATTGCGATATTCCAGAGCTGGAATAAGTTCGACCAATGGAGTGGAAACGGCCAGATAGTTTAGAATCACCCATCGTTTGGAGTAGATTTGAGGGAAAACCACATAGAGATCAATCACCACTCAAGTATATCGTCCAGGATATAACAGAAGATTTGATAGAGGATGCTGTTGAACACATGACACGATATTTCCTTGTTAGAGAGAATATAACAAGCTGTATAGGTAAGTAGTTATTATTATCAAGTCCACAAATAAATCATTTTCGTGTTGAATTTAAGTTCTTCAAAGTTCGTGATTCTTATTGAATTCATGGAGCTCTTTGATCATCATCACAATTGATGGGGATTATTGTCATGAACTTTTTATTATTGACACTATGAGAGAAGAGTCTATCAAGTTGACAATACCCATTCTAAGAACTCTTTCATATTCTAATAATACCATTCTAGTAATGCTGAAATTCAATAAAAAGATTCATGAATTACACACATGAGTAATGACTATAGCCTCATGGAGAGTTTTTGAATTCCTTGAAAGATTCAAAAACACATTATCAAGATCATCATGACTGAGAAATTCAATATTTGAAGTAAATGAAGCAGGCTTAATTTTTGTATATAGATTTTCAACTTTTCAAATTATGATCAAATTTTTCTTCAGCTTATTCCCGTGTCCATACGGGATCACTGTCTCAGGTCAGCCGCCTCCAAGTGCCTCTGTCCTAATATTCACCGCCATCCAGCTCCATTCCCCTGCCCCTCAAATCCCCCTCCACACAATCCCTCCATCATCTCCTCGGCTTTCCCTCCCTTTTCTTCCCTCTACAAACATATCAGAGATTGTATTTCCCAGGTATCGTCCTTTTCTTCTTTTAACATGGCCATACTATTGAAGCCTCCGCTTCTGAACCTTCTTGGATACCTGCACCACCTTGATTGTCCCTCTAATCCTTTCATTTCTAATTCTATCCAGTCTCTAGTCACTCCACACATCGACCTAAGCATCTACATTTCGGCCACTTCCAGTTTCTTTTGCACCCTCATACATGTCATGCACTAATTATGATCAACTTGGGACCTTCTAAATAATGTAATCCACTCATTCAAAAATTTAAAATGTTTTGCTCGTCATCATCATAGAATGTTATAAATAAATGTCGAATCAAGAATCAATTCTTGAAATGTATTTTTTGATAGGAATTCAATGAACTGACATTGTTCCAGGTTATTTGGAAGATAAAGTGTCCACAGATGAACTGAGAGATGTTTGGCGACAAGCCCTGAAACAGGGGGTTGGTTTGGTGGCGCTAGTTCAGGATCCAGAGGATGAAAGTCGAAAGAAGATAGCTGGAGTTAACATGACCTTAATTGTGACTTTGGAAGATAAAGAGAAGAGTGAGAATAAAAAATCTGAATTCATGGAGAAGGTAAGGCAGCAAGAACTCATCCATTACTCGTATTATCGACTCCCCACAACAAACCAATCAATAACTCTTCTCTGTTGTTGAAAATTTCTTTCATTTTCCTTGACCGTTTAGTCAAACTACAATGTAGCATTATCCATGAATTCCATTTGTGTACTTATAATTTGTGCATTGTGATTTTTTTCTTTTAGTAACAAGTTGATTCACTCCTTTTTCAACACATATTATTTCTCTACATCCTTTAGTTTTTTATTCTGATAAACCAATGATAACTAAATTCAAAATATTATCGATTTTGATTGGTCCTGTGGTTTGCTAATAGTTGGATTCTTCCAATGAGAGGGGAAGGGGATTCAAACACTCCGGATAAAAAGCTGAGAAAGTTGTGATTTATAAGACTGTCATATCTCTTATCAGCCTTCATAAGGAAAAACTGATTACGGAACTATTTAACTCTCGTTATATATATAGATATACGTAACATATAATATATAAAATACTCCACAGAAATACCGGAATCATAGATGATAAATCAGTTACTGTAGTCACTTGTATAAAATAAGGAATATTTTATTCAAATTACAAAAACAATGATTAAAAACTCAGTCACTTCACCTGAAAACTACTCTGAACCTGTTCGCTCCAATGATGTGGGATGTTGCAAACCGTGGGTAAAACCTATCTCAATGGGGGCATGGGACGGTGAAGCTAGAACAATACAACTGCGATACCCTTTGGCAGGTAGTTTAGCACATTTTCGACCCTTGTGCAATGAAGCGTATGCCCCCATCCTGTTAAGTTTAGTGACGTTATTCCACACTTAGACTTTTACTGCGGGATTCCCATTTCCGTGTTCTGTACAGGTTCATCAAAGTTATAATTGATGTCCATCAAAGTATTAGACAGTCTGTACTCTGTAGCTTTTGGTGTAACATGGAGTTTCTGCAGAGCTTATCAAGATGCGACAAAGATCTAAACCGTGAAGGCATATACCAGTTTTTATTGATGTACAATCGAATCGCTAATCGAAGGATATTATGTTCGTCGTGTGGTAGAAACCAAAAACCCTACAATTGAATGGTGTGTTTCACGTAATAAATGATTTTAGTATAACGATATTATAACTCGTATCAGGTTATCAGAGATGTACATATTGTTTCAAAACACAATTTTCAAGTCATTCTCATTAAATTTAGAAAAATAGTTGAATTCCATCACTATGGAACACAATTTTGAGCCTATTCTAATTATCAAAGAGCTAATTTCCTTGTGCTAATTGATATTTTTTAAACGATACATATTATGTCGAGTTGTAAGTTGCGGACCAGAGTGGTGGCTTTTGGAGTAGGTTTTGAAAAATATATTTTATGCTGCTAAACCTATCTGGATGGGGGCATTAAGAGATCTATTGTTTAATATTGGTTGAGCATTGACATGGGTTGACAGTCATTGTTTCCCATTCCACCAGCGTTGAAGGAGGGGTATTGTTCTCTCTTGACCGTTCCATGCTCCCATCCAGATAGGTTTTACCCCAAACCGTATTTGGAATTAATTTCATTCATTTATCCATTTGATACATAATTACTCGTATTGGGAATAATATTATCATCGATGGAGCAAATAATGTAATTCAATAATAAATATTCTCATTTTCAATTACCACTCTTTAACAACGGAAATATATTCTACTCTTTCTTAATATACCACTTCAATGAGTTGATCTAACTAGATAAAATCTGTCATCACTTGATCTTCTCCTATCCTAAAAAAAAACAAAGTATCAGCCCTACAAGCTACAACAGGAGAATTATTGGATGATATTATCTCTATTCCTGACTATTCAGTCTTTGAAATGATATTTTCAAACTTGGTGGAATTATTTGATGATATATTTCCTATTGCTGTTCAATCTTTTTTAAAGATATTTCTAAACATCCTGTTTTTTCCTTAAAATAATTTTTTACATGTTATTTGGTTTCATTTCTTAGATCAAAGGAAAACTGTGGAAAAAGACGCTTCGAACACTGCTCGAGCTGGAGAGTAATGTTGACGTGGGCAATCTGTATGGTGGGCAATCCACCAAGTACATGTCAGCGTACGGTCTGAGTGTTGCCCCCCAATACAACGGCGACGGAGTCGGGTATCAGCTGTTGATGGCTCGCACTCCCCTCTGCAGAGCACTGGGCGTCGCCCTCACTGTCACCGCATTCACGGGCCCTGCATCGCAGTACTTGGCCAAAAAGGCTGGCTTCGAAACTATAGCTTCTCTCGACTACTCTACCTATGAGCATGATGGCGAACTAGCTTATCCTAGGCTGGATGGCTGCTGTCTCCTTATGGCTAAACGCATTCCTGTAAGGGATGATTGAGGACCAAGACACTTGTTTAAAAGTATTAATTGATTTGAAACTGTGATTGATACACTAAATCTATTCAAATATAATATTTATCCACACTACTCCGTAATGATATTGTTATAGTCCTATCTCACAACATGATACTCCATTATCCATTTTTTAAACAGTCGTTAGATCATGTCAGAAGCCTCAAAATTGATCAGGTGGGACCTGAAACCGAATATTCCGCTGTAAGCTATTTATCATCCATTATATTAGTATCATCTATACTATATCAATCATGTTTATAATTGTTATACTATGTAACACCAATTATTGTTACATAATTTTTATGCGGAATAATATTTTTCTCTATAAGGCATTTCATTTCTGGATCTACTGGTGTCGATGATAATCTTCAAAATCAGTTATGGGTGTAATAATATTACTCAGTAATACTTTCAAACTTGTTGAGTGAAGTCATATGAACCAAATCACGAGAAGCAATAAAATAATAGTAATGCCTTGACGTCATTAATCCTAATCCGCGTGAAACTCAATAGATGCTTGTGGAACGTTAAAATCTTTAGATGATTGTGACCAATAACTTTCGGAAAATCTTTATAGAAATATAATTCAGGATTCAATGGCCACGTTATCCTGTGAAAGTTCCTCAAATAGAATCGAAAAGTGCATATATAGTAGATATGCATAATTCACAATTCATTTCACACTTGACACTTGTAATTATGATGGAACAAAGAAACGTTATTAAAACTTTTTTCACATGCAAATGAATACATTGTTCAACAAATTGAACAAATTTCGTTTCGTATCTTGGCATGTGCTGTGACGTTTCGTAAAGGAGTGGAGTTAATGGATTCGCTTTCTGTATTTCATACTTAATTTTCTCACTCACAATTTTATTGGTTTTTTCTCATCTTTCTCATACCATCATATTATGCCTCTCTACTCTCTTCCTCTTGGAAGGTTTGGCGCAATATTTGTGGCATTAGAAGCAATCCAAGCAATGAAATTATTTTTGTACTAACATTATTACCAACAATACCAGATGCTATGAGTAGTTGAAAGGTTGGCCAACTGGGTTGGCTATGTCGCTGTGTGCATTCTACAAATTATTGTTGAATTATTGATCGCCTTCAATATATTGGTCTAATCGCCTATTTTGGTCTGATCATTACTAAAGAGAAACAATAGTAATTGGTGTGAATATAACATTATGTAATGTTCACACCAAAATCGGCAGCTCTGCAGAGTCTGTGGATGGATGGATGGAAAAAGATCTGTCGCTGGCTCAAACAATGTGGGTGTTCACACCGACATCTGTGTATCTGCAAGCCGAGGTTCCAAGAAAACTCTGCCCGCATGCGGAAGTTTACGAATCACTCTGGGAGCGATTTTCTCCAGGCATTCGAGCGGACGTTTTCGATGAAAATCTCTCATCAAATACCCAAATCACATAAAATTGGAGATAGGAGAGTTCTAATTTCAGATTCGGAGTCAGCGCCTTGAAATGAATAATCTTGGCTCGCGTTTGATCATAAAAATGAAAAGTAAATGTATTAATTATAAATTTTGGAATCGGAGTTCATCTGAGAACAGAGCGAATGTAGCTCTGCAGGGTAAAATAGCTTGGTCTGAACAAGCGTTATTGCGTTGCTTTTCAGTTTAGTTAGTGGCTCATGTTTTATTATATGGCTTGAATATCAAATGCACAATAAAGCTATCCCTGTAATAAAAATAGATGGTCTAATTAATGAGTGAACTGCAATTTCCATTACCTAATCCTATTGAAATCTTTGGTTTCGATGAAAGAGCTCAAGTATTCTTGTTTTGATGCTAGTGTGATAGAAGAGCTTAATTTGCCAAGTCAACATTGGGTCTGCAGAATCCAGTATCCAGAAAAAGTAAATTTGTATGGGTCCCAACCACCACCGGTGACAATGTGAATATCTAATACTTGCCAAAAAGTCCCACCCACTCCGCTATGATATATGATGATTCATTCATAGCAAGCTTAAAAGGGAATATTTCCAACGTTACAAGACCAAAAACAATTTTCTATAACTAACAACTGGAAAAGGTTATTTCTCCTTGTAGAAGAGTCATGCTCTATGTATACTGTCAAGTAGACAGCCTTGGCGATCGCATTTGATTGTACAGTATTATAAGTATATCCATATTGTGTTATTGTATAATTGTATTTGTGAAGTGGAACAATAAAGGCTTTATTTATCTATTTATTTATAAGTATATCACTTATCCAGCACCCCACTTGCAGAATACAATAAATTATTTACGATAGGCTACTGTTTTAGAGTGAGATTGATTTGAGAGATCTCGGATTGATTTCATAATATCATTATTGGTTCAATGGAGAGCATTAAATGAGTGGGATTGTGATACACAATGTGTACGTTCTGTATACAGTTAATTATTGTTCTAGCTCCAATCGTAAATTGTTCCATCACGTGACTAGTGCAAAATGTTCCCATGGAACGTCATTTCAAAATCGTTGGTTCAAGCTTTTGGCGCGCACTTATAGGGATGATTTACACCAAAATGTGTCGTTTACTAGCTGCGTGAATGCGGAAAGACTGTTTTACAAACTTACCGTCTAGAAAAGTGTGCATTTCTTTCATTCCATTACTCTCAAATTTTCTATAGAGAAAAATTCATTTAACGAATGGTTATAAAACGTAATCTTGTTGGTTATGTACTTATGTATTCTAAGGCTATGCTATAGAATACATAAGTACATAACCAACAAGATTAAGTTTGATAACCATTCGTTAAATGATTTTTTCTATGCTATAGAATACATAAGTACATAACCAACAAGATTAAGTTTGATAACCATTTGTTAAATGAATTTTCCTATGGTAAACAAGCTATGAGCGCATGTGCAGACTGCAAAATTCAATCGACCAATGAGAGCTCGGATAGTTGGAACTGTAACAATTTACCACGCTTCGACTGTGGGGCAGGAACTTGGAACCGGAACTGGTTTCTGGTACAGAATCTGTCAAAATTCTTCCCATGGGACACGGAACTTTTTATCTGGTAAATTGTGAATCGGACAATTCACCACATTCTATGTACACAGAACGGGCCCATTGGTTGAATGGAAAGGATTAATGTTACAATAGGAAGGCTGCCAATTTGAAGTGAATCTCGTTATAGACCTTTTCCACATGAGAGCTCAAATAAAAAGTTGTATTGAAAATATTCAACAGCTTTTCACAAACGTATCGATCGTTTTAGGCTAGCATTTCAAGCCAAAGAGGTTCAATCATATAGGTAGTACAATATTAATGAGATATTTATTTATTCCATTATTCAGTATTTAACAACTTTCAGAAAATTACCACAGGCTTAAGCTTAAAAAGGGTTCCAATTCTAATCTATACAACAGTCCAAATGTAGCTAGATTATGTGTCACACATTTACGAATTACACACTGAAATTTACAATCCGAATCAAACAAAACACATTTTTCAATATTGAAAAACAATTAAAGTTGACAAGTACCCTTTTTTACTTTCCTTGCCCTATTACCATAGGTAAGGAAAGTATTGCTTTCCAAGAAAATTTAAGGTACCCTAATTTCATGTTTTCTATACGTTTCAAGGTCCCCTGAGTCCAAAGACATTCATTTTTCGGTGTTGGTGTGTGTGTGTGTGTGTGTGTGTGTGTGTGTGTGTGTGTGTGTGTGTGTGTGTGTGTGTGTGTGTGTGTGTGTGTGTGTGTGTGTGTGTGTGTGTGTTGTGTGTGTGTGTGTGGTGTGTGTGTGTGTGTGTGTGTGTGTGTGTGTGTGTGTGTGTCTGTGAACACGATAACTCCATTCCTAATAAACCGATTGACTTGAAATTTAAAACTTAAGGTCCTTATACCATGAGGATCCGACAATAAGAAATTCAATAAAATTCAATTCAAAATGGCGGAAAAAATTGCGGATAATGGCTAAAAAACCATATTTTTCACGGTTTTCTCGAAAACGGCTCTAACGATTTTCTTCAAATTTATACCCTAGATAGCTATTTATAGGCCTATCAACTGACATGAGTCTCATTTTTGGGAAAATTGCAGGAGCTCCGTAATATTCCTGAAAAGAATGAATTTTGTTGGATTTCTATCACGATTTTCTCAAAAATGACTTTACCAATTTTTTTCAAATTCATACCATGTATAGTTATTCATCAGATCTATTAACTGGCATGAGTCTCCTCCCTGGGAAACTAACAGGGGGTCCACCCCATCCCTGAGAAATTTACTTTGTTACCTCCTTCTCGTGCGTGAGGTAGGTAGGTAGAGCAGTTTATTCATAAGAACACATGTCGATATTTTGTTTGTAGAACAGCTGTATTGACAACTTTTAAAAAATCCTCAAATTTCATAATATTCAAACAAAGGAAAATGTACTCTGAAAACAATAACAATAGTATAATCATAGTTTTAATTATTTAGCCGCCAATCGGCATAATGTTATTCCCCGAAATTAATATAATTTAAAAAAAAAAATAATATAAAAAAAATTATAATATAAGCCTCATTCTTAAACAAGGATAATTTCGGGGAATAACATTATGCCGATTGGCGGCTAAATAATTAAAACTATGATTATACTATTGTTATTGTTTTCAGAGTACATTTTCCTTTGTTTGAATATTATGAAATTTGAGGATTTTCTAAAAGTTGTCAATACAGCTGTTCTACAAACAAAATATCGACATGTGTTCTTGATATATTATATCAATGAGCAAGGAAAGTTGTGTGAGTGTACCACACCAGATTTTTATTTAATGGAAACACAATACTAGTTTCAACTCTTCAAGAGCCTTTTCCAAAGTGTCACTTGAAGAGTTGAAAGTAGTTGTGTTTCGATGAAATAAAACAGATCACAAACACAAAATTTTTCCCAACATAGTGAATTATTCTTTTATGTAGAAGAGTTTGATTAATTTAATCAATCACTAGTCACTAGAAAATATATTATTTTCCAATTTTTCTTTGAGACTATTTTAGAGTGATAATAGCTACCAAATAAGAGTGATGAAATTGAGCAAGTGATAAATTGAGGAAGAACTATGAGGCTTTTTTTAATGCAAATCGACCTCTATTATTGAAGATTTCCATAAAATATGTGCAATTTGAATAAATAATGATTCATTAATCAGAAAAATTCATTTATAAAATTATTATAAACACCTTTTTAATCCAGAAAATGAAAATTTTGTATGAGCTTATATGAGAGGTATTTAATAAAATAGGGATTTTTTTGTATTAACTTATCAAAAAACATAAAATAGGAATGAAATGAACAATACGATGAAGTAATTTTATGTTATTTTTTTACAAAAAGTAAAATTGAGCTTTGTAAATTCAACATAACAATTTAATATTTGAATACAAAATACTGCAGTTTGATAGATTTTGAGAGTTTCTACTGTACCAGAGCTGTTACGGCAAATTATAGAAATTCTGAAGAGAGCTGTAGCAGGAAAAGAGGGTAGCCAGCGATGCTGGATATGAGAGCTGACGTGCAGGCACCCTTCTTTTATGTTCAGAGCTGCAGTGAGAAATGCAGTATCCAGCTTCTGGATATAAGAGCGCAAAGGGTTAATCTCCTCTTCCATCCTAACTTACCTCCACTGTGAATTGAAAATTTTCAATAATAATGTATTATTATTTTTGTGAATAATACCTTGACAAAAATGAAAATACAATTTGGAAGCTTGGAAAATATATTAAAAATTGTAATTTTCAAGTTTATTCTGAATTTTCTAAAGTAAAGTTTGATAGTTAATTATTTTTTGCGGATATTTCGCATATTTGCTAATAACAGTTGGACAGCTCCTGAATATTGAAAAGTGAACACTCGTTGCTTCAAATGATTCCAAAACTGACAAGGCAAACTATGACATTAGAAAGTGCGTTACTTAAGGATTTATTTCCATGTGAATGGAATTGATTTGAGTCTACTTTTAGGCTCAACTCCCACTTACGCGACTCAGGTCGAGAAGAGACTCGACTCTAGTCGAGAGCATGTGCTTCCAAATGGTGACACTCAGACCAGTCGATTTTAGTCTCCGCGACGTCACCATTTGAAAACACATGCTCTCAACTAGAGTCAAGTCTCTTCTCGACCTGAGTCGCGTGTGAGTTGAGCCTACTCTAGATAGTAGATTACTTTCCTCAACAGCTGAGACAATTTGTTTTCATTTTAATGATGGCGATTCTGAAATTGACATGACTGAAGGATACAAAAAACCTCTTCATCTCAAGATAATCCTCTTCAAAGAAAAAAATCTTAATTGAATTTAAAAAAAAATTGGAATTGTTTTTACTCTGTAGTTAAGAAAAACATCGGATGACCGATGTCTAGGTAAAACCATCGATAAGTGAAAAACATCGAACAGTAAACATCGATGTTAAAAACATCGATGTTTGATGTCGAAACATCGATGTTTTTAAACATCAATGTATCGATACCCATCCCTAGTACTTGCTAACTTTTATTATGTGTAAATCACAATCAAATAAAGCCAGCTTGTCAAAGGGTGATTTAAATATTAAAATTAATGTTGAAATTTGCGCAAATATTAAAATGTAAAGGAAATATTATGAAGAACAATCTATGAGATTTAAATGTTTAAGTATACACAGATGAAATATTAATTAATTTTTGATATATTATATTATATTCTCACTTAACCATCTTTTTTATCAGTAATTTATAAAGATTTTTATGAAGCTCATGTTCATGAGATGAATTGATTTATCTGGATTTCACCAGAGGCCGCCGAACCCAAGCACTGAGATATTTTTTAATATTTATATTTTTCATATTTATTGGAAGTAAGATTTATAAATTTTATTCGACAAGTGACAGCAAGTCGATAACTGAGCTGTATAATGTAAAAGTATATGTTTGCTGATTAATGAAGCACATGGTAATATTTCGTGCTAAAAAAAAGCTGTGAGCTACCTGTGATATTTTTTGATATATATTCATTCTCATATTATTTTTATATTTGTTGCTCTATATTTTTTATTTATTGCTCGTTGATTTTCATGTAATTACATATTGTTTATGTTCATTGAATGTTTTTTCATTTCGTTATGTTCATCGTTTTTCATTTATTATCCTATCTCCATGCATGACCAATCTTGTTATATTCTACTTTATTGATATTATTGACCTTTTATTAAAATTATCAACCAACTGTATTCTGCACCGAATAAGTTGCATAAATCAGCGATATACAGCAGTGATTGTTAAATCTTTGGAAATAATACATTCCCGAGATTTATGTAAATTATCCAGTACCAACACATCTCAGTACCAACACATCTCAGTACCAACACATCTGATATAAAGAAACTCAAAAGGTCATAGTATTAAGTTGCAGCAATATAAATTAATAGAATTTATAAGGTATTCTGATGGAGTAACGCCTTTGATTCCACTCGGTATCATTTTCCATTGCTGACAACTCTGGCGAATAATGGTGGGTGGCGTTAGTGGCGGTACCGCATTGTCTAGTACAATAATCAGAGCCCTTATATCTGTCTATCTCTACTGCATCTATATTTGTGGAGTGCACCAAATCAGTCACAAAAACTGTGAACTGTTAAAGCGGCCGACGTTTGCAGCCAGCGAAAGCAGAGAACTGTTTGAGCTCATAGGAGAGCTGGTAAAAAATTGATACTATTGCTCTTTCAGGAATCACAAAAAATATTATATATATTCAAAATCTCTGCTCTACCGACTGCGGCCAAGCAGGGCACACGTTATAGAAAAAATAACGTTACAAAGTGTGTAGGGCTGTCTTCAGACCGATTAATGATTTCCAAACCGTCTGACGGTCTGCTGACTTGAACAACAGACAGCAGACTGTTCGTGCTCATTTATAGTATTTATATTTTTTATAGTATAGTAAGTATAAAGACATTATTTGGGAAAGCAACAAAAGCTATTTGGTCGTTTTAATAAACAACCCTTTTGTTCTCCCAAGTTTGACCGAGTTTCCTCATTCTTTACACACAGATCCTGCAACGGACACTTCTGAAGTTTTAAAAAGATCCTCCATATATCATACTGAATAATCCAAATTTCATCGAAATTTATTGTTGAAGCATTTTCCGAGATCTGTCAAATATACAAACACAAGTAGTATTGATAGAATCGGATCAATATTGATAAAAGCAACTCCCGTCATAAAATGTTGTTTCATGAAACATTGAGAATTAATAAAAATTATCTATACCCTCAAGAATGGCTACGATTGAAGCATCAGTGCATAATCAAGTTTTTGGGCAATAAATGTATTTCAAGCTCTTTAGCTTCTACCTAATGAAGTGACAGAGCTCATATCTTGATTAGAAACCATCCTCAACTTAGGCCAACCTGACAAAATCAGACTGTTAATCAATTTAGTTGCCAAATTAAACCGTAACAACTGTTACGAAAAGGTACTCTCTCTAAATTATAGTTCTACTTAGATATGGTATGGACATTTGAATTATTATATTTATAAGAGATTGGAAAAATAAGAATATACATGCTGAGAGACGAACTTTAAACCCTTAGAAACAATCCTTAGATTTGAAATATCGCCAAAAGATTTCTTAGTGGGCACCTAGGACCTATAAGAAAGCTATACCTCAAGCTTTCTCGCAATCGATCCTTTCTACATCCATCATGTAGTTTTCCAGAAATCGTCATCAGTGAGTGAGTAAGTCAGTGAGTCAGAAAAAATGTGATGAGTATAGATTTCAAATAAATGTTCTAGCCAATTTAAATAGTGAACTCAAATAGTAATATTCATAAGGTATTCTACTTAATGCTTGTCTGGTCTGAGGTCTGGTCTGGAGGTGTGTAGGCGGCTTAACTGCGGTACAAACAAACAGACAAAAGCCGATCGAGTCGAAACTAGGGCTACCTACACACCTCCAGACCAGACCTCAGACCAAGACCGTTTGGCAAACGGCAAACCGTTTGGGACGGCTCTACACACTCCAAGACCAGACCTCAGACTGGACAAGCATTAAGTATGAATATGTGAATATGTGAATAAGTGAGTATGAGTACATTATGAATATTACTATTTGAGTTCACTATTGAAATTGGCTAGAACATTTATATGAAATCTATACTTATAACATTCTTATCTGACTCACTGACTTACTCACTCACTGATCACGATTTCTGGAAAACTACATGATGGATGTAGGTATAGATAATTTTTATTAATTCTGAATGTTTCATGAAACAACATTTTATGACGGGAGTTTCTTATATCAATAATTGATCCGATTCTATCAATACTACTTGTGTTTGTATATTCGACAGATCTCGGAAAATGCTTCAACAATTTCGATGAAATTTGGATTATTCAGAATCATATATGGAGGATCTTTTTGAAACTTCAGAAGTGTCCGTAAAAAGATATGTGTGTAAAGAATGAGGGAATTCGGTCAAAATTTACTTGGGAAAACAAAAGGGTTGTTTATTAAAACGACCAAATAGCTTTTGTTGCTTTCCCAAATATTGTCTTTATACTATCTATACTATAAATAACATCTTTTCTACTATCTTCTATCTCTATCAATAACATTAATTTTCTACTATCTTCTATCTTTATATTTTATCTTTTCTTCTATCTTTTATAGAAGTAAGGCGCTTTTCCCATGAATCAATTATCACCAAAAATTTATTGTTTCACCAAAGAAAATAGAAGGTAGCTTTCGATTAAAATAATGGAGAATATGCATGACTTGTTGATTTCCACTTCAAACTCTCAGTATCACCTATCAATAGCATCAATGATCTACATTCAAACAAAGCTGACACATTGATGTGAAATATACTATTATTTATTCACATTAGATCAGATGAAGAACAATAATTACTACAATAATTTCCTCAAAAATTTCAGTTTGAGGTCATTATATTAATGATCACACCTGTTACAATTTCAATATTATTTATGAAAATTTTGCTTTTTATCCCAGCTGTTATATTATGTGAATACTCTCATTAGTCTATAGAAATGCGACTATTTCTCCAGCTTCTGCTGAATTGGTTCTCCTGTTGCTCTTTGTTTTTACTTTGTTGCTCTTTGTTTAGAGACTTACACCCAATTGCACATGACTCTGTTAACTCCCAATCCAGACTAAATATCACGAGAATCAAAAAGAGAATCCTTCTTTCATCTAAAATAAGATTCCTGGGTAACTAAGTATTATAGAAATTCATTTGAATGTAACTTGGAATAGGCCTATAGCTAGGTGTAGTTCGGCTCCCATAGTATGTACATTCTTCTTTCCATCTCCCATGTATATAGGTTAAATTTTTCATGTACGGAAAGCACCTTTCCGGATACAAAGTTGGATAACAGTGACGAAACTGTATAATTGATTTATAAATCCAATTCTATTCAGCAAGCAACTTTTGATTGCATGGTGAATCTGAGACACAATTGAAACGATTTGATTGAATTTGGATTATAAATATCTCTCAAAAATCCCGAAGAGTTTTTAAGTAACTCAAAAATGTTCAGAGTGTACACCGCGTCATCACTCCACCGCTACCCACTCAAACATCAATCCCTCTCTTTCTAAAACCGTTTGATCTTTTCCAGAGATCTATTCATCTATGCATCTATGGCATCTGTGATGGATAAAAATATAACCGCAGTGTGTAACGAAGTCAATATCATAATACTCGTTTTATTATAATCACTGAATTTATTGACTCAAGATTGTGTTTGTATTTGTTTTCAAAGTATTGCGATAAACTCTATGAAAATAGAAAATCATATAGGAGTATATTCTATATACATAATCCTGATGTGCGTTATCGAGTTTAATTTGATGGTTTTTCTTGCAATTTGTTTCTATCAGCGGGGAGTAGGGGATTAAGCGAGCAGTGACGTCACAGTAGGTAATGCGAGCATGTCGTCACCATTGATGACGTACTTGGGTGTGACGTCATTAATGTACTTTTCTAGCATGCAACACCGGTGATGATAAAAAATTAATGGAAAAAGTGATAAATTGTAAAGGCATAAGCTAATATTGATTACTTCTATAACTTGTAGTGAAAGAATAAATCTTCTAACCTTATAGTGATTTAATGATTATTATATGCAATCGGAAAAAAATCCTCAATTTTGATTATTTTTGAGTACTCGCGAAGCATTTTATTAATTTTACGGCGCTGAATACGAATCTGAAATCACAATTTCTCTATCTTCATTTTTAAACAAATGAAGTTTCCGATGAGCTACTGCTTGGAGACCGTCTGCCGTCTGAAGACAGCGCTACACACCACAAGACCAGACGAAAATAGTGTTCTGGGAAGCACAGACAGTCTGTTGTCTGTGGTTCAAGTCAGCAGATCGGCAGACGATCTGAAAATCATTAATCGGTCTGAAGACAGCCCTACACACTTGCAGACCAGACCAAAGACTCAGACTGTTTGTGGTCTGGTCTACAATTGTGTAGGCGGCTTCAGACCTCAGCTTCACTTCGGTCAATTATTATTCATAACAAATTTTAGTATTTATAATGTTTGATAATTGTGAAATCATTATTATATGGGATTCTCTGAACTGTCGTCGATCGATTATTATAATTTACTTTAACTTCCTGCAACAATCTCGCTCAAAAAATGAGATATCGTGTAGTGTCAACTAACTTATTTTTCCACAAAACCCGGAGAAAGTCAGGCTGAAAAACGGCTTATCAACTAACAATAAAATCGTGCAAACATCCTGAAGGATTGAATATGTTTTGTTTTCCTTGGTAAAGTTTTATGATTCTCTCACTGAC
Organism: Nilaparvata lugens; assembly: GCF_014356525.2. Taxonomy (NCBI): domain Eukaryota; kingdom Metazoa; phylum Arthropoda; class Insecta; order Hemiptera; family Delphacidae; genus Nilaparvata; species Nilaparvata lugens. The sequence continues at coordinate 61,510,092 of NC_052506.1, read as the reverse complement.
CCAACCCTCTCACTCAATCGTACCCTATTTCTCTTTTCAAAGAATAGTGAATAATTCTCTCTCATTCACTATCAGTAGTACAGTAGAATTTGAAATACGAGTTGGCATTTCTATCAACTGTTATCTCTACACTTAGCCAAGAACTCGTGTTTTTTAACATTACGCTACAAAACATAAATTGAATTGCCTATTGATTGACAATCTGTACTCAATGTGTGTTTTTGACACTCGCATGATAAAAAATAGTTCATTGTTGGCGCGATAATGGAAATATTCACTGTTCGACGTCTGTCATGAGTAAAACTTGAACGCCCAACATTATTGTTATTAGCAATAGTTACATACAACGAAAGTGCATGATAAATATTCCAACTCTCTGAATTATTGTTTCAACCATTAAAAGACTACTACAAAGTGAAAAACATATATGGTTGAACCTACCAACCTAGTTGAACCTACTAGTTTTCAACCTACTACTACATGAGTAGTAGGTGATTCTACATCACGTAGGGCATGTCTCGATTGTATAAGCCAGTACAAAGAAAACTATCCATCTTGGAGAAAAATGTCTCAGATACATAATGAAGATTAGATCTTTATCTACAACTTCTTCGCTCTTATAACTTTGTTACCCTAAAAATAAAAAACTATCTCGATTAGGATTTGTATTGGTGTCTCATCTCAGAATGTGTTTAAAGCATCGTATTATAAAAACTGAATAAAAGAACTAAATAAATGTTTTTTTGGATTGATCGAATCACAAAATAGCATTTGTTAAGTGACCCAATTTTCAAAAATGTTCATGAATATTCAGATTTAGAAAAGGCATTGACAATAAAGATATACGCTTCAGCCGGGCGGGCTCTATTTTTATGGTAGCGTAGCTACGGACTGTTCTTTACATATATATATATATATATATATTATATATATATATATATATATATATATATATATATATAAAACAGAAAACACTTTAAAGTTTTGTAATAAAAATATAAACAGGATACACACGACACGGATAGATTAAAAACTTAAATTTAAACGAGAATTTTCGGGGGCTGGGCCCCTGCACTTCTGCAGTGGCCCAAAGTGAAAATCTGCAGTGAAGTGCAAATCTGCAGTGAAGTGCAAATCTGCACTTCACTTCCTGGATGATTGATAAAGGGGGCCCAGCCCCCGAAAATTCTCGTTTAAATGTAAGTTTTCAAGTGTTTTTAATCTATCCGTATATATATAATCAACCAGGAAGTGCCACTTCACTTCCTGGTTGATTAACAGAGGTGGCCCAGCCCCCGAGAATTCTAGTTTAAATGTGGGTTTTTAAGTGTTTTTAATCTATCCGTGTCGTGTGTATCCTGTTTATATTTTTATCACAAAACTTTAAAGTGCTATATTTATAAAGAACAGTCCGTAGCTACACTACGTGTGTGTCCTGTTTATATTTTTATTATATATATATATATATATATATATATATATATATATATATATATATATAGTCGTGCTTCTGCCATTACAGTATATATGACACCTGGTACAATCGAACTACTAGGCTAATCGAAAAATTCCGTTTTGTTTAGTCCACGTCTCGATTATACCAGGTCCTGTGTCTCGATTAGACCAGGTATCGTTTAGATGACCTGGTATAATCGAACTACCGGGTTAATCGAGACAGAATGCTTCGATTAACCCAGTAGTTTGATTATACCAGGTTCTGGTCTAATCGGGAAAGTCCGATCTGGGGTAATCGAACTCGAACACCTGGACTAATCGAGCACCTGGGATAATCGGACACCTGGGCTAATCGAAATACACCCGGTGATTCTATATAGTTTGCGTAATTCAATAGTGGAAACATACGATATGGGTTATTGTGTATTATTTTTGCAAAAAACTTCACTTCCCAACATTACTTTACGTTCAACTCTACTCTTCAATAAAACTTGGATAGAGATGTAGCCGTAATAATGAGAAATTATTCCAAATTACATAAGGAGTACTGTATATACTCTAAATTGAGACCCTAAGTGGCTAGTTTTTCTAATCAATCAATGCACGTCAACTATTAATTCTAATAGTCTACTCACTGTCATACCAATCCAGACTCTTTCATTGATCTGAGAATGAAGATTTTCAGCCTTTGAACTAGAATTTGAGCTTTGCGGTTTTAAAAATCTGCAGCCTCTAGGCCTACTGAACCCTCGTCTTTTATTATTTTGTCCTGCACTTTGAGGCTCTCGAAGTTCCGCGATTTTCCGCGATCTGGTTCAGGAAAATGTATTGATATTCGCTTGACGGGGAGTCAAACGAGTCTGGATGAGTTCACATTCATGATTCCATGTAACGATTTAATAAGTATTCGTAGCAAAGGTACTACGTACTCAAGAAAATCTTGAATAACTCGGATGAAAATACCTGGAAACCTAAAGAGCCAAAAGAATTGGATTAGTTGGAATTGGGAATTGCATACTGAGATATCATTATCTAGTGCACTGCGGAAAAACTCCAACTCGATTGTTGTTGGATTATACCATTGAATAGAGGAGAGATGGAGAGTTTCGGAATTTTGAAAATGAAGAAAATCATCAAAAGTGGCATAATGCCCTAAGCTCTGTTACAAATTAATTCTTAAACTTATTTCTCAAGTAGAACGATTCGAGCGAGTGACTACAACGGCCGATACTGTGCTCGCTACGGTAAGTAAACTATGTTGGGTGCATCATAATACTATGTCATAGGTGACATCATTTATGCCACCAATCTTTGACAAAACTTAGGTGTTCAGTAATAAAAAAGATCCTAATTTTCTTTCATTATTCTTCTATGATTATAGTGAATAGAGTATTTAACATGAAAATAAAGAAGATCATAGTAATTTGTAAAAAAAATTCCAATTACTGTATGCAGATTACTTGATGTAATTATTAAGATTGGAAGGAACTGAATTATTCCTTGAGTACTTTGCATACTTACTTTGGGAAATTATAATACTGTTTACGAACCACACAAAACGTTGCATTTCCATCCTACAGTTGATTGATATTGATAACATGAATTGTTGCCCGCGAAAAATTATTCTTAAAAATCTCTCAGGAGAATACTTTCTTTAGTCACGTTTCTCCCTGCCACCAGGTACTTCAATGAAAAAGGGTTTGATCCAATTTCCTACGGTGATTTATATAGCTTTTCAGAATCTATTAGTTAAAAAAAAAGAAAAAAATTGACTGGCATCTGGTCTTTCCAGTTTATTTATTCCATCGTAACCTGATAATTTATTACTGATAAATAAGGTGCAAGACAAACAAGGAACCTTTCCATTATCATAATTATTCATTTTCGAATTATCCGGAGCTGGTTTCGACGCTTGCTCGATTGCTATTTTGAGACTAGATATTTATGGTACTAAAGTCTCCATGTCCATGAGATTCTCATCTCGACTGGAAAACATAAAATGAATCATCACTTGACAGGCTATCTATAGAACAAAGTTTCAACTAAAAATGTAATAATCTTTGTCACCAATCTGTGGATTTAATCGGAGCAAGAAAGAAATAGTTTGAGTGAAAATTGCTTTAATAATATTATGGGCTTGATTGGAAAAGATGGATTGGTAAGATTAGTATTGAAGTCTATTCCTTTACTCTATCTTAGTCAAGAAATAAGAGGAAATCAATAATTTCAGGTAAAAAAGCAATCAAAAATGATCAAGGAATTATATTCTCCAAAATTTATCTTATATGAAATCGAATTAAATTCATGTAATCAATTTATGAAACTGAATCTATTCGCCCCATATGTCACCTTTACATAATTATCACGGTATTCTATTTTATTTCTACATACCCCCTAGTGCCTTATTTTTCGCTCACTTGCAACAACTGTTTAAATGCGACTCCCTCCCATTGTCTGCTGGATGGTTTTCTCTCGTAATTTCATGGTAATGATGAACTGTTTTTCATTTGTTCGTGAAGTACTGTATTACTATTATTTATTCTGTGGGTTACGCGATGTATTTCACATTATTTTGTGAACTTTTTCTTGAAGAGAATAAAATTTGAATTACTAATAATTATAAAAATTATATGATATTCGAAAACTATGGGTGGAGGAAGATTAATATATTTCGGTTCGTAACCGATCAGAATTTTATTCTCGATCAACAGTGAAGAATTGAGTAGTCTATTCATCATAAAAATTTATCTATCATTAAGATTTATCATTCTCAATGATCGCTTTATTATTGAGGCCTACCTACTTGATTTTGAAAAGACAAAACAAAAATCCATGATCGGAAATTAAGTCATTGCGAGCCAAACTTTGAGATTTATTGCTCAATCAATTCAGTTATTAAATTTCAACAATGGAAAATTTGTGATACAATTTCATCTTTGTTACTTGCATTGATCGCGGACTGCAACAACTGAGTCAGACGAGGCACTATCAATTAGATATCAGACTGATCCAGGAACATTTCCGATTCGAATACCATTGAACGCATGCGTATCGAATCAACTATATTATTTCATCATCCACCCACAAGTCAATAGTCCTACTTATGTAAGCATCATTAAGCTCTACAATTACAACAAACGGTAACTTACCAAAATTTTTTAGATGAAAAGTCAAAGTTCTCATTCAAATGGAAACATATTGTTCTGATTCCCATATCGAAATTGAAGGAAGCAATTAGATCACTGTTACCAAATTTGGGTCAAGTCCAATCTACTAGATAAGAGAGGAGTAGATACTGTACGATGAGCTCGTTGTATGAAAGGCGGTGCAACCATTTGAAATGTCATTGCACTGTAACAATAGCAGCAAACACCAATTAATTGAGCAATATGCTAGGCTAAACTTTGTTGGCGTTGGTTGATTGACTTGAATGATGAAATAGCTTGAATAAATGATAATTTCGAAAATTGGTGTAATGGCTGGTAGATTGAACTGATCATTATTTTCATTGAGATCAAAATGACTATAACAATATGAAAAACTCTTTCATGAAGAAACACTCTTTGAATAATCATGCATGGAAAATGGTCATCTTTCACCTTGACTACAAAGAGTTTTGAAAGAAGAGTAATTTCATAAGAAAACCTGAAAACATTACTATTCCATTCTCTTCATGAGAGAATCTTCTTGAGCATCACTCAAGATGAATTAATAATCCTCGATAAGGAGTTTTAGAATCCTATATATCCGGGCGGACGCCCGGTCCGCCCACCCCTGGGGCCGGGCCTGAGAAAACATAACTATTCCATTCTCTTCATGAGAGAATCTTCTTGAGCATCACTCAAGATGAATTAATAATCCTCGATAAGGAGTTTTAGAATCCTATATGAAGAGCTTTATCCATGAAGAAATCTAGTTATTAAATTGATGGTGATTTGTCTTCTCAACTAACTATCTATAAATCTATCGATGCAGCTTATTAGTATTGCAGCTTTGTAGTATATAGAAAGTATATTAGTAGTTTATTTCGTTTTTGATGAGCCTTTGTTCTATACAACTTTCTCTGCTTAGAGAATGTTTAGTTTATTTTCCCTTTAAATTCTCAAAAATAGCCTATGATTACCTTTCTCATTATACAGAGTGAGTCATATGTATAACCCTTGAATAAGTTGAAGACTGTTGTGAATACAATAAGGTAACGTTCAGGATAAGATATCCTGTACTTTTAAATTCCACCTTTCGACGTACAACTGAATTTCAACCCCTCATAAGGGGGTGACTTAGGGGTTGTAATTCGAATAATCGAATCAAATAAAATCAATTTATTCTCACAATTTACAAAACAGTACAGTTACAGTGAATTTATATAATATACCCTTACGTTGTGAAAGACTCACATGTAGTCTTAAGCCTGAGTTTGTGAGGGCCTGGCGTAATTCGCTGAATTTAAAATCGATAAACTAAATTATGAAAATAAATATTATACCAAACTAAATTTGAGAAAATACAGATTGAAAATATTCTATGAATGAATGTTGATATTATAGAAAAAAAAACAAATAATTGGCTGCAGAAACAGCCAGTTATAATAATTAATGACTAAAAATTTAGTAAAACTGAAAGAATAGATAAATTCCAAATCTTTCAATAGCAATGCAGTTAAATACTGTGTTATAAAGAATTTTCAATACCTAAAATGAATATTTCCAATGTAAACACCCACTATGTGGTACATCATTACAAAGGCCTTTTCAGAACAAGACAGATGGCAGCAATAAAACGTTCTATGATACTTATGTATCCAAAATGGCGGCTGATTGAAGTTACAAGTAGAAACTAAAACTTTGTTCAGATACTGGAAAACGCTTCAGCAAAATCCAAGACGAAAATTCATTATTCATGCAAAAGCCTGAAAACTACAATTTATTTTAAATTTGAAGAGAGTTTAGAACTATGTTATCAGCAGGCTACAACTTGTGTGAACGTCATAGATTTAGCGAAACACGTTATATTTTATAGAGACTCTGTTGTATTTGATATACATTCTTATAAACAAAGTCTTCTTGGAAAAGGTCAAAATACGTAAGATGTCCCTCTTGGGCAAGATTTCGAGCTTGTTCAAGAAAAAGTGCAATACTTGGGCTGTTGAATCTTTCACAGTCTATGACGTCACTTCAACATAGAGTTGTGATGAGTTGAATAATACAATTGAAGCCAATCTGCTTCGATTACCATTGAGGAATGATGCAGGGCTGACTACAGGCACTTAATGGAACGTTTGTGAGAGTTCAGTGCCGTGAGACACTCGGCCTATGAGCTCTCCACATGATTTGGAAGTGGTGCAGTTGGAAATTGCCGATCGATCAGCCATCTCATCCAGAATGGAGGCCACGGGAGGAGAGGAGATGAGCGCTTGCACTGTATTTTCTGCCAGCTAATGGTAAAAACCGCTGCGTAAGTTAAAAATCATCGCGTCCTGGAGAGCTAAGTCACAGAGGAAGCTGGAGGAGTGAACGGTGAAGGAGTCTAATAGAAGGATGGTCAAGTGTCTTTCAGAGTGTCGAAGAGCCTCTCTTGCATTGTCTCCTCTTCTGGGGGCGGATGGAGCACCAGTCACGTGGCCCCCACCCTCCCCCCTGCAACTACCGCCCCCATCAAAAAAACCAGGTCGTACCGTAGGACGACACGATCACCGCTCCACAAGTAATTGCTGCCAAGCCGTTTTTCATCCTTCACCTACCGTAGGCCTATTTACTGTCCTACTCGACTCAACTTCACTCAGAGTACGGGAATCGGCGGCTTATTGCAATGCGCTAAATTGATTACAGATTCTCCATGCCAGCGTTCTCTCTTGGATTCATCGCATCACGATACATTTTAATTCACTTTTTGTTCTTCAAAACATTTTCCGCTCAATTATCATTTCAAATTATAAATTGGAATTGAAAAAAGGGAATGGTTGAAACTGAAATTGTGAGAAATAGCGTCATGCTATTCAAAGAGAAGGAACTTGAAAAAACGTTTGAAATATTGTTCAATTTCCCAATCAAAATTCTATGAAAATAGTATACTATCCAAAAAGTTGAGTAAGGTGTTTTGGTGATTATGTACTGATTTACATGAAACGAATTATTCATTACTGTAGGTAACGAATAGTTCTCAATAGAAATTATTCAATCTTCATCTACTATTAACATCAATTCTATCCTCCTCATATCTGTGGAATCACATATAAGATGTCATTGGATGCCTTGAAGGGGTTATAAAACAAAATCTTGGATAGGGGGTTCCAAAAGGAGGTCGACATAGCACTTGGGAGAGGGTATTAGTTTTGAGCTAAGCCTGTTGCTCTCTCCCAGTAGTAGGTATACGATAGGTAATTTATTGTATTTATGAATGAATAACAACTGACAACTTTCTTTGTGAGGGTCCCAATTCATGGAACCAATTTATTTTTTGTGTTGGTGGAGCTGAATTTTGGGGGTTGTGTCTCAGTATGACCCTGACATAATAATTAACCTAAAGTGGCCTAATATTTTAAATACATCTCACAAATAGAATATCAATAAGGATTGAAATAGCAAATCCATTATTGATAATATTATAAAACATAAACGATATGCTGAAATATAAATGAATCGATAGAAGCGGGGAAATGGCCCACCGTAAATATTGTTGATTTGAATAAGAACTTAGAAAGGCAATTCTTTAAACACTTCCTTACTATTCACACTGATTTCATTAAATTATTGATCATGAATAAGCGAAGAATAGTTCAGTGTATTATTATAATCAGAGAATAAGCAAATATTTTGTTAAAGCTAGTGTTACTGAACAAACCTCTCTTGTAGTCTCTGCAAATATAGAATATTCAAAACCTCTCTTGTAGTCTCTTCAAATCGAATATATTCGGAGCCATGTCTGTAGGACAGTAATATAATTATATTATGACTGAATGATCATATTATTATCTATTTCAATTGGCAAAGTTGTTAATAATACTGGTATACTTTTGTTTGTAGCACAAGAGCAATCAAAAAACTGATTTCACTGAGTTAATTTGAAAGCCGTGATTATAGCATCAATCTCAAATAGGTAGAATGCTGAATGCTGAAAACTGGTATAACTAATAATATTATAGAATGCATAATTTTGCAGGCGTTAATCAAATTCATAGTACAGCCACCTGCTAGCAATTCTTGTGTGGAAGCTGTAATGAAATAATTATCATCGTTGTGAGTGAGGCTGATGAATGTGCGTCATGACGATGAGTTGAACAAGGGCAGAAAGACAAAAGGTGGCGATGGAGGTAGCGGTGGTAGTAGCAGTGGTGGTGGCGGTAGTGCTTGGTGGCACAGTCTTGAACGGGAGTCGCTAGCGCTGCATTTGTCAGCTTCCAGCGGTTTTGTAAAGGCGAACGTCACTCACGTGGCCTGGACACGTGATTTTCTATCTCCAGAATATTCCGTGAGATCACGTGTCTCCCCAGTAGACCAGAATCCGGGAAACAGTCTTCGACGAACTCAGCTTCATCGTCGCTCACGTTAAAGTGGGCCGAGCCGACCTACAGCCTGTCTCAAGCATTGTTATATTATTTGGAAAGCTCCTCCTTTATTGGACATGTGGCAAATTGTGGACAAGTTTCGAAACTTCCATTGTATGAACAATGCTAATAATAAGCAGCTATCAAGAACTTGTTCTCACAATATATTTCGAACAAGATTATTATTTCAGTGCTTAACGACTGGTTCTAAACTATTTTAATCGAAAATTACTTGTAATTATAATAACCAAAAACGCACCAACTAGAATGTTCAAGTACTGTACAATTCTAAGAATAATTTGAACTCAAAACGAACATTTCCTATCTATCAGTCTTTGTCTTCTATGATGTTTCTGTTTTATTATGGTATGTATTTATGATAAAACAGAAATTCTCTTTCCAATATTTATATTATCATGTATCGTAAGCATCAGTAAATCAGTATCCTAAGTACCTCCTAGTTATTGTGCTTTTGTTGTTGAAAGTTTATTCGTATTAGCATTCTAATTAATACGTTTACGAATTATTCATTTAGAATTCGCACATACATACCGGTAATATAACCTACCATATTATTCTTGAACTCGAGTTACCATTCTCATAAAAATAAATGTCTTCATCTATTTGTGGACTACGATATTGATGTTCTGTTTTAGCAAGCTTGAGTTGTGGAGAAAACTCCGTATAATGGAGTGCTTTAGATCAATCGAATGATTGTCTTTTAAATACCGTCATTGGAAATCATTTGAATACTACTGTACTCTAGATAAGTCAGAAGGACTCAAATTCCTCGAAAGCATCATATTCATTCATAGGTCTATTATACAAATATACTCTCAACGAATACTAGAATCCGGGTCCTGTACTTTTGCCTATCGGCGGAGGGCCACTAGACTATAATAATACTACCCGTTTGAAAACATCGAACCTTTTTGCTCGTTTGTATCTTCTCAAAAGATTTCAAACAAGATAATAATTATTTCAATGCTCAACGAATGGTTCTAAAAACTATTTTAATTGAAAATTACTTATGATAATAACCAAAAACGCAACAACTTATACTCAAACGAACATTTCCTATTTATGTCTTACGAATATCTATCAGTTTTTGTTTTCTATGATGTTTCTGTTTTATTACGGTACTGGCAGGTAACCCATGCTTCGCAAGGGTCTATTTTAAAACTTGACGTAATGAAATCCAGAAGAATTGAAAATAGGCCTACAAGAATCCTCAGTTGATTAAGAATTTATAAGCAGCATTTCAAGTAAATCAGTCCAGTAGTTCAGACGTGATGATGGTTCAAACATAATTTTCCTATCCTCTACAAGTGTATACGTGTTTAAGCCAGTTCTTTCCTTTTTTATAGTGTAGAAGATGATAGATAGATAGATATATCATCCATCTATCTATCATCTTCTATACTATAAAGGAAATGAATGAGAATAAATTTTGAAAGGTTTGAGATATCGATGTGCGGTTTTCACCATACCTTTTCTCTGGAAATCCTGTATCGGAATCATGTATCATATGACCACCTTTCAATTGAAAAAAGAAGTTGGATTCAAAATGGCGGTTTCAAAATGGCGGAAAAAATTGGGTGCGACGGAAAACCTGTTTTTATCATTCGAAAAGGATCCCCAATCATACCTATCTTCTAATTTCCCTTTTAAGAGAAATGTTCGGCTGCTTCCTTACAACAACTGAAAGTATGACAAATAATTGAAAACTTGACAAAATGAAAACTTGATGTAATCAGATATTGAAGAATTTGAGATAGGTTTATAACCATTCTCGGTTAAGAAAGAATCTATATGCAAAATTTCAAGTTAATAAGTATAGTAGTTATATACTTTACACCTGTATACGTGTCTAATCCAGTTCTTTCCTTTATTATAGTATAGAAGATGATAGATGGATGGATGATCATTGTTATTTTACTAAAAGATTACTAAAAAAGAATAAGTTGAATAGTTTCCCTTTCAGAGGGAGTTTTGACAACCCACAAAACTCATTTTTCATTTGAAGATATAACAAAAAGGTGCATAGGACCTTATTTTTTTGCTCAGCTTGCCAAAATACCCCTCATTCCAATATTAAAATTTTCGACTGACTGTACAGTGAGTCAGTCACTCAGGGCTGGAATAATTTTGAAATTTTAATTGAATAAGAATGGAAGAGAATAATTTCTTTGTGTAAATATCAACACCTTTATTCAAAGACTTATTAACTGCATGCGTTTTCATATTGCCGATAAAGCATTGATGAAACTGCTGTAAACGTTTATTTAGCACTATGTCTCAAAAAGCTGTCCTAGCTGAAAAATCAATAATGCATGCCACGTGTAGGCCTAAACATTGCATCAGGGAAATGAAGTTTCAAAACTATGGGCCAGTTGCACGCACGTCTGTTAAATATGGACATTAACGCCTATTAACAAATCAGCCTTAGTTTTACGGATTCATTTCTGTTCCACAAAGATCGGTTAGTTTTTAATTCCGATAAAGTTTTTCAGTTAACTAACCAAGATTTCAACAGTTTCACAATCCGGCAACAATGTAATTTATCCGACAGTGATGTTATTAAAATTATTGTTCTAAACAAATGGCAAATAAGTGAGGTTATGTTATTGAAGCAGTGACTATTCATTATGCATGCACCATAAAAATGTTCTGTCTGTCGCCAGTGTCGTGCTTTAATTTCAATTAAAGTATAGCATTTTATCACGATTAAACGTTAACCGACGTATGTGCAACTGGGGGAAAGTTTTTTCTAAACAGATGTTTCTGAGATAAATTTGTTGCAACTGTTTCACATTCACCATATTATTATACAGAGTTTGTGAAAATGGAAATATTTATTAATTATCAAAACAAAACTATTATTATTATTATATTTAAAATAAAAATATTATCATTATTATTAAAAATATTGATCAATTATCAAAACAATATTGTTGAGGTTAAGTGGTATCAGGTAGAAAACAATAATAGTAACAGATGTTCCTTTTTTAATTTCGACCATATGATTTGGTGATTTTCTTATGAAATTGTATGTACCATTAATAAAGTTTGAACATTAAATCTGAAAAATCTAGGAGGAAAATTTGAATTTGTGCTTCCAGGTGCACGAGATTGATATTTTTAGAATCTATGTTCAAAATTTGGAGATCTTAATCATTCCCGTTTTTCCGGTATGCAATCAAAAAGTTGACATGTTATGATGCAAACAAAGGAACAAATGAACAAACGAGCACACGAAAACGAACAAACACAACTCCACTCTTTCTTATTATATAGATGTAGCCTATCTATATATATCTATCTATATCTATATTCTATATTATTATCATATAAAAGCGAAATGGCACTTAAGCTGGGTTTACACGCTCAAGCCATTTGCGCAAACTGGCTTGCGCAAGCAAAATTTGCGCAAGCGAGCAAAATAAAATTTGTTTGTTTGTTTTTTAAAGCTTCCCAGAGACTCTAATCAGAGTATAGGAATTGTCAAAAATTTATAATACATACAGTATTACAAAAATCAAATCAAATCAAATCAAATTCTTTATTATTCCAAAATGCACAGTTACAAAAAATATGACACTTGAAAATTGGTTACTGGAATACCTCTACAAGACTATACGTCTGTGTGTAGGGGTGAGTTCTCGGTAGCCAATTATTATCAATATAATGAAAGGAATATGAAAACACAAGTCTGGAACAACACAAGTCTGATTGATTGTAGAGAACAGAACAGCGACATATGAAACTATAAATTAAAGAAAAAAATGGGACTTCTCAGATCCATATGGGAGAAAATGGGAAAATTAAATCATTATAACTAGACTTATAACTTAACTAAAGTAAGACATATTTTAAAAAAGGAAAAGAGACCAGCGGACTCACAGGACTCATCTTTATGAGAGCGATTTTCCTTGTAAAATTTTTAAAAATATAAAAGGAGTAGGATAGCAAGAATTGACCAAACTGAGCTAAAGAAAAAAAAGAAGAAAAAATAAAGGATAGGTTTTAGTGCATATAAACAGAATGAAGCAGGCTTTCAGACATTTCCCACCCCAGGCAGTAGAGCCACCTCTCGACCTTACGCTTGTAAACAGCAATACTGCATTCGAAGTCTCTCATCTCTGCAGGCAGATTACGATATACCATCTGAGCCAGGTAGAATGGTGTTTTCAGCTCCACTCCGTGATCCACCCGCGGCGTCGCAAATCCATAATTCAATCTATACCGAGTAGGATAGGTATGGAGAATTTCTGGCAAAATATTATGACTATTGTTCTTAAGGAAAATTAATAGAGATTTTATATACAATTGCCTTATGTTTAAAACAGGAAATTCTGAAAATAGTTGTATAGTTGGGTATCGGTATTGTTTGTTCAGGGCTGTTTTAATTATTTGTCTTTGCGACACCGCAAGCGGCTCCAGGAGAGAAGGTGACAGTCCTCCCCAGATGAGAATACCGTACTGTATGATAGACTGAACGAAAGCATAATAGACAGTCTTACAATGTTGCAAGCTCAGTACCTGGCTCAGTTGATTGAAAGCATACAGCAATCTTCGGAGCCTCTGCTTTATAAACTGTATGTGTGGACTCCAATTTAAGTTGTAATCAATTACTATGCCCAGATACTTGTATTGGTTTACTCTTTCTAGGATTTCACAGTTGCACACGGTAGAAGTTGGGTCTCCACATGAGTGAAGTTTCATGACTCTGGGGCCTGGATCTTGCTGACCACGGGTTACAATAGGCATGTACTTGGACTTACTCGTATTTATGGTCAAACAGTTATGGTCGAACCAGCTTTTTATCATAGCTAGGTCGGTTGTTGCATTTTTGAACGCCTCATCCCACTGCCTACCTGTAGAAACCACCGCTGTGTCATCAGCAAATAAAAAAAGTTTACTGCTGATGTTCAGCAGCGGTAGGTTATTGACATAGATCAAAAAGAGTAGAGGCCCCAGAGTACTTCCCTGAACAACTCCGTAATCAACCTTTTCCAGGCCACTCATATTATCATTAATTTGAACATATTGAAACCTTTCCTGTAGATAACTCTTGAACCACTGTAAGGAGGTCTGTTTGAGTCCAACCATTTCCAGTTTTATCATGAGTTTCTCCCTATCAACAGAATCAAAGGCTTTTGCCAAATCAAGGTAAGTAATTATCAATTTATTTTTTATTTTAATATTTTCAGTAATATGTTTAGATAGGTCAAAAAACGCGTCTGAACAATTTTTGATTTTTGGAAACCATATTGTGATGTTGATAAAATATTATTCTCGGTCAAATATTGCATTAATTGGTTTTTCACACATCTTTCTAGTATTTTTGAAATTATTGCCAGAAGAGAGATTGGACGGTAATTACTGTAATTGGTTTTGGGGCCAGATTTGTAGATAGGGATAACTTTGGAGATTTTGAGTACATCTGGAAATTTGCCTGTTTGTAAACTCAAATTAATTAAATAGTGAATAGGGTGTATGAGTGAGAGCACGTTTTCTTTAATAACTCTTGCAGGAATCCGGTCATGGCCTGGTGCGCTGTTTCCTCTCATGCTGCCAACCACCTGCTTGAGTTCTTCTTGTGTGACACATTGAAACTCAAACCGAGACTCGACAGCATGATAAGAATCGTTTACTGCTGGCTCACCCCTGGGAGTAATACTATCAGCCAAACACCTCCCCACAGAGGAGAAGAATTTGTTGAAGCCATTACTAACATCTGAAACACTATGTTGTCCTGTGGCTTGCCCATCCTGTATAAGCACATTTATAGGGAAAGAATTTTTCTGAGTAGGTCTTCCATTTACAGTTGACCAGAATTTTTTGGGATTGTGGGAGGCTTCATCTATTTTGTTTTTATAATAATTGTATTTTGCAAGTTTAATCAAAGAGTGGAGTCTATTCCTGTATTGGAGAAATTCGTTTTTCAAGCTGATACAGAAGGGTTGTCTATTCAATTTCTTTTTTAATTTATCCCGGTGCCTGATAGATTGAATTAGACCAATGCTGATCCATGGCTTCAATTTTGTATATTTTGCAGTAACCTGAATTCTTTTAGTGTTGGTTTCTATAGTTTTCTGGATAGTTTCAGTAAACAGACGTGTTGCCACATTCACGTCAGTTTCGCTAGTAATTGAGTCCCAGTTCTGCAAAGAAAGAAAAATTATTGATTGATTGCCAATCAACCTTTGAAAAATACTCATCCTTATTTGTGTGCTGTGTTTTCTTATTAGAGAATATATTCATACATATTGCGTAGTGGTCAGTGACAGCTGTTTGAACTATTATTGTAGAGGCTTGAAAGGATTGTGGTAGTCTTATAAAATAGTGGTCTATACAAGTACCGCTGGCCGGCCTAGTCACCTTGTCTATACTAGCTGTTAGTCCTACTTCGTTCAACACATCAATGTATTTCTCTTCCAGCGAACCCGGAAACACATTTAAAATGTCACAATTCAGATCTCCGGCTATAATTAGCATTTTCCTATTTGTTAAAGAATTGAGATGATTTTCGAGAGCTACTAAGAATCGAGGTAAGCTGGAGTTTGGACTCCGATATACAGCAAGAAGTTGACAGGGAGTTCCCTCCCAGTCAAAATCTATAGACAGACAGGTGGCCAGACCACCCAGTTGGAGCTCATCACATGTTACTGTGAGATTACTATCTATGTATACGACTATACCATCGCACTGATTTAGGCTATTGTAAGATCTGAGTAGCTTATACCCTGGGATTTCCAAGAGATCACTCTCGTCATTCAGCCATGCTTCAGTCAGTACAATACAGCTAAAACGATGTTTGATACCTTCTAAGATAACCATAAACTCGTCTATGTTTTTCTTATAACTTCTGATATTTTGATGAATCACTGAGAAATCCGCACAGTCTCCATTCCTTGAAAAATTAAATGTAGGATTGTAGAAAGAAAAATTATTAATGTCTGCACACTCTATGCACTCGATCGGCGACGCATCAATCGGCGCCATCAAATCGCTCATTAGACCTACTATCAACCAAACGATTGTTGTAACAAGCCGAGCCGCCTGACTAACTCAGTTATTTAGCGAGAGACAGAACATGCTTTTAATTGAAAATAAAATATCATCTTAGGGGAACATTAGGCTGATGAATACTAATATAAATGAAAACTTATTTTAGTTCAACTGCTACTTGGATTCAGTTATATTGATACCACAATTGAATACTCAAGTGCCCTAATATACTACAGTAACTATATAATATACCAGTAAATGTAATAAAAGTTTTAAAAATAAATGATTACACTATTAAAAAACTATTTCAACGAGATTTGAACAAATATTTTCTCAAATTTGTTTCAAAATAAAGTAGGTTGTTTCTCAATAAGATTTTTAATTGATAAGACTGTGGTAAACAGAATTTTTAATTGATAAGATTGTGATATTAGAATTTAAATTTCAGCATAGTATAGCATAATAATAGATAAGTGGAAAGCTCAGAGAATGTGAAAAGATATTTATATGAAGGATGGGCACCGATAGACAAAACACAGATCGACGCTCCGGAAACCGATGCTCCTCTTATCTAACCAACGCTAAAGAGAACAACGCATCTTAAAAACGATCTGTGATAGGTACATTTGTCAATGATACATAGGATCATTTTTCCTGGGTTATAGATAATTCATGGAAAATGACATAAAATATGGAAACCGCTGCAATATCCATGAATAATCTTATTATCATTATTCTTTGCTTATTTTTCAAATTGTTATAAAATTGATAGTTATTATGTCAAACTTATATGGAATTAAATATTGTTTAAATTTGAGAAGAATATCGATGACCGGTGCCGACACATCTATGCACCAATACCCATCCGTAATCCTATATCATTGTTCTAAAGCAAAGAGACTTAGTTTTATTTATTACTTTTAAATACAAATTAAAATAATATAAGATGCATACTCCTATTTCTTATAAGGAGCTATGCATTATTCACGTTAGTACGTAATATTTCAGCCATTATAATTTCGATTATAAATAGTTCACACCTAAGGTAGGATTCCATTAGTATAAAGATATTCATGTAATATAATGTAATATTATATATATAGAAAGATATACCTCTTTAATTATTGCTTTATATTTATTCATCTCAATATTATAGGATTTATTATAATATAATAATAAGATTATATTTAAAAATCTTTGATTATCCTATCAAATATTATAATTAGACTATGTATAATAAATAATCGGAACTATGTATGTTTTATAATTATATTTCATAAATCAATATTACAATCACCATTACGATTGTGATTATATTATAATGATTAGATGATAAGTGTTTTTTTTTTCATTTAAAACTGTAGCCTAATGAAAGAGTGACTAGAGAGAATGGAATGGAATTGCAACTATTATTTAATCTTATCTCCGATAATTTTTTTTCTTCAAAGCTGAGGGGGGTCGATTTCGTACGATTTTCTTGTCAACTATTGAGAATACTGCTGTTACTTGTCATTCAAGGTTTGTGATAAAAATACGTAGGCCTACTGTCAGATAGATCTCTGCACTAAAAGATCAGTTAATCACTTTCGTTTTCAGTAGTATTCTAATCTACTCATTACAGTATGCTCAGTACACAATTATTTTAATAGAGACAGATTTAAGTAAGAGAATATCAATTGTGGAGTATTTTAGATTAAAGAGTACAATTTCCTATTTTCCGTCAAAATAATAAATTGATTCGAGAGCCTACGTTAATAAAAGTTACGATTTCTCATATACGATTTCTTTGTGTCTGTAGACACAGGACAATAGCCTATAGTGTAATATCATTAGATTTACTAAAAAAAAATATAATCTTTTGAATCATTTGATAATTAGTTGAAAAATTAGTTTAATATTGAATAGCGGTTTCACTTAATTAAATTTAATATGTATATTAAATAAACTGAAAGCTAAAATAAATATGTATATGCACATTATACACTTAAATTGTTAACGCATGCAAGACTCTCATCGTATGAATGTGGCCCTAAAAAGTGTATTAATGATAAAAATATAATTAGTGCATTCTAAGAAAAAAAATATTTATATATATTACTTTATCTTCAGCAAAAATTATATTTTCAATCACTTTCTGATATCAGAAAATAGACTAGTTAATGGGATGTTTGTTGATTATCCATGGGTGTTGTCTGGGTGTTGTCATCCGCAATATAGTTCGAGTTGTCGTTTCCGCGTAACTCAGCGATTTGCTCCATATGAAGGACCCGAATCGCACGTTGACCTACGGCAACCTTAGCCATAACTTTGCAGTCTCTGGTCCAAACAGAAGTTAGTTTTTGTCCTTCACTAGTTGTCTAGCTGCATTAAAGAGTGATCGTGTCTCTGGAGTGAGATGCTCGCTCAAATAAACTGGAGTATTAGGAAAGTGGCTGTTTAGTTCGTTAGCTGTAAGCGTACCCTTGAATCGCCTCGCTGATAACCAGTTCGACTTCGTGAATCTTGAGGTGAAATTGACTACAATTGAGGGCGGCATATTGGCGTTTTTCCTATACGGTAACCTATGAGCTGCAGAAATGTCCCATTCGTTAAAGTTAACGTTAATTGCTCTGGCAACAGCATCTAGAACGGTAAACATGTCCTCCCCTTTCGTTAATGGCACACCCGACACAAGGATATTGTTTTTGCGTGTGTGTTGTTGCAAGTCTTTTAAGTCACCTTTCACTTGTTGTAGCTCCTCTTTAAGTTGAGAGTTCTCCTGGAGCACGAGTTCGACTGATTTGCACGCATTTTCGCACTTACTAGTAACTTCCGCGAACAAAAGAAGAAGAAAACAATCACACAAAGGAACCCTCTCTACACACAAACTCTTCTGTGGTATAGAATACTCCAAGCATCAAACAACTTTTTAATCCCTTCTCAAAAACATTGACATCTTCACAATTTTTCAAGTGAGTAGGAAGCTTTCTAATAAATTTAAGGCCCATATATGTAGGTTTTTTCTCAAAGAGAGCTGTTCTGTGATACAGTGAAGCATAGTCTCCTCTATTTCTAGTATTGTATCCATGCGAATCAGCATTTCTAGTCATTGTCCGTCTTCTAACATGCATAATCACCTCATAGATATAAAAAGAGGGAACGGTTAGTATGCCTAATTCTTTAAAGTGGTTCCTACAGGACTCTAAAGGCATAATACCTTTGATCGCTCTAATAGCTTTTTTTTGGAGCTTGAGCACCCTCTCCAAATTCTGGCACGACCCACCCCACACAATAATGGCATAGCGGATGTGTGACATTATGAGTGAGTGGTAGACTGCCATTGTGAGTTTGGTATCATTCAATCTTCTTATTTGTCGGAGTGCAAAGACTCCAGATGCAATCCTCCCACAGAGCTGATCAGTATAGAAATCCCAAGAGAGATGCTGATCCAGAGCAACCCCTAGGAATTTCACGAAATGAGGCTGGTTAACATTTTTTTCATTTATCTGTACATTAATAAGTTGATCTATCCTGGAATTATTTCTATGTTTAAATAGTAAAAAATGGGATTTTGATTCATTAATTCCTAATTTGAGTTGAGAGAGGTACTGGGCTATGGCATTAATGTTCAAGAAAGATTCTATTTCTAACACACTTGCATCCTGAGAGCTGCAAATGTATGATGTGTCATCGGCATACATTAAAACTCTACCCTGGGATATAACTTTGGCACATCATTTACATACAGCAAAAACAACAAAGGGCCAAGTATAGAGCCCTGTGGTACACCAGCCTTCACTGATACTCTATCCGATAAGTAATGAATTATCTTCCCTTTCTCTTCCCTTGTTATTTCCACACACTGAGACCTATCCAGGAGATAGGACCTGAACCATTCCAGTTCAACATCTCTCACACCCACCAACTCCAGCTTCCTTAACAAAATTGAATGGTCAACGCAATCGAAAGCTTTGCTTGGATCCAAAAAAACTACAACAACTTTCTCACCCTTATCCATCATATCAATTATATCCTCAAAAATGGATACAATTGCCGTCTTTGTGGATCTTTCTTTCCGAAACCCATGCAGCTCCTTGGTCAGAATTTGATTTTCAGCAAGATGTTCAACAAAGCAAAACATTATACACTTCTCAAAAACCTTACCAATAGAATTCCCAAGAGTAATAGGTCTGAAATTATTTGCAACGTTTCCCTCACCGCCTTTGTGAATGGGTACTACTTTTGACTCTTTTAATTTATCAGGGAATACACTGTACTTCAAAGATTCATTTACCAAATATTATATTCTTCTGTTCACACGCTCAGTTCAGTTTTGCTATTTGGCTTGTGAATTTCACTGATACTAACCAAAAAACCAGCTAAACTGCTATCAGTAGCAGTTATCTATGGAAGCAGTAGCTATCCAAATCAGTTTTGATCTATATCAGATTGTTATCCAGATCACTTATAGTATACATATATCACTCCACAGTCTCCCTGTCAGCTTCTTGCTCAACTGATTGCAGTTTTTCTATTAGGGCATCATAAGCATGAGATTTAGCCTAGCGATCACTGAATTCTTTGAACTAAATTTGCCATAGACAAGGTAAAGATTTATAAACTTCTATTAAATCACTCAGGAAATCTTTTTAATTTGCCATATTTATTCATTATTATGATATACTAATATTATAGACACTATTAATTATGAAACACTTGAGAACTAAACACTTAGCATGAAAACTTGAATAGGTAATAGTTAATAAAAAATAATAACTCACAATGAGAGTGAGTGAGAGGCACGCGTCCCTTCCTCTCGGGCATGGTTAGCCCGCGCCCACCTAAGAGCGAGAGAGACAACCATTGACTTGATATTTTGAATTAGTGGCGCAGTCGCAGGAGATTGCTTTTGGCGCCTGCGCAGGTTGACTGCTCTGTTTCACTCTCTCTCCAGATGCCTTCGGGTTGCGCGCCACTGCTCCTATTCGTGCTCTTTCCAGACGACCGTGAACCGAAACGAACGCTCTCACTCGCTCTCATTGTGAGCGCATAACGTGGGAACGTAACAATGCAGTTTCTTGAAGTGTCTCCCGGCAAACCAATTTATAAGACGTTGTCACGTCAAAATTACGAGACAGAAAAACTAGAGGTTCAGTTGTGGTTAGGAATCGTGTGCGCATGCGCGAAAATGTACTTTTGGCCTGCCAGTTTGCGCAAATGACTTGAGCAGTGTTTAAACGCTCATTCCAATACTCCAACCGCAAGCCGATTTTCTGTCAGAACAGAATTTGCTCAAGCCACCGTTCACACACACAAATTCAACTGCGCAAACTGGCTTGCGCAAGCCAGTTTGCACAAATGGCTTGAGCGTCTAAACCCGGCTTTACTCACTGACTCACTCACTCACTCCACAAAGTAGGAGGAATTTCTTCTCTGTGCTCACTCGCAGAACTAAAAATCTACCGGACCAAAAACGTTCAAATTTTGTAGGTATGTTCATTGTACAGTTGGCCCTTTAGAGGCGCACTAGGAACGGATTTGGAAAAATTTCCCAAGATACGCCCAAAATCTGCGTTTTTCCAGCGCTTTTTGCTTTTTCTCAGATTTATCGAGAACAAATGAACAGAAAATGTTCAAATTTAGTACAGAAGCTCAGCTAGGGTGTGATAATGTTGTGTTAGAAGGAATTTGCAATAACGTCAAAGATACGTCTAAAATTAGTATTTTTCCAACGTTTTTTTTTTCCTTTTTCTCAGATTTATCGAGAACAAATGAACAGAAAATGTTCAAATTTGGTACAGAAGCTGAGCCAGGGTGTAATAGTGTTGTGTTAGAAGGAATTTGCAATAACGTCAAAGATACGCCCAAAATTAGCGTTTTTTTGCTTTTTCTCAGCTTTATCGGGAACAAATGAACAGAAAATGTTCAAATTCACTACAGAAGCTCAGCTGGGGTGTAATAATGTTGTGTTAGAAAGAATTTGAAATAACGCCAAAGATACGCCTTAAATTAGCGATTTTTTGCGTTTTCTGAGTTCTTTCATCAAGTAATAGACAGAAAATGTTCAAATTTGGTACAGAGGTTTAGCTAGGGTCTAAAAATTTTGTGATGAGGTGACTTTAATATTTCATCAAAGATACGCCCAAAATCAGCATTTTTCCAACGTTTTTCAGCTTTCCTGCGTTTTCTCAGTACTTTGACTTTCTGATGGAATGAAGCATGCTCAAATGAAAAATGCAGGCGAGCGAAGCGCGCCCGATGATCTCATCTTTGGACGAATCAGTCGGGGGTCCAAGGGGCGGAGCCCCCCGGGGTAGACGAATATGGCGAGCGAAGCGAGCCTGACGGCTAGTTTATTTTAAAAATATTCTAGATGCAAATGTGACCTGAGATATCCAGACAAAGTGAATTTTTGTTGCCATACAGTTTCAACCATAATTTCAAGGAGCTTATTTTTGGAGTTACGTCCTTTTAGCACAAAACAGTTTACAGTCCGGGTGCTGTAGCTTTGCCTACAGGCTTATACTTGAAAATTTTGAGTGAAAGCCTATCAGCTGACATTTGTTCAACATGCTCTTTCCATTGTTGATGATACGTTGCAACTCTCTCATTCATGAAGAGTTTCTGCGTGTAGGGAGCATCCTTCAAGGAAGCTCTGTAGAAAGCTTCCTCCATCTAGAGATCTAGGTACTCTAGAGCCTTATGTTTTTATAAAATTAGGAATATTACCTTGCAAACCATAACCTTCCTATAAGCCGTTTGAACGTCACGGAGGCAAAGCTATGGGACGCGTACTGTACATTTATTGATTGATAGCATAGTAGTACTTGTAGAATATTTGTTCAATTGGATTTACATCATTTTGAATAATTATAATATTCATGTGGATATAAAGGTCAGGCCGTTTTTCATTCATTACGCACTATTTTGTAGCTGATACACTACGATGCATACTATGCATACTATGCAGGCCTACATACCTTTGTTGGCATACGTATAGGCCTACCAACAAAAGCAAAAATTGAAAGTCAAGAGTAGGAGGAATTTGCAACTAACAGACCAAAGTGCTTTCAAATTTCATTAATCATATGGACAGATAATTATCTGCTTCCATATATAGGATGCGAAGGTACTTTCAAGTAGTCTATTGCTTCTCAGGAGATCTTAGCTACCAAGAGGTATGAAAACACAATAGGGCCCAGAGTTTCTTTGTTTGTCTTCCAAAATCCAATTAGCATATTGTATTAGCAAGGAAAGCAAGTTCTATATTTCAGTATTCTCTCAGAAGGCAACTGGCTACAGTTTATGAATGTTTCAGCCAAGATCAATCATCATCTCTTATTGACACTCCACATCTCAAGAGAGCTACGCGTACATTTTGCTTTGCTCGGCGAATCCCTCTTGCCTTATTTTATGATATAATTAGCCTTGCTCTATTTTCGTTTTTCAATACAGCTTTAGCTGATAGTAGGCTAATATATTTATATTTTATAATATTTCAATAACTTATTTCCATGAAACAATATTATTCCGTGAATAATATTAAGCGAAACAATGTACGAGTAGTTCTGTCATGAAACCTCCACTTTATTGTGGAGACTGTGTATCTGTTATGAGAAATACACTTCATTTCTTTAGCCTGTCACCAGGGGCATTTGTTCCCAAGTGTTGGAGTGTGATCTGAAATTAGATCTTTCTGTAGTGCCTGAAAATTACATACGGTGTTGTTCTAATTACTTGTATCAAGTTCGAAAACATTATATACCGGTATTCCACATTTCTCAAACAAAAACTGAGTATTTATCATTTATCCAAGAATTGACATTGAAAAAGTTTTTTTTTGTTATTCATTATTATGAATATTTATATTATTATAATATGATATATAATATTATATATTATTTTAATATTGTTATTCATTCTGTTATTATATTATAATATAGTAATTTTTATTTCTTAATGAAAAACTGTATAGCACAACGTACATGATTAATTTGGAATTTGAAAGGTTCATAAAATAGTAGAAATATTAAGTACCATTCTGTAAGGATAAAAATGATATACACAAAAGAGTAAGCCTGTTTTTTCATTTACAATCGTTTTATGATTATGAGTGTTTAACACTATATAAATGAATGAATAATAATCATGACAAATGTCATTATCATGATTGAAAAGAATATAATACTGGAAAAATTCACATTAGCAACAGCAATATTGATATTACTACAACGTCTTATTTAATTTGATACATCTAATATTTCAAAAACTTGTATCCATTAGAAAAATGTGCTCATAATAATAGTAGATGTTGGCGTAAGTGAAACAGCTATATTGATAGCCTATTAGAGTTCTTTTAACAAACTGGAAACACACTTCTATTTCTCCATCAACTCTGGTACAGTTTTAGCAGTGAGTACAAGTTGACCATTCAATCTGGGATAAAGAACTTGACCGTTTAGTTTGTAGGTTTTTGTCGACTCGTACTGCAGCAGTTTGAATCCAGCTTTGAAAGCCTCATGAACTGCAGCCGCACTTGAGAAGTATGTGACCATGAGTCGTAGTCCGGTGGCTCGACAGAGAGGGGTTCGGGCCATCAGCAGATGATACCCCACGTTGTCCTGATGATACTGGGGAGCTACGCTCAGGCCAATCGCCGACATGTAAACATCCACGTTGAATTTCTCAAAAATGTTCTCCCGGTTGTATAGATCATCGAATACAAGCATCTGCTTCTGCATTACTCTTCCATTATACTGTTGAGAAAATTGTTGGAATACATTATTGTACTCTCAGGTCCACATGTCATACATATCATGCATATTGATAAGTAGTCTATGCATGAATAAATTATAAAGTCCATATAAATTGCACAATGCACATTACAAGCTATAATGATAATATCGAGTGACCCAGCTGGCTCAGGACTGGTGTTGGACCTTATTAATTATAAGTCATTAAGTTGAATGGAATGTGGTAGTCACCAACGATGGAAAGCTAGAAACTAGTCGTTATGAAGCTAGCTGTACTGTACTTGTGCCCGGCCCGACTGCAGAGTGCAGACCAGATGGAAATTGGACTTAAAAGATTAAAAAAATTCAATACAACATATTTGAATCACCTTCGATCTGAATAGCTTCTAATATGTTGGTTTAACAATTTGAGAAATCTTCAATTTCAAGATAGACCTCAAATTGTATGAAAAATTGTTTTCTTGTCCACAATATAAAAATTCAAAATTATTGTAGTAAATACATTTTTTGGACTCAAAATAGTGTGTGAATTAAGTTATCATATTTACATAACCTCTAGTCTGTGTATTCCAAATTAAGGTTTAAAGCAGTTTTGGGCAAATGCCTGTTGTTTTTACCTGCATTGTATCTATTGTCTATGAATGAATGAAATGAAATATGGCATATTATGTATCTATTAATACGTAGGCCTACCGGTACTTTCTGCTTCATTATTATTACTTGACATTGGCCTAATAGAAGTCTTAAACATTTCGCGTACGAGCTAGGTTATGCAAAACCTAAATTACCGTATGAGTTGTGTAGCTCAATGCTAGAATACATAACAATTTTCATGATGGATAACTGTTTACCTGGACATTTTTACTTTTCTGTTGGTCCTCGAGCGTGATTGTATGTAACATGTTGCATCCAGCGATTCTCTTGGAGGGTTCTTCATCGCCATCCACTAGAGCAACTATGCTCATTTTTTGACTGAGTTTTTCTCTCCAGAGTGATTGAAACTCTGCAAGCGAAACAGGATCCTCAAGTAATCCTGAAAATATAATCAATCAAAGGTATATGAAAAGGAACAGATACCAATATAGTAGACAATAATATTATTCACTATAAAAAACGTAGGAAATGAAATAAATAAAATTAAATGATCTAGGCTCATATATTATGTAGATGACACGTTTGAACCTCGTCTAGAGTGAATGCGTTTAAACTTGAACTCCGTTTAAACCACTTATCGGTATGGTGAACAGGAGCAAATTGAACGTTCAGTTGAACGGCATCATTAAAGCAGATACTATGAGATGGCTGAAATGATTTCTCATTAATCCAATCAGAATACTAGTCCTGGCGCAAATGAACTTCCGTTGTCACTTTTGGGTAACAACCGTGGCAGACGTCTCAATTTCATGGATAGATCTAGTGTAATGAGGAATACAATGATGGTGGGTCAAAATCACAGACAAACACCTCGAAAACAAGATGGCCGCCAAAAATTATCAGGGTTTGCTTTTATCGCTTGTATTTTGATAACTGGTCAATATATTCCACACTTTATTACACGAAACTAATTGAAAACCCTTCTCTACTATTTTTATCGCACTTTATATGAACTTTCACTCTAAAACACATATTTTATCAGTTCATAACCTCCCAAAACCCTACAACAATTATTGTTTTCCCCATTTTCTCTAATTCATTTCCATTATAACTTTTATGTGCAAGAGATTCAGAGTAATGTCAAATCTATGAAATGTAGATCGTTTTCTCAGATTAAAAATTATTATTATGTCTTCACACGCTGTACTTCAATTAATGTGTTCTCGAGAAAATGTGTTTCCCTCCAAAGAAAACCTTGCATCATTTCAGGTGCGATTTTTATTCTTCACTTGGAATAGCTCTTCTATAATTCGTGTTTCTTTTGTGGATTTGTGGAGAAATGGATTCCAGTATGTAATCAAATGTATGGGTACTCATTCTAAAATTTATCTCCAAAACCTTTCTTCATCTTCTCGGAGTTGCGAACTGTCCACTAGTCTCGTGATCTTTATTTATATTGTGAGTCCAGGATCTTCTTCCTCTCCCATCATCAAATGAGGAACTACTATCCAGTAAAATCATCATCATCATCAAAGTAGATGACATTATTTTTGCACTTTCAACTGACAATGGAAACTATCTGAGAGTAATCACTTCTCACTACAAGGCTAGAAAACCTACTGAGTGAATCGGCAATCGGCTTCAGTGCGAACACAGGCGATCGGCCTCCGGCCGATTCCTCTCGGCTCGGCCTGACCCGGCACAGCTTTGGTGTAAATAGGCCTAATGTGATTAGTGTACGAAATATTGCGGAATCGCCGAAAACGCTCGAGTTGGGCGTAAAGCCGACTGCACAAATCCGCTCGGCTCGGCCCGTTGTTGATTTGAATGCTCCCGACTAGATTCTGCATAGTTAGTGCGCACGCGGATTCCGCTCGGCTCGGCCCAGCTTTGGTGTGAAACCCCACTAACTGTCGAATAGGATTGTATAACTCCAATTTAGAGCTTTACGATTTATTTGTAAATTATGTTATTCAAATTTATTATAAAAGAGTTGGTTCTACATTCGTTGGGAACAAAAAATATCCACAATTAATTCATCATGAATCCAATCATGAATGGGCTTTTATATACTTAGCTCATATACTTTATGTGTTAAAAAGTGGCCTATTTGACGCGTTCAATTCCGATGATTATCCGACAGAGTGCAGATCAGAAGATGCTCATAGACCAAGGTATATAAATACCTTAAGACCTTGTCATAGCCCCAATAATTATTATTATCTTGATCCACATTGTGTTTAAGTTATATTTACAAAATAGAAAACAAATTGATCATGGATGTTACTCCACAAACGACAAATCAGTACAAAATATGCAATATCATTCGACTGATTCAAGTAGGCTCTTGAGCGTTCACAAAGACATTTTAAAGATTTCAAGAGCGTTCTAATTGGATATTGGAACATGAAAAACGTATCAATGAGTTAGTTATAATAATATGGTCGTTCTCAGTTCTATTCTTGCTCTATCTTGTAGTATAATTGAAGGTAAAACTAAGGGGTTTCGATTTCACAGATCACTGATTAATGCAAGCGGAATGCTTGTTATGCAAGTATAAAACAACGGCCTACCCTAATTCAAAAAAGAAGATTAAATCTCCAAAAATCTTCCTTGATTCATATCTTACCTATTCAAGACCTTTGATATCATTTATCTGTACTAGAATTGAGAAAAATTATTATTTTTAGTGGAGTGATCTGTCAGATAATCATGTCACCATGTGTAATGTGAGCTGAAAAATAGGTTGAGTAACGAATGGTAAACAATTTTACTGGCGTACATACAATATATGATCATACATTAGTGAAGTGAAGTTTCTCTCACCAAGTGTTGCGCAGGTGATTTCTCTCACAAGGAAATATCGAGTCATGTGTTGAATTAAATCTTCAAATAAGTGTTCAGGAACGTCTTGTATTGTGTACCAAAGAGGTGGTTTCCCATCTTCACTGACTTTGCCTTGAAATCTTGCCCAAACTGAGGGATATGGTACATCTTTTGGTCTTTTCCAAGAAGACATAGTACAACACCTGAAAAAAGTGAAATAAAGATGATAACAGTCCAAACCTCAACAAAATAGGATTTTTTCCTGAGGATGCGATGTTAAAGTCAAATGTGCTGGTACCCTATAATCCATTATTTTTAACTCCTCCTTGGATTCAAAATATCTTCAACTTTACCTGAATGGAAAATGTTATTTCAAACAGTGAGTTTGACTTGGTAAAGTAATTAATTACCTGAACGAAATATTTCTAGCCCAAATTGGAGAAAAAAATTTTTAGTAAGCAACTTTCTACTTTATATACAAACAATGGATGGGAAATACTCTAATTAAAAAATGGATGTTAAAATTGATAGATCGGCGTTTATAATAACGTTTTCAAGAAAATGTAGACAAGTTTATTTTAACCGATAATATCATTACATATAAACAGTTTCTGACAGGAAAAACTGTAACAATATTTTCAATTAATTCTTGAGAGGACTGCGACAGAAAAGTAGATTTTTTATTCAAATAGGATCCCCAATCCGACCTATCGTCAAATCCCCCTTTTAAAAGATATATTCAGCTGTTTCCATTCAGAAATATTCCATACTTTCTACCAACTCTGTATATTGAAATCTGTTGACAATCAGGAAAGTTCTAAAATAAAACGAAAAATTCAAATTCAAATTGATAGAAGATAACAAATACCTATGCTAGATCCTATATCCTAGACCCTAGATGCATGCTAATCTAAAGATATCTCCCATAAAAAACTTTCTGCAAAGCAACGATTATCTCGGCACAACGGACAACTGTGAATACACTGTTGTCCAAATTGCAGAAAATCTCCTAAAGTGGACCCCCGATATGCAGCAATGCCTGACAGTTTCACCGAAAAAAAATAGTTTCAACATCAAGAGTAAAACTGAAACAGACGTGGCAACACTTGAAGGAATCTACATAATCAACGCAGCTGAAGGAAGAATAGTATTATAAAGGAAACCCTCTCCTTCACTCATCACAACTTGAAGGACTCCCGAAATTCTTATTGAAATTCGAACTTCAAGATCGTCATCTTCTAAAAGTTTGAACGTCCTCTGAAAGTTGAAAGTTCAAACTCTGGACTTCGATAAATTCGATAACAATAAAATTTCACAAATTAATCAAAACGTATTCCACTACAGACAACTTCTTTACTATAGTGTGTTTTAATTTACTTCGTACTTGGAGGGATACGGTGAGTAGCGAAAAGGTGGGATGCAGCTGCCGCGGTGTTGCCGTATTTACACGGTCATTCACGAGTTAGAATAATGAGTACTCTCTTATAAGCCTACAGACGGGGAAAGAAGAGGCGGTCAGTAGGTACTTTCCATCAAATCAATTTTGGGTACAAGAAAACTCTATAATAATGATGATGGTTCCTTGATCCATTCCGAGCTGCGATGTATTAAAACACTTTTTCTCTATGTATTTAACACGACATGCAGTCAAAAGATAAATTTTGACTGCATGTCGTGTTAAATACATAGAGAAAAAGTGTGTCTGTGATGAAGAATTAACTGATTTACAAAACACAAAGGGACACAATATGAGCCTACATAGTCGGCATTACTTATTTTGACTTTAATGAGTATAAATAATATTCATAGCTGAAGTAGGCCTATACGTCTGTGAGACGTCTTAATAAGACGTCTCACATAATATGTGAGTATTTCCCTTCAACCACGGAGTAATGAAGAGATTAATAAGTAATAGTTTGTGAGTCAAGAGATGAAATGTAATAAAAAAATGCATTTGCTAATGCTAATTAAGTAAGTAATGCTAAGTAATGAGCAATAAGCACTTCTTTATTCCGTGCTTCTATGAAACTTACTATAAAAACTAGTGAGACCCTGGGCTGAAGTACTCGCTCGTGAGCTATATCATTCTGATTTTAAAATCTGCAGCTTGTTGGCTATTCTGAGAAAGATTTTTAAAAACCTATAGAAAATGTTTTGCAGAAATTACACAATTGTTGTGGAGAAGTACACAACATGCAAAGGCCAAGAGCCCCCCAGCAGATGAATCCAACTGCCCTATTAACTGCTCAACAGGCAGGGGTCGCATCGGCGCCAGCCAACTCATTGTAGCTCCTTTCTTGTCATGCTTGTACACCATTGATTATACGTTGACAATTCAATGGCTTCTGAGGTGATCATGAAACAATACAAAAAACTAATCTATAACCATCAACCTGCGTTTTGTTTTTGGCATGATTTTGTAGGATTTTAAGAGTATTATAATCAAGTTTATACAAAACAAAACAAAAAATAATCCAAAATAGTCACTGGAATTTGATATAATTTAAAACACATTTCAGCCCAACAATATTAAAACTCTCCCAGATAAAAATATGCTTAGAATTATCACTACAAGTTCACGTGTTTGACTTCGTAGAGCAGTTCCTTGGCCGATTTTAGAATAAGGAGGTGTTTTAGCTGGCTGAACACTAGAGTGACCTCTCTTTCTCCTAGCTTCTCCACTTTCCATCACGGATAAATATATTGAATACACAATAAAATGATTGTACACTTTAAAAATTTTAGTTGTAACTTATATTTAAAAAAAACACACTCACGCACACTGTACAATCAAAAGACACACTCACAACTCTATAAATCTAATAATAGTGATTATTTTACGCAGAACACTGAGTGTTGACATACGCAAGACAAAAGCAGAGCATACCTTCTCTGGCGAAGTTATGGTTCAGAATGCACGTGTGCGATACTGTGCGTGTGGGTGAAACAATCTGGCATCTATGCCTGTTGCCATGACTACCGCGTGGTTCTATTCCCGTTCCAATTGGCTGAACTGGTTTGTCAGCTCCCACCAACCTTAGTTCGCCCCTCCAGGCGAAGTATGAAGAAGTTTTAAACAAACTATAGGCTAGGTACTGTTCTGTACATTGTTATGAACAAAAAACTTCCAAGAAGAGATCCCTCTCTTTGCAGCCTACCCCCGAAGTTCTCTTTGAGGATGGAGGAATTATATCCTGAGAACCTGCAATGGTCATCAACTTATAAGCAGTATTCCGGGAACCTCAAGTAGATGTCTCAGATCTCAGCACCCACGAGTTGGGATGCAATTTCTTAAAATCATCGTAGCGAAAGGTACTGTACTCCGAAATTTTTCTACAATATTATTGGTTAATATGAATAATACAATGTATACTGAATTATTTGAAACAATTTTTTATACAACTTTTGGGACATTCACCAGTTAATGGAGAACGGATAATGAGTACGGATAATTTTATACAACATCTAGCAAGCATTTAATAAAATCACCCTAAATTTGTATCAGAATCATGTATGACACAGTTTGAGTACTTGCCTGAACTCAGTCAATGGCGGCTCCAATGTGGAGGGAGGCATAGGGGACATGGACACCCCCCCCTGAGAGCTCAGAAAATATTATATTTAAAATTTAAACAGGATTCTATCAAAATAAAATGATGTTACAAGTTTTAAAAAATATATAAATAATTTGTGTATCATTTCTGAGTAATATCATAAAATTCAATAAATTGAATAATATTTGTGAAACCATTTATATAAGTCATTTCTGAGATTACAGTCAATAATGGAAATTCATGCGAGAGATAGAGAAAATTATTCCTACCATTTTTCAGTAAGCTTTAAGAATAGGTATTTTTCCAAGTCCTTATGCTTATGAGTAACAAACTGAGTTTTTTTCGAAACATGAGGGTCATGGCCCTCACAGATTTGTTGTTTTTAATATTTCCAATACCGGATTTTATCCTTAAAGCCTACTCAATTCAATCAATGATAAAATAACAGAATATAAGATTTGAGATATATTTCCAGTTGGTGTAAAACTTGTTTCTCTATATCAATAATTTGTTACACACACTTGTTAAATATTTCACCTTATGATTCATTGAAAATGAAATCATAAGTGTTTGGTTAGCCCAATTTTTCAGTTTCCCGTCCTAACTGGGGGACATATAATATTATTCCTGTCTCATCCATTGAATTTTGAAGAGAGAAAGTTTTCTGATTCATCTCTCCATAAATTTTCAACTTCTTAGAGTAAAAAGATAGGTATGATTTTTCAGAGTAATAAGATATGATTTTTCACAAAAGTGTAAAATTTTCGTAAAGCCTGAAATTTAAGATGTTCAGTGTTATCCAGTTAAATCTTCGATTGTTACCAGTAATTCAAAAAATCACTCCAAAAGTAATTGCATTCTCATTTAGGAAATTTTCCACGATCTATTAATAATAATAATAGATTATTTTAATAAAAATAATCATTTTATTTGTAAACGAGCACAAGCACATACAAATGGAGTTGCTGATAAGAGCCCATGAATAACAATACTAATATTAAACTGTAAAAACGTACGGTAACATAATGACAAGAAGCAATAAATTTACATAAAAAAGGCAAGAAGTTCAAATCTATATAAACAAGTTTTCAAGCACCATTGAAAGTTCGTTTGTTCCAGAAACAGTGATTATTGACTAGAAAACTTAAACCTATCATTTACACACAATGATAATATACCTAAATTGTAACTTTTTTAATTCGACGGATTAGATTATATTAGTACAATAATAATTCGGCTATCAATGACTATCACTTTCCAAAAACAACTCAAGCAACATAGCTTAAAACAATGATATATACTTTGTCAAAAGTAATTTGATATAGGCGACCACGGCCAGCAACCCCGGCCCGGAAACACCGGAGCATCCTTATCCTACTATATATACATTCAAGCAGATGATAAATTACTATCCATAGCCTTATATCTTTCTTCGATAGCCTCAATACAGAACATGTAGACGTTTTTTATTTTTTCGCTATTTAGGTTTGATAATAAAACTAACACTTGATCTGAAGGACTAACAATATTGTTTATGTGTTTCATCAGATACTTGATTCTCAAATTATTATGATATCTTCTACAATTAATGAAAAAATGCTCCAATGTCTCCAAGCCGGAGCCACAAGCCAAGCACCCATTCTCAGGATTGAGATTCAACAGGGTAAACAGCTAGATGGAAATTCGATGAGCGCTACTACTCAAAAATTTCAGTAATTTCCACAAACATTATTGTTGTATCAATCCTATTATATTGAGCGAGCAATTTCTGTATATCTGTTAATATTTTTATATCTGGTTATTTATGTTCAACGGTTCTCGAAAACGGGTCTAACGATTTTCACGAAATTTGGAACATAGTAGGTTTATGATATAAAAATTCGATTGCACTAGGTCTCATCCTTGGGAAAACTCGCTGAACGACATTAAAAGGATAATTCATCCTTGGCTGAAACAGCTGAGACTTTCATCGTCTGTGGATGGTAAAAAAAAGTGAGCCAGTGATTCCCTGGGAAATCAAAATATCGCATCCCCGAAATTCATAAGCTGATGTATAGCCAGCTGTAAAAATATAAACACGATCATTTTAGAGATTGTGTTCTGTTTAACAATAAATCCTACTTGTATTATATTAAGCGAGCAATTTCTGTATCTATATATTTATATATGATTATGTGGTTATCTGGTTATGTGGTTATATGGTTATATGGGTATATATTTATGTTCAACGGATCTCGAAAACGGCTCTAACGATTTTCACGAAATTTGGAACAAAGTAGGTTTATGATATGAAGATTCGATTGCACTAGTTCTAAACCCTTGGATAACTCGCTGAAGGATACTAAAAGGATAAAAATACGTCCTTGGAAAAACAGCTGGAAATTTTGTCGTCTGTCGATACCGTAATGGAAGAGAGTGAACGAGTGCATGTGTGTGGGATCATCCAGCTGATCTCACGAGAAGAAAAATTCAGCAAGAAAAACTCATTTTCGTTTATTTCTCCTTCTTTTGAAAACATGTTTACTTCAGGAAATCCAAAGTGATGTTGTTAAATAGATGCTGTTGGTGTAGAATAGTACATACCTACTAATTGTTATTTTGATGAGTGATAGTAGCTTGACCTAGATTTTGATTTGGACTGTAGTATAAATTTGAAAAGGGTTAGTTTTGGGCATAAGCCTGTTTGTGCCTCCTCATATAACTGTAAAAATAATTGTACGACTGAGAAAATGAATAAATAAATATAAACTTTAAATTCAATCTTTCGTTACAAATTTTCTATTTACTCTCCAGAGCAAAGCTCGGTCCCCCGATATCAAAAATAACGAGCGAAGCTCGGTGCCCCGATATTTTAGAATAACACATGCAATTTAAAGCTTGAAATTTACCAATTTCACTCAGAGATGGTGCCACCATTACCCCCCTCTCCAATTCGCGTTTACTTGGCCTATAGAAGCTTTTGACAAACAGTAAAATTATAAAAAGGATCATCCTAGTTTCTTTCTCATTAGTCCAGTCACTGAATACATTGGTGCTTGCAATTTATATTGTAGTTCTGATTTTTTAATATATTTTTGTATACATGAGAGAAGTCCAGAAGCAAATTTTTGGCCATTTTTTGTGTATGGGTATATGGGCTCAAGTACCTGTACTCAAGAATACATTATCCATTTTTCGACCGAATTTGACTTGTGATGCATGGTTTTGAGCCGCCTTAATGAGCCGAGAAGAATGAAGTGTAGTACGATGAGATCCGAGCATTGTGTCAAAAGTTATGTGTTTGAATTTTTTATCCTTGAGGTGTCCTTAAGCGCGCCCCTCTCTACTAGGAAATACTGGAATAAGGTGCATCTAACGGGTGATTTTCATAGAACATAATCTCATATACTTATACCGTTGTGTAAAATATCACTGTGATGACAATATAGATGGTGATGATGGTTGAAGCTGAAAATTAGGTGTTTTTCACATTACAAGGAGCGTTGTTGTCAGTTGTACCTGGAAATTTATATGAAATGGAGCGCTCTTCGTAGTCTCAGATTGTAGAACACAAAATTTCACTCATTTTTTGAAAAATTATAACTCAGTACTCATCAGAGATAGAGAAATCCGAATCATCTCATTTTATTCAGAATTTTATAATCTAAAAAAAGACAAGAGCAAATTTTTCTGTCCGATTACGAGATTTGTCAGAAATAGCTGAAAACTTGAAAATGAGTCGAAAATACGAGGTTTTTGGGCTACTCTGTATCTAGCACAAGGAAATTTTGCATGAAGAATTTGGTTCTTGACTTCTCTCATATATCCAAATAATGTATTAAAAAATCAGAGACGTTCATTGATGCTGTTCAAAGAAGAGAGCTTTCTACCCAATAATTTCAAATTTCCTACTCTAGAATTCCATTATTTCCAATAATAAAGCAACTATACTCATGTATTGGAAAATTTGCCTCTATGTTTAAAAAGCTATTCAAATCATTCTCATTTTTGGTGAGATAATATAGTTGAAAAAATAAAAATGAGGAGTGGTTTAGGAACTCTCAGATTCCCCCCAAAGCCTAAACTATTACATGGATAAACTCACCATTTAAAAGTTATACTCAAATAAAACATCCATTTTCTATTCTTCATAATAATTCAACATAATCAACAGCCACTGAATACAAAATAAAAAGATATCTTTGAATTTGAATTTTGGACAATTCAATCATATAGAAACTAGGTTGTTGTATCTCATTCATCTTCAACTTTTCCAATATTATAGATTCAATAGCATTCAGTTAGATCATATTGATCAAGTATCTGCACAGCAAATTTCTTCGTTCAACAGTGAACGTTGAACATTGAGCAATTATTCAAGCGAATAAGATTTCCAAAAATTGACATCCATAATGAGCTATAACCAACTATTCAGTTTGTCTCAAGTTGAGATAAACCAGTCCACGTTGGGACACCAAATTTCAAACAGCTATAACTTGGACAAAAATAGAAAAAAATCTTCATTTTTCAATTTTATATTTATTGTTTTTGCTTACACTTTCATCATTGAGGATGGCAACTGCACTGTCAATTGATTTTTGTTTTATTGCAAAAACAATTTTTTTGGGAGTGTCCCAACCTGGGCTTAAGATCGATAGGACATCCCTTGCCCAGTTTGGGACATTGAATTAAAAATAAGCAATCCATTATTTTTGTTAATTTATTAAAAACATAAGTTATTTGATTTTACATTTCATTATAAATATTAATAGTTTAATACATTATTTGAAAATTTGAAAATCTCAAAGTGTGTTTGAATCAATGCCTCTGAAGCAAGATTACTTGCTATAATCATAATATCATATTTATTTATAATTTATTCCATTGTAGCCTACATTGAGTAAACTATGATTCAGAAGCAGTGCTCATTATTATAATAGGAGCATATCATATGATTGAAATGTCCCAATGTGGGCTGTCCCAAGGTGGGCAGACGGTCATGGCTTTGTTTTAGACAGAATAACTGGATTAAAAATAAGAGTACAATAATGTTCTATAACTTATGTCAAATTATTCATAAAATAATACAAAAGGCATATAAGCTGTGAGACTTTCCTTGAATGGTGGATTTTCAGAATGAAAAATGAAATTCCCCTTCTCCAAAAAAAACTTTGAGGTTACAAAAATGTGTTTTATTTTTTATTTATAACGACTGGTGCTACAGCTGAAATTATTATGTCTGTAAATAAGGCTATGAACAGCTGATAAAACAACACAGTTGTTGCCAGCCTAACACTCACTAATTTCCCACAACTTGAAGTGTCCCATCCTGGGATTGTCCCAACGAGGGCTGGTTTACCTTAACCCTGGAATGGTATCTATTCGTATTTTTTCTGCACCAAATAAGTATTTTTGTTCTACAAGAATGAATATTGCCCCGACTGCGTCCAGCAGCCATGCCAGGTTTCCGATCACAACCGGTTTTCGAAGTTCACAGAGTAGCTAGTTGACAATTACTCATCTACCTATGAGCATTGTTGAAGATATTTTACGAATACCAGTAGTGTTATTTTTTGGGTGGTATATTTTTTTTAGTTTTTAATTTTTTATAAGATGTGCACTATTGTTTAGTGCGAAATTTGACTTATATTTAGTGTAGTGTGTCCTAAGGATTATTTTGAATTGAAAAATAGCATCAGTAACTCTGAAATATTGACAGAATTTTGAATTAAAGTAGAAGTGACACATCTGAAGCAGACAATAATACTGTAAGTGGATCAGAAGATATACTTGAAATCTCTGCAGGTATGAGAACTATAAACAATTTATATGTTTTTCTTATAAATAAATTTATTTCTATATCAATTGGACATATAATCTACAATGAACAACCTTTTATTGTTCTATATTTAATTTTTAACATAAGATTTGATTTTTTCTATTGCTAAAAAATGCTTTTCAATTATCAATCTCTCAATTATAGCTTTGTCAACATGTATCTGAGATGATATCATGGGTGAATAGATTTTTTTAGAGTGCATAAACATTGTTTTTAATGGATAAACCAACAATCGTGGAAAATACCATTAACGTTTCTCCAAGATAGTATACCATTCCAGGGTATATCAATGTATCAGACAAAAAAAAGGCTTGGGGGGTGGAGGTCAACCAGACTAGGTAGAGCTTCCATTACAATTTTCCAGACATGCCACACACACACACACGCACACAAAACCCTACGAGAAACCATGAGCCACTACACCGCCCCTGCGCTCAGTTAGTTTTAGTTCAAGAGTACAAGAAAGTTTGTTCAAATAGTCAAGTGCAATAATTCATTACACAAGGTCAATTAAATTAACATTAGTAGGCCTATAACAATGTAGAACTCACCTCTTTGGAGTAAATTTACAAAATACTTCAAAAAGCACACAAATAAGAAATATTCATGTAAGTTAGATGTATGATTGGAGACAGTCACAACCCGACTGATTGTTTTTTGTTAGAAAGATAGTCTACTCAGTCTATTGTCAGTAAAGTCTATTATCAGTCTACTGCTGAAAAAATTTGCGCATGCGTAATTTAGTCTTGAATGGGTCAGTCACTTGCTCACTTCTACACATGCCGCATCTACAGTTGTAGACCTTGGAATATATACAAGGTCAACGTCGTCGAGCGCTGATCCGCTGATGTATTAGTCCGCAGTCACTATATACATAGGTGCATGCAATTTATATTGTAGTTCTGATTTTTTAATATATTATTTGGGTACACAAGAGAAGTCCAGAACCGATTTCTTCATGCAAAATTTCCTTGTGCTGGATACAGAGTGGCCCAAAAACCTTGTATTTTCGGCTCATTTTCCAGTTTTCAGATATTCCTGCCAAATCTCGTAATTGGACAGACAAATTTGCTCTCGCCTTTTTTCTAGAATATGGAATTTCGAATAAAATGAGATCATTTGGAACTCTCTATCTCCAATGAGTACTGAGTTATGATTTTTAAAAAATGAGTGAGATTTGAAGAGAAAATAAATTTTTGTTGAATTTTAGATTTTAATCAACAATATCTTCCGATTGTTAGCATTTATATGTATAATTCAAAACCTCTCTAGGCGTATTTTTGTGCTCTACAATCTGAGATCAGGTAGAGCGCTCTATCTCATATAGATTTCCAGGTACACCTGACAACAATGGTCCTTGAATTGTGAAAAACACCTAATTTCCAGCTTCAACCACCATCACCAACTACATAGTCTTCACATTGATATTTTGCACAATGACATGAGTTCATAAGATTATGTTCTATGAGAATCACCTGTTAGATGCACTTTTTTTCATTATTTCCTAGTGGAGAGGCACGTATAAGGACACCTCAAGGATCAAAATTTCAAACACTTATAACTTTATAAGATTTCATTGTACTACACTTCATTCTTCTCGGCTCGTCAAGGCTGTCAAAAATCATGCATCATAAGTCGAATTCGGTTGAAAAGTGGAAGATTTATTGTTGAGTGTACTTAAGCCCATATTCCAATACACAAAAAATGGCCAATATCTATCGATTTTTTTATATTTTCGCTCTTATAACTTTTTTAATATCGATGAGAAAAATTTGATGTATAATTTCACAAGTTTACGCACATCCCCTCGACTGTTGCAGCAGC
The DNA here is from genome assembly GCF_014356525.2 of Nilaparvata lugens. Taxonomy (NCBI): domain Eukaryota; kingdom Metazoa; phylum Arthropoda; class Insecta; order Hemiptera; family Delphacidae; genus Nilaparvata; species Nilaparvata lugens. The sequence continues at coordinate 61,470,732 of NC_052506.1, read as the reverse complement.
TTCAATGTTGAGTGTGAGATCATCAGTAATGCAAAAATTGACCAATTGACAAAGGAATTTAGAGAGAATGTTTTGAACATAATTTTTGACTTTGCAACTTTGTTGGGACCAGTTAGCACAAGGGGTAGGAATGGGGACTCCTGATATTTTCATCCCCTAACTGGTCCCAACAAAGTTGCGAAGTCAAAAATTGTGTTCAAAACATTCTCTCTAAATTCCTTTGTCAATTGGTCTATTTATGCAAAATTACTGATGATCTCACACTCAACACTGAAGCTGCTGCAACAGTAGTGGGGATGTGCGTAAACTTGTAAAATTATACATCAAATTGAAGAGAATTTGATGCTCTAAAAGCTCATGATCAGCATGAATTTTTCCCATCGATATTAAAAAAGTTATAAGAGCAAAAATATAAAAAAATCGAAGAAAAATGTGTTTTTCAAAAATGTCACATCTTTTAGAGAGGATATCTTGAAAAGTAAAAGAGATATTGAAAAAGTTGTTTGATAAATATTTTAGAAAATTATGTAAGCTTTAATTTCTTATAGAATAGTTAAGTCTGTAAAATCCATAATTTTCGAGTTATATGCATGCGAGAAACCAAAAAATGGTACCTTTGAACCACCTCCACCCTCTTAGCACAGTGGGTAGGGGTGGAGACTTTTGATATGTTTACCCCCTCACTACCCTAAACAGAACTGCGGGGTCAAAAATTGTCTTCCAAACTTTTTCCTCTATACCCTTTTTGGGGCGATGTCAGGATACACCATCGTCAAAGTCAGACACATCCATCCTAGCACTGAAAATCAGTCTTGTTTTGGCGGTGGCTACTTTTGTCGTTCTTGTGCTAAAAAAGAAGTGTCTTGTTTTGGCAGGGCGAGTCCGTGACTAATTTCTCTACCTGGAAAACAGTCTCTGGTTGTCGCTATCAGCTTTTGTCACTTATGTCAGTTAAGCTGGCAGAATAGCTTGGAAGTAAACTGGTTTCAATTTTGGCACAGACTGTACTTTCTTTGAAATTAATATTCATTACTATCAACTATTGCTTATAATATTGTGAATTCCCCCATTCCACCGAGTAGGATTGTATAATATAGTTGATGTAGCATCGTACTGGAGGGTTGATGGTTGAATGTGAGAGAGGGCCGGCCGTGCAAAAAAAAACTAAAACTGCAATTCAATTAAATCCTCACTTCTTCACTTTCTCACTATAGGCCTATATCCCTCAGAACCACACTCTCTTGTAAAATACACAATTCCCTACACTGAAGTAATTTGACTCCTTCAAGTTATGTGCTCCCAACTTGATAATACCGCCCGTTGTTCTCTCAATAATATTTGTTGAACGAGCGTTAGCAAGTTCTTACTTTTTACTCAAGTTCAAAGTTGTTGCCAGTCTGTGGGCTTGCTTGTTTGTTTGAATGCACTACAATAACTTTAGAAAGAGTTGATCGATCAGCTTCAAATTTTGAACACGCACTCTTCGAACCTTTTTACAGGTCAAGTTCGTTGAACAACAATAGTATATTTCGCACCTAGGGTCGAAAATGTACGTTTTCCGGCTCGAGATCACGGTTTTCAAGTTCGAGACGAAGTCGAGAACTTGAAGCATTCGAGAGCCGGAAAAACATTTTTGCCCGTGTTGCAAACGCTATTTTTCGCCACACCAAAAAAAAAAACTTCCCAATATTTATAAGAAATTGAAAAATTAATAAAATTCAAACAGCCTATTTTGATAGTTTGAATCTTGGTTATGACAACTTTTACTGTCAATTAATTTCAATATTACTAATTAATAATTCACAATAGTGACCATATTTTTATACTATTAATATTTCGAATAATTGTTTGAATTTTTATAGCTCGCGCTTTGCGCCCGGTGCAATATCTCATGGATAGATGGATGAATAGAATTTTCATTACTATTTTGAAATAATGTGATGAAAAAATTAATATAATTGCATATTTCACAGTTTTGTCTCAAAATATATCTAAAAAGTTGATTGAAATTTAAATTATGTAACTAATATAAAAAATAGCTAATAAAAGTCGAAATTCATCGACAAAAAAAAATGTCATTGACCGAGATTCGAACCTAGATCGTGTTTGTTATTCACTGAGCTTTGAGAGTTCTTTTGTATTACACCTTTATGCTCTCGGCTATTGCGTATTGTTGAACGAAAAGGCCTGACTGATAACTCTTAGCATACACGTAATACTGTAAACTAGACTTCTAAAAAAGTTTACTTCACTCCTAAAAAGCGTACAACCTTTGACTATAGAAAGAAGGTTGTTCTTTCTATAGAAGAAGGTTCTTTCTATAGTCAAAGGTACAACAGACTTTGGCTCATGACTTATATTATTAAAATTAATATTATTATCTGTTTCACAATAAAATTTTCACTCTGAATTAAGTCAGGTAACGTATGTAGGCTACTATAATATAGTGTATAGCGGCATATTAATTTGAAGCCGGTTTGCCGGCATTTTCACAACAAAATATTGCTCTGAAATCATAGAGAAAACATTCGAAGATTCATTCTTGAGTGGGCCTAATGTTTTCTCTATATGGTTCAATATTAAAGAAAAATTATCTAAAAGTTTTAATAATGAATTACGGAAAAATTACTTGGAATTTTTTAGTCAAGGCTGAGTTTCACCAGTAGGCTTACCTTAAACTTCAGATCTCTGCTGTATTTTCTTGTTATTATAGTTGATTGTATTGCATTAAGAAGTGGAATTCGATAATAAAAAAGAAACAATTATTACTCTACCTCACTTTTAAATATTGATACAATTATTGTACTTTGATTTCAAATTCGATTCTTCACTTTTAAATACTTGCGATACGTACCTTTCTGACAATGAACAATGCAGCCATTGTATTCATTGTTTGATATCAAAAACACAATAATAAATATTAAATTATTAAACAGTAATTTATAAAATATATTATAGACATAATACCGCGATTCACGATACATAATTATATAGATTATTACAGTCGTTATGAGATTATCTCTCTATGATTTTTGTGAGATCGGACACGATCAGCTGTTATTCAAGGTCATTTTACAGCCCTAGGGCCGTAAAGTTTTACCGGCCTGGTCGGAAAACAATCACTTTCGGCCTCCATATGACGCACGTAAACCAGCTCATTACATCCAAGTGTGGCGAAAAATATTTTACTCACTTCTTCGTCCTTTTTCAGGATATAAAAGTAACATTGAAAGTACTGCATAAGACAAAATAACTTGCTCCTGTGTGTCTGCCCGACTATTATCCTTCATTAGCATAGGCGTAATATTAATGATACAAATTGTGATGGCAGTTGCTATGTCGTTGGTATTATTGATTTAACAGAATTTGAATTCTGATTCTGAATCATTCACCCATACGGAGAAACCTATGAAGTCCTATGGATTCACGTAGGTCTACAGCGTAATATTAATAGGAAAACAGCTTAATGTTCCTTTTCCAAAGATAATATAACAGTGGGCTCCACTGGGATTCCTATTCAAATTGAAAAAAATTCTTTAGGTAGCTTCAAAATAATTTTGGTCTGCCATCTTCGTTCCACCACATTGAATCAAAAATTTTCTATGGGAAGGTTTTAATACAAGATTCAAATGAAGAATTTCAAGAGACAATGAATGGTGGACAACGCTCATCAATATATCAAACCGTTTCAAAGATATTCACATTTTAGTGTTGAAGGTTTTGTATATCTGTGATACAGAAATATTGCTCGCCTAGAACAGGATAGATTATTCATCACATATTCTTATCATTATCGTTCCCTAGCAACCTATTTTAAGCGTTTATATAGTAGCTGCTGAGTAGATATACCTGAATAATACTATTATAGTACTTTACGTAACAAGTCCGGTAACGATAATTTACCCCATAAGTATGATTGTTTCTGCCCGAAACGTAGTTGAGGGCAGAATTATCATACAAATGCGGTAAATACGTTACCGTACAAGTAACATACAATATTTTTTGTCATAATTATCTGAGAAAGAATAATATTGCTGGGAAACAGAAACCAATACCTGCTGCTGCTCGAGCTACTGCATTCTATAAACATGACCTAGTCCGTAGCGCCTAGTTCATAACAGACCGACCCTTTGAGCTCAAATAAAATAATAAAGGCCTAAATTATAGGATTTCAGATGAGTTCTTATAACTTGAAACTCGCTTAAATGAGTTCTTCAATTATTTGAGTTAGTTTATCAATTACTCAGATGTTATTAGGACTCAGTAGAGTCCTAACATACTCGACTGTAAAGAGAACATAAGATCTCTCTACAGTACAGTATGCTGTAATGAAAATCACATGTTTTCTTGTTCTGCAAACAGCTGTTTACCGGCTTGATTAAATGCATGGAAAACAGCTGCAATTGAGTAAATATGACAAAAAATACTATATTCGACTAAACAACGAGTGACCCAAATGAAGCGATTCAAATATAAAAAAAAGAAAAATGGGAATGCGAAAAATATTATAATATTTGGAACTCCATAACTTATCATTTAATTAAGAGACATTTATGGGATTAATAATTTATTGAAAAACACTAATAATTTAGCAATATTGCACTTATAGTTTTAATTTTAGATGACTCTCTCCTGGATTATTGAGTTACGTGTTGGAGATTCCTTAGTGATTGCTGCATCATCTGAGAAAACTCCGTAAAAGTGATCTCTGTTCGAAATTAACAGAATGCTCAAATATAGACATTTAGAAGAAAACAACCATTTCATTCAATGTTCATTGAAATCGACCACATCAGTATTTACACGTGAATTACCGGTAGTGTATTTTTAATGTATTAAGATTTGAGAAGATAATATGAGCATCTTATTGGTTTTTCTCTCAATGATTGAAATGAATGGCTTAATTGCTTTTATATAATTATGAAAATATCACAGTTTATTACATTCCAGTACAATTATCTTGTTTCACAATCCATTTCTAAGTAGAGCTCATAAGAATCGTAATCTTACCATACAATTACCATATAATAATTGAAGTTGATTTCATTCAACTTCAGTGATGCCATTTAACCAAACTGCTAAGGAGGGGGGGGGGCAAAAACCAAGAGGTATAAGAGGGGAGGATAGAGGGACCTGGGTTTTCCCCATAAATGTTACATTAGAAGATGTTATTATATGCTTCATTTTTTCCAATTATAAACAAATGTGGTTGAAGTATCAATACAAACATATACATTATTAGTTATTAAATTCAATCATGAAATATTTATTAGAAATATGGGTCTACAGAGAGGCCCTAAAGTAGGAATACACTGAAACAGATTTCTTAAAAATCATGGAAAAAGATAAATTTTTCTTTTACAATGACAATTTCAACAATTTCATAGGGGATCATATTCTAATTCGAAAATAACTTTCAGTTAGAAAGCTAAAGATACATCAAGCCGTTCCCATAATTCTCAACAACACTTTACATACATTTTTGAATGTCTGATTGTGCCCTTTCTTTTGCTTTCACTGTGACATCTTGCAACTTGTTAATTCTCACATTGACATTTATTCAATAACTCACTTATTGTGCTCTGATCAATAAGTGTACCCATTCTGTATTCAAACTATACCACAGAGAAAAAATCTGGTGTGGCGCACTCACACAATTTTCCTTGCCAATGAAAATTGATCACTGACGCTAGTGTTCACGCGCATATCAAGTCTACTATTCAAATATTTGAGCCAGCTGGTGACAGGGCAATAACGCTGGAGACACACATGAGGTCTGCTATCTCTTCATAGTGAATGATTTAATAGAATCAACAATAATTTGCAATTGAATAATCACATTTTCTCGAATTTAAAGCTTATTTTCAATTTTAGGTGAAAATGTTACTGAACATTAATTGTAGAGATTTTCATGTTCAATCTACTCCACTTGATTTTCTTTGTTTCAATTGTATCTGAAGCCTGATAATTGGGAATCTATCTGCATTGATGGGGCGGAGCTCATGAAATTTTTACAGATATGGGACTTGTGGCAGTTGATAGAGCTTATCGATGACTTTTTTAGGTATGAATTTGATCAAAATCGTTGGAGCCGTTTCCGAGAAAATCACGAAAAACCCTGTTTTTGACAACATTTTCGCCATTTTAGCCGCCATTTTGAATTGCATTTGATCGAAATTGTTCGTGTCGGATCCTTATAGTGAAAGGACCTCAAGTTCCAAATTTCAAGTCATTCCGTTAATTGGGAGATGAGATATCGTGTACACAGACGCACATACACTCATACACACACACACACACACACACACACACACACAACACACACACACACACACACACACACACACACACATACAGACCAATACCCAAAAACCAGTTTCTTGGACTCAGGGGACCTTGAAACGTATAGAAATTTAGAGATTGGGGTACCTTAATTTTTTTCGGAAAGCAATACTTTCCTTACCTATGGTAATAGGACAAGGAAAGTAAAATATATTATTTATTACTCTGTACCCGTATCCATACTTTCAAGGCAATTTTGCTACATTGTTGATACTGTAGAAGGAACTATACTACTGCTGATAAAGAAAAGTATTAAATCATTATGAGACTCTAAGGATTCGTGTAGATTCGCATTATTTATCTGATCCTTGAGGAGGGCCTAGGCCCCCTTGGCAGCTGATTATAAGTAAGAATTAATATTGATATTTTCATAATACAGTACACCTGAAGAATTGGCAAAGTTTATGGTAAGGGGTGAGGAGGTACTCAGCTCATCCAACTAACATCGGATTAGTTTTGTGCAGTCTACTATAACAGACGTTCCCATATGGATGTTACTATAGACGTATTTATCATCGTATTCAATTTCTGTTTGTTAGTTTGTTTGTATGTCTGATGGAATTCAAAACGGCTCTAACGATTTCGATTAAGTTTGAAATATAGTATATAGTTTGAAAAATAGAGTTTGTGATACGAAAATCATCATTTGGATTAGGACTCATGTTTAGGATAACTCACTGAGGGAACTTAAAAATGATTAGGTAATAATATTCATCAACCGAGTAGCAGCTGACTGAGAGAGTTTGCCATTGTCAGTTGAAAACGAGACAGATGTGTTGAGTCACCAGGTTTGTTGACGTCATTTTTTTGAAGTTATTGCAAGATTCGAGAAAATAGGTGCAGAGAGCAGCCGAGTGACAGCAACGAACGAAAATTTGAATTTGAAACCTAATGATTGCGGTAATATTAATCAGGTAAATGCTAAAGTAGTCAGTTTTAATATACCTGAGTAATTGAATTATAACAATTCATTTACTTCTAAATTTCCATCTCTATGTCTTTGTACTTTCAACTCTGTTTCTTTGATATTGTTATCTTCATAGACGTGAAGTAGATAGATAAGGGTGGGTGTCTTCCATGAGTAAAATGAAATATCTATTTCCGACTTCTGTAGTTGAATACTTGTAGCTAGTAGTTCTGTGAACAGTAGACCTCGTACAGTATTTATGAACAGATCTCATTGTCAATATGTCACCCCAATTAGCCAGCCCTTCGGACATCGGAAAAAAGAAACCGGTACCGTGACGAGAAATCGTAAGTGTTGAAACGGCCAATGACTGATTGGCGTGTATTGACGATGACAATATTACCTGTTATAAATAAAACCGAGAGCAGTGCCAAGTTGTAATCATCAAAAGCTAATTTACAAACATGCCAACATACATATACAGACAAAAGAAAATCCCGTCGTTGAAACGTAGAAAAATCAATCATCAAAATATTATCATGAAAAAATAACATTTTCCCGCTATTTAGGGAAACGATAACTGTATATCTTCCAGTATTGAAAATGACATTCAAGATGAAAAACAATACTGAATAATTTTATTATATTCAAAATTCTCAATGTTCGAGTAATTAACCCTCCACTAGGCCTAGACTACATTCAACACAGTAGCCCCACAAGAAAAATTCGCAAGGCGTTAGGTCCGGACTATGAGGTGGCCACGGCTGAAACACAACGTTTTCCTCACTTGCACGGCCGATCCATCGTCTAGGAAGATGTTCATCCAGATACCCTCTGACGTCTGAGTACCAGTGAGGCGGAGCTCCATCTTGTACAAAAATGAAGTTACAACTATCTTCATGGAGTTGAGGCATTAACCATTCGGTTAACATGTCCAGATAAATTCTTCCGGTTACTGATGGTTCTTGGAAGAAGAAAGGCCTGTAAACCTTTTCACAAGATAAAGCGCAAAACACGTTCACTTTAGGAGAATCGCGTATATGCTGTACAGTCTCTCTTGGGTTTCCTGTTCCTTATACTCGTACATTATGTCTGTTAACTTTTCCACTAATGTGAAAAGTGCATTCATCACTGAAAATTAGGCGATTAAACAATGTGTCGTCATTTTCAAGACAATGTTGCATCTCTTGACAAAAATTTTTACGTACAACTTTATCATTGTCATTTAAACTTTGTACTAACTGCAATTTATAAGGTGTCATTTTCAAACGTTTCCGCAGAATTTTCCACACAGTAGGTTGAGGAATTTGCAATTCTAAACTCACTGATCTAGTCGATTTTCCTGGACTTCGTACAAAAACATCACGAACACTATCAATTTTTTCTTCTGTAACAGAAGGTCTTCCAGTACTCTTCTTCTTACACATACATCCACTGCTTTCAAAACGTTCATACCAGTCATAAATTGATTGCCTTGTTGGTGGTGGTTTACCGTATTTTGTTCTGAAATGATGCTGCACAACAGTAACAGAGTTTGTTTTGGCTAATTCAAGAACACAATAAGCTTTCTCCACTTGAGTAGCGGCCATATTGCTAAACTAAACTGGCTGTTGTAACACGGAGCAGCCAACAATAGCCAGCAACAGTTCTACCAACATAAACTTTAAGAAATTCCCTACAAACCTATATCACTTACTATGTTGAAATACACCAGTTTAATTTTGTACAGGCTATTGAAGTTGTCTATTTCATTTGTAATCACCCGGTATATTATTTATTACTCTGTACCCGTATCCATACTTTCAAGGCAATTTTGCTACATTGTTGATACTGTAGAAGGAACTATACTACTGATGATAAAGAAAAGTATTAAATCATTATGAGACTCTAAGGATTCGTGTAGATTCGCATTATTTATCTGATCCTTGAGGAGGGCCTAGGCCCCCTTGGCAGCTGATTATAAGTAAGAATTAATATTGATATTTTCATAATACAGTACACCTGAAGAATTGGCAAAGTTTATGGTAAGGGGTGAGGAGGTACTCAGCTCATCCAACTAACATCGGATTAGTTTTGTGCAGTCTACTATAACAGACGTTCCCATATGGATGTTACTATAGACGTATTTATCATCGTATTCAATTTCTGTTTGTTAGTTTGTTTGTATGTCTGATGGAATTCAAAACGGCTCTAACGATTTTGATTAAGTTTAAAATATAGTATATAGTTTGAAAAATAGAGTTTGTGATACGAAAATCATCATTTGGATTAGGACTCATGTTTAGGATAACTCACTGAGGGAACTTAAAAATGATTAGGTAATAATATTCATCAACCGAGTAGCAGCTGACTGAGAGAGTTTGCCATTGTCAGTTGAAAACGAGACAGATGTGTTGAGTCACCAAGTTTGTTGACGTCATTTTTTTGAAGTTATTGCAAGATTCGAGAAAATAGGTGCAGAGAGCAGCCGAGTGACAGCAACGCAACGCAAATTTGAATTTGAAACATAATGATTGCGGTAATATTAATCAGGTAAATGCTAAAGTAGTCAGTTTTAATATACCTGAGTAATTGAATTATAACAATTCATTTACTTCTAAATTTCCATCTCTATGTCTTTGTACTTTCAACTCTGTTTCTTTGATATTGTTATCTTCATAGACGTGAAGTAGATAGATAAGGGTGGGTGTCTTCCATGAGTAAAATGAAATATCTATTTCCGACTTCTGTAGTTGAATACTTGTAGCTAGTAGTTCTGTGAACAGTAGACCTCGTACAGTATTTATGAACAGATCTCATTGTCAATATGTCACCCCAATTAGCCAGCCCTTCGGACATCGGAAAAAAGAAACCAGTACCGTGACGAGAAATCGTAAGTGTTGAAACGGCCAATGACTGATTGGCGTGTATTGACGATGACAATATTACCTGTTATAAATAAAACCGAGAGCAGTGCCAAGTTGTAATCATCAAAAGCTAATTTACAAACATGCCAACATACATATACAGACAAAAGAAAATCCCGTCGTTGAAACGTAGAAAAATCAATCATTAAAATATTATCATGAAAAAATAACATTTTCCCGCTATTTAGGGAAACGATAACTGTATATCTTCCAGTATTGAAAATGACATTCAAGATGAAAAACAATACTGAATAATTTTATTATATTCAAAATTCTCAATGTTCGAGTAATTAACCCTCCAGTAGGCCTAGACTACATTCAACACAGTAGAACCTCTATAATTTGTAGCTTACGGGACCAAGCATTTAATACGAATTTTGGAGGGTGACGAATTATATATCAAGCTCTGCAATATCGAGGCTGATAAAACAAAATACGAGAAAATTATATCATTTATACTTATCCCATCATTACCCATGATTAATTCATAATATAGCCTCTATGATTGAATATTAGAAAATATTGTTAAATATTAATTTGACATACTTGTAAAAGATTTCAGAGATCAATACAACTGTTCATGAGCGAGTACTTCAACCAAGGGTGTCTCTAGTTATATTATTATATGTGAATCTATAGAACTTTAAAGTTCACTCTGTATGGGTGAATAATATTCACAATCAGAATTCAAAATCCCTAAACTAATAATACCAATTACTATAACGTTAAAGGTATTACTATCACAAGTTATATTATCCAATACATGTAGGCTATGTTGAAAACAAACAATACCTAGACAGGCAGACAGACATTAACAAAAGCGATTTAATGTAAAATTTGTATATTAATCAGCTGAATTCGGGGAATTAAGGACATATGTGATTATTCTTAAATAGCATTAGCTGTTATGAATAAATGGGTAAATTGTGGTAATTGCATGCAATTAATATTCCAGCTTACTAATGATAAATCACAACACCCTTTTTTCCAATTCACTTCATCAGTTGATGTGATTTTCGGTTTCCTCATCACTGGAGTTATTAGTTACTGTAGCATAATTTTCGATGAACTCATTACTGGAGTGTTATCAGTTACTATGGCATACTAGTGTATTTATCTTTATGGGAATACTAGTTACAGTGTTTTTGAAGGCAAAACTACGAATTATAGAGTTATCGAGAAGTTTCAGTGTACTCACTAATCTTGACAATTGAACTATAAAATTGTTTTGTGTCAAGAAATTTACTAATATGATGATTTATCATTTAATTCAATATAATAATCAATATATTATTATTTTATTCAATAAAAGAAAGAGTACTTTTGAAAAATATAGTTAATAAAATATAACGTTTGTTTTTAACTGATGTTAAAAAACACTATAACTGAGGCAGCATATTGTCATTTCAAAGCAGAAACCTAACCCTCCAACCACCCCTTTTACATTTGAAACATTAATAAAAATAACTCTTGGTAAAAACCTCTAATCCCTTCCAGCATATTGCAATTTCAAAGCAAAATCCTAACCCCCTAGCCTATCTATTTTGGTTAACATTCATACAAATTTGGAACGATTTTATTCATACAATATATAATGTCGGCAAGTTTAGGTATTCTAAATCCTATACTATTAAATGAGAAATTTCTGTTCAGATGTTTTGATGTTTAGATGTTTATATGTTTGTATTTCACCGGATCTCGAAAACGGCTCTAACGATTCTCACGAAATTCAGAACATAGTATGCTTGTAATATAAAAATTCGATTGCACTAGTTCTCATCCCTGGGGAAACTCGCTGAAGGACATTAAAAGAATTTATTCATCCTTGGAAAAACAGCTGATAATTCCGAAGTCTGTTGATAATGGAAGTGAGTGAGCGAGTGCATGTGTGTAGGACTCAGACAAAATTATGACTCAGCTGTTGAACTTTTGTACCTAATTCAATCGGGTACTTAGTGGCAGTTGTACAAAAGCCGGTTAAATTTTAATCCTGATTAATTCCAGTAGAACCAATCAGATAAGCTATCTTTTTAAGATGGTCTTCTGTGATTTGGTTCTCGTGAAATTAATCAGGATTAAAATTTAACATACTTTTGAGAGAGAAATTTTTGCATTCCTCTGCGAATTAATCTCAATCCACTGTGATTAGATAGAACCTTTCTATATGAACTATGAATATTTATTATAATTTCTTCTTTCTTGATAATTTTTATATGCTTTTGTAGGTACCCCAGAGCGGAGCTCGGTGCCCCGATATTTATCATAAATTGGAACAGGTTGTCCCTGATGTTGTGTTGTTGGTAGTATTTACTTTTTAACATTACAGGAGTAAATAATAACACAAGTCGAACTTGTATCTTCAAATGGTTTGGTTTTTGGAATAAAGATACCATCTGAACAAGTACATTTTGTAAATTCTATCTATTAATATCTTGTTCCACAAGATACACAACTTTGAATGTGCGAGAAATTTGTGATATTTCCCCATTTTCACAGCCTTGCATATGCAACGTTGCGTATCTTGTGGAACACTTCAGATAAAAAATCCAAAAAGTGGTCGAAGTTGTGATGAATTTTCTCTTCTTTTCACTCCCATGAATTATACTTCTGTTTTCAATGCCGTTAAAAAGTTACAGCCAATTGAATGATCTCTATTTTCTCACTTTTCTTGCGATTTTACTGTTATTAAAGAGTCTCTAAAATGAGTACAATACATGATAGAAACTTGCGATTGGTCTTAAATGAGAGAAAATTTCATGCTCTATAAGCTGAGTTGCCATAAATTGATCTTGCATCACTGTTTATATCGAAAAACTGTCGAGACTGTAAAAATGAAAAAAATATCGAAAATTTCTTGATTTTTGAATCAAACGTATCTTACTTCACGATTATATTTTTACAAAAATCATTCATCTCACATGAAAGAGGAGATTATTTTAGTTTGCGATGTTGTTTATAATTGCATTCCCATTTCAGAGACATTAATATCATCATAAAACGCCTTCGAAATTAAAATAATTATTAGATTAAAATGTACATTACAATTTAACTTATCATTGTGCTTTAAGAAAATTAGTTGCAACAGCAAGGAAACTCAAACACAGGACCATTAAAAATTAAAATTGAGCAAAGGAAATCAGAATAATAGTGGATGATGAAGTTATAATTTATTTTTTTCAAAGATTTACCTTCAAACTCATAGGCTTAAAATTACTAAAATTCCTGCATACAACATATTACTATCAATTGTATTTTTTATGCTTTATATTGAGTTACACTTTGCAGAATATAACATTGTAAAGGTGGGAAAAAGTATTAAAATTAACTACATTAGGATATCTCTATTTAATACCTTGATTTTTTAGCCATGATTCAAAATGTTGACATAAAATCATGCCCCCCCCAAAAATGTTGATGGCGCAAATTGCGCCATGCCCCCCCCCCCTTGTGGGCACCCCTGATCTAGAATAACTACATTGGTGAAATTAATAATACAATTATGTTTACAGTGAATGTAGCACATAAAGTACATAATTATTTGCTTTACTTTACATGTTCACTTACCCCTTTTAAATTCTTGTAAACATCATCACCGTTTAGTTGGAATGTAGGAAGTATACAACATGATTAGTGGTCACAGCATCTACATCTTTTTACTGTGCGTTGAGTTCATTCAATATCTTACTATTTCACGTAAATTGAAAACAATTATATACTTCAGAATACCTCAACACCAAACTTATAAGTAAGTACCTAGGCTAAACCAAAATACCTAACCTATATATTTAAGCTTTAGTCTACTCTAACAGTTACACTAAACAATAGGGAAACAGAATATATTCATGTGAATTTTTAGATTACAACTTTATAACAATCTGAAGAAATTCTAGGTAATAATTCAAATTGCACTTCAACTTTCTCTACAGGTAGGTTATCCATAGCAGACTACAGACATGGTACTATAAGCTCTACTTTGTGAGACTTTCTGCTTTGGCTGTCCCAAAAAAATTTATTTGATCTGAATAAATACTGAGAGTTGATGATTTGATTATGTAGAACTTGAAAAAAATATTCTCAACTCTTAGAAATCTATTATTTCATTGATATACTCGTAAATGTAAGGTGATGTTTTAGTCTCATTTGAATAACATGCTCTCTCTCCATAGCAACGGTTTGTTTAGAAACCAAAATGGCGGCGTAGCAACGGCTTACGTCATTACTTACATCGCCTATTTAGGAGGTCCCGCCCAAGGCAAACGATATTCAAGATTCAAGTTCAAGTTCAAGATTGGTCACAGTATACCAAAGACCATTTATAGAATAGACACGCTGGGAAGCCTAGCCTCTGAAGCCAACATCTAACTGCCAAATCCGCCCACCTTGAAGTCATTACCAAGCTAACAACAATGCATTGAATAACAACAATGTAAGTTAAACACCTGAGGTGTTGTGTTTTGATTGTTTTATATTTTGACGAAGTCTGTCTGGCGACTGCCGGTCATGGACTGAATATACTGAATTACCTACACAACAAACTTTTGTGACGTCAAGGTGGGCGGATTTGGCAGTTAGATGTTGGCTTCATCGACTTTCAGTATGAATATACAATGGGCCGTGTCTAATCTATAACTGGTCTAAGCAGTATACATATAGTATTGAAACTTGGCTAGTACCCTGAAGCAAAACTCCGCCATCTTGTTAGGAAGCGCCGCATTGTAATATAGTGCGGTCCATGTTATAATTACAGTATTTGATCAACTTTGGTTTTGCTATCCTAGTTTATCATTCGACAAAGCCTTTTCTAGGTCCAAAACGATGCCAATTATGTTTTTGACAGTGTAGAAATATAATTAATTTATGCAGAGAATCGGTATAGCTATTCTTCTATCTTTATCCACTGCCATTATAACGTGGACCTCACTATTAATTATAGTAATGATGGTAGGTTCGGATCACTTTGATGATCTGGATCAATTGATCTCATTCATTGCCACGAGCCAATTAGAAGACCAGGATTGTAACTTCCTAAGGTCACGTGACGTGTCTACTATTTGCGTCATGTTAAAAGCATTGGTTAGGTAGGCGTATTATTGACAGTTTTCATTCTGTACCTATTCTGTGTTCAAGCAATGGGCTAAAATAGTTGTAACGTATTTAAATTTGGATGGATAAATAAAATTCCTATTTGAAAAATGTATAGGTCTAAGTGAAATAATAGTCTAGGCTAATATCGCCAAAGATGATAACGTTAAAGATTGGATAATATCAGGCATCCTGGCCAAATTGTACAACAGCCGAATAGGAATTGGAATAATTTTTGCTACTGTATAATATATATAAAATATTGAAAATTTGAGGTTAGGCATAAAACATCTACTGATCGGTGACCTAATGATCGACCGAGTCGCACAACGTAGAATCTGACCAAACACCTTGGCAGAAACTTATTGTGGCAAAACAGTATTCAACTTGAGGAACTAAACGTCCCATGTAGCTAATTATTGTAATATACGAAACAACTTATAATCTGTAAAAAATTACTTTGCATGTAAAAGGCATATTAAAAAACCCCAACAAAAATAATTAAATGTATTAAGGAAGTAGGAGGTTACTAGGCGCATGAATACTGTAATAATTTGCATGCACCAATCAAATAGTGGCAATTGATAGGCGGCAATAGTGAGCCGATTCAAATATATTTGTATATATTTCTACAAATGATAAGAATTTATAAAATATTGTTGTACAGTTTATATTTTGGATATGGCCCGAAGGCAAATAAATTATTAAAGATGTAACATAAGTAATAGTTTAATAGTTTGGTACGGTCTATTTGAGCCATGAATGGCGGAGGAACAGAGTATTTAAATTCCATGTAAATTTAGAAATCGGGAATGAAAATTGTGAATGAGAGAAGAGAGAACTACCCACTTGCCTGCCAACCAGCACCATGAGAGGTCACCAAAAATTATAGAGCGCAATACCTTACTGTACCTTCTTAATAATTTAAAGTTAAATTGGATTACTAAATGTTCTCATAAGACTTTGTGATGCTAATGTAAAGCAAAAGTCATTTTAAATATTTTTTTAACCCCTTGGAAGAGATGACTCCAGCTACAATAATCCAGGACCACCAGGAGTTTGGATCGACACCAGCAGTTCATAGAAAATTCCGGCGCGTGAGTGAAAAATATTGAAATAGTGATAGGGCGCCCTCAGTGCTTCAAAATTAAATAAGAATCAAAGCTAGCTCGTCGAAAGGGTTTTTTATAAATTAAGAATTTGGTAAAAATACTTGCGCAAGTAAATATAGTATAAAAGGTATTTTATTAGATAGTAACGAATCAATCCATGTATCAAATGATCCATCAATCAAAGAAGACTAAGATCTAGGCTGTTAATACATTATTTATATGATCATTAATTTCTACAATATAATTTGCGATAACTTTATGTAGCTCTGATTCACTAGATGAATTGATCTATCTATTCCGTCAGGTGCAGAATCCCGCACCCTGAGATAAAAAAATATATTTATTACAAAGAAATCTATTAGAAACTATAGAATTTAATATATATATTTGGATTACTAGTTTGCCAATTTATCATGCTGATTTGAGAAATTTAGATTCTAAATAGAATTGAACAAGTTGACAAGTATCAGCAAGTTGATATCGAAGCTAAATGCAAATAAATGCATATGATCATAAAAATGAAAGCACATGGTAGCGTTTCATGCTATAGAATTTAAAGAATAAAATTAATCTGTGATATTTTATTGATTTCGTTTCTTGTTATATTATATATTTCTGTCGCTCTATATATTTTTGCTCTGATTTATTTTTGAGATATTTGTTAATATATGTATAAAATTTTTATGGTGTACGATTTATTTTTATTCCTCAATACTGTAGGATATGAGCTTTATATATATATATTTTTTAATAAATTATCAGTATTATTGTGGAAGCTCATATCTGGGCTTATAAAGATTTTTATGGAACTATATCCTAGAAAAAACCACGACCAGATTTTTATAATTATTAAAATATTCTTATGCTCTACCGATTGATGCCAAGCAGGAGGCTAATCTTTATTTAATTATTAAAAAATAACATGACAGAAGAACATGGCGCCCAATGTGGGGCTGATGATGAGAGCAGAGCTCATTAAATAATTATTGAAATTAAGTCAAGACCTATATTGATGATAATAACTTAAGACAAATCTAGGCATATTGAAATTTGTTGTGGATGGATAATAGAATAATATATATAGGAGTATTGAGGAAGCAGGCAGGTTACTTTTTGTATTACTTTTTGGGGAATCAATAGCTTTAAATAAGGAGAAATTATTTGTTTTAAAGAAATTTTTATATTATTATTGTGGAAAATATATTTTATAGAGAGACCTATTATATTTTATGGGCCTAAACTGTTCAAATTTATCTAGTCATAGCTTAATTTTTTTGTATATAAGCCGGTTGGAGAACATTATAAACCAGTCTGTAAGCTAGTCAGGAATCAACATTCCAATATTAAAGCGCTAGAGCATTATAAAAAACTTAAGTATAAATACCTTGTCTAGGGTTATCCAAACACTTTGCACATAACTGTTTCACTGTGAATCCTTGTTTGTGTCTTTTAAACATTTTTGCATATTATTCATCACTTTTTAATTAGCATTTATCACATTGGCATAATGAACCACACTCCCGCAAACTCTGAAGTTTCATATATGTATGGCAGTTGTACAGATCCCACTTTGTCGACTCCCAGCACATCAAACCCCACCATGGTAGATGCCAATATGCCACAAGAAAGGGAACCAGGAAGTGTCGGGTTGATAGTTTTCGATCCACAAGGTCTGCAACCTCTATCATCCACTCGAATTGACGCCACTGACACACCGTTGAATCAGAGGATAGCAGAGATCAACTTCGAGGGGGGCAAGGAGCAGCCTGCAGATCCGGTATCTCCAGAGGCCGAGTCACATCTGAGCAAACAAAGTATATTTTCAGTCACAGAGCTAGATCCATTTAAAAAGGTAATAATGGAACAAACTAGTAGTATGTTCACTATTATGCAATGGACACAATGGATAACATGATGCAGGAAATTAAAAAAGAGAATGCAGCAATTAAAGAGGCAAACAAACAAACAGTAGAGCAGGGCATGAAGGAGACAGCAGACGCCATACAATCAATAGAACGGTGGTTAGATACTATTGATAGTAAAGTAGAGAATCACAGAGAAGAGTTAAAAGCAATGATAAATCTACAGAGGGAAAGTCAGGATAAAGTTACGGCAGGATTATCGGAAAAGTTGGATACGGTTACCTGTGAACTAAATGAAAGGATAGATAACTTAACTACACAAATCACTACACCTATTCAGGAAATAACAACTAGCATTAAAGCCGATTGCCATCAAGAAATCAAAAAACAAATTACCGTCGCTAACCAAAATTTACCAACTACAGTTGATAAAAATGTTAATAGTATTACAGCTATACAAAATAAACAAACTAATATGTACACAAAAATGAACCAACTGCAAGGTAGCATTAATCAGAACACAGAAACCTGTAAGGCTTTAAATGGAACTCTGCAAATTCAAAAATCCACTCTAACTCAACTAAATCAAGAAGTAAATGCTAATAAAATTACAAATAATAATCAATGGCAGATGGCACAGGAGAAAATAACAGTATTAGAAAGTCATATCCAACAACGACCTCATGGAATTCAAGCAGATAGCATTAATTCACATAGTATATTGCAGGGACTGGGTAAATTTGATAATACTGATTGCCATTTGCAACCTCAACCATTCATTGATCAGATAAAATTAGTACAAACTCTTGCACCCACCTCTTGGAGTATGTGGTGTCTTCGTTTGACCAGCTTATTAATTGGTGAACCCCTGATGTTTTTTCGGAGTAGAGCCCATGAGTTTACATCATTGGAGGAGTCTATAGCGGTCTTCCTGGAACAGTATTGGAGCAGAAGTAAACAGTTGGACGTGCTAGCGGATATCATATCATGCGATTTCAATCCTAATTTAGACGGTGCATGTACCACTTTCGTCACTGCCCTACAGTTCAGGAATTCGCAGCTGAATGAGCCAATTAACAAATCTGCATTAGCGAGTATTATTTTAAAGAAACTACCGTATCAAGTTAGAATGGCACTCACCACCCAACCCATTAACGATTGCAAGCAACTAATAAATCATCTATATGGCATACAGTTGGTGATGGCAATATCAAATCACTGATCAGACCAAAGGTACACTCAGAATCAACATAATTCAAAAAGTAATCAGTATACCAGCCAAACCTATAAACCGGTATCATATGATCGCTCTTGATCTGCCCCTCAATTTGAATGCCGCTATGAGCACAAACAAAATAATAACTGGAATAGTATAAATTTTCAAAATCGCACAACTAATCATTACTCACAGCAATATACTCGCAGGAATTATTATGATGGCCGTGATCGATTAAACACATTTTAAACACTCAGAATAATTACAACAGAGCTTATAAACCGCCACCTCATCAAATAAGTACAAATTATACATTAGCGCATGCAACAGGATTAAACCAACAAAGAACACAGAACCCAACACCCAACAACCCACCACCAGACACACAGGAGACTACAGCTAAAAAACCATGACTATATGATACCCCCGATATAATGCCTACAAGCTCCAATGAAACAAACAAAGAAAAGCAAGATATTTCAGCATTGTACACCACCTTCAGAAATGATTTGCCAGAAATTTTGTTAGAAGAAACTGAGGAAGAATGCAGGCTACCCGATATCCAAATGCAAGCGTATATCGATATCGAAATATATGGAATGAAGGTTCAAGCATTAGTAGATAGTGGTTCACAATGTAGCCTTATACAAATAGACATATTCTAACGTCTAAAGGAAAAAACAAAATAAACTACTCTACCGCTAACCAATGTATATGTATCAGGTATCAGTCCAGGACGGCGAATACATATAACTACCCAATGTTTACTGGAAATAAACCTTCAACAACAACGATTTGCTCATACATTTCTTGTATTACCTGTATCCGGTCCACACATAATAATAGGTACAGATTTTCTCCAGCATTTCCAAGCCTGTTTAAATTACCAAACATTGAAATTTCATGCTTTTACCGAATCCGAATCACACGAAGTTATAGTACCACTTGATTTGAAAAAGCACACTGAAGGAATTACAGAGATACACTTCGCTCACTACATGGAAGGTGCGCCGAGGATGTGGAGTATCCACGAAATTGAGAATGCTATGGAGCATATGGAGGTACCAAGTCTAACAACTGAGAACCAGGTACAGATAGAAGACGATATCGAATTGACCCATCTGCCAGGAAAGAAAAATCAGACTGCCGACTTTTTATCCAGAGAAATAGATGCTACATATTGTCAAGATACTAACCTAAAATGTTTCGCAGTAAAGAGTGGAGAAAGCATACCATATCCCCCCAATATCCAACCACAAATTCACACTGCCATATTGACCCCTGAAAAAATCCACACCACCCAGTATGAAGACCCAAGACTGTCCCAGATCCGCGAACTGATGGAAGAAGGAGCTACTGAACCGCCCGATTACCTGTGACAGTACACCCGCTACAAAGGATTTATGTTCCACAGACCAGCTAAAAATACTTACGACTGGCGCCTAATAATCCCCACTAACATGGAAACAGATTTGATAAAAGAAGCTCACGAATGTATTGGACATTTTGGAACTACGAAGACCCTCCACCTACTAAAAGAAAGCTGTTATTTCAAAAGCATGCATAAAAAAGTGGCCAAAATAATAAAAGCTTGCGATATATGCCAGAAAGCCAAATACCCGCGATACCATATCAGAGGCGAAATGAATCCCATTCTCCCTAGTGCACCATTGGAATTGATATCAGTGGATATATATGGTCCATTACCCATGGCACAATACGGAAAGAAATACATATTCGTGCTTACATGTATTTTTTCAAAATATACAATGCTATTTCCCATAGGTAAATTGACCGGAGAAGTTTTGGCCCGATGTATAACGGAAAGATGGACTAGCGAAGTAGGAAAGCCTAAACGGATCCTATCTGACAATGCAACCTATTTTTGTAGCAAGCAGTGGAAGGAAATACTTCACCTGGCTAATATTAAATGGTCGAGGACATCTCTTTACAACCCCAGCGCAAATCCAGTGGAGCGACATATGGCAGAGATCTCTCGTTTTATGTGGACTTACTGTAATGAAAAACACCAACAATGGGTTAGATATGTACCATTTTTAGAAGAGTGTTATAATAACAGCCTAAATGAAAGTACTGGTCATACTCCTTATGAAATCATGTTCGGTAAAAGAAACACTACATTTATTGAAAAATTAATTGATTTTCCAAGCTCAGAGATAAATAAGCCAACAAGTTCTGATACCCATCATCTAGTCAGGTTAAAGCTAGAACAAATGGCAAGTAATAGAAAGAGATTTCACGACCAAGCCTACAAAATATTCTTGTATAAGATTGGAGATGAAGTTTTAGTAAAGAGCCACAGATTATCAAATGCTTTGGAGAAAGTAACCCGTAAATTCTTTTTAATTTATTCAGGGCCATTCACTATCATAGCCATATTGCATCACAATACAGTCCAGTTGCAAGAGAATGAAAATATGCACACTGTTTGGTGGGAAAATGTAGCCAATATTAAACCATATCACAGATTTTGAAATAATATGATAAGAAATCAAGAGAAACATCATTATCAAAAGAAATTACTGACCTATCATGATAAATTCAGTCTTGGCCTAGACCGCATGGCAACAACTCAACGTTTTAATTCCTTCCAACTGTCAGAAGCCTGAAACAGTCAAAGAATAATTTTTTAAGTATGTAATTTAATAATCTACACCATATAAAAAAGGACACAAACGGGGATAGTAGAAAATAAATGAATTAAATTACCTTAAATGTGGAAAATGTAACGAATAGGTTAGTTTTGTGCTGTAGAACTCAAGCTAGCAAATTATAACATAGAACTCCAAAATTCATTCAGCTGGCCAAAGCCACCTGAATCAAATGTAGCCATCAAACATATGATTATGAAGAAAGTATTGTACCCAAAAATGTTATTTATTATTATTATTTATTGTATTTATCAGTGTTAATATATATAAAATATTGAAAATTTGAGGTTAGGCATAAAACATCTACTGATCGGCGACCTAATGATCGACCGAGTCGCACAACGTAGAATCTGACCAAACACCTTGGCAGAAACTTATTGTGGTGAAACAGTATTCAACTTGAGGAACTAAACGTCCCATGTGGCTAATTATTGTAATATACAAAACAACTTATAATCTGTAAAAAATTACTTTGCATGTAAAAAGCATATTAAAAAACCCCAACAAAAATAATTAAATGTATTAAGGAAGTAGGAGGTTACTAGGCGCATGAATACTGTAATAATTTGCATGCACCAATCAAATAGTGGCAATTGATAGGCGGCAATAGTGAGCCGATTCAAATATATTTGTATATATTTCTACAAATGATAAGAATTTATAAAATATTGTTGTACAGTTTATATTCTGGATATGGCCCGAAGGCAAATAAATTATTAAAGATGTAACATAGGTAATAGTTTAATAGTTTGGTACGGTCTATTTGAGCCATGAATGGCGGAGGAACAGAGTATTTAAATTCCATGTAAATTTGGAAATTGGAAATGAAAATTGTGAATGAGAGAAGAGAGAACTTCCCACTTGCCTGCCAACCAGCACCATGAGAGGTCACCAAAAATTATAGAGCACAATACCTTACTGTACCTTCTTAATAATTTAAAGTTAAATTGAATTACTAAATGTTCTCATAAGACTTTGTGATGCTAATGTAAAGCAAAAGTCATTTTAAATAATTTTTTAACCCCTTGGAAGAGATGACTCCAGCTACAATAATCCAGGACCACCAGGAGTTTGGATCGACACCAGCAGCTCATAGAAAATTCCGGCGCGTGAGTGAAAAATATTGAAATAGTGATAGGGCGCCCTCAGTGCCTCGAAATTAAATGAGAATCAAAGCTAGCTCATCGAAAGGGTTTTTCATGAATTAAGAACTTGGTAAAAATACTTGCGCAAGTAAATATAGTATAAAAGGTATTTTATTAGATAGTAACGAATCAATCCATATATCAAATGATCCATCAATCAAAGAAGACTAAGATCCAGGCTGTTAATACATTATTTATATGATCATTAATTTCTACAATATAATTTGCGATAATTTTATGTAGCTCTGATTCACTAGATGAATTGATCTATCTATTCCGTCAGGTGCAGAATCCCGCACCCTGAGATAAAAAAATATATTTATTACAAAGAAATCTATTAGAAACTATAGAATTTAATATATATATATATTTGGATTACTAGTTTGCCAATTTATCATGCTGATTTGAGATATTTAGATTCTAAATAGAATTGTCCAAGTTGACAAGTATCAGCAAGTTGATATCGTAGCTAAATGCAAATAAATGCATATGATCATAAAAATGAAAGCACATGGTAGCGTTTCATGCTATAGAATTTAAAGAATAATATTAATCTGTGATATTTTATTGATTTCGTTTCTTGTTATATTATATATTCTGTCGCTCTATATATTTTTGCTCTGATTTATTTTTGAGATATTTGTTAATATATGTATAAAATTTTTATGGTGTACGATTTATTTTTATTCCTCAATACTGTAGGATATGAGCTTTATATATATATATTTTTTAATAAATTATCAGTATTATTGTGGAAGCTCATATCTGGGCTTATAAAGATTTTTATGGAACTATATCCTAGAAAAAACCACGACCAGATTTTTATAATTATTAAAATATTCTTATGCTCTACCGATTGATGCCAAGCAGGAGGCTAATCGTTATTTAATTATAAAAAATAACGTGACATAGTGAACCAGTATTTATTTAATAGTAGTATTTATGAAATATAACTGATTTCCACATTGTCTTTTATGCAATTTTCTATTATATCAATAGGGCCATTCGAATTTTCCGCCGCTTCTTGCCTCTCTCTGTCATGGCTTCCCATGTTCAATTCGTAACAGGTATAGCGGCCACTCAGCCACTCTATAGTTTACTATATTTTAGCTCGTTGTGTTCAAGTCGTCACTCTTCAAGAATCTCTTGTACTCTTCAAGAATACATAACCAAACAAGAAGTAACAAGTCAAGAAACAGAAACGCAGTACCTGCGTGATTAACTTTATTACTCTGTGAAAATTGACCAGTAAATTTTATTTGCCTGGATTTATATATATATTTAGATATATAAACATATATTATAGCCTATATATTTTATGTTATTAAACAATACAAAGTCTACAGATTTCATAGAGCAATATCAACATTAAACTGACATGAAAAAACACGTGCTTGCAGTGTTGCAAAATACAACATTTTTGAATTCAGGTAATGTTAATTATCATATAGATAAAGTTTAGAAAGTTTTAGTTTTCTGTTTTGACAAATCAGGAATCGCGTAAACTCTGTCACTAAAGTAGTTAAAAACCTGACAACGCATTCTAGCAAACATTTCAATCCTCTTGTTTTAAGTAAGTTACCGTACATTTTAGTCAACTGGTTGTTTTTTAATTTCTGCTGGTTGGTTCTCAAATAAAATATATATTTTACAAATTTTTAAATAAATGTAGATTTTTACTAAAAATAATGTTGA
Organism: Nilaparvata lugens; assembly: GCF_014356525.2. Taxonomy (NCBI): domain Eukaryota; kingdom Metazoa; phylum Arthropoda; class Insecta; order Hemiptera; family Delphacidae; genus Nilaparvata; species Nilaparvata lugens. Next base: position 61,445,793 of record NC_052506.1, on the reverse strand, counting down.
AGTTGATAGTTTGATTTACACGTTTACCTTAGGCCACCTACTGCAGAGTATCCAAGTAGGCCTACCGGCACCTGTATTCTTTATATAAATAATGTGCAATGTCTTAGCCTTAGGGTCGTTTACATCAAGCTACCTAGTCAAGTTTTTATGAATTTAAGTTTTGTGTAAAATAAATGTACAACCTATTTTCAAACTTTATGTTTACAATAACAGAAACTTGTATCCGCTATACCATTGATAAACCCTTATTCAAGTTTTGTTGATTCAAACAGATGTTGAAGTCATATTTCTGCAAAAACTCAGCTCTCCCCTAATTTGTTGCGTACCAATGTATTTATTGCGTGTAGATGCATTAAGGAGGGTCTGTTTCCATTATCCTATTCTTATATTTAATTGAATCTTTTGGCTTTTGATTGTTATTTTTATTGTTTTCCAAATGATTCCATTCCATTTTTCAACCTGGCCTTTCCTTGTAAATTATATATGGTGTTCGACTGGTGGCAACTCCTCTGGTAGTTGAAAATTATCTCAGTTGTAACATAAAAGAGGCTGCTAGATCTAAATGGAGATACTCTGGCATTCCAAATAATGCAAAACGCTCTGTCGATTCCGAGATCACAGTAAGCATATTTGTCGATTGGTCTGAGCATGGAAATGCAAATGGAAATCTTGTGTAGTACCTACTCATACACTATAGTAAGAATATAACGATTACAGTTAGTTAGTGGCCCTTTTAAATCAACTGAGAGTACTTTTGAGTAGCATCTAAAAATCTTTTCAAAATGAAATAATGTTTTTCTTGACTATCAACACACACAGTAGCATCATCTAAATAACAGAATGTATCTTCCTGCTTTTCAGTTTTTCAATTCTGTCAAGTACACTTGAAAAAGCAGCCATTCAGTCATTGGTAACGCCAAAAGGTTTTCTTGTAAACTAAAAGAATGAATTCGACGATTCAAAAGCTGGCTCTATCTTTCTTCGGTATAGGGATCTGGTGCTATGCACTTTTCACGTCTATGGAACTGAAGACTTTGTAAAATGCTGCATTGTTGATAATGTCATCAATTCAAGGTAAGGGATAGGCTATGCATCCATATGCGTATATCTATCAATTGTGAATAAATAGAAATATAAATCTGAGTGCCCTTTTTAAATTATTTCGTCATGATAAGTTTTGGCTACTAATGCAATTTTCATTTACAGTTGAAAATAGCATTAGAAGCCGAAACATGTCGTGACGAAATAATCTAAAAAGGGTACTCAGATTTAGCCTATATTTATATTTTCAAAAGTAGCCCTAAAGAAAAAAAAACAATCTATCGTTTGCTCTGGAGCAGTCAATCACCACCCTTTTCTTGTGATTGGCGGTTTGCGTTATTGGTACTTGTGTTTATATTTTTAGTAGATGTTTTATATGTTTAACTAAGTTTACAAACGTAAATAAGTGTATATTATTAACATAGTTTTCGCCCCACTTGGATGTAATGAGCTGGTTTACGTGCGTCATATGGAGGCCGAAAGTGATTGTTTTCTGACCAGGCCGGTAAAATTTTTACGGCCCTAGGGCTGTAAAATAACCTTGAAGTCAGCTGATTCTGATTTGATGTAAACGTGTTTACAAAATAGTTTATGAAACGGAATCAGTTTATGCTTCTAGAATTGAATAAAGTATTTTGTAATAAGATACTATCATTTTATTTGGATGAATGAAATACAAATGAGATATTATAAACTATTCAAATTCAATTTTCAGAGTATAATAGAATCTAACCTCAAACCTCCTAGTACTGCGTTTATCACGGAACATGGTGGATAAACGGAATCATTTTATGCTTCTAGAATTCAATAAAGTATTCTGCAATAATATACTATCATTTTATTTGGATGAATAAAATACAGATAAGATATATATTATTATAAACTATTCAAATAATTCTATTTTCAGAGTAGGATAGAACTTCTAACCTAAACTTCCATTGACATTCAGATTGGCCAAATTTCAAGTGTGCTAAAACAGCTGATCAAAAACTTTTCATTATTTGTGTTTATCATTCAATAATAATTAAAACATTTATAATAATATCATCTTATTGTCATTTGGAAGAATAAAAAGTTTAAACTCAACCTCTTACATAATTGAACATAATCTTTTAGGTTATTTAGACAAATCAGAATAAAAAATAAAAATACTTGGACAATTTCCTGATATTCAGATTACCTACCTCAGATTTTCTAGAGCTTTGACCTTCCACTTTGGCTTTCGGAAGTGCTTATAATAGACAATAAATTATTTTCATATATATATTGTTTATTTTTCTGTGTGGCGAAAAATAACGTTCTCACCATGGGCAAAAATGTTTTTCCGGCTCAAAACCGATTTCGAGCCAGAAAAGTCTCATTTTCGGCCCTAGGTGCGAAATATACTATTACATGTCAACCCTAAGACAAGGACCAAGTTAGGTCCTCTCTCTGACACAGTCAATCCAGATATCTGGTCATGACTAAGGAGAGAAGTATGAAGTAAGTGTGCCCTCCAAGGTAAGTTATTTGGCTTGATAATTTCTATTTCAAGTAATCGTTTAGGCACGCCGCAAAGTAGACTCACGTTAATTCACGAAAAGCAACCCACGCCGAAGAATGTTTTGTAAACCATTGCTATTAGTCCAGTCAATATAGGTCTATATGAAAAGGGGGTGTAGGTCTCTATGTCTACATAAAAAAGGGGGTGTGCTTGCAATTTATATTGTAGTTCTGATTTTTCAATATATTATTTGGGTACATAAGAGAAGTCCAGAACCAATTTCTTCATGCAAAATTTCCTTGTGCTACATACAGGGTGACTCAAAAACCTCGTATTCTCGGCTCATTTTCCAGTTTTCAGCTATTTCTGCCAAATATCGTAATTGGACAGAAAAATTTTCTCTCACCTTTTTTTAGGTTATAAAATTCTGAATAAAATAAGATCATTCGGAACTATCTATTTCCAATGAGTAGGTCCACTTAGTTATGATTTTTTTAAAATGAGTGAAATTTGAAGAAAAAATCAATTTTGATTAATTTTAGTTTTTGATCAACAATATCTTCCGATTGTTACCATTCAGATGTATAATTCAAAATCCCTCTGGGCGTATTTTTGTGCTCTACAATCTGAGATAAGGTAGAGCGCTCTATCTCATATAGATTTCCAGGTACACCTGACAACAATGCTCTTTGTATTGCTGAAACAACTTTGAACCTGAAAACTTTGTATATGCTCTTGTATTGGCTGCTGAAACAAAGCTCTACTTGACACATTAAATTAATCAATAACGTCTTGAAAAAGGCGTGTTCCCAGAGTCACTGAAGCTAGATATAGTTAATCCAATTTATAAAAAAGGGAGTAAGACCAACATTACAGACCAATTTCACTTCTATCAACTTTCAGCAAAATCTTCGAGAAAATACTCTACAACCGTTTTGTTAATTTTTTCTCAAAAGAGAATATATTCAACGAACTTCAATTTGTGATTAGAAGGGGCTTATCCACAATAAATGCAATTGCTGAGTTCACCCAAAAGATTTACGAATGCCTTGACCAAAATAAACCTCTTTCAGGTACTTTCATTGACCTTTCAAAGGCTTTTAACTCAGTTGACCATTCTATAGTATCAACAAAACATGGTATTAGATGTCTAGCATTGATAGTTATGGAGACATATCTTTCAAACAGGCTGCAATGTACAGAAATTGACTTAGAGGTTCAAAATGCAAGTACAAAAGTTAGATCAAATTTGAAAATTGTAAGAAAGAGTGTACCCCAGGGATCTATTCTTGGACCCCTCCTTTTTTTAATCGATGTAAATGATATGCCTAAAATATTGAACAGCCTAATAGTATCATCATATGCAGATGATACATCTCTGCTAACATGGGACAGTTGTACTGCACAGTTGGAGACATCAAATAGACAGGCTCTTGCAGAAATAACAAAGTACTTTAACTCAACTGCTTCAATTGTCAACCCTGAAAAAACCAATGTTGTGCTCTTTGAAGCTTGCAAGCAATTTTCACTGGATCCAAACTGCTCTCGTAGATATGAACCACTAAAAAGTAAGGAAAAATGTGAATTTTCTTGGTATTCACATTGATGAAAAACTGACCTGGGAAGAGCATATCAATAACATCACAAATAAAATAAATAGAAATTCCTACATTCTTGAAGGCTATCCAAATATTTAACTGAAGATCGGCTTCTTCTGGTTTATTATGGAATCGTGTACTCTCATATAGCCTATGGTATAGAGATATGGGGAGGAGCTGCCAATAAATACATGAATAGACTTTTTCTCGTTCAAAAAAGAATATTGATATATTTTTTTGGACTAGGATATAGATACTCTTGTAGAACTACATTTCAAAACTATAAAATATTGACAGTTTATGCTCTCTACATATATAAAACCATAATCTTCATCCACAAAAATTCACATAAATTGACTGCTTCAAGTGACATACATAGCAAAAACACTAGAAACTCTAAATTTTATCACAGGATAAGGGTAAATAAGAAACTAACTGAGAATGATCCGTTTATTAAAGGGGTCATATTTTTCAATAAATTGCCAGAGCAAAACAAATTTCTGAAAGGCAACCAATTAAAATCTCAATAAGAAATATCTTGGGAGACAGGCCGATATATAGTATTAGTGACTACTAATATCAATCATTTTACTATATGATATTGTATATTATATAATATTACTATATCAATAATATATTCTTCATATTTATTCAATTTATAGATTCACTGTTTAACTCTCTTTTTCTTTGTACTGTATAGTGCATATGTTCCTTTTAAAAAATTTTAGAGGCTAGGAAAAACTGACGGTTTCAATCTTGTGATCTTGCTTGATATGGAAATAAACTGATTATTATTATTAAGTATTTACACTACATTTTCTTTGATTGTGGATTGTAGTGATGCGTGGACACCATAATAACTACTAAACTTGAAGTAAGTTTTATAAACACTTTTTTAGCATAAGATTTGAATCTGGAAGTCTACCCCCAATGATGGAGTTATTATGGCGTCCACACATCATTACAAACCACAATCAAAGAAAATGTAGTGTAAATACTTAATAGTGTTTATAAAACTTGAAGAGCTTCCTCTATCAAGAAGTACTGATACTCTTTATCCTTTTATAAAAGCAATTACAACATATTTTGAAAGAGTGTAGGACTATGAGTACTGGTAACCAATTCTGTAACAGTCACGCTTTCAGTTGTGTGCGTTTCATTCAAATTTTTCCAATATTTCTACTTTTAGAATAACTATTACACTCTATGAAATAAAACAAAACTCTAATCGGACTTTGATTGATAAGCTCAAATTCAAATATTCTTTATTCCAGAAAATGCATTTATACAATATTAAATACAATTACAATATTTCTAATAGAAATGTATGGAATACCCCTACAAAGACTATACTATACATCTGTGTGTAGCTCACCCCTACACAGGTCAGCCTGGCGAGGCCTCAATAAGCTTATACAAATGAGCAATAAGATTTTCCAAATGATACCAACTATACGCTAAAATAAATAACTGAAAATTGAAAACTAAAAAAAAGAAACTTTTGGTTGTATACAAACTAGTATATTATAGGTACTTATAGTCCAGTCACTATATCTATTGGTGCTTGCAATTTATATTGTAGACTTTCTGATATCTTAGTATATTATTTGGGTACATAAAAGAAGTCCAGAACCAATTTCTTCATGCAAAATTCCTTGTGCTAGATACAGAGTGGCCCAAAAACCTTGTAGTTTCGGCTAATTTATTAACGATTTAATTCAACTGAACCACATGGTAATTAAATCTCTTTGGCCAGCCTAAGCCAATCACAGTGCATAGAAATAGCACCAAGAAGGTGATCGTTTGAAAGCAACACATGTTAATCTATTATCAGACACCAACCCTGCCTTATCATTTACGCTAGCACATGTACATTGTATGAGAGGAACTATGTATATAAGATTAAGCAGTTTTAAGAATTACACAAATTGAATTATTATTGTAATTAAAGGAATTGTATTCTACTGCTTGCCACTGACGTCATGTTTACGTCACAAGCGTTCTACCAATGGCAAATTTTTATGCAAATTATTACATCGAGATTCTGAGAAGCAAGGTCTAGCCTAGAAGCTTAGAGAAATGACAGCACTTCCCTTTTGAAATCCTCACCGTGCAGATCTCTTTTTATAGTTACCAAAGACCTATTTGTAAAAATTTCTTGTTCGATTTTAAATGTTCTATTTGTGAGCCGATATTTTAGGCCAATTCATTTGTTATTTGTAAATTTCTGTTTTCATCAATTGATAAATTTAAAAGCTTAAAGTAAATTATCCCTTAATTAATTCGGTGAAGGAGATATTTAAATTAAAATTCCCCACGTGCTGAAACCGAAGCCTGGATTGCTGCCGATCAAACGATTTTTGATCTAAAGAAGAAAACCACGACCGCCAAGGAAATTCACGTGAGTTATAAGTTATAAGGGGCCCCAATCTACGCTTCGAAAAATATTTCAGTGCAGAAACATAAATTTTTTCTTCGTTAAATTATTGGCCACGCCGACAAGCGCTTTAGCACTTAAGAATCTAGAATTTACTAATATTTAATTTATACGAACTTGTAGTTGATTAGCTATCCTCCGCTGCCAGAACCACGACCCCGAGCATTTTAAAAATATTTTATAATTCATTTTTTCACTATTTTTTCAAAACTGTTCAATTTTATCAATTGTAAAATTCTGTTGAATCACGCATGGTATCATGCAAGCACAAGAAAATTTTAACTATTCTGTTAATGCTAAATTATTATCAACCTGTAAATCAAATTCTGAACCTGCACTGTATGATTGCATATTTTATTGTAATATATTTCAGTTTTGTTAATTCGCTTTCTGAGTTCGATTATTTCTTAAGCCTGTCAATTATTGTGTCTGATACGTTCTATATCATCAAGAACCATCGAATACGATCGTTGGAATAATTGAATTAAGCTGGATATTGGAACAGGTCTAAGTGGATGTAGCGAGTGGGGTCAGATCGAGATATTTATTCTTTGTCCTTACCTGCTCATACATCAGCTTTTATCTGTTACCTACCTCGACTTAGGAGCGAATGCATCAATTGTACAGCAGAGGCAGCCAGAGATCATATAAATTCCTACAATAGAGCTTAAAACCCGACAAGACTCTGTTCTCGAATATATTCTGAACGATATTTGGTCCAAATACCGTATTTTAATCCTTCAGAACTTATTAGAGACGCAGTCCCGTAAATTATCTACATCGGGATTTTTGCTCGACCTGTATGATTTTGTATGCTCATTCTTCACAGGTAATAATTTTAAGGTATCCGTCTTCAGTGTTTAGCGATCGCTACACTATTTATAAAAATTTCATCACTATACAATTTGTCATTAGAAGAATCAAGGGTGAGCGAGCGTTTAGGCCTCCCGCGATTCCGACAATTGTATTGAATCTTGTAGTGAATCAATCAGTCTGGTGTACATTCAGCGTCCACGCACGCAATTACAAAATTTATAGCCGCTACACCATTGACTCAGTACAAGATTCACTCTACATGTGTGAAGCCATCAAATACCGCTCCACATGATTTGCCGGCCCAACGTGAGGCATTTAGATTCAGCACTACATGATTTGGCAAATCTCTCTACATATGTGAGGCGAGTAAAATCACGCTTTACATGATTTGCCGGCCCAACGTGAGGCATTTAAATATAGCACCACATGATTTGGCGCCCAACAGTGATAGGCATTGAAGAGGTGGATAATCGACTACGAGGATTATTTAGTTGCTCAGTATACTATAGCGCTGACAACGGGAAAATTTTTTGAAAAATTTATGGTTGTGAATTTTTTCGAATTTAATATTAACTGTTCACTATTATATAAAATAACAAGAAGTACCATACCCAATTTTTGAACAGAAAAGAAATTTATCGATTGATGAATTTTTAGAGAAAAAATCGAACTCAGAATTTTATTATCGTGTTATTCGAAAATTGGTCGTACTATAAGTCATAGGTATAAGAGATATCATAAGAAAGGTCATATTATTTGAAGAATATTAGGTCTATATTGAAACAATTTATAAATATTTACAGAAAAGAGGATTGAAGTTATTTACAGTTTTAAAAGTTTTTAAAACATAAAGAGGGAAGTAAAATTAAATCACGGATATATTGTGGAATTCAAGCAGAGCATCACTGCTTTTATATAAAATTTTGCAAAGAACACTAGCCTATATATAGAATTGCGGCAAGAAATTATAAAAGTAAAATATTTATAATAATAGTAATAATAAATTATAAGAGGCGTACCTGTATACCGCATAAGTGTTCACTGTGTATCCTGTATGTTCGTGTCATTTTTATGTTAACGATATTGCTAACTTGACTCATTTTATCACTGAACACATTGTTAAACCACTTTTTCTGTATTTCACTCACTACGAAGCTATAGCAATTTCTATTGGATTTCTTATTAATTATTTTGTATATCACGTCAACACTTTCACGTTTTCATTCACCGCACACGTTTGTTGCATTATTTTCTCACAAAACATGGCAGGAAACGACCAGGTCAATCCAAGTCTGTCGGACACCGAAGACATCTCACCCGATTGTTCGCCGCCATCCGCATCTGCCACCGCATCCGCCGATTTCCATCCCAATGTACTGGATGATTTATCTTCGACGCAGGTGGAGGAGAGTTGCATTCTAGTGGAAGATCCATCGGCCGCCCAAGAGCCGGAGGACGAAACATCGGGAGAGCATACGGACGACGACGCCCCAGTGACAGGAACTCCCATTTCTCGTACTGTTGCTCGGATGAAGAACCAGCGGATGACCGTTAGATGTACACCCGATCCCGCCATGGATATGGACACCCTCCTGAAAGCAATAACCAAGATGAATGAGAAAACAAATGAAGCAATAAACAACTTAAAAGAAGACAATAGACAGTGGAGGGAAGAAATCAGACAGGCAAGGGAAGCCGACAAACAAGCAAGAGAAGAATAAAGAAAGAAAAGAAACAAATGAATGAAACACTAAACAATATAGATAAGAACTACGACCAAATAATTGAAGATACCAAACAAACAAATGAAGAATTAAAGAAAGTATATGAACAGGATTTTGAAAAACCGGAACAAAGGTTGAAGGAAGCAGTAGAGGAAAGCAGGACGGTAACACGGCAAATTGAGGAGAAGTGTCATGCAATGGAAATCAATATTGGACCAGAGATTGAGCCCATGCATGCGGAAGCAGACATAATCGAAGGAGAGGACATAAAACAGTTAAGCGAACATAACACATGTATGGAAAACCAACCCACCGAGAATGTCAGGATTGAAGTCGCGCCGCACCCCGCAGAACGCCGAGAGGGACCAGCCGACATCACCCGCCAGGCCGAGGACGACATCCATCAGGTAGAGGGACAGCCCGTACCACCGCGCGCTGGACACCGGGAGTCCAAGGACGTTGCCCGCCGCGTAGAAGAGCAGCCCGGACCGCCGACCGCCCACATCACCGTCCATCCACCGAGGACAGCGCCTGCAACATATAAACCCAGCATTCATGAAGATAGTCACATAAACAATAGAAATGAAACAGAAAATTACAAAAAGTCAAAGTCACAACTGAAAATAAAAACCTCTAAATCCAAACAACACACAAGTAAAATAGCAGCTTCACAAAAAGAAAAATGGTCTCAAGAAAAATTTATCTACACCGCCGTCATATAAGGCTGAAATCCTACATCAAATCTTTTACCAGCATTCAAGAAAACAGGAAAATAATATCCAGAAGAACCTACAACCACCGCAGTCATGTCCGGTTGAAATCAAACGGACTGTACCCGCCATGCAGAAAAGAAAATATTATTCGGAAAAATACACAGACACCACCGGCATGTAAGGTTTAAAAAGATCAAACTACATGTCACCGGTAAACAAAGAAGAACAACATTGGCTGAAGAGATCTACCTACTTCGTCGGCACATTCGTTTTAAGCCAAGTTTGATAAAACGGATAGTTGCAAATCGGAATTGGACCTTTGAATAACACCGGAATCAAATTTAGATGGGGGCTTAAGAAAGAAATATGTTTAATCACTAAAAGCTACATTTGTGAAGTACATCAGCTATCAAACTTCTTCATGGTCACAGCCTACCCACCGAATCATATCTTTGCAGACTAGCATCTTTCTACTGCAGCCTAATCAACATAACCTAAACTTCGCCGCATCTCAGCTAATAAGGAAATATTATTAATTCACTTCAAATGAAGAAACCGAAATCAACTTTAATAACAGAAGAAAATAAAACTACAAAACAACTCTAAAAATTTACCAACCTGATCAAGCCATCCACCTCGTGTCAGAGTCATCACCGAAACAATCGCCTGGTATCATCTGCACAACTGAAAAATAGAAACAAGAATTATAGTATCCACGGAAAATAATTATAAATTAGAAATAACATGAAGTTAGTAGTGAATAGGAGGAAAGAAAATAAACAAAGTTTATTTGAAAAAATGTGTAAATCTAACCTCGAAATACAGAATCAATAGAAAAATCTATTCAGAACCAAAGCCTGTTCGATAATTTTCTTCGTCCCACCAACCAATGTGTGCGAAATCCTAGAGTCAATGTATAGAATCAAAGCAATATCGTTATTTAATTATTGTAACCTGTCATTTAATGTGAAATTATATGCAAAAACGCAACCAAAAATATATATTTATGTTGAATTGCACGAAATGCGCATGTTCTGTGTTATATGAATGTATCTCTAAAAAACTCCAAAGAAAATGAAATTCTTACCTTCAAATGTGAAATTTATTACTGTTGCATCAAAAGATCATGAATTGAAATTCAAATTGATAAATATAATCTTAAGGACTTAATATTTGTAACCAACATTGATAAAAATCAAGAAAGCCATTTCAAGTGTAACCCTGTTTGTACGCAACGTACTAAGCGCAAATAAGAAATTGCTCGAGTCAAACGGTAGACGATTGTCAAGTCACCGAAGTAAAATCACACTCTCACCCAATTTATGTAAAAGCCAAACAAAGAGTCGAAACCTGTAATAACTATGAAAAAATGATGAAAGTCTATATTTGTTGCAAATACTGTTCAAATCTTAAGAAGTAATATGTGAAATTTTGTATATTTGTTATAGTTATGGGTCTGCTCATAAGCCACCCGTGAATGGAAGTTGTGGAGTTGTTTTAATGAAGGATCCAAAGAGACCTCATTAATTATTGTATTTCGATTGTATCCAATGGAAGGAACAATCAATTATTTATTTTTTCGTAGCCAAAAGTGCACGATATATTGTTTTTAGTGTTAAGTGTTGAGTTTTCGTAGAAGTAAGGAGATGAAATAGTGTATTCATCACAATATCGGATTTTTCAAATAGTCATTGTTTCGACTCGTCTCCCAATTACCTATTAAAATATCCTGGGGGCTTTTGTGTGATGAATCTTTCAAATAGATCTCATGAAAAGAGAGAAAAATTGTGATTACCTTTTAAAATGAAAGAATTTGCTAAAGGAATAGTTAGCGACCGAGCGATAAAGCTTACTTATCAATAACTGTATATTGATAAGAGTACCGTTCTGTACTGAATATTTTTCTAGGAAAATTATTCAATAAAATTATAATTATTTTGCAAATAAAGCACAAATTATTTATGAATCGCTCACTGATTTTGAGGTTACACTTTGTTTACTATCGATCAGATGTTTTTAAAACAGTTCGAACGCAGCTGACTGATTCAAAGTATTGTCAAATGTCACGCTGGCTTCACGTAAGATATAATACCATCTCTAAAAATCAAAACTATCATAAAGGATCAAGAATTTCAAATAAAAAAATAAAATGTATGTGTTATCGTTGAAATTATTTATTATTTAAGAAATTATATTATATGTCAGGTCTTATTGTAACTAAATAGGTCATAGCATGAAATTATATTATTGATAAAATGGCAGAAATTAATTATAACAATCTCAAACCTAATAAAAATTGTACAAGAATATTAATTTATTAATGATTTAATTCAACTGAACCACATGGTAATTAAATCTCTTTGGCAGGTCTAAGCCAATCACAGTGCATAGAAATAGCACCAAGAGGTGATCGTTTGAAAGCAACACATGTTAATCTATTATCAGACACAACCCTGCCTTATCAGTTACACTAGCACATGTACATTGTATGAGAGGAACTATGTCTATAAGATTAAGCAGTTTTAAGAATTACATAAATTGAATTATTATTGTAATTAAAGGAATTGTATTCTACTGCTTGCCACTGACGTCATGTTTACGTCACAAGCGTTCTACCAATGGCAAATTTTTATGCAAATTATTACATCGAGATTCTGAGAAGCAAGGTCTAGCCTAGAAGCTTAGAGAAAAGACAGCACTTCCCTTTTGAAATCCTCACCGTGCAGATCTCTTTTTATAGTTACCAAAGACCTATTTGTAAATTTCTTGTTCGATTTTAAATGTTCTATTTGTGAGCCGATATTTTAGGCCAATTATTTGTTATTTGTAAATTTCTGTTTTCATCAATCGATAAATTTAAAAGCTTAAAGTAAATTATCCCTTAATTAATTCGGTGAAGGAGATATTTAAATTAAAATTCCCCACGTGCTGAAACCGAAGCCTGGATTGCCGCCGATCAAACGATTTTTGATCTAAAGAAGAAAACCACGACCGCCAAGGAAATTCACGTGAGTTATAAGTTATAAGGGGCCCCAATCTACGCTTCGAAAAATATTTCAGTGCAGAAACATAAATTTTTTCTTCGTTAAATTATTGGCCACGCCGACAAGCGCTTTAGCATTAAGAGCCTAGAATTTATTCATATTTAATTTATAAGAATTTGTAGTTGATTAACTATCCTCCGCTGCCTGAACCACGACCCCGAGCATTTTAAAAATATTTTATAATTCATTTTTTCACTATTTTTTCAAAACTGTTCAATTTTATCAATTGTAAAATTCTGTTGAATCACGCATGGTATCATGCAAGCACAAGAAAATTTTTAACTATTCTGTTAATGCTAAATTATTATCAACCTGTAAATCAAATTCTGAACCTGCACTGTATGATTGCATATTTTATTGTAATATATTTCAGTTTTGTTAATTCGCTTTCTGAGTTCGATTATTTCTTAAGCCTGTCAATTATTGTGTCTGATACGTTCTATATCATCAAGAACCGATCGAATACGATCATTGGAATAATTGAATTAAGCTGGATATTGGAACAGGTCTAAGTGGATGTAGCGAGTGGGGTCAGATCGAGATATTTATTCTTTGTCCTTACCTGCTCATATATCGGCTTTTATCTGTTACCTACCTCGACTTAGGAGCGAATGCATCAATTGTACAGCAGAGGCAGCCAGAGATCATATAAATTCCTACAATAGAGCTTAAAACCCGACAAGACTCTGTTCTCGAAATATATTCTGAACGATATTTGGTCCAAATACCGTATTTTAATCCTCCAGAACTTATTAGAGACGCAGTCCCGTAAATTATCTACATCGGGATTTTTGCTCGACCTGTATGATTTTGTATGCTCATTCTTCACAGGTAATAATTTTAAGGTATCCGTCTTCAGTGTTTAGCGATCGCTACACTATTTATAAAAATTTCATCACTATACAATTTGTCATTAGAAGAATCAAGGGTGAGCGAGCGTTTAGGCCTCCCGCGATTCCGACAATTGTATTGAATCTTGTAGTGAATCAATCAGTCTGGTGTACATTCAGCGTCCACGCACGCAATTACAAAATTTATAGCCGCTACACCATTGACTCAGTACAAGATTCACTCTACATGTGTGAAGCCATCAAATACCGCTCCACATGATTTGCCGGCCCAACGTGAGGCATTTAGATTCAGCACTACATGATTTGGCAAATCTCTCTACATATGTGAGGCGAGTAAAATCACGCTTTACATGATTTGCCGGCCCAACGTGAGGCATTTAAATATAGCACCACAGTACTTAAGCGCATATTCCAGTACACAAAAATTCTTTAATTACTCTAGCAGGTATATGATCCTGGCCTGGGGCACTATTACCTCTTATACTAGCAACAAACTCCCTGAGCTCTTCCTCCTCAACATGCTGGAACTTGAACACGCAATCTACAGCATGATCAGAGTCATTTAATTCTGGCTCGCCCAATGGAGTTATAGAATCTGCCAATTGCTTCCTAACTGAGGCAAAATACTTATTAAAGTTAGTGCTGATTTCAGCGGCACTCTGTTGTACGGAAGTCTGGCCATCACACGTAAACTCATTGACAGGGAATGTTTGTTTTCGAGTTTTCGAGTCTGCCATAAACTTCATTTACTGTTATCCAGAATTTTTTAGGGTTACTGGAAACTTCTTCTATTTTGTTTCTGTAATGGTATTGTATTTGGCTTGCTTAATCAATGAATGAAGAGTATTTCTGTATTGGATAAATTCATTTTTTAGATTTATACAAAAGGGTTGTCTATTGAGTCTCTTTTTCAGTTTGTCTCGATGCCTGATTGATTGAATTAAACCTGTAGTGATCCATGGCTTTAATTTACTATTTTTTGCAGTAACCGGTATTCTTTTAGTATTTGAATCTATGGAATTCTGGAGTGTTTCAGTGAAAAGGCGAGTGACCAAATTAATATTATTTTCATTGGTGATTCGGCCCAGTTCTGTAAAGAAAGAGAATTTCTGATACCTAGATAATCAATCTATGAAAAATATTCCACCTTATCGGATGGTTTATTATTCTTACTTGATTGAATACTCATACAAATACTATAATGATCTGTTATGGCAGTTTGAACAATTGTAGATGACACAGTGAAGGAATGTCGTGTTTTAACAAAATAGTGGTCAATGCAAGTACCGCTGGATGGCCTAGTCACCTTGTTTACACATGCTGTCAATCCTGCTTCATTTATTGTGTCAATATATTTCTCTTCTAACGAACCTGAAAAAAACATTCAGAATATCACAATTTATGTCCCCGGCTAGAATTTGTATTTCCCTATTACGGCTTGCTGATTCTATAAGATGACTGTCCAGGGCGTTTAAGAATAGGGGTAGGCTTGAGTTTATTTATTTATTTATAAGGTTAGCAAAAAAAAATACAAGAATTGGAAAAGAAAAAACAGGCTATTGCCTAAAACTTTTTCAATTTCCTAATCTAGTTTTAAATTGTCCAAATATTATAGGTTATGTCCATTCAAATTTCTACACCAAATCACAATCTAAAATATAAGTTTGGACTGCGATACACCGCAAGAAGCTCGCAGGGTGTACCCTGCCAGTCAAAGTCGATGGACAGACAGGTGGCCACATCACCCAGCTGAATCTCCTTACAATTAACTGAAAGCTCACAATCAATGTAAACTACCACTCCGTCACACTGATTGAAGCTATTGTAAGATGTGAATAGATTATACCCTGGGATATCTAAGAGGTCACTCTCGTCATTCAGCCATGCCTCGGTCAATATTATACAACTGAAATGATGTTCGAGACTAATTAGGATAATGATAAATTCATCTATATTTCTCTTATAGCTTCTTATGTTTTGATGGGTCACCGCTTTGCCACCATCCCTCAAAGGCTCAAATGTTGGATAATTGAAATAAAAATCATTAATGTCTGCACACACTATACATTCGATTGGAGACGCATCAATCGGAGCCATTAAATCGCTCATTACTCTTGTAGCCACAGAGAAGAAAGTGATTCATTCTACTTTGTGCTTGTAGCTTGTTATAGTAGTAACAAGCCGAGCCACCTGGCACATTAAGATACTAGTAGTTCTGCGAACAGTAGACCTCGCTCATGAATACAACTTTCAAACTAATGAGAAGGGCCAGTACAGTATATTGTGAAAATTTAGCCATGTCATCTACTATTTTCTCCATTGAAAGTTCTAGAGAAACTGTTTCCACGGACACCAGACTTATCAAGGAGGTACCTTTATATCGTCTCCATATTTACAAGAAGTTGGAATCCTATGTTCATTGAATTGTAGCTTTGTCTTGAAAATACCATCTAGTCACCGATTAGCTTTAGGAAGTCATATTAACTTAAGTTTCAGTAATGTACCAAGTTCTCACTTACATGAGAGATGTTGTAAAATTGCTCAACGATGTGATTGGCGTCTCACTTTGAGTCATGTGTTCCACATAGTAAAAAGGAGGAGTATTGTAATGGTAATATACATTACAATTTTCTCGTCGTGTAGTTTTGTCTTGTTATCGCTTGTTGCCTGATGTCTTCATTTTACAGCGTGAGAACTGGAATATCGGTACCACTACTTGTCTTCTCTCTCACTTTATTATTGAGAGAGAGGTATGCTTATGAGGGGAATTAATTTTTGTCCTTTCTTAATTGGCAAGCCTGATTGAGCTCTATCCCGGGTTTTGCTAGGGCGTTGCCCGTCACTTGGATAACTTTGAAACCAGGGGACATCTTTGTATCTGCCCGATTTTTGTTGCAATTTATTCTAGTTCTGGATTCTAGTCAAAATATGTAGTCGTTCATTGGTTGTGACCAAATTGTATACATTCTTTAGTATTTTTTTCTTCTTCTATTATGCTTTAATAAATTTCATGTAAAACTAGGGAAGAGAGAGAGAGATACGAGAATGGCTCGATTTTATACTTGAACAATTTCCGCCTAGAGCGGTTTACGAGTTGACGACCCACGGCCTTCACAATTGACCAGGAACCCTCGCATCATTATAAGGCCGCAGTGGTTTCTTCTACCAATGGGCTCTGTACTACGGACTCGCAGGGCGTGTCAGGGACGACAATAAACCGTCAGTATCAAATCAATATAATACCCAGTACGATCAACGGAACAAGGTATGAAAAGATAATTCGTCGTAAAAAGAGATAACCAGGGAAAACGAAGTCGAATATGAACTGTTTCAAAAAGGGGAGGGGTTCGCCAATACATACTGTGTTTGGTGTGATTGGCATTTCTTAAAATGTTTAATCACCTCTGACACTAAGTCCTTTTGGGGTAAAAATAATGAAAGGCGCCTAGGGACTATAAATTAGATTTAAAAGGTTAATTTTCTGTAATGTGAAGAATAGGCTGATCTTGTAAACTTGTTTTGTTTTAGTTCGAATTTTACTAGAGTCCTCATAGTTCCTGTTTGAGTAACTTCTCAACCTTAGATTTTGTTAAAGTTCTTGTTTGCTGAATCAATTTATGTTGGTAGAACTGTTGCTGGCTATTGTTGGCTGCTCCGTGTTACAACAGCCAGTTTAGTTTAGCAATATGGCCGCTACTCAAGTGGAGAAAGCTTATTGTGTTCTTGAATTAGCCAAAACAAACTCTGTTACTGTTGTGCAGCGTCATTTCAGAACAAAATACGGTAAACCACCACCAACAAGGCAATCAATTTATGACTGGTATGAACGTTTTGAAAGCAGTGGATGTGTGTGTAAGAAGAAGAGTACTGGAAGACCTTCTGTTACAGAAGAAAAAATTGATAGTGTTCGTGATGTTTTTGTACGAAGTCCAGGAAAATCGACTAGATCAGCGAGTTTAGAATTGCAAATTCCTCAACCTACTGTGTGGAAAATTCTGCGGAAACGTTTGAAAATGACACCTTATAAATTGCAGTTAGTACAAAGTTTAAATGACAATGATAAAGTTGTACGTAAAAATTTTTGTCAAGAGATGCAACATTGTCTTGAAAATGACGACACATTGTTTAATCGCCTAATTTTCAGTGATGAATGCACTTTTCACATTAGTGGAAAAGTTAACAGACATAATGTACGAGTATGGGGAACAGAAAACCCAAGAGAGACTGTACAGCATATACGCGATTCTCCTAAAGTGAACGTGTTTTGCGCTTTATCTTGTGAAAAGGTTTACGGGCCTTTCTTCTTCCAAGAACCATCAGTAACCGGAAGAATTTATCTGGACATGTTAACCGAATGGTTAATGCCTCAACTCCATGAAGATAGTTGTAACTTCATTTTTGTACAAGATGGAGCTCCGCCTCACTGGTACTCAGACGTCAGAGGGTATCTGGATGAACATCTTCCTAGATCGGCCGTGCAAGTGAGGAAAACGTTGTGTTTCAGCCGTGGCCACCTCGTAGTCCGGACCTAACGCCCTGCGACTTTTTCTTGTGGGGCTATGTAAAAGACAGAGTTTTCGTACCACCGCTTCCTGTTGATATCGATGATCATAAACAACGAATCACAAATGCTCTTGCTACAGTTAACCGTGAGATGCTTAGTCGTGTGTGGTCAGAATTTGACTACCGTGTTGATATCTGTCGTGTTGCAAATGGTGCACACATTGAACATCTGTAAATTTTCAATAAGAACTTCAAGAATTCTTCTATGTAATCATGTAAGTAATTATCTAAACTTTTAAATAATAAATTCTCTACAAGCTATTCAAACTGTCTATTTCATTTGTAATCACCCGGTAATACCCAGTACGATCAACGGAACAAGGTATGAAAAGATAATTCGTCGTAAAAAGAGATAAACAGGTAAAACGAAGTGGAATATGACTGTTTCAAAAAGGGGAGGGGTTCGCCAATACATACTGTGTTTGGTGTGATTGGCATTTCTTAAAATGTTTAATCACCTCTGACACAATCTAAGTCCTTTTGGGGTAAAAATAATGAAAGGCGCCTAGGGACTATAAAATAGATTTAAAAGGTTAATTTTCTGTAATGTGAAGAATAGGCTGATCTTGTAAACCTGTTTTGTTTTAGTTCGAATTTTACTAGAGTCCTCATAGTTCCTGTTTGAGTAACTTCTCAACCTTAGATTTTGTTTGCTGAATTAATTTATTTTTGAAGATATCTGTATTAATTTTGGTTCTCCTGATTTCTTAAGGCCTTAAGTTTATTTCCAGTCAATTGAAATATATTTTGTAATGTTCACAAAAGTCAGGTTCATTAAAATCATCTCTCTCTCTCTCTCTCTCTCTCTCTCTTGTACAGTGTTTTAGTTTTACTTAGAATTGTATTGGAGGGTTAAGTGTAAGAGAGGGCCGGCTGCGCCCTAACTTCGCCCTCCTAGGTTTTTTAATAAAGGCAGTCAATCAATCAATCAATCAATCAATCTCTCTCTCTCTCTTGGACTCAACTTGGACTAGATCTCCCACTACCATTTCTTCCTCAATCTTCATCTTATTCACCATTAGGTGAATTATTCATCACCGTAACTCCACATATCACAACATCTACATCTTATTGATGTGTTTAGTGAATTTTTTGAACTAGTGTTTTTAAATAGTGAAGGGAGCCGAACTGTCAAGGCATACAGGATGCACTCGAATCAAGAGACTTTTTCATTTAGGTTAAGTTTTATCAGTTTCATCCCCATTTTCCCCGTCATGTGTCGTTCTTAGGTCGGTTCACGATTGGTCTGCTGCTTCCATGATGCCTCTCACTGACACGTCAGCTCGCTCGCCCTCAAGTAGGTATGATTATTTCAATAATAGTAATAATGACGCAGGTATGTTTCTAGCAAATAAGCTCCACTCTTCCAAAAAACTTTTCAAGGCTGCTCACCTTAACGTCCAATCCCTCAGCTGCCACATTGATGAACTCAGAGCAATCTTCCGTTTTCAGGACTTCAATATAATTGGAATTTCTGAATCATTTTTGAAGCCTAGTATTTCATCAAATTTTGTTGCATTACCTGGATATAATCTTTTCCGGAATGATAGATTAAATAAAGCTTGTGGGGGTGTAGCAATTTATGTGAAAGATGGTATCAAAACAAAAGTTTTAATCACATCTAAACAAGATTATTGTTCCAGACCAGAGTTTATGCTACTTGAATTATCCTTATCTAGTACTGATAAATTACTTGTTGGTATCTGTTATCGCCCACCAAAAATAGGTCATTTTACAGATTTTGAAAATGCCTTGCTTTCTCTTATGCCTTGTTATAGCCGTATACTAGTTATGGGGGATATGAACACCGACTTGAACATGACAAATCGTAACTTTGACTACTTTCAACTGACTACTATTTTCCAATGCCTAAACATGACTATTTTACCTCTCGATCCAACTCATCATACTAATGTATCTGACACACTCATTGACCTTCTCATTGTTAGTGATCCTAACGAGGTTGTTCAAGCAGGCCAAATCCCAGTCCCAGCTATTTCTGGACATGATTTGATCTACTGTGTACTTTCCCATAAGATACCTAAGCCAGAACAGAAAATTATCACTTATAGAGACTTCAAAAACTTTGATGAAGCCGCCTTCCTGACTGATGTGGCTCAGACTCCATGGCATCAAATTGAAGCGTTACCCTCAGTTGATGACATGGTCAAGACTTTCGAGAATTGGATTTTGACTTTGTATGACAACATGCACCTTATGTGACAAGGAGGATTAATAGAAAACGACGAGTACCGTGGATGACTGAAGACATACTTAAGATGATGGGACGTAGAGACAAAGCACATAGAACATTTAAAAAGACATTTGACTTGGACAGTTTGATAGAGTATAGGAGCCTTAGAAATAGAGTTAAACAGGAATTACGGAACTCAAAGATTAGGTACTTGAATTCGTTTATGACGAACAATAGACAAGACTCTAAATCACTTTGGCAGGGAATAAAAGAATTTGGTCTTGGCAAACAGAAATCGAATCCACAAATAGACTTACTATTGAACAATATAAATGATCATTTCGTTTCACATTCTAACCAACGCGATGAAGTTGTCATTGCTAATCATATCGATGATCTTGAAGAGCAGGTTACAAACTTAGATTTACCAATTTCTGATCAATTTCATTTTCATCCAATCTCAGAAGAAGACAGTTTCAGAGCAATTCAACGTATTCATAGTAATGCTACGGGTGTAGACAAAATTCCTATTAAATTTATCAAGAAGATGTTATTTGCTGTTTTACCAACCATTACATACATTTTCAACAAGTCCCTTGAAGAAGGCATTTTCCCTGAAAACTGGAAGTTTGCTCTGGTTCGCCCTCTAAATGAAGTTCCATCACCCAATAAAGTTGAGGATTTTAGACCAATCAGTATTTTACCTGCATTGTCCAAAGTGCTGGAAAGACTCATTCATGCTCAAGTTGTAAAATTTCTAGACAACAATAGTACGCTTCATAACTTTCAATCAGGCTTTAGAAAATTCCATTCAACTGAGACAGCTCTGCTTCGTGTCACTGATGATATAAGGTTAGCTATGGACCAAAGAAAATGCACCATCCTCACCCTATTTGATTTTTCTAAAGCATTCGATACTGTTGATCATACAGTCCTTCTGAATAAGTTGGCTATTCTTGGTTTCAGTCACAACTCGTTAGTTTGGTTTAAATCCTATCTATTAGGTAGGGAACAATGTGTATCTGTCGGTGACAAAAAGTCTACTTGGAAAAACGTTATGCATGGAGTACCACAAGGTTCAATTTTAGGCCCTCTCCTCTTCACTTTGTATGCCAATGACCTTTCTTCCATTATCAAATTCTCCAGTTTCCATACTTATGCAGACGACCTTCAAATCTATTTAAACTGTCCCATAACAAAAATTAATGAAACAGTTGGAATAATGAATCAGGATATCAATTCGATAGTGGAATGGACAAAGAAAACACAACCCATTATAATTGGATATTCTCGTCTTATAAACAATATTGACCTTGAATCGATTCACAAAATTAGTGTAGACGGTAATGACATTCCTTACTGTAGCTCAGTTAAAAATTTAGGCATCAATATGAATAATACTCTTGACTGGTCAGAACAAGTGAACAAAACTTGTAAAAAGGTATTCTCAGCCATGCATGCATTAAAGAAAATGCACGATATTCTCCCTAGAAACATTAAATTATTATTGGTTCAATCTCTCATCTTCCCACATTTAATGTATTGTAATTCTGTTCTTAACGATATGCAAGTCACTCTGAATGATAAACTACAGCGGTGCCAAAATTATTGTCTACGTTTCGTCTACTCTCTCCAACGCCATGATCATATCACCACAGCCCACATTGCTAGTTCAACATTAAAGCTTCCCGATCAAAGGCTTTTTCGAATAGTCAAGCTTGTTAGAGATATCTTGAAATACGGTAATCCGAACTATTTTAAAGATGATTTCAAATTTGTCTCTGAAGGTAGGAGGATAAATGCTTCACATACTAGAACCGGAGAAAGTACTTTAAGGATACCCAATCATCGAACTACTATTTTCACAAAATCCTTCTTAGTCAGTGCCTGTCGTGCATGGAATGCACTTCCTGTTTCTATCAGGTCCATCGAGAGCCGAGCGAACTTCATCCTGACTTTAAAAAAACATCTTTTGGAACAAATGACTGAAACTGTCTGGCCCTAGAACGATCACATGACAACCATCCCCCACCCATCCCACAATAAAAACCTTTAAACCTGTTATAGAATGAATTATATATATATATATATATATATATATATATATATATATATACCGTATATATATATATATATATATATATATATATATATATAGAGAGAGAGAGAGAGAGAGAGTGATTGATTGAGTACTTTATTTATGAAAATTAATCACTAATATAACACTGGGCTGTGGTACACCCCATCTTATTTCTTATCATAACTCCTATAAATTTCAAAAATCCTTTCGACAGATATTTTCTTTGTAATATTTCGATGGCCTGATACCACTTTTAGTAAAAAAACATTCTTGTATAAGATTTTACTCAGGTTTTCTCTTATAATTGCACTTTTATCAACTAACATGTATTGTCAGGAAAAATATTTTCCATAATTGGTTTACTATTATTTACCTATATTTTCTGAAGTCATTTTACAAAATTTATTCTATTACTATTCAAGTTTAAAGTTTCGTATTCTTTTTAAATAAGACACCAGGCTAGAACATCAGTGTTGTCAGTGTAAAATGGCAGTAGTTCGGGTCAGTGCCCTACTATGATTCTAGGACACAACTACGGTCTCAGATCTGGTGTCCTAAAGGGATAGCGTCATAACTACCAATGCCCCGCGACTGTATCGGATGCTTGGTGTCTCTCTTGTATTTTAATGTAGGGCTAATTTGAATCTGTGGATTCTTGATGTCTTCTATTGTGCTTCTACCACTGATTTGAACTTGGTTGTTAGTGAGTCAGATTGGACTGAACCAACTACTTATATGCTAGAATACTTTAGCGCTAAATTAAATTGTCGAAGCTTTAGCTAACACAAAGAGTTGGAGTAGCCTATCATTATTAATTATTATCGTTTCTCCCATTCATAACTCCCAACATCGCAACTACTCATTTTAGAATAAATATAATAATCAATCAGAAATAACACAATGACCAACCAATTGACAGTCCTTACTAAAATATTTCACAGATTAATTGGCTTTCATTAATGGAGATCTAAGTTGGAATTAGTTTAAATTTGAATCGATTGTAGCATTTCCACATTAGTATGGAGTTTCAATACTTTTAAAAAGCTAATATTTATCTAAATAGGTAAATGAGCGATTGGAAAATAAGAGTTAAATGTTGCATTTCAATTACAGTAGCCTACTTTGGCTTTTCATCGTCTATTAAAAAATATCTAAGTGAAATTTATTGTTAAAAATCTTGTTGTACGTACTTACAAACAGTGAACTTTCTATACAGCACTCATTCATTTTTGTTTTTTCATAGGATTTATTTTGGTGCTTGAGTGAGCTGGGGATAACCTGTAACTTCTCTTGAAGCCTATAATTTTGGACAGAGTGAGTACTTATATCTATTTTTTTATATTTAATTCTTATACTATTTGATATTTTTGTTAAACTACATGAGAAATTCGTTTTCTTTGAGCAGAATGAGCAAATTCATTGACCGAAGTGAAGCTGATATCTTAGTTTGGACTCAATCGGCTATTTTCCGTTTGTTTGTACCGCAGTTACAGTCGCAGCTATTGTCCGATTTGGATAAAATTTGGTATACAAATACTAAGAAACAAGGCGCGTCGACGATATAAAAGTTTTCTTGAAATTTTGCATCTTAAGGATAATACAAAAGGAAAAGGAGTCTCATTCGAACGCCAATATTACCGTAAAAATCAGACTATAATAGAATTATTCATCATAAATAATTAGCTGTCGAGTGGATTATTAATACAAAAGGAAATGCATTGCATGCGTCATTGTATGCAATTAATATCTCAATGTAACTTAGTAAAAAATCAGCTGTTGTGTGGACTATTAGTTGCATGCATTGACGCATGCAACTGAAAGTAACATAGTATTTTCTCTCGACCTTTCTCTGCTTTCAACTCGGGCTGACCCACTACCTCCGTAAACAAAGCCATAGTGCATTCTGGTGACGTCAACACACAGGTAGGGCTCCTACACCAATAATAATTTGTTGATTTCAGCTGATCTATATCAGCTAGTGTTTTTATTGGTGCAGGAGCCCTACCTGTAACTCAGAAACCGTTGGTTTTACAATAAATTTAAAAGAATAACTTTTTTTAGTAAATTTAATCACCTATCGATTGTTACCTGATTTTTTCAAGAATATTAACTGAGATATGGCAGCTTTAGAGATAGGTGACCGCTGGGGGTTAGTTGCAGTGCATGCCAAGGCTTCTTAATCCATCCCAATGTGCCGCTCTCACAGCGTTGTGTGGTCGCCTCGGATCCATCTTCTCCACTGCTCTCTGACCGCAGCCATTCTCTTCAACTGATGCACGGTCTTGCCTCTTTCTGCTGCTATCCGTGAAACAGTTGCTTCTCATGTCACCCGTGGCCTTCCTGTCGGTCGCCTGCCTTGTGCCTTGGCCTCCATGCATTGGCGAGGCTTTTGGTATTCGTCCATTCTCAGGAGATGTCTATTCCAGGAGAGAATTCGTTTATTGTTGTTTCAACCGCTTTAATGTGCAATTCTTCTCTTATGCGGTCATTTCTTACTCTGTCTCGTCTTGTTTTTCCAACAATTCTTCGGAGACATTTCATTTGCACTGCATTTATTTGGCTCTTCTCTTTTTCACTGACTGTCCAACTTTCCCTTCCATACAATAGGATGGGCTCAATGATTGAAACATTAACTTTCGATTTTACTCTCCTACTCACCTCAGCCTTCCAAAAATGCTTCTACTGAGTGAATAGTATGCCTGCATAGCTTTTTGAGTCCTTTGCATGCCAAGGTATGCGGCTAAAGTCTGCCACAACAATGTAACAGTCTCCGGCTGCTTTGCATGTCATTTGTATGCTATTTTAGGTTATTTCAAACAATAATTAATGTTACATAACCTTATTGGTCTTGGCATGAGTTTAGAATAACTGTAATTTATTTTACTACGAGAAAAATTAGGTAAATATTTGTTAACAATATGATTTTTATTTACATTAATACAGAAACTTCAATACATTCTGAAATAAATAAAAATACGAAGAAAAAATAATTGAGTTTGTGGGTAGAATTGTGGAGGCTGGGGCCGTCATTCAAGAGGAAAATGTTCACATTTTCCAAAATGTGAACATTTTCCAGTCAATGGAAAACCGTTTCAGGGCATGATGTATCTGAGCAGGTGGATGGCATTTGGAGCAAATAATTTGAATTTTCGCTATTTGTTCCAACCTCTGTTAATTGTACGGTATTTATTTCTTTTGTATTTTTCTGCCTAAAGCTGTCCAATCTTAAAAAAATCAGGTACCAATCGATAGGTAATTAAATTTACTAAAAAAGTTATTCTTGTAATTTTTTTGAAAAACCAACGGTTTCTGAGTTATTTATGAAACAAAATTTCAAATGGCCGCCATTTTGTTTTATGAATTTGAAAAATATTATAATTTTTTTGTAGCTTTGTCTAGTTATAAATGATTGTGCAAAGTTTCAATTTCGTATGTTGAACTATTATTTAGAAAAAAAATAATGAGTGCAAAAAGCAAAATGGCCGTGTAAGGAACTGAAGACTTCTGGACAATTCAAATATGATATTTAGATATGTTTCTTACCCAGGATCAATGCCGTAGAGTATTGGTAGGGAGTTCGAAAACACCCTGTATGTATTACTGTTCTGTATTCGAATGATGTGATGTCGAACTGATAGTTACTTCTTATATAAATTTGAATTATGTATATATCAAATAAAATGAAGCTTCATTCATGAGACAAACTACAAGAAAACGCTATATCTGCTTCTGGTCTTTTATTGTTCTTCTTTTTAGAAAAAAACGATAGATTTTTGCTTATGGAAACGGCATTGTGTTTCAATAGTCGCCTACTCCAAAATCGAGTGTTTATTTTTTAATGATATTTAGAGTTTTCACTAAAACTTACTTTTCAACAGAACGTCCAAGTTTGAGATAATAGGAGGTTGAGGGACCGGATGAACATCACCTGTCGGCCAATGATTTCCGAAGCGCAGATTCACCGATCAATTGGTCTCCACCAACAATTCAGAGCACTATTGCTGCCTTCCACTGCTACAGAACGGCTATAAAGAGAGGGTTCAATAAAGACGTGATACAATTGGCATTGAAGTGTACTTTTCCACGGCTGCAACCGCTGCAAGCTGCGTCCCTCAGGACTCCGAGGTCGTGGCCGAAATAAAATCACACTACTGCAATATTCAGATGACTGGTTGTCAGGTATGTGTTTTTAGTAGCTATGCGCGCTTTTTGACAGGGAATGTAGAGCTGGCATGATACATGTGGCATGTAAGTACACACCGAGCTCAATAAAACTTGAGGTAACAGTGATTGAGTCAGTAATCTTTTGTCTAGTTTTACTTGAAGGAAGAAGGAATAAATAAAACAGTATTTTTGCTGATTCGCCAATTCAAATGTAACAATAAAAATATCACTTACAGTACTTATCATAAATATTACACTGCAATACTGACAGAAGGTGAAACAGTACAAAAAGCAGCCACAAAACTACAGAATGCTAGCAACAAATTCAGTGACTGGACCAAAAATGGAGAATTCGATTGAATGAGATGAAGTCCATTCATATCAACTTCACAAACAAAAATATCAATGATCCGATTCGTATAAATCTAAATGGGAATGTAGTACCACACAGCAACACAGCAAAATACCTTGGAATGACTCTTGACGCCAAGTTGAAATGGAAAGAGCATATCAAGATGAAAAGGAGTAAGCTGGGACTCAAATACAGTAAAATCTATTGGCTGTTGGGCAGACAATCACAACTCTCATTGGACAACAAAATATTGATTTATAAACAAATTCTAAAACTTGTCTGGACGTATGGAATTTAGCTTTGGGGCTGCTCTAGAACATCTAACATCAATCAGATTCAAACAAACATTCCAAAACAAAGTACTGCGGAACATGGTGAATGCGCCCTGGTACTTAAGGAACAGCGATTTTCACCGAGATCTACACATCCCCTATGTGACCAGTGAAATAAGACGATTGGCAGCCCATCATGAGTCACGTCTTCATCAACACGACAACACCGAAGTCATCCAACTACTAGACAGCACTGAACTCACAAGGAGGTTGAAGAGAACAAAGCCCTTCGAGTTGGTGCAGTGCTAGTGAAGCACTAATTAATTAAATAAAAGAATTTAAAGTAGAAGAATTATAGATTAGAACTGTAGGCTTCACTGGAAGACTTTAGCAATAAAAATTAATATTTTAGGATAAGAAATAAGAGAACAAAATTGATGGTTAGTCCTAGTGACTAGTTTTAATGGAAGTAATAATAAAAAAATATTACATTACTTTTCTTTATTCTATTGGTGCATAACATATTTCAACCCATGAGGGTCATTTTCAAATAGAGCAGCTTATAGGAATGGAATGCAGAAAATATGAACAGCTGACTAAAATGCAAATAGCTATCTAATGGGTATTTGCCAATTCATTGGAATGATATTACCGGCGGCATGTAGGACCAAACCTGTTTGTTCATAGGTGCCGACCAAAGACCTTAAAGATGCATTTAATACCTCTTCAAGGTCTTTGGTTCCAACCGATATGTTTTGATGAATTTCGATCAGCTGACCATTGAGAAAAAAATTTGGTAAATTCAAGCATTCCCGATTTCATCTGATCGCGTGATTCTTCTTTAGTAGGCCACATGATTGCACTTTCATTGGTTGCATTTGTTCTGGTGCATTCTGAAAATCTACTGCAGAGAAAAATAAAAAGCTTAATGTGGAATTGTGATGACATTTTGATATTTTAAAGGCTTTCAAAGCCATGAATTATCATGGAATTAAAAAAAGGGTACTGTAATAGATATTTTTATTTTATTTTATCTGTTTTTTTTGTTCAATTAAAACCAGCCAAACTACACAAAACATTGTTCACTGTTTACTTCTGAATCACTGTTGTATTGTGCTCTGTGGGTACCTGCCACATGCTACATTCCAGCTCTACAGTCCCTTTCAAAACACGCCTTAAGTATGTAGTCACAAATAATACGATGGTCATTTTCTTCAACCTCCGGCGCAATATTCATAAAGATGAGCAGTGTGTCCTCCCCATCAAACGCTCTGTGACTGGCGTGGCCAGTTCGTCGATTGTTGTCGAGTTTTAGAACCATAAACATGATCGTCTCAATTAAGTCTCCCACCTAGTGCTAGCTGCATAGCATTTTTTGTTTTTGCAAGCAAATGACAATAGTTCATCATAAATCTATGGAAGAATGATTCACGTTTATGCAGAATACTTGATGAGTTATGATATTGAGCATAAATGATGTCAGAGAATTAAAGACGTCATTTGAAATGACTTTTGGAATCGTTGTGATTCATGACAATTT
Organism: Nilaparvata lugens; assembly: GCF_014356525.2. Taxonomy (NCBI): domain Eukaryota; kingdom Metazoa; phylum Arthropoda; class Insecta; order Hemiptera; family Delphacidae; genus Nilaparvata; species Nilaparvata lugens. The sequence continues at coordinate 61,416,921 of NC_052506.1, read as the reverse complement.
GGCCTCATAGTACTGGTGCAACCAAACGGCTTCTTCAGAAAATCAAAATCAATGGGATATTTTCAATCACTTGTGAAAACCTCCTTGGTCACATAAACCTAACTTATACCTTTCCCCAAACTCAAGACGACTTGGAAGACACTGCTTTCAAACTAATGAGGATCTTCCAACGTCGTAGCGCATTTCAACTCATTTGGCATAATTTTATGAACTGGATACTAGTAGGATGGCCCACTGGTTTCATAAATGCCTTAATCTTCACGGCGATTTTGTTGAAGAATAATGATATAGTGATGATATTATTCTTTCACATACATTCGTATTTTATGTAGGCTATGACTTATGCGCTAATTGGAGGTTGAGAAAATGACCCTCGTATATAAGTAAAAACTAAGAGAATAATGCATAATTCTTACATTAGAATAATTTTATGAAAATATGAAAATAAGAACGCTTATTGTTTTATCCAATTATGAATGATAGTTGTTGTGAATTTTGATTCGGTTTTCTATCACAAAAAGAGGTTTTGATTCTTTAAATTGGCCACTCGATTTGCCAGTCTCGTACACATGACAGCGATTCATGAGCGATTCGCCCTCGGTTAAGTCTGAGATTAAAACCGCCGCGATTCGCCGGCGACTACTAAAACCGAGCGATGCATGTGTACGGCACCATGTGTTTCCCTATATCTGGCAACCGCTCGGTTGGTCAATCGCGAGACAACCGAGCGTAAATCGCTGTCATGTGAACAGGCTCTTAAAGCTGGATTCGCATGTAACAGTGATAGCGAACAGTGGAAATATAATCTCCATAAGTTTCAATATGGTATTATTGATACTCACTCAGCCGGGCTGAGTGGGAATAGTTCAATTAGAACAATTGGGAATTATATTTCCACTGTCAATGTTGTGCGTGAATCTAGTTTTACTAATTAATTTATTTCAATTTATTAATTCAGTTGTTCAACTGCTTTCAACTAATCATCGTTTTTCTATACCTTTCCAATTAGAACAGTTTCATAAGAATCAAATAGGCTATTAACAATATATCACCTGTGTTTATTATTTATTCAATATCTAACAACCTGTTTGCACAGAAGTCTGTTGAATATAACTTTTAATCATTACTGATTAAATGGTACAAGAACTAATCAGGGAAACCTTCTTTTTGAAAATACCTTCTTTGACCTATTAGGACCTAATAGGTCCTTCCTTCACAAGGTTACCAACCGTTGGACAGGGCAACCAACTAGATATGGCTGTGTTACTTCTCAATTTATCAGCCCAAGCAAATTGACTTTTGTATATGAAAGGCAGACCTACGGTAGATTAGGAGTTTTCCGATTAATCTTCACAAAACAAATTATTGTTGGAATAGCTCATTGATTTTTCATCAGTCGCTCAGAAGTTAATAACGCTTCATTTGACTGAGTCTCTCCACTTATTCCATGCATAATCTTTCAAAGTATTCAAACTAAAAAATGCTGATATAAAGTAATATGAACCAAAAAACATAATGTGCATGGAAAAATATTATATTGTATGAGAAAATTAATTCACTGATTAGCATGAGACATAGTTCAGTTTATATTGAAGAGTTTTCAAACATTGCCAATTTGAGGAATCAAAACCTCTTTTTGTGATAGAAAACTGAATCGAAATTCACAACAACTATCATTCATAGTTAGATAGAACAATAAGCGTCTGCAATATTTTCATAAAATTATTTTAATGAAAGAATTATGCATTATTATCTTAGTTTTTACTGATATACGAGGGTCATTTTCTCAACCTCCAATTAGCGCATAAGTCATAGCCTACATAAAATGTATGTGAAAGAATAATATCAATCACTATATCATTATTCTTCCACAAAATGTTTAAATGCTTTGGAAATGATTAAAATTCAACTGGCTTTTGTGCAACTGGAACTTTGTATTTAATAAATTCGAGGTTGATTCATTCTTTTAGAGATCTACTTGTTTTGTTCCGAAAATATCATAACAATAAAAAATGATAATCATTATAATGTTTTTCTATCATGATAATAAACTATCACGTTATTGAGGCTATTATAGCCTCACCAACAGACTGCACACACATAAAAGAGCACATAGCGATCCTTCACATCCATGAGAATCCGGTACATGGTAATTTCACAACTACTATACTATTAAGTATTAACTACTAGCGCCACAAGTGTGTGCTTGCAGAAAATGTGCCACCAAATTGGTCTGATGGGCTCGGGTAGAAAATATATCAATATATATATATATATATATATATTATATATATATATATATTATATTATATATATAACACATAGTTATAGTGCGAGTATAGGAGTTTGGTTGCAGGAGGACTGCAACTTCCAATTTTGTTCACGGCTTCAAGTTTCACAGTTGCTCAGTTGCTATTATTTGCTCAGTCGCAAAAAACGTTTATCTATGACTTCTTGCTGAAAGATGTGCTGAGGAATCCACCTGGAATCAGGCTGAGGTCCAGGCTCCCTTTCTGGTTAAGGATCCAACAGCTTAATGCTGACAATTTCTCAATAGGAGATAGTTGATTCAAGAAGTGGAGAGAGCATACTGTCAAAAACCAAGAAATCATAGCTGATCCAACAAAGAGAGTTGAGGGTTTCAGTCTGGAGAGAAGGTAGTGGGCCATATTGAATAGAATTAGAAGTGACTGCCAGGAAAGTGGCAAATAAATTTTGTGTTTTTTATGTGTTTTCATGCTGACATGCCATATGCATATTATGTATAGTTGCTATTATGGGATAAATGATGAAATTGTGAAGCTATTACACAATTAATTAAAGATAATATTAGAGAACCCAGTTTAAAAATGTAATCACTCCATTTACTTCCAAAAAATAATCTATTATCAAAATGGATCCGTGCAACCTTAACATGAGCCGCCACTGCATTTTGCTAATGTGTTGTTAATATGCTTTGCAGCATGCAAGGAACTGACAAAGAAGAGGATCTTAAAAATGGTGACGACATGCATCAAATAGCAACCGAAGGAAAAGGCATCAAATAGCAACTACTGTTATTGGAAAAGCTCTCATTCATTCAGAGGACACACTCTCACAGACATGCGCCAAAGGTAGGAACAAAAGAATTTATACACAGTACATCATGCGAACCCCACAATCATCAAGGACGGCTACTGCTTCAAATCATAATTTATAAAATTTCGAATAATTCAACATAAATTGTGATAGCTGTATTTTGAAATATTTTATATTCAAATTCAATCTTTTATTGATAATATCAACATTATTGAGCACCACAATTGATTATGGTAGGTAACGCAGTTACTTATGTACGAAATGAAAATAATTTATAGTTGATTTATATTTATGCTATTTGAACAAAATCAGCTATTTTTGCAAACATATGAACGTATGGAATGTATTTGCCGTGCAAGATTAGGTACTTCTAAACTTTTGTGAAGTCCTTTAGCAGGAGTTCTCAACGTTTCCTGCTTCACACCCCCCTTAAGCTCAAAGCACTCCTAAATTAAATCATCTGGTTGAATACTTTTCATCTATGTGAGTTGGAATTCGCGCGCACACCGGAAGCACGCATCCTTTGTGCTATGAGCTTTAGAATCCTGAATTTTCCTCACATCACTAACACCTCCCCCACCCATATTCAGCTCATACATCAGCCAAGAAAGAATCGTGTTGGAATAGAAAAAACATGGAATTTTCTTTTTTCTTTTTTTTTTCATGAATACTAACAGGTAACCCAGTTAACTGTAAACCTTTGCACCAGGAATAATTTTGTGTTGTAGAATGCAATCTCCTTAAGTCCTTATGTCACTTGGAGAAAGCTCTGTTTGGTTGACCTTTTATTGTTGCATAAACTTTGAATCACAAATTGAAAACAATGTTTCAATCATTAAATTGGAATTAATTCATTAATAAAAATGAAAAATAAGCTTATTTATTAAAAATAAGCCTAAGGCTTATAAAAAATAAGCCTAAGGCTTATAAAAAATAAGCCTTATTTTTATTTATTAATAAAAATAAGCTTATCCATTCTCAGTAAATTCAGAATCTTCATCTGGAATTGCAAGTTAATCAGTTTATTACTTCATAAGTGATAATGCGTCAATCGTGTTTTTCCTATTCCATACATGTATAACAGTATAAGCCAATTCCTGCCTTTACAATGTTATAGATAAATGAAATAAAATACAGCCTTTAAAAATAAAATATACATGATGTATATAAATTGGTATTGAGTAGTTAGGCTAGTATGTAAAACCGATAAAAGTTCTTACAGCCTCTTTTGTATTAACATTCATCAACAATTCTAATTTTGACTGCGAAAGTTTTTGCTTCATTTAATTTGTATTTATTATTTCTCTAGAAGAGCTCACGCCCACCCTGAAATCCTTCCTCGCCACCCCCCCACAAGTTGAGAACTACTGTTCTAAAGGATAAAAAATATTTGTTTTGTAATATTCAATTGAGAACCACTGTTCTATAGGATAAAAAAATATTTGTTTTGTAATATTCAATTCAAAAGACAAACACTTACAGTGATATTTTAAATCTATTAGGAAAATTGAATCCCACGTTCGACAAGTATCTATGTAACAATTTAATCTAATTCAGTTTGACTTTAGTTACACTTTTGGGTATTTAATAGTTATCAGCCCTACAGTTGGCCATAAAAAGTCAATAGTACGAACTAAAAGAAAAACTATGAATGATTTTAATTGCCATTTATTTTAAAATGACTATTTGAACGTTTCATTACATAGAATTACTAGTATCCTTTTCATTTACTTAAAAACACAACTAGTCTCGGATGCTTATCCCATTTATCCAATTATCAGGTGTCATTTTCCGATTGTCACTTGATGTGGAAAAAAGTACACGAATTCAATAGGAAAACATTTATTTGTACTTAGTAGTAGCCGATGAACCGTCAGCATTTCCTTATGCTAAGGCCGGTTACAGAGCTCGACCGACCGTCAGTGAAACGCCAAAACAAACCTCATTTACACAAAAAGTATGACACAAATGATTTAGAAATAATATTATCAAGAACATAAAATTGAAAAGCAAAACAAAACTAGATAAAGAATACAGAAAATAGTTGCTTAGAGAAAAAACTGTTTTAGAAATGAGAACTTGATATTAAAAATAGATAAACTTGATTAAGAAAACAGAAAGAAGTTGCTTAAAAGAAGATAAGATAGTTAGAAAAACGTTGATTATAAATAAGAACTACATTTTGAAAATTGAAAAAAAACTTAATGAAGAAAACGAAAAGTTTGATAAAAAAAAGAACGGGGGAAAATGAAATGAAGAATATATTGAAGGTCTGCAAAATAATGTGACAGTTAAAATTGAAGAGCTTGCATGGATTTAAAACAAAATTTGCGTAAATTATCACCAAATGGGTCAAGAATCGGATTTAAACTATTGTACAGGCGGCGCAATGTTCGTTGAAGGAAACAATTTGTATGTTGCACTGTTCTAGATCTTTCTATTGCAAATAACATGGTTTAAACGTGGTCGGTTTAATGGGACAAAGAAATACATGTATTGAACAAAATTAGGAACATCTATCTGAGTATTAAGAATTTTATGGAGCACAATTAGTGATAGGTAATCACGTCTTTTACTCAAAGACATTATTTGAAAAGTGCTTCTCAGATCACGCATGGACTGATCATATTGACAATAAATATGTTTTTTATAAAATTTATTTCTGAGAAATCTATTTTGTATGCGTTCAACACAGTTTACAAAAGAATTCTGATATGGATTCCAAATCACAGCACATTACTCTAATCGACTTCTCACCAAAGAGTAGTACAGCATTTTGATAAGCCCAATATCTGTGAAATGTATAACATTTCTTATCAAGAAGCCTAACATCTTATTGGAAGTTTTAACAACATAATTAAGATGCTCCTTGAAATTGAGGGTGGAGTCAATGAAAATGCCCAAATCCTTAATTAAATAAACTCTTTCAAGTTGGTTACCCTGCATTGAGTAGCTGAAAACGTACGGCGTCCGCTGCCTTGTGAAAATCATGTATTTACACTTCTGTATATTGAGTACCAGTTTATTTCTCAGACTCCAATCATGTATCCTGTCTATGCCTTGTTGTAATAACTCAGTGTCTCGACAGTCATTTATGGCGCGATAAATTTTGACAATTCATCTGCATATATTAGGCAGTTGCTATTTTTTACACAAGAAGAAATGTCATTAATTGAGAGTAGAAATAGGAGCGGCCCCAAGTTGCTATCCTGAGGTACTCCTGAATTACTAGAAAATGTACCTGATCTAATGTTGTTAAAGAGTACAAGAAACAATCGATCAAGTAGGTATGAATGGAAAAAGGCTACCGATTCAGACCTGAATCCCAAGGCAAACATTTTCTTTAAAATGATTTTGTGGTCTACTTAATCGAAGGCTTTAGAAAAATCAAGGTAAATGGCATCAGTACGTGAGCCTCTATCAAGGTTTGCAGAAACAAAATTAGTAAACAATAGAAGATTGCTAACTGTTGAACGTTTAGTCAGGAAACCATGTTGATTTCCAGATATTATTGGTTTAAAATGATTGTAGATACGTTTATACAATATATATTTAAATATTTTCGCAGTTGAGTTCAAATTAGATATTGGCCTGTAATTCGATAAGCTGCTCAATTTACCGGCTTTAGGGATTGGAGTCACTCTTGCTTCTTTCCATCTACTTGGGAATCTGTTTTTGTCAATGGAGAGATTGAATAAATATTGAAGAGGCTCGATCAAAATTTCTGAACAGCCCTTGATGATATACGGTGGAATGTTGTATGGCCCACATGACCTTTTAGGTTTCAAATTCCTAATGGATTCAACAACCTTATCTACAGTTATATTTTTATACCAAAGCTATCAACTGTGCTACTGATTTCAGCATCTGTTTCAACAAGTTCATCAAAGCCAAATGGAGCATCATTGCTATAAACTGAAGCAAAATAGTTTGCAAATTTTTGTGGTACTTCACTAACCGGAATCTTAACACCATTCAATTCATATTCGCTGAGTACAGTATTATTTAATCTTTTGTTTTTTATGTAGTTCCAAAAAGCTCTTACATTAGTCTTAGCATCATTCTGTATGGCTGTTAGTTTATGATAAGCTACAGCTATCTGCATTTTCAAGGTGGTCCCAACTTCCTGAAATCTTTCTACATAATATTGATTATCTTGAAATTTTTCTCTTACGAGCTAGTTTATTCTTCAATTTTAAATGTTTGACTATATCATTATTGAACGAACCAACAAGGATATTTTGCGCAGCTCTTCTCTACCTTGGGGATCCAGACTCATTCAACATAACACAAGTGGTGTGGAAATAACCCGAACATACTTTACAACTCACTTTATCCTTGGTACTCCGATTCACCGGTTTTAAACATTTAACGCAGTTACTCATTTTTAGTACAGCTCTTATCTACCGATAAGCAGGAGCGAAACAGAAATACAACCTCTCTCATTGATTGCTCAACGCAGATTTTAATGAACCTGGTTCTATTTAAAGCAGTCAAACATGTGAATATCATTAATTTAACCTGATTTTTTAATTATTTGTAATGAGATGGAACGAATGAGAAACTTCACTCACGGATATTAGCAGACATTCAACCTACATTAAGAAAACTAATCTTCATATCAAGTGCATTCTTTAAATAATTTACAATGATTATAAACTGTATTTAAGAAAAGTATTACCAAAAACTAAACTCCGTGATATCATCACGGTCTTGGGTTTCACCAAAACCATTTTAACAAAACCAAAACTGAGAAAATCAATTTAAAATGTAATAACTATTGAAATGTGTTTTCTAAGGCTCAATATAACATAAAAATGTGTTATTTAAACTTATTTAATTATAATTAAAAGCTTATTCAACTTACCTCTATGTTTGTTGAAGATGGTAACAAAATTGAAAAATGGAACCAACTCTGTACATGCTTTAGTTCAACATTAATCTAAAAATTGGAATTGGCGCGAATAGGGTAGTAGGTAACATAAAGACAAAAATAAAAGTGTGCTATTGTATTTTAGCTCGGTTCAAATGCAAGACGTTAGATAGTTCTCTAGTATTCGACATTCAAAGTTTGGAATCACGGCAATTGGTAGATCACGGAGTTTGGCAGTTTTACATTTTCGGGTAGTTGTATCTTTTTGGATACAGTGTCATCATTATGCTCAGATGTCTCCCTACTCTTGACAATGTATCCAAAAAGATACCATGCAAAGGGTGGAATGAATTATACATTTTATAAAAATATATTGAAAACATAAAAAATACAGACATTTCATTGTGTTGAATGTTCAATGTATACTATGAAACTGGTAAAGGCAATTTATTTCTTGGGTGAATCACAGGTGTGAGTTATACTTGATACACATCATTTTCGTTTGACCATGTTTGCAATAAGCACACCTGTCTTACCTGACATCTGAGGGTAATGTGCTGTGCTGTGTTGTCGCATTATATTTCTCCTTCAGTTGCATAGAACTATGTAGTCTAGTATCCGATCAAAGTATCCGATTCCTATCAAAAAGTTATCTTTATTGAATCAACTAAACTATGATTCAGTACCTATTTGAAGTTGGGAAGATGAAAGTTTGAAAACTGTAAAGAAATTAATTTGTAATTGAATTGAAATTGGGTACTTACGGTACTTCACACGGAGTCACAGTCACAAGTCACTTTATCTAGTCTCTTTCTAGTCACTTATCTAGTCACTTTATAAGCACAGTTACTTATACATTTATAAGATAAAATACGCAAAAACTGATAAACACTCGGAAGGTTTTTGAAGTTATCGCAACGGTACTTCATGTTTGACAGTTTGAAGTGAATATCAACAAACTGTTATGCATTATTCTCCATTGGTTTTATAGAAAGCTACCTTCTATTTTCTTTGGAAAAGCCAATGTACCTAGAATACATGAGGAACCTTGGGTAAAACAATCAATGTTTGGGAATAATTATTTATTAATGGAAAAGTGTTAGGAAATTTGAAGTTATAACCAAATTATTTATAAAAATAATTAAATAATTATAATTAAATAATTATTATTATAATAATATACTTCAACCAAATTTGAAGTTATAACCAAATTATTTATAATGACACTTGAATATTTGATAGTAATGAATCAAGCCCCTACCATCCCTATACCGCTGTACAGGCCTGAACTCTGCAAATTGAAAGTCAACATCGTCGCCATGTTCAGGGAGCTTCCAGGCGGCAAATTCAAAACCAGTATTGAAAGGAATGGGATAACTGACTGTTATTATCACACAAAGACATAATAATTATATCTTATATCAAATACACCGCGATAATGCTGTTTCAAAACTTGTAATTCAAGATTCGAGTCACTATTACTATTGTTATAGTTATTGATAAACCGAACCGTACACCTTATTGGTTCAAGTTTCAGTCATCTAACTTACCGTACCGTACCTACAATACTGTACCGTACTGGGTTTGTTTCAGTTTCAACGATCAAATAGAAGATAAATAGCCTATTAATGAACTTGTAGACAATTTCTTAAATGAATGGTCTAGAGTTAATTTTTCCAATTGATTATTCTACATACCGTATTATGAGGACAGCACCAGAACCGATTTACTAGGCGCTATAGGCCTACGGTACGTAGGTAGGTACCTATTATTATTTTTTATTATTATTATTTACAACAGCGGCCTGAATGTAACTTAATGAGTAGGTAGGTCTACCGTACCCACTATTAATAAAATAGTTATGGTTTTATCATTAGAAAATAATAATATATCATCATCTGATTAATTTTTAATAGCTCCAGCTATCGCAGGGTCAAGCGACAATGGTCTTTGTATTATTTCTAAGCCGGCTTACACAATGACTTATTGTATGAAGTATCGAGCCTCATTTTTTGAATTATTTTTTAAATATTCAAAATTATGTTATTATTGTGACAAATTTCAAAACATGATGCTCGATACAGAATGAGTACAATACATCAGTCTGTAAGCTGGCTTCAAGTTTCATACAACTGAAATATTTTCATAGTTCAGGGTAATTCTCAATGATATTTAATTTAATAGTTTTCACTATTCATTTTACCATGAAGAAGACAGCAAACACATAATATATCATACTACAAATATTGTGAAAGATTAATACTGCACTGCTATTTAGAAAAGTACTGAATTCGTAAAACTGTAGGATTTCCATCAAGATATTGAAAATCATCATGATCTATCAGTTTAAAACGTCAAAACTTTACCGTACTTTTTTAAAGAATTGAAAAATTTCCCAATTCAAAACAAGAAATATTTGATTATGCATCATTCTGTTACCGAGCATTAAGTTAGATCAAACTAGAATAGGCTAGACTGGAGTAGGGAAACAAAAAAGTTTGCTACAACTATTTAAGAATAAATCGTATATTATAATAAATCATATTATTTACTTAAAAATCACACATTCACAATCAATATTTACTTGATATATTCACATTTACAATATACGGTATTTGAGAATACTTTACATTAGGTACATGTTCCCTACATTACAACATTATAACAAACAGTATTTACAAATAATTTACTTACAATATACTAAAAAATATCTCACACAAACTGCATTTGAAAATAATGATTCGCACATGATTTTATGCATAATTACAGATAGAACAACAATATTCAAAAAAATTAAACAAATGTGTTCAATTTTGAATGAAGAGACTATAAATTGTTTATTCATTCCTGAACAAAACACATTTGTTTAATTTGTTTCGTATGGAAACACTTCTTTTATCATTTTCCAATCTGGCCTTATGGAACATTCTCAGTCTTAAATAAAATTCAATGATTTTCCTTGTCAATATCACAGCATGGTTGTTAGGAAATTCATTCTCAAAAATGTGGCTATTGAGCTCCACAAACAAAGTTTCAAATTTACATTGTGTCAAAATATGATTAACCATTGAATCAATTTTCATTTTTTGGCAGCTTACAAATCTTAGATTTTTCTCAGATACCCTACAAATACTTATCACACTTTGTGAGGGATATGCAAGTCCCCCATTGTCCTTTCTGTTTATTAAAAAGTGGTGGCTTGAGGAGGAACAGCCAGAGAACAAAGCTCCCATGCAAATCATACAATTAAATACCTTGGCAACTTTGCCAGCAACATATCCTGCAATATAAACAATAATGTTCTCAATGTACTCTGAAAGCCTCACATCAATATTACAATCTGAGAAGAGATCCTCATCACTCAGATCTTTCTCAATAGGCTCTTTCCCTGTCAACTTATTGGTGGCGAACATTATTGGATCCAACTGCAAACTAAAATCAACCGTTAGCAATTCAGTTGGATCTTGTGGAACACAGTTTCCATTACTGCTTACCTTTATACCATTTTTTACAAGGAGCTGTTTATAAGCAGCTTTGAATTGTATTACATTTGGATTATTGTTCCAGCCTAAGCGGCCCCTTATACATGCAAAATACATTTCTAAGTGATCCTGTGACATTTTATACATAGGAATGTACTTTAGCTCTCTAGATACAATCAAGTCCTTGTACATGCCTCTGATGCCATGTATGAGGCATAAAAAGCCAACAATCACAGTTTTTCGGGGAGATTTAATCAATGGTTTCCCATCTTCCCTTTGCAACCCTAGCATGTAGTCTTCAGCCTCTTCCAGAAATTTGAATACATGCAAAGCATTGTTATCATTCAGTGCGCTTTTATAACTCTTGGCAATAGGATGCATTGAGTTCCCTATGTCAAAAAGCCTATTGACAATGCTGCAAAATTTACTTGTTGCCAAGCAGCCAACAAATTGGGGGTGTTTCAGATCCTGCTCCAAAACTTCAAGTGCTTTAGCAACTGAAGCACTCAACAGCTGGACAGCCAACTTCACCTTCATTTTTTGAGGGTGATATAGAATGTGCTTTTTCTCAATTTATTTGCGAGTGCCAAACCCTCACTTTCTTGCAGATCTAATAATTGAGAGAAAAAACGCCATCTTATCAGGTTCCCATCCTTGTCTATTAAAACACCCATATCATCAAGAGCATTGCGAGCCAATTTCAACACATGACATACATCTAAAATTATATATACATTTTGTTTTGTCAGAGGGTGCTGAAAAAATGAATTAAAACTACTTACATCGAAACTACATCCTAATTCTCGAGCCATATTTACATTACTGGATAATCCATCAAATGTTACAGATACAATATTTACATTGACATCATGCAGCAATGACAAACTCTGGTTGATGATGGTGCATTTGTCCTTGCTGCTGATGCCATTCACCAAAAAATACCCTATTGGTATCTTCCAGGATGCATTCAATGCAACTACCATCACAACAAGTACCTCCCTAGCTTCAAGCCCTTTCTCTCTCCCCTCACAATAAATATGCCCCATATCAACATACCCCAGAGTCTCCTTTCCATTCCAAATCACATCTCTTTTTATGGACATCTCATCCATCATGAGGCATGCATGAATCTGATAATCTTTACTATCAGTCATTTGTTTGATAAGAGCGAATGCTTCTGCAGTGAAGCCTGGATTGCCATTTACCACATTATACCACCTTCTCAAGGTTGCTGGATGTGGTAAACAATTATTAAAACAGTCCCTGACAAATTTATAACTAGCTGGAGAGTAAAAATACATGGTGAGAGCAAACCTTTTAACGTTGCTATATCCAGCATTTCTTAACGTTTACTATATCCAGCATTTCTTCCACTTTTTTCTAGATTGGTAAGTTCAATGAAAATATCTGCAAATTTATTCTCAAGAACACTCTCAAGTCCTTTGGTAATGTGTACCTTCTCCTTTAACTCTTCTATCATGTTGGACATGGATTTAATTTTTCTATCCCTAACATTAATCTTGGCAGCGTTATTATCTAACCTAGCTTTGTATTTTTCAATACTTTTCACCTTCCTATTGAGTACATACTCACATTTTGAAAGTTTATCTTCACTATTAATCTCATATGAATGGTCATGTAGAAGATCTTTCATGGAAGCTTCCACAGTAGAATGTCCAGATTCCTCCTGCATTTCTACATCACCATTCCCAGAATCCAAAGCAGCAGATCTTTCTTTTGGAGGCGGCCGTGTGTGCACCCTCTGCAAAAACAAAAAATATATACATAAATAATAGTATAATAGTAGGTATGGTATACGCTGTGATGTAAAGCTTTGAAGTATTTGATAAATAGTACAACATGAATTAGGAGTTTTTTCTGGAAAAAGTAGAAGAATAGCAGAGGTCTACTAAAATTTATCAATTTTATTTCAAATCAAAACAATAAATTGCCTTATTCCAATTCATACACAATACATAAACAGAAGTTTGAATCTATCACACAATTTCAGTATACGAAAAAAGGACATAGTATACTAGAAAAGTAGATGAATAGGCTAGTAATAGCGGTTGTACTCTATATCTATTGTATGATGTGCAAAAAATTTAATGAATCATAATAATATACAACTTGCTGTAAGCATGAAGTTTATTGCATGCAAGTAGGAGAAATTTAATTTGCTTTCCTCTAATCCTGTTGTATTTTGTTGTAATGATCAAGAGGCCATCAATTGTAATTTGACTCAGAATTATTTATGAGATTCTGGTTTGGAATAAGCTAGTCTTAACTCATGTTCTATTACTTGTACTTTATCAGAGAGAGACTCACTCATGAGAATTCAGTACATAAGAATTTGTTTTCATAAGGATATGGTCACACTACGAGCAAGTTTTGTGTTCCAGGTTTGGTTCATTATTACATTTAAGAAGCATAAAACTTGCTGGCAAGTAGAATTTACATTGAATCAAACCTGGAGCATGAAATGTGCCAGCAAACTTGCTTGTATTGTGACCATACCCCAATTTATATTGTTTGTAGAAATAATAAGAGTTTAAAAATTCCAGGAATTCAAACTAACCTTCTTAAGTGATCCAGGAAAATTGAAGATTGTAGGAATAGCTGAGGGCATCAAAAGCTTCTTATTTGGATTTTGCCAGAAACATGATGGTTCAAAATGTTCTGAGCAGATAACGCTGTAGATAGTTGGAACAAATCCCTCTCGTCGAATTTTTACCAACCACTCTTGAAGCCTTTTCTTGTCTGTAAGAGGAAAACTGAAAAAAACCATACAGTAATATACATTAATAACAAATTATGATTTTTAGGCAGATGTAGAAAGGAATAGTCAATTATTGTTATAATAGTAAGGGTTCTGGTTAACATGAGTTGTAGACCATGCATAGCCATATACGGATTAAAATTATAATCCTTTTCTAGAGCCTAAATTTTATGTAAATTAGACTAGTAAGGTAAGTCCCCCTACAAATTAATGTCCTTTAACCTTGTCCATATATATGCATAGCTCAAAAGGTGCTTCAGACCAAGTATAATACTTCATAATAAAAAATGACAAACTATAGAAAAATAAATTCCCAAATTTATTGTTGACACAAGTTAGACAGAATAGAAAACAAATGAGTTAGCCTACAGGAATAAGCTTGAATCAAATTTTAAGACCATCAATGACATGATCACTTCTCATTCTCTAGCACATTCTCAACCTGGAATACTGGAAACAAGTAGACTGGAGTAGAATTTCATTATTCTTATTTGTGCAATGCTATGAATTTAGAAGGTTAATTTGGAATTTAGAATTTAGAAGCACACACAATATAATGTAAAAAAGCGATGCTTGATAAACATACTTAGTGCTAGAGAATGGGAATCCAGGAATGACAAAAAGAGACAACGAAATAGAGAGAAGATATCAAGTATATTGTCGCCTCTTACAGTTAAATTCAACAGTTAATAAAACAAAAATTAAGTTGTATAATGAAAACCGAAAATAGAATCACTAAAATTTAGAAAGTTATCTCCGATATAGCTAATTCGATAGCCTACTCTATCTGCTTTACATTGAAAACGTTTTAGATTGAATCATAAGAAGCTTAAAGGACTCCAATTTCAGAAAGAAGAATTGAAAGTTACCATAGATGTTTCTCAGAAGTTTATCATGAATAACAATAAATATTTTAAAAGAAAGATCAACATAAGATTCAGAAAACTCTTAGAACATTTAGAACACTCTTAGGAACTTTTAAAACACTATCAAAATATCATCAAATATTAATAATGACTATCGATCTTTTTATTTCATTGGCAATTACAGATCATTATTATAATACATATAATAATATGATTGGGAGAAGACAACAGGCATAGCCCAAAACTGTTTTCACCCAAATTTTTACAAATAAAAGTTTCAAAAAAGAATAAGGTTAAGATTTCACTTTCACTTAAAAAAGTCCAATTTCCACTTCAAAACTAATGACTAGACTAAAAATTTTGAATTTTGATATTTAAAAACTGATTAAAAACAAAAATATTTCACTCAAATCTCTACAAATTAGAAATTTTTGAGTAATTTTGCAAAATTTTGAGCCAGAAAGAAACACAACTTCACTCCCCGATAATATCTATTCTGTATCTTTATATTATGAAAGCTGCAAAGACAAATATTCCTAAAGTATCACATCACGGAATTCTACATGGGAAGACTATTCAAAATATGTTATATCATACAAATTTAGAAAAGGCTAGGGTCCTTGAAACTTCAACCGATTCTTTACAACTTAAAGATGAAAATATTATTAACAATGGACTCTTAAACATTTTATGTACTAGTTCAACTCTAAGTAGTTTAGTAGATTATAGAATATAAATTTAAAGAAAACTGAAATTCCCAGCTGGATCCTTACAGAGAAAATATGGCCTCACATTTCAATGTAAAGATACAACCGAAAATCTATTACTCAAACCAAATTAATAAAATTTGTAATCTATTAATCCCCAATTTCCAAATCTCAAAGTTACGATTCAACAAAAAAAAGACTCTAATTCAGCACGTTTTAATTGATTAAATGGTTCACGTTTTACTCTCCCTTTTTGAAAGTCTATAGTCACTAAAACCCATTCTGTCACATCCGGAGTTCCTGGGACGTTTGTTTAATTTGGAAAATAGTTGTTACCTCAAAGCTGTTTCTTCTCTTTCTTTCTGTTATAGCTCTACAGCCCATTGTGGGCTTTGGCCTCCTCCACAACATTCCTCCAAACGTTTCTATCCATTATAAATCCTCTCCATCCTCTATAACCCATCCTTATCAAATCATCCCTTATCTCATCTTCCCATCGAATTCTTGGTCTGCTTTGTTTTCTTCTTGAGTGAAGCTTCTCTTTAAGCACTATTTTTGGCATTCTGGTTTCCTCCATCCTATAAATATGTCCGAACCACCTTAGTCTCTGTGCCTTTATGAAGCGTACTATACTACGGCCTTTTATTAATAGTTCAAGTTCAGCATTGGTTCTCCTTCTCCACTTTTCTCCTTCTTTTACAGGACCGTACACTTTTCTAAGCACCTTTCGTTCAAATACACTTAAATTATGTTGGTCTTCCTTAGTCAAAGTCCATGATTCAGAGCCATAGGTAACTACAGGTCTTATAAGGGTTTCATAAATCTTAAGCTTGCTGCTTCTACTGATGAGCCTGCTCTTTAGAAGCTTCATGTTGCTGTAGTATGCTCTATTTCCCGACAATATTCTTTGTTTGATACTGGTGCTCATCATATTCTGATTATTCAATTCAACACCCAGATAGCTGAAGTTTTTCACTCCCTCAAACAACCTATTATCGATTCTCAGACTCTGTGGAACCCTTCGCGCTTGACTTCTTGATATTTTCATGTATTTTCTTTTATTTTCATTGACTAGGAGACCAATCTTTTGTGCTTCTCTTTCTAGTAATTTATACGTGTCCTGGAGGATATCTTTTCTTCTGGCAATTATGGCTACATCATCGGCATAAGCACATACTTGATACATTTTATGAAAAATGCTGCCTCTCTTGTCAATGACGTCTATCACACGATGTAATGCAACATTGAATAGGAGTGCTGACAGTCCGTCACCTTGCTTTACGCCAGTATTGAACACAAACTTTCTACTTTTTCTAGACCCAACTTTTATCATGGCCGTAGTCTTGCTCATTGACATTTTGGCAAGTTTGATCAACTTCTTCGGTAAGCCATAATGCTCTAGTACTTTCCATAACTCACCCCTTATTATACTATCGAAGGCTTGTTTAAAATCGATGAATAAAATGTGTAGGTCGAGGTCATGCTCATAGAACTTTTCTGTGATCTGTCTTATTGTAAAGATTTGGTCTGCTGTCGCTCTTTCAGGACGGAAACCACACTGATACTCTCCAATGATTCGTTCTACATATATCGTCATTCTTTTGTTGATTACACTTGAAAGGATTTTATAAACTACACTGAGCAGAGTTATCCCACGGTAGTTGGAGCATTCTAGTTTATCTCCTTTCTTATAAATGGGACATAATGAGGCCTATGTTCCAGCATTGCGGCATGACTTCTTTCCTCCAAATCATACATATAAGCTCATGTATGTTCCGCACTGTGAAATGACTAGCGTATTTTTCAATTTCAATCTAGGCTCGGTAATTGAGCTCTACACGTCCAGATGGGACAGGAGACATCATACCCCAAGCTTCCAGGACTGCCATCGATTCAGAGGCATCTCAGCGGCTTAAAGACACACATTCACGAGACATTCATAAACTCATACATTGATGGACTCGTACATTGACCGCTGTTAGAATAAACAATAAACTATGATAATACAAATTAACTCAACTTCAGTTATATCATAAACTCAACATTATTTAGGTTCATTAACATTAGGTAAGAAGAGGTGAGTACATAGTATTCAATAGGTACAATACTTTAATTCACTAGTTGATTGAATCACTTTTTATAACAATGTCTTTCGAGTATTGTTGTTATTTTGTTCAGTCTGTTCTCTTACATAAATTACATATAGTGTAATTTAAAAGATAAATTACATGATAGGTGTTTCCTTAAGAATCTAGAAAGCTTTTCATTAGAATCAGCAAAACAAATAGTATCTATATCACAAATTACAGTCATTTAAATTTAGGTTAATGCTTCCTCTTCAGAAATATTATCAAACAAATATCTTGATTCCTTCTAATAGGTACTCTATATTTCTAATTCATTTTCTTTCAACATTTATCAGTTTGAATATACAAATACCATCTTCCATTACAAGAGAATCAAAAGGACTATTCTCAATTATTATACTTTAATAATATTACAATAAATATTTTGATGGAAGCTTTCATCGATAATAATTTCCTAAATTATATTATAATCTATGACATTCCTTTAGTAGCGGTTATAGGAGGAAAATTTCCATTGTAAGGCGACAACTCTTGATACTCTCTCGTCTTACATATCGTAATTAAAGCATTTACTTTTGAAGAAACTTCTAAAACACAAGCAAACTAATATGTGCAACAGAAGGTTGCACACCCAATAAAAAAAGACTAGAGCCAGCCAAAAGCCATAATAAATATTTAACCACTACATGAGTTTAAACAAAGTTATTGAGAGACTACATTATGTTCAGTTCTGTTACCCGCAGTGGACATATGCTGAATGAAGCCACATCACTTCTCTCGTCTTGCCGTGGACAGCTGTGTACGGCCATACTAAGTTCTCAACTATTGCAACTCAACCAAAGTCAACTGTGATTGGGAGTTACTATTTTCTAGAAAATATTTATCATAATTTCCACCAATAGAAAGGAACGGTACAACTACAATTTAAGATACATTCTCCCACCAAGTGACAGCTATTTTCCAAATTCCTAACCAAATAAGGCATGATTGATAATCAATCGGACACAAATTCCTAGACTTATAATGTCATGAACCAGGCTAATGCTCCAGGAAAATCAATGATTTTCCCAGTAGCATACTTTCTACGCACACACTTACAGAGTCGACACAACACAACACAGAAAAGCAAAGCAGTGAAATAAATTGTTATAACAGACTGACTTCTCATGATAATTCGCATAATCCTCATCATTCACAATTGGAACAATGAATATTGTTACAATACTCCCCCTTCTTGAGTGTAGAACACCAGGTTAAGTCGTAAAAAATTTGGCAGAAAACAACATGACAGTGCTCTCGGTAGCGCCCTGTAAAAGACTAATAACGACAAAAAGGGAATCATGCACCTCAAAATTTCAAATAATCTACTAAAGATAAATCCTTGGCTAACAAACTCGACACTTACTTATGCAAAACCATAGGGTTACAAAATAAACATACCGCACAGACGTAAAAACAAATTGCTGGAAACAGCAAAATGGGACACTAATAGGTTACCACAGAAATCAGAAACAACCTGTCCTTTGACAACATACAATGCCTCACTGCGAATACTTGACCAGATGAGGCATCTAGGATTAACCAAAGCCTGGCTATTCCCCTTTAAAATAAACAAGAAAACTAAGTAACTAAATATTATTATCAATGCCTACATCAAATAACTATGAGTATATACCGCTAGTAAAATAGTATCCTACCAAAGCCTGAAAGGAGACATCTCACCCATGAGGGATAACCATAATAATTTAGAGCCAATACATTTTCGTTCAAATTCTAAAATTAAGTTAGGACCAAGTATTCATCCCTATAGAACAGGATCAATAACTATGTGGAACAGGGAGAATCCACATCAATCTGATAAAGCCAATAATCAACAAAGATGTAAAAAAGTTCAGCGTGGGGGCGCGACAGTCAAGGCCTGTGACAGTAGAGGACTGTTTTCCAGTCCTCTATGGTCGTAGGCCTCGACTGTCAGGAGTGTACGAAAATTGAAGAGTCCTCTACTGTCGCCTAACGCAGGCGACATTTGAGGACTCTTTTTTTAGGAGTCCTCTGCGGTCGCAGGTCTCAACTGTCGGGGCTGTTCAAAAATTGAAGAGGCCTCAACTGTCGCCTAACGCAGGCGACATTTGAGGTCAACTGTCGCCTAACGCAGGCGACATTTGAGGCCACTTTCAGGAGTCCTCTACCATCGCTGGCCTCGAATGTCGCAGGTCTCGACTGTCGGGCCTGTACAAAAATTAGAGAGTCACTTGCTGCAGACGACAGTTGAGGACACATCCCACTGCGATACCAGACTGTACCTGTACTAATGGGTCAATAGTGCATCTTTATCTAGTGTTCAATAGATGTTATGAAATACATTTTGTAATGATTATAACATCTGATTTGTTGAAAACCAAATAATGGAAACTTCCTTCATGAAAAAAGCATATGAACTTTGATGGATCGTAGGGCTTATCTTTAAAGGATTTTCAGAACGAAAATAGGCCTATGACACTTGTCGGTATACAGGCCATTTTTGTGAAGAATTGCTGCTTAATCAGACAGAAAGACAGACACCATCTCTTCTTATAGATAGATAGATAGAAGATAGATAGATATATAGATTTGTCAATGAAGGAGGCATAATGCAGTAGTAATGGATTCCCATTACTTAAAAATATGTTTAGGGACCACCATTCAAGTACTGGAATGTATATCATATCAAACATACTATCGGGTGAACTTAATGCTCTTTCCAATTTAATAAGACTTGACCACCTTTGTTGACGAAACTTAATTGGAGGGTGGAAAGATGTGGGTTTCTTTATTCTACATGCTGAACTTAATAGAAATAAAAGTTCATTTATTGACATAAAACATTTTCCAATGCATAGTCAACATCAAAACAATTTGAAAGTTACAAAATTAATTAGCTTCAGAGAATCGAAAAAGGTTACATAGTACGATGATTAGAGTAATAACCTTCTTATATAATCTAGGAAGTTGATTTGAAAAATCGGCAACTTTATTTAAACATTCTACCTTAAAAATATTTTTCACAGTTTTTTTGAAAAATATACCCAAAATGTTTCTAACAATTACTATATATATTACAATCAGACATATAATTTTGTACCTATAATAATTTTGACTTATAATTTTGTAAAGCCACCTTTTTTGTGATCTTGCAATTTGTAGAAATTCTATTCTAAGATGATTATTCCTGCGCCTAGTATTTATAACTCGCACTTTGCGCTTGGCGGGGGCTTCGCCCGTGGCGAAATAATAACTTAGTAATAATAATTTAGTAATAACTTTACTAAATATTTTACTAAGGTAACTATGCAAATATATAGGTGTAGTGCATTATAATAATAAGTAACATTATGGTATGTAATATTGGTACAAGCAAGGCGGCACTTCGGAATATATATAAATAAAAATCGAGCCTCAAATTTTGACATTCAATTACTTTTTTATGTGTGCACCGAATTCTATTATTTTTTAGCTGTGTTCGTTATGTTCAGGACCAGGTTTATGGCCTATCAAATTTATAATTCGACTTCAGGATTCTTTCCTACGGTCCTCCAAAGTTTATATGAGTAATCCCTATGGGAGAATATTTTTGTGAGCTGGCCACACACAGAAATAAAAATCAGCTGTTATAATCATTGTGTCATCCAACAGCTGATGGTAGATAGTAGACAAGAGTGTGTGCTGCTCCGTAACCGCCTACGTATTTCATTCTAGACGCCCCGATTAAAAAAAATGACTGTTCTGTTTGTAACCATCCAGCAGTGCGGCCTCAGGTTAAAGACTTACTCATGCTCTAAAGACATTGCTTTGTTTCGAATAATTTTGCTGTCTTCAGTGATTAGAATTAATTGATTTTCAGTAAACTATTTATTTTGCAGTTGAAAAATTATAATTATATATATATAAATAAAATCCATTAAAATTAATAATTGGAATAATATGAATAATATCATTTAAAGTTACCAGCTGTATACTAAGCTAAGCATAGTGTGAAAGTTGTAATAGTTGTGAACATGAAAAAAAAGTAATCAAAAAAATCAAAAAGAAGTTAACATCCCCCGAAGCCTGTTACTTATGCAAATATCAGTTACTCATTCAGTTACATAAATATTAGTTACAGTTATTACAATAACAATATTCTAGTTGTTAGTCACATACAAAGTGAGTCATATGTATGGGAACCCTTCAATAAGTTGGAGACTCTTGTAGATATAATACTGTAACCATCAGGATAAGTTATTGGGCAAGTACCCTACCTTTTGACGTACAACTGAATTTCAACCCATCATAAGGGGGTGACTTAGAGGTTGTAACTCGCATATTTTTAATGTTTACACCCATTGTATGGTACATTATTTTAAAGGCCTTATTAAAACAAGGAAGATGGCATCGATAAAAATGTTTTATGGTACTTGTATCAAAAATGGCGGCTGATTAAAGTTGTAGTTTTTAAGGAAAAAACTGGTTTGAAATGAATTTTTTCTCCATTTCATCTACAAATTCAATGAATTCAGTGTCTCCAATCTTCAGTTTTCCATAAAATCCACTCGTATGGAATCCACTCGTATTGCTTTCGTATGCTTTGAAGTGTGTGTATATGGATCTTAAATTGAATGTATCTGCTCCCACTGTAGAATACTGGTTACAGATGTCACACTCGTGTATAAGAAGACATTTCTTCAGCAAATATCCACACACATATTGCAGCGCGTTTTCTCGCGGCAAATCTGTTGACCTGTAATCGGTGAAGTTTGGTTAAGTTTTCTCCAAACACAATGAATTTATCTGTAACATTATCAGTTTTTTTGTATGTTCATTTTCGGACATTTTTGTCAAAAGGGCATCAAAATCATGTGCACAGTTTTCTGAATCATTGTGTTAGAAATATTTTAAACATATTAGTGTTTTGAACGATCTTATGAATTGTATTGGAGTTGGATTGTTGCAGTTACCTCCTTGCTGTCGGATGGCCCCAAAGAAGTTTTCTAGACAATCCTGGTTAAAACGTCTCGTGGCTAAGTAACTGAAAATGTTTCTTGAACTCTCCCAAAATTGTAAAAATGCTTCGATGTTTTTTTTTTCAAACCTTTGAAGCACTTAATAGTGGCGGTAACATTTTCCCCTCTTTATTAAAGACCACAATACCATCAATCACGTTGGAAAATTCTCCTATCAACTCCATTTGATCAGTGGATCCTTTCCATACATCGTAATTGCTCCTTACTTTTTCTGGATCTTTACAACTCGTGTTTAATAAATCAAAAAAATTGTTACAAGTTTCGATGAATTCTGCTGTGGCTATTGCAGTAGTATCCAAGGGTCCTAGACTGACATGTGTATAAATAACACTTGCAACAGTGTGACTAAAAACGTGAACTGCCAAACTCACTTTCATTTTTTAGAATCCATTTTGATTTATGTGTGCTTCAGTCAATTTCCTAGCCAATCTTAGAGACTGTTTCTTATCTTTTTCAAAAAACTGCAGTATATGATTCCAAGAAGCTATAAAAATTTGATTTTTCGGAATTCGTGAAATCATACTTTAGTAGACTATTTCTCAACGATTTCATTAAATGAGGTATGTCATGTAATATGTAATATATTTTTTTATCATTCATAAAAAGTTTTGAGAGCATACACCTTCCTCCGTAGCAAATTTCAAAAAATTTGTTATTAGTATTCTCACATTCAATCCAGTTGTAATCAACATCTCTATAACTCGTTGGAGTATTGATCTAAAATCTTTAGAGCTGCATTCATGATTCGTAAAATGATAACTGATAGGTTGTTTCCAATTACCTTGTATACTTTTAATCATGAATGATTTGTATTGTTTACTTTTAATCTATTTGTATGTATACTTTTCAATTGTATACTTTTAATCAAGACCGATGTTGCGGGCTTCATTTGATTTTTTCCACAGTATTGTGAAACCCCACAGTATCGTCTTTGGAGATGCAATAAAATAGAAACGTTTCCAGTGGCATTTCATCATCGCTTAATATAAAATGTTTCTCTATCTCGTCCATATTACTTATATTTAATTTCAAACTTGAAAAAATAAAATCATTAATGCCTGGAGCATATTCCCATTTCTCCGTCATTAATCGCAATGTCCTTTCTGTTGGCAATTTGAAAATATTTTTCATGAATTTATATGCTTTGCTGCTTAGAAAAAACAAAGTAAGAGCCATTATTTTAAAATGTTTGCTGTATCTCATCCTCCCTGCATCGGTCAATGACGATTTCAGTTCCATTTTCACCACATCACTTAAATTTTTGCTAAGAACCTTTTCGCATTTTTTAATAAATTGCTCAGTTGATATTTCTGAATCTCTTTGTGTAAGTGAATATGTTTTACCTTTTCTCTAACCTTTTATTTCTTCTTTGCAAAACTCTTATCTTCTTCCGTAATTTTTCTTTTCGTGGAGTGTGTGCACTCAAAATTAGTTCCGTCTCAACAGAAATACATTTTCTTTTTCTTCCACTTGTTTCACATTGCAGATCTTCAGTCTGGAATAACATTAGAAATTCATTTATAGTATTATAGGTAACAGGATCTTCATTTAAAAATAATTCTGGCAAACTTGAGAACTATTATATTTATTTATTACATTCAATTACGAGTATTGTAACCTTTTTATTTTTGTTTATGAAATGACTAGTTACAGGTCATTATCAACCTTGAAAGTTTCATCAAGTGTTGGAATAAAATGAAAAAGATACTTGTTTTAATATTTATAATAAACCTATCAATTAGCCTTATGAATAAAAAAATTATGGGAAGTATTTAATTAATAAAAATATTCAAATGAACACTCAATACACTTAACTGGACATGTTAAACTGGACTTAACTGAAAATTTTTGAATGGAAATCAACCACCAATTCAAACCCTTACTAAACCGTTGTAATTGTACAAGTGACGAGTATTCGTTTGTTGTTTTCTAAAACATAAATGAAACCTAATTTTAAAATTGTCATATGATTAACACATCTGCAATATTTTTAATAACATATGCAATTTAAAGCTTGAAATTAACCAATTTCACTTAGAGATGGTGCCACAATCACCCGTCTCACCAATTATTTTTTACTATAGTCCAGAAGAGTTTGGAAAAGGCATTACAAGATGTGTTCATTATGAACATACATAATTGGAAGTGAGCTGTTAAAAACATTGATTTCACAAGTGGTTACAAAACTTAAAATCTTGAAATATAAAACAATAATAGGTACATCTGTTTGGAAATTGAAATTTTTCTTCACCTTATTTTCTTCAGTTTCAACAGTATTCTCATCTTGATTGGTATACTGCCCTGCTAATCAAAAGAGCAGTATCTGCCAAAACATTGTTTCTAGTTAATCGACCACAAACATTCAAATAGGTGTAACTTATGTTATTTTGAAGGTTTTGCTTTGAAATTTCACCAGTCTTCTATTTGGACTGTTTAAATTGGCCTTCTGGTCACAAAAATTCAATATTTATCTTTCTTCAATAAAAAAAGACACTTACTGCTTTTATCTTACCAGCTTTCCTAAGCGTAAGAGCAGTAACTAATAGTTACTGCTCTACTCCTTAGCAAAATTAGAATATTCAGTAGCAGTAAGTGAATTTAGTCACATGCCTAAGATTATATTTTTGAAGCAAGATTCAACTAACCATCATCAAACATTTCAATCATTCACATATAAAATATAATAAGTAAAAATGAAAAATAAAAAGCAAAAACCTGCAAACAACAATAAATTTATTACACTGACATAATTTTTCTAATTGCCAGCTCATATTATTTCAATACAGATCAACATTTTGCTAAGATGATACTTTCGAAGTTCAATATCGATTATCAATATCCCTACATGAGTAGATAGTGAAAATTTTAAGAATGTTACAGTTAGTTAGCAAGTTAATTAGTCAGTACATTCTGTTGGCAACGATTCCCAAAATAGTTTTCTGTTGTCAGGGATAATTCCTTCAAGTGCATTAAGGAGGTTTTTCTTACTCTCTTCTGAGAATCCTTGAGGCGTTGTGATAATTTTAGGATCTGTCATTCTTTTCTTCTTCAAAACTCGGGTTTGTAGAAAGTCAAGTACTTTAAAATCTTCACTTTCTTCATAAGTGTTCTTGTATTGTAGAGTGTAGCTACCACGGATGGCTTTCAGCTGCACAATATCCTTTAAATAGATTCTTTCAGCTGTTGACTTCATTTTCGCCTCAGACTTCCAATCCTTCCAATCAAAAAAGTTATTGATGGACATCTTCATCACATTGACATGTCCATTGTTGGCTTTTTTAACTGCAGTTACAAAATCGTATGTTTTTTTCTGTCTTTTGAGTGACATCTCGACTTGATGGTGGAAGCTATCAGCACTATTGAAAGAATGTCCAGGCTCGAAATAGAAAAATGAAATTTCATCTGCATCAATTTCCATCGAATTGATCATTTTCACTAGAAAACTAAACAAGCACCAATTTTTATTTTGTGCACTACAATTGTCCAGCCATAAAACTATGTTTTTCATGTCTCTGTTCTCTTTAAAAAAAGCATAAAATGCACTTACCAAGTCTTCTTTATTCCTTCCTCGCAATGCAGAGTGCCAAAGTACTGCATAAGGTTTTGCCTTACTTTTTTTACCAACTGGTGCAAACGTTTGGTTGAAAGCAGTAAGTCTTGGTGCAAATATTACTTGCTGAAACATTTCAAGTCTTGGTAACATGATAACTTTTTCAAGATCTGCACTAACACACAATGTAGAGTCAACTCTAAGACTTCTCAGCATACTGTCTGTAACGTTCTCTACTATCTTTAACTAGCTTCTTATGTTTTTTCCAGATGGAACAAATTTCACAATCATCAATCAAGTTATTTTCATCATGCTCATAGAGGTTGAATTCCTCACACTGCTCACACTCCTCATTTCCCAATCTTGCGAAAGATATCCTTCTCTCCTTGACAAATCTTCTGTACAATTCATATGATACTGAATTTTTAAAATGTGGATGTTTTTGAAGAAAATTTCCATGCATCAATACAATATTTAAATCACTTGGCAAATAACGAGTCAAAGGTGTATGTTCCCTTCTGTAATGTGCAATTTGTGGATTAAATGACTCAATATGAAGAATAATTTCTTCATGTGGCCCTTTATTTACAGAAGGTTGTCTTCCTCTCATACTCATGTTAGGTTTGATTGACCCTTTTTCTGCTGAGAGAATTGTATTTACAAACTTGTCGTTTTTCTTATTGAATCCAAGGGTTGTCAAGAAAAACGTTTTACATACATCATGTCTCTTGTCATCTCCATCAGTTAAGTAGTATTTTATTGTTTTATTTCTTCTCAACTTATTCTCTTCATCTGAAACAGTAACTGTCCTTTTATTCACATCAACTCTTTCACAGCTATTAAATACAAATGTTCTTCTGTCCTCATATTTTTCAATGTTTCAAAATTGCTCATTTATGGAAATTCTTCGTTCTTGATCAATTTTTGCCAAACAATTCTTTTTGCAATTCTCACAAGGTGGATGAATTGTATGCTCCCTCTTAATAGCATCAGTCTTAATTTTCTTTCGTTCCGTTGATGTGGATTGATTTTTCTTCCTTTTGCGGATTAGTTTGTCATCTTTTCCAACGTTATTGTGCATTTCAATATTCTCATTGTCTTCAGCAGCTGGAGCAAGTGAATCCTGTTGTAGACTTTCAACTATAATGATGGGCAAATCTAAGCCTACTTGGAGCTCATCAACTGTATTAATATTATATTCACAAGCAAATTCAAATTCATTGTCACTGTTCTGTCTGTTCACATAATTTTCACAAGCTAATTTAAAATCATTGTCAATGTTCTGTCTGTTCAGATCATTTTCACAAGCTAATTTAAAATCATTGTCAATGTTCTGTCTGTTCACTTCATTTTCACCAGCAAGTTCAAAATCATTGTCACTGTCCTGTCTGTTCACTTCATTTTCACAAGCAAGTTCAAGTTCAATGTCACTGTTTTGTCTGTTCATGATATCAGTTTGTTTCTCTAAATTCATGAAAATATGCTCACCTGGTCCACAAATGGGCTCACTTGTGTAAATTTTGCCTCTCAATGCTGGTACTGGTTCCTCATTTGTTGTAGTAGCAGGTTCAATTTGAATACAGTCTTCAGCTGCTTTTGCACTAGTAGATGCTATTTTATTTAGGAGTACCATCTTCCTTGTTCTTGATGAAAAAATCTTAAGTTTCTTCATAACTAAAACACTGATCACAACAACAAATCACAAGAAACAGTAAAATTGTAGTTGATCAACAGCTTACTAACAAGCAATCGAACATAACCTTCAAAAGCAAGGAATTTGGCGCAAATTGGCAGTATATGATCAGCTGTTCACAAGTTTACCAAGCATGAAAGCAGTATCTGCTCTATACTAAGGAAATGAGCAGTATCTGAAGATAAGATAAACGAACGCGCAACTCACTTTTTAAAAAAGTTTTATTTAACGAATAAAACACATACATAATGGCAGCATGACTATTGGTAACGGAATGACACGAGAAATAATCTTACAGAGGTTTAAATACTAGTACAAAGTGCTTACTCTACAGTTCCTAAATCTATTGTCTTATATGTATATAACTCCTCCCCCCTTAAGATGAAGGTGTCCTCACCTTCATAAGTGTAGCTGGGGTGTAAGAAATATTTTAGAATTTTCTAAGTGAGATTGAACAGTATCTAATTTCTTGTCTGGAATCACAAGTTTATTGAATACATGAGAATGAAAAACAACATATAATATAAGTATTAAGCTCGCCATTAATATATAAACTACATATTCTGATAAGTTGCTACTAACTACAAAATCTTCAAGAATCAGTAATGGCTCTAAATAAGTATTTGCTTTATGTATTTTGTCAAAAGTAAAATTAGTGATTATTTTATTTTCATAAGTCGGTACTTCAGTAGGATATAGAATATTACTTTCCCAAAATGTATAAGGTTTACTAAAATTTAACCCTTAGACTACCAAACTATTGCTATTCACTTGTCCCATAAAATACCAAATTATTTTTTTCTTAATTTTTCAAATATTAACATGGATATTCATAAAAGTGCCAAATATGAATATGAAAAAAATTGTAAAAAAATTCCATCATCACAGGAAACCCGGAAAACTTGGAAAATGTTTTGGGACATATTGTCCCACTTGTATTTTTGGGTGGGACCATATATCCCAATGGTATGCTGGAACAAATAGTGACCAATTTGAGCAACAACATATTCAATGTAATTCAATATATTTATTGTAAATATTAAAAATGATTCAATGTAATATTATATCAATGTCATCTTATAAAATAATCATACAAATAAAATAATTGAAATAATGTACAGTATTGAAATTCCAATGTTCTGGAGACATTATTATTCATGATAAGGAGTAAAACACGCATTGCAAAGGGGCATATTGCATGCACCACATATTAAGCTTGTTCTCTTTTCTTTCTTTTCTTCAGCACACCTGACACAACGACGACGGCCTTTAGCCGCAATTGGTAGATGATCACCAATATTCAGCATTGTCCTGGATTTTTTAGATCGAGGCCCTCTGGAACTGCTGAGCTTGCGTGATACTTTAGCAGTCTGACGACCTGTGAGAACCAGCTGTTCAGCTAGTTCCACTAAGTATTGCAGGAACTTCACTTTCTTCTTCGTTATTTGTACGACTTTTTGGTCGTGCGTAGTCGTGCGACTTAAGTCGCACGACCTGAGCTCTCACATTGTAGCATACTTTCCGTCATAGTTGCTCCTCGTATACAGTAAGCTTTGGGCACTATTTAGAAATTTTAGACTTTAAATATATAATTTAAAGTATGGATGGGTTGTTTTACTTGTTAGAGAGTAATAGTTTGTTGACAAGGAGAAGAAGAAAAAGACGTCAACGAAGAACGGAATGGTTAATGAGATATTTGTGAAGAGAGAAGAGAACGGAGAGTTTCACCATTTAATGAGTGATTTGAAAAATCATCTGGAAAAATTCTTTGACTACTTCTGTATGAGTTTGGACACATTCAACTATATTCTGGAACAAGTTAATACAGGGCTGACAAAACACAGCAACTTTCGCAAAGTGATATCACCGGAAGAGCGTTTGGCTGTTACACTGAGGTAAGTAGTCAATAAAACAACATTTCTACTGTGTTTACTTGTATTTTTCACTATTTTAACTATGTTTACATTTTGGTAGTTAATAAATTGGACTCTACGTATTAAGGCTATTATAAACTGAAAATGGTCAAAAATGTCCAAAAATTAAAATAACTCTTATGTGTCTATAAATCTTCCTGAACATAAAAAATTAATAATGTGTGATCATAAAAAGTTATATAAATGTGTTTTAGGGTACTAAACTCTACTGCACATTTTCCATTTGACACATTTTTAACTCAGAGATATGTAAATATTTTTTTAAACAATAAACCAAACAGGTCACTTATTGGGCTATTTTAATCTTTAGAGATGAACTTTTGTAGGATCGAAATCTTCAAAATACGTTTGTTGCCCCTGTTGATTAGATGATGTAGCGTTTGTAGGACCATGTAATTCATACTTGAAGATGAGGAATGACTTCGACATTCATCAGCACTAGATGAGTGGAAGGAAGGGCTCGGGGAATACTGTTGAGTGTTTTCATCATCAATCACTCAAATAATACTTGCACGTACTGCCAGCTGACGAGCAGGGGGTACCCGTTTTAGAAAAGGGTGCAGTCTCATCAAAAACTGCATTTCGCTATCAGCCATATTCCCTTTAAAAAGTTTTAGCTTTTCTTTTCAATTTTGAGAAGTTTGTCGTCAATAGTAGATGTCTCCTTGGGCCGTTTGGATGCTTTCTTCGGTGGTGACTTGAAGACAGTCCGGGAGGGTATTTTTGTTTGTGTTGATGGTGACAGAATTTATGGTGAGGTCGCAATATCATTTCTGGGGGAAACTCGCTTAAAACGTCGGGCTCTGGCTCATCACGTTCATCAACCTCAGATGGACACTACCTGTCAAGTCTCTTGAAGTAATTGTATCTTTTAGAAACAACATGATTTTGTAATACGGCCATTTAGGGATATACTCTTCTCCTGGGTCACCAGATTTATGCGCATTAGCTCTTTTAAATTCCCTCCTAAAAATGTCTCGTATACCTCTCCATTTCTTCTCAACTTCTTCAACTGAAACAGAAAATTTGCGGTTTCAAAATGTCTAGTTTCAAAATTTTACACGTAGACCTATATGAAAGGTTCCAAAAACTTTGTTGACATATGACAGTGGAGTCCGGTTAATCCAAACTAATTGGGACCGAACATTGTTCGGATTAGCAGATTGGTCGGATAAGGAGGAATGTTATGAAAACAATATACGGCGTCTGTTGTGTTGTATTATGAATGTATGGTACAAGGACAGATGTTTATGAACAGCCCGAACATCAAAACAACACGCTCACTATATATGCAAACAATGAGTAGAGGAATTTATTTCATCACATTGTATTTTAAGATTAGAAAAATCTTATAGTTTTTTTTTTAGGTATTTGGCCACTGGATCGTCTTTCAAAACGATTGGCTATTGGTTCCGAATTGCTAACAATACTATTGGTCGCATTGTCCACGAAACGTGCAGGACTATTTGGGAAAAACTAGTGGAAAAACACATGAATTTCCCGTCAAATGAAGAATCCATCAGCATTTCAGAAGAGTTTTGGCGGTGATGGAAGTTCCCCAATTGTATGGGTTCCATCGACGGGAAGCATATTAGTATCAAAGCCCCTCGACACTCAGGCAGCTTACATTATAATTACAAGCAATTCTTTTCTATTGTTCTGCAAGCTCTTGTTGGTCCAGACTACAGATTTATTGCCATAGAAGTTGGAGCGTACGGTAAAGAAAGCAATGGAGGAGTATTTTCGAATTAAAATTATCAAGAATGCTACAAAATGGTTCCCTCAATGTTGCTTCAGAGCGAAAATTACCTGATACTGAAGTGTTCCTACCTCATGTAATCATAGGGGACGAGGCATACCCATTAAAGACCTTCCTAATGCGCCCTTACCCTTACAAAATGCAGGACGTGAACAATTAGTTTACAATGAACGTTTATCATTAGCTAGACAGGTCGTTGAGTGTGCATTTGGCATTATAACCAGAAATGGAGACTGTTAACCAAAGCCATTGAAGTTGAGCCCGAACGAGCTGATGTTATAATCAAATGTATTTGTCTCCTTCACAACATCGTTATTGAAAGAGAGCACGTACCTTTAAACTTACCTACAACCAATCACTATAACCACAACGTACCCACTTCAACTCGAGCAAGTACTCTGGGTGAAAACCGAGCTGCTAAACGAGCATATGATATTCGAGAACAATTCAAGACTTTTTTGTAAACAATCCCTTATAAATCTCGAACATTATATACATATAGTTTGCTAGCTTAACCTTGTTTCCTAGCATATCATAATAGGTTGATACTTACAACTTGCTATTCATATGTATCTAAGGAATGCATTTATGTAAACACAGATATAATAATAAAACTAATTTAAAGCATTTAGCCTAAATTATTTATTACATTTACCTTTGATCTTTGATTCTTGGGCAACTTCGTTCCATAGGTGCCGTTGGACATCTCTTGAATGATAGTATTCACTCTTTTGATTCCAGAGGCTTTCCCTTTCTTTGATCAACATAATCAAACTTTCCATATCCATATTGAATAAAACAATACACACAAACTCTGCAAACACTCAGTTTGGAACACTGTACAAGATACTCAATTCTATAAAAGGTCGTACCAAGTCGATTGAAAATCCCAGCTAGTCGGGATCGAGTCGCAGGTCGGATCCAAACGCACGCAGACACACGACTAAGGCCCGATTTCACCAAACACCAAACCAACAGTTTAACAAAATGAAATCTGCTGTTTGGCCGTAAACGACAGAATCGAATTTCACCACACTCGTTTAGGGTCACGTGACTCCGAAAACTCCAGTTCAAACTTACCGGCCAAGTTTGGTCGGTTAGCCTTCGAAAACGGGTGATTATAACCTATAAACAGTTTTATATCGCACTACTTTCGCGTTTTTGTGTAGCCTACTGTAATCGTAAGAGCTGAATGTTAGGTCACACACACTCATGTATTGACATTTCAAATGTTGTTCAATAGTCAGTTGATTATTTTGATATTGTTGGATTTAGTTATAAGTTTGTTAGTTAATTCATTAGGCAGTAGTTTATTAAAATTGTTGAATTCGCTTCCTATTTTTAACCAATCCAACAGTTTCAATAATTTATTTAAAGTAATAAGTCTTCTTACATTCAATAATATTAAAATGTTTTTCTATTAGATCAATCAGAACTGTTCATATATATATGCAGAGGCTCCCCAATCGTTTTCCCACTCAACGTTTTCTCCATGAGTTTCTTATTAAACTAGGTACCTAATATATATAAATGACCCAATTAAAACTAATTAACAGATAAAAACGAATAAATTTTCGATTACAAATAATACCTATAGCTAATTTACAACACCGGAAAAACTATAGAAACAAGAAAAAGGCAACTTATACGTATATGTATGACTGTTTGGTTTGCAAGGCATTTTTCCAAGTGTATTGAAAAACATTAAGGTATTACTTGTACATAAAAAAGGCGATAAAAAACTTCTGACCATCAATTATTGTACCTGTGATATCCAAAGTATTCAAGGCCATAATGCAAGACCAGATATCAAGTCATTTTGAAAGCTTTGGTATGTTTACTGAAAAACAATTTGGCTTCAGGCCATGTAATGAAGTTACAAGACTAGTAAATAGTGTTGTTGATTATTTGGATAAGGATCTTTCTGTTAGCTTTAGGTCATATGCTGGTATGTCTTACGATATGGTACTGGCATAACATACTTAGTAGCAAACTTTCTTATTATGGCTGCAATTCTGAATGAATCGATCTCGTTATGTCATATTTAAAAGACCGCAACCAGATTGTTTACAGAGATTGTCAGTTCTCTAAGGGCAGGAAGGATCGGTATAGGGTCACTCAACGCTCCATACTTGGAACATACTCATTAATAGCCTACATTTTAATGACATAATTTGTAACATAGAAGGTACTCATAAAGCAGGATTACTTTTTGCTGATGATTTTAATCTCAAAGTTAGTTGTAAATCCAAAACAGGAGTACAAAATTTTCTAGATGATAGCTCTGTACTCCTTAATGATTCATGTGAATAATGAAATCTCTCATTGAACCTAGAAAAAACTCTAATATTATGTCCACTTACAATAGATATTCAATCACCTATTCAGAAATAGGAATAATATCAGAGCTCAAAAGCTCAGGATCACTACTTTGCAAAAAAATCTTGTGTATACATCTGTCTTTAAGTATACATCACTTGTGTATACTTGACAATTCTTTACTACTAGGAATCAAATCATTGTCTCTTGCATTCTTCAGAAGAAAATTGAAAACTACTGAAAGCCTAAATTTTATATAGCATACAAGAATTTTATGTGATTGACTAGACCAAATATTTGCAGACTAGTACTATTATGTATTATCTAGTACCTATTATTGACGTTTGTAAATGCATTGTTAACAATGTCTTTAATAATGAAGATTCTTATTCGTATTGAATGTTAGAACAACAATCTACGAGAGCACAACAAAGTTTTTAGGTTATAAAATGACGTCAAGTGGGTTCACTGCCTTCACAATACCCCAAAACGACGGTTTCGGAATCTTTGGTCAGTTTGTGCTGGTGAAATCCGTCAGCATTCAAAACTTCTGTTCAGCCAGGAACCACAGTTTCGAAACCGGCGGTTTCAGAAACTTTGGTGAAATTGGGCCTAAGTCGGTTGCAGTGTGAGAGCGCTCATTATATTTCTACTGTCGGGAATGTTCATGCATAGTCGCACGATTACGCACGACCAAAAGTCGTATGAAGTTGGTTCCAGTGTGAGACCGGCCTAACCCAAGTCCCAACACCAAACCCACCATGAACTCATGTGCACAAGCCTACTCTATGCTCACTCTGATAGGCTTGTTTTTGACTTGGTTTAGAGACCGAACACAAACCCACCGTGAACTCATGTTCACAAGCCCACTCTAGGCTCACTCTGAAAGACTTACTCTGAACTTGCTATGAACCAAGGTTTTGGTTTAGCCCTCAACAATTTTCAAATTATATTATCTCTTGTAAAAAAGTGAAACAAGCATTATTTTTGTTGGGGACTATAATGAATTTGTCTTTGTTGTTGAATAATTTAATTCAAGTGTTTAACTATTATGTTTATACACATCAATTACTATCGTGATCAGATGCGATAATAATATTGATTAGTATTAATTAATATTGATAAAAATTAGTTGAACACTTTAATTGAATTATTTAACTACAAAGACAAATTCATTCTAGTCATCAACAATAATAATGCTTCTATTTACTTTTTTCACAAGAGATAAAGAAATAAAAAATATAAAAATATTACAAGCATTTTTCTGGCTTTGCCAATAATGATTAAAAAACATCAAAATGGCTTATGCTGAATTAATTATTGCGTCTAAAATGCTCTCATACATGTAAGTATATGGAAAAAGCTTCAGCAGACTAGATTTAAATAAGTTTCAGCAGTTATTGTGTGAAAGATGGACAAGAGTGTGTTGTACAGCGTCACCAACCAACAAATGGATGAACAGAAATTCAGATAAAGCTTTGATTCAGATTCTCTGACCTATAAAACATGAATATAACCTAAATATTCATTATTTTAAGCAGCGGACAGTCAAAACTCTTATTTAATTACCTTATTATATGTATATTTAATATAAAAGCTGTTTCACAACATTAATTTTTCAGCCCACCTTGTTATATGAAAACATTAATGTTTTCATTATTAACTACTAAAAGATAGATTCATAAGATTAAAATAAAGACTAAATATAATCATTCTTGAGTGATAAACAATAAGACAAAATTTATATTACAAAATTTTAATAAATTTAGATTACAAATTATCTGTTAGGTTTAGAAAACAAGACGTTCACATTTCAAGATGATTTTATTTATTAAATAGCAGGTTGCTCAAATTACAATGCTGCAGCAAATTACAGTTTTGTAGATAGTTTTCTGTATTATCCTTCCTCTTCTTCATTTTCGTTTGAAAACACACCCACTTCAGAACATCTGTGAAAATACGTACAATATACATAAGACTATGAAAATTAACATTATAAAGTAACATATCATAACCTCATAATCATGTTTAGGGAAGGCTCAAGGTACAGTGACTATATAAAGAGTGACTATCTCTATAAAGTCACTGTAGCTAAAGGGAATTCAGTGTCGGCCTGATGACATGGCAAGGAACTAACACCCTGCTTTTAACAATTATAGAAATCGTGCGGAACTTGGTGAGCCTTGGCCTTGAACGGAGAACCAGCTAAACACCGGTTAAAACCCCCCTCCCTCTCTCACAAAATTACCCCTCAATAATTTACCACCCCATAAAATTTTTGGCATCCCCCAAACCCGATTTTCAGCTGGTTCTCCGTTCAAGGCCAAGGCTCACCAAGTTCCGCATGACCTCTAACAGATCTTATTAAAAATTATAAATAATGTACAAATGATTAATTAGTGCAATGAACACATTTGCTGCAACATCTAAAATGGTGACAGTTTCTGCAATGCACAAGAATCTAGGCAAAGTGATTGGCCAAAAGTCATAATTTCGGCATATCAAATAACAGCAACACAAAATGAGAACTGTTTATACAATATAGACTTCGTTAACCACATTACTGTAATGTTATTTAAAGCTGTGCAAAGGATAAAAATAAACTTTCTACTGGTGATATTTTTCAAAGTTTTCAAGTTTTTCGATTTGTATACTATCAAACTATCAAAATGAAAAAGTTTTCTCAGGAAAACATTTTTTCCGATCATTACTTTTTGAGATATGAGCGTCTAAAGTTTAAATTTTTGGGACAGAACATTTCGAGTTCGGTAAGAGATATATATATCCATGAGATTAAAGCGGATAGATTCTTTATGGTATTGTTGATCTAGTAAAACAAAACTTTTCTGAAAATATCAATTTTTGAGAAAGTTATTCAATTCACCAAAAATGACTCAGTTATACAGTACTGTAACTCGGTATACAGTAATACAGTACAAGTATACAGTAATTTAATAACTCACTTTCGACCTAATCTGTATTTTGCCTGTTGCAGCCACTTTCCCATAAAGTTTTTCACCACATCCTCCGTTGCCGCTGGGTAGACCTGCCTTACAGCTTCTGTAATCAAACATATTCTTGAAGAAACTTCAAGAAATTCTAAGTTTTATGACATAGCAAAGTACAAACTCTAATGGATGGCATTGTACTACAGTAGACATTTTTGTTGAGCTACCTATAAACTGGCTGTCAGTCTAATGGCTCTATACTCCGTGTGTAATTGATTTATTTGTAACCACTAAACTTTCATTAATGTGCCAGTTTAACATTCACCCGTGTGATATGAAGAAGACACACTATCATATTAATGTTTGATTTTTGCAATTAATAAGTAGAAATCAGTTTTATATATATCAATGAGAATACTTTTTGTATATTTTATTTAATGATTTTTAGGATGCATTGGTATAACCTGCCAAATTTTAATCTGACTGGGTCCAAATCAGATTACTATAGGAAAGAGGGAGACTGCTGTATCATCATAATATGTTAGCTGGAGCACAGCTATACTACAGTCGGCTGAGACTAGAGTATATTCTAGACTAGAGTCTCAGAATTTCTGAGACAAACATCACAATTGCAAACATCACCTGCTTCTATTTTTCATTTAAATTTTCAAATTGTTATTAATTGGGCAGTATTTCCGCTGTAGGAATATTCAACTGCAATGTTGTAGGACATTAATCTCCGGAGGCAATTGTAGACCATCGTCTTTATGTCCTTTCCCCCAACTGAAGTCAGAACTTTGAACTGAAATGAAAAAAAAATTAGTTGATTGTTTGACTAAGTGGATAAATGGAGATGAACTTTGAAAAAGATTTCATGAAAGTATAAGTGCTGTATTAATTTGTGAAATTCACAGATCCAAGACAGCAAAATTGTAAAAATATACTATCCTGTGTTTTCTTTAAACACAATTTGAAGCAAGACAACACCAAAGTCCCAAAATTTATCATTTTTCTAACTAGGCTACTGGTTGAATTATTCTAAATACTATTTTGTTAATTTTTCAATTCTCAACTTCTTTGTGTCAATAGTTTTTTTCTGTGTATATACTTCATAATGTTTCCAATTAATCCGTAAGTCATACATTTGTTTTTTAGAACTCATGCCCACGCTTAGACTATGTGTCTTATGGGTAGATTGTTTTCATTCCCTACTATTTAATATGACTATTTCGCTCATAATTGTTTTTGTTTGTATATTATATTGTGTTAACACATTATGTTTTGTAAATCAATGGGTTCAGATAAATAAATTTGAATTTTAAGTCGGACAGTGACAGATGGCGGCAAACTCAGTTGATTTTCTCAACATTACTGTACTGTTGGGCTCCTCCCTTTTGTTCTCATTGGTTGGCTGTAAACAAGATAGTTGTATAGGAAGCGGGGTTGACAGACTTGCTATTGCTGGCATAGGTAATCTGGATTATCAATAGGCAAGACTCAAAATAGAAAAAATGTCACATAAAAAACACACTAACTTACCAGCTGCTTCTTAAATTGAGGTTTTTCCATCATTTTCTCCAACTCTTCCATTTCCTCCAAACTTTGTACTGGTATTTTTCCTAAAACCTCGTAAGATTTTTCATCGGTGCGTTCTTGACGAGTGTTTACATTGAAATGCTCATTTATTTTTTCATTTAATCTCTTCACGACGTCTGTGAGGTCTGCAACCGTTTCTTGTAACTGTCCCACAACGACGAATAGTCGATTACAATCTGGAAATACATAATTAATTTAAAATGTATCCAAAGTAGTCAGTATAGAAAAAAATCAATGCAACACATGTATCTGCAAATTGGATGTTTTTTGAGTTGTATTTATCTCACCCAGAAAGATATGTAATAACGGCAACTATGGGAAATACAGCTATTGAGTTCAGAATACCTTGAAGTGAAAAATACTTTTATGTAGTACAACAGTATACAAACGTGCAGTACATATGTGGGGCGCAGGCAATCTAAATGAATGTGATTTAATTATAATACTCCTCATCCTCAACTATAACTAGGTACTCGCCTGACAGACACTAAAACAAGCTAATAAAAACGTTATAAAATAATAAAACATACATAATCCAATTTACTATATAAAAAACAATTTGAAAAATTATTTATAATTGAATGTATAATTAAATTGAAATTCCAAGAAACAATATATTAATCACACAAAATAAAAAACATCCTAGTGTTGTTAGTAATTAAATAGTTTCAGGGTGATAGAATTAATTGTGACAAAATAAATGGAGCGTTTAAGTGGGATCATATTGGAGATATGGTTAATTTGATAGCCTAGAGTGTTATTCAGCAATAGGCCCCTAATTTATATGATGCATGTTAAGCAACTGATGTAAATGATGAGTGCTAAATATCCAGCTGCACAACCAGCACTGTAACTGTTTATAAACTGTTACATTTACAACTGACCATTAAATTATTCATAAGGATTAATTGTACTTTAATGTAATTGAACTCACTCTCGTTTTTGCAATCATTTGTCGATGTGCTGGGTGTTGTGTGTTGATGTGCGTCAACAGCTGTGGACGAGGAGTATATGATTCAGAATCAGACTCAGATTGATGGGTTGAGGGATGATTTTGAGTTAGTATGATGGGAGGAAGTGCAGGGGAAGTTAGAAATAGGGGTCTGGCGAGTGGGGTGAGGGGACATCTATTTTCAGGGGGAGTAAAGTTACTATCATTCAAGACTTCTTGTGATGATAGGATAGGATGCTCTTGGATAAAGTCTGGCTGTGGAGGAAAGGATGAAAGGGAAGGATATTCTGGGAAAGAGGTATGTTTTCTAGTTGGTGCTGGATCATCATCTGAATCATCCTCTTCTTGAATATCCTCTCCAGGAAAAAGGAAATTTTTTGGTCTCCTTTTCCTTTTTAATTCCTCTTCTCCATCATCACTACTCAAATTGGATGTTACTGCTGCTTTTGGCAGTTTTTTTCTTGGTTCATCATACGTTTCTAAAAAATAGAAATTAAAAGAATTATTATTATTTTGGTAAGAAAATAACACATTGGTCCCATGGACCCAGCTACCAGTGGTTTACAGTGGTGGTTTAGAGGCTATCGCTCTTACTTCATTGATAATATCGGGGCACCGAGCTTCGCTTGTTATTGATAAACAAAATTCAATTCTTTAAAATGATTGGGGAAGGACTAACAAGCACAGCCAAAAACTGTTTCTTCCCCGATTTTTGATTTATACACTATAAATATTCCAAAAAATTGGTTATGTTCCATACACTTTAATTCAGGTCAAATTTTCAGTCCAAATATTTGAAAACATTGAAGTTCTAATTTAGATTGTTTAAATACCAAATTCGATGATTGATTAAATAACAAAATAACACTCACTAATCACTTAGAACTGTAAAATAATGATTAACATGGAATATTATGATAATTATATACCATCTCATGTCAACAAATCAGATTATTTTGATCGAGCAGTCAATTAAAATTTATAGATTTCTTGCGAGATACGGTAAGCTAATTGATTACACAGCTGATCTCCTACACGGGCACACGCATCTTCTGTTATCGACAGACGACGAAATTATCTGTTTTCCAAGGATGAATTATCCTTCTCATGTCCTTCAGCAAGTTTACCCAGGGATGAGACCTAGTGCAATCAAATTTTTATATCATAAACCTTCTATGTTCCAAATTTCGTGAAAATTTAGAGCCGTTTTCGAGATTCGTTTAACATAAATAACCAGATATAAAAATACAGAAATTACTTGCTTAATATAATAGGATATAATCCTACCAATAGTAGTGATTTGGAGCTATGAAAACCAATTTCTAACAAGCTTTTACGACTTATAGGTACACCTTATTAGATGCAGCAATGAGACACAGATGAAAAAAAATACATTACACATTTGGGATAGTATAGCCTTCAAAAATTGAATTCTGAGGTAATTCAGCACACCTATTCTGTTATCTACTCAATTTGAAACACAGATACAGTGGAGCCCCGATAATCTGATATGATTGGGACCGGACCCATCAAAGATTAATGAATATTTCAGAATAAGCAAAATTATTTAATGCAGAATTTAATTTTTATATTCAGATTAATCAGACTTTTGGATAACCAAGTTTCTGACTATGGAGGCTCTGCTCCTCTACTGTATTTGAAAAATCAGTCATCTTTGGGTTTTAGATTTACTGCAGCATAAAAAGGATTCCTATTTTTAAGCTTATAAATTCCGAAAGAACCAGTTGACTACTTTAAAACTATTTTTTTGATGCTAGGATGGGCATGATTTGAGTCTGTGTAACATACTAATCTCAGTTAAAATAATACAATAGTAGAATATACTTACTGTACTGGTGAATTATTTCGGTTTCGACCAGATCCCAATCGATTCTGGGGGTGACTTTTTTTCTTGCCAGACGCTCAACATTTTTCAATTTTGATGGTGGGTAGTAAGAAGAGGCCATTATACGCTCTTCAGAGTCTGACATTTCCTTGACCCATGTCAAAGGAATGACTCCGATTGCGTCATCCTCTTTTGTAAACTTCACTACAGCAAACTCCATTGTCCTAAAACAAAACCGTGTTTTCAAGTTAGGGTTGTTTTAAAAATTTTAAATGATTTTATTATCATCTACTCTGAATATTTTAGATACTAGGCCTATATAGTACAGTATAATGAAAACTAACATATCACAGTTATGACTTATAAAAAAATCTGTATAAAATAAATTGTTCCTTGTCTCACTTTTCATTATTTTAACTAATAAGTTTATGTTACACAATTGAACTACAGTTTCTGGGAGACAATATTTCCAATAATGTGAGAGTTGAACTTGAGTTTTTATTCATTGGAAAACAATAATAATTCTGTTTTAATTTCTATATTAACATGGATGGGGTTCTTTATTATTAGGGTCGACTTTATTATTTACATTAAAACAAAGACTGTATTGCCAGTTGAATTTTCATTATTTATTGGATAATCTGCAAAGCCACTTCCGCTTGAGAACATTAAAAATTCTCCCTCTTTTTAGTGGTGAATTTCTTTGCCTTATGAAAATATTCCATTTATTTTCTTGTCGTGAATTAAAACAGAAGTGTTTTTTCAATGGTCTGTGCTAGTAACATGATGAAAATATCATTTTGGTGGATTTAAGAAAAGTAGTTTTGAAACTTTTTTCGATATTAAATAATACTGTAATAATAATTGAATCGAACAATAATTTTCAAGGGATGTGCTTGGATAAAAGATGAATAAAAACTTTGTATGTTTTGATCCATGACGAACTGCGAAGTTTACATTGGTATTGTATCACTCAGGGTGCCGACATGCAGTCATTTTTATAGTAAATAACTGAAAGTAATAAATAAAACTTGAGTAAATTAATAAAACTGATGTTTCAAGTTTATTTACTATAAAAATGACTGCATGTCGGCACCCTGAATGATACAATACCAGTAAAGAATAAAAATAAGACAAAATAAAATGTTTCACCTTTCTCCTACTGTTATTTCGCCTCCGCCTTCTCCTTCCTCCTCCTCCTCCGCCCTATTAATCCTCCTCCTCCT
Source organism: Nilaparvata lugens (assembly GCF_014356525.2). Classification (NCBI taxonomy): domain Eukaryota; kingdom Metazoa; phylum Arthropoda; class Insecta; order Hemiptera; family Delphacidae; genus Nilaparvata; species Nilaparvata lugens. Next base: position 61,374,187 of record NC_052506.1, on the reverse strand, counting down.
AATCCTAATTATTCAAAGTGTAACTTAGGGAAAACTATGGTTTTTTCTTCGAACTCCAAAAATAACATTTTTTCGTAAATTTCATCTATACTTCGCATCTCAAGTTCTTCTGACATGTTTTGAACTTCAAAAATTCCAATAGCGCTGCTTGGGCAAAGGGGTGGTCCAAATATATTTTTCTTTGTGAGAAATCTCTTGAAAATGAGATATACCTTGTCTGTAGTGGAATGGACAATATTTAAAAAGTTCATAACACCCAAGCATACAAGATGCATATAATCTAGTGGAAAGGAGTGTACGAAATGTAAACCTGGCAAAGCAGTTAAAGGCGTCTCATTTAAATTATAATTTTTGTCTTCTCTATTCAAAAATCCTTCATGGGTCCTAGGATTCAGATTATCAATTTGAGGAAAAGTCACACGCTGATTTACATACTGGCCTTCTTCTTTACATCTAGTACAGGAGAAGTAACCAGTGTGGCCCTTAGTGCGTAAAATGAATGATTTTGCCGGAGCATCACAGCAAACACCTTTAACACCTTAACCGTAATGTGATTAAAATTACACTAACTGTAATACCGGTCTATGAGACCTGTAGACTGATTTTGATGTCAAATAAATCTGTTTAATCATTTTAATTTGATAATTATGCTACTAAGTGTTGCTCAAGTTCCTGGTATCTGATTTTATTGCATTTCAATGAAAGATAATCTTTTTTGAGGAATAAAATAAAAGTATGTACATACCTTTCAACTTTTTTTTTATTACAAAACTATCGAAAATTACACAGTTGTAAAAATTGCCAAACGTAAAAAAAATCTTCAGATCTTGTCCATAAAATTTACACAGTCCTTATTCCATAGCACAGTCTATGCAGACTTTCCGACTGCATTCCAAACAGATTGTTGCATCACATTTGATACACTTGTATTGTGTTTTGCATTCTTTGACAGAAGGGCACTTGGAACATGTTTTTCTTTTCTCCATTTTGTCATTAGGAACTCCTTCTTCTCTTCTTACACCAACATTTTCTCCCAAAATCTTCTTGATTGCTTCTTTTGTCTCTCAGCATATATTTGGCACAGTCAGTCTTTTTCTTAGGTGTGGTTCCACTAACACTTTAGCAAGATCCCTGGTGAACTGGAACCGTGTCAGCATTTGATTCTCTCTGTAGCACATGTACAGTATAAATGCATTTATACTAGAGATGTTCAAAAGACGGTAGAAAACAGCCATTGGCCACCGCCTGGTCCTACGGCTTGAAGCATATACTGCACAATGCATGTCCAAAAGGTTGATGCCACATTTTGTTTTGTTGTAGTAGTTCACAATCCCTGGCTTGTTTTTTTCTTTGTTTATTTCAAAGTTGTGGTGCATAGTTGAGATAAGGATGACGGCTTTGTTTTTATCTGGAACATATGAAACCAAAGTCCTAGGTCCGTTTACAGCAAATCGTGCAGAGTTTGTAGGTCTCTGCTTGCAGGGGAGAAACTCCTTTGGTATTTCACTTTTGTTCTTCCTCATTGTTCCTACATAGGTTAGACCCACTTTTCCTAGTTCATCGGCAGTTTCAATACTTGAAAACCAATTATCCGCTGTTATGTTACAGTTGCTCTGTGTTATTGATTTGCAAAGTCAAACAACAGATTGGGTTGGCTTACTCATCCTCAATTGTTCCTTCTCTGGAAGACCAACACAATCACTATTTTTGCCAGTATAAATGTAGGTGTTCAATAAGAATGATGTTTTTGAATCAGCCAGGCACATTATCTTGATCCCATATTTATGGGGTTTGGAGGGGATATACATCCTGAAAGAACATCTGCCACAGAAAGGGACAAGCATTTCATCTATTGTAGCATTTTCGGATAGGCAGTATGTCTTTTGGGAATTATTAATCACTTTATTGAAGATATCTGATATTGCAGCTGCTTTATGTGTTTCTTTTCTTTGGGCTCGAGTCTGTACATCATCAAACCGGAGGCAAGACAGAAGGACTTCAAATCGTCTCATTGACATTGTAGTTCTGAAGTAAGGCCTACTAGTAACATCGTTTGTGAACATAGACTGGACTGTTTCATGATTTGATTTCAAAATTGATGTCAGAAGTAGCAAGCCAACCAAAGCATTTATCTCAGTAGCATCTGTATCCCTGTAGTTGGATTTATTAGATGCATCATTTATGTTCATTCTTACTGATGCAAGCTTCACATTAGTATTTGCAACAATAGTATCAATTATTGTAGAGTCAAATATCAGATCCCTGACTTGTTTCATTTCAGGCTTAGTTCCAAGACGGTTAGCATAATTAGTCAATCCTGGTAATCATCCCCTAATTATGTTGTGGGCTGGAGTTCGAATGTGAGGATTCCTTGTAGGTTCCTTTGTGCACCATGGGTATGGAGGTCCATACTCTTTCTTTTTCGTCCTCCCAAAAATATATTCTGGAAGGTCATTAGAATCATTAGTTAGTACCTCATTCTCCATTTGCTCATCTTCAATATTTTCATCTGAAGAGCCATCTTCCTCCTCTTCTGAAAGAACAAAGTCAGGGTCTTCATCAGAGTCATCCTCACCAGAGAGCAACTTGAATAAGTTAGTCAAATTTGTGATAACTTACTTGAACTTGGTTTATTTATAAACTACATATTAAAAATGTATATAATATGTAATGAATAATCGGAAAAACTACGATCCTGCATGTCTAATCTTTAACTGGCCCATGTGCTGAGGTATAAAAAAGATTTTAACACTCACCGAAAGCAATGGTTGAGCAGTCTCTGCTGGATTTGTAGCTGCAGCTGGGTCGACGGTCCACTCAAGCTCAAGTGCTCGAGAATAGAAGAAATCCATATAAAACGATGAAGATTGAAGGATAAAACGAAAGATGAACCAAGGTCGAGTTTGTGTAAGCATAATGTTAATTCGACTTGCGAGGGAGAAAGTGAGTGAAGAACAGAACAAGATGGTGATGGAGAACACAAAGCAAGAAGCACACACTGGGATTGTGGGTAATCTTGGTGGTCAGAATCAGCGCGCGCATCTGTGTTTTCTAGACTCCCGCGAACAAGCTTATTGTGGGTCTGGTTGTGAATTTGAATTTCTATACTTGGCCAACCAGGCTAAATATGTCAATAAACCAAGTTTAGTTTTGGTGCAATCGCACAAGCTCACTTGACCAAAGCTGGTTTGAGCTTGTAGTGGGTTGCAAACTTCAAGTTTGCAATAACAATTCTGAAATATATATTTATTTATTTATTTATGAAAAACATGGAAGCATACAGGATTTCTCCCAAAAATTGCTTCCATAACAACACAATTACAATAGTTCATTATACATAATAAGAGTACAGAAAAGAAGAATATTGAAAAATTACAATGAAAGAAGAGGAAAAATAATAGAAAAGAAAGAAATGAACAACAAAAAAAACCGAATCAGTACTAATCATACCCTTGAGGACTAGTACAAAAGTGGATTTAAAAAAACAAAAAAACATACAACATCAACTCAACAGACAAGAGACACATTAAAACACTCTACAGTCACACTCGCAGAAGTCGCCTACAATCCCTATGGAAGCAACTGTAACCGAATGACAGGTCAAGATGATCCGAGAAGCAATTGAAAATGAATGATGATCTATATATGGGAGAGTTCTGATGATTTAAAGTGTTGCAAAAAGGTATAAATAATCTAAAAGTGGAGTGGCAAGGCACTGCAGAAATGTACACATTTAACTGGGAAAGCAAAAACATTGAGCTGATTCTGCCATTGAATACATTAAAAACAAACAAAAGCATATTAAAATCACGTTTCAATTTCAATGATTCCACACCGAACATCATTCTGAGTTGTGATGTGGGACAGTCGAAGGGGCATGTATTGTTGAACTTTTTAAAATATAAATATCTAAGGAATCTGTTTTGAACACACTCCAAAGGATGTATCAGTGAATTCTGGTATGGGTTCCAAACCACACAACCATACTCCAGAACGCTACAAATAAGTGTCTTGAAGAGATAGCACAGAGTCCGTATGCTGTTGAAATGTGAGCATGTTCTGATGATGAAACCAAGCTGCTGATATGCCTTATTCACAATCCTTTCAACATGCAGAGAGAAATTGAGCTTGTGATCGAAAACAACTCCCAAGTCTTTGAAATTTTCTACTTTTTTCATAATTATGCCATTAATATGATACAGATTGCACTTTTGTCAAAACTTCATCATATTCAGCTTTATCATCAGCATCCATATTTCCTGTTAACCAAGAAATAGCGGAACCTAATCCATTAAAAAGACCTCTTTTTATTCGAAATTTATTTAACAAAATATGATTGAATTTCATGGTAACTTGATCGAGATGTAATTGAAGTAATTTAATTTTCGTTTTATCGGTTTCTTTTCTATTTAACAATTGTATTGAATTCTTGAGTGTAGAAAGTTCATTTTGTAAAGCTGTAATGTTGATGTTATGCATGTAAGTGTAGGTTCTGTTAATGATGAAAGCATCCTGGATTCGGATGGGTACAACTCCTGCTGATCGTGAGAGGTCAGTTGTCTTGAATGTGTCTACTGGGGCCAGGTTGAGGGGTGCCAGGCTGACAATCAGGAGGGCGAAGTCTGCCAGTTTTAGACTTGTCTTGTGGCGGATCTTTGGGTTGTTTCGCCTTCGGCGGAGGTGTTTGTTCATCTGAAACAGAATTATCATTAGTTTTGTTCACTTTACATGGTCACTTAATGCGATTGGGATGATGAATCTTGAAGGGGCGTTTCTGGATCGCTCTTGAATTTGTTGCTAGATTGGTGTTTTTATCATATTTCACTTTGAAATATTTCGGCCTATTCTTCTTATTGAACGTCGACTTGATGTACGGTTCATCCGGAATTTCAATCTCTTTTTCACATTCTTGATTTACTCTGTTGTTCTGGTCTCTTTCTCAGTTATTATTTTTCCTTTAACGAAATTGTGAATTGTTACACCTATACTCGCGGCATCGTCATTATTAGTATCTTGATTTCCATTTCCACATTCATGAAGAAACTCGTCCAAAACAACTCAACTGAGATCCTCTAAATCATCATCTGGTTCAGGGTTGAGCATGTTAACAGGGTGACTTGGAATGCAAGATAAGCTGTCAGCCACGAAATTCGTCCGGCCTTCACATATTTGATGTTGAAATCAAATTCTTCTAAATAGAGTTTCCATCAAATTAGTTTCGAATTGGGTTCCTTGATATTGTGTAACCACTGTAATGGTTTGTGGTCTGTTTGAATTAAGAATTTCCTTCCATACAGGTAAGGGCGAAAGTGTTTGCAGGCATAAACGATTGCTAGTAGTTCCTTCTCTATAGTTGATAAGTTTACTTCATGTTTATTTAGAGTACGGGATGCAAACGCGATTGGTAGGTCCTTCCCATCAAATAATTGAGAAAGAACAGCTCCCATTGCAAAGTTGCTCGCGTCACATGTGAGTAAGAACTGACGAGAAAAATCAGGTAATTGTAGTATAGGTCCATTTTGTAACATAAGTTTCAATTTCTCAAATGCTGCTTGGAAGTCCTTATCATGTGGATTGAATGGTTTTTCCTTACCTAAAACGGTGGTGAGTGGCTTTGCTATCTTTGCATAATCTTCAATCATTTTTCGGTAATATCCTGTAAGTCCTAAAAATTGTTTAACTTCTTTAGGAGTAAGAGGTAAAGGGAAATTCTTCACTGCGTCTATTTTCATGGGGTTTGGTTGTATTCCGTTTTCTGAAATTATATGACCTAAGTACAACAGTTCACGCTTGAAAAATTCTGTTTTATGAAGCTGGATTTTCAAGTTGTGCTCTTTTAATTTTTCAAATACTGATTTGAAGTGTTTCAAATGTTCAGTGAGGTTGTCAGAAAAAAACAATAATATCGTCCATGTACACCAAAACATTGTCCATTTTCGCGAAAATCATGTCCATACACTTCTGGAAGAAACTGGATGAATTTTTTAGTCCAAAGGGGAGACGTAGAAATTCATAGTGGTCATTTTCAGTAGAAAAAGCTGTTTTCAGGATGGAGTCGGGGTGCAGTTCAATCTGGTGAAATCCTGATTCTAAGTCAATAGCAGAGAAATAAGTAGCACGTCCTATCTTCCCAAATAAGTCCTCAATGTTGGGCAAGGGATACTTATAATCTACAGTCTTGTTATTCAATTTTCGAAAATCTACAACCATTCTGATCATTCGTTGTCCTGATGCATCCGGTTTCTTGGGTACGATCCAAATCGGGGAGTTGTAGGGAGAGTTTGAGTGTTGAATTATTTTGTTTCTCAAAAGTTTGTCTATTTCCAATCAAATATCTTCTTGGAAGATTTGGGGATGCCGGTAATTTTTCGTGTAAACTGGGTTTTCATCTGTAGTAATTATCTTATGTTTCATTAAGTTCCTGCTACTTGATATCTCGTTTTCTAGTTCTACAATTTCAGGATACTGTTTTACTAATTTCAAGATGTTGTCTCTTTCCTCCTCATTCATATGATCTGTAGAAGATTTGGAATGTCATGTATAAGCTTAGAAAATTTCGATTTACATGAATCATTTATATCTGTACAATCAACTATAGTTTCTACTTGTTCAACCTCCATTGGCTCAGGACAAATGGTCGTAAGTTCATGGGCGAAAACTAAACACATACATTCATTACTATCAATATTAACAAGTCCTTCTTCAATTCTATATTTATCTGCATTTACTTCTTTAATTATTCCTGTCATATCCGAGGCTGACTTAACCGGGACCGAAATCACGTTGTAGCCAGGTTGCAATTTAACACTCTTATTATCGAACAAAAATAACAAATCTTTCTCTCCATCCTTATATTCTAGCTTATTATTATCAAAGTTTAATCACATTTTATATGCACGCATGGTTTCATTCCCAAGCAGTATAATTATCATACTTGGACGAAAAATCAAATATATACAGTTTTATCTTATGAGGTTTGGAAAATACATGCTCTATATTACAAAACACATACTCATTCCCTGTGCTTTCTCCAACAGGAGTTTTCACAATAAAATCCTCTTTGTGACGAGTTACGCCAGGAGAGACTAGTGGAGGATGAACACAGTTCTTTGCAGATCCAGTATCAACTAGCCATTTCCTATCCTTCTGATCTACAAAGTAAGGAAGCGATTCATTAAGGATGTTTAAGTTGAATCGCTGGGTGGGTCTGTCGCATATTGGGGGCCTGACCCTAAAAAATGGTCGGTTAGACTGTTCAGCGATTCAGTCAAAGTGTCTAGTTGAGATTGCATATTTTGAATCGGGTTCTGAGTGTACTCACTACTCTGGCAATCTAAGTGGTCTTCTTCCAGATAGTTGACTTCATATGGAGACTTATAATTCCTCAATTTTTGTACTGGATCCGTTTGCTGAGTGTGCATGGATACTGTGTTTGATGACTTATTTATCGGAGTACTTGGTTTTAAATTACTGTTTTGTTGTTGTGGGAAACGTTGTTGGAAATTTTGTTGTTGTGGGAAGCGTTGTTGGAAATTTTGTTGTTGAAAATTTCTTTGTTGCTGAAAGTTTGGACTTGAAAAACTTTGTTGAAAGTTGTGAGGTTGGGAGCTACTTGGTGGCGAGTAGAAGCTCTGTTGTTGGAAGTGCAGTTGATAAAATCTCTCATTGTTTTGGAATCGACATTGTCTGCTTTGAAAAAAATATTGGGTGTTTCTGTTTTGTCTGCTTCGTGATTGATAACTACTCTCATAGTTTGGGGTTCTAAATGTATTTGAAGCCTGAAAAAATCTGTTGTCAGTTCTGTTTAGGTTTAGTTGGTTCAGTACAATGCTGCAATCATTTATCAATTTGCTTCTGGCATCATCTAGATTTTGAATTTGAAGCACCCGCAAGTGGGATCCTAGCATGGGATGGACTCCATGTACAAAGGTGTTCACTAGTGTTGCATTAAGTTGATGTATTAAATGTGTTAGCAATTCGCCTGATACTCCATCTATTTTGTATTTTGTTATTATATGAGTACGTTTTTCTTCTAGTCTGTTTAGAAAGTCTATCGGGTGTTCCCTATTGAATGAGCACATTGCTGATATTTCTGCTATCAATTCTGGAACAGGCCTATTGTCTGCAAAGTTCTGTTTTAAGCTATTTATCAGTTCTGTTAGTGTTGAGCAACTATTGTTGTAGGCTACAGCCTCCGCTGGTCCTTCTAGGTGGCACAAAGCTGTTTTAAAAAGAAGCCAATGATTACCTTCCTTTTCTACAATATGATCTGTACAATAAGCTCTCTGTAAATCTTCACAAGTTGGAATGAAATGAGGTAATTTGTAAGCTGTTCCATCGTATCTTGGTATGCACTTAAGAAGTTCATGTGGTAAGGGCTTGCTGGTTGCCATGGTAATATTAGAAAGTGTTTCTAACCTTGTTTCTTGATGGATGATCTCTGCATTGATGGAAGGACTTACTGCAGTAGAGTCCTGATCCGGGTCTTCCTCCTCATCCAACGATGGGCTGTGGAAAGTTCTATCGGGTGATGTCTTGTCTGCTTGCCAGCGTGTAGTTGGAGTTGAGTTGTCCATGTAGGGTTGTAGAACCACAGATAAAGAGTTGAAACTCCCATTTTTCGGCACTTGAGAACGTAGGTCGTGAAAAAGGTAATTGAACTTTTACCGAAAAAACTTCTGTAGTCCCTGTTAGGGCGCCAGATAAGATGAACAAATGCGCAACTCACTTTTTAAAAAGATTTATTTAAGGAATAAAACACATACATAATGGCAGCATGACTATTGGTAACGGAATGACACAAGAAATAATCTTACAGAGGTTTAAATACTAGTACAAAGTGCTTACTCTACAGTTCTTAAATCTATTGTCCTATATGTATATAACTTGAGAACAGTTACAGCGTTTTTGCTTAGGTTGATGTAGTTACTGCTCTTATCCTTAGTAAGAAAGCATTATTTCATACAGTTACTGCAAACTAGTATCCTTATATCTCGAGAACAGAGGCAGATACGGCTTTTCTGCTTGGCTTATTGAATTCAGCGCCTTCCAAAACATGGGAACACATTAAAAACTAAAAATCGATAATTTTGAAGATACTGCTGTTTCCCTTGGCAGGGCAGTATATAGGTTGGTAGTAAATAGTGTATTTTGATCTTGATTGATGAAAAGAGCACCGCTAATGCCAATTTCCACATCTTCATTCTAGAGAACAATAAAAAGTTACCTGCTTAATATTTTGCCTATTAATGCCCCAATCTTTTTTATGGGTGTAAAACAATATTTGTTGTTGAATGTTGAAAATATTTCTCTACCTTATCTTCTATTTTATTTAAAACATTTGAAATTCGTCTGAATGTTATGGCATATAAAATATATATTGAAATTTTTCTTCACCTTATCTTCTTCAGTTTCAACAGTATTCTCATCTTGATTGGTATATAGGTTGGTAGTAAATAGTGTATTTTGATCTTGATTGATGAAAAGAGCACCGCCACAATATTTTGTAAGGGTGTATAACAATATTGAATGTTGAAAATATTTCTTTACCTTATCTTTTATTTCATGTAGAACATTTGAAATTTGGCCGTGTCTTATGGTACCGTCAATCGGGGTTATTTTGCTCCACTTTATTGACTAGAAAAATACATTTATATTTCTAAGATGATAAACGTTTTAAAAATCATCAAATTTTATTTTCTGTACAAAGTTAAATGATTTATTTGATAGTTAAGATAAAATGATAGGGGTTTTCAAGTTTATCTATGCGGATATAAATAAATTTTTCTTGGAGCAAAGTCTACCAATGGGACATGTATACTTTGCTCCATGACTTGAATCACATGAAAAATATACAGAGAATGAAGATATTGGGAAAAGTAAGACCATGACTGGGTATAGAATGATTCAAAATAAGTTATTTATAATAATTACATATTTATTTATAATAATTATAGTTTAGATAGATTGGATGAATAGAAATAAGAATATTTTTTCAAATCTAAGAATAAGTCAATAAAAAAATGTTGCTGAAAAGACACCAACTTATGCCAAGTCCCAAACACAATTCATTTCTGGAATTGTATAAAATCCTCTTTTGGAAATTTGTTTAGGAGGATTGATTTTACCGAGCACATCATCCCAACTGTATGTATGAATGTCCTCCTGTGTAGGCCACTTCCAGGATTTTATTGAACGTTGCATTGCTGTTATTTTCACATCTTCTCCAATTAATTCAATGATTCTTCCAGGAAAAACTTCTCCCTCATATGTGAATGCAACATACTCTCCTACATCTCTATCAGCTTCTTTTAAATTAAGAAGTCCTCAGAAACTTGTTTTCCCCTCTGCATAGGACACAAGAATTTCTTCTGTTTTCTTCTCAGCCTCCAAGGCTTCTTCATCTTTCAAAAAATCTTCAATATCTCCCTCTTCATCTTCACTAGACTTTTCTGAGCTTAGTGTTTTATTTCTAATTGAAATAAGCTTCTTCTTTTTTCTTCCAAAGCATTTAGCAGATAGCATTGATCGTTTTGTTGGTCCAGGGGTTTCTAAGTCATCTTTAGGTTGTAAGTCTTCTGGTCCAATACTTTTTCCAGCAGGTACTTGCAGTGCTTTGTGTCGAGGTTTCTTAGTTTGAGTGTCAGTCCACTGTTCCCTTTTTTCTTCAAGGGATTGTAGGAAAGAATCTTCAATCAATCCTTGAGGGTCAGATGTTGTTTGGGGCAATCGTGTCGAACACTTCTTCCAGGCTGAGAGAAAAAATTCCATATTTTCTGAATCCAGAAATAAGATTTTCTCTGGAATTAGGCTGTGTTGCATCCATCAACTTCTTCAATAGACCTGGAAATTGAGACTTTTCAAGGTTGCCACTTTTTGACTCAGAACCTTCTCTCCATTCTGATAGAATTTTGAGCCAAGCTTTTTTCATAGGAGCAAAAAATGCAATGTCCAGTGGTTGGGTCAAGTGTGTGCTGTTGGGTGGAAGACACACAAATGATATATTATTGCTAGAGCAAAGCTCCAACACATCACTAGTGATGTGAGATGACAGGTTGTCACCAATTACAACTTTTCTACCTTTTTTAATTTTGGCAACAGTAGCATTTTAAACCAATCAGTGAACACATCAGAGTCAAACCAACCAGAGATTGTATTGTTATAGCGAGCTCCATATGGGCCATTTTCTGTCCATAAATCCCATAACTTCTGTGAACGGTACACAACATAAGGTGGAAGGAGGTCGCCAGCAGCACTTCCACACATCATCAATGATATGCTGGTTTTGCTGCTGTTACAAATTCGTTCTGGGTATTTGCAGCCTCTTTTGGCTATGACTTTCTTCTTACCTGGGTCATCAGTAAAGTTAGATTCGTCATAATTCCATATATTGTCTGCTGGTACATCACCAATAACCTCTTTCAGGTTGCTGATGAATCCTTCAAGACATCTTTATCTACTGCTGCTCGACTTCTTTTAATGTTGGAAGCCAAACATGACCCATTCAAGTTTGGATGACGCTTAAGGAATAATAATGCCCATTCTTCACCTGCACATTATTTTTAAATCTGGATACAGTTCTGCCTATCTTGTTCAAGTATGCATGGACAATCATTCTCAAATCAAACGTAGTGAGGGGGAAACCAAAGTCACAAAATCCAATCACACATTTTTCAAAGCATTGTTCCTCTTGTTTGGAAAAGATTCGTTGATAACCCAGCTAACACTTTTTTCACTTGTAATTCTCAATTTGTTGATGATTGTTCGTCGTGGTATGTTGTAGATTTCTTCTGCCTGTCTCTGTGTTATTTCCTTGTTTCTTACTGCATTCAAACAATGCTCCAGTTTTTCTTCACTGTAGTCGCAGTATCTTCTGGAGCCAGGTTGCCTTTTGTAGACCCGTGGCATCCTGATCACACGGTAAGTATGAATGACCAGAGACCAAGAATTTGTGATGAATTTCATTGACACAGTACTGTACTGAATCAGTAATATGAGTGCAAAATGCCACGATTTTTATATTTCTATTCTGACCTCTGTACTGGTCACTGTACATTATCAGTTTGCTAGTAGACACATGATTTTTTATATAATGCATAATACAAGAACCTATTTCTGCTGGTCCCTGGAAGCAATAGTTTCATCCCATACATACATATGATCATCATTAGTGGACAAATTGTGCACTCCTGGACAATAGGTCCATAATTGTCTCTTGTAGTAGGCTGTTCCTATAGAAAGTAAAGGTGTAGGTAAAGTTTTCATTAAATCAAATGCAATTACAGTCAAATCAGGATCAGTTTTTCCAGCTTCAGCATCAGCTTTCATGCCAGCTCTTATCATTAAATTCATTTTAGAAGTAGCAGTTCAATACAGGCCTACCTGACTTAGTCAGGTCATGACATAATGGAAGGAAATAATATTTTACTTGAAGGTGGCGTTCGAATCTTGGTAGAAACCAGCCATCACCGACAACCTGTTGTGAATGTGTAATGAAGCTATTAACTGCGTTTCACACAATATAATAGTCAAAAATTCAAGTTTAAAAAATTTTTCAAACAGCTGAGACAGTTTACTGCCTGTGTATGGATGATTGCTGTCGTACTGCTTGTAGAGATCCTTATCAAGCTGGATTCCCACACTACAGTGAAAATATTATTCCCACGAGTTCTAATTGGACTATTCACACTCAGGCCATATGGATAATTCTATTTGAACTAATGGGAATTATATTTTCACTGTTTACTATTACTTTTGTCTGGGAATCCAGCTTTATTGTGCAACAAACATTCATACACAGACAGCTGTTTTAAAAGGGGAAAAAGTCAATATTGGAAATAATATAATAAAAGAATTGACTAATAATGTGATAAACTAAATACAGTACATAAGAAAAAATTAATATTGGAAATAATATAATAAATGAATTAACTAATAATGTGATAATTATTCATATTGATATTATTGATATGGATTTTTTGCTCAGTCTGAATTCTCCAGGTCAGCATTTTCACAGTTGGAGCATATTGGTACAATATGTTTTTTGCAAACACTTCTCTTACAAGTGTTGCAGAGTAGTTTGGTGATGCAGTTCTTCTTTGAACCACAAATGTAGCAGAAGCATCTCCTATTTGGGTTCACTGGCTTCTCAACTGGAACATCAGTTTCCTTGTATGCACTTAGAAATAAGCTCAAGTCTTTTGGAAGACAAGTTAGCTTAGCCCGTTGCCTCAAGTTTTTTTCCATCAGCTCCAGTGCCAACTCATATATGTATTCCCGCCTCAAGAAAGATATTTGTGGATTATTCATCTGGTATATCCTCATTGAGTTGATTCCGGCAATGTCCAGATGGCGAAAGAAAAGTGCCATTGGCCAACATTGTGTTCTTCTTGATGTTGTTATTCGCGAACACATCAGGTCAACTGTATTGACACCCCCTTTAGTCGAATTGTAGTCCATTATTTGTACCGGCTTCCCAGTTTCAGCATCAACCTCATTTCCATCATGTAGAGTTGATAATACAACAACACATTTCTTTTTTTTGGTTACACTTGAAACCAGAGTAGCCAAATCATTGCATCCGAAAAAATGAGTACCTGGAGTTGAATTAGCCATCACTTTCACTTTCTTCATCAGACATAAGCTCCTGCCACAATTTCAGTATTTGTTTTTGTTGTTCATCATAGCTTCGCGACATTGTAGAAAACAACAACAACACAACTTCAATGTTTCTTATTCAAAAGATACATAAACTCACATATAAAAAAACTCATTTGTAAGCAAACTCATTTGTAAACAAACTCACATAACAATGCTTTCATCACTGAGGAGGTTAGCTCTGACTTTGACCATGCTGGTAAAATAGGCAATGCCAACTGTATCATGACTTGAAAATAACAGTGAACAAAATTTGATAACTAACTGGATAACATATGAAAAGTATTTCGAGATAAATAAATGAAAGCTCAACAATAACAATTATTTCAGAGCTTTGCTAAGCAGCAAGTCAGTTTTATAATTTTTTCTGTTGTCATATCTCTTATTTGCACAGGCCAAAGGCACATTCACATCGATGTGGCCCATCTCTAAGCATCCCAGTGGAAATAAATAGTAACTGTGATGCTACTGTGATACCACGGGGCTTGAAGTAATGACTAACACTGTGATGCCAATGTGGACTCACGGGGCCAGAGTGAAGCACTCGCTGTGATGCCAACGTGGACTCACGGGGCAGTTAACATTGCATGAAAATTTTTTTTTTGAAAAATTGCTGTGCGTGATCCCATTTACCCCATGGAACCGGGGCAATTGGAATCTCAGCCCTTACTTTCTATATTATTCAATGCAGAGCTATTCTGGGGCAATAGGAATATAGCTTTTTAAATTCCCTTTCCGCAAAAAATTCCATCTCATCTCTATCTTGAATACTTTTTGAGTTATGAACTTTTTTAAATTTCATGACATGACCTTTAGAAATCTTGCAAATGAAGAAAATAGTTAAAATGTATATTTAAATGTATAAAAGTGTTGTATTCACATACCTGTGTTGAAATTCAGTTGATTCTTCCTCTTGGTAGTATAATATTGTATTTCTATTGATAATTATGAAAAACATATTGTCCATAGTAGCCCAGTCAATGAAGGTCCAAAAAAAAAGTTTTGATCTGAAAATTAAATAAAAGCTGAATTTCCCACCATCGATAGAAACCTCCCGGAGGGTCATTCTCCCAAAAGTCTCAAGAAATCCCCTTGGAGCTTTCTGCCCCAGCCCCCTAAAACATGAAAAATGTAGGTAAACACGGGAAATCAATTATCTCTGTAGCCATTGATCGGAAACAGTTCTATTATATGCCATTCGATTCGTTACATTATGGACTACAATATTAGTTATATTCATTTTTCCAATAAAATTACAGTTTTCTTGATAAAATAATATATATGTAAAAGTTTAGGGGGTTTGTGATTTGATTTTTTTGTTTTCTTCGATTAACTTCGAAACAAGTAGTTTTAAAGGAAAATAAGCCAAATAATTAATGTAGTCACTGTCATTGCAAATCCATTAATGTATATTGTTATGTATTTGCGATTTGATTTGATGCTGTGGAAGGGGAAACACTTGATGCGGAACGGCGCAGCTAACTCTCTTAGCCATAGTAAACAGCAAACTGGAAATCAATTATCTCTGTAACCATTTATCGGAGAAAAATCTATCATACGTCATTCGATTTGTTAAATTGAGAACTACAATATTAGTTGGATTCATTTCCTCAATAAATCGAACAGTTTCCTTGATAAAATAATGTAATATAAAAATTTAGTGGTTTTTCGATTTGATTTTTGTTTTCTCAGATTAACTTTGAAGCAAATAATCTAAAGAAAATTAGACAAATAATTAATGTAGCCACATTCATTGCGAATCCAGTGATGTATATTGTTATTTATTTGCGATTTGATATGACGTTGTGGAAGGGGAAACAGTCGACACAGTACGGCGTGGATGACTCTCTTCACCATAGTAAACAGTAAAATACAGTAGTAGGCCTACTACTTTCTAAGTTGCATCTTATTCACACTATGGCGCTAGAAACAATAAATTTTGTCTATTGTTTTGACATGCAATGAAACTAATTTTTACATTTTAATTCTCTAAAATCATTTTGTTATTATATATGTGCTAAATCATGCATTCTATGACAGACAAATATATTGTTTGCAACCGATAAAATATTCATACTATTACATAATATAATACATATTTAAAATATGTGTGTATGATCATAATTCTATGCTAAAATCTATCATAAGTTATGAATGTCAAAAACTGAGATAAATCATAGATTACAATAGTGTTAACAGTGGCAATTTCCTGAAAAATCATAGCGTGCAGTGTTTGCTGTTTTCTACAGTTAATATTCTCCAAGCCAGGTTGAAAATATAATATTTCAGTTGAGCCAAATATATATGACGGCTGAGGCATAAAAAATTCATTCATTGGGCTTGTTGAGTTGAAACTTTCTATGATTCTCTCTGTAAAGTAGCTTATCTCCCGTTCTTACTAGTTGAATCTACATTATTTAGACAGTCCAATATGAAAATTCAGTAGATTTTAAAAATGAAAGCCATGCAAACATACAAATTAAGGAAGAGTAAGCATGCATAAAAGGTAGGAAAATCATGAATGTGTTTCACATTTAACCACAATGTACCCTTCCATATAAGATTAAATTGAAATTTGAATCAGTGAAAAGATATAACTACATCAAAAGATATTTCCACTTTCCATGACCACAACATGATGTTTCCATGAGTCACATAAATTTCAAACACAGAGACTATTCATAAATAGAAGATGATTCATCATCTTCTGTTATTTTTGTTAACATATCGATTTTTCACCTCCATTCGCATCTTGCCATTTATTACACAAGGTTGGCAGAAGCTTTTCTTTATGTCAATTAATGTTGATTGAAATAGATTTTGATTAGGGCACCAAAAGAATAGATCATTTTCTATTTGAAGCATCCAAATTAAATCTATTGAACATGACTTCTTATGACTTAGCATTCACAGATTTAGTTGGGTGAAGCTATTATCAATTTCATGGTTTTTATACCATTCCAGTTCATTGTGATCATTGAAGGGTTGAAGTGATGAGTTAGTTCAAGTGAATTCAAGTACATAAGTATATTGTGCTTATAATGGGCTCTTCTTTATTTTCTATCGATGTTTTGCTCCAGTAGAGAAAATTTAAAATGTTGGTTTTACATTTTATAAGCTTTATAGATAATATAAATTAACGGTAATATATATCTGATAAGTCCAGTATTAAATTGATTGATGTTGATTTCCAATGTATCACTTTGTATCAATGTTACTTGCACTGTTTGCAATTCATCACTATTCTCTCAAGAATTAGTTTTTTATGAATTTCATGATCTGAAAATTGAAATTCAAATGCTATTTGGATGACTTTCACATTCCACTGGTTTTTTTACAATAATTATTGTTACGTTGAAGAGTGAGGCAATTCAATCCATTTGGAAGTAGAAGGAAATCACAGTGAGATTTGAACAGTTGATGGTAACTTTGAAATTTAGTTGCTCAATTCATTTCGGCTTGATACTATCATTTGAAATTTGAGTTGATCAGAAATATGCATTGTATATAATGTTTATATTTTAGTTTGACCAATCTTCTATCACAGTCTCACTTTCATTCATAAACATGATAGTCCTAAATACGTTGATTACCTTAAAGATGTCGAACAATTGATGTAAATAAAGATGTACAATACAAACAATTTTCATCAAATTACTATTATGATGATCATTGGAATTTCTGCCTGTGATTGAGAAAAAGTCATTTTATGAGCCTTGAATTTCGTACCTAGAAAAAGTTGCATTATTACTAGAAATTTTGTTATTTTTACTATTTATTATAGGTACTGTACATTGATTTTTGTGATTATAGAGATCAACTACTTTATTATGAATCAGGATAAGGATAAATAGGGAAATTGTGAGATGGGGATAACATCCATAAGTACATAGCATCAATTTGAAAGCTCTGATAATAATGATTTGAACTGTACTGCGATTCTGGGTTGGTATTGCCTCTTCATGTTCAGTGAGAATAGAAAGCTTCAGAGTATTTCGTTCTCACTATATGTGATAATATTGGTAATATTTGGTAACATTTGTTAATATTTGAACCGAATGTGCAACAAATTAATCTACTTTCAGCTTGAGAATTTTCAACTTATCAGGAGTACAGTGTTATCATATAGTATCTCAGGTAGGCTCACCCTTTAGTTTTTTTTTGTTCACGTGATCTGATGATATTCATTCCATTATCAAGTTTTTAAATTATAAAGAGTGATGAAACAAGATAAAACACAAAAAAAGCTATGAAAAGGAATTTTGAATCTTCATTTTTCAAAAAATAAGGATAAGATGAAGGAGTCGGACACATAATAATATATCATGAAACTTCGTTGAAAAACATCAATATCTGAAACTAGAGTTATCAAATTGTGTTACCTCTGACTCCTATGGAGAAGGCACACTTCAAATTAATATAATAAATTCTGTGAGCAAACAACGGAATCCTGACTTTTATCATGAGCATGGTTAAATCAAGAAAATTGTAATATTTTTTTAGAAAAGTGAAAATCTATATACAGCGCTTGTCAAAACAATAGACAAAATTAATTGTTTCGAGCGCCATAGTGTGAATAAGATGCAATGTAGACAGCAGTATTATTCTGTTTACTATGGTTAAGGGAGTCAGCCGCATCGGCTGTTTCCCCTTCCACAGCATCAACTTGAATTGCAAATACATAACAATGCAATCATACAATCAAACATAACATAACAATGCAAACATAACAATCGCAAATACATACATCAATGGATTCACAATGAATGTGGCTACAATAACTATTTGTCATATTGTCCTACGAAGTTAATTATTTGTCACATTGTTCTTTAATATTACTTGGTTCGAAGTTAATCGGAGAAAACAAAAAAATCAAATCAAAAAACCCCTACATTTTCACATTATATTATTTTATCAAGGAGACTGTTCGATTTATTGAGGAAATGAATCCAACTAATATTGTAGTCCTTAATTTAACGAATCGAATGACATAATTATGATAGATTTTTTTCCGATTAATGGTTACAGAGATAATTGATTTCCAGTTTGCTGTTTACTATGGCTAAGAGAGTCAACTGTTTCCCCTTCCACAGCATCAAATTGAATCGCAAATACATAACAATATACATCAATGAATTTGCAATGAGAGTGGCCATATTAATACAAAAAAATCAAATCGCAAACCCCCTAAATTTTTACATATATACTATTTTATCAAGAAAACTGTCAATTTTATTGAAAAAATGAATAGAACTAATATTGTAGTCCATAATGTAACGAATCGAATGGCATACAATAGAACTGTTTCCGATCAATGGCTACAGAGATAATTGATTTTCCGTGATTACCTGCATTTTTCAACTTTGAGGGTGGCTAGGGGGGAAAGCTCCAAGGGGATTTCTTGGGACTTTTGGGAGAATGACTTTTGGGAGTAAAAGATTCAGCTTTTATTTAATTTTCGGATCGAAAAAACCTTTATTGAGTCATTGAGCCCAGTCAATGGGCTAAAGGGTCTATTTACATTATATACACTGGGGTTTCTCTCTCTTTTTTTGGCCTATGTATATTGTATGATGTAAAGGAAACCTTGAATTTGATCTCCTCTCTGCGACCCAGAATGGGAACTGGAAGGCCAACTAGTATGTCTTGAATTTGAAATTTTGAGATATCTTCCTGCTTAGGCCAAACAAACACATCTCCCTGACCACTCTTCTTTCTTGCACATTTCACAATAGGTTCATCATCATCATTATTATTATCAACTTCTACTACTTGTCCAACAAAATGCTTTACTTTTGTCTTGGTTCTGCAAGCAACCAACAGCCAGTCACCTACTTTGTATTGATCTTGTGCAAAACCCTCTTCTGTCTCTTCATTCTCCTCCTCACTCAGGTCTAGATTTTCCAAATCATCATTGTCACTGTCCGATATTTCATCAATTCTAATACTTTTGTCACTATCTTCATCATCATCATCTTCATCTTCATAAACTTTTTTGATATTTTCTTTTTGCTAAGACTCTTCAATGACTTTATTCTCTTCTCAGGCTGTACTTGCTTCTTTTTTTCTGTTTTTCATTTTCTTCCAAAATACGATTTGATTCAGTTGCAGTAACAACCTCTGCACCTGGCACAACTCTTCTCTTGGTTGCCTTTTTCATGATAGGAGTTTGTTTTATCGTTTCCAAAAGCATTTCTTCGAATGAAGCATGTTTGCTACTCTATTCTGCTACTCTGTACTCTCATCATGTGTAGCCGTAGCTGAAGAAGGTCCTGCTCCATTGGCACTTTTGTTCTGTGGAAGAATCTCTGTGTTTCTATTTTCGTACTGATTGAGTGCCTCTGAGTCAAATTTCATCCTCTCAATTGCATTCTTGTTCAGAGGGTGAATCCCTCCCTTCTTGAAACCCTGTTTTATAATATCTGTACCTGTTTCACTCCACACTGCACCAACCAAGATTGAAAACTCTTTCTTTGGGATTTTCACACCAACATGTTTTCTTTGAAATGCTGTCAGCTTCTGGTCCCACCTCACCATCAAACCCTTGTAGACAGAGATGTCCAGTGGCTGCAGAAGGTGACTGGAGTGAGCTGGCAGCTTCAGCATTGTCACGTCATTCTCGATTGCCACTTTGATTGTTTCCAGGCTGAGATGGGTTGGAATGGCCGTCAAAAATCAAAAGGATTGGCCTTTCAGTCATGCAGTTTTTCAGGAATGTTTTTTTAAAATAATTTAAAAAAATGTCAGACTGCATCCATCCATTAGGGGATGCAGCATAGCTAGTGTTAGGAAACACTTGAACTTCAGGAGCCATCCATGTGTCCTACACATTTTTCCCTTGGAACATAATGAGAGGGGGCAATTTCCCACCATCAGCATTCACACCAAATAGAACAGTTGTATTCTCGCATCCGGGTCCACTTACTACTCTAGAAGATGGTGCATTTTTTGTCCAACAACTTTCGTTTTCGAAGGATCAAGACAGAAACTTGTCTCATCGATATTATATATTTGAGCTGGCTTCATTGACAAATTCAATTCATGAAATTTTTTTCGAGTAATTCAAAATAACGATAAATGATAAAAGGGTCGGTAGCTTTTTTTCTGGCATATTCCAGAGACTGTGGTTTTTTCAATGACAAATTATTTCTTTTTTTGAATTTTAGGAACCAATCTTCTCCTGGGTGGCCATCTTTGAAAGGTGTCTCAATCTTTTTTCTTTTCACATACTCAGCAATCACATCTATCACTTCCTTCTGAGATAAACCCCAGCCCCACTTCTCAAGAGTCTTCAAACCGTCTGCCAATTCATTTTCCACTTCAAGGGGAAAAACAGTAGGCCTTCCAGCTCCTTGCCCTACTCTCCTGGTCCCCTTCTTAGCATGCATGCTGAATGGAACATTGTATTTTTGAGAGGCCCCTCTTACTGAGAGACCTTTATCAATTTCTGCTATTGCAGCTTGAAAAATTTCATCAGTGTAGCTTTTTTCTTTATTCTTTTTTATGTAATTTCGCACCATTTTTACTTTCAGTTGGAGTCACAAATAGTTCACAAAACACTTCAAAACGTAAAAATAATAAACAGTTCACAATATAGTCCACAAAAAGCACAAGTTTTCACTGAAAACATAATAGGTGGTTGGGGTAAATGGAATCACTCTGATTCCAATTACCCCAACAGCCGTGATCCCAAATGCCCCATGATGCTGTTTTCATGGGGTAATTGGGATCACGGCTGCAACACTTTTCTGAACGTTCCTAGATGAATTTCGACTTCATTTTTGAACTCTACACCCGAAAAAACATTGAATGGCACTCCACTGTCACATTTCATACAGCTCGTATTCAACCTGTGAATAAATGTAAAATTATGGATCAACTCTGTCCCAGACTGGAAATGTAGAGAAAACGAAAAAAAATTCGATGTGATTGACAATTTTTAAATCAATTTTGAATGTATCAATAGATGAAGAAAATAAAGTAGTTTAATAATCAATATAATTTTTAATTTCTCAAGCCAAAATAAATTAAAAAAAACCTGTGATTCCAATAGCCCCAAGATCCCAATTACCCCACTTCACATTACCTTAGTTCCAGGTGATGTTTTTGACAATACTTTCTCTACTCCTTTAGCAATTTTCAGTTGATCAGCAGTAATTGGAGATGAACAATCTAAAACAAAAACGACATGTTATTTTTATTTCATTGGATTCTTTATTATATTGTAAGGTTGGTTATTGATGACATTTTGTTGGGTTTAGACAAAAATCTTTAAAGTTTAGGTTCTGAATATGAGACCACAACATGGAATCTACTAATTCAAATATAATAATGTATTCAAACATTTTAGACATAGCCTAATAAATTGTTATGAACAAACATACAGACTCAGTATTTATTCACAATTGAATGTTAAAAGCTCTAATGTTTACATTATTCTGAATAGGCTATAGATAGATTGTATTTAACAGCTGAACTCAAAAGCATAAAAGTGTTGAAAATCTAATTCTTCACAAATTATTAACCAACAAACAATTTACACAAAGGTGAATAATAATAAATTTATCTGTAATTATCACATGGACCAAGTAGGCTATTTCTCACCTCTCAAATCATTCCGAGTGATATCATTGTCACTACTGAATTAACTGGAATCACTCTCTGACAATCTCCACATTGGGTCATATTCTTCTTCACTTTCCTAAAATGTAAGGATTTCATTATTTTTGATAACTAATGCAAGGCCCTGTTTCAAGAAAATCATAGACAAAAACAAAGGAAACTGATAAAATGCTAAAACTTACTACCTAGTACTAAAAGTGTGTTTATAATATATAACTTATTAATAAACTTCTTACATGTAACATGTTATAAATAACAGTTATATAGATTTGTTGTATAATTTTTGGTTATAGAAAAAAATAAATTTGTAATAAGCTTAAATATACATCTGTTTGTGTTTATTGATTTTATGCAGGAAAGGAAAAACGTGTTATATGACATGAAATTTTGTTATAAAATTCGAAGTTGC
This sequence comes from Nilaparvata lugens, assembly GCF_014356525.2. Lineage (NCBI taxonomy): Eukaryota > Metazoa > Arthropoda > Insecta > Hemiptera > Delphacidae > Nilaparvata > Nilaparvata lugens. The sequence continues at coordinate 61,351,500 of NC_052506.1, read as the reverse complement.
ATGTAAATTGTTATATGCATTTGTAACATTTGATTTAATTTGTTATGTAACATTTGTTTTATGAAAACGTTACATAGTGTAAACACAGCTTAAAACTCAATCCAAGTTACAGACTCTGTATTTTGTTTAAACCCAGAACGAATTTGTGTTACATAGGCCTATTTTGTTGTACTGAAGCCAAAACAGAAAACAAGAATTGTGTCTACATAAGTTACAAACAATTTCATACATTTTCAGAAAAAAATTGGCTTGTGGAAATGAACTTGGGATAAGTTTAAGAATGCCATGATTTAACATGTCATTATAGGTTAGGTAAGCGTCAGACTGATTAACTGGACTGTAAATTAATTTTAAATACACTTAATTATTATAAAAATAGTAAAAATATGTAGCCTACTCTTCATTCTTCTATTAGGTAGGTAACAAGTATTTTGTTAGAAATACTGTACATTATAAGTTTCAAGTTTCAAATATTCTTGTGTAGGCCTATGCAAGCTTACTACTAACTTTCTATTAAGACTGTTTTTGTAATAGTTTTTTACTTGTCCAATCAATTATAAACAGAAATATTGGCTAAGCTCTAGCCGGTGTGCTCCCCCTGTTATCTCAGTTATTATTGAAGATATCGACTCAAATTTTTTTTTCAATGAAAGAGGAGGAAAAAATAAAGCACGCTAGCCTATTTTTATATGATTTAGTTCGACTTTAATATAAGAAATAGCTGTTTCAAAACTAACCTTATTTTGAAGAAAGGACGATTCTAAATATATTATTATCTCAACTATTTTTGAAGGTATAAACTCAATTTTTTTCTGATGAAAGAAGAAGGAAAAATAGGTGTTGCTTCTATGAATTTTATTTTGAAAGACTAATTAAAACATTAAAAAAAAACACTTTGAATTTCTGAAGTGAGACTCAACAATGAAGAATGAGGTTATGTAAACAATGAAGAATGAACTGTGATTATTGAAGCCAATAGCACAGCTGACTCATATATGGCCGAATTAAAGATTTCAAAATAAGCGATTGCTCGAATGAATGTTCGCATCAATTCAACTTCTTCGAAAGTGATTGAAGAGGTAACTGCAGGCAAGCATGGACATTGGAATACAATATAATTGATTAATCGATGAATTAAATAGAAATTAGATATTATCCTGGGGAGTTTTTCATTAAATTAACATTAAGTTTCTAAAGCTGACCCTGAAACAGAACAGAAATTGGTAATTTTTGGTTTATGTGACTAACAATAAATTGTATCTCACAATATTGTATTGCACAATAAATTTTATCTCAACTATTTTTGAAGATATCAATCAATTTTTTTTAAATTGAAGAGGAAGAAAAAATAGATGTCGGTAATATAAATTTTATCCTAAAATACTAATTTAAACATTAAAAAAACAATTAGGTTCTGGTCAATTTATGTCAGGTTCAAGTCATTCACATTTATAGTAATTAAGATGATTGAATAGAACAATTGATCATTGAGATAGGATTCAAGAGTTAAGATAAAGAGATTTTTCAAAAGTAGAGACTCTTGGAGTATGGAAAGAACTATAATGTTAATAACTAGGAGTTGAAGAAGTGGTGAACAATGTACAAACCTTTACTTTTGATCACATTTTCTTATGACAATGATAAATTTTAATTGAATGAACTTGTTATATATATATTTGAACTACCACCTATACAGAGTAGCCAACATAAAATATTGCACAGAAATGAAGAAAACACTGATTCAATTTATTACCAACAACATTTATTATACAGAATATGATATGATTACCACAAACATTTGCATTATAATCTAAATTATTATCTATTGTACATTTCTACACTACAACATTTAAAAAGATCAGACAGGCATTGATTTTGAAACACAAAGACAGACACATTCATAAGGCGCTGTTCACCTGTTCTAGTATTTTCTATTCTGTATCGTATTCGATTTAACAATATAAAGTGTTCAATAAAGATCATTGAAATAATTCTACTGAGAGTTCTTATTCTTTCAAAAATACACAACAGAACTCTTGAATCAAGTCAAATAATTACTAACCTGAACAAGTATGACTAAAGCTGAGCCTGGGACAAGACCAAATCTCTCCTAAACTAAGCTTTTTCTAATCTGAGATTTTCCTAACCTAACCTTTTCCTAAAATAAGCTTCACCTAACTTGAGTTTTTCCTAACCTAAAGCTTTTCCCAACCTAAGCTTTTCCTAACCTTAGCTTCTCCTAACCTAAGTTCCTCCTAACACAAAGGTTTTCCTCAACTAAGCCTTCACTAACCAAAGCTTTCCCCAACCTAAGCTTTCACAAACCAGAGCTTTCCCTAACTAAAGCTTTTCCTAACCTAAGCTTCCTCTAACCTAATATTTTCCTAACACAACTGTTTCCTAACCTAAGTTTCTCCTAACCCAAGCTTCTCCTAACCTAAGTTTCTCCTAACTCAAAGCTTTTCCTAACCTAAGCTTTCACTAACCAAAGCTTCCCCTAATCAAAGCTTTTCCTAACCTAAAGCTTCTCCTAACCTGAGCTTTCACTAACCAAAGCTTCCCCTAACCAAAGCTTTTCCTAACCTAAGCTTTACCTAACCTCAGATTCTCCTAACCTAAGCTTTCCCCAATTTTAACTTTTCCTAACCAAAGCTTTTCCTAACCCATGCTTTTCCCAACCTAAGCTTCTCCTAACCTTAGCTTCTCCTAACCTTAGCTTTTCTTAACCTTAGCTTCACCTAACCTTAGTTTCTCCTAACTCAAAGCTTTTCCTCACCTAAGCTTTCACTAACCAAAGCTTTTCCTAACCTAAGCTTTACTCAACCTTAGATTCTCCCAACCTTAGCTTCTCCTAACCTAAGCTTTCCTAACCAAAGCTTTTCCCAACCTAAGCTTATTCCTCACCCAAGCTTTTCTCAACCTAAGCTTTTCCTAACTTGATCTTCTCCTAACCTGAGCTTTTCCTAACCTTATCTTTTCCCAACATAGGCTTTCCCTAACCTTAGCTTTTCCTATCCAATTTTTCCCCAACCTAAGCTTTTCCTTACTTGTGCTTTTTTTAACCTAAGCATTTCCTAATCGAAGCTTTCCCCAACCAAAGCTTTTCCCCAACCTAAGCTTTCACAAATCAAAGCTTTCCCTAACCAAAGATTTCACAAATCAAAGCTTTCCCTAACCAAAGCTTTTTCTAACCTAATTTTTTCTCAACCCAACAGTTTCCTAACCAAAGTTTCTCCTAACCTAAGCTTTTCCCAACCTAATATTTTCTCAACCTAAGTGTTTCTAAGCTAAGACTTCCTAACCAAATCCTTTCTAAGCAAAATCTTTCCAACCCAACCTCCTCTAACCAAAACTCTCCTAACCCAACCTTTTTCAACCCAAACCTTTGTAACCTGAGTTTTTTATCATCCCCAACCAAACAAAGCCTAACTCAAACTAACAAATGCAATCCAGCCCAACCATTGAGCTCCCCTCTAACCAAGCATTTTCCAACCTAATATAACTAAGCCTTACCAGATAAAGACTGAGCAACCCTCATACTTGCTCAGTCTTCATCACTTAAGGTTTGATAGTCACATAAAACTTTGGTAGGTAGGGTTTCATCAATATCGTTAGATACAGGAGAAAATGTGGTCAGCAGTAATGGTTAGCTCTTTGATGGAATTAGAATTTTTTTTTTCAAATTTGATACATTTGAGTTCTAATTCAAAATGATTTTTTTCCCAAAATTGGATTTTTTTTTTGAAAAAATTGAAGATAGTGAAAATTATAACTGGAACCGTTTTAAGCATAAGCTAGCCTGTGGTACTTTTCTGTAAGTTGTATAATTCTGAATGGTTGAATAAATAAATAAACTTTAATTATTAATACCTAAATGAGACTTCACAAATTTAGTACCCATTAGGGTTACCAATTTTTTGAAAAAAAAGTATTCCAATTATGGAAAAAAATGTAGATCAAATTATAATTCAAATATATCAAATTGAAGTTTGTAAAGCAATAAAATAAATATTGAACTCTTGAATCATTAATCGAACAAGTTGAAATCGGAATCTTTCTTATCAAGCAATTTCAAAAACCGATGACAACTCTATTCAGCATGCTTCAAATTTGTGACCTTTAGAGAATAGAGCAGCAACTCTATAACTCTACAACTCTATGGTGCTAGTAAAAACATGATATGATTATAGGTTGGACAAAATATAAAATTTGCTGTTAATATTAATAACATTGTATTTCATTGATTAGAATTGTTATTCAGTTACCGACACGTATTTTTTCTTCTTCTTTCATTTAAAAAATTGAGTCCCATAATATCTTTAATAATAGTTGATACAAATCATTATAATTTAGAATCGTCCTTTCTTCAGAATAAGGTTAGTTTTGAAACAGCTATTTCTAATATTAAAATTGAATCAAATGGTATAAAAATATGCTAGCACGCTTTATTTTGTCTTCCTCTTTCATTTAAAAAAAAATTGAGTCGATATCTTCAATAATAACTGAGATAACAGGGGGAGCACACCGGCTAGAGCTTAGCCGAAATATTTTACTTGGCAGGTAAAGTAGAATAATCATTGTAGTCTCTACCTAATAGGTAATTTTTTCGAACACCACTGCACATATAGTTAACCTCAATTCAATTTGTTTCACATACTGGTATTATTATACCTTTGGGCTTTATAGTTCGTTTTGCTAATATAATTATTGTAATTTGTCATATTACCTATGTAACTTTATGAATCAATAAAGAAGTTTCAAAATAGAAAAAAAATGTATAGTGGAAGTGATAAAACTTGACTCACCTGTATGCAATTACATTTCGACTATCATGAGTGTTCTGGAAGACAAATTGTCGAATGGGTTGCTTGATTCCATAAATTGCACAATTTAGAACGTTGATTCTGCGATAAAGCAATAATGCTTTCAAGAAACTTCAGCAATATATTCATTGTATATTCATACTGAAAGTCGATGGAGCCAACATCTACTGCCATATCTCCAAATCGTGACGTCAGCATCAGATAGAAAACTCTTCTGTAGAGTTTGTTCACATTATTTTCCATAGCAGATTGTGTTTATTTCAGCGGGAGCGCAGCTTGAGTCTACCATTTTAATGAATTTATAATTTACATACTTCTGAAATAGACACAATCTGAAAGTTTTCCATCCGATGATGACGTCACGATTTGGAGATATGGCAGTAGATGTTGGCTTCAGAGGCTAGACTTCCCATGGTGTCTATTCTATAACTGGTCTAAGGTTTTGACGGCACATGCGCTTTGTATTCAATCATATGTATGAATACAATTTTGCGCGATATTTAAATACCGGTATTGCTGAATTTATAGATCCCATGTTATTGGAATAATTTTCATATTAAAAGCATAATTAGGTGAAGCCACATGAGTGGCTTGTGATTGACACTTGAAATAATCTTGGAATCAATAAAATAGTAGACGGTTATCATTTGAATTGAAAACTCAAAAATCATTATTTTCAATGTCTTGGTTGAAAGTTTATAAATGCCATGGTTTCAAGCATAAACTGGAATCTAATTTGAAAAATGATAGGGTAAAAGCTCCAGTAGTTGGCCAGTTACAGACTATTTCTTTTTTCAATCATCTAGTGTAAATATATAATAAAAACAAATGTAATATTTTTTTTCCATTGTTATCACAGAAAATTTATGAAACTGTTTGATAAGTTGTTTGAATGGGAAAAAATGCCATGTATTTTTAAAAAATAAATGAATAAAAAAAATACACAATCACTGGTAGTCGGCCACTGTAGCCCAATTGTCGACCACTTTGTATCCTGTAGTCGGCCATAGGTTGGTAACATGCTATAAGTAGGGGGTTAATTGATAATAATTGCCTTATATAATGAGATGAATCATTTATTTGTTTATAATAGGGAATATTTTCTACATAATCATACTTAAATAGATAGTCCAAAAATAAGAGTTATGAAATTGAAAGAAAGCGTTCAAATGGTCAAAAAATGACTGTCACGCAATTAAAAAAAAACAGTCTACATTGCTCACCAAACAGTCAATTTGAGAAAATATTTCTTGTTTGTAGATTCAATATTCAAATCAATTATGATGATTAAAATTACATAAATATTGTTAGATACACTGAAATTCACCTAACAATTAAACCTGAATAATCACCTAATGTAACAATTAATTCTATATGTACATTGACTCAAATCAAACTTATAAAAACTAGATATTCAAAAAATGAGAGACATTAAATGAAAACAAGCAGTTGACATTGTTTGCTAAGCAGTTACATTCAATAAAATATTTCTTGTTTGTGAATTCAATCATAAAATTGATTATGACAAGTAAAATAAGAAAGAAAATGACATAAATCTCTTCAGATGCACCAAAAATTAACCTAATAAATAAACCTGAATAATCAACCAATGTAATAATTAATTCTATATGTTCATTGACTTAAATCATACTTATATATGCTAGATATTCGAAAAACGAAAGATATAAAATAGAGAAAAAACAGTTTGAATTACAGTTCAAATATACAAAAGCAGTTCATTGTACATTGTAGGCATCAAACCGTAACTTGAAAAATACTTTCCCTCCTCTCCTATCAATCTGCGGCTCTTTGAGAACAAGGATAATGTCATTCATTGGTACTAGGGATAAGTCCTCTTTTTCTGGCCATACAAAACTATTGTCACTTTTACACTTGTGTAAAAATTTTACAAGACACTCATCATTATCACTATTTAGTTCCATTACCTGCCCAACATAATGTTGAACACTTTTTTTTGTAGAAAAATTTACCAATACCCATGCACCAATTTTCGCATTCCTACTTTCTTCTTTCTCCTCTTCTTCATTTTCTTCTTCTCTCTCCTCTTCTTCGTTTTCTTCTTCTCTTTCCTCTTCTCCATTTTCTTCTTTCTCCTCAAACCTTGAAGCCATCATATGAAGTGATTCTCCATCGCTGTCAGAACAATCGCTCTCTTTTCTCTTGGTGCCTACCATCATAGTTTCTGCTTCATCAAATTCTGTCTCACTAGAATTTGAAATATTTTTTTCATTTTTCTTGATTTCTTTTTTAGATTTTTCAATATTTTTTTTCGAAACAGAATTATTGGCTGTTGATTTTTCCAATTTTATTTTTTTGTTTTGTTCTCTCTCTTCTCTTCGTTTTTGTTTTTTTGTTGAATTCATCAGCTTTAGCTATGTTTTTTTTGTGTAATACTCTCGCCACTTATCAGATGAGATTGCACTGGGAAGTTTTTCTGATTTTTTTCTTCTCTTTCCCAATTGTACTGGCTTTGGGTAGAATAAATGCTTTTTGAAAGGAGATAATAGTCCTGCTTTTACTTTGGCTTTTTCATTAGGCCTACTATTTTTTTCTTCTGGACCTGCTTTTACTTCAGCTGTTTCATTAGGCCTATTATTTTCTTCTTCTGGACCTGCTTTTACTTCGGCTGTTTCATTAGGCCTATTATTTTCTTCTTCTGAAGATGATACTTTGGAGATGTCTTGATAAATAATAATGTCTTGGAAGGATTGTTGGTGTCTACATCTACCACATCAGAATTCTCAAACAATATATAATCAGCCATTGCCTCTATTTCACTATCATCAAACAATGTATCCACTTGAAGGTTGGACGAGTTTTCAGTGTCTCTGATAAGATTTGTGTCATAGTTTTCCTTATTTTACTCATCATGAATTTTGAGAGTTATTGAGTTATTGTTATTCTCCATATCATTTCCGTTGTCAATTATCATGTCTGTTATGTCAATTATCATGTCTGTTGTGTCAATATCAGCAATGCACTGTGTCTCAATTGCCACTGTAGGCCTGTTCATATTATTGTGGTTTTGATTTTTCTTAGCCTTCTCAAGTTCATCAAGTACTATATCAACATCAATTCCTCTTCCAATAAATTTTTGCTTCAAAGAAATAATGACTTTCTCAGTTATTACAATATTACTCTCAATCAAAATATCACTCTCTTTCACAATATCACGTGTCAAAGTTTCTAGTCTATTTTTCATGCATTTTGAATAATCCACTTCATTTGAGTCAAAAGGGAATAGTCCACATTTCCTAAACCCGTTTTTTATGGAATTCTCCAATGATGGCGAATCAAGAACTTTTTTCAAAAGAGGAGCAAATGTTGATTTTGTAAGAATGGAGTTCACATTCTCTGGCTGGCTTTGCCATTTCCTCACCGTCTCCTTCCAATCCAATTTCAGAGGTTTTAATACACTTACATCAGCTGGTTGAAGAATGTGAGTATGGTAGTTTTGGGAGGCAATGCGTAAAGAATAATCCCATTATCACTACAAAATTGACTCAGCTCCAAGGTGAGATGGGATTTGTGCCCATCAACAAACAGCAGCACTGGTTTCTTGATATTTTCTTTCCTCAGCCAACTATCCACTCCATTTGCAACATACTCATAAAACAATTCACTTCGCATCCAACCTGTCTCACTTGCCTGTTGGCATGCTTTCGACAACAGCTTTGGTGGTTTCACAAAAGGAAACACAATCATTGGAACCAAAGTTCTTCCACTTGCAGTGAATACTAATAGAACTGTCACAGTCTCCTTCTCATTTCCCATCTTGATATCATACAGATTTCTCCAACCTTTTGGAGCTATCACTTTTCCTGTTTTGGGACACATACTGAATGAAGTTTCATCTCCATTCAGTATTCTATCTGGTTCTTTTAGAATATCTTTTTGACCTATCTCATCCAAATATTCTTCTAATTCTCTGAACCATTTTCTAATCAGTTCTTCAGTTATCAGAGCTCTTCCTTTTGTCAAACTTTCTGGTGTTTTTCTTACAAGTTGCGGATGATGTCTCATAAAATTCTCATACCATTTTTTACCTGGTCGTCCATCTACAAATGGTCTCTCTTTTTTAGTTGCTTTCACAATCTGCTGAACAGAGTTCAACAAATCATCTGGTTTACGTGGAAATCCACTTTTGGCCAAGTCCTCTAACCACGTAGCAAGTTTAAGCTCCTCCTCCTTGGATAATACTGGGTCAGGGCCCATTTTCCAACTCCCATCCTGCAGTGAAACCTTACCACTTAGACGATCCTGAATTGATGTTCTAGGTACTCCAAAGCGATGGCTGGCTTCCTGTACAGAGATTTTGTCCTCATGAATTGATTTCAAGGCTTCTGACATAGAATTGACAGAATATGCATGGTAGTGGGGTCGTTTTCCTGAAGCCATCATTCCTGATAGTCGGCTTTGCAGACTATTGCAGACAATTCATCTGAAAAAAATACACTAGATATAATCTCAATATTTACTATTTTTCAAGATTATGAAGAAATATATTCTCAATTTTTTAAGAATAAGAGATGTTAGTACCTAAACAATGGAACTGTGCTTGGTACCTACTATATGAATTCAGTTGCTCTGAAGAGCTGTTGTGGCAGTGGATATCTAATTATCTGTATTTCTATTATTATTGTAGAAAATGTAGGAAAAATCTATTTTTCAAAACATACCGGTAAACTAGGCCTATAATTACTTTAACACTAAGATTGAAAATAAAATTAATGGCCGAACATTGGGAATGAACAAATTACTGTGACACCAGAAGTCGGCCATGTCACTTGAAGGCGGCCTAACACTGAATTTTTCACACTTTTATAAGAAATAATGTTGTTCCCACTAATAAAACATGTGAATCTATTAGATGAATGCCACTTGGAGTGAAAAGAACGACTACTGGAATTTCCACATGATTTCAACACCAGTAGTCGGCCATTCAGTTGAATATTAATAAAAAGTAGTTATCTACATTTTTATGTTCTAAACAACTCAAGTAATATGTTAGATACTGGAAGCACTCTCGAATATGAGTGAATAATAAGTATTTAAACTAGAACTTACCGTAATATGAAGAGCATGTGCAACGAGAAAATTTTTGAAATACACCATCTTGCTCAAGCTGTGTGTAGACCTCAAATGAAATAACTCCTGTTTTATTGGATCGTTCTATACCGTAATGTTGGCTAGACTGATTGAATCACGTGATAGTGGCCGAGCACTGGAGTATAACACAGAGGCTGATTTTTTCTCCTAATTCAAATTAACAAGGAAAATATAAGGAACCTGCCAAGCACTGGGGAGTGGCTGACAATAGGAGTACTTACCCTATAACTTTTTCAATTTTGGATAGAATCATTTGAAATTCTAGGACAAGGTTGATTATATGAACAGAAACGTTCATAATTTTTTTCTAAATTTTTTATGATCAAATACTATTTTTTAAAATTTTAAACATCAGTAGCACGTTAACGGCATGTCTGACAGGATTTCTGCATGGGACAAAAAGTGCTGGAAATTCACTTCTACACCTGAATCAGTCATCAAAAATAGGCCTACATTGTTTCGAGAAAATTGAAAATCTGCCAAAATTATTGTTTTCAACTGCATTCAATATTACCGTTAAATGGAGGGGAAACTGTGACATTGTCTGGTGGAGGAACAGTAATTACTAGGGGATTTTCTCCAATATTCAGTTCATGAAGGGCGATTTCAGTTGTCTCAATCACCTATGGAACATTGTCTAGTCCGCCAGACTGAAGCTGGTGTGTGAAGTCACCTGAGTCCACAGGAAAAGAAATTGTATCGGTATCACCTGCTTCAATTTGAAAAAGAAGGCTTTCCATGGAAGACGTGAGAGAAGGTGGAATAGAACTTTCTGAACTGCTAGGATTATCCTGTCGCTTTGACAATATATTGTTTTCTTCATCAGACTCGAATCCATCCATATCTGATGACCCATCCTCTGGTGGAAGTAGAGCATGTGCTGCCATAATCTTCTCAGTTCGAGAAGTGAAAAATTGTTTTTCAGCCTTTTTCTGGAACAAAGAAAAAAATCGAATTACCTATAATAGTTTCATAACCTAAGAATTTTATGCACAAAATAGTTTTTATGTTTCCATAAGTATTTCATAATATTCTCCTTATTTTCCTTATATCACTGTCGTGGGCCGTTACAGGCGTTGTCAGTAATGACCTTTACCCAATTTTCTATTTGCTTTGACTGCAATTCTAATTCAAAATAACGTCTCTCATTTCCTACTAAACCATAAACTACAAAACATCAAAACTAACCATCCTAATTAAAAATAACGTTCCTCATAACCTACTAAACCTACAAAACGTGTAGTTATTTTGGAACTATATAAGTTATTAAGTAGTTGGCAATGCAACACGGAATATACATTGTCCGGTAAGCATTAGTTGACGATGCCTTGGCAATGTGTATTCTGTGATACAATCATTTTTATTCGCCAATATCTATTATTAAAATGATTATTAGCATGTGTTGAGAACTGCAGTGGAAAATATAAGTTTTTTCGAGCATAATTAACTCATTTCGAACTGAAAATCACGACTATTTAGTAATCAAATTGTTGATGAAACTCACCATGCATACAGGTTGCTGTTGCCTTCTGGTAGCCATCTTGCCAAAGTGATTGTAGTTACTTTAATTCTCACCGGAATACGCTCAAACTCGACTAATGCAATCAGATGATGTTACTCCCGTGATTCATTGCGAAGAAAGCATTCAAATACATAGGAGAAAGCGAAAAAAAATTTATATGGATATATGTTACATTGTCAAGTAAAGGGTTAAGTTTTCAACTGCATTTAAAATTACCGCAAAAGATCTATATATTGTTAATGGTGCATTGTAGACGATTTTTGAAAGAGAAAAATAATGTATTTTTTCATTCTACAGCATTTAGAATAATATTATTATTATTTGGCTTCTAATTTCTAATTGCTCACTGTCTTATGATAGCCAAATATGAATAGTTTTATTCCAAATTTACAAGTGTCACACTATTGAAATGATCACAAACACGTTATTTATTAATTTAATCATTATTAAAACTTATTATTATGATTGAAATCTGGATATTTTTATGCACACCCATACGAACATCAATTTATTTGAAACTTAATTATACAATGGAACTATCAATGTGGAGAAAAATGTCAGATAAAATGATAGAAACTAATAAAACTTAGTCATTGTCAAGTAGCAACTCATATATTCAAAACAAATATAATATAATAAATGACTCATTATCGTTATATTATTAAACTTAAACTACATTGTCTATAATTTATCAAAAAATCTACTATAAAACGTTCTCTACTAACAATATTAAACATGGAGCTAGTTTTCATTGAATTGAAAGTAATACTAAATTAACATGGTCTGAAATAACTTTGAGATGAAACTAGAGATTTTAAGGCAAACCCCTTCAATAGGGAGAAATCAAACGAAGGAGCATTGTCAAAAAAATAGAATCCAAGAAACTTAAATCATAGTCTGTCATTGTCAATAAGCTATTATGAACAAAACATAATATTATCAATGACACATTATTGTAAAGTACTCATAATTCTTTAATACTAAATTATTTTCTACAACTTAAATTTTAAAACATAGTCGTAGATAAGTCTAAAATCTCTACTGACCAATTAAGCAGGGTCCTTCTGTCCTTCAAGTCCTCAAGTCCTTCTGAAGCTGCCACTTTATCCCTTGATTTTTCATCATGGGCTGCTTATTTCCTGAGCTGATGAAGCTTGTAAAATTCCTCTGAAACATGCTTCAATTCATAACTACAGCAGATGTCACACTTGTCTTTTTTGGGAATGTGAATAGCAAAGTTTTTTTCATCTTTCATGCGAAGGAATGTTAATTTTGATAAGGGTTTCTTCCCTTCCCTGTTGCACCTCTCGGTGTTCAGTAGGTATAACTGATTCCAGGACCGAATATCAGTCTGGAGATGACTCTTCATTTTTGTGTGCTCCCCTTGACTCCTCTTCTAAATCCTATATAAGGCTCACCATTCAATCGCTTCTATTTTTCCTTATTTCGGTTCCATTCTTCTGGCTTTTTCACAATTTTTCTCTTTCTTTTTATTCCAACATCTTCAGGTTGCGTAGTGATGTCATCAGTAGTTTCAACATCCAGAATGACGCCCTCGAAAAGTGCTTCTTTGCTGACGAAAACCTGATCAGCTGCAGTGATGAATGTCTCAGCTGCTTCTGTTGGAGACTCATGAGGACATTCAACACCTGCTGGTTCGTCACTTACAGTAGAATAAGACGATTCGATATTTTTGACAGGTAGTACCTGTAGCCATACTGAAGTGGTCTCATCATTTACTTCAGCTGCAGTGATGAGTGTTTCAGCTGCTTCTGTTGGAGAATCATCAGGACATTCGACAACTGCTGGTTTGTTACTTACAGTGGAAGAAGAAGAAGAAGATTCTATATTTTTGACAGGTAGAACCGGTAGCCATACTGAAGTGGTCTCATCATTACACAAAGCATTGTGTAGTTAATCCACTGTGTAGAAGCCCAAATCACCCTCGAGGTCTGTGTAGAAGTCCAAATCGCCCTTGGAGTCTGTGTGGATGTCTTGGCTTGCAAAATCACTTCCATCATGGTCTGAAGAAAATGAAATGTGAATTGAATCAATAATGATGATGTTGGTTTTTGAATAAAAATACTAGATCATTGTCAAATTACAGGTTTATTAAAAATTGAGATACCGGTTTCGGTTGCTACATCATTATCAATCTCTGATGAACCCCAGAGTTTATCATCAAGAGCTTACCAGAGATTGATAACGGTGTATCAACCAGAACCAATATCTCGATTTTATGTGAATCTGTGGTTTGACAATATCATTCTAGTTTCTAATTATCACTCAATATGGATAATTATTACAATCTCACCTCATCTATAAAACAAATGAAGTCATATTCAGTACTAGGAAGTTAAGAAAGGCCTTCATTATTACAGTTCATGTGCTGTCAGAATTCACTATCAATTTTTTCATTTATGAAGGTTGTTATCTTGGTATTAATACGGCATTAAATTAATTAAAAAAATAATTAAATGGCTCCAATATGCTTGTAATGGATATTATGAGTAGCCTACAAAGTCTTCATAGCAAAACCTTTAACAACAGGCGCTATCTCCAATGGCTCAGATTGCTGTAACACAGGCTATCTCATGGTTGTACTTTGTGAGGCTAATTATTTATTAGAAATCATTGTTTGCCCTTGTTCACAAGCTGAATTGAACTTAATTGAAAATTTCTTTATTTGAATTAAGAAAACATGAAATTCACTTATAGAAGAAGAAAACTCAATGAGAATGTACTTACCAGACAGAGCGTCATCCATTTCACACACATCCTGTATAATGTTGCTGAGATAGCTGGTGTTGACAAACACTTTCAGATAACCACTGTTGACTGAATCGCGATTTATGCGCGATCTGTTGAATAAATTAGAAAACTAACATCACCAGTCGATTTTTCGTTCCGATTTTCTTCAGAATCAGCTGATAACTCATTTTGGCTAAAAAATGAGATAGCAGGTGTTGCCACTAACGTGACGAAATAGAATCTAAGAAACTTAAATCATAGTCTGTCATTGTCAATAAGCTATTATGAACAAAACATGATATTATCAATGACACATTATTGTAAAGTACTCATAATTCTTTAATACTGAATTATTTTCTACAACTTAAATTTTAAAACATAGTCATAGATAAGTCTAAAATCTCTACTGACCAATTAAGCAGGGCAATCTGTTTGTCCATTACAAACTTCATGCCCAGGAGCTTGAAGGAAACGTGGCAATTTCTCATAATAAGGATGAATATCTGTAGGAAGCACTAGTTTCATTTCTTGCAAGTGTCTGAATTTCAATGGCTCAAGAGGGATTTTTGATGAATATAGAGGATGAACTAATTCGTCTACTGATGGTCTTGTCATCCGTCTTGGAAGTTGAAAAAAAATCTTCAGCAAATGAAAGTCTCATTTCCAGTGAGCCCATAGGGGTGTACTTCAGACATTTAATATCAGTTACAACTGGGTCACCTTTTCTTGTGCCTGGCCTGATTGATGATGTGAAGTTGAGGCTGCTGTATTTTTTGAAAAATGTATGATTTAGATATTTTACTTGGTAGGGCTTTGGATTAATTCGAGCTGTCTTTCATATCTCAATATATCCAGCTGGGGAGTAAATTTCCCTATTCCTCAACCTTTTTTCAATTGTGCTGTGGATACTGTCACACTCCATCTGAGTGTGACCTTTTTCCAGGTACTTTTGCACAATAGTCAAGCCTGTTTTCTTGGACGCAAGAAGTAAAGAATTGGACAAGATACAATTCCCATTCTGTGAGGTACAGACATCACTCCATAGAATCACTTCTTCATACTTGTTTCTGTCCACTTCATTTGTTAAAAAATGATAGAGTATACTTCAAAATTCATCAGCACTGACTCCTCCTTCTGTTTCATCCCATAAATAACAATAGGCATCAGCTGTTTTCAGATTAAACAAATTACAATCACGCACTTTTAATTTTGTTTTGTAATGCAAAGCTGAGGCTTTTAGTGAGGGGCTCAATAGTACAGCTTGCATTTCGAGTGTAAAAACTGCTGTCTTTTGGGTTCCAATATCATCTTCTTTGTCTTTGTTTTTCTCTTTTCGAGCATTTTCTTTTCTTTTTTGGTGGGAATGATAAATTTTGACGTCCACATTCCCCTTAGTGAATGAGCAACATAGGTGGCACTGGTCTTTTTTGGGGGAGAATCGCCCTAAATTACATTTTTCAAATACTGCCCAGAAGGTGAATATAGAAGCTTGTAGATTTTCCTTATTTTGATGGCAACAATAAGCTTTATATTCCCTAAACAATTCGGATTTCGACTGCCACATGATACAATTTTGTTGTGTCCCTACGACAATAGTGGCTCTCAAGCTTAGGTAAACTGTCCAAAAACTGTTTAATGAGTTCTCTCTCTTTGCTTAGACCCTTTCTCTTCCTCTCTTGATTGGGAGTTTCTTTACAGTTGTGTTGTGAGTGATGTTGTGGTACTTTTCCAAAACAAATTTGTGTTTTCATTAGGGAGTTTCTTTGTTACTTTCTGTGTTTACCCAATTCAACACAGACCATTCTCCCACTGAAAAGGTATTCAAAAACATCTTTTTACAAACTCTTACTCGGTCACCATTCTCATTTATTTTAAAATGATAGAAAAGAGAATGACCACGGCGAGAACTTGATGCTTCTACTGTCCTTTGTTTCACAACCTTTTTTTCCACTAACTGTTCAATAAAAAATTTCTTCTCTCCTCTGTTCAAGCTCCAAAACTTTATGAATAGTTCTTTCCTAGCATCATCTGTAACTGAAGAACATTTGAAAACTACCTTTGGACTATCCTTACATTTACAGCGTTGTTTCATAACCATTTTCCCCGTTATTTGTTGAATACAGATTTTCCACAATCATTTTAAACCATCCCAAAATATTCTTCAACTTTTGCTCTTTTAATTTAGTTTTTCCATGATGTTCTGTCTGCTCTACCTCTTTTTGCCCTTTTCCTTCTGCCATTGATTTCATTATTACTTGTTTCTTCACCCCCTTCATCATTTTCATGCCCTGACAAATTATTCTCTGAATTGTCAGTTTGCATCTGTTGGTCGTCACCTATGACATTACTATTGTTATTACTGTCTCCATCCTCTTTATCACTCTCATTTTGTACAGACAAACTACTTTCTGAATTCGCAGTTTGTATTTCTTGGTTTTCACCTACAGCTTGATCAAAAGACATGTCAAGTAAAGTTGGTATGCCCATGTCCTCTATTTTGCTTGAGTCAAATTCATCTACCCCAGTAAAATTTTCCATGCTTATATTGATAGATGAGTTACTCTTACCAAGTGGTTCCAAAACTTGCATTGAAGTAGAAGGCTTAGGCTGTAAGATAAAACTCTCTTCAGTACCTTCACTTTGAACCAGGAGATACACATTGTTTCCATTAAAGTCTGCTTCTGTTGAATATGCAGGCGATTCATCTTTCTGGTTGGCAGTTGATGGGTCCTGTTGTTGCATGATATCTTCACTCTGCCAAGCAAAGGGTCCACTTTTTCCTCCTGGAAATGAATGTTCAGGCAATCCATTTTTCTGGCTGGCAGTTGAAGTGTCCAGCTACTGCATGATATCTCCAGTCTGCCAGGCAAAGGGTCCACTTTGTTCATCTGAAAATAAAATAATTTATTGTAAAGATCTTGACTCGATTATAATTGAACAATGAAGTAGATTGTATAAGTCGAAAACAAATTTATTCAGATTGAATGAGTTAGAAACAATTATTGGCTTATCATTAATCAAAAAAAGATCATTATAAATTCCTCTCGGTTCTAAGTTTTATCTTGGAAAGCTGTGGGATATTATTATGCAAAACAAAAACAACCTGGTGGTCTTTATTGTCAAGCTGACAACAACCTACATAACCTAAAATTTTCTCAAACCTAGGAAACAATTTCGTTCAAGTAGCAATAATAATACTGAAATAATTTGATAATCATAATTAGTACAAAAAGGGGATTGATGGATGCACAAAACCAAACACTACGGACTTACCTACCTGACCAGACATAAATGTGGCTTAATAATAATAATATTTAATGTAACAACTAAAGATATTATGTAAATGCAATAATAATTATTGTGCTCACCTTTGATGGAAGTAACGAGGTTTTTGATCAGATTCATCTTGTTGTTGCTGCTTTAAAGCCAATTGATAAATAATCTCGCTTCGGGAGGTCATTCTGCATCGCCTTCAATTTTTTATCCTGCAACAATTTCATCTGTTTAGGACCTATTAGAATATAATATATTATAATTACTTTTTACTCATTTCCAAATAATAAAAATAATCTAAAATCATAAAACCACAACCACATCATATATTATAGTGTGCAATCAATCAAACAATTTCTATTCATAACAAGGCTCTAAGAAAGCATACCTGCTGTTTGAAACTGTGATTCGTGATACATCAAAGGAGATAAAACCGTTCTTTTCTGTTTGAAATCTTTTATGAATAATTTAGTGTCTGCTACAGGTCAAATAGTCATCATTTTCCATAGGCCTTATTTATTATTAAATTCATGAAACAAAAAATTACCATTACATAGAAAGTTTGATTCAAGGTTTTCTCACTATTTACTACTACATAACCTTATTTACAAGCTTTTCATTGTTATAGATGAAATTTGATGTAAAGTTTATTAGTATTTATTATGGAATATTATGAAAAATAAATAATTGAGTATGAAGATTACTGACCTAGCTTCAATCTCCAGTTAAAAACAGTATTATAAGTTGGATATAACCATAGAAAAACGATAGCATAAGCTATTATTTACTTACGCTATTGTTTCTCTATGATATAACTGTGAGAAATCATCAACTGAAACGTGCACATGAAGAACAGATGTACGAGGTTTTCTCTCTACAAACTGTAGCCTACGAATATACGAGGTTTATATTTTGCTCACCAGATGGCAATAAAGAGCAAAAATCATCATTTTGTCGATTAGAATGTGTGAGATAAGAGGTCTTCTAACCAAAAATGCAAAAAAAAATTTTTGGAAAAAATTGAGTCACTGAGTTACGAGGTTTTCATTCTAAGCCATCGATATTCAGAATTCTCCTTCGCTTAGCGGTCAATGATACGTTGACGTAAACAGGCTGATCATCACACGGTAACCCCACATGACGAGTAGAAAGTTTCTTAACTGATTTTTTGCCTTTGATCACCCTATCCGCAACGTCACGACGAACAAACTTTGCAACTATACCAGGAGTCGGTTGACCAGATCCCATCTTCAATCTGTGACAACAGTCAATTGCCTCGGCGCCTATATTTACTCCGACGGCCTTACACGTTGCTATCACTAGATCTGTAACGTTCTCATCACCGGCACCGGCACACCATGAATCTCCAAAGTGTTTCTTCGGCCATATTGTTCGAGTGAGTCGAATTTATCAGACAAGAAATCAACACTCTCCCTTAGAATCAGATTCTCCTTTCGTGACCTTTATTAAATGTCACGGGCTTTATAATATTCACGAGTTTTATGATTAATCAATTATCATTTTATAATTACAGTGAATATCGTTTATAGTGACCTTCAAGGGACCATCAGTTTTGGGTCACTATAACCGATAGTCACTATATCCGATACTAGGCTCAGGAAGTACTAAAGTATACATTAGTGAAAAAACAGCATAAATAATGACACTTACGTTTTCGTTGCAGCATTTTATTCCAGGTAAACACACTTTCCAAACTGAAACGTCCTTTATATTATTATAATGTACTGTAAATTTTTAATAATTTTTATGAAAATTGAAACGAAATCACAAACGAAGTCACATTCAAATGAAAGTCCCGGTTAATACAGTATACAAATATGGCCCGTTCAAAAACTTCAGTAGGCTACTTCATAAATTTCATTTTAGTTTGAAAATAATTCAATGTTTCATAAAAAAAACTTGAACTCAAAATAAGAAAAAATTGAACTCAAAAAAATGTTAAAATTAGGTCTTTTTCAAAAAGTCTGTAATTTTCGTTTGTTTTTTGCACTTTGAATTGTAGTACGATGTTTGAAACTGTTTCTCTAGATTAAATAGAACATTTTTTGTTGCTTCATCTGCTGTATTTGTGACACTAAGAAATTGGCAAATTGTCTTGATCGCTTTACAAGCTTCAGTCAGTGTTGGTGGATTGATTTCCTCATCATTATCATTGTCTTTCTCAGTGTTTATAACGTCGTCTTCTTCTCTCAAAGTCGAAGTCAGCAATTCCTCATCACTTACAGCTGCCGTCGTTTCCAAATCCTTGTCTACTTCTTCATACTCTTCAAAGAAATCCTGAGACACTGGTTGAGCCAAACTTCTCCCCCATTCTTGTAACGACTCTTCTGTGCATGCAGATTCAATAATGTTATCAGACTGCATTAAAAATCCTGCATGTCTGAAACAGTTTTTCACTGTAATGGATGTGACTTCATTCCAAGCTCTTTCTAACATTGTAATTGCGTCGAGTACAGAGACTTTTGTTTCACATCCTTCATCCAAATCTTGAATGATTTGTAGAATGAGACGTTTCCGATAGTTGACTTTCAGAGACCTTATAACACCTTGATCCAAGGGTTGCAAAACAGATGTTGTATTAGGCGGGAGGAACACCAACTTTATAGATGTAAGATTTTCAACATGTGGATGTGCTGGACAGTTATCTACCATCAACAATATTTTATCATTTTTCAATTTCAGTTCATTGTCCCATTTTCGTAGCCAGAAAGCGAACAATTCACTTGTCATCCACGCTCTTTTGTTACTTTCATATGTTACTGGCAATAAATTAACATTTTTGAAACAACGAGGTTTAGCACTTTTCCCTATAACCATCAGCTTGCGCTAATCACTCCCATCCATATTCACGGCAACTAAAACAGTTAGTCTGTCTTTTGACAATTTCCCCCCCGTGCACTTTTCACCTTTGAAACGTAATGTTTTTTCAGGAGTCAGTTTGAAGAAAATTCCAGTTTCATCAGCATTGTAAATTTTTTCATCTGGATAAATATCACGTAATTTTGGCCACACATTGTTTAACCAGTCTTCAGGAATACCAGTTGGAACTGCTGCTGCCTCACCACTTATTCTACCACTTGTGATTGCATGGCGCTGGCGAAATCGTTGTATCCATGCAGATGTAATATCGCGAGGTCTACCCAACTTCTCAGCCAAATCATTTGCTTTACTCTGCAAAATTGGACCGCTTATAGGAATATTATTCGCTCTTTGTATCTTGAACCATTTCAGCAACGCTTGATCTACGTCATTGTTTTGACTAGGACGAAGTTTTTTTGATTTCATAGAACTTGTCTCGAAGCTCTGCTTAATTTTATCGCGATTTTTCCATATTACCGAAATTGTTGAATGTCCAACCCCTAATTCCTTCGCTATGTCCCTATTTGCTTCACCATTCTCAATTCGCCAAATGATGTGCGATTTTTCTTCAATAGTGAAAGTCTTACGGGAAGAAGCCATATTATCAACACTGTATACAATTTAAAATAAGAGTTCTGTTTGTAAAATTTAATGAAACATGCACTACACACACTAATATAACACACACTTTACAGTAACAATCCAATCACACATGAAACCGAAATACTGTAGGATGCAACAGAACCGAACGAAAGGCTGAATTGAACTGAATGTCTGAATAGGCCTATAATGTTCAGAGGAATGCACATTTCACGATTTCGTAATAAAAGACTGACCAATAATACGGCTCAACTAGAATAAATACAGACATGATGATTCCTGTCTGGAGAACATCCTGTTTACTTAACGTTTCGTCATTATATACGATATTATTTTCCTCATTTTGATAGAAATCCGGTCATAATAGCCGATATGTGATTATAATCGATGTCACTATAAGCGATATAATAAAGCATTGTACGCATAGCAAACCAAACAAGGGGCAGCTTTCCGGTCACTATATCCGATAGGTCATTATAGCCGATGTCATAATAAACGATATTCACTGTATTTAATATGCAATAGAGATTCAAATTAGATTTTTTTAGTATTCAAAGTGTATAGTAAGTGTTTAATAAATTCAAATTGTGAATAGTAAAGTTTTAAGAACTCAAAATGTATAGTGAGTGTCAGTGGCGGCTCGTGGAGGAAAATTTAGGGGAAGCCCAGATAATATGAAAAATCGAATATGACATAGGCTATCAAGTATGGGATTTGAAAGATGCATTCCTCATTATTCCCAATTCCGTTTGGTGTAGAAAATGAGTCATTTAAGAAAAATATTGAAAATAATAAAACTATAGTTTAAGCATGCCTGAAAGTTTGTAAAATGGCGGCCATTTTAAATTTTTGATGGCGAATATCTCGACAACCGTCCATTTTACAGAAAATTTACAAGAGACAAAAAAGTTAGCAAATTTTTTCACGATTCCAATGATACCTAATTTATTAAGATTGGTCGAAGAATAACAGAGAAATTAATTTTTTTCGTACTGCATGCATGACCACTTTTCACCATTTAAAGATCAATATTAATTTTTTAATTCCAGATGTATTTAAGATGAAGCTTTGAAACTCGGTATGGCTCCATATGGGCAAACAGATGATTTTACAATGGTTTTCAGATGATAATGTTTGTCTTGTAAAAGTATTGTTGTTTCATTAAAAGTAAAGAACCAGATGTAGTGCTTCCTATTTCTTAGTCTCACGTTTCCTAGGTCTTATTTCTATCTTAAATTTCCAGTTTCAATATTTTCCTACGTTGCTTCTACACAAATATTTAATTATTGTAATGGAATTTAGTTCGCTGGAGTACACCGATATTCACTTCATGTATGGAGCAGCTCTTGGCAATGCGACCGAAGCAAGAAGAATGTATGCAGCTGCATTTCCAAACCGCCGTCTCCCTTCCGACAAGGTGTTCACAAGAACTCACAATCGGCTGAGAGAAGTTGGTTCATTTGAACGGAACAGGGTAATTGCTGGTAGGCCTCGAGCAGTTCGAAATGTTGCTTTTGAAGAGGAAGTATTGCAGAAATTCGATTTCAATCCTAGAACGAGTACGAGAGCAGTTGCAAAGCAAATCAATTCAAGTGCTTCTTCTGTGTGGCGTGTACTAAACAAGGAAAGACTTCACCCCTTCCGCTTTCAAAAAGTTCACTCATTGGTTGAACGCGACTATGAGCCAAGAGTAAACTGTGCCCGTTGGTTTCTTCAGCAAGACATTATCCAACCAAATTTTCTAGAAAATGTGTTATTTACCGATGAGTCCAGCTTTACAAGAGAAGGAATCTTCAACTCTCGCAACAGTCACGTCTGGGCCTTAGACAATCCTCATGAGGTCAAAGTGCGTGGTTATCAGCATAGATTTTCGCTGAATGTTTGGACGGGTATCTTAGGTAATCGCGTGATTGGACCATACATTCTTCCTAATCGTCTGAATTCTCCCACGTACATTACTTTTTTAAGAGACATACTACCAGAACTTTTGGAAGATGTGCCTCTTGCAAACAGATATAATATTTGGTTTCAACATGATGGTGCCCCTGCTCATTTCGGAAATGTTGTTACGGACTTTCTGAACATGACCTATCATCAGCGGTGGATTGGGCGGGGTGGACCAGTACCGTGGCCCACACGTTCACCTGACCTCAACCCTTTAGATTTTTTTTCTGGGGCCATATGAAAGACCTTGTTTACAGCACGCCAGTAGAAAACGAAGAAGACCTTGTGGCAAGAGTGGTTGCTGCAGCAGGTGCCATTCAAGATGATGAAAATGCTTTTATAGCAGTTCGACGGTCCATGATTGAAAGGTGCAGACTGTGTAATCAAGTTGAAGGACGGCATTTTGAGCAATTGCTGCATTAGTATCAGTGAACCGATTTGAGTGAAATTAATATTTTTCAATGTAAAATAAATTTGGAGGAAAGTTATTCTTGTATATTTCTGTAATAAGAACGGTTTTCATGAAATTATAAAAAAAATTAATATTGATCTTTAAATGGTGAAAAGTGGTCATGCATGCAGTACGAAAAAAATTAATTTCTCTGTTATTCTTCGACCAATCTTAATAAATTAGGTATCATTGGAATCGTGAAAAAATTTGCTAACTTTTTTGTCTCTTGTAAATTTTCTGTAAAATGGACGGTTTTCGAGATATTCGCCATCAAAAATTTAAAATGGCCGCCATTTTGAAAAATTTCAACGAAAAAATTTTTTTTTATTTTTTATAGTTGAGTCTTTATAGCATAAATATTCATGCCAAATTTCAGATCAATACAACATTTCGTTCTTGAGATAAAAATTTTTAAGTGAAAAAAACAAAATGGCAGCTATAAGGATAACCGCTGAGTTTTGGACACTTCAAATATGACATTTGTAGTCTCCTAGCATCCAGGTACAATACCCTAAAATTCTCGACACTACTTCTGAAACACCCTGTATATGATAAGTTATGTTCAATGAAATAGAATCTATGAGGATTAAGTTATTAACATTTTGCTAAACCCAGCTTTAGTGACAATATTTACTTTTCCCAAAGATAAAGAGCTGAGGAAAAAATGGACAAGGTGTAGAAAGATTCTAAAGTCACCAACAATTCGGCTGTGTGTATCAATAATTTTAGAGCATCAGGCATTATTGAAGAAGACAAGTTTTTGTGTGAAGATGGTTCTTTTGTGACTGTTCCAAGAAGAAAGTAAAACGATGTGATGGTGCCTTCCCTACAATTTTTCCAAATCAACTTTCTTACAACACAATTAAATCGTGTGTAAAGGTATTGGGCAATATATTTCTGAACAATTAGTACTGCAACATGAAGAATAATAATAAGTTGCCCCAGCAAGCAAAGTCGCGAAAATTGATAACATTGAATTCTTAGGCTAGAATAAAATAACGATAATTATAAACTATGTGCATGTGAATTGCACTTGAATGCTAAGTGCATGAGAATAAATAAATTCCAGTTACCCCATCAAATGATTACTTCTTTAATAAACCTTAATTGAATTAATGAAACTAAACCTTATTTAAATTCTTAAAAATGATTTTGAACAGTAATAAGTTATTAGAGAGAGCTGGAACCTAGCTGATGGCAGTAAGTTAGTCCACCAAACAGGGCGGCCATCTTGTTTTATGCTCAGGTCCGGTATTTAGGAGGTCCTGGTTCTTCGTACTTTTCTTTTTCCTTATTATCAGTAGTAGAATTTTTAAAGTTCTCGCACATCAAGCACTTATCTTTCTTTGGGTTATGAAAGCCAATATTGAAATTTGATTTGAATATTTTCCTAATCACTTGATATTTGACAGC
Source organism: Nilaparvata lugens (assembly GCF_014356525.2). Taxonomy (NCBI): domain Eukaryota; kingdom Metazoa; phylum Arthropoda; class Insecta; order Hemiptera; family Delphacidae; genus Nilaparvata; species Nilaparvata lugens. The sequence continues at coordinate 61,326,713 of NC_052506.1, read as the reverse complement.
CGTTTTATTGTTCAACATACTTTGCTGTTCATAGTTTCTATAAAGGTTAGATAGATTTTTGAACTCAACAGGCAGGTATAATTAAGTAGAAGATGCACGGCAATAATGTGAAGGATCGGCTAGAAGAGAATTTATAATTCTATCTCTGCTGTTGTATCTCTTTCAGGTGTTTTATTAGGTGGTATCTTTCTTCCTCTTTTATCAGCTTTTGGTGTATTCAATTCCAATTTACGGTCAAAAGAATACTCTGCTTCAAAGTGAAGCAGTCTCTGAGAAATATTTAATGCTTTTGTTAGAAACTCTTGACAAATCCTTACTTTTTCATTATTTAGGAATAAGTAATAATTCATAGTACGACCACGGCGACTATTAAGATAGTTGTGTAAGTACCTTTCTTCTCTACTTGATCAATGCATGAGATAAGAAATTGTTTTTTCTTGTTGAATTTCCATAGCCCAAAAGTTTTGAAACAAATTTTGCCTTTCTTCTTCAGTGAAATTCATACTACAATTATTTTGGCATTTTTCATGTAAACACGAATTGAATTGGGTCCTGCTTTTTTTTGCAACCATTCGTTTATTTGTCTTGCTGACATAGTTTAATCCGTAATTTCCTCTCCTTTCGTAGAAGGCTTTTAGGTAACTGTTCTTCCTTCCTCTTACGACCTCGGTTCCCAACACTTTCAAAACCTTCATCCCTAGGAAAGTCACGTTTTCTTGTAGAAATTTGAAATAAAAAAATTGGCTTTTTATCTATCCACTTTACTTCAAAAAGTCCAGGAGTGGTTGACGTCCAATAACTGTCACCCCGATGTTTGAGATTTTTTTTAACCACTTTGCTTGGCAAATGTTTTCTGTCTTTGTGAATTGTTCCACATGCTTGAACTTTCTGACCCTGTAAAACCTTGACAAGCTCTACAGAGCTGAAAAAATTGTCACAGAAATCTTTATGGTTATGGCCAGTAATCTTTGTTGTCAAATCCTTCACTACTCTAGTAGCAAGGTTTTTTTCAGCACAATCTCTATTTCTCCCAGTATAGATTTTAAATTCACATATATATCCAGTCTCATCAGCTCGAGTCCATACTTTATATCCCCTCTTGATTGGCTTCAGAGGCATATATTGCTTGAGAGATGATCTTCCTTTAAATTCTATCATTGACTCATCAATGGACATGTATTCTGTTGGGCCGGGCTGTAATGATCTAGGAATGTTTGAGAGATTGTATCTAGAAAGGGTTGTATTTTATTGAGTTTATCAAATCCAGGCTCACCAGATTCAGGTATTTTCTGGTTATCATTGATATGGAAATTTGATAATAGCCACCCAAATCTGTTCACTGTCATGACTGAGGAGATATAGTTGTCACGTAACATGGGATCAGATGAGCAGTCTCTATAACTAGGCATTTTTTTCACATGCATTATGATATTTATGCCGAGAAATGTTTTCAGTTCTTTTGCATCGGTTGGGATAAAGTTGATAGCTCCACCTCTTTGTTGAGAGCAATATAAGTTTGTTTCATAGGTAATTTTTTCCATGAGTGTGTCAGGGAAAAGGACTGAAAAGTATTCAATTGGGCTGGCTATATTATCGGGAACAATGGGTCCAGACTTGTTTGAAAAATCAAAGCTATCATGTGGTGGCTGTTTGAATGAATGTTTCCAGTCATACCCAATTTCATTATGTAAGCGGACACATAGTGGAATGTCATTCAATTTCATTCAGTTTCATTCAATTCATCAAGATCTTCTAGAATCCCATCTTCATTTTCAGTGAGCATTGTTATTGCATCAATATCAAGGGGCTCAATATCTTCAATGACTGGTTCATTGAGACTTACTGGATCATTGTTGGTGTCCAAGTTGAACATACATGCCACTGCCACTTCTTCATCATTGTTATCTTCTTCATCAAGACCATCTTCAGACTCCAAATCACTCGAGAGATCCTCCCAAATTTTATAAATATCCTCTTCTTGTAGATCGAGAATATCAACTCCATCTCTGCCAAAAGACATCATAAAAATAAGAACGGATGGGGTCACATTACTTTACCATTATAATCATGATCGATCACTGTAGTGGAACATTACCAATCATAAACAACGAATTGAATAAATTGATGGATATATCAATTCAATTTATCTTTGAAAATATAGATTTAGATGCAAATTACAATTCTATTATATAAGTTCAAAGTGTGTATTATAAGATAGACTACAAGTAACATTTGAGGTTAGGTTACTCACAGTGGTCCCATGGTATGACCACCTTTGTTTCTTCCTCTGCTCGTAATATTATTCTTGTTTTCCTTTAAATTCTATCATTGACTCATCAATGGACATGTATTCTGTTGGGCCGGGCTGTAATGATCTAGGAATGTTTGAGAGATTGTATCTAGAAAGGGTTGTATTTTATTGAGTTTATCAAATCCAGGCTCACCAGATTCAGGTATTTTCTGGTTATCATTGATATGGAAATTTGATAATAGCCACCCAAATCTGTTCACTGTCATGACTGAGGAGATATAGTTGTCACGTAACATGGGATCAGATGAGCAGTCTCTATAACTAGGCATTTTTTTCACATGCATTATGATATTTATGCCGAGAAATGTTTTCAGTTCTTTTGCATCGGTTGGGATAAAGTTGATAGCTCCACCTCTTTGTTGAGAGCAATATAAGTTTGTTTCATAGGTAATTTTTTCCATGAGTGTGTCAGGGAAAAGGACTGAAAAGTATTCAATTGGGCTGGCTATATTATCGGGAACAATGGGTCCAGACTTGTTTGAAAAATCAAAGCTATCATGTGGTGGCTGTTTGAATGAATGTTTCCAGTCATACCCAATTTCATTATGTAAGCGGACACATAGTGGAATGTCATTCAATTTCATTCAGTTTCATTCAATTCATCAAGATCTTCTAGAATCCCATCTTCATTTTCAGTGAGCATTGTTATTGCATCAATATCAAGGGGCTCAATATCTTCAATGACTGGTTCATTGAGACTTACTGGATCATTGTTGGTGTCCAAGTTGAACATACATGCCACTGCCACTTCTTCATCATTGTTATCTTCTTCATCAAGACCATCTTCAGACTCCAAATCACTCGAGAGATCCTCCCAAATTTTATAAATATCCTCTTCTTGTAGATCGAGAATATCAACTCCATCTCTGCCAAAAGACATCATAAAAATAAGAACGGATGGGGTCACATTACTTTACCATTATAATCATGATCGATCACTGTAGTGGAACATTACCAATCATAAACAACGAATTGAATAAATTGATGGATATATCAATTCAATTTATCTTTGAAAATATAGATTTAGATGCAAATTACAATTCTATTATATAAGTTCAAAGTGTGTATTATAAGATAGACTACAAGTAACATTTGAGGTTAGGTTACTCACAGTGGTCCCATGGTATGACCACCTTTGTTTCTTCCTCTGCTCGTAATATTATTCTTGTTTTCGATTATATTACTATTTCATATGATTAATAAATGTAATTATAATAATAATATCAAATAAACGAATGCTTACCAGTGAAACAAAGATGTAACTGATTTTCAATCTTCAGTCATCTGGAATGCACTACGATAGTGTGCCACACACATCATAATGTCGTTCTGCTTGCAAATCATATGTTCCATTGTTATAGTTCCATTTGTATCTGATGGATTGCATCCCTGAAAGCGAATCTCACTATAGCATAGAATGAGTTGCCGATGCTGCCAGCAAACGACAGAGAGAAACATAACAAACACAACTAAAAAAAATCATCAAATTCGGTGCTCACATAGAAAGTTATTGAATGTCAAAATATGAGGCTCCATTTTTATTTATATAGATTTGTCAGCTGTTGAAGAAGGAAGCACTACATGAAAAATATTTGAAATTTGTCAGCTGTTGAATGATTAGAAATCAAAATGAGCTTTCTTCTTGTTATAATAGTGTCCAGCTGTTAGATTGCATATCACCTATTAGGGAAAAATCCATTCGTCTGAATGGAACTTTGTAAAAATTTGAAAACAAGCTTTATTTCCACGTTTCTGTTCTACATCTTTTTTACATGAAAAAAAAACTTTTTTCTCAACTTTTCCATGTGAAAAAAACTGAGTTGAAAAAAAAGGTCATAATTTTCACATGAAAAAAAAAGTTCTTGAGTTGTCTGGGTTTAACCCTAGAACTGATGAGCTGTTTTGCCTTAAGTGATGGGCTTTTTTGAAGCAGCACACAACATAATCTTGGAAAAATAATAATAATTAGGGAAATGCTATAAACATAATATTATTATATATCATTTTATTCAGAAAATTATGAACTATTAGCATACATAAAGTTGACAAACTCACCCTACTCACCTTATCTCCTTCACGAGTGATACACAAAAATGTAGATGTAGACAGTTTTTTCACTTTTGTATTTTTGACTTACACGTCATATAAATCACATAAAGAATCAAGTCTGTGGAATTCCAAGATATACAAAATATGCGCATTTATGTCCTCTTTCAAAATATGTATAGAAATAAAACATTTGTCCACTCATTATTTTTCTATAAATTTCTATTTGTCACTATGTACAATCTTCATTTTTGAAGCCGCGCACTACACTTTTTTGGAAAAATTGTAATAAATTGGAGAATGCATCTTCTATACCATTATTATATTACTATTTAATCAGAAAATTATGAGCTTTAAGTATGTATAATATATAATATTACAATGTTCATATTTCAAAAAGTTTAGTAGTCATTTCTGAGTAAAGACTATTCTGAGTCACTAGAAGAAGCCTTCCTCTTCCTTCCACATCTCATTGGCCTCCAAAAGTGTTTCAGCTGGTGGAAACGAGCTGGATGTACTCCGCAATTACATCCAGGGCACCAGTAATGGCTTCTTCCCCTTTTTTTGAGTGGCCCACACACTCCACACAAACGTTCCTGTCGACCTGGAAGTTGGTGAGGACTTATGAACTACCTTCTTGCTGCAGTTCAGGAGCTGTAGGTTCATCACAGTCTTCTACTGCTCTTGATAATTCTTCAACTACTTGGACGATAATTTTTTTGCATTCCATGGGCTTATCTGTATTTCTTTCATACAACAAGTATGAATTGAGAAGAGCCATGTCAAGAAAATTCATGAATATTTTTTTCCAGTACTTTTTGGTTGGCCTAGTACAAGACACATGGTATATGGACTTATCACTTGAATCCACTCCTCCCATTGATAAGTTATATTTGTGGATTAAATCTGGCTTCACTGCCTGTGCCCCACTCTTACTCTTTATCATTTTATCTTCAGCATGGCAGCCAGTTGTAAGAAGATAAACTGGCTTGTGCGTTTTCTTTTGCTTGTATCCAACTAACAGCACGGGTCCACTCCGGTAATATATACTCTCCTGCACTCCTAATTTATAGTTCACAACCGACTTTGAAATTTCTCGAGAATTCTTATTTATTGTGACTGTAACAAAAGTTTTGCGGCTATAGAGATGACTAGTGAGTGGCAATTTTGTTTAGTAATTATCAATAAATAGATGGTAGCCTTTGTCCAACACATTTGCTCTTGTCATCAAATCCATCACCACCTTCTGTGTGAACGGCCCTTCTCCCAACAAGAAGTCCTTTCCACTGTACATAGAAATTTGCAATACATAACTTGACTGACTGTCACATAATTCGAACTTTTTTATTCCAAATCGGGCGTGGCGTTTTTGTGGCATGTACTGGATGAATGTACACCTGTTCTTCATCCCAATCATACTTTCATCCAAAGCCAGTTTCTGAGCAGGAATGAAATGGTGCAAGAATTTTTTGTTCAGGTAATCGATGAAAATTCTTACTTTGAATCATGGTTCGTAGCCTGGCTGTCCTCTTTCTCCCTGTTTCTTCGAACTTATGTGGAACATGGAACAAATTAGTTGAAATTGATTCACCGTCATTATTTTATGATAGAATGGCACCTATAGTGATGAAGCAGTGTCCCAATAGTCAACAACATTCTTTCTGCGAGTCAATCCCATGTTTAGTAGAAGAGAGATAAATTTTTTCATCATTGAAATGGTAATATTAGCCCATTGTTTTGCCCTAGAAAACTTTTTCATATTGCCAGACGTTCGCTTTTGTTCAATCGTTTTTTCCGCGTATTTGTTTGTCTCCTCTGTTAGGAGCTTCCAAATTGTATTAGTAAAAAACAACATGAAATATTCAATGGGAGCACTATTTCTGGGTGGACAGTCTCTTACACCTGGATTTCTTACACGAAACTTTCCAGTAACATCAAATTCATCTTCAGCCGGATAAACTCTACACCAATTTTGATTAGAAACATTATCATTATTATTGTCTTCCTCATTATACTCTTCACTAACTTCTTCTTCTTCTCCCCTCCCTTCATTCTCTCCAACTTCATTGTTTACAAAAACTACTGGAATTCTCTCAATATCAATATTTTGAAGTTCTACAGGCTCAATAATGTTTGGCTCAACGTTTTCGGTATTTGGCTCAACGTTTTCAATGGTTTTTAGCGAGGTATTTTCATTGTCTTCAAAATCGTCATTATCTTCATCAGAATCAGTTGTCATATTATTGTCTATATCACTTCCACTATCAATATCGTAGTCATCTTCATCATCTTCCAATGGATCACTCATCTCGAAGAATGCTGCAATCTTCCTTGGAGAAAGATTTTTGCTCATCTTGAGCTGGGAAAATTTCTATAATATTACAAAACAATAAATAAAAGAGGTTGTCCTTTGATTGTTTTGTGATATGAATTTTATCTGCAAAAACACTGACTAATCACACATCTGTAAAAATTATACCGGTATAATAACTAACATTTTGTATCAAGCTGAATCGGTACATGTAAACACATGGTTGTTTATACGGAAACACGTAAACACACGGTTGTTTATACGGAAAAAACAACAAATTACCGAGTTTACAACCTATATAAATACTAAAGAATGATATAATATAATATCTACTTCGATAATTACTGAAAAATAACAGGAAATACGAGTAAAAAACTGTACTGGAGAGCAAAATTGGTTCAGAAACAATCAGTCAAACGCTCGGGTTGCGAACTGAGTCGAACAGGAGAGATGGCTGCTTTGACGGCTGACTGACCGAAATGTTGCCAACCTAACGACACATAATCATACATCAGAATCTTCACCAGAATTTTCTCTATCGAATGGAATCGATACTCGATACATTCGATTAGTTGATTCGGTCGATAAGTCGATTCCTGCGATCGACTGCTAATGCATCGCATTTGCGACGTTATCACTTAAGGAAGGATTTTTTGGGTCGCAAATGCGACGTCTATCATTTTTAGGGTTAAAGCATTACCACACACCAGGTCGTTCATAGTTTTTTTACTTTCCTTGCCCTATTACCATAGGTAAGGAAAGTATTGCTTTCCGAAAAAAATTAAGGTACCCCAATTTCTAAATTTCTATACGTTTCAAGGTCCCCTGAGTCCAAAAAAGTGCTTTTTGGGTATTGGTCTGTATATGTGTGTGTGTGTGTGTGTGTGTGTGTGTGTGTGTGTGTGTGTGTGTATGAGTGTATGTGCGTCTGTGTACACAATATCTCATCTCCCAATTAATGGAATAACATGATATTTGGAACTTAAGGTCCTTGAACTAAAATGATCTGACACGAACAATTTCGATCAAATGCAATTCAAGATGGCGGCTAAAATGGCGAAAATGTTGTCAAAAACAGGGTTTTTCGCGATTTTCTCGAAAACGGCTTCAAAGATTTTGATTAAATTCATACCTAAAATAGTCATTGATAAGCTCTATCAACTACCACAAGTCCCATATCTGTAAAAATTTCAGGAGCTGTGCCCCATCTATGCAAAGTTTGATTTTAAATTCCCAATTATCAGGCTTCAGATACAGTTTAAACAAAAAATTTCAAGTGGAAAAGATTGAGCATAAAAATCTCTACAATTAATGTTCAGCAACATTTTCACCTAAAATTGAAAATAAGCTCGATGTTCAAGAAAATAAGATTATTAAATTGCAAACTGTTGGCAACTGTTGATTCTATTAAATCATTCACTATGAAGATATAGCAGACTTCGTGTGTCTGCAACGTTATTGTCCTGTCACCAGCTGGCTTAGATCTTTAAATAATAGACTTGAGTTGCGTGGGAACATTAGCGTCAGTTGATCAATTTTCATAACGGCAAGGAAAGTTGTGTGATTGCGCCACACCAGATTTTTATTATTTGTATTTATGAGTTCAAGAACTCCACCTTTTGTTAGCAAAACGAATTTGAAACACAACCAGCTGACCCTTGACCCACAGTGTGGCAAAGCATTTCGAACAGGACAAAGGGACAACATGAAAAACTCGGACAAGGAACTGGCAGGGACCACTGACAGCCACTCAACCTGCAAGTGACCCCCCCCCTCCACCACACTCAAGTGATACTCTGGCTTCTGAGTCAGAGGACCAACTCCAGGCATCCATGGAGGCACTAGAGGCCCGCCTCATGTCAAACATGACCAATGCTACATCACTGCCTATCCATGACCGCCCTCCTAATGAGCAAAATGAGTGTAGCCCTTTCAAATCACTGAAGACACTACAGGACAGCTCCTCACCCTGTCCAGCAACCTCCATGGCAAGAGGTGACAGAAGTGTAATGGTGAAGGTCACCCAATCTTTGGTCTCCATTCACACGGCACCCCAGGACTCAGTGGTGAGTTGGCTGCTTCTCATATGGGTGATTCCCCTGCACTCTTGGGTGGCAACAGCTTGAAACACATCAGTAGAAGAAGAGGGAAACACATCAGTTGAGAGAAAACAAGAAAATTTGTTAGTCTTTAGCCAATTAAAAACCAACTTGCCTTCAAACAAAGAAAAAAAGGAAGAGGAGGAGGAAGGGTAATTGTTAGTTTGTAATGAAGTTTGTGAGTTTGCATATTATGTGTCAGTCCTTCTAACATAGAGGGTAGTATTGTGGGATCCCCATGTCTCAAATACATATGTGTTATGTAAATAAGTAACTAACAAAAATATAATTTAGATATTGATGATACAAGTCCGATATGTGTCACCCACATGTCTCAAATATATATTATTTGATATGTAAATATGTAACTAACAAATATATAGTATAAATAACTAACAAAAATAGCCTGTATCATGCTACATGGATCACCTAGGTGTATAGGTGTAGAAGAGGAAAGATATTAATATTGTTCAATATTCATTCAATTTATTGGAAAATATAGACATTAGGCTATACGTTTTCAAGACAATCTTACTGTCAGTAGGAGGATTATTTAGGAATACAGATGGCTCATGACTTTCATGAAAATGTTTCCATGGGCATTCTTTTTATAATGAGGATGTATTAAATGAGCATAAATAGTAGTTAGAAGAATAACTCACTATTCAGCTAAAATTCTTGGAAAAAATCTACCCATGAAAACTTTCATATAGTCATTCACCAAATCCACCTTTATTCAAAAAATTCATTCAAATTTCAAATTAAAAATTTTATTTACCATACAAAGAACATAATTATACATATCAAAAATGAATAAAAATGAGATATAATTTAATAAAATGAGATTAGGCTAATTTTATAATTAATAAAAAATACATTCAAGTAAAACGTGAATAGGCCTAAAGTAATAATGTATGGTAACTCTTATTAAAGTAACTCTGTAAGTAATAATGAGAAGTAACAAGTAATAAAATGTAATGTAGAATAAAAACTAAAATTAGATGTAAAAATGTCAACTTTCCTTGTGTGACTTGGCAACATTGTATGGACAATGGAAAAGGACATTTTGCAAACTATTGCTACAGACTCAATCTTAAGAGTTGCAAATTTAATAGTAGTTTATGCAACGGTTGTATAATAAAACCCTATAATGCATGAGTTAAATGTTAGTTAGGGCACGAGCAAGCAAGCATAGCGAGTGCTCTAAATATCTCACAAGTGCTTTAAAGGCCCAATACAACCATTACATACACCATCTTATCTATGGACATTAGTTATTTTTTCTGGAGTTGAAAGAATTTCATTATCACTGTCACTCATTATTAAGTAATTTATAATAATTGAAGTCAAGTTATCTGTAAGTGTACTTTAAAAATCAAGATATATTTAACAATTTATACTATATTCAAAGTATATACTTTACAATTTATACTAATTCTATTTATAATTAACTAATCAAATACAAAATTGAAATATACTGACAAACAGATACTGTACATAGTATAGCACAAAGAGATAGCATTATCACTTTTAGGATAGAAAATTAGGCCGCTGTTTTTTTTATCAGTTGGTTTTGAAATTAAACTTCGAACATGGAATTAATCTGGAACAGTTGTGTCGAAAAGTGACTGCAATGCTAAAAAACTCTCATTACAAAATTCCTGCAAAATTCTGTTTTGAAATTCATTATTTATTTGCTTCAGTCTTCCCTTTTACATATTATTTAATCAACTAAAATTCACACTTAGGGCTACTTCAAATCAATAAATAAAAAATCAGGTATCCATTAAATTTTTTTTAGACTAAATCCATGTACTAACAGTTTAATCTAAATCTAACACTTGCTTTCTTAAGCCTATATTATCATTCACCAACCTTAATGTTCGGCTCTGATGTTATCAATTAAAAATCGATGTGTAAACAAAAACCCTACTGAATACCTATAATCAACACCGCTACTCTATATTTAATCCTAACAAAGTTCTCTATATGTCATTTAATTACATTTTCAAAGTTATTGAAAGGGTACTTGATTTTTATTTTTCTATTTCATCAACTATGCTTCAGTTTATTTTGCATCATGATTAATTTAATCTATAAATTTCTCTTATGGTTCTATTGAATAACCTCTATTATAATTAAACAATATTTCCTGATCTTTCATAAAATAAGTTTTTCTTCAATTCATTTCAATCAAACTTCATTTTAACCACCTAATAATTGAAATCAAATGATAAATGTCTGAATTTTATGAATAGATTCTTTACTAAAATATTCTTTATCAAAATAATAGAATCAAAAATTATAACAAAATATGTTAGGCTATACAGAACATAATTCAGCCAGAAGCTCCATAATAAAATACCACATATTTTTTGCCATACATATGAATATGAATATTAAAGACTATATATATATATATATATATATATATTATATATATATATATATATATATATATATATATATAATAATTTCTCTGGATGTTGGACGACACATCCAGAGGAGTTTATTCATAAATTCATACATACATTACATTATATTACATATTTTTTAATATAACAATATTCAGGGTTTAGAAAATGATACCTCACTATATAATATATGATTGTGTCGAGGTTATCATCAAATTAATACCAATTTATGCTACAACAGATAATACAAAAATTCCAAAAAATCTAAAACTATATCTATTACCCTAAGCATCACCTAGTACAAAGATACTAAACCGAGGTACTATTTTCTACCTATAAATTACCTTATTTAAAAAGAATACTACTTAAATCTAAATCCTACTTACTATTAGTTCCTCACTACTTTGTATCCCAATACTGAATAACCAATGTCTAATTTTTCTTTTAAAGCTATTGAAATTTTCCTCTCCTTTGATTTCTAATGGTATTCTATTAGATATTGTAGGCCCTAAATATCCTAGTGATCTTTGCCCAAATGCTGTATTCATCCTTGGTACTTCTTGATTGTAACGTTCTCTTATTCTAGTATTATGGCTATGATTTATGATATGGTTCCTATTTTGATGTTTTTTCATATACCCTAATAACAGCAATATATACAATTGCCTAACGCTGAGTACTCTATTTTCTATAAATAATTCTACGGTTGGAAACCGGATTTCCCTGTTTCCCATTATTTTCAAAATGCGTTTTTGAGTTTTAAATAATGGATCTATAAAACTGAAGTTAGCTGCACCCCAAACTATCAGACCGTACCTTAAAAGAGATTAAACTAATTTTAATTATACAGTTTTTAACATTTCTTTGTCTATGATACGCCTTAATTGATAGAATTTGTATATAAGCTTCCTTATTTTGGCAGTTGTATATGTTATGTGCTTGTTCCATTTCAATGAATCATCTACTATTATTCCTAAATACTTTATATTGTCAGAGCGTTCTATTAGTGGGCAATTACAATTATTGTTACTATTTCTATCACATTTATGAAGCTTCATTGTTGTCATGTGTGGTTTTGTGCTATTTGTTAAAGAAAAAGCTAAAAATTTTGTTTTTTCTGAATTTAATGACATTAAATTATGTCTTAACCAGCTAGTGATTTTTGTTAGTTCTATCTCTGCTGTTTGGAACACTTCTTCCCAGTTTTTTCCTTGAAAAAGGAGTGCTGTATCATCAGCAAAGGCTATAACTCTACCTTGAATTTGAATGGAGCACAACTCATTTGCAAAGATCGAATACAAAATTGGTCCTAAAACTGTTCCTTGAGGTATTCCAAACTTCATGGAACCCTCTGCACTCATATGGTTCTCAACCTTTCAATGTAAGAATAATATAAATTAAAAAACACAGTCCCTTTTTATATCTGTATTTCAATACAAATAAAAAATGAAGTTTGGAAATGCCTTGATATTTCTTATACAAAAAGGTAATTTGGAAATATGTGACAAAGGGATTGTATTAAAACTGAGAGTTCTACTCGACTATTTTCTACTCAATTTTAGAACAATTGATTTTCTTGCCCAAGCCATGGCACATAAAGTTGACCATTCTCCTTCGGCCAAATCAAACCTCTAAAATAGCAAATCTCCCTTCACAGCATTCCTATGTATTTCATTTTGGGCATGAAGTAGATTGCTGCTATTAACTGTTTGGTTATGAAGCAGATGGTTTTCTGCTTGCCTTTACCATGAGTGAAAAAGGCATCAAGTATAACTGTTGCTTCTTTCCGTTCTGCAGTCAACTGCGTTGAATTTCCAAGCTGTTCAGAAAATTGTCTGTTACATGGTATATTGGAATTGCTCTTTTTTGTGCACTGATCAATATCGACAGCTCTTCAATGACTAAGCACAACCATACGGACAAGTACAAGTCTCACTACAAATCTTTACAAATGTTCTTATAGAGATTATTAATTGCAGCATTGTATCTGGTGATGCAATATTGAGATGCATCTTGTGGGTCTGCAACTTCAATTTCTTTATCAACTGATAAGATTGTTTTAGTAATTTCAGCAAAACTTCTAAATTCCACAATCCACTTATCTTGAATGAAATGTTGAAAAGCTGTCAGTTCTTCAAGAATAGTTCTTCTGGATTTTCCTTGCATAGTAGTCCTCACCTCATGCATAAATAGCCCTAGACATCTAGAAACACTTGACCTGAGGCTGCTATTCATCGAAGTCTTTGAAACTAAACCTTTTTCATTTATTTCTGACATCTGCCAAGCAGCCTCTAGAACCATATGAAATTTATAAGCATTGTAAATATCTTTCATTTTCATAATGCTCTCATCAATCGATTTCACTTTCAATACAAATCAGGATACATCTCTCACAAGTCTTTCCAAATGTTTGATACCTGTACTGGTGCGCTTCTTAGGGGGATATTTCTCTTTGAAAAATTGCATAATGAGCTCGTCATTCATTGCAAACTTTGCTACAGAGTCATCGCCCAATAACTGTCATATTAATTCTCTATATTTTCTCAAATCGGGATCAACTGGGGATTTTGAAACAGGCATCATCTTGTGGTCATTGCTGCTGATATATTTGTGAATACTCTCCTTCAAATAGCTGAGGATTTTCGTTCTTTTGTTCTATGAACTGGTCTGTAGTTGTTCATTCCATGTTTCACTGAATAAGTATAGTTATCTTTTTTTTCTCAATAGATTGGTCACTTTACGAATATCTTTCAAAGAAGCATTCTATCTCTTCAGGTCAATAAGCTGCTTAACTTCTGGCCAATCACTGTGATGGTTCGTAATATGTCTAGGAAAACATGATGGTACATATTTGTTGCAAAGTCCACATATGGTTATCTTCTGTTTTTTAGCTGCTTGAGCTTTTCTGTTACCTGAAACATTCACAAACAAATAAAATATAATCAGCAAATTAGTTTCTAGGTCAGAAATCTGTAGCAATAACATGGCTCATACAGAGAGGGAGAGGTGGAATACCTATAAGAATCTCCCCACCAATAAAAGCAATACACAACTTATCACTATCATTGCTATATTGATATATTCCATCATCAAATAGAATCAAAAACTCTTTATTGCTACAGAACGAACAATGCATATCATAAATAATTGATAATTCAAGCATACAGAAAAGATATAATTGACAAGAACTGCTATTAACTGTTAATGCAAGGGAAGTTTCCCTGTTCACATGGAGGAGTTGCTGCAGACCTGAGAAATTTCAACATTATTAATTCAGTTGCTTGATTAGGCCTACTTTTGATGAGCTAACCAATGAATATGTAATCTAATGTGAAAAATAATGATATGGCAAGTAGGTGAGAGTAAAAGTTTAGACTTTTGACAGATACTTAATTGCTGGCTAAGCAGCCCCCTCATATACACCAGATGCTCCCCACCACATTCTATCAATTCTAGATATATTTTCTAAGTCCTTAGAATAAGGATTAATAATTATTGAAGGGCTAAGTGGATGAAGGGGGTATGTTACAAAATTTAAGTTTTGAGATATTTGAGGAAGAATTTCTTGAGTGTCTACTTCTACTACATTAGCAAATATATATTTTTTGAAATTTATTTATATTACTATAAGTATTGTGATGAATCTTTCAAATAGATCTCATGAAAAGAGAGAAAAATTGTGATTACCTTTTAAAATGAAAGAATTTGCTAAAGGAATAGTTAGCGACCGAGCGATAAAGCTTACTTATCAGTAACTGTATATTGATAAGAGTACCGTTCTGTACTGAATATTTTTCTAGGAAAATTATTCAATAAAATTATAATTATTTTGCAAATAAAGCACAAATTATTTATGAATCGCTCACTGATTTTGAGGTTACACTTTGTTTACTATCGATCAGATGTTTTTAAACAGTTCGAACGCAGCTGACTGATTCAAAGTATTGTCAAATGTCACGCTGGCTTCACGTAAGATATAATACCATCTCTAAAAATCAAAACTATCCATAAAGGATCAAGAATTTCAAATAAAAAAAATAAAATGTATGTGTTATCGTTGAAATTATTTATTATTTAAGAAATTATATTATATGTCAGGTCTTATTGTAACTAAATAGGTCATAGCATGAAATTATATTATTGATAAAACGACAGAAATTAATTATAACAGTCTCAAACCTAATAAAAATTGTATAAGAATATTAATTTATTAATGATTTAATTCAACTGAACCACATGGTAATTAAATCTCTTTGGCAGGTCTAAGCCAATCACAGTGCATAGAAATAGCACCAAGAAGGTGATCGTTTGAAAGCAACACATGTTAATCTATTATCAGACAACAACCCTACCTTATCATTTACGCTAGCACATGTACATTGTATGAGAGGAACTATGTCTATAAGATTAAGCAGTTTTGAGAATTACCTAAATCAAATTATTATTGTAATTAAAAGAATTGTATTCTACTGCTTGCCACTGACGTCATGTCTACGTCACAAGCGTTCTACCAATGGCAAATTTTTATGCAAATTATTACATCGAGATTCTGAGAAGCAAGGTCTAGCCTAGAAGCTTAGAGAAAAGACAGCACTTCCCTTTTGAAATCCTCACCGTGCAGATCTCTTTTATAGTTACCAAAGACCTATTTGTGAAAATTTCTTGTTCGATTTTAAATGTTCTATTTGTGAGCCGATATTTTAGGTCAATTTATTTGTTATTTGTAAATTTCTGTTTTCATCAATCGATAAATTTAAAAGTTTAAAGTAAATTATCCCTTAATTAATTTGGTGAAGGAAATATTAAATTAAAATTCCCCACGTGCTGAAACCGAAGCCTGGATTGCTGCCGATCAAACGATTTTTGATCTAAAGAAGAAAACCACGACCGCCAAGGAAATTCACGTGAGTTATAAGTTTTAAAAGGGGCCCCAATCTACGCTTCGAAAATATTTCAGTGCAGAAAAACATAAATTTTTTCTTCGTTAAATTATTGGCCACGCCGACAAGCGCTTTTAGTTATTAAGAGCCTAAAATTTATTCATATTTAATTTCTAAGAATTTGTAGTTGATTAACTATCCTCCGCTGCCTGAACCACGACCCCGAGCAACTTTAAAATATATTTTGTAATTCATTTTTTTTTTTCACTATTTTTTCAAAACTGTTCAATTTTATCAATTGTAAAATTCTGTTGAATCACGCATGGTATCATGCAAGCATAAGAAAATTTTTAACTATTCTATTAATGCTAAATTATTATCAACCTGTAAATCAAATTCTGAATCTGCACTGTATGATTACATATTTTATTATAATATATTTCAGTTTTGTTAATTCGCTTTCTGAGTTCGATTATTTCTTAAGCCTGTCAATTATTGTGTCTGATACGTTCTATATCATCAAGAACCGATCGAATACGATCATTGGAATAATTGAATCAAGCTGGATATTGGAACAGGTCTAAGTGGATGTAGCGAGTGGGGTCAGATCGAGATATTTATTCTTTGTCCTTACCTGCTCATACATCAGCTTTTATCTGTTACCTACCTCGACTTAGGAACGAATGCATCAATTGTACAGCAGAGGCAGCCATAGATCATATAAATTCCTACAATAGAGCTTAAAACCCGACAAGACTCTGTTCTCGAAATATATTCTGAACGATATTTGGTTCAAATACCGTATTTTAATCCTTCAGAACTTATTAGAGACGCAGTCCCGTAAATTATCTACATCGGGATTTTTGCTCGACCTGTATGATTTTGTATGCTCATTCTTCACAGGTAATAATTTTAAGGTATCCGTATTCAGTGTTTAGCGTCCGCTACACTACTTATAAAAATTTCATCATTATACAATCTGTCATTAGAACAATCAAGGGTGAGCGAGCGTTTAGGCCTCCCGCGATTCCGACACTTGTATGAATCTTGTAGTGAATCAATCAGTCTGGTGTTCACTCAGCGTCCACACACGCATTGCAAAATTTATAGCCTCTACACCATTGACTCAGTACAAGATTCACCCTACATGTGTGAAGCCGTTAAAAAACGCACCACATGATTTGCCGGCCCAACGTGAGGCATTTAAATATAGCACTACATGATTTGGCAAATCTCTCTACATATGTGAGGCAAGTAAAATACCGCACCACAGTATGTAGTTTCTTATATTGCATATAGACTATTAATTTATATTTTGTTTTGTTTTATATTTAAAAACAGTACATACCTCCTTCTTCCTCCAACATTTTTTAAAATTTTAAACTCTGAAGTAGATGAAAGTGCATGTGCATGTGTATTCAAAAAGAAACTAGTGCTTATTTTAAAGATTCTTTAATAACACATAACTAAATTACAAAACTCTTCAAATAGTTAATGTCTCTTCTTCATCATCTCCTTCTTTGTCATCATTCTGCATCATCTTCTTTGTCATCCTCTTCTTAGCTATCGTCTCCTTTGTCATCCTCTTCTTCATAATCTTCTTCTTCTTCCTCACGGGTATTTATGTAGAATCCGCTCATACCACCATTTATGTTGATCTGGGATGAAGGCCATCTGCTGTCTCAAATTCTCAACTTTGGATTGCTTGATGGAACCAGTCTTCTGAACTAATCTAGGTATGGTTATTGGTGTTTCAAGAGTAGGATGTCCAGACAGTTTTTGGTGGATGTTTACTTTTTGAAATGGAGCATTCTCATCAAAACATGTCTTAAAATGGTAGTAGCCATACTCTTCTACATGCAACCATTTAATGTTGTCTCTAAAATGTACTTTGTTCTTATCAACGTCTTTCTTTCTGTTATAAAGCTTCAAGTCTTTTTCCAGATTTTTGGTTTCCCTAAAATGTAAGGTCATGTCTATAGCTTTGTTTTTCTTACATGATTCTACAATAATTTCTCTGTATTGATCTGGGGAGTAGATGTTTTGGTGTTTGCGCAAGTTTTTCTCAATGCGTCCAAAATCCCTGTCTGAGTCTAAATATGTGTGCCCAACTTCTGGAAATTTGTGTTCTATAACTTTGAACAGACCTTTATGAATAACATACTGATGACGGCATATCAAGAGGAAATTTTTGTTCTGGCCTGCACAAGAATCTGACCAAATAATGAGGTGATCTTTGTTGTGCAAAGATTCTTCCATCTCTAATACAGTGAGCAAGCAACTAAATATCTCACTACTTCCCCTCAATGCTTGATCTTCCGTCCATGAACAGAATTCAGCTTTGTCGACTTCTTTTGTTAATATATGAACCCCAAAGTTGTATAGCCACAACTGCCTTAAATAAAATGCTTTTGAAGTACTGAGACGGGGCAGTGGCATAGTCTGTTGCAAGTCAATGGTTAGATAAGCAATATTATCTGAAATTCTGGCTTTTTCTCTGTCAGATTTCAGTAACTTATATCCTGCTTGATAGTTCTTCACATGCTCTTCATTGGATTCACCTGCATCTCATTTACTACATGTATCACTTTTCGGGTGTCCAAATGAGAGATTGAACTCTGAAACAAACCATTTCGGTAAGTACATTCTTTGACACAAAACATTTGATCAACATTGTCCTCTGTACACTTTTCTAGGTAGAGTTCATACATCTTTGTGATGTCAAGCAAAGGAGAAAGGTACTTCTTATGAATGTTTGTAGTACGTGAGTAGTGTGACTCTTCAGCTGGAAACTGTGAAATATGATTTTTAATATACTCTTCGACTTCATCCTTGAGCTTATGTGGTCTAGTAAGAGTTGTGCTTTCCTCTTTCATCAGGTTTAGGTGCAGATATGCCTTCCTTTATAGCCATTTGTAGTAAGTCAATCTTTTTTTCCCCAATTCCAAATAGCTTAGCAAAAGCATTCTTGCAAACAAAAGTATGTTCTCCATCATGAGTGATATTGTATTTAAATGATGCAGACTTGTGTTTCATGGCCCCTTTTCTTGTTCTTTCGACTGGACACTTTTTTATTAATCCAAAAAGCAAGGCATTTTTAGCATTGACATCAAGTTTTTAGAACTGGTTCAAAATGTCTTGTCTCTGTTAAATAGAAAAGTTATTGGAACATTTCAAGCAGCATTTTCCAGTACACAGAATTTGTTTTTCAACAACTTTTGCCAGTGACCTTTGCTAATGACCTTTGTAGTTACTATAACTCTCCCCTTTTTGCCTAGCAATAGCAGCTTTGTTTTTCACCCAAGTATCAGGGTTTTCACTTCTTTTTCTAGAAACTTTGATCTTAGGTGAAAAATGTTTCTTCTTCTTGTTAGTTTGAAGTAATGGCTGCTCACCTCTCAACGAAGGGTTGGCAAGACTGCCAAGATACAGTTTTGGATAGGAATATTGCTCTTCTAAATTTGTCAAAATTTAGATTGATTTGTTAATAATTTTGAAATCATACTAGTCTAATCGGTTACACCACATCTTTCTGCAACTGTACATACCTGGAAGTTACGAAGCTGTAATTATTGCACACATTAATCGTATGAGGCTACACGTTTGATCGGACAGTGGAGGTATTCAATTGTTTACGTGTTCGAATTGCTTTGATTCTACTTGTTAAAAACAGCTGTTTTTCTATTAATGGAACAAACACTACAACACTACTGACAGTTCTTAATACCGATCCATTTTCAAAAGACAGCTTTGGAGATAATCTCAAACTGACTCAGATAATGTCGACTTGCCTTATCTCGGGAATTGTATTGATTGACTTTTGGCAACCTGTGGCGTTCTTCAGTTGTCATAACAACAAATTCATATTGACCTCTTATAGCTTGTTTCACGTGAAGCGGGGTTTTCAAATTAAAATAGCAACTCAATAAATCCTTACACCATCCTCAATCAGGGGCTTCCTTCTTCTTTCGTCTTGATTGCCCTCTTGACGCTTCCTTCTCATCCCTCTTATAATTCTCCTACTCCCAATCACATCATACTAAGACTCCATCCTAAAAATGTCTTTGAGTAGAGTAATACGTACCAGAGCGAGTCAAAACAATTTGATTCTAGGCATGGAAACAGATATTGATGGTTTGAAGGAGGGCCTTATTAACAACGCAGTTATAGATATTGCTATTGATCTTCATGCCACTTTGGTTGATATCTGTGATAAAGTCTCAAATGAAGCAGTCATTGATTTAATCCCTTTGATCACCTCACTTTTGAACAATTACGACGCTGCACTAAAGGTGAATTCTGATTTAAAGAACATGCTAAACAATGTGAATTTTGAAAAAGAGGCTCTGATAGAGAGGTTGAGAATTGAAAGGGAAAACAGAACTATGATATTTGAGGATTCATTGTCCAATGAAAAACAGGCAGAGAGTGAAATCTGCGCTCTGAAATTGAGAGTGAAAGACTTGGAGGAAGCAGTGCATTCATTTGAATTGGAGATTGCCTCAAAGGAGGAGATAATAAAGTTATTGGAAGCTGATTTGAAGAGAGTTTCATGCTCAACGAGAATAAAACACAGACTATGCACTTCACCCTTAGAAGTGGCTTAGATTGTGTGGATGCAATAAGCGATGTAAAATTTCTGGGGATATTCATTGACAGATATTAGACTTGGGAAGCTCATATTAATTATATATCAAGCAAACTTTCAAGAGTGATTTATCTGATCAGACAACTGAAAAATCATGTTCCAGATAATTATTTGAGATCGATATATTTTGCCTTTTTTCAGAGTATTGCAACATATGGCATACTACCGTGGGGAAATAGTAGTCATGCAGAGAATATTTTATTATTGCAAAAGAAGGTGGTCAGGGTTTTAACTGATTCTCATAGACTAGCACACTGTAAGCCTCTTTTCGTCCAGCTTAGAATAATGAAAATAGTGAATTTTTACATTTATACTGTATTGTTGCATGTTGAAAAACTCATCCAATTTAAAATTAAGGCTATTTAACTCATAGCTATAACACAAGAAATTGTCATAGGATTGATATTCCCTATCATAGGTTATCCAAAACAGCCAAAAGTTATGATACATTTGGTATAAAAATTTGCAATAAATTACCTACAGATTCTATCAGAGACAGAAAAGAAATTTAAGACGAGATTATTGAATTGGCTTGTGATAAATCCTTTTTATAGTGTTGAAGAGTTCTTTGAGAGTGAAATAATTGTTGCTTAGAGTTAAGTGGTTTCTATTTGTATTTATATATTCTTCTAAAGGCTCAAGTTGTGCTGTAAGGAATATGTTTTGTACATTCAAATGAATATTATTAATGTATTTGAAAAATCCAATTGACTTACAGTTTACTTAGGTACTGTATTATTTTAAGACGCAGTAATGTAATTTTGTATGTACAGTTGCTGTAAAATCAAATTTTGATTTTTATCTTTTGTCTTACTGTAATCAATATTTGACTTTGCCTATTGTTCTAAGAATTTAACGGCAATAAAATCATATTTATTTATTTAAACCTTGGCTAAGTAAGTTCACTTGGCCGATTCTGGTTTCATCTTCATCACTTGGACCAATAATATCGTCATCACTATTAACATTATTATTATCGTCAACTTGGAGTAAATGTGAATGGTGCTCTGTTACCTGTTGCTGACTATGACTCACATTACTTAATGTGGGTTCATTTGGATTTCCATCATCATCATCATCACTTGGGCCAATAACAATATCATCAACTAGGCTGGAATTTCTATTTTGCTCTTCACAGTCAGAATCACTAGTTAGTTCATCTTCATCAGGAGAGTATGAATCACTTGAATTATTGTCACCACAATCGCTGTTGGAATTGCTCTCAGTTTCAAACCCTGGAAAAAATATACATACTGTATATAGTTGCAAGAAAAATATTAATGTATTACTGATAGCTAGACTACATTTCTCAGAAAAACTGTGGTATATTAAACTTATCCACTCTTTGTAAATGCTTGACCAAAGCCCCTCAACTTAAGTTCAACATCACTTCCAAAATGTAGGTCCAGCAAGGTCCATGTAGGCTGTATAAGATCTTTTTTCATCAAAGCATTTCCCATAAAATCAAGGTAGTCTAGCCAATAATAAGAACAAGAAGTTCAACCTTATGCTAGCTTTAGTTCAGTTTAATCTTGAAAATCAGTACAGGTGGATCATACCTACTTCTAAAAAAACTTGCATTGTTTGGCTAACTTATTAATTAAACTTAACCAAGTACATTTTTCCTTGAAAAGTTATAATAAATTAGAGTATAGTTTTGTTCAAGTCCTGCAGCAGCAGCTATTTCAGTTACCATTACATTGAGTTTGTGACATTTTTTAGTTTATCAAAGTTGATGCAGATTTCAGTAACTTATATCCTGCTTGATAGTTCTTCACATGCTCTTCATTGGATTCACCTGCATCTCATTTACTACATGTATCACTTTTCGGGTGTCCAAATGAGAGATTGAACTCTGAAACAAACCATTTCGGTGAGTACATTCTTTGAAACAAAACATTTGATCAACATTGTCCTCTGTACACTTTTCTAGGTAGAGTTGATACATCTTTGTGATGTCAAGCAAAGGAGAGAGGTACTTCTTATGAATGTTTGTAGTACGTGAGTAGTGTGGCTCTTCAGCTGGAAACTGTGAAATATGATTTTTAATGTACTCTTTGACTTCATCCTTGAGCTTATGTGGTCTAGTAAGAGTTGTGCTTTCCTCTTTCATCAGGTTTAGGTGCAGATATGCCTTCCTTTATAGCCATTTGTAGTAAGTCAATCTTTTTTTCCCCAATTCCAAATAGCTTAGCAAAAGCATTCTTGCAAACAAAAGTATGTTCTCCATCATGAGTGATATTGTATTTAAATGATGCAGACTTGTGTTTCAAGGCCCCTTTTCTTGTTCTTTTGACTGGACACTTTTTCATTAATCCAAAAAGCAAGGCATTTTTAGCATTGACATCAAGTTTGTAGAACTGGTTCGAAATGTCTTGTCTCTGTTCAATAGAAAAGTTATTGGAACATTTCAAGCGGCATTTTTCAGTACACAGAATTTGTTTTTCAACAACTTTTGCCGGTTTGATATGACCTTTGTAGTTACTATAACTCTCGCCTTTTTGCCTAGCAATAGCAGCTTTGTTTTTCACCCAAGTATCAGGGTTTTTACTTCTTTTTCTAGAAACTTTGATCTTAGGTGGAAATGTTTCTTCTTCTTGTTAGTTTGAAGTAATGGCTGCTCACCTCTCAACGAAGGGTTGGCAAGACTGCCAAGATACAGTTTTGGATAGGAATATTGCTCTTCTAAATTTGTCAAAATTCAGATTGATTTGTTAATAATTTTGAAATCATACTAGTCTAATCGGTTACACCATATCTTTCTGCAACTGTACATACCTGGAAGTTACGAAGCTGTAAGTAATTATTGCACACATTAATCGTATGAGGCTACACGTTTGATCAGACAGTGGAGGTATTCAATTGTTTAAGTGTTCGAATTGCTTTGATTCTACTTGTTAAAAACAGCTGTTCTTCTATTAATGGAACAAACACTACAACACTACTGACAGTTCTTAATACCGATCCGTTTTCAAAAGACAGCTTTGGAGATAATCTCTAACTGACTCAGATAACGTCGACTTGCCTTATCTCGGGAATTGTATTGATTGACTTTTGGCAACCTGTGGCGTTCTTCAGTTGTCATAACAAATTCAAATTGACCTCTTATAGCTTGTTTCACGTGAAGCGGGGTTTTCAAATTAAAATAGCAACTCAATAAATCCTCAATCTGGGGCTTCCTTCTTCTTTCGTCTTGATTGCCCTCTTGACGCTTCCTTCTCATCCCTCTTATAATTCTCCTACTCCCAATCAATCATACTAAGACTTCATCTTCAAAATGTCTTTGAGTAGAGTAATCCGTACCAGAGCGAGTCGAAACAATTTGATTCTAGGCATGGAAACAGATATTGATGGTTTGAAGGAGGGCCTTATTAACAATGCAGTTATGGATATTGCTATTGATCTTCACGCCACTTTGGTTGATATCTGTGATAAAGTCTCAAATGAAGCAGTCATTGATTTAATCCCTTTGATCACCTCACTTTTGAACATATACGACGCTGCACTAACGGTGAATTCTGATTTAAAGAACATGCTAAACAATGTGAATTTTGAAAAAGAGGCTCTGATAGAGAGGTTGAGAATTGAAAGGGAAAACAGAACTATGATATTTGAGGATTCATAGTCCAATGAAAAACAGGCGGGAGAGTGAAATCTGCGCTCTGAAATTGAGAGTGAAAGACTTGGAGGAAGCAGTGCATTCATTTGAATTGGAGATTGCCTCAAAGGAGGAGATAATAAAGTTATTGGAAGCTGATTTGAAGAGAGTTTCATGCTCAACGAGAATAAAACACAGACTATGCACTTCACCCTTAGAAGTGGCTTAGATTGTGTGGATGCAATAAGCGAAGTAAAATTTCTGGGGATATTCATTGACAGATATTAGACTTGGGAAGCTCATATTAATTATATATCAAGCAAACTTTCAAGAGTGATTTATCTGATCAGACAACTGAAAAATCATGTTCCAGATAATTATTTGAGATCGATATATTTTGCCTTTTTTCAGAGTATTGCAACATATAGCTTATTACTGTGGGGAAATAGTAGTCATGCAGAGAATATTTTATTATTGCAAAAGAAGGTGGTCAGTGTTTTAACTGATTCTCATAGACTAGCACACTGTAAGCCTCTTTTCGTCCAGCTTAGAATAATGAAAATAGTGAATTTTTACATTTATACTGTATTGTTGCATGTTAAAAAACTCATCCAATTTAAAATTAAGGCTATTTAACTCATAGCTATAACACAAGAAATTGTCATAGGATTGATATTCCCTATCATAGGTTATCCAAAACAGCCAAAAGTTATGATACATTTGGTATAAAAATTTGCAATAAATTACCTACAGATTCTATCAGAGACAGAAAAGAAATTTAAGACGAGATTATTGAATTGGCTTGTGATAAATCCTTTTTATAGTGTTGAAGAGTTCTTTGAGAGTGAAATAATTGTTGCTTAGAGTTAAGAGGTTTCTATTTGTATTTATATATTGATCTAAAGGCTCAAGTTGTGCTGTAAGGAATATGTCTTGTACATTCAAATGAATATTATTAATGTATTTGAAAAATCCAATTGACTTACAGTTTACTTAAGTACTGTATTATTTTAAGACGCAGTAATGTAATTTTGTATGTACAGTTGCTGTAAAATCAAATTTTGATTTTTATCTTTTGTCTTACTGTAATCAATATTTGACTTTGCCTATTGTTCTAAGAATTTAACGGCAATAAAATCATATTTATTCATTTATTTATTTATTTAAACCTTGGCTAAGTAAGTTCACTTGGCCGATTCTGGTTTTATCTTCATCACTTGGACCAATAATATCGTCATCACTATTAACATCAGTATTATCGTCAACTTGGAGTAAATGTGAATGGTGCTCTGTTACCTGTTGCTGACTATGACTCACATTACTTAATGTGGGTTCATTTGGATTTCCATCATCATCATCATCACTTGGGCCAATAACAATATCATCAACTAGGCTGGAATTTCTATTTTGCTCTTCACAGTCAGAATCACTAGTTAGTTCTTCTTCATTAGGAGAGTATGAATCACTTGAATTATTGTCACCACAATCGCTGTTGGAATCGCTCTCAGTTTCAAACCCTGGAAAAAATATACATACTGTATATAGTTGCAAGAAAAATATTAATGTATTACTGATAGCTAGACTACATTTCTCAGAAAAACTGTGGTATATTAAACTTATCCACTCTTTGTAAATGCTTGACCAAAGCCCCACAACTTAAGTTCAACATCACTTCCAAAATGTAGGTCCAGCAAGGTCCATGTAGTCTGTATAAGATCTTTTTTCATCAAAGCATTTCCCATAAAATCAAGGTAGTCTAGCCAATAATAAGAACAAGAAGTTCAACCTTATGCTAGCTTTAGTTCAGTTTAATCTTGAAAATCAGTACAGGTGGATCATACCTACTTCTAAAAAAACTAGCATTGTTTGGCTAACTTATTAATTAAACTTAACCAAGTACATTTTTCCTTGAAAAGTTATAATAAATTAGAGTATAGTTTTGTTCAAGTCCTGAAGCAGCAGCTATTTCAGTTACCATTACATTGAGTTTGTTACATTTTTTAGTTTATCAAAGTTGATGCAAATTTCATTATAAGTCTGGCCTTGACTTTATGGATAGTGATGGCCTCTGCGCTCACTAATGGGAATTGAATTCTGATTACCTGCCGTTCCAGTTTACTTGAATAATTCAAAATCTGTTTTGATTTGTCAATTGGAGTTAAACTTGATGCAATGCCATGACTCAGCATGTAACTTCTTTGTAATAATCTGGCTTTTGAGCCTACTCTCTCCTCATTGAAATTCATGAATACTTTATGGGGTAAGTTTGAGTTGGGCTTGAATATTATCTTCTCTAGAGTACCACAAGCACCGTTCACTAAGCCATCTCCAACATCAATATTGCTAGTGATCATGTATTTGAGACTGACTTTGAAATAGACTTCATTGCTCAAACCATTTAATTCTTTAGGCTTCTTCTTTTTCACAGAATTTAATACTCTCAGTTTTGATTGCTCTGAAAGTGATCCCAGCACATGATCTTCAGCAAAAGATATGAAAGTTTTTCCTGGGGCTTCATCAATTTTAAATTGATTATACTCATTCACATCGACATTTCTTGAGAATAATCTAATTGCATTTCCAGGAATTTCATTGTCATCTACTTTTCTGGAATTTATTATGTCGACATAATATATACCAAGATATATTACCAAGAGCAATATTATTCAAGACATTGATGAATGAGAGGTCGTCCTTCTGCCACATTATTTGTTTCAGTTCAAAAAAAGAAAACTGATCACATAGAGGACTGTGATTGATTAATTTCTCCAGATCATTTATTGGAGGGAACTTATAAACGGGAGTGTCCATAACTGGTGGTAGTTGGTTGAGATCACCAACAACCAATAGAGATACAGCACCAAAAGGCACATTCCGACCCATTATTTGCCACAGCATATTGTCAACTCGACTTGCAAGTTTACTGCCTACCATTGATATTTCATCAATTACCAGGAGCTTCATGTTAATCAAGTTTTCTCGTAGCGTGTTGGCAATATCATTTGATAAACGGGGCATATTCCCAGAAAATTGTGCTACTGGAAGAGCAAATGCTGTATGTAGTGTGACACCATTTATCAGGAAAGCTGCTTTGCCAGAAGGTGCACAGAGCAGAACAACAACCTTATCTTTATTTGATCCAGGCTGGCTATCAAAGAAATGAGTGATCAATTGCTCCAATTACTGTACTCTTGCAGACCCACTCAGGAAAATGTTGAATGGTAACTTATTTGCTTTGTATCTATGCAAAAGGTGCATGACAAATGGTTTTTGTTCATTATTCAGAGATAAAAAGAGTTCTCTCAAATCGTCAACATTTATGCGCTTCCAAAACGTTTAGGCCTAACTTAGTATCCTGATGTACTAAATTATTCAGTAAAAAATACTAATTCTAGAAGTACCGCATTGGTAGGGCAAGGCCTAACTTTGTGCTCTATATAAGTTATATATATATAAAATAAATATATATATATATATATAGCTATAATATATATATTTTTAATACATATTTTTTTAATGAAATATTTTTCCAATTTCTTTCTTTATTTTATTTTTTGACCTTGTGCCAGGAGTGGTAGAACCTATCTACTGCCATGAATCATCGTAGGCTATGTCGAAAGGAATTTCCTCCTCTTTATTATCTTTAATATCTTCTTGAGTAGCCTTCTTCATTGATTCTTCTGCTACTTTGCATGCAGCATCTCTTACAAAATTTGTGTATCTATTTACATAGATGCTTGGTTTAGTCATGCTCATTATTCCACAGAACAACTTACCTGCTTCAGGACCTTTTCCTAAACAACTTAGTCCATAGAAATACCTACAGTTCACATCAAACAAATCGGCTAAAGTGCACGTCCAGTACCAACATACCTGTCATCAAATTTTTGGTTGGGATCGATTTAGTATGTTATTTTGAGCACAAAATCACAAAAATTAAACGGCGGTCACTATTGTTTTCAAAATAAACTAAGTTCAAAGTAGCACAATTTTACATGCATTTAACCTATGAGTAGCAGTAATTTTGATTATTGAAATCATCAAATTATAATATTCCTAATCTGAGTTTTCCTAACCCAAAGCTTTTCCTAACCTAAGCTTTTCCTAACCTAAAGCTTTTCCTAACCTTAGCTACTTATGGTTGCTACTTATAGGTTAAATGCATGTAAAGTTGTGCTACTAAGAACTTAGTTTATTTTAAAAACAATAGTGACCGCCGTTTAATTTTTGTGATTTTGTGCTCAAAATAAAATATCACATCGATCCCAACCAAAAATTTGATGACAGGTATGTTGGCACTGGACGTGCACTTAAACCAACAAATCATCCACACAATTATTTGATGTCCTGAAAAGAGAATTTACAACTAACACTAGTAATTTTCAACAAAAACTTACAAGCTAGTTCATTGTTGGAGTCTTCTCCAAATTTCAGTTCACTGTCACAATCTTTACATTTTGCAAACTTTGAAATTATCGAAGAAATAATTTCAAAAGATACAATAAAGTTCTTGCATGAAGCATTCAAAGCTTCAAACTGTTCAAAATTGTCTAAAATTTTCCTCTTTGAAGCACTTGTAACAGGCTTATTGCTGGACCCAGCTTCACTAGTCTGTTCACTAGTCACTGTAGGCCTATCAGTAGATTTTTTCGTGAACTTATTTGCTCTAAAATTTCTTTTAGATTTCAAACTTTTTTGTCTTGGCATGTTTTGTTGAGTAAAATAAACTGTACAATGCAAAATTGAATCACATAACCTAAAATTCACTTCACAAGTCAAAAGATCAATGTTTTGTTCAGTGCTTAATTCAAATTATTTATCTTTTTTAAAAAGTAACGTTATAAATTTTATTCTCTCTTAATCTGGCCATCTCCAATAATGTTGGATCCTCTTTCTTATTCGACTTTGGTCGTCTAAATTCTCCCATAACATAGAGTCCAGATAAACTTTTCACTCTACTTAGAGCTACATACAGCATTGAGTTTGTGACATTTTTTAGTTTATCAAAGTTGATGCTAATTTCATTATAAGTCTGGCCTTGACTTTATGGATAGTGATGGCCTCTGCGCTCACTAATGGGAATTGAATTCTGATTACCTGCCGTTCCAGTTTACTTGAATAATTCAAAATCTGTTTTGATTTGTCAATTGGAGTTAAATTTGATGCAATGCCATGACTCAGCATGTAACTTCTTTGTAATAATCTGGCTTTTGAGCCTACTCTCTCTTCATTGAAATTCATGAATACTTTATGGGGTAAGTTTGAGCTGGGCTTGAATATTATCTTCTCTAGAGTACCACAAGCACCGTTCACTAAGCCATCTCCAACATCAATATTGCTAGTGATCATGTATTTGAGACTGACTTTGAAATAGACTTCATTGCTCAAACCATTTAATTCTTTAGGCTTCTTCTTTTTCACAGAATTTAATACTCTCAGTTTTGATTGCTCTGAAAGTGATCCCAGCACATGATCTTCAGCAAAAGATATGAAAGTTTTTCCTGGGGCTTCATCAATTTTAAATTGATTATACTCATTCACATCGACATTTCTTGAGAATAATCTAATTGCATTTGTCATCTACTTTTCTGGAATTTATTATGTCGACATAATATATACCAAGATATATTACCAAGAGCAATATTATTCAAGACATTGATGAATGAGAGGTCGTCCTTCTGCCGCATTATTTGTTTCAGTTCAAAAAAAGAAAACTGATCACTGGCCCATTATTTGCCACAGCATATTGTCAACTCGACTTGCAAGTTTACTGCCTACCATTGATATTTCATCAATTACCAGGAGCTTCATGTTAATCAAGTTTTCTCGTAGTGTGTTGGCAATATCATTTGATAAACGGGGCATATTCCCAGAAAATTGTGCTACTGGAAGAGCAAATGCTGTATGTAGTGTGACTCCATTTATCAGGAAAGCTGCTTTGCCAGAAGGTGCACAGAGCAGAACAACAACCTTATCTTTATTTGATCCAGGCTGGCTATCAAAGAAATGTGTGATCAATTGCTCCAATCACTGTACTCTTGCAGACCCACTCAGGAAAATGTTGAATGGTAACTTATTTGCTTTGTATCTATGCAAAAGGTGCATGACAAATGGCTTTTGTTCATTCAGAGATTAAAAGAGTTCTCTCAAATCGTCAACATTTATGTGCTTCGGGATGCTTATTCTATTAGTAATATTAACATCAGTTTTGTCATTCATACCACCCTGAACAAAAATATCAACTGGCTCTGTGCAACTATCTTCTTCTCCAGAGTCTTCTTCCTCATTGTTCTGAAGATTCTCTATTGCCTCTCCTAATGAATCGTCTTCAACAACATTAAATTTTTATCAGTTCAATTCAATTGATTCTTTTTTGTCCAAATATATCTGATGACAGTCTTTCTCTTCAATCTCCTTTTTCTCATCTCTGAAAGGTAGAAGAAGGACCTGCTCTCGGAAATAGTTCTGAGGATCCAATTTTGCCTTGTATCTTCTATATCGTATCACAGCTGGTCGTTTTCTTCTGCTAAGATTTTCATTGCAAGATTGATCATCATTCTCATCATTGATGTTATTTCTCGTTAATTTTGAATAATAGCAAGAAGCGAATTCGGCCAAACAGATATCTTCTACAGATTTCTCCCGTTTCATATATTTTACAACAATGTTGTCCATGAATACATCTTCTGAATCTCCTGGTAATTGTTCCAGAAGAGCTCTCTTCTTCAACATTAGTATAAAATGTACGAGCATCGCACAACGCATACATTTTGATACCATATTTAGCGGGCTTTTTGGCCATATATTGAATAAAACTGCATCTCCCTCTAAACGCAACCAGCATTTCATCAATAGTAACAAATTCGCCAGGGGAAT
Organism: Nilaparvata lugens; assembly: GCF_014356525.2. Lineage (NCBI taxonomy): Eukaryota > Metazoa > Arthropoda > Insecta > Hemiptera > Delphacidae > Nilaparvata > Nilaparvata lugens. The sequence goes on along the minus strand of NC_052506.1, from coordinate 61,295,530 downwards.
ATGATTTTTTGCAGTTTTTCACGAATTCAGTCAAAAGTTCACGAACAGGTGCCAACCTATCATCCTTTATTCGTTCTTGTCTAGTATTGACATTGTCAAATCGGATGCATCTCATCAAAAATCTTATACGATTTTCACTAAAATTAGCTCTGAGTATTGTGAGCCCAGTACCATTGGCAGTGAAGAACTCTGATAAATTTGCATGGTTTCCATGTTTCACAGACATCAAAAACAAAGCCCCAAAAACTGACATAATTTCATATTTATTTGTAAATTTATAATCCCTTTCTCGACTTTCGGGATGTGTATCTTTTTTCATCTCAATGTAAATATTGGTATTCATTACAATATTGTCAATGATATTTGGTGTAATTATTTGCGAAAAACATTCATATTCAGTCATACATTGTCGAGCATCCCCTATAGAGCCTGGAAATATTTTTACAATATTTTTCACTTTTATTTTTACATCTTTTGAAACTGGATTACTTGCCCAAAGTGTTTCCCCATCTTTTCCAATGTAAAAATGTAATTCATTACCTTCTGTTTCATTTTCTTCATTGTCATTTACCATAGGCTCCTCTTCAATAGCACTTTCCAATTCCTCTTCAGATTCACTATCATGATTGTCTGATTTGATTCCTTCTGGGTCGTAATCTATATCATCTGGATCATCTACAGTATCAAAATCCCCTTCTTCTGGATCGTCTTCTTCTAATTCTTCCAAAATACGCCTAATATCTTCTGGTCGGTTGCATACGTCCCTAAAACATAAAAAAATACCAAAACATTGTAGTAGGCTTACCCATGTGAAAACCCATGTAATGTAACTATTATGCCCAATTATAACGAATAGTATTCATTCTTCATACAAATTTAAGTTTATAGATTATATAATTATAAATACAGGAAAAATCAAAAGATAAGTTAGTGTTATCGTAAAGAATTGTAAACTATTAATTTGTAACTGGCAAATCTCTTTACAATATCTTCAAAAGTTATAGAAAATTTTTTGAGACAACAACAAACATACTCAAACTGTAACTAATGAAAAATATTTTAGATAACATAGAAATTAGATAAGATTATTATAGATATGTACAAGATCACAAGAGATACAGCTATTTTAGATATAGGATAAATTATAAACTGTTGGTTTGTAACTGGTGAATTTCTCTAAAATTATAATAAGCCATGAAAGATAACTTAAAACAAGAAATACATTACAAATCGGTTTGAAATGAAAATTATTCATTGTAATGTTAATACAAATTATAAATTTGGAAAAAATATACTTACATTGTGCAGAAAAATTCTTGGGGGAGATCCCAACACAAGTGCTCGCGCGGCGGCAATTTGGCCGCCCACTGGTAGTCACACGTTAAAAATCACTCCTATGCTCAAGCGAGTTACCAACTGAACTGGATAAGGCATGAAGAAGTTAGGAAAGATAGTGGGGGAGGAATACTTGGCACTCCCACCACTCTCTGATAGCCAGGTTAGGAAATATGACAAACATTCTGAAAAAGGTGGTGAATTTGCCACCTATGCGAGCGCTCGAGGGTTAATGGCAGCCATAATTATTAATCTTGTTCGGTTTTTGAAAAACTTTTCAATTATTCTAAACTATAAATTCCATCATAAAAACTTCGAAATAATAGCAAATGGTCAACTACACTATGTCAGCAACACTGTAAATGTGTAAACTGAGATCATGCAGACGATTGACAAAGGAGTAATCTGCTCCAAAATAGAAACAAGTCAGCTGGCTGCCAAACCGTGTTTTGTCATAGGAGGATTGTGCAGCAGAAATAACGTTTTGACATAGGAATATGAACATTATCTTCGATTTTCTTGCTTATTATCCAACTTAGAAGGTTAGTGCAGCAGAACAAGCGATTTTTTTTCGATTTTTTACAATAAAAACCTGAAAATGTTGAAAAAATTGACATAAGAGGTTTGGCTTCTTGACCATCGAATATTGTAATAAGCTAAATTTTAGTTTTTTCTACTTGGTAAGTGTAGTTTGAATTAGAAACACAATTTATTACTTAGTAATTTATTCATCACGGTAATTTATTACTCAGTTATCAGAATATGTACACAATTTATTACTTAGTAATTTATCACTTAGTTATCAGAAAATGTACAGATATTTATGGAATAATAAGTATGCACAGTATCACCAAAAATATATTTCTTTCAAGTTGTGTGTTGGGTATAATTCTGTACCCAAAATTCTTACAAGCTAAAAGTGACCTAGTAGTGAAGTGCCATAGTTACTTAAAATGTACTTGTTCTACAATGAAATTTTGTTACTCTAACTTACATGGCATTATCAATTACCACAGACAAAATTGCACTTGAAAATTAAATATTACTGTCCTCTTTGTAGCCCGAAATTGTGTAGAACAGCACATGCAACGATTATGATGCAGCATCTGTGTGGTGCAAATCTCAAGGTATTTTGGTTGTGAAGACATCTGTAATCATCAATAGCTGTGTGTCAATATGAATCTTTTGTTAGGTACTCATTATTTATCAAAGTTATCATTTTTATCAAAGTTATCATTTTTATCAGTCTAGAAGCTGACACCCCTCCCAGCAGCTGACACACTTTCTTATTATTCTTAAGTGAATATTGATGATGTCAATGACTATAACCTTACAGAATGATTCTGTAGTACGCTATTGATAATTTTGAATGTGAGACACACATGCTAAAAATTACTTTTTGCGGCAAAACAATTGTTGAGATTATGGATCCAAAAATCCTAGAATATCATCCATGGTCTAAGGAGTTTCTTAAGAAAAGTGATGAAGTCGAAAATAGTCAAATATTATAAAGTAGTTATTATTTTGAGACAAAACGGATGTTAGAACATCTTAATATGATCCATCATTTTCTGACTCATTGGAGAGTTGTAGTTTGTTTTTATGTCGATTGGGGGGATGTCAACCTACTAGGGTTACTTTTTAGCATATTCACTAGAAGCTGACACAGGGTGTCAGCATCTGGGGACTGTGTTTAAAAATAAAGTAATGCTAATTACATCAATCACTCACTCATGAATGAGAGTGATTTAACACACATATTCATTTCAATGCTATTGGTTAATATTTTCCACCAGCTGACAACTATGTTAGGTAATGTACATACAATGTCAGCCATAGGTTTTTATTGCAATGGCGGTGTTTGACATAAATATATTATTATGAGGATGAATAGCATATTGATTATTTAAATTCTGCTTGTTTAATGCTAAATCTCGAATTTATTAATTGAGGCGGTAGCTGCAATAAGGGCCCATATGCCAAAACACAGTTTTGAGAAAAACGAGTTTGAAAATTTCCAATCTTCTTACAAATATTGCCATCTATGTGAGTCGAAGTTGAAGTCTTTCTTCTTATTCCTTGGAATTTCAAGAACATATCAGTACCATTGTTTCATAAAAACGTTGAGAGCCTAATATACATTTTTAGTTTATGTGAGGTGGTGCATGGGCCCTTTTTGCATAGTCAATATTTTTGCATGCCTTTCTTGCATAGATCATCATTTATATGGTCTGTTCAAGCATAAATTAATGTTTATTAAGCCCTCTTCTTCCAGAGCCCTTATTCCCACTCCCTTCTTCCTCTTCAACATGTTCTGGATCCTTTCCTCTTTGGAATGACAGTTTTTCTATTGACTTGGCTTTGTGTCATTCTTTCTTTACTCATCTTTTATGTTTCTGTCTGGCCTTCCTTGGTCAAGTTCTTGCCTTTCAAGCCCTGTTCCTTCAACCACACGTTGGGGACAAGGGGCTTATTTTCCTTTCTCATTCATTTTCCAACATGTTGGGTCATCTTTTACACAAAGTGTAGATTGAGCAGCCACAACCGAATGATTGTCGGTATAAACAATCAATTTCTTGCAATCCAACAGCTACGGGTGGAGGAGATTGGAAGAAAATGGGCACTCTTTTGTCCCTAGAGTAAGAAATTGCTCTTAAAGGCGGATGAATCATATTTGATCAACGGCATAAGGATGAGGAAGGCAACGGACAACCACCTCATTAAAGATACATTATGTATGTCCTAGTACACTCATCATGGCAGTTAGAGTAAATTATCAGTCCGGAGTAAGTCCCCCATTCGGATCTCCGGGGGGGACAATTCTAACAAATGTGGTGAAGGAATCAACCATCTTCAAGGAAAGAACCAGAATAGCGACTTGGAATGTCCAGGGAATGAAAGAATTGGGGAAATCACATAGTGTAATCCAACAAATGAAGAGGCTTGGGGTGAAAATGCTTGGTAAGATAATAAATTACATATACTGAAATCAAATATCTTACCTCTTACATTCATAGCCACTGTCCCCAATCAAGAGACCACCCATGTCTGCAGTTTCAAACTTGGCATACAGCGATGAGTTTTTGAAAATTGAGGAGTTTGATGGAATAAGGGCGGTATTACAAGATCACAGTTTTGAGAAAAACTAATTCAAAGATTTGATGTGTTGTAACTAAAAAAATAAAATGTGTAGCTTCAAAGCTTCAGCATTATTTATTAATATTTTAAGCTTACATTTATTTCAAGACTAATAAATTTCATATAAATATAAAAGTTCAAAATTCAGTTTCTTTTTTGGATGTTTGGTGCCCTTTTTCCATCAAACTTTTTGAATGAGCTGCTGGTGTTGTATCGGAAAAGAAAATAAGCAACAATTGAAGGAAAATGTAAATAATTCATTATTGAGTCATAAAAATGAAAAAGTTTAGTTTATAAAATACTTAAATTTATATAATATACTGCATATATTTTTCATTATAAAATAAAACCTTATTTGAACATCATCAGTCAAGTTCTACATTATCTTCTTCTTCACATGAAGGACTGTTTTCATCAATTTGGTCAGTGTTCATTGAACTATTTTGAAATATATTTTCATAGAACTGCACCACCTCAGGGTTTAAAAACTTGTACAAGCTTCGTACATCATTTTTCTTGGCATCTGATACACAGTGGGTCAATGCTGGTAGGAAGTTCAGAATTTTTGGAATAGCATCCTTCTCAACCCTCAACTGGTATCATCTTTTTTAGTTACATAACTGGTATCAGACCGCATATCTGTCAGACCGCATTTTTAAAAAAAATGTAAAAAAATAATATATCTTCAAAAACAAAGCATTTTATTTCACAAATTTGTAAAACTACATTATAAATAACCTCTCCAATCAAATTCTAAACGAAATATGGATTGTGTTGAGTATAATATTTTTTTTAGTAAAACACTGAAATTTCTGTCAATTTTTTTGTAATTATCAATTTTTTCTCTCAAAACTGTCAATTTTTCATCTGAAATTTATTGAATTGTCAAGATAAATGTTCCAAAACAATAACTCTTCATTGTCCACAACCAAAATATGCAAATTAAAAAATTCCCCCTTCCAAAAACGTGAATTAAAAAGAAGAGAAAAATTATTCTTATCCGAGAAAAATGGAAAATCAGCAACTTATTTTTGTGAGAATTCTTCATTTTCACGCTCAGTTTAAATCTACAATATTTACTACATTATGTAAATCCATAAAACTATTCTTTAAAAAAAATTAGGTATTTCTGAAAAGTTTTTATTTCAAAAAATTACTTGTGATACTGATGTGAAAACTGAATAGAGTAAATTATTTTGTTCCCTAATTCTAAATAAAAACAATCAAATAATAGAAAAATTATATCCAAATATAGAAAGTCACTTATTTGTAAATTTTTCAATCATCTTCAGTAAAACACTCAACACAGATTTTTTTGGAACATTCCAGACAAATAGGCTTGGCTCATTTCTGACAGGGGTACTTTGTCTTCCTCTTCAGTTTTGGTGGGCAGAAGTGACATGTTTTTCTGGGTTCAAATGCCTCTATCTGTTGTACATCACGACGAACATCTTCTATACCGAGGATCCTTCTCATTGTCATGGAGAGCTCACGATTCATGTTTTTGATGGTAGCAAGTCTTCTTTCAATTTGAGGGCGAACAAAAGTTTTGGCGATTGATTTCAAAAAGAGAAGGCTTGACATTTTCGGATTTTGTTGAAATGTCTGATGTAGAATATAATCATTCACTCCACTAATGTCAATCATTTGGAAAAATATTGCCATTGGCCACCTCCTGGTTCTTCTATTGCAGCTGTATGTGGAGCACTTTTGGTCAAGGCTATCAACTCCTCCCTTGGTGAGGTTGTAGTGAGAAATTATTTCGGGCTTTCCAGTTACTGGATCTTCACTCTCACGATGATGCATTGATGATATCAGTATTACAGATTTGTATTTCTTTGGGACATATGAAACCAATGTCATGTCCTCTGTAAAGCCATATAATGATGATCCTTGCTCCCTCCTTCGGCTAGGTTTGAATTCAGGGGGTATTTGTGGCTTATTTTGCTTCAATGTCCCTACATACGTTAAATCTCTGGCTAGCAACTGTTCCACTAATTCAAGAGATGAAAACCAATTATCAGCTGTGATATTTCTTCTCTGTCCTTCAATTGGTTTTGAGAGTTTGATCACAGCTTGAGATGGAATGAGGAGTTTTTTTCTTCTTGGGATAATTCCTCGCCATCACTTCCCTTCCCACTATAAATATATCCATTGAAGAAACAATTCGTTCTTGAGTCGGTGAGGCACATCACCTTTAGTCAATATTTGTTGGGCTTATTTGGCAAATATACTCAGAAACCGCACCTTCCACGAAAACCAATGAGCATTTCGTCTACACATACATATTCTCCAACACTGTAGCAGCTTTGACAATTTTTGACAAACATATTGAAGAGCTGGGAGATAGCTGCTGCCTTATCCTCTCTCAATCTTCCTTCTCGATCTTGTGAATCATCAAACCAGAGTGCATCAAGGAGAAATAAAAATCTCTTTTTTGTCATGGTACAGCGAAAAACATCCCTTCCAGTCCCATATGTAGAAAAAAGACTATCAGCGCTCTCAGTATTACTTTTGAACACTGCGGTATACATTAGCAGCCCAATAAATGATTTCAATTCAATCACATCAATATCGTTCAGAAATGCTAGAGACTTCCTCTTGTGCCTGCACTTTTTAAAAGATGATAGATAAGATAATTTTGAATAAAATTTAGAATTTAGAAATAGGCCGACACATCTAGAAAATACCTGAGTCTATACCTAATTCATGCAGGTGAACGGGCTAGAGTCAAGAAAACTTCAATTAATCTTGCCATGCCTGATTTAATAGGTTTATAGTATAGAATAACACTACAATTTGAAATAATTGAAAAATACAAACAGCTTCAATAAACATTGGCAACTAAAATCGAACAACAGAAACAACAATTTCATGTTACTTTGGTGACATTCTTCATCTGATTCGGGGGCGCATTACTATCCCCGATTAGATAGCAATACGTCACAAAACCAAACAATATCAGTCATCAAATAACAAGTTCATTTCAACATGGAATTACTTAAGAAAGAAAAGCCCGTTGAACCCAAGTTTCGTCGATAGTAACCCATATAACCCATTTCATAATAATTTTGAATCCCCACTTTTGATTGACATTCTCGAATGAACCTTTGTTTCACTACACTGCACTTTCGTTGGTCTGTACGTTGCTTTATCGTCGGGGTTACAGTACCTTGTTTTTGGCGGTGAGCTTTTACCGGTTGAATTTGGCTTGACGGCGACGTCCTCTTATGTCCCTAGACCTGTCGTCTGAATGGGTGTCTTGAAGTGGTGTTACTTAAAGTTGCGGAACCAAAGGGGTGGTAGTACAAGAAGTTGGTTTGGGGACACACATGAACCGCTGTAAATAAATGTATTACAGCATTAATTTCTAACTCTTCCTACAATTCATCAAAAGCTAAAACAGGAGTTTATTCTGTTATTCAATTTAGATTTTATCTTGACGTTCTGATTTCATTCTCAAAATTTAACAGATTTAAAACAAATTTACTTGCCAGAGTGTCATTAATATACAATGCAACATTTGTGAAAACACCCATAATAAATTAATATAATGCTTTTAGAAAATGAATACTTCATTAATTATGATGTTAACTTTTATGATATTTTTCATTTGGTTTGCGAAATCAAATGTAATTTTTCATATAGTAGCTCGGCTAGTATTGTTGGAAACTTGGGCGCTAGCCAACATTTATTTTATTTATTATTTATGAACTTTAGGACGCAATCCAAGTGTAAATAACGGGCATTCGCCCAAAACTGCTCAGAATCTTAATTAAAAATGAACATTCCAGAGTTTATGATTTGATTTACCTTTAATTAAATAAAATTAGTAGACACATAGAAAATAATTTAAATTGTATTAAAATTTGAACATTCATTAACATTAATTTCCTGGAAAAGAAAAACTTTCTTCTTCGTCTATTAAGATTTCTATCATAAAAAATTTACTAAATCATTCAAAAGCCTTAATGACATAAGAAAACAGAGTCTGAAAAATATAAATTAAAAAATGTCATAAACTCAATATGAACATAATCTTAAAAGTTTCATTCCAATTTAAAGGCTATCTTCCTGACTTTCAGCAATACTCTACGATAATATATCTCCAGAAACAATAACTCAAATGTAACGTAACTGAAAACTTTCTATACTTCTGTAGAAAAAAAATGTATAATTATCTTCCATCACTAATAAAATCAAAAGGATTATTCTCAATCAATATTATTAACTTGAAAAATAACAGGCTTTGTTGATAAAATCTTTTGATTGAAGTTTCAATTAATTAATTTCCCTAAATTATATTTTAACCTTAGTTTACGTACCTTAGCGGTTATTTGAAGAAACAATTATTCGTACATGAAGAAGAAACACAATTAAACTTTTCAGGACATGGCACTACTAGAAAATTTAAACTTTAATAAAAATAAAACTAGCTCCTACATTAACTAATAAAATAAACTTGTAAACCTGCCCAAAAAGGGCGAAACATAATGACTACATCTTTACTCTCGTAGTGCTCCTAGCAAAGTGTCCTCCGAAACGTAATCTGGTCTTGCGGTTGGGGAATCCCCCCACTACTGTATTTAGAAACAGGTCTCCTATTGGGCGAAAGGAATCAATTTGACCAATCGTCGCGTGGCTTCTAGAGCCTTTGGCCAAATAGTAACTGCAAAATCGGTAGTTTGTTATAATTTCAATGCTTGCTGTTTTCCAACTTATCGCACTTTATGTCGCGACAAGAAGGCTAAGTTTTAGAGATAATTCCATAATCTACATTCCTCGACGACTTGGAGCCACAATTTTTAAATATCTATCATGGGAAACTCGAAGTCATGGCCGATCATAATAGAGAGAGAAAATAATTTATTTCGCTAACTCACTTACAATAATGGCTCTAGTCTATTGCATATTAAATTTACTATTATAACTTGGGAAAAGGCCTGAATTAAAAGAGAGTGCCCGGCACACTCTCATACTTACTCCTCAATCTCGATATTTTTCTATTTGTAAAGTCTACGATCAGGCTCAACATCTCTTCTGTAACCAGAAGATTCCACAATTCATCTTCATCCGGATTGTTTCCAAGAGCTCGTGCTCTAGGTTTTGGTCATGGCAAATGCACAATGATATTATTTTGTCTAGTTCTGATATTGATAGGAGGACTTGTTTTCTTCCATCTAAAACATGGGCTTGTCTCGTTTCTTCTTTGCTTACCATAGAAATAAGAGTCTCTATTTATTGCTGCCCTATGCTGTCCAGCTTGATCCAATATATTTTCGTTTCTTTCTTCTTGTTGTTCATATTCATCTTCTAGTTGTTCATCTATTTCTTGCTCACTGTTTGAGTCATGATCACTGTTTATGATGAAATCTGGGTCCCTATCACTGTCATCACTGTCAGCAAAACACTCATTCACTCCTTCTTCAAAGCTGTCTTCTAAACCATCTTCCACAAATTGTTGAAAATTGCTGTCTGTAGAGCAGAAACCACTGCCTGAAGGCCCGGCTTCACTTCTATCACTCTGATACTAACATTCAGTCTGAATCGAAATTATAACACAAAACTCACAAAAAAAAGAAACGTTTACACACTGTCTATGAAAAAAATAACGTTACTGGTATCATCGGTCTGAGAGACCTCAATTTCAATATAAAACGCGTTAATGAAAATGTATCATAACCTCACTCTTACACAAGGCAGACACCCACTCGACTAAAAGGTACATGAAAGGACATTGCTCCAACAGCAATGGTTGAGTAGTGGTGGGGAGAGAAAATGGCGTTGCGGTCTCTCAGACCGATGATACCAGTTGAGGGTTAATCCTTAGGAAGCGAAATGGTAAGAAATTAACATTATAAGTTTTAGATGCCAGAACAGAACCATTGGAAGTATATGACAAAATAACATATGACTGAATCTTGAACAATTCACCCACTGCTGTTGGCTTCTTTGAGTACATATCTTTGAAACAATGGGCCCAGTTTCTCAAAATACCAGAACCTGATAAAACTTGAAATGGTTCAGGTGTTGATCTGCACTCTTTTAAAATGTTGACATATTCAGATAAACAGTAAATGTTTTTCTTTTTCTTGATTTTACCACCATACAATCCAAAGTTACGATCACACTGGTTGTAACTATGGCCTCGAACAGGAAATACATGGGTCATTTTTAAATCATGGGCACAAGCAAACCAATAACAAAAAGATGTCATTAATATGTTTTTATTCTGCCCACCTGCAGCATCAGAAAAGAGAATAACTTGTTTTCAGTGGCGGCTCGTGCAAATACTAATGGGGGGTTCACATTTAACATGAGCAACAAGATCTAGATCTTTAATAATTTGTTAAACCCCATGTTTCAAGTGAATTTTGTTCGTTTCACGTAGTAGAATGTAATTTTTTATTCCTAGAAGAGTACTAGGCCTATCATATTATTACGTAGGTAACAAAATATTCTAATGGGTTGTATTATATTAAGTACCTATATAATAATTTGGATTTTCGTTTATAATAATAAGTATTTAGATATACTCAGGATTCTCAACCTAGAAGATGTACTCCCATACTCCCATTGAATAATTCATGTACAAATCATAAATTATACAGAAAACAGCAATAATTTTTCCTCGATGTAAGATAATTTCCAATCAAAGAAATAAGGATTAACATGCTTTTAGAGACTTTGTTAACACTCACCCTCCTTCTAGTTGGCATTTACAGAGCATTTTTTGAAAATAAAATCCATCCTCCTCTCCTTCCTTGCTGCGAAAACATCGATCACCTTCTCATTGAAGTTAATGATATTTGCTATCATTTCCTTCTCAATAGTCAGCATTGCTAATGCTGATAGCCTGTCCTGGTTCATTGTGGAGCGAAAAAACGTCTTGATTCGTTTTAGTGTAGAAAAACACCTCTCAGCTTCAGCTGTTGTCATTGGGATGGTTGAAATTATCAACAAAAGTTTATAGGTTTCGGAAAATGACGAAGTTAAGTTATTTTCAATGAAAAATTGTAGCAAACTGACAGCACCAAGCAAATTTCTGAAGTCTACTCTTCTAAAAATTATTTCAAGTTCTGTTTTTAGGCGATTTTTCTCAAGAAATGAGTAAACCTTAACAGTATCTTCAAGCAAGGTATCTGGGAAATCCTTATTGAAATGTTCAAATTTTTGTGAGTCCAATAAACAGATTGCTGAATAGAATGTTGTGAATGAGAACCGGGTTTTGATTTGAGTGGTGATGATGTCACAGGTTTCCTTGGCAGCCACTGTTCTACTGAGGTAGGTGTCCTCTTCGCGCCTTGAACGTTTGGGCACACTTCCTGCACAGTCTGCTACCATCTCCATCAAATCATTCATTTTAGTTCTTTCCTCTTCAACAGCTTTGATAAAATGTTCAACATTTGATTTGATTTTCATAGCATCTGTCTTAACTGTTTGCAGCTGATTATATAAAATGTCAACATGAGGCATTATCCTGTGAAAAACCGAGAGCCAAAAAATGAATCTATTATCTTTGAGAAGACGAGCAATAGCACCTGCTTTTATAATACTAGAAGGTTGTTTTGATGTGGATTGAATCTCCTCCATACACTCGATTAGCTCTTCTCTATATTCAAAAACTGTATTCACAGTTCTACTTTTAAAATTCCACCTTGTTGCTGACGCCCTAGGTACACACGTTTGCCGACTACTCTGTCTAAAACATCTATTCTTTGAGGAGAATTTGAAAAAAAATTAGTAATATCACTCAAATCTGAGAAAAAAATTCTTACATCTTGATTTTGACTCGCTGCTTGTGCTACAATTAAATTGAGTTGATGTGCATAGCAATGCACAAAAAAGCATGCTTATAGGTTTGTTGCACAATTGTCTGCACACCAGCATGTTGTCCACTCATCACATTCGCACCATCATAACTTTGAGAAATGAGTTTTTCTGGAATTGTTATGACAGTATCCAAACTTGAAAAAATACATTTTGCAATCGATTGTGAATCATGACCCTCAGGATTATCGAACTTCCAAAATCTCTCTACTGGTTGACCATTTGATAAAATATACCGAAAAACTAAAACTAACTGAAATGCAGACGAAATGTCAGTTGTCTCATCTGCTATTAGAGAAACATATTGAGCATTTTTAATCTCCTGTTTGATATTTTCTTGGCACAAAGAAAGCATGCAGTCCAGCAATTCATTTTGAATGTCTTTGGAGGTGCCTTTGAAAACTGTAGCACTATTTAAATGTTCTTTCAAAGCCGAATCAAGCTCTGCAGTAAAATTCACAAGGCCTTTGAAAATTCCCGGATTTAAAGCATTGTCGTCCTCTCGATGACCCCTAAGAGCTAACTCAAATGCACCACAAAATTTAATGCAGTCTATAAGTTTGGAAAGCACATACCTATTTTTGGTGACTTGCTCATTATGTTTTCTGATGCTCAAACGATAAGCACTATCAAGCTGTTGACGAACATCAATTTTACCAAGTAAATTGAAATCCAATGAAGCACTAATATGCGCATGTGAGTTTTCATGCTTTTTAATTTTTTGAGTCAAATGAGCTAAATCACACACACCTTTCTTAATCCATGCTGGATCGCCAGTTATATTTTTGATTTGCTACAAAAGTCACATACATCGGAACGTGGTTGTCTGAAAGAATAGTTCAATGTTTTAAAAAACTTGAAATAAGAATGATATTTCATCTTCAGTACCTGATCAGTTTTTTCACGATAAAATAACTTGAACATGCTAAATAACTTTGTTACATTCAAATCTGTGTTAGTGAAGTATAGTTTCTGAGATTTTTGAGCATTGTAATGAGATTTTGAACTTGGTATAAGACTCAAATATTCTTTAATAAGGCACCACACATCATCAGCTAATCTATGAGGTCTGTTGGAATGCTTAACACGCAATTCTTCAAATAATGCTCCAGATAATATTTTTTTTTGCAAAACCCTAACTCTTTTTTCAGAAATCTGAAATATTTTCAGAAAGTACTTTTGGCAAACTTTAATTCTATTACCATTCATGTGAACAAAATACCCCAGGTAGCACAGAAACGTTGAAATAACGTTAGAAACACGTAATACCTTAACATTGAAAAGACGTTGAAATTCAACGTTGAAAACACGAAAAAATGCCCGCCGTTTCCACATTATTTTCAACGTTGAATAATAGTTGAAAAAACATTGTAACAACCATTATTTTCAACTATAAATAGACGTTGAAAGCACGTCGTGACAAACATTATTTTCAACCATAAATAGACGTTGAAAGCACGTCGTGACTACTGTACTATTATTTTCAACTATAAATAGACGTTGAATTAGCCATACTTTTGAACCGGTACCTTATCAATTACATGGTAATATTTCTAAAATCATTTGAAAAGAGATGAAAATACGAAATCATATTTCTATTTATTTACATATGATTTCATGTAACAGAAATATTACCGTGCAATGCGGTACATTGGTAAGTTGACATTAAAAACACAATAAAAACCATATTCATCTCTTTTCTGTAAAGGGCTACTTTTTATATAAATTGAAAGAAAAATAAAAATCTCAGTACCCTTTTTGAATTATTTAATCACTATTATTAATCATTATTTAAATGATTCAAAAAGGGTACTGAGATTTTTATTTTTCTTTCTATTTCCATATTACTTCAATAATTTTGATCCACAAAAATAGTATGATGAAAGGTTGTTTGAAAAACTGAGATGGTTACAACCAAATTATCATGGTAATTTAATATACTCTGCCAAGCTCAAAAACATTTTATGTCTGTAAGAAACATAAATTAAAACTATTATTTCAAGAATTCAGCAGTTGTTTAAAAATCTTGAATTTTTAGTATGATAATTTCATCTGTGGTGAGCAAAAATAGCTCAATTCTTTCTAGCAAATAATATAGATAATCTAAATTTCACTTGACATTTATGCCAGTTTTAAACTATGCCAATTGACAAAACAATAATAATATTGTCTTCTTGAACCGTCAGCTGATGTTGTCAATTAGTTTTTATTTAGCTATGCCTAGATGATGGTTTTAGAATAACAAGATTCAATAATTGATACTTTACACCAGCTGTAAACTTCAGAAGACAATAATTATTGTCTTGTCAATTGGCATCGCCACCTACATTTTAGTTTTCAGGTATGATGATAGTTTGTGATTTATGCAATAGACAAACAAATATTTTATTACAGTGTTTCAATAGAAAGGAACTTTCAAAATAACTTTCCACTTTAATTTCATAATACTTTTTAATTACCGACAAAATTAGAATGTTTTTTTTTTCTCCGCTGAAAATACTCTGACTGTCCCATATTTTAGCCAATCCTTAATAGCGTCTTCAATTTAGGTCTCAATGCCCACAGTCGACCCACAAGATTTTTTGATAGAATCTGAAGCATAAGGTAATATAAATTTTAATGTGAAATTCTATAAATATGAAGGCAGATGAAATTTTTCCACCACCTAGGAGTTATTATTTGATACAGATGTTGCATGGTTAAAAGGGAATTGCTTTTAACAACAAGTACAGAAATTTTTCTCAAGTGCACATCTAATATTTTTTTATACACATTGATATTTTGAATCACAAGGCGAGGTGATGACTGGTTTTTAGATAAAAATATCCATTACTATACAATAGTCAGATGAGAAAGTCACGCCAGCTGTTCGTTCAAACATTCAAATGGACTAAGAATAAAGTAAGAATATTGGGTTTCCAAATTTTGTAGCATAGACGAATTTTAACTTGAAATACTCCTCTTTCATTAGGCCTATAGAACTAAACAAATAAGGCTCTATATAAAAACGGTAAAATTTTTTTTTTTAGATTTATGAGTAAAATTTAATAGTTACGGTAGGTACATACTTAGTTTTATGAAAAAAAAAACAGTTGTATGCCGATATTTCAACCATTTTTTATTGGCCTACTAAATTTTGTAAACCTAGACCAAAAGTTTAAAATCGCAATGAAATTAATAAAAAATATCCCTGACATATGGGTTGTAAACATGCATAAATTGATTGAAAATCTAATTTTAAAATGAACAAATTTAAGCTTAATTTCGTCACCATGGAATGACAATATTTTGGAAAATGTTAATATTATATGAGCTGAACTCCGGACACCCGTTTTCAATGTCTTGGATCACCGAGTTAAATACTGAACTTGTTAAAAGCAATCACTTTGATGTTAGCCTACATAGACTATTTATGAGTGCCATAGCAACAGACTTCCATTGTTTGCAGGTTAAATTTGGTTATGTTTGACAAATTTTTTTTTTTTTTTTATTATATTAAGTTTGATTAAATTTCTCAACACAAGCAGTCCTGTGACAAAAACAATACATTGATAGCATAATGAAAATATTTGTGCAGGAATCAAAGTTATTGTAATTTATTTGGAAGTCAAGTAGTAGGCTACATGTACAATACTTGAAACCAAGCTTATTGTATTATATTAATTTTTAATATATTAAATTAGAGCCCTCTAATTTAACAAATATACTTAACCCTAGCCTCAAATGTAAACATATGTTCAACACACAATATTTGTTTTCAAGTTTAGACAATAAATAACCAAACAATCTAATTTTTTGAATAAAAATAATAAATTAAATAAACTTACCAAGTCAAAGTGGAATGGGTAGACACTTCTAAAAGAGTTCACAGCTTTCATTAATGTGATAAGAATATTCAAACATGAAATGGCATCGATCGGTCGATCGTCATTGACGAGAGTTGCTAGATCCGTTTTTGTGTAAGGACTACTGTAGCGCTGTGAGTGGTGGAATTGGAAGGTCGTTTTCAACGTGTTTTCAACGATAGAGCAACCGTTGAAAACAACGTTGCATTTAAAACGTTGAAAAATTCAACCGCTAACGGTTATTCGACCTCAACAACCAAATTTCAACGTTGGAAACATGTAGGTGTGCTACCTGGGACAACCATGAAGCTGTCTGAGGTCGTTTTCGGTCTGTACTGATACGCTCCAGTACTTGGTATCGGTATCGAAACTAAAGTATCGATACCTCTAAGGTATCGGAAGAAAAGTATCGATATGAGTAGGTATCGGAATATGAGTACTTTTGAAAATTAATTCGATACTTCTGAAAAACCAATGTTTCCGGTTTTTTATTGATAATGATAACAATGTTCTAGGTAACAAAATGTGAACAACTTTATGCCATTGTTTTACTAAGAAAATTGCAATTTTTACATAAAAAAATAATAAAACTGAAATTTAAAGTGTTTCTTCAAGAGTTTCATCCACTCCATCCTACCATCCATGATAAACCTTTTAATTACTTCCTTTTTCTCATGGCTACTTATCAATGTTTTCTTTAAATACAAATAATAATCTCAGTAAGTCTACCCTTAATACTATTTTTATTTCAAAATGACATGTTCCGGCTTCTTAGTAATTTTCAAATGACACAAATTAAATCAAATGTTAAATAAAAATTATTGAAAAAAAAGGAAACTTGAGATTTAAATTTACAGAAAAATCTTATAATACTTGTTCAGGATATTGAGGGAAAGGCATCAATATCACCATAGTAAAGTCTGTCCAAGCAAAGAAGACCCTCTGGCAAGATGAGAAAATTACTCTAGCTTGGTCAATTTTGTTCCAAAATTATAGATTTGGTTTCAAATTATAGATCAGAATTTTTCCCACAATTGAGACCAGTATTTGAACCAATATTGACCGAGATGGAGTAATTTTCTCATTTTGCCACAGGGCCTTCTTTGCTTGGTTAGATTATAACACTTATGCATTATTAATGCAGTAAACTTACTTCAAAACTTAAAATTACTTTACTAACTAACTTAACTTTGACAAACTTAATTCACCATTCACCCTGAAAAAAACTCTTCATCATCTAAACCTCCAAGAAACAAAAGCTTTTCCAGGTGTTTCCCAGAGAGTCTGTTCCTTGTCTTTGTTACAGTGGCACCTGCTTTTGAAAATAAACGTTCACAAGGAACAGAAGATGCAACAACAACTAAAACGTTTTTTGCTTGTTTGTAGAGTAAGGGAAACACACTTTTCATCTCATCCCATTGTTCCAGAGGATTTGATTTCAGTGGAGCTACTGGATTCCCTAGATATACAGAAAGTTCATCTCCCTCACTACCCCTACTTGACTTTTTTTTCTTCTGCCAATTTCTTCTTTATGGTGTTGCCAGAAGTCATATGCCTGTGATGAACCAGCAGCCATGTCTTCATCTGATTCTGAGCTTGTAGATACAGAAGCTTCCAATTTGATCAAGTCCCTCAGCTTTTTAATTGCCTTAGTACATGCAACAGGATCTCTGAAATGGAGGTTCTTGAATTGTGGATCCAAAAGTGTAGCCACAGCAGCATGGTTGTTGTACTCAATAGCCCCAAATCGTTTTTGTACTTCCTTTTTCACACAATCCAGGACTTGCTCCACAGCAACTGATGAAGTTTTAAATTTGTCCAGTTGTGACACCAAACAGCTTACTATGGGAACAACTTTTGATATTGTGACAAAATTTTCACCTGATACTTCTCTAGTCGCAAACTCAAATGGTTTGAACAGAGATATCAACTGTTTTATCACATCAATTTCAGTTGAAGTCAACATTTCAGGCCCTGTTGTTTTTTCAAGTAGAATTTCAGAAACTATCTTCAACATTTCAATAAATCTCTCAAGCATGTAATATGTTGAGTTCCATCATGTCTTGACATCCAGGATTAACTTTTTAACTGCTCCCTCAGCAATTCCACTATTCACCTGGATTTCCCGTAGCTTGTCTGAGATATTCACACTATTTTTCACCCACTTGACAATTTCTCTTACCTTTTTTATAATTTCTTTAATTGAGTCATGATCAGTTGCAGTCTCAAGAACCAAATTCAAGGTATGTGCAAAACAGGGCAGTTGGCTTCTCTCCCCAGCACATCTTTTTGCAGCTGTGACAATGTTTGCTCCATTATCTGTTACTTTGCACTGTATAGCTGAAGCTTCAATTCCCCATTCCTCACAGATTCCTCCCAGAACCTCAGAAATATAATCCGAGGTATGACTTAATTTCAACTCTTTCACTGCAAGATTTAAATTGATTGCTTTTGTGTCCTTGAAAAAATGAACCGTGACACCAAGATAACTTTTTTCACTCATTGTTTCTGTCCAAATATCTGTTGTCAGACAGAGGCTGTTCACACTGCACAATAACTCCTTAAATTTTGTAGAACATGATTCAAACTTCTCGGTGAGCCTTTTCTTTATGTATTTTACTGATGGGATTTTGTAGCCTGGAGCTAATTCCTTCATAAGCCGTTTGAAGCCTTTTCCTTCAATAACTTGGAATGGTCGCATATCCTTGCAGATGAAGAATAAGATGCACAGAGTGATGGTTGAATGTCTGTCACCACCCTCTGAAAAATACACAAAACACACCATTCTTTATAGGATATTATAATTATTAATAATCACTTTTGAAGAACTTTCACTAATAAAGTGAAACATTACAAGTATGAACAATAATGTTTTATAATAAATGATGTTACTGAAACTTTCTTTCAATTTTTCAATTAAAATCCTTTAAATTTTCTTTTTAGAATATTTCATCAATGATCTAATAACTACAGCTTTGAATAATTACCTACCCAGACAAAGTACGTAATAATATTATTGGTGTAGTCATTCTATAAAATCAGTAAATCATTAAAATTATCCCTTACTTGCAAGTGTGAGGTTGGTAGTAAAATAAGATCATGAAACTATTTAAATTGAAAATTGAAAATTGTTTATTCACAGCCAACAATACAGTTTGTATAACAAGGCATAGTCATTACAGTTTAATCCATGTTAGCAGGCTTTAACCCTCCGTTAGGCGCGTGGTTTCTCAAAACATGAATAGGCGCATGGGGTACAGCTGTACCCCAAGATTAATATATTCATCAAATCATCCTGTTGCTTGACACTTTATTGAATATAACAACAATAGGTCTTTTCTACAACGTTTCTAAACTACTCTACACAGTTATGACTTGAATAAAAAAGTTAGCCATGACCATATTGTACAGAGTTTGAAAATGTAATCGTCCATGAATTTGTGTCTTAATTTCTTTTCCAATGTTCAGGCTTCTGAAACTATTTTTTTTTTCAAGGTAACAAATAATTACAAACAATTAATTCCATTAACAATTTATTTCTCAAGCCGAATTCATGAGATTTACATATTAATTTCATTATTTATACAAGTAATAAACTAATATATATATACTGTATATATAATCGACAAAAAATCTCAGCCATAAGAAAAATGTCAAGTTGTGTTTATATGGCTTGTATCAAATCATAACAAATGGGAATTGAATGAATTACATCATGTTTATCATGTTAAGTTGAAAAAAATACATAATAATTATGGTAATGAAAAAATAAGGTGAGGTAAGCATCTGTAAAATGTCTCTAGAAGCAATCCCTACAAACAGTAAATGAATGTTCAGCACATACCTTGAGAGCACACTTGTCACAATTTTTTCTTGATTTTCGATCCTTTTGTCTTGGACACAAATGACAGCGACCAATGGCATTGTTCTGTCTTTGTTGAGGCCCATCTGGTATTATCCCTAGAAGCTCCTTCCCTCTCTTCTTCAGTTGGACTGGAAGACCATCGATTTGACACCTCCTTTCAATTTGTGGCTTGATGAGTTCCCAGGCAACCTTTTGAATGAACTCAGTTCTTGACAATTTTTTTGCTGTCCGTTGATTGAACTTGTACACACAAAGTGCATTTATTGAAGAAATGTTCATGAGATCAAAAAATATCACCATAGGCCATCTCCTAGTGTTCCTTGCAACATTGTACTTCGCACACATTTGATCAACAACATCCACACCAATTTTGGTTTTATTGTAAAATGTAATAATTTCTGGTTTTTGTTTTGGTCCAGTCTCGTCGTCAATTTTATCGTCGTCATGCATTGTTGATAAGAGTATCACAGCTTTGTTGGGTTTAGGACAGTATGAAACAAGCGTCTTCTTCTTATGGAATGCAAACAGAGAAGAATTAATTTGTCGATCTCTACAAGGCCGCAATTCATGAGGGACACCAACACGTCTGGATTTTATAGTGCCAACAACCGTCAGTTTCTTCTCTTTCAATAATTTCTCAGCCAATGATACCGATGTAAACCAGTTGTCGATGGTCACATTTCTATTAGTACTTGAGATTGGTTCCACCATTCTCATTGTCACGTCCTCGGAAGAGTTTGATGTTTTGTATGGACCATTGGGCTGAGTCCCAGCATAAATTTCCAAGTTTACGGTGTACATTGTTTTTGCACACACAAGGGCATACACTTTTATACCATATCTGGCAGGTTTTTTTGGCATATACATACGAAATGGGCATTTTCCTCGAAACGCAATCAATTGTTCATCAACTGTACAAAATTCGCTTGGTGTGAAAAAAGTTTGAAAATTTTGAATGATTAGTTCAAACAGCTCTCTTATTGGGGCTAACCTGTCGATTTCCCTCCGTTGCTGACGATCTCTGTAGTCATCAAACCGCAGACAACGCATAAGAAAATGAAATCTTTTTTCACTCATGGCAAGATAGCAGCATTCAACTCCTGACCCTTTACTGTTATCCCAAATGAACTTGGTTTTCTTCCTGCTACTTCCTAATGCCCCAGAAATAAACAGAATTCCAAGAAAAGCACGGATTTCTACATCATCAGTCATTCTTGCATCTCTATCCCTTTGAAATTTCTCCCTGATCAAGTTAATATAGATGTTCGTTGAAGTCACTATAAGTCGGATCAATTTATCATCCATGAACAAATTGAAACATTCAATTTCAGAAAATTTTTCCCTAGCCTCTCCTTTAGTTCCAGGAAGTCTTACAATTATGTTTTCTGCCCTGGTGCGCACATTTCTTGGTAGTGGGGGACTTTTCGCCCATTTCATAACATTCCTATCCTTATCTCTCACCAAGTACACATTTGCAAGAGGAACATCGTCACCGTCGTCTTCATCAATGTCCAAACTCTCCTCATCAGGCTGTTGAACTGCTTCTTCTGCATCGGAATCGTGGATCTCCTCCTCCACAATATCTTCTTCGCCATCATCACTATCATTTTCCACGAAATCATCCTCATCTGATGACTCTTCTTGAAAAAGTTCATGAATAAGTGCATCATCACACAATCGTATGCGTTTTGCCATAACGGAACACAAATAGGCGCGCGGGGTTCACCTGTACCCCAGAGCAATTCAAACTAGAATATCAAGACAATCAATACTCCGTGACGTTTGGAGACACACTGATCTTGTAGCTGGAGAACTGGTTTGAAGGTACTCTAGCGCTCAACTAATCCTAGCGGCAGGGTGGGGAGTTACTGAGTAAACAAAACTGTCTGGGGTACAACTGTACCCCGCGCGCCTACCGGAGGGTTAATTCTAGGTCAGTCAAAGTTAAAACAAAAACAAGTAATATAAAATAAGAATTAATATATACTATATATAGCAGGTCAGTTGAAATTTCGATAATAATTTTCTATTTTTGCAATGCATAAAATGTCTCTGAGACTAAGGGCCGATTTCTCCACGAACATAACGGGGCGTTAAGCAGCTAGTTAGCTCTAGTCAGCTGATTTTAAATGGGTTTTGTAATGAGATTATTCGTTGGTTAAGAACTAACGATCGGTTAGATTTTGGTGAAATCGGCACTGAGATATTAAAAAGACAAATCACTTGATAGCATCTCCTCAATTGAATAAAATGCTTTTATCTTGAAAAATTTTGTGACTATACTTTTGAATTGTTTGTTATCCCTTTGGCGTACTCCTATAGGCAGTTTATTGAACAATTTTATCCCAGTATACCAGTACATCTTCTGTGTTTACGAAAGTCGTACACGATCGGAATTAATTTGATTACATGCTCTAGTGTTGTGTGCGTGTACTTAGGTACTTTTAAAGAACAAACACTTTCTCAAGTGTTATTCTCATACTTCACCGCATGGTTTTTTATAATATTTTAAATGAGAGTCACAGTACCCTTTTAAATACTTTGATTTATGCATAACATGTTTTGGCTACTCACAAGCAAATGAACAAATAAACACTCTATGCATACTGTACTTATTATAGAATTAATTTGTTTATTTACATTTGAAAATGACTCATGAGTAGTTGGAACATATTATGCATAGATAAAAATATTGAAAAGGGTACTGTGATTCTTATTTAAAATAAAAAACAATGATTAGTAGCTGTAAGATAAAGGAAACATTTAGTCCATAGTTTTGTGATAAGCATAATTTACCTTTCAAAGATGCAATTTTTTCATAAGACTCTGTGATTGGGTTTCGAATATTCTGATGTTTTTGATCAGGCACTGCATTTCCTGTACAACCACTTGTACTGGGAAGATTGACATCAGGCTCATCAATCGCATCATCATTCTTT
The DNA here is from genome assembly GCF_014356525.2 of Nilaparvata lugens. Lineage (NCBI taxonomy): Eukaryota > Metazoa > Arthropoda > Insecta > Hemiptera > Delphacidae > Nilaparvata > Nilaparvata lugens. The sequence continues at coordinate 61,272,578 of NC_052506.1, read as the reverse complement.
GATGAGGTTGTGGTCGTTTCTTTTCTATAATAACAAACCATGAAAACAGTTCAGTTTTGCAATAATAATGATATCAAGTAACCTGGCTGGCTCAGGTCTGGAGTCAGAGTTTTCAGGTCGCACCTGATCATTCTCAGGACCTCTGACATGACCTGACGACTGCTTTTTAGGCAGCCGGAAACACGGGAGTGGCCCGAGAAAAATATCTTACCCAGGCTGGGATTCGGACCCAGGCCTCTTGGATTACAAAGCCAGCATCTAATCCACTCAGCTACGGCCACTCCAGGTTTTGCATTAATACTAGCTAATTAACAATGGTACATATCATATTAGCAATGAACCACTAATAAACAGATTAAACCTATATTTGCTTTTAAAAAGATCATATTATAATATTTTTGGTTAGAGAATTTGAAGAGAAATTTGAAGAGAAATTTGATTTTTGAATATAATTTTACTTATATTTCAGGGGTTCTTTTATCTTCCGTAAGTTTGGAATAGCTCAATATTTCTTGTACCCAAGTAATTTGTTAATTTCTGACACCGTGGATCTTACTAAAATTAAAAGCTCTAATCAACTGTGACATTAAAAATTTGGTCTGCCATCTTTTACCCGCCACATTAAATCTTGGTTGATTTTTCCAAGTGAGAAGTTGTCATGTTATACATGGTTTCTATGCAGAAATCGATATGTCTATCGGTTTCCAAGATATTTCAATTATAAATCTGAGATGATAACTAACTTACAATAAATCAGTTAATACCTCCAAAATGATTTGACTCCAATGATGTGTGGCTTTGACCAAACAATTTCTTTTAAAATTCTGCATAGAAATCATGTAGGCTATAATAGTATAATATGACCACCTTCTCATTTGAAAAAATCAACTAGGGTTCAATTATTGCTTTTAGCGGATTAAATCTTTGATGTCACAGTCACAATTAAATAGAGCTTTTAATTTTAGTAGGATCCCCAGTGTCAAAACCAAAAAATTGCTTTCTTACAAGAGCAATTTATATTGAGCAGTTTCCAAACTTCTGACCCACTCTTTATAAACTTCATTCTGAATATATATTTTCAAATACAGTAGGCCTATGTATCTAAATTAGGAAGAGAAGATGGTTTGAGCTGTGCTTTCATCTTCAAAAATAGCCTAATTTTACTTCAGTTTAATACCTACTGTACTTTTGTACCTACCATATTAATCTTGAATAACTTAAATGATAGATTGTGTAGGAATCCTACAAGGATAGCCTATGCCTGTTTCAACTAGGCCATTACACCAACGGTTTTCTCAACTTCAAAATAGAATAGAATTGGCTTAAATTTCTTGTTTACCATAGGCCTATATTTATTTAGGTTAGTTGATAGTATTTAAAAATATTTCAAATAGTTTTGAAAATAACTTTGTTGATAACAAACTTACCTGAATAAACTCCCTTTAGACTTGGAGCCTGACGCTGAAGCTTTTTCGTTCACAGATTTACTTTTAATACTGGTACCATGAACTTTCATAATTATGTTTAAACAAATTGGAGGTGTTTCCACAGTATTTTATTTCTTTAAAACATGACTTGCATTTGGCAACTGAATGATTTGTTTTTGTAAAATACTTCCAAACATCCGATTTTGTAGGAGACATTTTTTCAAATTTCAATGAAACATGAAAATAACAAACAAAGAACGAACACTCAAACGAAATCGCAGCTTTAGAGAGATAGAGTCTTTAGAGAGAGATTTAGAGAGCTTTAGAGAGAGATAGAGTGGCGAACTGGCGATAGCGATATACTATATTAGGCTTGTATCCAGATTATTGTTTGTCGACTACGATGGTCTTTCAAAGTTTCAGATACAATGATGATAAAATACTCAGTTGAATTTTATAACTACGGTACTCATTCGATGCAATTAGAGTAACTACTTTAAATTTTATAGACGATATAGATTTACCTGTAGAATTCTTTTGATTCGATATGACTGAAGACTGATCCGAGTACTGTTTGATTCGATACGAGTACTTTTGATTCGATACCAAGTAAGTATTGAAACAAAAGTATCGATGCCAAAAGTACTTGGTATCAAAAGGAAAGTATCGATACAAGTAAAGTAGTTACTTGTATCGGAACGTCCCTATTTAAAACATGGCGATTCCAAATATCTGTTTGATGGAAAAAGGGCGGAATGGACTTAACGCCCTTATCTCATCAAACTCCTCAATTCGAGAGTCATGAGTGCTGCCTTTCCATCTTGCTACTACATCAATAAGTTTTCTTCTTCCATATTACTTATAGTTACACCAACATAAACCAAAGGCACAAGTCAACTCATCACTTTAAAATGCAATCTATGTGTTCACTTTATAAACAGAAAAAGTTACACAGTGGGGTTAGACGTGACCCCAGGCACTCTCAGGACAAATGTTTCAAGACCGGTTCCGCGAACGATACTGCCGTTGTGTAGGAGAGGGTTGAATAGGAGAATACACAAAGTGGAGAAGCTTTCAGGTGGCGCTCCAGCAGTCTAATATGTAATTAAAACTGCTTGGGGTCATGGGTGACCCCACCATACCAGTTAAGGGTTAGTAAACTCCAAGTCAGCACCACAAGCTCCCATTACATTTATAGAAAAGTAACCTTTTCTATTTCGCTACTCTTCCTTGTCTAAAGTTGAAGGACATAATTATAATTGGTATAGGTATGGGTTCCATCAACACAACTCAGAACTCCTGGAAACCCATATTTCATAAAAAAATTCTATTTTGTTCTCCTTGCATATTCTCCTGAAGGCACTCTTATATATTTTGCCCTTAGTATGTCACAAATTATTCTTGCTACATTGTGTATAACTTTGCAAGCTGTAGATTCGGAAACATTGAGAAGATCGCCGGTTTTTCTATGAAAAGTCCCATTGGCAAAAAATCTTAGCGCAATTAGTAGGGGAAGGTGCTGTACCTAGTGACAGTTTCCAGTTTTTATTTTTTTAAATAAAACCTTTTATAAATTTCAACCAACTTTGAATGTCTATATTCAAAAGGAATCCTTCTGTATAGCGTTAAAAATTATAAAGACTTTAACTTGTCCGGGAAATGTTTAAAAAAATTATTTAAAAAAATTTGAATTTTGTCCCTAGGTACATCAGCTTGATGTACCTGGGGACAACCTTAGATGTACCTAGGGACAGGTATTAAATGGTATATAAAAACCACTTTACACAATAAAAAATCAATCTTTATTAGTACAAAGAGTAAAATAAACATATATAAGTCGATAAAATGAGCTGGCATACATTTTCCCTCTGTGCGCTATCAAACTAACCAACATTGTACCCTGAAAAGGAAACAGAAAATTTAAGTTGATTTTGCAGCCTTGCTGTTCCCCCGTGAGAATGAGGATCTGGAAGTTTTAGTTTTATGTCTTTTGCACTTACATCAAAAATGTCTGAGCTCTTGGCTTTGAACTTATCAGAGTCTAGGCATTTCACTAAATAGGTTGCAGAAAATGTTTCGTTGTCTAGCCTTTCAGTTATGTTAGCAATGAAATGCTTTGTGTTTTTTTCCCTTCAAGTTCTACCAGAACATAATCTCCATTTTTTAACTCTTCAAGATTGAGGTTCTTTTCAAGTTCTTTTGCTTCAGGATAATCTTCATCGGACAACTCAAACATATCATCATGGTTTTCATTCTTTTCATCATCAAAATTTGGCAAATCTTCATCACTTGAGTCTTCTCCCTTCTTAAACATCTTTTTTAAGTTTAAACATACCTTGTTTATTTTCTCTCTTTGTAGCTTATTCATTTTCTCTCTTTTTAGCCTCAAGACATTCTCTGCACTGTGATCCGTTATTTTTTTCAATCCCTTTCTTTGTTTCCCCTTCATCTTTATCTTTTTCATATTTTCAATTTCGTTTTTTTCTGGGGTGTCCGTCATGATTTTAGATTTTCCCTTAGGCCTACATTTGGTATTGCCTTGACTTTTGCGAGCCTCTGCCTTTGGGAAAGGCCTTAACATTTCTGGGGTAATAATATGGCTGGGAGTTGATGCTGGCACTTTGGGGGATGTCGATGGATCTTCCTGCTGCACATCAGATGAGGTCGATGGTTGCACATCAGATGAGGTCGATGGTTGCACATCAGATGAGGTCGATGGTTGCTGTGATTCTGATGGCAGGTCTACCTGACAGTCCTGAAGACAAGGGCTAGAGGTAGGAGCAGGATGATCTGTCACATTAGCTGGCAGAAACTCGTGGTCTTTAAAAATATCTTGATCTAGAGGGAAAATGCCAGTAACTTTAAATCTCTCAATTATGTTGGACGGTGTAAAAGCTTTGCTGTAGACTTTTCCAGCAATTTCAGCTACATCGTAGATTGTTAGTGGTTTCCCTTGGTTGCCAGGTGAAGTCATCCAGTCAGTAATAGCCTTATGGTAGTAAGTTTTAAACGGACCAAAGACTGTGCGGTCTAGAGGTTGCATTTTGTGAGAGATGTGGGGATAGAAAGTGACCATATGCACACCAACTTTCTTAGCTAGAGTGATTGCTCTCACAGAAACGTGGCTCTCATGGTTGTCTAGCAGCAAAATAACTGGGCTCTCAATGGTTGGCTTGGTGTGCTTCACAAAATGTTCAAAATATTGGTTAAAAATGTTCTCATTGGACCAACCTGATGGTGCTGCTGCTCCAATTGAGCCTGGTGGTGCTCCTTTTAGCATGTTACTTTTAAAGTGAACGCGGGGAAACACAAAAAGGGGAGGAACGGTGTTCCCTAGAGCATTCACCGCTGCTATCATGCTTACATTAGTACCGCGCTCTGCAGATGTCATACCTCCAATAGCTTTCACACCTTTAGGGGCTAATACCTTAGGTGGGTTCTGAACAGTTGACAGGCCTGTTTCATCTAAGTTGTAAATTCTTTCTGGGCCGAATTGGCTGCGGCCAAGGACTTCAATATAGTTTGCAAAAAATAGACCAACATTGTGTTTGTTGAAAGAGGTAGCCCTGTATAGGCTAGTTGCCTCAGGTTTACGTAATGAAAATTCAGAGGAATGCTTATAGTTTCCTCTGCGTAGATCAAGAATGGTGAGGCCATAATGCATGTAAGCAGCTTGCTTCATATATTCCACCAGCATAGTTTCCTGAGCTTCAGTAAACACCTTTTTCACATCGTAATTTGGAGCATATTCATAGGACGATGCTGACTTGGAGATTCCGTACTTGTCAGCAGCCCCACGAACAGAATAATGGTTCTCCACAACATCTCTTACAGCAGAGATGAAGGCTGCATTACTTGGCTGCTCTCTTTTCTTTTTTTCTTTGCTCCGTGGCATTTTTAAGAGACCCTGGTTTCTGAAAAAAAAGTTTGTTACATGATGTACCTAGGGACACCAGCCTTTGGTGTCCCTAGGTACATCATAATAACTGTCCCCAGGTACATCAGGGTGCATATCTCTTTTATTTATGAAAAAGAACCATTTTAGGTTTGGATTTTGTCAGATATAATAATGTCTAAAAGAAGCTCTTAAAATATACTATTAAGTGTGTACTTACTTTGATTGATGAAAATACGTGGTCAGCAGTAAAAAAATCCTTCAACTGAGGAGAAAAATTTACTTTTAAGAGCAAAAAGTAAAAATATTAAAATAACTTCTAAACAGAGTGGTTTAGGCTGACTGGAATGGAGGGAAAGAAAGAACACAAAAAATGCAGTGTTGCCACTATAGGAAATCAAATTTACCCATTTTATAAAAAGAAATACTACTACTGTCCCTAGGTACATCTGTCCCTAGGTACAACACCTTCCCCTACCATTTTCCATTTTGGAATGCTGTGTGGAGTTCTTCTATCATAAACTCCTAATTTTGGAGACAGTAATCGGATTAGATCACGCGTATTCTCCTTTGAAAAACGGAACCTGTCCTGAAACTCTTCATCATCAAGTGAATTCTGAATTGAATGGATTAACTTAAGGATTTCTTGGTCTTTGTCGCGGTACTTGTTCACGAACATATTTTATATAATCTAGGTATTCCATAAAAAAACTGGGCTCTTGTCGATCACAAAATACTCACAAAGTTCAAAAACTATCGACTCAAACTTCTCTGGGTTTCAGGTTATGTCAGAGAAAACTTCTATACCTACTAGAATTTTTATCTTGAAGTTATATTTAGCTGCATTTTTAGGTTATGTCTGCCTAGTAAAGTCTAGAACTTAAATTTAAACCCTTTCCCAGTCGAGGGTTTAAAATCACGCTGTTTTAAGTTCTGGACTTAACGATTTTTGATAAATCCTCGACTCTGAAAGAGGCTAGAATCTAATTTAAGTCCTGGACTTATAAGCCCTTTACTCAGAAAGCGAAATTATAAACTCCAGAGTCTAACGTGATCTCTAAACTCCAGAGTCTATTTAAGTCCTCGACTACATTAACGCTCTGCCCCGGAAAGCCAATTTTCTGACTCCAGAGTTTTAAAGCTGGTTGAAGTCTAGGACTTAGCTAAATCCCGAGCTCGGAAACCGGCCCTTAAACATTCAAACATTAAACATTAAGAGAAATGCCAAACCGGCGACTTGAATCTTAGACCTCACTTAGCTCGGTCAATTATTTTTTTCCATTTAATGGTTGAAAATACTAGTAGTCCTGTGAACAGTAGACCTCACGCAGTATTCTCATCCACAAGTACCTGATTGAAACTATAGACCTTTATGGAAATACAACAATAGACTGGCTTCTCCACACATCTGTGTAATCACTTGTCAGCTGATTTATGATGAATAATTCTATAGTCTGATTTTTACTCTAATATTGGCGTATGAAGGAGGCTCCTTTTTCCTTTTATATTATCCTTGAAATGCAAAATCTCCAAAAACCTTGTACATATGTCAACGCGCAATTAAAAAAGGAACATATCTGTCAAATTTCATAAAAATCTATTACCGCGTTTCGCCTTAAATGCGCAACATATAAACATTTGAACATTCAAACATTTGAACATTGAGAGAAATGCCAAACCGTCGACTTAAATCTTAGACCTCACTTCGCTCGGTCAATGAAATTGAAACTTTGCACAATCATTCATGACAACTAGACAAAGCTAAGAAAAAATCATGATACATTTTCAAATTCATAAAAAAAATCCGGACATTTAAAACGTTGTTTCAATATTAACTGAGATATGGCAGTTTTTGTGGTAGATAACCACTGAAATTTTGTTGCAGTTCAAACCAAGGCATGCTGATAGAGTCGCCTCAATAATGCAACAATCTCTATGTGCATTGCATGTTAATAGTAAGCGAGTTTAGGTAATTTCGAACAATAAAATAATGGTTCATAACCCTCTAAAGTGGGTCATCAACCACTAAAGCTGCCATATCTCAGTTAATATTGCCAATCTTATAATATCAGATAATCAGACAATTCATTTATAGGCAATTAAATTTACTAAAATAGGTATTCTTGCAAAGCTTTTGTAGAACCATCGGTTTCTGAGTTATTTAAGAAACAAAATTTCAAATGGCCGCCATTTTGTCTTATGATTTTGAAAAATTATCATATTTTTTGTAGCTTTGTCCAGTTGTTATAAATGATTGTGCAAAGTTTCAATTTCGTATGTTCAACCATTAACTAGAAAAAAAATAATAAGTGAGAAAAGCAAAATGGCCGCTGTGTGAGTAACTGAAGACTTCCGGACAATTTAAAGTTATGATTCTTAGATTTTTTAACCAGGAACAATGCCCTAGAGTATTGGTAGGGAGTTCGTAAAAACCCTGTATATTTTTCGGCAAAACGTTTCACGAGTCCCGACTTTCTCAACAGCATATGACAACATGAGACACAGAAACAAGAGGAACGGAAAACTCGTCACTCATCCCTTATTAGTCCTTGCCCAGCAGGGTTGTTGCTCACATTGTCCAAGGTTATTGTCATCTTGCCAGTATTATGTTGAAGGAATGAGGAGGAAAGAGGATAAATCACATTGTTCAAATTATTTTACTTCATTAGGATTTTGAAAAATGAAAGAGAAATTATATTTATGACTGAGCCTGCACTAGTTATCAGTTTGTTATTGAGCTGTTTGATTTGTAAGGTAGGCATATAGCAGGTAAACTTTGTTTAGATTTTGGCGCATTCTTTTAAAATTCTATTATGACTGACACTATTCCATTGTTTACTTCATTTCTCGCTCTTTTGATGTTTTTTTTCTTCAATTTTTGACATTCTACGAAAATGGATCGTTACAGCATGCAAGCGTTTGCTATGAAAATCTCCTTCAGTTTATTAAAATATGACAAGCCACTCCGTTTTGCTTTGCATCTGCTATGGGAGCTTATAAAAAACTCTCAGAACGCGGTACTTTCGCCTGCTAAGCAAACTCTGTTTGACCTGGTATACTTGATAATACAGGGAGAGATTTTCAAAACTTCGCTCCCGCAGTGGTATCGGAGTCGGTGTGACTGGGTCTTTAGAACGTTAACCTCACTAAGCTTGGTTAATAAATGAAGAAACAGAAAGCGATCTTAGGTCACAATAACACAATACATCATCAACATCACATTATCTGAACTCTAATCAGGGATTCACACCTCATATACATTTCTCTTCGGGGTCTTTCTAGAGTTACCTTAAAAAATACTCTCTTTTTGTGTGTTTATACATTGTTCTAGTCGGGCCTCGAAAAATCATTTTTTGTGTGCGTGTTCATTGACTGTCGAACGTGGGAGACACTTTTTTTTAATTCTACAAACCACTTTCTTATTGATTTCAACTCTTATCCAGAGAATTAATATTAATTATGGTAATTCAGTAGATCAATAAGAAGCTATTTGAAACTTCAAGTAAAGAAGTGAGACCTATTCCTCTTAATTCATTCAGTGATATGCTCCTGATTCAATTCATCTTAGTTCATTAATGTTAGTGTCTCAAATTGAAATTTATAATGTGCATTTGTTTATACAAATGCACGCACATTTGTATAGTGTTAGTGTCTCAAATTGAAATGTATAATGTGCATTTGTTAATACACTCATTAAATGGTGTATTTCATACAAGAGTTAAATAATAGGTAGATATTACAATAACGTAATGCATGATTATTACAGTGTATTGTGTGAATCTGCATTGCCTGGAAATTTCTTATTTCGAATTCATGACAACCTATGGAGTGTCATTCATGTAGTTTTCTACACTATTGATAAGACAATCATTAATGGAAAATCTTCATTTGTGGACAAAAAATATTTTAACGATTTGTAAAGTTTTCAATGATTTGTAGGATTCTTATTAAATCGAATTGACTATTAAACTTATAGATGTAATGTTCCATTTGATTTAATAAGTGTTCTGAAAACCGAGACATGGATTATTATTATTACTCTTACCATCATGTTTTTTTCATATTTCTCCAGAAACTTGTTAGAGTTCATTTTTTTTAAATGAAAAATTCAATTCCTATAATAATTCAATCTTATGTAAGCAACCCAATCGTATAGTTTATATAATCTTTGTATTAGTCAATTGAAAAAATCACTGGAAAAAAATACTTCTTAAAAGGGAATCAATGTATCACTAAATTTTTTCAATTTAATTTGAACAAATCTTCATATATTACTAAGTGAGGTGTTACTATGTTTGATTTATTATGTTTAATAATTTATTGTTCAATTATCATTATTATTCAATCTATATTAAACATCATCAATGTCATCACTTTATTATGTATTATTATCATAATATATTTCGAATGATAAGGTTGGCAATAAAGTAGTTGTTCTACTGGAAACACAGAGTCATCATGAATGGAGGTTATCCTCCACACCTTTCTATTTTATATATCAAGTGATAAACTTAAATGTTTCAACTGTGATAGTCGTAATTTATTTCTTGATTCAAAAATACACAATTCATAGATATTATTTTGGAAGAAAAAACTGGCACAGCCCAAAAGTATCCCGAATTTTCATAGATCGATTTGTTAAATCCTATAGAAATAAAAATTAATTGTATTGTGAAATATAATCCAAAATCATGTAAGAAACACTTTTCAATTTTATTATTTTATTATTAGTTACTTCCATTCCATTTAACTTGAGTGAATAAATGTCATTTTGTATTACTTACTTGCTCATTGTTTTCAATAACCTACTCACAATTTTAGTTTCAGGGTTTTGTTTGAAGGAAATTCGAGTATTGATGTAGTGATACTACATTGGATTACGTCAACAGGAAATCTTGCTGAATTTGAGGGAGAGGGATGGGGAGTGCGTCATTGGTCGAGGGAGTTGAGTCTTACATGTTATCATTCAGAACAGTTCATACAGTAAAACTATCTAAAAGGTCATAATCATGAATATAATTTGAATGAGAAATCAGTTCAAGTGTAATATTAATGCAATATTGTAATTGTTAGTAATAAATAAATTTTATTGTTGTAAACCAACATTGGTAATTGACAAAGTCACACAGTAAACAAAATATAGAACACAAAGTACATTCATTCAGGTACTATAAAAAATTCGTTCAAACAATAAAACGGTCTTTCAACAAACCAATTAAGACTCGGCAGGATAGCCGGGCAAATTTAGAATCCATTAGCCATTCCTATAAAAAATAGGTTTGGCTAGAAGAAGTACAAAATCTCTGAAGAAGGTATGTGTGTTTGTGTGAGTGTGAAGAGTGAGAGTGCTAGAGGGAGTGGAAGAGCGAAATAGTCAGTCTTTCTAAGAGAGCTCTCCCCTAATGAAAAATCTATTCACTGTTACAGGCTTCCGTAACTAATTGATTGTTGTAGGTTTAGGGACTGGCCTAGAAATTTTCATAGCCCTGCTGAAAAGTTTTGAGAGCTGGACACTTACTGTGAGAAGATTCACTTTCAACTATCAGCTCTCCTTATAAATAACATCTATGCTTCTCATTCATTCAATGATGACCGATTCAGGTACTCTATAGTGTCGTTCACTTTCAACAGTCAGCATTATCAATGTGAAACATCAATGTTTCACCTTTAACTAATGCTGACTCTTTGTCTCACTGTAAAGCTGCTTGGTTGAGTGTCAGCATACCTTGTAAAAAACATCAAAGCTCGTCACGTTCAACTAATGCTGACATTTTAGAGTGAATCTCACTATAGAGCAGCTGGGTTGAATGTCAGCATACCTCGTGAATGATATCAATGCTATTCCCGTTCAACTAATGCTGCCAGTTTAAAGTAAATATCATACAAAGCAGTAGCAAATAGTAGTAAGGAAATTTGGACGAATGTTGCTTCTACAGTCACCCGTTTGCATGTCTCAGGATGTTACAATATATACTGGCTTATACACTAATTTTCAATAAATGACAGTATTGCTATTTATTCAACGAATTTTACTAATTACCCTATGAGAATGAAGATTGAATGCAATTTGGATATCAATAACATAATATTGTGATGTAACTACATAAATCGGCAGTTTTTCGACAAATTATTGTCGACTCTGAATATAAAATTACATCCTTCTCATTAAAACATGATCGGGTGTCTCTCTCACTCTCTCCCTCCGATTGATTGTTTGATTGAGTACTTTATTTATGTAGATTACAATATATACTGGCTTATACACAATATAATGAATACAAAAGCTTACAATACAGCAAAAGTATAGATGAGTTTACATAATATAGACAAAGAAAATAATTTATTATTATTGAACTGCCTTTTTTTGTTAGGGCTACTCTTGAATATGAATAATAGTATATTTCGCACCTAGGGCCAAAAATGAGACTTTTCCGGCTCGAAATCGGTTTTTATGTCCGAGGCCGTAGGCCGAGGACTAGAAAAGATTGAGAGCCGGAAAAACATTTTTGCCCATGGTGCGAACACTATTTTTTGCCACACAGAAAAATAAACAATGTATATATGAGAATAATATTGTTTATTAAGCACTTCCAAAAGCAAAAGTGGAAGGTCATAGCTCTAGCAAATCTGAGGTAATCTGAATATCAGGAAATTGTCCAAGTATTTTTTGTTTTTTATTCTGATTTTTCTAAATAACCTAAAATATTATGTTCAATTATGTAAGAGGTTGAGTTTATACTTTTTCATTCTTTTAAATGACAATAAAATAATATTATTATAAATGTTTTAATTATTATTGAATAATAAACACGAATAATGAAAATTTTTTTGATCAGCTGTTTTAGCACACTTAAAATTTGGCCAATCTGAATGTCAACGTCAACAATGCTTGTTGTCGACTTTGGAAGTTTAGGTTAGTAGTTCTATCCTACTCTGAAAATCGAATTTGAATAGTTTATAATATATATCGTATCTGTATTTCATTCATCCAAATAAAATGATAGTATATTATTGCAGAATACTTTATTCAATTCTAGAAGCATAAACTGATTCCGTTTCATAAACTATTTGTGAAAACGTTCATGGATATTGCCCAAGTAGTTCCAAAATTATCCACAGGTTTCGTGATAAACGCAGTACTATGAGGTTTGAGGTTAGATTCTATTATACTCTGAAAACTGAATTTGAATAGTTTTTAATATCTTATTTGTATTTCATTCATCCAAATAAAATGATAGTATCTTATTGCAAAATACTTTATTCAATTCTAGAAGCATAAACTGTTTCCGTTTCATAAACTATTTTGTAAACACGTTCAAATCAAATCAGAATCAGCTGACTTCAAGGCTATTTTACAGCCCTAGGGCCGTAAAAATTTTACCGGCCCGGCCAGAAAAAAATCACTTTCGGCCTCCATATGACGCACGAAAACCAGCTCATTACATCCAAGTGGGGCGAAAAAATATATATTTTCCTATCACTTGATAATGGCATCATATAGCCAAAACATGTTGTGAGTAGACAATTTTTAAAGAGTACTTTGATTTTTATTTTTATTGAACTGTATATTATATGAAAAAAAAACAATTTGGAATAACTATAGATAATATTGTTATGCATCTTCATAAATTGGCGGAGCTTTGGACATATCAATGTGCATTCTTTGGAAAGAATATTCAAAATATCCTTCCCATTAACTCTCTATAAAAACATTAATTTCAGTTATTCAACTGAAATAAAGTTGAGAGAGAGAGAGAGAGAGAGATAAAATGTCTTATATAATAATATTTATTTCTGCAGGACCACTTGAACGTTTTCCTATAAAATACAGGTTATTAGCAGAATTATAAAGGAATAAAATATATTCCACTTTGAATTAATTATGAATTGATTCTGAATATCATGCATCAACAAAATTAGCCCTCTGTTGATTTCAGTCATATAAAATAATGTATCACGGAGTCTATTGAGCAAATTGAGTTCATAGTATAATCTCAAAAATAATAATATGATGATATCTATGAGTGGGGCATATTATATATATGGGGAAATTCATCCATTTAGTGTGAAATACTTGTTAATTAGTTTTACTTATATTAAATCATGATGGTAAGTTGAATAATTAATATTAAAGTATTCAATCCATTTTTGAAAAGGAATTGGTCACCTACTTCAAGTTCACATTTTTTTAGGGAAAGATAAATCTCATGAAACTTCTGACCTTCGAAAAATACCCAGTGAGTATAGAATACAATTACATCCTATAGGTACTCACTCGAAATACCAACCAATTTTTATGCAAACACAATACGGTATAGTAGTAAATTTACAAAAATACCAGTAAATGTATTGAAAATACATGCATCAAAAGATAAAAAAATTAAATTAACTTAGTTTAAATAATACTGTAACATGATTTTCCCACTATTATTTAAATTCATTTCAAAATTTGGAAACAATAAATTAATTCTAATCCCATTTAATATAGATCGATTATATTTTGTCCACACTCAGGTCAAGATGCATTATTACTTGTGAATATTTCTGGGAATAACTTTGGAAAGGAAGTGAAAGTATAGGGCTATTGTTTACAGAGGAACAGAGCCCATGAAACGGCACCCCTCCAGACAGCAACTGATGGCGGTCTGTCAACGTACTCTGTTTAACAACTCCATTTTTCAGTGGCTTGCAGACGAAAATTTCCTTCACTAGATTCCATTCAAAAACCGTACGGATGTGTAGATTTTTATGAAAAAAATTAATTTTAACAGAACTCATCAAAACGAATTCATGTTGCGAGATGAATTTCCAAAATATTCATAAATAACGCCAGGAAAAATCATAAAAGTTTCTCACGTAATAGATAAGTTTAAACGTTCTCTCAAGAAATATTAATTTTCCACTTCGCAACTTGAATAGAGAATTAACAGACCTTTTAAATGAGATATTGACTGGAACATTCGGATGAAAATCAACCGAGTTACGGTATATGGAATCCCAATTAACATTACGCTTATGGAGATAGTAATTCGATATGGTCCCTCTCCTGCCGAGCCTTTTGAAATGAACAATGTTAGCACAACATTTGATCTCTGTAGTTAACTTATTATAGATTCTTAGTCCTATGCTGTCATAATGCTTCATGCTTGTGGAGAGACGTTGATATGGTATATAAATTTTATGTTTATACCTTGTATCATGAGCATGATTTTTGCATCTTGTCTTCAAATTAGGTAAGTTTTTCATCATATAAAGAGTCACATAGTAAATATACAAATTTATGACTGTCAATAGTTTAAGTCTCTTAAAAAGAGTTTGACAGTGGCTCAGATAGTCTGCACCTGACAAAATTGTGACTGCTTTTTTTCAATAATAATAATACTTTGTTCATGTGGCTGCTGTTCCCATATATTGAGATACCTAAGCAATTATGCTTTGAAAAAGGCAAAGTTTGAGTTCTGGAACTAAAGTTTTTAATTGTCTCAGTAAATAAAACTCTAGCTAGCCTACCAGTAATGAAATTTATGTGGAGCTCCCAAGTCAACTTTGGGTCAAACATTAATTCAAGGAACTTGATACTATTGCTGTTGTTTAGTGTGTGATCTCTCTGGCTAAATGTCAGAAACTGAGTTTTGTCTTCATTTAATTTGAAGCCATTCGCTCTGAACCATTTGGAAGCTTTTATTAACGTATCAGCTGTCATATTCTTTAGTGTGTGTGCATCTGAGTGAGAATGAAGAAAAGTGGTATCATCAGCGTACAACACAGTCTTACTGTTAATTGAGAGAGGGAGATCATTGATCATAATCACAAATAAGAGAGTTCCCAAAATTGATCCTTGGGGGACATCATACTTCACTCTGGCAAGATCTGATTTATTATTGCCCATACATACAACCTGTTTGCGTTTACTAAGGTAGGATCTTAAAAGACTGAGACTCTTCCCAGTGATTCTATAAAATGCCAATTTATCCAGCAGGATATTGTGTTCCACGCAGTCAAATGCATTGCTAAGATCAGAATACGGCCTGAGCAAAACACTCTCAAATGATTAAATTATGATTAGCATTAGTCATTCACTCTTTATCCAACTGATAGAACTGTATTGCACAGTATAGAGTGATTGTTGAATAAATACTACTACAGTCTATATAGTTGTGAATTCTGCATGTCGACTTCAAAAAGTCTGTAGCCTACTGCTACTCAGATATTAGTACTTACAGCACAGCAGTATTGATAGTAGATGGTATATAAACTAATATTGTAGTATATTATAATGTATATTAGTATATATGATGTTGAAAAATGCGAATCCCCACGTTTGGTTGATAGGCTTCTGAATGTAATCTTTTCTATACCCGTATCACATTTTCCAGTAGGTAGCAACATTTTCCAAAACGTTTCCAGGTTTTTCAAAATCTTTCTCAGAAGAGCCTACAAGCTGCGAATTTCAAAATCAGAATGATATAGTGTAAGAGCGAGTTCTTCAGCCCAGGAGGCTCACTAGCTATTTAATAATAAAAAACAAGTTTATTCAACTCGTGATTCAAAGTTTATCACCAACCAAACAGAACTTTCTTCAAGTGAATTCCTGGCGTAAATGTTAGCACTCGTGATTCAAGAATGGAAGGTTGCCGTTTCAAGACCATTCTAACTCATTTTTTTCTGCTGAAAATTTTTAACTCTGAATATTCTCCAAGAAATGTTGACAAAATAATACATAATTATTCTCTCTTACGATCTTTTTTGGACATAAGGAGATTGCATATTACAACACAAAATTTTCCCAGTACAAAGCACGGGTTATCTACTAGTCTATATATATAAAAAGGAAATGGTACTCACACACTGACTGACTGACTAATTCACTCACTCACTCGCAGAACTAAAAATCTACCGGACAAAAACGTTCAAATTTGGTAGGTATGTTCAGTTGGCCTTTTAGAGGCGCACTAAGAACGGATTTGGAAAAATTTCCAAAGATACGCCCAAAATCTGCGTTTTTATCGTTTTCTCAGCTTTATCGAGAACAAATAAACAGAAATTGTTCAAATTTAGTACAGATAAGATCAGCTAGGGTGTAGGCTAATAATGTTGTGTTAAAAGGAATTTGCAATAACGTCAAAGATACGCCCAAAATTAGCGTTTTTTGCTTTTTCTCAGATTTATCGAGAACAAACGAACAGAAATTGTTCAAATTTAGTACAGAAGCTAAGCTAGGGTGTAATAATGTTGTGTTAGAAGTAATTTGAAATAACGCCAAAGATACGCACAAAATCTGCATTTTTCCAGCGTTTTTTGCGCTTTATCAGCTTTGACTTTCTGATGGAATGAAGCATGTTCAAATGAAAAATGCAGGCGAGAGAAGCGAGCCCGCTGATCTCATTTTTGGACGATCCAGTCGGGGGTCCAGGGGGAGGAGCCCCCTGACTTGACGGATATGGCAAGTGAAGCGAGCCTGACGGCTAGTACATAATAATAAGCGTAGCTTATTATCAGAAGTTATGATACAGAAGAATTTCTAGTAAGTTATGCTCTAGCCTATAAATTTCAAAAGGGCTATAAATTACAATAGAATAATAATAAGTTATAATAATTATCATCAAATTATAGCTATAAGGGCGGAATATTCTAATTATTTTGACAGACTACATAGTTAGAAGAAGATCACATACAAGTAGAAGCAGTTATTACAATCTTACATCTTCCTTCTCAGTTAATTTTATTAGTTGAAGGGAAAAGTTGAAGAGTTAGTGACACTTGTATCACTCTGTCATCTATCAAGTTGTGAAGAAAGTGACGATTATGTGTTTGGAGGAAGTAGGAGGGAAGTGGGAAGGTGCGCTGAGAGTCCTTGTGCACATGCTGAGTGCATGGAAGGGAAGGGTGCTGTCTGCTGTCTGGCTCCTCTCTGGTTCTGTTTACATTCAGTGTCAGTTGGTCTACGCGCTCGCCAGTGAATGTACACAAGGTCAGTTTGGCAGCTCTCGTGCTCTCCTCTCGGTTCAATCTCAACAGCTCAACACCGATCACTTTCTGTCTTCTGATACAAATAAAGATTTGATTTGAAGAGGAACTCGTGATTTGCTAGTGCGGTGATTTGGTGCCACTCGCTGCCAATGATGGGTAATTGCTTCTCGCACTTCCGGGCCGTGTTCAAGCCGAACGCTGGCTCGGATTCGCACTCTTCGCCTCTGAAGCCGATCCGTGCTGTGCCGCTCAAACCTCCCGATGGACTGCCTCGTCCACCTCGTGCCTCGGAGCGCAGCGCCGCCTATGGTGAGTTATGCATCAAAGCCAAAATAGCTAATCATTATAAATCCAAAACAAAATCTTGCAGATAATATTGATGATATTCATCAAACCAAACCCCCCGCTTTTTCAGTTTGTAGCCGATCATTTCTCAAACAAGTATTTTTATCTTACCTATTTATTTGTACAGCAAGAAGCACCATTTGCTGCTAAATTCTTAAGTAGTCAATACTTACAATGTTGGATTGTTGTTCTTCATTATTCATTTTCCTATTGTTTGATACAATGAAAAAAAATACTCGTAATCATAGTTCCATTTATGAAAGTTTGAATAAATTGAAAGAGGTGCTACGTTAAATTACAATAGTTAGTTGTCGCTACTTTCAAAGTTGGATTAGAAGCAATTCTTTTAAAGTATGGGGGAATTTTAATAGTAGCCTATTCTTAGTTAATTTGAAATTTTAAAAAAATTCTGAGCATTCGGGTGTGGTTGTGGTGTGGGGGCAAATTCAATGTCATAAGCTTATTCATACTGTTGTTATGAATCACATTCTTTGAATTGATATGAGAATAATCATTGAGTTATTCCCCTTTCAATAAGCCAAAGTTCACTGCTGTTGCTGTTGCAAATAGCGTGATAAAGAAGAAAAGTTTGATAGTGTATATTCCGAGAAGAAAGTTTCATGATTAATGTTTAATATAAGAATAGCCTATATCTTTATGATAACCGGTGGTTTAAGCAAAAATGTTTTCATTCAGAAATAATCCATTCAAGGAAGTCCTTTGGTTGTTTATTCAGTTAGATAACTTCCATGAATCATGGTGTGATATGGAGAATATAGAACAGCATTCATGGCCTCATGTAGGAAATGAAGAATGCCTTTCAATGCCAGTAGCCTAATCTTTTTCGGACTAGATCATTTCAATATTCATATTCATTTTAGAGCTGCATGGTAAAGATTAATGATTACAAAATAAGATTAATTATTCAAGTGTTCTATATCAAATTATCAAAAAATAGTACCTACCTAGTCTTTATCACTATAATAGTTTGCAATGCATTCACAAAATAACTATATTATGTTGAAGAAAATATTTCTGTGCTACTTTTTCATGATTGTATAGAAAAATCGTACTATTATCGCCATTATAGAATTGTTCATAAATGAGCAAACTTTCAACTTCAATAAGTACCTTTTTTCTGTAAAAACATTTGATTTATCAATTATTGTCTTCACTTTGAAGTTGATAATTTTCCAATGATTTTATTAGATAAAATCAATAAAATATATTCAATAATCATAATCCCAGTTTTGAAACGATTTGATTCCGATCTTTTAATAACAAATAAGTTCTACTTGAGTTATTATGAATATTATTTAATTAATATCATAGAAGTTTACCGTATAGTAGCAAACTCCATTAATTAATTTTGTCTAGAATCAGAAGACTATTTAGCTTATCTTGTTGCAGGAATATATAATAAAACTCAATTCCATTACCAAAACTAGAATAATATTTAATATTATACAGAGTGGCCCATAGTTCTCTTTGAATACTTTTGAGATCATCAAAGTAATAAAACTGTTCTATAAGTTATATAATCTGGAAATACCTTTACTTCTGTACCATATGAAGGTTGCAAACTTTACTATAAAATTTGTCTGAAAAATGGACTATTTCAAATTTGTCCCCTAAAACATCAAAATGGTAACACACTATTCATTATTTTTTTATTGACTTTTGAAGCGTATTTTGCCAGAACTGTTCCACTGAAAACTCCAGTGTTCTTGGTATTTGAAATACAAATGTTCAACTAACTAAACGTGTTAATAATTCAATTTTGGAGACATCACCAGTCTGAACTGATAATCAATATTATCATCAAATTATCTGAAATGCAAAAAAAAAATTCAGAAAAGAGGTAGCCTACCTATTCTATACATCAGAGCACATTTTGATATTTCAAACATATTAATTGATTTGTTGTTTTGAGTATGAAATTGAGTTGTTATTTTTAATAAATGTGGATAGGAATAACATTCATCGGAAATTGATATCTAATCAGACTGTTTTAGAAATTCAGATTTTGTACTTCCTACATCTCTCTTGGTCCATTATATGCTTCTATGAATGCAAAAATGTAACGCAAAAAGTTCATTAGCAGAATAACTAACTTTAGGCTACAGCACGACAGAAATATGGAAGTAATGGTTCATAGTATGACATTATTCTCATCAGTAACGACGCAAGTGTCAATGTATTTTTATAAAGTCATTGACGATTTTCAACTGTTTATAATGTGGTATATGGTGTAAAGTCCTATTACAGTGGAAATATCACTTCTCACCTAAATGCTTCTTGAAATTCACCTACTCAAATGCATGCCCAGTTCACACTCATCTCACAGGCATAGGCTACATGTTTATTACCCCCACACGCATTGCATGTTATCGCCAAAACAAATCTACTTCAAAAACCACTCCAACGCCTTCCTCCAATCTGCGGCGGTCTGCTTATGATCTCATTCCTATTCTTGAAATCGTATAGCTCACAGTTCTCCACATCATTTACGCCATATATAGAACAAGAATAGACGAGGTTGGTATATTAATGCATATGGCCATACTAACCAGATATATGAATACTCATTATCTATTATTTCCATTTTGACAAATTTCATTCCCTGAATATTTCATTAACAACACCAATATCGCTTATTTCATTTTTAAATATGACGCATTTTTCAAGACCAATCTGAAGAGAATAAGGCTATCTTATTATTCAGAAATATAATTGTTCATAATATGTCGGTCTTGGCGGAAGTATGACAGTCGTGAGGCCCATTGATGGCTTAAATGATATATTCAAGCGAGGTAGAACCTTCCCGCAAGGGACTCCCCACCGACAAAAGCCATACGAATTTACTTTTACTTTCATACATGTAGCCTATATTAACATTGACCATTTAACCGTGCTGACCCAAGAAAATGAGTAAATAAGCGTGTGTGATTTGATTACCGCATCGGGTGCATTCAACCAGCGAGTATAGAACTAAATATTATTCTACTATAGTAGAATATATATTATATATACTACTATAGTCTTATTCTATACTCACTGCGTTCAACGCCACTGATCAATTCCATCGTGTTTTTTCTTACACTTAGTAAAAAACCTGATCACCGATCTGTGGCGCTGAACGGTTGCTCATGACTGACAGCTGATGTTTCCTCTGCTGCTGAAATTTGTAAACAAAACTAGAACCTAACCTATTTCATTGTATAATCAATTAAAATGGATAACCATCAAGTGATTGGAGTTGTTTTATAATTGGATTTAATACCTGATTGAATCTATTAATGCATCATCTCGAATAATATTAGTAGGTACCTAATAATCATGAAGTTATCGATTTGACAGTCTCACGACGTATTCGAAAAATTTCCTAATTTAGTTCTATACATCAGTATAAGTGAACTGTATTATGAAAGGGTGTCCGGCGTTGCTAAAATATTTGTGATTGGAATTATTAAACGAAAGGAACCTGAGTCCTGCATATTTCTGTTTACCAGCAGTAGCATAAACTATTGGCTAATTTTTTCCCCTTTTTCAATGTCCTATAAAGGTCTATACGCGATCATATTAATGGAAAATAAGAGATATTCGTACAAATCTAATTGGTACTGTAATATATTCGATTTCTTGGGTGAATTCTAATCATCAAACACATTCTTTTTAGTTGGATACTTTTTGGTGGAACGTGGAAGTAGGGATAAGTGGAAGTGAACTCGTAGTTCTAAATTTTATGTTGATTTGATATCAATTAATCAAATCAATTTCATGTTGAAATCAACGATGCAGTAGTAAATCCATTTTGATCACTATTTCAACTTAAGCAATTGTTAGGCAACAAGTCTGTTCTACAAATAATGTGTAGACTAAGTCCTGTGTCATCATAATGTTCATAAGGCCTACACGTTTGCGGGTTCAAGTATTATTATTAATTTGTTGCGTTTAGCCGCTTGAGCAGGGCTCTTGCAGCATGCAGCACCTCAAGTTGTAGTATTATTCTACGGTATATGCTGGAGTTGCCTCTATCCCCTGACAGCTTCACAGCATTCACCCAATGTGTAGGGTGCTCTTTCCAACAGCCTTTAAGTCAGAGTTCTTGAAAGAGTTTCAACATCTAAGTCTCTCCATGATGTGGAGAGCTGGTTGAAGAACCTTATTCCAGAATAATATGGTCCTTTCTCGAACAAAGTTGTTCTATGAACTGGGTAATATGAGATGGAATTATTATTTCGCGTGCCATACGCATGTTGGGATCTGTTTGATTCAAATTTATGCCCGTTCTTCATAACAAACATAATTGCTTCCAAGTAATAAAGGGCTGGAACATATACATTTATATATCTTCAAAATACTATTGTGAGATTCATTTTAAATTTCAGAATTTCTTATAAAAAACATAAATGCTTCCGATTCAACCAATGCTGACAGCTTAAAGTGGATCTCCTATAGCTATAGGTACCGAACTATGTAATATTATGTTTTCATTCTATACACTGCAATTTCTACCAGATACCCGAATAGAAACTCTATTACAAGTTTATAGGTTGTGCAGTAGTTCTATCTACTCGCAGTATTATAATTATACTATTAATTTGTGCTTGCCAGCCTGCAGTAGAAATGTAACACTCTGAAAAAATTAAAATGAACGCTACTGTGTTCGAAAATAGGATATTATTGAGAGCGGTTTGTTTCTTCTCCAAAATAGATGTTACCGCACACAACTCATTTGATGAATGGTGATTTTGCACTTCCAAATGCATTATTCTATTTCAAGAAAAATACAGTTTGTGAAACCAGTGGATAGTGACGAATTTGAATTTTTTTTGCTTGTTGTGTTTGATGGTTCAATTTATAGGCTAAATACGGTATTCCAAGGTAATATTC
This sequence comes from Nilaparvata lugens, assembly GCF_014356525.2. NCBI lineage: Eukaryota > Metazoa > Arthropoda > Insecta > Hemiptera > Delphacidae > Nilaparvata > Nilaparvata lugens. The sequence continues at coordinate 61,250,045 of NC_052506.1, read as the reverse complement.
AAAAAATAAAAATTGGCTCAAGTTCATGTCAATCCATTCCAAAAAAGCATGTTTTTTCCAATCAAAAATAAATCAAGAAGTAAGTGTAAGTAGAGCTTGAGTATGATGTGCTTCAAATGAAAATTTCTATCAATTTCATCTACTTCTCTAGGGTTTCTTAATATTAAAAAAATATATTTTATAGTAACTTAACAATCTTATTAAAACAATTTTTTATTGAAATATCTTAGCCTATTTATTGATATAAGTATGATATTCCAATCACAAACATTACTAGTGGTCTAGTACCCTTATTTTATTTTATACACCAATAGTTTCGGCTAAACTTGACATTATCAAGTGTCTAGATAATTCAGATTTGTTTTATATTTTTCACCTGTGTCAGCAATTCCCTGATTTCTTCAAAGCTTTAGAGGGTATGTTTTCCAATCCACCCAATGTGGAAGAATAAGTCTATATTTTAGTACACTTGTAATGACCTGAATAATATTCATGCAAGTAGGTGATTATTTACTTCTTCTGATAGTTCAATCTGTGTCTTCAAATATCATAAATGTGCGGTGCTTCTCTTGTCTTGTAACACACAACAGTTTGACTTCTTCGGTAAAACTTTTCTAACTTACTAGTAGCTCCCATTGTTTTTTTTTCATCACAACTAATTATTGTGCAACCAAGTATAATTGCTTTTCCATTATTGAGAAACAATCAACTTGGCAAGTGCAGCTGTCCTGACTTTTCAGCTTGTAAATAGTCGTGGGAATCAAGTAGGCCTACGTTGCACTAGGCTACGTCTGTGACACATATTTTATGTGTCGACACATGTTTTATGAACTCCAGCGAACTGGATGACTTCATTCAAAGCACTACTCCATAAATAGAATTAAGACTCGAGCTACGACAGAGTGAATCTGAAAAACTGGATCTATTCTTAGACAATTTGTAATGTTATGTCATCATAACATGAAGACAGTCTCTTCAAGTTGCAATAATAATATTATTATTTCCAATTCGGAAAATGGATCCTTCACCGTAAAAATTCTTCTGGCGAAGTACTGCTCTAGCTATTATTAGCCTTCTTTATTATTCAACAATAATTTATGAGGTCATCTGTAAACTCATGAACTCACTCATTGGTACAGTAATATAATATGTATCTGCAACATGCAGATACGAGACAGTAATTTAGGCCTTATAAAAGTGTGTTTCCAAGAACTTCATTTTAAATAAAATTATGTTCTTCAGCAAAAGAATGACTGGAAAAAATGTATAGTTCAAATCTGAAGTATAGACTATTGTCTACTATAGAGAGGATCGTAGGTCTACACAACATGAAATTAGATAATTCGAAAAGCTTTCCAACAAATAGCTCACATCTTCTATTCAGTTTTATTTTGTTAAATAAGCGTGAGAATAGTTATTTTAAGCATTTCTTCGCCTGCTTGTTGAAATTTAAACAAGGAAATTGATAAAATCACATGGGTAGAAAACGCAAACTTTTACTTGATACTAGAAGATTTCAATCACCTTTCAGCATTACCATTCCATCAATGTCTGCTTGTTCTCTGGACTGGAAAAAATGAAGGAGTTCAAATTCACAGATTACGTTGATTATTAGAAGGAAAATAAACTGAGTAATTCGATCAAAGCATGATTATTTCAAGGGCATCATCGGCTGGAATCGACATCATGGGAAAGGTGCTAAACACAATGGATCCACCTCATGAAATTATCACTAAAATTCTCAGAGAATCTAATTACTAATTTAATGCTGGTACATATTCTGTGCTCTTTGGCACAACACTCAGAATTCGATTCCAATTTACATGTACGGTACTTTTTTATTATGTAGGCTATACATTACATAGCCTACCTATAAATATCAAGAAATAAAAATTCATGTACACTTTTTTAAATTTTACTGACTCAATTTTATTTCTTGATAATTAAGAGTAACCCTAACAAAAAATATATAATAATTAAATAAAAGTTTGAAATTATTTCATAGAGCTCTAGACCATTCTTTAGTTAAGAAGCTAATCATAACTAAATATTCCACTAATAAAACGTTGTTTTTTTTAACCTGGATATAAACTGAACCCGGAAGAAAAAACTAACTCATAAGCTCAACACTGGTACAATATATTATTTTTTATCTCATTCACTCAAGCCAGTTGAATATTGTCACTTTTATCACTGAATACAATGCTATTCTTTACTGATCTTGTTGCATTTTGAAATAACTTTCATCAACTTGCTTGTTGAGAGTGGCATAACAATAGAATTGAGAGCTTTAAAATCAGGAGTGGTTGTAAGAAAGAGTTGCCAAGTACTGTCGGTATTGTCTTCTTGTCCAACAACACAAGAATTTAAATCTTTTGAAGGCCAGATCCAATCAATTCAACTATCCGTAGGAGCTGCAGTTTGAACGTAATCGGTCATTCTTACCTTTATGGCTGATTCTAGTAAGGTGTTTTAACCAAATATATCGTTTACAATTCAAGTGACCTCTAAAAATTTAATCTCAAACATCCCACACTATAGTCACCCACTCTATTTTATCGTGCTGTAATGAAGAATAATGCTATTTAGAAAAGTAAATTCCCATTATTTTATCTTCTTTTCAAATGAAAAAATACTAAAATGGTATTAGCTTCACAACTTTGTAATCATAGGCTTGATGCATATTCTCGATTGAATATACATTTTATTACTGCATGTGACAGTATATAATCATTCGGTTCATTCCTGATAAAACAAAAAATCTTTTCTATTCGATTAGATCGAATGATCATGGAGTCAGATTTGAATATTAGTTCCGGACAAGCTTAAATAAATGTTCAGTTTCTAGTAAGTATGACTCAAGAATTCAAAGTTTGATTTATTTTTTAATCAGGAGATGATTGTGAGAGAATCCGTCCCCCAGAGGGTTTCCTGATACTTTTGAAATCACTTATGATTCTTAAAACAAATTTAGTGCTGCTACAACATATACATTGTTGCTTGAAACTTAGCATTTTCTCAAAAATTATATTTCCCATAAATGAGGGTAGAATGCATTCACGCACGAGCCTAGCAAGCTAAGCACAATCATGCACCTTGTTTGGGAGGGACTCTATTACTGCGACTTGAGAGAATAAGGAGGCGTTCGACATCTTAAACAATTCCTTCCCTATCCTCTTCATTGTTATGGATGTGTTAGCAAAACTATTTCCAAAGAAAACTTTCACTGGAATCATTGGTTTTAATAATAGTTTCGACCTTGAGACATATATTCACCTTCGGCCCTTGATCTCCAAACCGGTACCTATAGCTATCTAAATAGCTATTATAAATAGTATGAATTGGTTGTTTCCATTCTGCTGGACAAGAATTAAACTGTCTGATAGTGAATGAGGCGCGTCGTTGATGACCTGGTTTTGCTAACGAATTCCAAAAACCTTAGGATTTGGTTCCTTCATCGCTGTGTCCACGCATTCAACATCTCTTTCAAATTTGTAGAAGCAGCTATTTTTAATTAACTGTGTAGCCTTGTAACCTAGCTGTGTGGTGAACCTGAAGTTAGTTAAAAATACAGAACTACTTGACAATGCTAGCTAGTCGTCAGCAAGCCACTAAATCTTAAATAATGAAGTGATGTAGGCTAACTCATAGATTTCTATGGCTGCGATAGTGATTCAGAATCACTACGTAAGATGCGTCGATTGATTCATGCATTCGTTTGTGGTGAACTTCTCTGTTGAATGAGATTATGAGTTAGATAGTATATTCATTCGTAGCCTATTTCCTATTGTCTTTTTCCCGTTAGGGCTACTCTTGAATATAAATAAGAATAGAAATCCAAGTACCATTTTCAAAATTGTTTCTCACGTCATGTTTCGGCTATATGATGCCATTATCAAGTGAATGAAAAATAAATAGAACTACATAAAATAAATACTATTGCAATAAGCTTCTTATTTTTGAACATATGTCTGTACATTCATATGATTTTATAAACTAGGACTGTAAATTTTGGATTTAAATTTGCATGATTTTATCAAAATTAACATATGATCAAAAATAAGAAGCTTGCAATAGTATATTTCGCACCTAGGGCCGAAAATGAGACTTTTCTGGCTCGAAATCGATTTTCAAGTCCGAGGCCGTAGGCCGAGGACTAGAAAAGATTGAGAGCCAGAAACACATTTTTGCCCATGGTGAGAACGTTATTTTTCGCCACACAGAAAAATAAACAATATAAATATGAGAATAATTTATTGTTTATTAGGCACTTCCGAAAGCAAAGGAAGGTCATAGCTCTAGCAAATCTGAGGTAATCTGAATATCAGGAAATTGTCCAAGTATTTTTATTTTTTATTCTGATTTGTCTAAATAACCTAAAAGATTATGTTCAATTATGTAAGAGGTTGAGTTTATACTTTTTATTCTTCCAATTGACAATAAGATGATTTTATTATAAATGTTTTGATTCTTGAATAATAAACACAAATAATGAAAAATTTTTTGATCAGCTGTTTTAGCACTGAAATTTGGCCAATCTGAATGTCAACGTCAACAATGCTTGTTGTCGTTGACTTCGGAAGTTTAGGTTAGAAGTTCTATCCTACTCTGAAAATCGAATTTGAATAATTTATAATATATAAATCTATTCATCCAAATAAAATGATATTATCTTATTGCAGAATACTTATTCAACTCTAGAAGCATAAACTGATTCCGTTTCATAAACCATTTTGTAAACACGTTCACATCAAATCAGAATCAGCTGACTTCAAGGTTATTTTACAGCCCTAGGGCCGTAAAACTTTTACCGGCCTGGTCAGAAAACAGTCATTTTCGGCCTCCATATGACGCACGAAAACCAGCTCATTACATCCAAGTGGGGCGAAAAAGTATTTATTTAATGGCATCATATATAGCTGAAACATGTTGTGAGTAAACAATTTTAAAAATCTGGTGTGGCGCACTCACACAACTTTCCTTGCCGTTATGAAAAAAGATCACCTGACGCTAGTGTTCCCGCACATCACAAGTCTACTATTCAAAGATCTCAACCAGCTGTTGACAGGACAATAACGCTGGAGACACACGGAGTATGCTATCTCTTCATAGTGAATGATTTAATAGAATCAACAGTTGCCAACAGTTTGCAATTGGATAATCACATTTTCACGAATTTCGAGCTTATTTTCAATTTTGGGTGGAAATGTTACTGAACATTAATTCTAGAGATTTTCATGCTCAATCTTTTCCACCTGAAATTTCTTGTTTCAATTGTATCTGAAGCCTGATAATCGTGAATCTAAAATCAAACTTTGCATAGATGGGGCGGAGCTCCTGAAATTTTTACATATATGGGACTTGTGGCAGTTGATAGAGCTTATCAATATTAGGTATAAATTTGATCAAAATCGTTGGAGCCGTTTTCGAGAAAATCGTGAAAACCCTGTTTTTGACAACATTTTCGCCATTTTAGCCACCATCTTATATTGCATTTGATCGAAATTGTTCGTGTCAGACCACTTTCTTGGACTCAGGGGACCTTGAAAAGTATAGAAATTTATAAATTGGGGTACCTTAATTTTTTTCGGAAAGCAATACTTTCCTTACCTATGGTAATAGGGCAAGGAAAGTAAAAATCGTACTTGGATTTCTATTCTTATTCCTATTTCCTATCTATTTGATGAAATTAAACTTTTAGACTTTAAATTGCCACAGCCACTCATTTATAAACATTATAAACTTATTGGAATTACCTAGAGATTTTTAATGGTATGCAACAATCGTAACTAGTTTCTTAGTTTCTATTTTTCTCTGCACAGAAAGGTAGAGGTGTTGAGAGTATCAACTAGACAGAAAGATAAGATGTGTTTTCATCTTCAGATGCTTATAAAAGGCCTAGGCTATACAGTTCCTATATGAGAGTATACAATAACTGTAGTTTACCCTATGCCAAAATAAATTTACTCCAAAAATATTAGTGCAATATTAAATAATATTCTTATTTAGACATATTATAAATATAAATAATATTAAACAATATCTCAGAATATATATTAGCTTTTATCAATAGCTGAAGCTGACAATTTTTTAGTCGATTTATTTATAAATTCTAATGGTATCAACCCCAATAAAGTTCCACCTATTGAATCCTTGGAAATCAATCTTATCTCTCTCAATTTGGATGTCCTTAGGTCCCTCTGCTTTCACATAATTCACTACCTATCTTTCTATCTATCAATCAAGCCGCGACCATATTTGAAAAGTTATCATCCATCTCACATTGCTTTTGTACCGTACTGTACCATTGCTTATTTTGTGCCATTTCAGATGAAGCCAATTGAGTAAAATCTATTTCGAACCAATGCTAATAATTATATTATGTACAATTTAAAATTGTATTCGCACGTACAATGTCATAATGTTATTGATGATATAAGTCTTCCACCTATTCTAGAATTGAGAAGAATGTCAATGCTTTATATTTTTTGCTGTCTATTTTTATTTTTTCTGCTCTATTTTTTACTTCATGAGTCGCATTGATAAATAATGTAATAGTGAGAATATGAAAAGCTAATGCCCAAGGTGATACTTCAAAATTGTATGATATTTCCAAAAATCTAGAGATTCATCACAATAATTGATATACTGTGATACCCTTTATAGATCTACAAACTACAATACTGATTCATGACCGGTTCTGCAATAGAGCTCAAATTTTATAAGAATAAGACAAGAGTTTAATTTATCCATTTTTAGATTGAGACAGTAAAAATATAATAAAGCTCAGATGTTGAATGGAAGGACTAAGAAATGATTTAATGGAGCCAGGTGAATGTTTTCATTCAGTTGAGATTAATGACGTAAATATTTACATGATTGTCAAGGTCAATGGAGCAGCCCACTCTTCCATTCACATTGCATCATCCTGCCTGCAGAGATAATAGAAAGCTGTTAATACTAAAAATAGTATCGTAGTAAAGACATTCTTATGACTTGCTGAATGGTGATATATGCTACATCTCCAAAACGTATTTGGAATCATTGTAAATTGAGATTCATGATAATGTCAATTGAAACATCAACATTTATTGACCATTCTACAGGAAAAGTATTTTCTAATTAAAATTAGTAGAGTTGTGGGACTCGTAGAGCTAGAACTCTACTTAATATTATTATGTTTCAATAATAATTTGGCCTACCATTTTTTTAATTGATAAGTTATAATCCTAAGCCTTCTATAATAATTGGTGGCAACCAAAGTGACTTATAATGGAGTAGGCCTACCTACTATGAGTAGATTAGGCTACTATGAATTATTGATATCTTGCCACCATTTTCTATTACCTAATCAAACATCCATCTAAATCGAAATTGATGGAAAGTGACGTGTACTGGCCGGCCAGTAACTTGCCGTCTCAACTTTCTTCGTCTATAAATCGTTTGATATGTTATAATAGGTGCAGTACTATTAATTATGGTATCTTCGAGCCCAGAAAGAGTTATTATTTTCACAAAATGTTGGTATGGACATAATATCATAATAACATGGTATGGACAATATGGACAGAATATCACAAATATTAAAAATCCTAAAATATTTAATTAATACTTTTTCATCAAAATGAATTTATTGCAATCCCTTTTTGTCATTTATTGACTAATATCAAGTTACACATTAGCGGGCGGCCCTTATCTTATTTATAATAAGAAGCTCAAAGTCTAACTATTATAATGCCATGGTTCTCTAGTTGCAGTTTCGCAATAATTAAAGTAGTAGGCCTAACGTACAAGTCATTCATCCTTCTAGAAATTAGCTGCTCAATAACTTCCCTTGAATGAAGTAGATCAAACAATGGATATCGCTCATGCCAAATAGGGCGAAAATACAAAGCTGATTGAGAATTGCTTGTCATGTAGTTGGCCTACGGTACTGGAAGAATGCAATGTGAACTTGTTGCAAGTCTGAAATGACCATGCTCAGTACTTCTGTGTGTTTGCTGTAAATTCCTTGGATTGAGATGGGTAGGCCTATAATCAATGACCAGTGATCAATCAATCGATTCAGGTAATAACTATTTGAACTAACTTTATTATTTGTTCACTAACCATCATTCCCACCGATTCATCATTATAAAAAGACCTAAATAACTTGGCAACATTCCCTCCAAAATGTTCTCTTTAAACTTATGTATTGTTGCCAAAATTTCTACTTTCTACTGGTTATTGCCAAACTGAAGACTTCATAATGATCACTAAACTGCTGCATCGCTGAAACAGTCATAGAAAAATTGATAAAATAGTGAAATCATACAACATATATTTTTTTATTGATTTTTATAGCACCTAGTTAAAGACTAATAAGCTATTCTATTTTGACTTAAATTGATAAGAATATTGTTTGTAAAGGTAAAACCCATTGGTTAAGCCTTCTATATTGGTCAAGGATTAAATAAAGATTATTTTTAGCATAAAAGGATACAGTATTCTGCCTTTGCACTTCCAATTGAACACTAAACTAATTCGTGTGGCTTTCTGCGTTGTAGTCTTCTTACTCCATGCACGTTGAGCAGCTCGATTGCTTCCACGTTCACATGTTGATCAAGTCGCACTTCTCATGCTTTTCTGCAAATCTTTGGATTTCACTGATGACTGTCGCCACTCCCACGTCGCGGTGGAGATCACAGTTCCTGATGTACCAAGGAGCGTCTACACAACTTCTGAGTACCTTGTTCTTTATTCTTTATGGTACTTTATTTGGTATTCTTCATGGTATTCTTTATTCTGGAAGCGCTGGATGATGTCGATATTGGATGGTCGGATGCAGCCCCAGAGTTGAATTCCGTAGGTCCACACCGGCTTGAGAATCTGCTTGTAGAGAAGCAATTTGTTATAATTTGACAACTTTGATGTCCTCCCAAGTAGCCAGTACATTTTCTTGAATTTTATGCCAAGTTGTTCTCTTTTCTTTTTCACATGCTCCTTCCACCTAAGCTTGGCATCCAGCGTCATGCCTAGATACTTTGCAGTGTAGGAATAGGGTACAATATTCCCATTGAGTGTTAAGGGGATATATTGAACTCTTCTGTTTGTAAAGTTGACTTGAATTGATTTTGCTTCATTTGCTTCATGCTTTAAGCCAGTGTTTTGTCCAAACATTGATTCTGTTGACTGCCACCTGCAATTTCTCTGTAGAAGCTTCAACAGTTTCACCAACTGATAAAACTGCTGTTTCATCAATACATCATATTGAAGAGAATTTAATGCTCTATAAGCTCATAATCAACTCTTAATGAGCACATGAAGCTCAAATCTATTTCATTTCCACCCCCTTTTACAGGGGGTAGGGATTCGATATAGGGATATAGGTATATGGATGTAATACAGATTCACAATGATAAAATGAAAATTTATATTGAAATGTGTGGAATCAGTGAAAATAAACACTGATGTCTAGGGATGGGGACTTTTGATATCTTTACCAGTTCACCCCCTAGATATCCTAAACAGAGCTGCGGTGACAAAAACTGTCTTCCAAACATTCCCTCTTGAACCTTTCGTTGACTGGATTATATTTTTCATAGAAACAGAGTAAAAATGAACTATCAAAAGTATTTCCATTCTATCTCCTCTTTTACTTATTAATTTTTTGAATGGGCCAGATATTGAAGGCCATTAGGTAAATTCTAAAATATTCTAGGGAAATGTGTTTGACTCTGATTTATTGTGACTGTGATCTCAGAGAGTAGAAAAGTTCAGTTCCGAGTATTTTGACTGTGAAGTAAACCAAGCTGACAGTTATTAGAAAGCCATCTGTTTTCAAAAGAAATGTTATTAATGTTTAGTCTGCTGGGTTGTGAAAGGCATTCGTCACTTTTCACGTGGCTTGCTCTCATCCTTATCTTGATGATGCAGAAGTAATAACGATAATCATATTTGAATTACGTATTCAATGACTCCATTACGTAATAATTGGACCACACGCTATTCGAAAAAAAATTGTGATAATTCATTTATGAATCCTTGCTATTATATACTAACTATGCCCTATGTAGGCCTATATTATAAAGAGTGAGTGAAAATTTTGAGAACTGCTTGACATGAATTAATATTGAAGGGTATAATTTGAGAGTAGATTTAGAGGAACTTAGATTTGGTTGAGGAACTTACTGAAATTTAAAATAGGCTACTATTTCTCTGTGACTCAAGAATTTGGTACGCCGTCTTGGATTGGTAAATTTAAGTGCAAGTTCATTTATTTAAATGAAAAGTGATCGAAAATACATGATTTAAATACGAAATTTTAAGAACAAATAACGGGGAAATCGCTCATTGATATACCTCGAACCATTTAGAATATATTTATACTTGAAAAATGATAAATTAATTAATAAATCAATTTTATTGTTGTAAACCAACATTGGCAAATAGTAATACATTCTTCAAAATGAAACTAGTAAGTTTGATTATAATATATATTGGAGATTTGTCCCGTCATCAATTCAATTCTGTCCTACCCATATAAAAAGTATTGAGAAAACTTATTGTAACATTTCTTCCATCAATTGAGGAGAGGAATAGCACAAGGTTACCTCAAATATTTTTCCTCTCCCTATCATTCCAATGATGTACCGGTACTTATTGGGCCCGTTCTGTGTACATGGAATGTGGTAAATTGTCCAATTCACAATTTACCAAGTGAAAAGTTCCGCGTTCCATGGGAGGAATTTTGACAGATTCTGTTCCAGAAACCTGTTCCAGCTCCAAAATCCTACCCCACAGTCGATGTGTGGTAAATTATCCGACCTGGTACAGTTCCAACTATCTGAGCTCTCATTAGTCGACTATTGTAGTCTTCTTGCTTCTCTGCGCATGCGCTGATAGTTAGTTCACCATAGCATAGAATCCATAACCAACAATATGATGTTTCATAACCATTCATTAAATTATTTTTTCTTGATAGGAAATTTTAGAGTAATGGAATAAATAGTTATTTGTGCAACTATTGCGCAAAGTGACAGTTTGCTGCACCAAAAGAAACGTTTACGGAATGGCTTCTTGAGTGCAGCAGAGGAACTTTGCGCACATATTTCACATTAAATTTTTCCTACAATTACCATTAAATATGAAAAGTGGGTAATTATGGATAAAATGATGGCTGAAATCCATCAAATGTTTGTGAGTGTGATGCTATTATTAATAACAACCTTAATTCATTTAAAAATTGATAATCCAATTGAAGTTGAAAATTCTCAGCCAAAGTTCTCATTTTTATTCATTCAAGAATCAGAAAAATACAGATAAAACAAAAAATTTGCGTTCAAAGTACACGCCAACAGCTGGTTGGGATGACTGCAAAATAGCTGAACCGACAAGCGCGCGACCTAGCGGGAAGAATGGTACCTAACTTTGTTTCATCCAGCTAAAAACAGTATTCAGATATTTAGAATTATGATTAATCAGAATTACCGAAAAATACTATAAGTAAACTGAAAAATATTTATAAAATAACATAGACAACCGAAAATATTTTATTGTAGTATATTCTAATGTTATTTTATTAATTTTATTGACATGGATTTCGAACAGTAATTATTTAACCTGAAAATTCGAATTTCAAAATGTGTGTTTGCTACATTTATCATTGCTTGGAGTTGTAATAATTATTACTGTCAATAGCAAAATAAACATTATTTATTATTAAATGATGAAAAGTTATTATTAAATTATGATTTAGATAAACATTATTCTTGTTTTGGATTTCTAGATTGGGATTTTATCATAAATGTAGGGTAGCCATTGAAATGATTCTTATCTAAATCTAACCACAGTCATTGTTTCCAACTTAATTTTTGTTTTCGTGCACTAATCCTCCATTTAACCCACCAACTATTTTTTGTTGCCATGTTGCAAATCTGGAGTGCAGAAAAATTTTTTCCCGCACTAGAGCGGAAAAGTAATTCTTTGCGTTCTGTAATCAGTGCAGGAATGGCCACTTTTCAAGGTAACTGTAGGAAAAAGAAATTTACACTCTTCTAGACGGTAGGTTTGTAAAACAGCCTTTCTTCATTCATGCAGCTATAGTGAGGTCCACGTTATAATGACAGTATTTGTTCAACTTTGGTTTTGCTATCCTTGTCTATCATTCGACAAAGCCGGTGGTACTATCCTTTTCTAGGTCCACAACGATGACAATTATGTTTTTGACAGTGTAGAAATATAATTAATTAATGCAGAGAATCGGCATCGCTTTTCTTCTATCTTTATCCACTGCCATTATAAAGTGGACCTCACTATAGTAAACGACACAGTTTAGTGTAAATCAAATTTATATGTGCGCGCCAAAAGCTTGAACCAACGATTTTGAAATGGCGTTCCATCATTTTGCACTAGATGATGGACGTGATGGAACAATTTACGATTGGAACTGGAACAATTTACTGTACACAGAACGCACACATTGTATGGATGAATAAAGAATAAATAATTATCATTTTCAACAGTAGAATTGTATAGATGAGATTTTTAATGTTCAATAATCAATTTGAAATGGAGATCTGATTAAAAATATATAAGAAGATATGATGTGACACTGCTGGAAGCAAACATTAGCAGCTCCCACTCAGTGATGCCCTTGCTAATCCCACACAATATACTTCCAGCACCTATATAATCAATTATAGTTATCAATGTATTTATCCAACTTTTTTCATAATAGTAGGAAGTGCATAAACTTCAGATGGTTGAATCTTGATGATAGCTGTTTTCTGAGTGTGTCAGTCAATTCATTAAAATGTAGGTGATCTTACTACCCACTCGTATTAATACCTATGTAATTAGATTGGAATGAATGACTTACTTTTTATATCTTATCATACTCATATCTTACTTCCTAGAAATCATTTGTGTAACATATATTTTATGAAATAATTATTTTAAAAATCAATTTCTATTTATTTTATCAAAAAAAATTATTCAATGTTCAGTTTCATCCATCGATTTAATCTTTTATTCATGTAAAATTGGATTTCTACTTGAATTTGTAACTCTTAGTTTGATTATATTGTGTAATTAATTCTTTATTGATTGCATGATTATTATAATCGTTGATCATAGCAGTTGAATTTTATTAAAGTTTATTTTAAACATTTAATTTGATGACAGATATCATCAGTTTATGTTTTCAATGATTCTTGGACATTAGGGTCTATATTGGAGATTTTTCTGAACTAATCAGGAATTTCTGTTTCCTCTCCACTCTCTCACTCTTTTAATTATTTCTGATTGATTAGTTTTTCAAAGTAGCCTATAAATGTTATTTTCATTTATTTTTTGAATTCACTCTATACCGTACCATACTGTACTTTGAATGAATGGTACCGTATTGAATGAATTCGGTTTAGAGTGCCCTACTCCAAACATACACAAAGATGCTTCACGTAAAGTTTCAATGTTATAACTTTATCTTTATTTACTGTTATTATTTCATTCTCATACTTCATTCGCTATTATTATTTTTATACGACATTTATAGTTATTCACTATAACTTACTCCAAAATCTAAAGAAAAATTCAACATTTGTAGCTCATGATAAACCGGAAATAGGCACATCGTGTAAGTAGTTGTGAAATAATGTGTGATATTGAGTGGTCTGGTGTGGAAGGATGGTGTAGGTGATGGTGTGGGTGTGTTTTGTTTTGTGGCTGGGCTTTTGAGTGGTTCTCCTTGGCATGGCAATATGCACACTGTGTGTGTGTCTCGAATATTGTCTTTGTTTATACCTGCCCTTCACTTGATATTGAGTATTGAACACTTTGACAATAGTATAACAAGTAAACCATCTTGAACTTCCAGCTCTCATTACTTTTATAATTTTTAATTTGTAATTTACTGTCCGGTACTTTGCTTGAGCCATGAATGATACACCGTTACGGTATTATTTATTTATTTATTTATTTATTTATTAGAACAGTCACAAACACGATATTTGGAAAGAGAAACAGGCAATTGCCCAAAACTTCTTCAATTCCTTGATTTTGGCACATAAATAGTCCAAAGTGAGGTTAAGTTTAAAATTTCTGTTTTCACCAAAGATTAACACTCAGAGAATACGTATTCGAGATATTCCATTGTATTTTTATTTCAAATCTCGAAGTGTACTAGGAAGGTGATTATAATATGTTTTCCCAATAGTTCGTACCTATTCAAAATTGTATAGTACTGCTGCGAATTTCTGAAAAGTGGTGAAAGATAATATAAATAAATCTTTGCATATGATCCAACATTTCGTATTTTTAATAAAAATCATCTTTATAGGGAAAACATTTTGAACATGAAGTCGCAAACAAATCGAATGAAACTATTAAGAATAGTGTATCTAAAGTACTTGGTTATTGTGTTACTTTAAAAAGTATACCCTATCTGTTAATTCCAAATACAAAAATCTATTATGATGTATAAAATGTTATAACATCTTTGTATCATCTATAACTTGTTTTTTGTTCAATGAATGAATAAAATAATTAATAAATAACTTTATTTTAGGTTTAAAAATGAAGAAAGTTAAAAATACTGAAATAGGTGGGAAATTTTATAGTTTCAATCTCAAGCCTCATATTCAATTGATAATTTCAACTTATTTCTGCCATATTTATCATCTTGCAAATCCTGGAAAGTTGATAACATTAATGTTTGATTCGTATTGACCACCTCCATCAAGTTAGATGACATTTCGGTCTTTTTTCCAAAGAGCTGATGAGCTCCCAATTACCGATATCACTGATATACATAAGAAGTTACTGTAACTTATACATTTGTTTGTTATGGCAGAAGTGGATGGGTCACGGTCAGCTGTTGCGGATGTATTGGTGGTGACGGAAGTGGACCTGTGTCTGTCACTGAATGGACAGGAGCACCGCACAGAGCAGTACCATGCGATTCGCAGGGAAAGCAAGCCACAGCTTGTCGTACGACGAGGCCAACAGTTTCAAATCGACCTTGTCCTGTCAAGAGCCTTCAATTCTGACTTGGATGCGATTTCTTTCATTTTCACTTGTGCTAGTAAGTATTTTTGATTGGTTTTGTTTAATATTATTATTACCCAAGTATTATTGAGAATATGGAATTCCTAATTTCATTATACTGGTCCACCTATTAGAACAAGTATTATTGAGAATATGGAATTCCTAATTTCATTATACTGGTCCACCTATTAGAACTGATAATATTGAAGTTTCAAAGTATGACTTAATTCCACACTTTTTATTTGAACAAATAATCATATTCGTGGTTGAAAATTTTGTTTTATTGCTATTATATTATTAGCCTGAACTGATAACCAGATAACGTGCTATTACGAGTAATATGTGTAATATAGTAAAGTACATTAGTAGGCCTATAGCCCATTCAATACAGGTAGTAAATTATAACGTATATGAAAAATTTCCCCATTGAGGACTCAATAAGAACAAATTAACATTGGTGTCTTGACTTCTTTTACCTTGACTTTAAACAAATGATTTACATGAATAAGGCCTACACTAACACAATAATTAATCTGACAGAGAAAATTGTAGCCCATTGTAGTAGTACACTGAAGTAGGTATGGCAGAACCTACTGCCCATTGCAGTAGGTCAATTTCCTGGTTAACAATGGATTATCAACATCTTTTAAATTGTTATTTATAGATGCATGATGTAACCTATATGTATACGGTATGCATGCTGAGTATAATGTAAGGTATGTATTTATATGCATGCTTTTGATGTAATTTTTTGATTGTATCTATTCCAGATTGAATAAAATAAGAATTTATTGCCAAAGATTTCAAATCATTCGAAATATCAAATTTAAAAATTTTGTCTCCGTAGAATTTTGCCGGTCTGAAAATCTGGTGTTTTCCATTAGTCTACTTAAATCTATCAATTCATTCATTTTTCATGATTAAAAAAACTTTAAGCATGCTTGTGATAGCCTATATTGAGCTATATATACACTAGTCATGTGTACCAGCTATACTATTTATAATAGATCAATACTAGTATTCACCCGTGCTCCACAACGTAATATGTATAAAAAACTGTAATAAATAAATTCACACCCTCTAAGAAGGGTGACGTCATTTAGTGTGTGTGTGGATGGTTATCGGAATAGTTTGTGTTGCGAGTCTCAATTATTCTCCTGCTCAGTTAATGTTTGGTCGAATGATGAGAGCAAAGTTTCCTTATCCTCAAGATAGTTTGAAACTTCATCAACTTCCTCGGAAAGAAATAGCAGTGCAAATAGAGAACCATAAATTTCAAAAAAAAGCAGCATACGATGAACAAACACGGAAACGTGTCTCTTATTTCAAAGAAAATCAGACTATTTTATATCCAAGATTGGCGATGGCGAACAAAATTATGGGAGCCTGGAATAGAGTTATTAATGAAGCTGATGTCCCACGGTCTTATGTGGTGAAGTCCAATAGCGGAAGAATATAAAGGAGAAATGAGAGGTTTTTAAGAAGAAGTTGAAATCAAAGGAAAGGTTGAAAAAGAAAATGTTCGAGAAAGTAAAAGGGGAAGATGTTTGGGTATCATGTGATGTTATTCAATCACATGATAACTGTTTGATTAATAATAAGTTGTTTACTTAGTTTAGTTTTGTTATCTACGTAAAGATGGTTTCATTAATTGATTGAGAATTTATTTAGATATTTTAAACATATACTACCTATAAATTCTTTTCATTATTAGACCTGAAATGTTTGTTACATAAAGCTGTTTGTAACCGATTACCGTGTACGGTAATAAATTGGCTGAAATTCAAACAACTACCTTATCAACTTTACTCAATTTGTTAAAAAATTGAAGAATTTAAAGGAGTGAAAAATCCTTATAATAGTCTACTTCTATAGTAGTCTAATTTATAAATAGTATCTCTATCAAACAAGAATACTAGTGTCAAAAATTTAGCTATGGATGGCAGAACTTTCAACTTTCAAGCCAAAACTCATATATACTAGGCCTAGTCTACTATTATAATACTATTCTTTGCTATTTAGATAGTCAATTTCTTTAAAGTAGGTATTGTAAGAGCAATGATATAATGTAAAGTCTTTGGAATAAACTTTCTTAACCATACACATTTTTCATATTTTATTTTTTAATGTTCAAATTTTATATTGTGATTTGTAAGCTTTAGCATGGTTAAGTTTTCATTTTAGAGTTTTACATTTGATTTTCACTCAATTAGTGAATGATAGATAATAGAAGTAACCTATTGTCTCGTTAGATGAATAATCCTAAAAAGTCTGAAATAAAATTGAAAATTTAGACATTGCGCTACAATCATGTTGATGTTAAAACTCAAATTAATGCAGTACCTAATTAATACAGAGCTACTTCTTCACTATATATGTCGTATATTCTTGAAGTTATATTTATTGCCTTTTCTTAGATACGAAGAAACCCAATCATGGCCAAGGAACACTGGTTGCAGTCCCTCTGCTTCTCAAATCAGCGCCCTCTCTGGATTCCTGGACTGCGACCATTGATCGGTCCTCAGAAAATGTCATTTCTATTCAGGTAGGCCTACTCTCAATATTGGTTATTCACTTATTTCATACTAAGCAGAAGACACTATTGTCCCAAAATAATTTGGATATTATAACCTAAATAAAATTCGTTGACTATGAGTTGATATTGTGGAATTTCTTCATAATTGAGAAAACACAAGTTTATTTTTGTCACATTCACATATTGGACTTGTACACAGGACTGCAGTTTCCTGTTGAAACCAACGCATCTTCAGCTGTAGTCTTATTTCTCACCACAAGCGTATAGATCTTCATTTTCACTACAGCTGAAGATGAGATGGTTTCAACGCGAAACTACAGTCCTAAGTACAAGTTCAATAAAAAAGATGTGGATGTGACAAAAATAAACCTGGATTTTTTCTATTATACCCTTTATTTAAGGTGAAATCTGAATATCATATAGTGCATTATTATTCAATTCATTTATGTATTAATTAATTTATTTGTGAGAGGAACTACAGAGATTGACTCTTACTAATGATTCTATAGGCTCACAAAATATTGAGCTAAGTTGAAATAATCTTGTTCATTGGAAATTGGATGTAGAACCTGAATTGAAAACTTAATCTGTATTTAGTAAAATCTACAACTTATTTATATGATAGATTAACATATTCTCATTTAAAAGTCAGTGAAACTTTTATTTGATATTTTTTTCTCCAGGACTACTTGATAAATTTATTAATAACTTTTCAGTTAACTCATGCTCCGCAAGGGTCTCATTTATGAAAAACTTGACCTACTGAATCTTGAGAAATTCAAAATACGCCTATAATCATCCTCGGTAAATTAAGAATCAATTCAATATGCAAAATTTCAAGTTGTCATCAGTCCAGTAGTTCAGACGTGATGATGCGTCATTCGTAAATTTCCCATCCCGTACGTTTACAAGCCAGTTCTTTCCTCTATTAGACTGTATTATAGATTATTAGTATCCTTCTTATCTAATTTTCTGGCACGACCGACTTCGGATATTCATTCCATTATCAGACTAATAATATTTTATTTATTTCATATTTTCCAATTAGTATTAATCTTTATATAGGTACCTGCGAAGGCTTCCAACTAGTTTTTTTCTCTTTATAATGAATATCCATTGTTAGTTGAATATCTATTAATAGTTGAAACTAATGTTTTGTGATAGATCACGCCAGCGGCGAATTGCATAGTTGGAGAATGGAAAATGGATATTGACACAAAATTAGTGGACAACAGTGCACTAAGCTTCAATCTTGATGCTCCATTTTACATACTATTCAATCCTTGGTGCCAAGGTGAGTCTTTATGAGAAAAAATATAAATTTTCTCCAATGAAAATATTGATTTTCCTCTCAATTGGAGAAGTTCAACTTCTGCCTCCTGACCTTGTGTTAGATAATCAAATACCAATTATTTATGTTGTACTTTGATTCAACAGGCTTTGGTCAAACAAATCTTTAAACAAATTAATGTCAACTCAATCATGTCAACTTTTTTCTTTTTGAAATTTCTCACAATAAATCAGCTATTGAGAAATCAATGCAGTTCCAGTACCTATATAGGCCTACTGCACCAAAAATATCTCTTTAGATACAATAATTATAATAATTAATATACTATTTTCTCTATACAAGGCATAAGTTGATCCGTATTTTTTGTCTCAACATATTTTATTCCATTCAAAGTTTGAACTTTTTTATTCGTTTGCTGAACTTTTTTATTGTGTTCCTAAGATGTTCATGATAGCTATTTTTTACATTTTTTGTTGAATGAATTGAAATGGGGAGCGGGTTGAAATCATCTATTCCCTCTGGAAGTTTAATGATAATTGAACATGAATTAATGGGAGATTAAAATAACATAATCAAGTTTCAAGTTTATTGTTTACATCAGCAATACAACAAAATAAAAAACATCTCATCAGATATAACAATTAAAAGATACTAGGCACTTCTGAAAGGTTAATTTGGCACTATATCATAATGTATCAATAATACAGTAGAAATTAACAACTTATAAGTACTTACACAACTCATATCAACATTTCGGAATAATGTAACTGATGATGGAAATGAACCTTAACATTTTATGTGAGAACCGATGCAAACAAAAATACTATTCACAAAAGAGCTTCCGCAAAGCCCTTGTCCGTGAATAGGAGTTTGAATAATGGGACATATGAAAAAGATAAGACACATACACACACGCATTCACACAGTCATCAATATTCGACAATTGACATATCAGAGCATTCCCCTCATTACATATATCTCATAGTAATATAAACTTCATGTGAACAGTAGGGAGGAAGCCACCACCTATAAATCGACCAATAGGTATTTTAAGGCAGAAAAAAAAATTAAGACAGAAGAGAGAAGAAGAAGAAAAATGTTTAGGTTTTATGACAATTTATTTACTTAGCTTACCACTCTGAAGAAATTTTCAATTTCCAAAGGTGAATGAAGCCATAGCCAACACTTTGTTTTACGGATGAATTGTTTGCAAATCTTCAGCTTCCTTATTTCCTCAGGAAGTATATTGTGAAATTTTGGTCCCAGAAAAATGAAACATCTTTGAAAGGTGGTACAGTTGGGTTTGGGAAGTCTCACCAGCATTCGTGTAGTTTGCCGTGTAACCAAACTGTCTTGTCAAATATCTATCCCCACTCATTTTATAAAACAGGGATAGAACTTTCAACACATATCTTACAGTATTAACTGTGCCCTTGAGTTGGAGGAGTGCAAGAAAGATAAGAATTATTCACTTTTCCTACGCCACCTGTTTTTGTTCACCCCCTGTATGTAAAAATATAGGTTGTTAAAGTTGTTAGATAAACACCTATTAAAAATTATTAATAATACCACACACAATTCTCAGTAACTATTTTTAAACTATCAGACAAAATACATGAGATGTTAAGCCCATTTGTAAGTAGAAACTCACTATTTTTTCACATTTTTCCCCATTTTTCCATTATTATATTTCACAATTGTTTCAATGTGAAAAATAATGATGTCCAATTATTGAGAAACTATCTTTTTCAATGATGCATTCAAGGCTACCAGTACAATTAATTCTACTTCATTTCTTGACTATGATAGATATGTACTTATATTTCAATTCCAGATGACCAAGTTTACCTGGATGGAGAAGAATTGCGCAAAGAGTATGTACTAGCTGATACAGGACTGATATGGCGTGGAACTTTGAATCGAATGAGGCCTTCTGTATGGAAATATGCACAGTTCGAGAAGGATATTCTCGAGTGCTCAGTCTATCTATTGACAAATACTGGCAAATTGCCTCCTTCAAGCTGCAATGATCCTGTCAAAATCACAAGAGCTCTTTCTGCTGCGGTAAGGTTATACAATAGAATTACTTTTATATTTTTTGACGTGGCGAAGTTTGGACAGTAATGTCCATTCTACCACTTAATCATCATTGAGTGGTTAGAGACTATAATCTAATAGTACGGTAAGCTATGTTCTTGTGTAATTAGTTAGCTACGAAATTCTTGTCTAAACATCATCATGATGACTGCAGTCATCGAAGAGATGGTTTTCACATACCGTATATAATTTTGAATGCTTTATTTTTCATTATTGGTATTGATCAATATATTATGTGGAAAATTGTTGCTAACAAGTAATGACATTCATGACATTCGTTCATGAATCTAGAATTGCATCCCTATTATTGACATGTGTATACTAAAACCATTAAGGATACAGCTACATTTGTCTGAATTTTTTTACTCATATGTTTAATTAGGTATTCGAATAAAAAGTTATTTCCATTGAAAATCATTAGATTCTTTGAGCTATTAGCATAAAGGAAATGAATGTAGAGGTAGGTAGTACGAATAGGTAGGTGGATTATAGTAGGTGCATATTATGCTTATATTTATTGAGAAATTAGCCTATGATGGAATAATCGAATTATTGCACCCTAATATATATAAGTAATAAAATATTATTACCGACGACCGGGGTGACTTTGTCCCACCTCGCGGAAAAATATTGAAATCAGTTTATCTCCGATCTCTGTTATCCGAAATCGATGTTCAACATTGATAACCGTAGCCCCTGATCATTATCGAGGTTCTACAATCGATATCTTGTCGAATCTCGATATATTAGTTGAATTATCGACATAAAACCAAACTGCTTGCTTCATCTTGTGATTTCGTTTTCGGAAAACTTCATATTAGAAAACTTATTTCTGAAATACTTGTAATATCAGTTAGTACATATTATTATGTTGGCATTATTATTATATTTCAATTGGTATATCTATAATATCTATAGTTGAACTGGTGAGGGTTCTGTTACTAGTTAAATACAACGTGGTCACTTTTAGGTTAAACTTGAGGTGACTTTGTCCCAGTATAAATTTTTATTCAAATTCAAATTTATTCTTTATTCTTTAAAATGCACTATACAATAAAATTCAATAGTATTATTATTTCAAGAATACCCCTACAAGACTTTACGTCTGTGTGTAGGGGTGAGTCCCAGGTTACGTACTCGATCTAGATCTATTGCGTTTTATGAATTTATAGCCTGCAATGGCCTGCATGGTTTTCTAGTACGGAAGTACCATAACTACATTTTACTAACTTGATAACTTAATAAATCACAATATTATAACATATCATAATACCAAAACATATGGTACTGTAAATTATAGTTTCAAATCCATAACAAAGATAAAAGTAAACGATCAATGAAAAAGGTAAATTTAAATGAAATGAAAGTGATAATATCAAAAAGAACATATTGAAGATTTCTTAGCGATAACACGTTAATAATACTTCTAAATCTTGGAAAAATTAGGAAAGAAAAATAAAGAAATTGAAGATTTATTATACAGGAGCAGTGATCGGCAGATACTCAAATGATATCAGTACAAAGGTGCCGATTTATTACATAAGAAGGAGAAAGAGTATTAAGATTCTCTCTAATAGAGTCAAGAAATAGATGAATTCCGGGAAATAAACAAATTAATTCAATGCAAGTATGCTGACCGAAGCAGACTTTCTGTAATTTCCCAGCCCAAAAGGTACAGTCACCTCTCAATCCTTGTATACAGTGCCTAACACTGCATTCCTCCATAATCCTTATCTCAAAAGGTAATGTCCTATGCACCATTTGGGCTAGGTAGAAAGTTGCTCTCAACTCAAGAGCGTGGACCACTTGGGGCATCGCAAAGCCATAGTTTACTCTGTATCTTGTTGGATAAGTATGAATTATTTCTGGTAAAATATTAAATCTATTGTTTCTGAGATAAATTAATAACGATTTTATGTAGAGTTGTCTTATATTCAACACCGGAAATTCAGTGAATATCTGAATGGTTGGATAGCGGTATTCTTTCTTTGGGATAGTTTTGATTTTTTGCCGCTGCGACACCGCAAGTGGCTCCAAAAGGGTAGCAGGCAGTCCCCCCAAATAAGAATGCCATATTGAATGATGGACTGAACATAAGCAAAATTGACTGACTTGCAATGCTTTCTACTTAAAACTTGACTTAGCTGAGAGAAATCATATTGTTATAAATGTGCTTTTGCTATTAACACTTTATTCATTAAAAGTTTACAATATTGAACAAGATAAAAATAAAATACTACCTACATCAATTTAGAACGCTCATCACAAAACTCTTGTTATCGTTTTATGAATTCGTTGCCAAAACAGTCATCTTGACAACCGTGCTCACATGATATCCACGTAGGGCTAGCCTGCATCACTATCCCCCCCCCCTTAGGGATATTGGTCTCCAATATCCAGATTTCCTTGATAAGATGCTAGACGATGAGTGTACAACCTTTGGTTTGGTTATTCCTTCAGTTTTCTCAATCCTGTACACAATTATCCTTTTCACAATGTAGTACATGTCTTCCCTTGTTCTTTATAATTTCGAGCAAACATTTTCTTTTTTAAATTGCCAAATTCAATTCTTGGCCAAAGAACAAACAATTTGAATTATTTCGGTTTCCAATGAAACTTGAACAATTGTATATAGCAGCATTTGATCCTCAACCTTCTGTGCTCCGTCACATCCCCACCAACGATGTCTCAAACCCCCAAATCGTAAAAATACTCTGCTCAGCTAAACCTCAGGACAGACAGACACACTTCCTTCCTGCCAGATAGACATGCTTCTGCAGCTCCAAACAGCGGTGCTTCTTCCCTGCCAGACCTCCATGTCTGCAGTTCCAAACAAGCCATGCTTCCTCCCTGCCAGACAGCCATGCTTCTGCAGTTCTGGACAGCTGTACTTCCTCTCATCTACAAGCTGAGGACTGAGGAGTCCCATTCGAGCTAGTGATACTCTCACTTGGCCCTGCCTTTCTCACTTATGCATACCCTAATGCATGTCGTAGCCTGTACACCCTAGGCAGTTACCTGTGCACACACTCTATGTGTAACTTCCTTGAGACATTAAACAATGTTGTTTCTGACGGTCTGTTGCTTCCAACTATTCATCTCTGATACTCTAGGTCGAGAGATAGAAATGCCCTTCATATCTTAGCATTGTCATTGAATAACTTTTAATATTTGAAACCATTTCACAATCAGTCAGATCATTTTCAATTCATCTATTAGATTGAAATTATTCTTTATTAGAAAGAAATTCAAATTCATAGAATTGTGTTTTAAAATTCATAAAATTTTTAAATCAAACCAGGCTACAAGAAAATTGACTCCAAATGCTTGTATCTCTTGTAAGCCTCTTCATGTGATCAGATTCCCCTGTGAGTAAATCACTATAACTTTTGGCACACTAAAAATGTTGTACCTACATAAATATCAGAGCCAACCTAAAAGGCTCATCAAAGTTCAGATCAAACCATTGTCCATTATTCTTCTGGTCATCCATCATCTTTTCTTTTCCCCCATCAACACTAACATAAACAATCTCAAACGGTTTAAATTTTTTTTCAATTTCCTGTTGCAAGTTTTGTCCCAAATAAAATATAGATTCTAGCATAACTTCTTTGAGTGAATTTACCAACTTGTTGAATGCTTCCATCTCCATTTTTGATCTTGCTCTTGTTTTCATGCATTACTTTTTTTGTGTAACAAACTTTTAGCACAATTTTTAATGATTCAATCCCACTTCTGACACCAATGTTGTAATAATGTGCTTTTGTTATTAACACTTTATTCATTAAAAGTTTACAATATTGAACAAGATAAAAATGAAATACCACATTAATTTAGAATGCTCATCATAAAACTAATGTTATCTTTTCATAAATTCGTTTCCAAAACAGTCACCTTGACAACCGTGCTCACATGATATCCACGTAGGGCTAGCCTACATCAATATAATAGCCTTCTAAGTCGCTGTTTGACAAGTTGGACATGGGGACCCCAGCTGAGGGCGCGATCAAATGTTATGCCCAGATACTTGTACTGGTGAACTTGTTCTAGAACTTCACAACTACAGCCAGTGGAAGTTGAGTCTTGACATGAGTGAAGTTTCAATACTCTAGGCCCAGGATCTTGCTGGTTTCGGGTGACAATGGGCATGTATTTGGTCTTTCTTGTATCCACTGTTAAGCCATTCAAACCATTATTTAATTCCAGTTACGTCAGTCGTGCATTATTATAAGCCTCTTCCCATTTTTTCCCAGTAGAAATCACTGCTGTGTCGTCTGCAAATAAGAAAAGTTTAATATTAATATTCAACTGAGGAAGATTGTTAATGTAAATGAGGAAAAGAATTGGTCCAAAAGTACTTCTACCCTGCACAACACCATAATTGACTTTCTCCAAGTCACTCCTGACATACTTGATTTGAACATATTGTTCTCTGTCGTGAGATAGCTCTTGAACCACTTCAAAGCAGTTTGTTTAATACCCAACATGTCCAGTTTCAGGACTAATTTTTCCCTGTCAACTGAGTCAAAGGCTTTTGCTAAGTCCAGATAAGCTATTATTAATTTATTTTTCTTCTTTGTGTTATCTGCAATATGTTTTGATAAATTGAAAAACACATCGGATGAATTTTTTTATTTTTGGAAACCATAAATAGAGGTAGTTAGAATATTGTATTGTCTCAAATACTGCATCAGCTGTATCTTAACACATTTTTCAGAATTTTTGAAGTTATGGGGAGTAGCGAAATGGGACGGTAATTAGAGTAGTTATTTTTTGCACCGGATTTATAAATTAGAATTATTTTGGATATTTTTGGATATATTGTCTGGGAATTTACCTGTTAGTAAATTTAAATTCATTAAATGCTGAATAGGATGTATTAGTGAGTGGATGTTATCTTTAATAAGTCTTGCTGGTATGCGATCATGACCAGGGGCCCTATTTCCTCTCATGCTGCCAACCATCTGTCTGATCTCATCTTAGGTAACAGACCGGAGCTTAAACAAAGACTCGACAGCATGATTGAAGTCAAGTACTTCTGGATCACCCAAAGTTGTTATGGTCGAGTCAGCCAGGTGCTTTCCAACAGAGACAAAGTACTTATTGAAATTGTTGCTAACTTCAGAAACACTCTGTGCACAGAATACTCTCCATTTTTGATCGAATTCATTGACAGGGAAAGTAAGTTTTTGTGTAGATCTACCTGATATTTCGTTAACAGTTGATTAGATTTTTTTAGGATTGTTTGAAACATCATCGATTTTGCTTTCATAATAAATGTATTTTGCTTGTTTGATATTGGAGGAATTGATTTTTCAAGTTTATGTTGAAAGGTTGTCTATTCAATTTCTTTTTTAGTTTATCTCGATATCTGATAGATTGTATTAGTCCCATACTAATCCATGGCTTCAATTTGCTATTTTTTGCTGTGGCCAAATTTTTTTTAGTAGGCTATTATCATCTATTGTTTTCTGGATAGTTCCAGAGAAATGGCGCGTAGCCACATTCACATGGTTCTCTTCAGTGACTAGGTCCCGATTCTGCAATGAAATAGCACTTTTGATCCCCTGCCAATTGACTTTAAAAAAATACTCTTGCTTTTTAGTTGGTAACTTTTTTCTAAAAGTAAAATGTATTTTTTTCTATTTGATATTATTTCTAGACAAATGGCATAGTGATCTGTCACAGCAGTTTGAACAATTATTGTGAAAGCATCAAAGGGATTGGGTATTTTAATAAAATAGTGGTCGATACACGCTCCACTGGCTGGTCTGGTAACCTTATCTATACAGACTGTCAATCCTGATTCTCAAAATGTCAATGTATTTTTTCTCTAGCGAGTCTGGAGTAATGCTCAGAGTGTCACAGTTTATGTCCCCGACTAGGATTTGCACTCCTCTACTGCTTTCTGTTTCTTTAAAATGGTTATCTAGTGCATTCACGAATAGAGTTAAGTTAGGTAAGTTAGAGTTAGGG
The DNA here is from genome assembly GCF_014356525.2 of Nilaparvata lugens. Lineage (NCBI taxonomy): Eukaryota > Metazoa > Arthropoda > Insecta > Hemiptera > Delphacidae > Nilaparvata > Nilaparvata lugens. The sequence continues at coordinate 61,223,121 of NC_052506.1, read as the reverse complement.
CTTCGATACACAGCAAGGAGTTCACAAGAAGTTCCTCCCCAGACAAAGCAAATGGACAAGCAAATGGCCACACCACCCAGCCAGAGCTCCCTGCAAGTTGATGTGAGTTTGCTGTCTATGTATACAACCACCCCGTCACAATGGTTAATACTATTATAGGATCTGTGGAGCTTATACCCTGGTAATTCTAAAAGGTCACTCTCATGAGACAGCCATGCCTCAGTCATATAATACAGCTAAACTTATGCTTAAGACTCTGTAAAATAATTATAAATTCGTCAATATTTTTTTATAGCTTTTTATGTTCATGTGGATAACAGATAAATCTGCACGGTCACTGGTCCCTATAGATTGAGAAGTGGGAAAATTCAGAGAAAAATCATTCATATCTGCACATACTGTACATGTTCATGTACTGTACTTGTTCATGTGGATAACAGAGAAATCCGCACGGTCACTGGTCCCTATAGATTGAGAAGTGGGAAAATTCAGAGAAAAATCATTCATATCTACACATACTGTACAGTTAATCGGAGCAACATCAATTGCCTCCATAAAATCACACATTATTTAATTCTACTTCTGTGTAGTGTCAAGCCATACCGCCTGCCAACTTCATTCTTTATTCCAGACAAGTGACAAGGCATGCCTTATTCTATAAAAAAAAAACTACCTAAGGCAATAATAAACAAGAACAAAAAAAAACTATTTATTAAGATCACAAAAAAAACAAATTCTATCCAAGACTACAAAGGAAAACAATAACAACGATGAACCTCTTTGTCGGGTACGCGACAAGGTGCCACCCCGACTACTTGACACCCCGACTACTTGTCCCCTTTTAAAACCGGTTTTTAGGGGACAAGTAGACGTGAGCCATACCCGTCTAGTTGTATATCCTTTCTGAGGAGGTGACAACTAGTCGGGGGGGGGAACAACTTGACGGCAATGGTATATTTTTACGAGGGTACAAGTAGTCGTCTACGGTCACGACAATCTATCCCATCGACTCCACTCCACAAGAAATCACCATTCCGGCTGGCTCTTCATTTGAAAGTTGGAAAATGAAGCCAAACTATCAAGTTCTATATGAAAAAGCATTAAGATTCCTAATTTTGATATAATAAGATATTTTCAACATCATGTCTTTGTGAGTGAGCCTCACTTTCTATCTCATATTCACTCTCATTGCCACTTATTTACTATAATATGCCCAGGAATTCGAGAAATAATTTCTCTCCTTAAATATTTGCAGTGATAGATATGGCAACAAGCTACTCTTCTTAATAATCATACTCATAAAATTTGTTTGAACAGTGTCTGTGAGTGTAGAAGACACAGACACAACTTGAAGATTCTCATTGGCCTTCTTATGGTCTGATTGCAATCTGAGCGCAAGTGTATATAAATAATTATTCATCCTCATATTAATTACCAGACTTCATGTAATACCTCAGTTGATAACCAGACTGATAACTTCAACTGCCATATCATTGATGGATGAAAATTTGACTGTCCTAGCATTAGGCTCAATTTACTCGTAAACGGTGCGTCTCACGGGAAAATATAACTGAACAAAATGTGTTTAGAATTGTGTTCTGCATCTGTTCTCATTATAATTCATTTTTTCTGTTTTCGACCAACTCGAAAAATTCTTTGAAGGAAAATGTATTTGTGATTATCAAATACTATTAAATCTAGCACGTATGTACTATATTTATCTACTATACCATATAACCGATCACAACATTTATAGCCCTTAACATTTATATCATTATAGAATGTAAACAAATAACATTTCACTGTAGTAAAAGGAGAATAAATAAAGAGATCGATTTTGAGGTATGTTTGAAAAAAGGAAAATTATGTCACATTTTGAATTGAGATAACTAACTATAAATTATTGATAATAGCCAGCAACTAGCGAGTAATACCAATCATATAATAAATAATATACGAGTAACTTTTGAAATATTAATGTTGGTGAGACACTGTGAAATGCAAGGAAAAACAATATAGGCTAACATTGTAATATAGTAGTCTCTTCTAATCTATGCATTCCTAGGGGGTAGTAGAGATAGTTGATTTTTGTAGTACGGGAAGTTGATACTTCAGTTGATTATCAATGAGGATAACAGACAAATGAATAGATTGTAATATTGTGTTATAGCATAGTCAATAATTTATTACTCCTGCTTCAATTGACTTGAGAGGTTAGCTACGTTGATAGCAAGTGAATGACGCTATGATAACTGAGTTCTGATCATAGAAGCGTTATGTGGATTATAATGAAAATACAAGTGTAACTTACTTTCTGATAATGCGATCAAAGTACGGAGGTGTATTCAAGCTTCTAGATTAAAGCACCTTTATTTATCAGATTAATTGATACCATACCCTATCTATTAAATCAGTTACTACTGTTAATTCGAAAAGTTAGGCTTGCTTCAATATCTTCGTGATATTTTGAAATTTGTCGTTTTCCAGTTTTGGTAAGTAGGTAGCGGAATGATGATCTAATTATTAATTATCCTAATCTCTCATTCCAGCTGGTTCGTGCCCTTCAAGCTAGGAGCTTTTCTTTATCAATTTTATTCACTTTTTCATAGTTATTATTTGTTGAAGTTCTGAAAACCAAATTGACAATGTTATTGATTATAATATATTAGTAGTTGTTGATAAGATGCTGAACGAAAACAGTTTCAAATCTCTAGGAACAGTGAAGTTTCCACTTCCCATTCTCTATAATGAACCACAGTACCAGTTTTATTAGTAATCCATTAGTATTATTGACCGAGCGAAGTGAGGTCTAAGATTCAAGTCGACGGTTTGGCATTTCTCTTAATGTTTAAATGTTTGAATGTTTAAATGTTTATATGTTGCGCATTTACGGTGAAACGCGGTAATAGATTTTCATGAAATTTGACAAGTATGTTCCTTTTTTAATTGCGCGTCGACGTATATACAAGGTTTTTGGAAATTTTGCATTTCAAGGATAATATAAAAGGTAAAAGGAGCCTCCTTCATACGCCAATATTAAGGTGCGTACAGATATACGCGCCGTGAACATGAGCATTATTTCACTTTTAATCAGCTGATGCCAAGCATTTTATATCTGTATTTTACCGTTTCTGTAAAAATACAGATATAGTTAGCTGATTAAAAGTGAATTGCTCATGTTCGTGGCGCGTATATCCAGGACCTCCTAAATACTATTCAGGAGGTCCTGGTATATCTGTACGTACCTTTAGAGTAAAAATCTGGTGTGGCGCACTCACACAACTTTCCTTGCCATTGATAACCTGAAGGCCTGACGCTAGTGTTCCCGAGCATTTCAAGTCTACTATTTAAAGATCTGAGCCAGCTGGTGACAGGACAATAACGCTGGAGACACACGATGTCTGCTATCTTTTCATAGTGAATGATTTAATAGAATCAACAGTGTTGTTGCCAACAGTTCTTTTTGCAATAATTGATATAATCATAATTTCTCGAATTACGAGCTTATTTTCAATTTTAGGTGAAAATGTTACTGAACATTAATTTTAGAGATTTTCATGTTCAATCATTTCCGCTAGAAATTTTTTGTTTAAAGTGTATCCGAAGCCTGATAATTGGGATTCTAGAATCAAACTTTGCATAGATGGGGCGGAGCTCCTGAAATTTTTACAGGTATGGGATTTATGGCAATTGATAGAGCTTATCAATGACTATTTTAGGTATGAATTTGATCAAAATCGTTGGAGCCGTTTTTGAGAAAAACCCTGTTTTTGACAACATTTTAGCCGCCATCTTGAATTACATTTGATCGAAATTGTTCGTGTCGGATCCTTATAGTGTAAGGACCTTCAGTTCCAAATTTCAAGTCATTCCGTTAATTAGGAGATGAGATATCGTTTACACAGACGCACATACACTTACACACACACACACACCACACACACACACACACCACACACACACACACGCACACACACACACACACACACACACACACACACACACACACACACACCACACACACACACACACACACACACACACACACCACACACACACACACACACACACACCACACATACACACCAATACCCAAAAACCACTTTTTTGGACTCAGGGGACCTTGAAACGTATAGAAATTTACAAATTGGGGTACCTTAATTTTTTTCGGAAAGCAATACTTTCCTTACCTATGGTAATAAGGCAAGGAAAGTAAAAATCAGACTATAGATTTATTCATCATAAATCAGCTGACAAGTGATTACACAGATGTGTGAAGAAGCCAGTCTATTGCTGTATTTACATAAGATCTATAGTTTCAATCAGGTACTTGTGGATGAGAATGTACTGCGTGAGGTCTACTGTTCATAGAACTACTAGTTGATATTCTAGACAACTTGGGCCTGATGCACCATCTCGCTTCAAACGGAAAAAGATCAGCTGTTCGTTTAAACCCGGAATAAAACAATCATACCTAAAATTGTGATATTACGCAGGATATGATGCAAATAAAATTAAAAATATGATAATTTATATTCTACCTAATAAAACAAAATATTCACCTTGCTTGAGACTAATAAGATATTAGTATTCATTTTTAGCTGATTCTGCAGCTGAAGCCAACATGTCTCGACGCTAAAAAAGATCTTTGGGCAGCAAAAACTGAAATATTTTTCTTCAAAAAATAATTTGTGGTTTTTTGAAGTAGATTTCATTTGTTTTCAATGTCATTATTCATTTTAAAGGTTAACAGTTGGTTTAACTTTGACAAACTCTAGAAAATATAATATTTTCCATATATATTTTTAAAAGTGAGACAAAGTCACCCCAACCCCTGGTTGATATTAACTCTTTTTTTCATAGATCTTTACATACATCTTTGTTAAAGTAGGGAAAAATATTTACTTTTCACAATGAAAAATACTCTTCAAACATTGCAGAATACAATACAAAATATTGCAAGAGATTTGTTGCAACTCAAGTATTGATTGCAAGCGGTTTAAAATCTCAACTCAAGAATTTGAAACTTTGGATTCATTTGAAAGTTGACTGGACTGTTATATAGAATCTACAGTCTCACTGGCTAAGATAGATGCTTTAGGATTTCAAAAGGATCGAACCAATAAATTGAAGAGGTGTCGCTATGCATGTAAATCAACTAAATCTTATTCACCAAATACAACTTCTTCTAGTTCAAGATTATAAAAATCAATACAGTGGATGTAGCATTTGAGGCTGTATTTATCGAAACACATACTCCATTATTATGAGCAACATTTTTTTTAATTGAGTCTGGAACTGCAATGGTGTACGGCATTGAAGCAGTAGGCTAATCTGAAGCAATAAGTCCACAGTCGATCGTCCTCTGGAGTTTCAACATTTGAAATAATTACTTCAAATATATGGTATCATTAGATGCACGTTTTGTATTGAAAAATACTTGAATCGCTTGAATACATTAAACACTCGTAAATTGCTAATAATTACGTTCAAAAAAGGTCTGTATGCTTGAATTTCTATCTTATTTTCATGAATATTAATTACTTATTAATCTTTACGGTATCAGCTCTATTTTTTTATATTCCACTCGTTTTTATAATATTTTAAAAAAATTGAAGTAACCCCAAAAATTATTCAACTATAATAAATTGCAGGTGAACTCCCCAGATGATTACGGAGTTGTGATGGGAAACTGGTCGGCTGACTTTGGTGGGGGAACTCCCCCCTCGAAGTGGGTCGGCAGCATGAAAATCATACAGAAGTTCTTCAAGGACAAGAAACCAGTCAAATATGGACAATGTTGGGTGTTTGCTGGGATCATTTGTACCGGTGTGTTGTCAACTCAACTCAACGATCTAGCCTGTTATATTTATGAAACCAACATTTTCATCGTGGAATCTCTCTATGATTGGAAGGAATTTGAAGTGTCAATTCCTGTGTTCTAAAAAAAAATCAGTTTCAGGACTTGGTAATTCACCTGTATTAAGAAAGGAGAATCAAAATTTTACAGCCAAATGCTAATGAAAATCTTCAATTCAATTGAAGATAATGTAAACCTCCACTTGTGGGAAAGACTTTAAAATAGAAGGTATTGAAGTGGTAGCGTGACTTCCACATGTGATATCAATGTTTTTACTACTGCTTAAATAACAGGTTTCTATCCTAAAATAAACTCTCGGCTTAAAGAATGATCAGGAATTTATTTAAATTTCAACATTTGAAAGCAACACTTTGATTACAAAAATAATACTCTACGTTGGTCTGCCCAATTTTTCAATTATCACTGTCTCTCATCCATTTTAAAATAAAATAAACACACACTCAATATATTACCATTTCAATTTTGTACCCATTACAATAGCATTTCATATATCATTGTCAATTTTAAATTAGCTTAGGTGTTATAATTGCATTTTTTATATTAATAGAATCTTATTGTTATTGAAATACTTTTGTATCCTCTTGTCAAACAAAAATTATGATACGCTTTTTTTTATTGATAGGCTATCTTGATTTTGTCGTCTATCTTTCCATCAATTGAATCATTCAATGATAAATCAATTTTGGATTCCATCACGAACTACTCTTATTTATTAATTCACTTGATATTTTATAAATTAACGACTAGCAGTCTATTTTTTAAAACTAGTAGTAGGTTTAAAAGTTACTCACTTGGACAACGTGAGCCGTTAGAACCAGTGGCGGATCTACGGGGGGGGGGCTTTCGGGCTCAAGCCCCCCCCAAAACGCCTAATTTTTTTTTTTTGTAAGAATGTAAATTTTATACAAATATAATTAGTTTAAAGCTGGTAAAGTATATTCATTGGCAAGAATGACCTAATTCCACTACTACGTCTTCAATTGTATGATATCCGTTAACGTTTTAATACTTTGTTTAATATCTTAGTTACATTTACATTGCCTGCCCTTCATTATTAAATAAATAAACAAAACATCCTGAAAACTTTTACTGTGAAACACACGTTTTTACTCCATAAAACTTCAACAATTAACTTCATTAAATGTAAGCCCTTTCACAAAATTTTCCCCTGTTCAGCCCCCCCCCCCAAAATAAAATTCTAGATCCGCCACTGGTTAGAACTCGTTGTTCAAGTGAGTTATTTCATGACTTGAATCTAGCCTATTGATCTTAATTGATCATAACATTACCGTATGCGATTTTTGTTGAAGTTAAGATAATAACCATTCTATTACTTGGTCATGAACAGTCCTCAAAAGTATTTTACTTGATTCATCTGTATCATTAAAAAATTTTTCAAATAATAATGAAATTTCAATTAATTTTGTTGACAGTTTGCAGAGCTCTAGGAATCCCTTGCAGGGTTATTACAACTTATGCTGCTGCTCATGACACTCAGAATTCGCTGACAGTGGATTATTTTGTTGATGAAAACGGATCAGTGATGGAAGAATTAAATAGCGATTCTATATGGTGAATAAAACATTTAATCATCAAAATAATGTTATAAGCCTACCAAAGTATGAAAAGAAATAATGTGGAGAGAGCCTATACCCTATACACCACTTGTTTTCCCAGGGGCTTTTCATGGATATTGTACCGTAACTATTGTCAAGAAATCAGGAACATAATTTTTTACTTTACCAACATAATGTATCAGCCATTCCACTCTTATTCCACAGTGATATAAGCGAATAAATAGATAACGACAATTATAATTGAGACTTTGAAGTACAATAATAATTAATAATAGGCCTATGCCTAATCTGTAATGTTCAAAGGTTTATCATCTTGGAAATAATTATAAAAATTGCGAGACCAAATTATAGTGAATTGGAACACTCTTATACTAGCTCAATTTTCAGTAATGCAGGCGAAAGTAGGTCTAATTTCTGATTTCAATAAGACGTACTGTATTGAAATTAGCAAAAAACATTGAACATGGAGCTCGCCTCTCCACTGTTTGTCGAAGTTGATAAAGAAAGATATTTACCTCTCACCTTAGATAGGCACATATAACTGATTGGTTCTTGTGGAATTAATCTCGGTTAGAATTTAACCGGCTTTTGTGCAACCGGCACACAGTCACTAACTTTTTGTTATAACCTTGACATTTCAACAGGAATTTAATAGGAGATAGATATGGCACCTATTTTCAAAATAAATGGCTATATGTCATTGTTTTTTTTTTCAGATTAAGTCATTTAATCATAAATTATACAATTAGCTGTATTGGCTGAGAATTTTTAGTAATTTTTTTGTCTTTTGCAGCTTTAATATAATAAGATTATAGTCATTAGATTATCATATTAGCATTTTTAGTTGAGCATAATATGCATATATGATAATCTAATGACTATAATGTAATATATTATGACTATATGTGATATAATTTATGATTGAATGACTTAATCTGATGAAAACAATTACATAGAGCCATTTATTTTGAAAATAGGTGCCATATCTATTTCCATTTGATTACTGTTGAACTGTCAAGGTTATAGTAGACAAGAAGTTAGTGATTGATTGATTGATTGATTGACTGCCTTTATTAAAAGTCAAGGCAGTGACTGTGCCGGTTGCACAAAAGCCGGTTAAATTTTAACTGTGATTAATTCCACAAGAACCAATCAGAGAAGCCGTCTTATCAAAAAGGCCTTCTCTGATTGTTTCTTGTAAAATTAACGACGGTTAAAATTTAACCGGCTTTTGTGCAACCGGGCCTGTGTATTGCATAATTCTTTTCAACATCAATTTATCAATATATACATTCAGTTTTTAATCTTCAATATTTTCATGTACAGGATTTTTATTAGAGGTGGCTATATAGGTGAGCCACATTGAATGTACTTCATGACAATATTTTCCCAGGAACTTCCACGTGTGGAACGAGGTTTGGTCGTCAAGACATGATCTGGGCGAAGATGATAAGTATGGAGGCTGGCAGGTGATTGACGCGACGCCGCAAGAGCTAAGTGAGGACATGTTCCGACTCGGACCAACGTCGGTGGCGGCTGTTAAAAATGCCGAAATACTCAGACCTTACGACACAGCCTTCGTCTTCTCAGAAGTTAATGCTGACAAAATATTTTGGAGATATGCAGGACCGTCACAACCCCTCAAACTTCTCCGTAAAGATATACTTGGGTAAATGTAGTTGTATTTATTGATGTATATACCAAACTCAAACATAATAAACATTAATAAACTCATTAATTCAGACCATTAAACCTCATTATAATGTCAATTAATGAAATTATTTCATAAATAATATGAGTTATTATTTCAAGAATTATGCTGTAAATATACATTGCATGTTTTCAAAAAGTCAAATAAATTATTAGAATTATGAGTATCAGGTTGCTATGTGTTTAATACGTATGGCGTTGCTTGAAGATTGATGTTCATTTGAAGAAAATTCTATCACACTATATATATATAATTTCCTGTTCTCAGAGTAATTCGCAAATATCGATGTATAAAATTATTATGATTAGATTTGAATGAAATAACATAATTTTTTTCTATAATACTGGCAAACAGCAGAAGAACCGCGAAATTGTAGGATAAGGTGGAACATTGAGCATGTACCGTACATAAATCTCGATCCACTAAAGGTATGAGAACATCAACAAGAATAGTTGTAAGCATTTTATTATATTTCAGTTATAACAATATTTACATCAGACCAGCTTCTTAATAAGTTCGGTTTGCTTGATACAAATTTTGCAATTCTGGTAGCTTCACTCCCAGAAAATCATTTTTGGCCACACAAAAATACAGAAATCTTCCAACATAGGAGCAGCATTCTCAACACATGGAACAGTCACCTTAACGAATACGTCTCTAGCACACCATCAAATCAGGTTGCAGTATAACATATATTAAAAGGTAACGACCATCACCTGGTTTTATTTATAATAATTATTTATCATTGTTTTATATATTAATTTGCTGGTTTACGTGTATACTAAAATTAATATAGATACATGTTGGAACTCACTCTACATAGTTTTGAAATTCTCCTGATAAATCAAATCCGTTTATTCATTCAATTGATTTTTTCAGAATTGGTCAATGTATAAGTACTAAAGCTGTTGGTAAATGGACTAGAGAAGATATCACCGAAAACTACAAACATGCTGAAAGTAAGTTCAAGCTCAAACGATTCATATTTTATGTTTTTATCAAATCAATATATATTTTGTATCGTGATGTAGCCTAAAACAAAAAATCAGACAAGATGCTCTATTTCAATAGACACAATAGACTTTGACTGTTCATAGCGCGTTTGATACATGTGAAGGCGCCTCATGCAGTGCAATCTCAAATGAAGATTGCCTTGCTGCATCCTATATGATGCTCTGCTGTCTGTAACACATTCGGCGCTAGGATGTCAAGAGAAACTTCATCTACAGTAATTAATAAAAATCATGTTCTATGCAATGCAGCACTGTGCATGGGTCATATTTGCTGTGCGATCAGCTTCAAGTCAAGCACAAAACATAAATTATTTCCTTCAGACCTGATAGAAGAAGAAACGTTCATGGAATTATTAATTTAGAGAAGTGTCGGTTTATTTTTTTAACAAAGTAATATTTATTTAAGAATAATATAATTTCTAACAAAGTTTTATTTAGAAATAAATAATTGCTCTATCAGTGAACTACAGTACTGTTACACAACTTATTTTTAATCTTGTCAATTATGGTAATAATTTTCTGAGAATTTCAGATTCTCGTGTATCCTACTATACCATAGATATTATCAAACATTTATAAAATTACCAAGTGATGAGACATGTTTCCACATTTTCACTTGGCTATCCAAGTCAAATTAATTATTATTTTCAGATTTTTAAATCTAAAATCTAGAAGTTTTGAGAGTGATTGTGTTGAAAAATATGATTATTATGGTAAGATGATTTATATTTAGATGGTTGATTAGTTTGTTGATTATTTATTTCCAGAAACTGAAACAGAAAGAACAAATATGTTGAAAGCTTTGAGGCAGAGTGAAAGCTTGTTCAGCAGGTATTACCTCAATGAAGAGTTCAATGATATCAAATTCGACTTCAAGCTATTAGATGATATTGTTATTGGTCTACCTTTCAGGTGAGCTATCTAATTCAATATAAGTGACTTATAATTTCATTGAATAATCAAATTTCTTTAACTTATTGGCTCTTCTCAACAGTCCTTTGTGGACTTACTTTGAGTACACTGAACGAAGATAAACATTACATTAGGTGCTGGTTGAACATGATTAATTTTATAATTGAATGAATAATATTATAAGCGAAAATGGAAGCTCATTTCGAACTTCAAATTTGATTTGCTTGAATTCTAGGATATATTCTTTTCACATAATTATCAACTTCGGCCCAATAAACTTTATCTCCAAGAAATGCTTGTTCTACCCTTGTAGATTATAAAAGTAAAAAAAAAACAAGATTTAAACATACTACAACTGTTACTGTGATAAGCTAAAGGAAAATGAAGAAATTGATTGAATTATATATTTACAACATTAAATTCATGATCAGAAAATTTAATAACTGGTTGGAAGCTAGCTTGGTGGAGGTCAGTTCAGGAATAAATTGACCTAATTTTCTTGATTTTCAAGACATTGTTATTCTACCCTTGAAAGCTTATGTTGAGATAATTCTGTATGGAACAGCATTGCTTCCATAGCAATCTTACTGTGATGAATCGTTTGGATTTGTAAATCGTGAATGAATCACTCAATATTGATTTTTTACATAAGTGTAGGCCTACAGTATCCCTTCAACTTTTATGATTTCATCGTCTTCAATCTTCCATCGCCTTCCAAATTAACAGTATTTCCCTCATCGTTTTATATCATGTCATAACTCTGATCATTTCAGTGTTATTCTATCAATGAAAAACAAGAGTCGATCCACAAACTATTCCATCTCTATTATTCTCCGAGTGGACACAGTGATCTATACTGGTCGCATCAAGGACTCTGTGAAAAAGCAGAGGTTTGAGAAGGTTGTCAAAGCCGGGGAAGGTGAGTTATCAATCCATAGCATATTTTCAAAATCCGATTTGTGAGAATTCGTTGGAAAATGTTTGGCTTCTCTATTTTTATCAATTCTATTTACAACTCATGTGGAAAAATATTTATCTTAATAATTCATCATAAGAATGAATATGATACATTTATACTTGTCAGTGGTCTACAATCTTCTACAAACTACTTACAAACAGGCAGAGTGATAATCTTTTGCTCAAAATATTATTTTTCAACGTGTTTGGAACATTTCATTCCAACAGTGGGATATGATAGAAGTAGGGAATGAACTAATTTATCCATTCAATAACAATATTGGATAAAAACATCAATATTCTATTGAAACAAGTATGATCCATGAATATTAAATATAGTTAAAAGTGAATTCAAAATTAATTTAAATAAAAATTATTTTTTAAATACTTTAAGCTAGTCGCGTTATTTGGAATGAATTGAGTGACAAGCTTGAAAATTCATTCAATCAAACAAATTCAATAGTATTTAAAATAAGTATGCATTCAAAATAAATATTAGATATTGTTTCCAATTTATGTTTCCAGAGGAAGAAGTTAAAATGGATGTGAGTTGGGAAGAGTACTCGAAGAGACTAGTTGACCAATGCGCGTTCAACATTGCAAGTATGGCGACTGTCAACGACACCAACTTTGAGTACTTTGCACAAGATGACTTCAGAGTCAGGAAACCTGATATCAAAATCAAGGTATGGCTACACTAATTTAGAACTCATTGATGCATCCCCCATATATAGCACCTTAGTCCCCAGAAACGGTAAAACAGTAATCCTAGTCATATTACCCTATATATATATATATTAGGCCCTAGCCCTATATATTATATTACTACTATTCCATAATATTATATTTCGTACAAAATTTTACATATAATTATTGTGGAAATGTACAAAAAAACGTTCACTTTTGGTGAATCTCGTACGCAGCGATGAGGCGACCTTTTATGTAAGCTATAAAGTCAATCAACAAAATGTCCGTATATGGAGAACCCAAACCCTTATCAAACAGTGGAGTATGAACGAGATTCACCAAATTTAATGTTTCTTGTGCATTTTCACAAACCATGGTGTGTGGATCTTGAGGATCACCCGTTTTATACGCTGAATGAGTTTTTCAGTTGAGAGTGCTGCTTTGGAACAGTATTTTGCTTGATACATGCTCTTGCTTGTTTAAGTGCATGCTTTGTTTTCTTTGACTTGTCTATCTGTGACCACCCAGTGTGGTCCACATTATGGACAGAAACAGACATAATAATAATAACCCCACTTTTTCATATGTCGTCTGAGCTTTGAAAGAAGTTCAAATATAGCACTTATAATACACCATCATAAACTTGATGCTTCTGTGAGAATATGTAAATTTGATTTATGTGCATCGTTTTTCAAATAAATAGGTCAATAGAATATAATTGTTTTAAAATTGGGGACATTCATTCTGAAACACTCTGTATATTAATTGGATAATTGACATTCATATTATTATAAACGATGCACATTCTTCGGTCTGCTAGCACTCCCTTGTCGTGGGTTCAAATCCCGCCAGTTGGCATGGACGTTTGATGATCTCATCATATTACCCACGCTCATGTAGGCAACATCCAAAAAAAAAAAATACTCCACATCATTTTATATAGATATTAGAAGTACCACTGACTTTCTTTTGGTACCCCCCCTCCACCAAATAAAAAAGATTCAACGATATTGGGTCTCGAAAGAACCGACATCCACTGCGCACTGTGAGCACCCCTGATAATCAATTGGTTAGTAGCTAAATTAATGCTTAGATGCTCCAATCTTGAAAAAGGTTGAAATTGTTGCAGCGTGAGGACAATCGACTCTTTTCTTGTAACTGAACAACTCTTGAAAAAGTTGATTTTCTTGTAAATTTTATGCTCTTGCAAGTATACTATTCATTTGAGCTTCGCGCGAAAACTCCCTTTCCTGGGTCACCATTTGAATTTGGTTGAAATTTAGCTATGGCTATACACATGACTTGGCGAGCTGAAAAAAAAGCTTGTAATAAATTTTTTGTGGAAAACAAATAGCCTCCAGTGTAGTATGCAACAGATTTGGTGTTCAGTTTTCACAGTGAACTCATAGTTTTGGCTGAGAATTTTTCGTATTTGGGAAAACTCAAAATTTCAATGAAAACTCAATTTCCCGGGTCGTCATTTGAATTTGACCGAAATTGAACTATGGATATAGGCTTATCTCCGGGAGCTGAACAGAAAAGCTTCTTTCGAATTTTCTGTGCGAGGCTTATTTAAATGTGTCGGAAAAATTTGGGGGGCTCTAGTTTGGTTGTCCTATATTTTGCATTGATTTATTCACACATTTCTTATGGCATTGAATGCCAGGGGGGTAAAATTTTCGTGATTTGGAAGTTTTTCCATAGCCTCCAGTGTGTTGCATAGCCTCCAGTGTGTTAAGCATTTGTCTAAATGCTTAATATTGATGATATATTCCAAGAAGAAATCTCTCTTATAATAATGAAATTCTTCATACAGGGACCGGCATATTAATCTGACGATTTTGTAGTAATTGTTATGTTTGAACCACTGTCATTGAAAAGGCTAGAATGTTGTACATTGACAGGTCTATTCTTGCCATTTCAGTAGCCAGTATGTCGTGGTCAAGTGAACATCAAGCCATTGTGATTGAAGCTTAATTTTAAAATAATGATTCAGTTATTTTAACACAGTGTTTATGTCGCAGAAATTTCAATAATTTGAATCGACCCGCGCCTGTTCCCGGTAGGAATACGATCTTGTTGTGGGTAAAGAATTTCAGGAACACGTTGTCCGCTTTATAAACGAAACCAAGAGGACGAAAACGAATCGTGAGAACGCCTGAAAAACGCCCGAGTAGCTTTTACACAGTCTCCACGACGTTCAGCAGCGAAACATGCTGTTGTACTAGCCATTTCCGATCGAAGTATACGTCGAATTCTTCATTCCGACCTAAAATTCCATCCGTATAAGATAATGTTAGTGCAACAACTTAATGCTATTTATTGGGCACATTGCAAAGCCGCTTGCGAGATTATTCCAAAATGTCTACCAGGATGCCGTTATTCTTTCAAGTGACGAAGAACATTTTCATTTTTCGGGATTTGTGAATAAACAAAATTACCGTTATTGAGCAGTCAATAATCCACAGAAGTAAAGGAAGTCATTCAACGTGAAATTGAAGCAATACCACAAGTGATGATTGGGCGAACAATGGCAAATTTTAGAATTAGATTGAGTGAGTGCGTGAAAAGTAACGGAAATCATTTGGATGACATAATCTACAACTAAAAAACTTTGAGAGTAATCTAAGTAATTCACTATAAATCGCAAAATTTCATCTTTAATTTGATATATTATATGATTTAATTGTACGAAACACACTTTAGTTATTATCCCTCAAAAATCGTCAGGTTTTTATGCCGGGCTCTGTATAAGAATTATCAAATTATTCACATCTCATAGAATATGAGTTGCTTCACCTTGGGCATTTCAAGGTGTGTACCTGTAATCAATTCGAATATTTTTACACAAAGTCTTTCATGTAGGTACTACAGTTTTGCTCCATTACTAAATTCTTTGTGAACTTATAGTGTAATTATGTTAGATTTCCTGTTTTTATTTGCTCCAATATTTCCTCTCATGCTCCAAAATATTTTGTATTATAAAATATGTATGAAATGTTTTCAAATTGTTTGGTTTATGGGTTGACAAACCGTGTAAATATCCTACTAATCTATGACCAAATACAATCAAGTAGCTTATTTCATGACTTTCATCACTTCTATTTTCAACTCCGTAGTTTTGAAAGTTTATAAACCAAGATTTAGCAGCTTTTCCATTCTATTCATTATATTTCATATCGCATGATACCGTTCGTTTATCTTGGTGGTCTGCTATTGCTAGCGGTGTTTCACTTTCTACCACATACAGATTTCGATTCAGTGGACCTACAGCACTCTAGAGATTATATCAATTCTAAGAAACTTATATATGTTGGTATATAGTAGCGAAGTTTTCCAATAAAAATTGGATGAAGAGCATTTGAAGACACTATTCTTGTGCTTTGCATTGGGAAAAATTTTGTGTTGTAAAATGCAATCTCCTTATATTCAGGAAACATGAAAAATAATTATCTATTATTTTGTATAAATCATTTGTTCAAAGTTGAAAATTCTCAGAAACAAAAAATTAGTTATATCCATCATCGGTAAATTCAAAATCTTTATGTAAAATTGCAGTCAATCCAAATAATAGTAAATGTATGCAATTTGGTTTTAAAAATTATTTCTTTGAACCGGTCATTAATATTTGAGACTCAAAGGTAGAAAATGTCACAGAAGCAAATCTTCTAGGTCTGGTAATTGATAGAGGCCTTTCGTGGGATGCTCATATTGAAAAACTTGCCAGCCGTATAAGTACTAATTTATTTGTCCTGCGAAACATCATACGCTATGTACCCCTAGACACGGGAAGAGTCCTATATTTTCCATTGATTTATTCACACATTTCTTATGGCATTGAACTTTGGGGAGCTACAACTTTGAAGAACATGAATGAAATATTTATTTTGCAGAAAAGGGCAATAAGATACTTAGCAGGTTTAGGCTTTAACCACACTTGCCGAGATGCATTCAGAAATCTTTCAGTTCTCACAGTTTCTTGTATTTTCATTCATAAAGTAATTATGTTAGTGGTAAAAAATATAAACAACTTGACAACAAATACAGATGTACACCATCATAATACTAGGCATAGCAATAATATCAGTTATATTGGTGTGAAATTATTGAATAGGCTGCCAACTTATTTAAATCCTAGGACGCATACCTTTAAAACAGACTTATATAGGTTCTTAGTTGATAAGAGTTACTATAGTGTAAAAGAACCAGAATGGGGGTAGAATTAAGAGATCCCTAAATTCTAAAGGGCGAGTCATGGGACTTTATTAAACAACAAACTTTAGCATTCTATTGAATTTGTAAAATTTTATTAAATGAATTAAACTAATTCAAATTTGGACAATAACAAAAATAATCCATATCGGTTCATTGCACATTCTAAAAATTCAAGATGACTGCATGTTAGATTTTGCTAACTGCTTATCTGGATTCTAACTGTTCACGAAGGTAGCGTGGACTTTACTCATTTCTCAATTACAAATTTATGATACTAGGGACTCGGTCATTCAAGGGTTTTTAGCATGAGCTGGAAAATATAATGGCACTAACAATCGCTAACGGAGATACAGTTCCGTGAGAATACCTCAACCCTGCATAAAATTGGAGTCTTCCCGGACGCAAGTTAGCAAAATCTTAATGTGAGAAAATTATTTTTTAACAGAAAAATAAATTTCTCACGATAAAAATTTACACACAAAATTCAGCTACAAGATCACTAAAGTCTCATTGTTGAAGTCCTAATTCTACACTTTTCGAATGAACCCATACTAAATTTATCTCTATGAAAACACAAACCCATAATTAATTTATTTATCTCAATATTATCACCATCACACTACCCCCTCCCCTAAACAAGACGATATTACTAAGATTCTGCATTCACACTATTCACAATAATATTCTGCACACTGGACACTTGGAAGCTTCTTCTCGACTTAGGAGTGATGAGTCTGTGACCCCACAATGCTGGCGCAGGGCGTAAACGTCCCGGAGGGAGGCTGGTGTGCGCCCGCACACATCCTAGGAGAGTCTCTCGTTCAGGCAGCTGGAGGTACACCCATGTACCAGGCTGAAGCAGCACTCAGAGCAGATACGTTGCCACTCTTGGGACTCGGTTGCAGTTGATTCTTTGACGACGCTCTCATCTCCTTGAGTACTCCGGTGAGAGACAGACTAGTAGTTGAGCCAGTATTATGACGCAAGTTGGGTTGAAATGGATCTTGGTCTGGCCCTCCTTAGGGCTTAAGGGTGGTTCTGGCAATGACACACCTGTGTCAACGTTTTAGGAGTCAATCTTCGGTTATTGGCCAAATTTTCATCTCCTCTGTTATCGGACTGTGTTGCTGACAGCTTCTTCTCCCAGTATCGAAAGCGATCTACGCAGTAGGTGTTGACTAAAGTGAGTATCAGGCAGTGGTTGACCTGGGCTCACATCTTCTGGACGGTTTTACTGGAACGAGCAGCGGATCTTCCTGGATACAATGTCCAGGAATGGGTCACGACTTCATTTACAATTGTGACATTCAGTCCTCGGCTAGACGTTCATGATGTTGAAGAAAATTTACTGGAAAATGTCGAGCTTTCCGAGGGAAGACATTCACACTCACACTTGAAGGGGATGTGCCAGTCCCAACACAAAACACAACTATATCTAGCTCATGGGGGAATTCGACCGAGTCCTTTACCTAGCAAAAATCGACTATTTCCCAAAATAACAATTCAATAACTTTTCTAATTAAATTCACTTATCAAGTAAACTGATGATAATAAACTCTCTTACAATGATAACGCATGTCCAAACCCTAACTGAATAACTTGAAATCAACTAAAAATATTCTCTTCTCCAAAGAGCAAAAACAATTATTATGGTATTTATCTTCCAATTTATATCAGACCACAACATCAACCAGTTAGTATAATTTTGCATTTCAATCATGTTCCATTGTCTCACATTTAACTGTAGTAAATTCCAAGCTGGATCATAATAATGAATGAATTACAGAAGTTCATCTTTGTTTACTTTCGCACAAGGTCAATAAAATAGTACAGATCTATGAATACAGTTTTCACTTTCTCCTGTTCTCTCACTCTCTCTATTATCTCTATCCCATCTCATTGATCACTCTCGTTTTCCATAATACATTTAAGATCATTTTTACTGCCACAGTTTTACAGTTATTCATTTCTGCTGATGTAAATCTATTGTTTACTCAAGTCATCTCAAGTAGTAGTCCAAGGCATTCCATCACAATTTTCTCTCTCTAATCTCTTAATCAACTCTCTCACTTCAACGTCTTAAACATCATACAATTCAACTACTTTTTCTCTCACACACTTTACATTCATCCCAAATATTCTTTCTATCTCATTCTCCTATCGTAGGTCAGTACACTATTCAGGACTACAATTTTGAGGCCAACATAGAAATAGTTACTACCTCGAAGAAAAAAAAACAAAAACACAAAGAACAACTACACTACACTACACGGATTCCCTAATCCATAACCTGATAATACATCACTGTATTATCCGCTGAAATTCATGTTATCAGTGCAAATCCCTCCGGATTCCTACATGGATATCACCCATCCATGTCTTCATAATACCTCACTGTACTATATCGCTGACATTCACATTATCAGCTCAAATCTCTTACCAATACTCTCATTATAAGCTTGAGTTTAGAGTCCCGCTGCGGACAAGGAAAATGGTTCATGTCTGAGGTCCATCTTTCCCTTTTTGTTGAGCTGTTCACTGCCAGGCTCATAGCAAACTAAACTAAATTTACTAAATCGAACTAAATTTATCTGCACTAAACTGATCTGACTTATCAATAAAATATGATCTACTCAATCCAACAATAATTACTGAGTCATCAAAACAGTTAGTACAGATTTTCATAAAATTCATCTCTTCATCATTCACAATCTCCAATACACCTATTTCTCATCACAACTCTTTCAACAATTCTAATCTTGATCTTCTTTATTTCTCTGTTGTTAATCTGTTGGTATTGATCAACAAGTTCCTTGGACTACACTTACTCTAACACATTCTCAATGGTTACACACTGGAATTTCTCTTTTCTAAATTATCTAAATTTCATTCCATACTACCCGACACGTTTTATAAAATAAGCTTAGCCTAATACTAGGATAGAGATGAGATTTAAAACAACTTCCTTCGCATTGTTATTCTAGGCGCACTCGTAATTTGATATTCTATTACACTTCTAGCTAGACTTATAACTTTTCTCACGGTTTTCAATAATTAGACCCATCTTATCATCTTCAAAGATTGAAATCATGACATTTCTACAACTTTTATTTCATATCAATTAAATTCTTCAAATTTCTTCTACAAAACGGCTCATACTTTCAATATAACTACATTTTCAACATAAACTTTTGTCCCATGACTCAATTAATCAACAAAGATAAAAAAAAAACACCATCTCTAGTTAATACATGTAAAATTCCAACAGCTCAAAAACAAATGATTCGATAGACATTCTTGCAGTCTATACCACCGCTAAGCCACCAGTTTTGTAACCGAACCAGAATGGGGGTAGAATTAAGAGATCCCTAAATTCTAAAGGGCGAGTCATGGGACTTTATTAAACAACAAACTTTAGCATTCTATTGAATTTGTAAAATTTTATTAAATGAATTAAACTAATTCAAATTTGGACAATAACAAAAATAATCCATATCGGTTCATTGCACATTCTAAAAATTCAAGATGACTGCATGTTAGATTTTGCTAACTGCTTATCTGGATTCTAACTGTTCACGAAGGTAGCGTGGGCTTTACTCATTTCTCAATTACAAATTTATGATACTAGGGACTCGGTCATTCAAGGGTTTTTAGCATGAGCTAGAAAATATAATGGCACTAACAATCGATCAATTTATAAATCTCTTACTATTTAGAAATTTTCACTACACTGATTACTCCCGGATAACTTACTAATTCAAACAAACATTGACATATTCACTTCATATAATTAATAAACTACTTCAACTTAACTCACGGCGAAAAATAATACATATTAACAAACTTAAACAGCAAACAAATTCAACACACACGTTAATTTTGAGCCCTCGAGGCCCGAGGCTACCTCTGGATTTTTTATGTGAATTCGGCCGCGGCTTGATTGGAACTGAACTATTCCACGCAAATTATGTTCCCCTTCCACCAACGAGACAACGGTCCACGTGGAGACGAGCATAATTCCGTGGGAAAGGAAAATAATGCAAGTTTGAAATATTCCCAAATACACGTGTATTTTCCATCGCTAACGGAGATACAGTTCCGTGAGAATACCTCAACCCTGCATAAAATTGGAGTCTTCCCGGACGCAAGTTAGCAAAATCTTAATGTGAGAAAATTATTTTTTAACAGAAAAATAAATTTCTCACGATAAAAATTTACACACAAAATTCAGCTACAAGATCACTAAAGTCTCATTGTTGAAGTCCTAATTCTACACTTTTCGAATGAACCCATACTAAATTTATCTCTATGAAAACACAAACCCATAATTAATTTATTTATCTCAATATTATCACCATCACAATAGTATTGAAGAATTTTCAAATGTAATGTAGTGTGTTTCAATGTTATTTATGTATGCCAATGTAATTTTAATGTATGATTTACATAATAACTTGCCGTGTGAATTATATTTTATAGAGTATTTTGACTGTAAATCTTCCTGACGTTATTCAACTGTATGGAAATTTTCTGTATTATTGTTGAATAAAATGAATATTCTATTCTATGCAAGTAAATCAGTACATTAGTTCATGAGTGATAATGCGTCAATCGTGAATTTTCACTACCCCGTA
The DNA here is from genome assembly GCF_014356525.2 of Nilaparvata lugens. Taxonomy (NCBI): domain Eukaryota; kingdom Metazoa; phylum Arthropoda; class Insecta; order Hemiptera; family Delphacidae; genus Nilaparvata; species Nilaparvata lugens. The sequence goes on along the minus strand of NC_052506.1, from coordinate 61,201,534 downwards.
CATGTAAAAGCCGATTCTTTTCTTTATAATAATATGAGTGTTTGTTTATTCCCTTCTGAATGCTATGTAGTATTTGATTTGAAAAAGTCTTGAATGATGAATTACTGCAGTAAAGGAGATTAGAGATTTTATGTAGCCTTGTTCAACAACCATGATTTTGTATTATGGCCTTCTTCTACTTTTAGATGAATAAATTTTTAGATGAATAAATATTTTATTTGATACTAGATAATTTTTTAAATTTCAATTCAATTTTATGTCGCCATTTAATATTCGATATCGATATGATGCTCTTTGTACAGCTGGATGGAGAAGCACTGATAGGACAGCCTCTGACAGGTACTGTGTCTTTCATCAATCCTCTCCCAATCAGTTTGAAGAAAGGAAAGTTTACGATTGAAGGACCTGGATTGGAATCACAATATAAGGTCAAACTGACTAGGTAAGTGAAAATAAATCATCGATGTGTAAAACTATAAAAGAATGATTTCTTTTCAATAATATTTTGAGGATATTCAATCTATGAGAACTGACTTTTAGTAATATACGAAATACAATGTGTAGTTTCGAGATACTATTAGCATTTTTATGATGTCTTAAACTCGAGACACTCCAAATTTGGTAGTAGGGAACAATATTTAGCTGCAAGGTGTCTTGTGGCTGCAGCCTTATCATGTTGATAATTGGAAATTTAATGTCAAAAAAGGATTTCTACATTGCTAATAACTTCTGTTTGAATTCGTTTAGAGGTCTGAAACGAAAAAATTACAAGATTCTAAGGTAGTTTATATGAAGCGATGATTGAATGAATTACAATCATTTACTGTATATTAGACTACAATAACCGATTTGTAAATTTAGTTCTCAAAATATTATTCCAGTTGAATTCTCATAACTTCATTTTTCCTCATCTAGTTTATGAACTTTGACCCCGCAGCTCTGTTTAGGGTAGTAAGGAGGTAAACATCAAAAGTCCCCATCCCTATCCACTGTGCTAAGGGGATGGGAGTGGTTCAAAGGTACCATTTTTGGTTTCTTACAATATACCTCGAAAACTATGCGTCTTATGGACATTACTATTCTATACAGAATTGAAGCTTACATAATTTTCCCTGCAATATCTATTCTACAACTTTTTCTGTATCTTCTATATTTTCGAGATATCCGCTCTTGAAAGTGTGATATTTTTGAAAAAAAAAAAAACATTTTTTTGCTATTTTTCAACTTATGGGAAAAATATATGCTGACTATAAGCTTATAGAGTATTGAATTCTCTTCAATTCAATGTATATTTTCACAATTTTACGCATTCCCCTACGACTGTTGCAGCAGCTTTAGTGTTGCGTGTTAAATCTTCAGTTTTGAAACAATAGGCCGATTGGCAAAGGAACTTAGAGGAAATCTTTTGAAAACAACTTTTGACTCTGCAGCTTTGTTGGGACCAGTAAGGAGGTGAACATATAAAAAGTCCCAATCCCTACTCTTTGTGCTATAGAGGTGAGGGTGGTTTAAAAGTTGCATTTTTTAATTTTTGCTTAGACGCTTACTTGAGAACAGTTCGTTTAACTGACATGTCTAACATTTTTAAAATGAAACTTGATGAATTTTCTATGAGTTTTGCTCAGTGGAATTTTGTGATATCTTTATTGGTTTTTGAGATATTCCCTCATGAATGGGTAAAATTGTTGAAATAATAGGTTTTTATCCATTTTTTTTTGCTCTTTCAGGGCTTGTAACTCTTGATATTGTAGAAAATTATGTGAGCTCCTATTTTGTATAGGATAGTAATGTCCATAGTTTTCGAGATGTATGGAAGAAACAAAAGTTTTTTAATATCTTTGAACCACCCCCACCCACTTAACATAGGGTGTAGGTGGGGACTTTTGATATGTTTACTTCCTTACTACCCTAAACAGAACTGGGGGGTCAAAAATTGTCTTCCTAAAGTTTCTCACTATACCTTTTCGTGAGCATTCATTGCCTGGACTAATATAAATCTATGTTATTTACAGGCTGTCATTATGTTGGTTATCCATGTATATTATCAATTTGATTCATATACAGACTACAAAATGTATTAGATGCAAGATTAATAATATAACGAACTTTGTCACATACTTGAATTTCAAAGCACTTCAAAGTTCAAATGCTGATGATCTACTTGAAATTTGCAGCAATGTTGGACCGAATGAAGAATTGAGTGCACCCTTCAAAATGATTCCAATCTTCCCTGGCCGAGCGACGATCGTCGTCAAGTTCACTTCCAAGGAGCTTGATGATGTCGATGGCTTCCTCAATTTCATGGTTCATGATAAACCTTCTGAAATCAATGGTGTATCAAACAGTATACTATCTTGAAAAGTTTTACTTTCAGTTGAGCTTTAATAATATCATCATTTTTGTAAATAACATGAGTCATTTCTATTTTAAGGTTTTCAAAATTCACAGTAATTTTAAGTACGATAATTTGTAAACTAATGATATGTTTTTCGCTTATAGGTTTTTATCGACAGTAAAATAAGATAAAATAATCAATTCTATACAAGAACTATCTAGTGTATTAGAACTATCTGTAGATTATTCATTCATATTTCATGCATAACATCAACTGCATTTGAAATTGTCATGGATGTGCCATATAACTTACTTCATAACTTAATACAATATTATAATAAATTAATTCATTGAGATACTTTCGATTTGAAACTAGGTATATTTTACCGTTGTGCCTTACTCAAATATGACACTTTAGACTTTATGCAGTCATAAGATATGTAAATTTTTATGACAATTTTTTATTGTGTGCTGTTGTTGTCCAGAGATATCAATGACTGTTAATATAATTGAACAAGGTTGATGAATTACTGATATTTAGGCCTATGATTTTTTGTTTAATCATTATGATAATAATAATATAGGTATTAGCCAAATTTATATATATTTTTTTGGAATAATCTCTTGGGTGAGACATAGAGAACTCAACAAGATATGTTTATGAGACTAGGTACCTACTACATCTTGTACTGTAAGTTCTATTTTTAGGCTATAAGTACTGTTTCTAATTCGTTACTCAATTAAAGTATAATATTCTGTCATTGATGCCTTTCAAGTATTTCTTCAAAAATCTACATTCTTATGTGACTGAGCTATAGCCCTAACCATGTGTATCTATGTACAACTGTAGGCCCCATCTTCATATATTTTATTATATTCGCTACAAAAAATAAGGAATTTTTAATTTTAATTAGCATAATTGTCAATTTTATTTAAATTGTTAATAATTGGAGATAAACTTCTCCACAAGTAGATTCTCTTTTAAAATCTTCAGATAAATATTTTCATTTCATTTGAAAATTGAAATATTAAAAAAAATTAAATATGAAGGTAAAATTTTAAAAATAAGATAAAAATTTGAGATTATGAAAATAAAATTTGAAATATTAAGGAAAATTATTGTTTAGCTATTAGATCCAGTTACCAGGAACCACGCATTTGGGTCCCATCAAGCACTAATCCAGAGATTTTAATGTTCGAACAAATTTACAAGATGGCATAAGCATTAGGAAATCTTCCAATATTGCTCACTCCCATCGTTAACCATTAAGCTATGAATTGAAAGTATCATCGACTGAAAGTTTTATTCATATAAAAAATATGTCTAGTCTATAAATGGACCGGCAGCTTGATATACTTGGAACCTTGCAAGGAACCTTGATTTTCCTCCCTCAGTACATGGAAGTAGACCTTCTTAGAATAATATTATTGAATATTTCCAAGAAACTTGAATTCAACATTGTAACATTAGATGTCCGTGATAATTTATTACAATTATTATCCAATTTAATCAATGAATCACTTGTTCTCAATTCAATTTTCACCAATAGAGAAAAATAATTGATTATTCTGGGAATCATCTTATTTCATAAATTTTGAAAGACAATGAAAAGGGACTAGACGTAATCCTATTTAATTATCATGAGAATAAATCCAGCAACAGGCGTTTTAGCCATTTAAACATTTCGCCAAAGGAAAAGAAGTTGCTCTTTAGTCCCTTGATTACACAAGTAAATATTTCTACACACTCAACCGATGTGTCGTGATACCCCGTTTAACATGAATGAAGTAAACTACAGTTCATGTCACTTTGATAAAATACTTGTGGTAATCGATGTGAATGTAGTCTAGTTGTTGTAGCGAGTTGTTGTGAAGCGGCTAGCACAGACCGGCTGACTTGTCTTGATCAGAGATAACACTAAAGCTGTTGATGAATTGTAAATTATTATTATCTTGGATTGGGTTTGGCGGTGAGACAAAGGATTAGAGGCGTATAAAATCGGGCACTTAGTCGAGGATCGCTCGAGGGAGAGGGAATCTGTGAGAAGAAGATCAAGTCAGAGGGAGATCACAACGAAAAACGAATGAAATGAAGATCCGTTTCACGGTTTTGTCTTTCGGCTGAGTTGCTCGCAAGCCCTCGGTGCTTGGTGCTTTCGCTGAGCAGATCGCAATAAGTAGCCAGTTCGGCTGTCAGTGCGAGAGTTTGCATGCAACTGCAATAAGCTGTGAAATTGGTACAGCGCACCCCACAAGCGCCTGTGTTTCAACTCGCCTATACGACACTAAAAATAATCATTAGAAGGCGTTTTATTGTTGTAGGTTTGATTGTCTGTCCGGAGGGGGATCTTAGCCTGATGAATGGCTATCGTTAGCGAAACGCGTGGCAGATAGGATCGTCTCTCCCTCCCCCTGGCCATCAACCCCTCCCACCCTAGTAAGCCACCCTCCACAATCGCAGATGGTCTTGATCGCTCTTCAATTATGCCATCCCGGAGACCTACAGCAGTCATTTTGCCTGGTCTATTTGAATAATCGTCTGTAAAGTCGACCATCGCTAATTCGATGATGAAAACGTGCTTATTTTGTAAAGTTTAAACCGTGATCGTGATATTATCCGATTATGTGGTGTTGTCTGGGTCAGGTACAGATAATAGCTCTAATGGAACCATAAGAGTGTGATATGGGTAAAACTTCTTCAGTACTCCGATAAAATTCATCATGGTGTATTTCACCGTATTCATTTTGCTCGAATATTCAGTACATACTTTTTTAACTCTGATCATTAAAGTTTTCTTCGAAAAAAAATTCTGACTTATTGTGATTAATTATTGAATTTTGACAGCTGAACTTTCATAACTTCAATGCAGTCATGCATAAAATGCTATACCTGATTAATGTACATTGTGATTATATCAATTCATTTGACTGTTTGTCATTTGTTTTAATTTTTGTGTCTATAATCTTTTATTTTATATAAAAAATCTTTTCAAAAAGGGTTATAATGCTATTTTGAGAATAAAAAGATGTATCCCTGAATACATACATTTTAATTGAATATGGGAATTTAGTGACATGATAAATAGAATGATTCAGATGGGTCCAACATCAAATAATATAAATACATGTTCCAAGCTTTTCTTCTTCCATCATTGGTAAGATAAGTTTCCTTATCTACACGCAACACTCATTTCTCACTTCTATTTTCAAACGAAGTCTGATTTTGCCTATTGAACTGCCACATGATTATAGATGCTCAACACTTTACAGCAAACAAGTTTGAAGAGTCCACCATATTCAGTGTTGAGGCCGCATCTTATAATTTCCTTCGATATTCGCTCCTAATTACATTCGACTACACAGGAGAACAAGAATTATTATTGTTTGGCGCTGCACTGAATGAATCTCAAATCAATTTTAGTACCAGCTCGGCCTGTGAAAGTATCAAAACTGCGGCGTTTCCTTTTTGAGATAGCCGCCGAGCTTTAAATGACTCATTTCTAACTGTGGAAGCCTCCATTACTGCTTTGGACAGTGCCGCTATTAAAAGTAAATATGTAAACCTGATTACTGTGTTCTCTGGAGTAGCAGAAAGTTTAATATTACTCGCAATAGTGGCCTGCCACTATATTTACCAGTCTGGGACCGTTCTATTACAGCAAGAGACAGCCAGGGACATAGTCGTTATTTGTGGCAAACTAATAACAGCAATTGAGTATAATACGAGATCAATTGGATCTGTACGGTAGTGCTGCTTTTATACTAGCACCGGGTGTGAAAGGATTGCCTCTTACTCGTATTACAACTATTAGTTGCATTTTCGTCAGTCATGAGACAATTTGGTTAGTATTCACTAACATAACTCATGACTACTAGTATTATATAGCAGTTACCTGTTTTTTATTTGATATGGTACTTTCTTGGATTAGAAAGACAACGATATTTTTTTGGAAATACAACCATGTGTTTTAAATCCTATACTATTAAACGAGCAGCTTCTGTTTATATGTTCAGATGTTTATATGTTCACCGGATCTCGAGAACGGCTCTAACGATTCTCACGAAATTCAGAACATAGTAGGTTTATAATATAAAGCTTCGATTGCACTAGGTCTCATCCCTGGGAGAACTCGCTGAAGGACATTAAAAGAATAATTATTATTCATCCTTGGGAAAACAGCTGATAATAATTATTTCTTCGTCTGATGGAAGTGAGTGAGCGAGTTCATGTGTGTGGGACTGTGTCAAAATTATGACTCAGCTGTTGAACTCTTGTAATCATTGAATCAGGTACTTAGTGCCGGTTGCAAAAAAACCGGGTTATTTTCAATCCTGATTAATTCCAGTAGATCCGTCTTTTTGAAATGGTCTTCTCTGATTTGGTTCACGTGAAGTTAAACAGGATTAACATTTAACCGGCTTTTGTGCAACTGGGCCTTTGTGAAGGAAATTTTTACATTCTTCTGGGAATTAATCTCAATTTACTGTGATTGGATAGAACATTTCTGTATGAATGTTATTAGCGAAGCTCGGTCCCTGATATTGAGAATTCTATATGCCATTTCAAACTGGGTAGTCAATAAACAGAGTTGAAGTTTCATTATTTTCAATGAAAACAATAACTTCCAATAATTTAATTGGATTTGAATGAACAGTTTCTACAACTCTCACAGCGGTTTCAACTTCCAAGCCTTTCATTTCCTACCTTTCTTCAATAGGAATACGGGATTGTTTGTTTACATTCAAGATCGTTGATAATGCATTCCCCATTGAAACAAGAAGTGTTCGATCTGAGGCCTAGGATATTATAAAATAGATTGAAGAAACACCTCTGGGTAAAAATCAATTAATACATGGCGAAAATAATTTCTTTTGAATGAGTCTGCCATCAGTTGGCAATTTGAAAAACACAATTTATTTCAGTTAGGCCTATAAGAGTGTAACCTATCATTATGGAGGGTGAGAAGGTATTATTTCAATATTGTGTTGGTTTGTGGGCGTAGTTAGGAGATCCCTCTCCCTGTTATGGTGTGTGGTGATGACTGGATCGCAGATGGGAGGGCACAGGCAGGGCAGGTGAAGTGTGCGCTTATCTGGTCGATAATTGCTTCAGCTCATCATCAACAGGAACTGTCATTGGACCAGTAATGGGTACTCCTATTGTCGAATTCGTATCCGTGGAGGTTTCCTGCTCAACAGTTGGCGTTAAAATCTGAAAACCATCATAAACCTTATTAATAATAATCATCATATTTCAAGAAAAGTTTTAAAACTCTAAATCCTATCAACAGAATAGCTCTATGTTCTTTTTTGATCCTATGAAGTAGTACCTAGTACATGTTCTACATTTTGTAGAAATTATGTTTCTATGCTTTCGTGGAGAGCATTTTCTGTTATAGTCCAGTCACTATATACATTAGTGCATGCAATTTATATTGTAGTTATGATTTTTTAAAATATTATTTGGGTACATAAGAGAAGTCCAGAACCAATTTCTTCATGCAAAATTTCCTTGTGCTAGATACAGGGTGGGCCAAAAACCTCGTATTTTCTGCTCATTTCCCAGTTTTCAGCTATCTCTGCCAAATCTCGTAATCGGACAGAAAAATTTGCTCTTGCCTTTTTTTTATTATAAAATTATGAATAAAATGAGATCATTCGGAACGTTCTATCTCCAATGAGTACTGAGTTATGATTTTTCAAAAATGAGTGAAATTTGAAGATTTGAAATCAATTTTGATGAATTTTAGTTTTTGATCAACAATATCTTACAATTGTCACCATTTAGATGTATGATTCAAAATCCGTCTAGGCGTATTTTTGAGCTCTACAATCTGAGATCAGGTAGAGCGCTCTATCTCATATAGATTTCCAGGTACACCTGACAACAATGCTCCTTGTATTGTGAAAAACACCTAATTTTCAGCTTCAACCATCATCACCAACTACATTGTCCTCACATTGATATTTCGCACAATGACATAAGTCCATGAGATCATGTTCTATGAGAATCACCCATTAGATGTACTCCATTTCTGTATTTCCTAGTGGAGAGGCGTGCTTAAGGACACCTCAAGGATCAAAATTTCAAACACATAACTTTTGACACAATGCTCAGATTTCATCGTACTAAACTTCATTCATGTCGGCTCGTCAAGGCGGTTCGAAAACATGCATTTTAAGTCAAATTCGGTGGAAAAATGGAAAATTTATTGTTGAGTATACTTAAGCGCGCCTCTCCAGTAGGAAATACTGAAATGGAGTGCATCTAACGGGTGATTCTCATAGAACATGATCTCAGATTTGGCAGAGATAGCTGAAAACTGGGAAATGAGCCGAAAATACGAGGTTTTTGGGCCACCCTGTATCTAGCACAAGGAAATGTCGCATGAAGAAATTCAGAAAATCAGAACTACAATATAAATTGCAAGCACGCCCCCTTTTTCATGTCTATATTGACTGGACTATTACTATTCCATGTTGCAATGTTCTTACTTTCATAACAACAATAACATGAAGTTGTGTTTGTGGATATTTTGTTACTTTTCACATTGAATACACTGATTCAAAGTGTAATTTTGGTGATAGCTTATAATAATAATCTATATTTTTTATTGTTTTATCTAGATTGTTTATTCTATAGTAACAGTTACAGCAAGTCAATGGAATAGGTGCTTGTTAACAAATTGATGTTGACTAATGACTTCAAGACTTGAATTTTTATTCCTCAGCGATTACCGTATCGCTTTTTCTGGTGTAGGTGAAGTGTTAAATATCCAGGGAGTATGACCAGTGGTACAAAGTAGAAGTGTAGTATACGAGAATAAATTCATGGTGGATTTCCTCTTATTATTGTTTGGATTACAGAATGACGTTGCGGTTACGGGTTGGTAGCTGGTCAAGCGAACGTCGCTGAGTTAGGAAAGAGCCCGAGAGGGAAATAAAAGAAGGCGGGGAACCGCCTCCTAGTTTGTCGGAATTCGATTTGTTGGTAGTTGGGTCCGTGATGAGATCCGCACCGGCGAACGTGATGAGCCAGTGAGTCCGGAGGCAGCAGCAGAGCCGCCCCTCGCTTGGTGGTGTGGGTGGGGGTGGGGTTGGCGACTCCTCACATATGATGGACACGATTGCGGTCACTGCATCGCTGGCCGAAGCAGGCGGCTGACTCGGCAACTCCAATTCTAAACTTTGCTTCCTCGATATACGAGTTTTGATCGGAAACCAACATCGAGACAAACACTAATCCTCTCGGATTGGACACGGAGAATGCCCTCGCTTCCTCTCGCTCCATCGATTCAAAGCTCACGATCCTTGTTGTTGCTTGCTTCTACTCTCGCATCCCTCCATCAGCTTTATTGTCCGTACACTAATTTCCTATCATCCTCTTTTATTTCCTCAGTGCAGACTTCGATTTCGGCTGAAACAAGTGAGCTTGAAGAAGCTCTCAGCTAAGTGAGCTTAACCAACTCCACCGCACTTTTGCTACACTCCTTGAAATCTCAACACACATTTCAACCAAGTTCTTTGACTACAATTACTGAGATGAAGAAGCTTTCTTCAGCGTTCGATTCCATTTTTTGCATAACTAACTACCTTGAAGTAAGTTCTACCATGAGTAAGATTTTCATGCTTCAGTTGGCTCCTATAAAGGCTTTTGTAGGCTACTTCTTAAAATCATTAATCACCATGTGGCTAGAAAGATCATTATCAAATTTCACCGTCCGTTATCTAATAGTTTTCAAACAATGAACAATATGTGTTGCCTTAAGTTTCCTATTTTGTTTTTGAGTTTTTGTTTCGAAAAGGTCAAGTAATTTTCAGTTATGTGAAACGTTTTGTAACTTTCTTCACAGACACACAATAATACTTATTGGAGGGCATACGAAATAGTATAGTGGAAATGTTTAAACAATCCATATTCTTTGTAAAATAGCTGAATATTTGCCATGAGTGAATCTCTGAGCTCTCTAAAAGTATTTTGGTTCAGAGCCCACCCCCAATTATCAATTCTGTAAGTATTCAGTCCTGCCACAACTGAAACTCCCCTTCCTCTTCACGAGACAGTCCTAGCCGTCCCGTTTGCTCTTAGAATTTCTTTCTCAATCAAGTACAACCGTCACTCTTCAAGTATATATCTTTCTCTCATATTTTTCCAATCAATTATTTTTGTCTTTTCCACCGTGGAGATCACCATTCATTGGATCCTGTGGAGATTATAAATGAGCCGTGACTGCTAATTAAGAAGTAGGAGGTGCAAGACGTCGAGCAGTAGGACGAGAAGAGATGAGAGCCGAAGACAGATCGCGGTGAGTAATGGCGATATTTTGAAGTATTGGAGGCGGCTGGGTGAGAGAAAGACAAAGGCTGGTATTGACGGTTGTTGTTACATAAAAACAGGGGGAAGAACAGTAAAAGCAACATCAAAAGAGGATCGCGCGGCACCGTTTGTAGAGGAAGGCTAGACCCCGACCAAGATTGGCAGGAGGTGGAGTAGCGTGCAAGAGAGAGCTCAAAATCAAGTGAGAGAAAGAGAGCAGAAGACCGCTCCTGAAACCTGCTATTATAAGAGGAAAATGACTCAAATTAGAGACCATCATGAGCTTTCTTCACCGCGCTGTTTCTCACACCTCTGTAATGAATCAAGGCCCAGGTTTGAAGCCGTCCGGTGCCCGGTAATTTATATTACCGCAAATACAGCACCAGTCCCGTTCACAGTGAGGCAAATCTCTCTCATCCCCAAACCCCTTCTACAACACCACCTCGAGAGCCTCCTTGATTAATGCCCAACAACTCCTCCTCCTCCTCCTCCGACTGCTGCTTCTCTCACCTCCTTGCTAGGCCGCCACATAACCCTCTGCTAAGTCCCCGCTTCGAATTGGCCTTGTGCCGTTCCTCCTGCGACTTACTCGGAGGCCGGGATTTAGCAGACCTCGTCGGCTTAAGCCGGTACCACGCGGTAGCCATCCAGCCTTCCTCGGCATCCACCACAATTCATCTGGCAACCATCATACAGATATCAATTCACTCTCACCATTACATACTTGTTTCAGACAATAATTATCATCCCCTTTCACCGTCAAAATTTAACATTTCTAATTTGTTTCTTCTTGTAGAAAAAATGTAATCTTTCCATAAAATTCCAACTTACAATGCTCTTCTAAAAAGAGGGTTTCCTGAAAACCTTCATGATTTGTGTAGCATTCGATATAAAAGTTTCATGATGATTGATGAAAATACTCCTATAGTTTATAGTCTATCTGTGTGTGTATATAGAATGAATAGAAGTGAAAGATTTGCTAACCTCTCATTATTACTATGCATTCCAAGAGAAGTGTTCCCAAAGCCTAGTTTCCATTCTGAGAATTCGCAATATCATGACAACATGAGCTTTGCTATTATATTGAGCGACTTTTGCAACTTTTGTATTCATTTCGGCGCAAACTGCAAGAAATTGGGTGCAATGACATCATAGACGCTAATTACATCAAAACTCCAGTGACCTTCAGCACTATAAAAATTCAAAAAAATAACCAAAACTCCCTTATGTTTGGGTATTTTCAAAAATCTCTCTTTAAAGGGAAGTATTTGGGGGAACAGGTTCCAAATTCGATATCAGAATCTTTACATCTTTATCCATTCCTTTACAAATAAGGATGAAAAGATTATGATTTCGGATTTGGATCTTGTTCCCCAAATACTTCCCTTCAAAGACAGATTTTCGAAAATACCCCAAAAATAAGAGAGTTTTGATTATCTTTATAAATTTGTATAGTGCTGAAGGTCACAGGAGTTTTTATGTTATTAGCGTCAATGATGTAATTGCACCCAGTTTGCGCCGAAATGGAAACAATAGGTGGAATGTTGTGAAGATCGCTCAAAGTGATAGCAAAGTTCGCTGAATTGTTGCGAATTGTCAGAATGGATACTAGGCTTTGAGGTTTGTTGCTGTTAGGAGACAAATTATCGAAAAACCTACTACTACTAATACTACATCAAAGTAGCGTTGAATTTTCCCAATCAAAACAAGAAGGAATTCGATAGTAATCGACCGACTTACCTTATTCATCATTGGTTCAAATGCTAATAACAAGTAAAGAGATTGAATGATATTAAATGAACCAAGTAACTGAATGGAATTCTCCTTCATCTCTAACATAGTCGTAATTAATATATTTCAAGTATAGTACTCATGTTGGCTCCCCCAATAAAATTAATTGAATTGATAGACTGTGAAAGCAAGCCTATCAAATGGGCCCCATATAAATCCAAGTGTTATCTTGAAATCTTGAGGTTTTCTGCAACCACTGATCAGATTAGTAAAAATAGTTTATTACTTGATTCATATTGCTCATATCCGTTCAAGTCACAAGTTCAATATGTTTTTGAAGAGTTGGTTTCGAGTATTGAATGAAAATGACGATAAACATCATCCCCTCATATTCATTCAAGTTCGTCCTTAAGTATTTAATGCGTCATGTTTGATCATCGTTGGTTAGTGGGTAACCGCCTAGTTGATGGCAATCACAATTTATAAGCGTAGAGTGTGCATAATGCATTATTCAATTATCTGGCCTAAGGCGCTGAAATCAACTAAGCACCAGAAAGTCCAAGTTTGAAAATGTTAACGGTTGAAACTCGTATGACCAATAATTAATAACTCTAAACTCGTCTACTAACAAATTTTCATCAATCAAGATCTAATAAATGGTCAGAAAGGTGTTTGATAATAGTAAGAGCAGATGCATCAAGAGAAGTGTACATAAAATTTAACGATTTCCGTTGGAAATTGAATTGAGAGTATCATTGATGAGTAACCGCCTATTCATTTGCAACGACGGTCGAGTGTACTCCATAGATCTACAACGGCAGAACAGCAGCAAATATTTATATGAAAATTTACGACTATGATCGCACTCAATTCGGTCTCGCTTAAATGCTATAACGCTTCAGAAATAATTGCCTCGATTTTAATTGCCATTTTGTCACTACCGCTGCACAGCAACAGCATGAAAAGCTACCATTAGAAAGCAATCTCTATTTTCCGCCAGCATTCAATCGTCCTAATAGCCATAAAATATTGTTTTCAAACTGTGACTAATTCGAATGCCGTTAATAAACGCTATATTCATCTAGACTGGAGATTGGATCATGATAAATTGATAAATAGTTGATACAAATAAATGTTCAAACACATTCTAGGAGGTTGGTACTTGAATGTAGTTACTTCTACTTCTATTTATTCGGACTCCATATATATGGATGGGATACAGAAGTTGCCTTGCTGGCTTGCAAAAATCAGGATAAGCACTATCTTGAGCCAGGTGATTGTGCAGTATTTTAATGATCTTGAACTAGTGCAGTTGCACTGCGACACAGCTACGTGAAAACAGAAAAGACATAAGCTATGCTATCTTTTCTCCATGGTACCACTCTGCAAACCTCATTGATGCAGTCTTTTCTCTGATAGTAGAAGTCATCCTATATTAATTTGAAAGGACAATATTTATGGTTACTACATGTATGATTTTCAAACAGATCTCCAAAATTCCGGTCGACTTAAAATTGAAAGACGTGGAGAATTAGATGTATGCATTTTTAGTATTGAAATATTTACTGGTAATACAATTTAGTGTGATTCTACATGCGATTTGCAAATGATTGGGTTTGAAAATGATCCACTACTTTGAGTTCCAATTCAAATTTATATATAGACTACATTAACAAAATAATTCAATTTAGAAGCATAACAAGCAATTAATGTGGATGTTTACATTTATTGAAAAAGTCTATTGAATCATTAATATTTCCAGGTTATTTGAGAAACTTGAAGCAGAGAACTCCTTGATTAGAACTTTCGTGTTTAATTCAAAATATCATCAATTCTCGTACTTTATTAGTGAAATAAATTCACACCTACTTTACCCTTCTCCTTTCCCATCTTTCTCTCCAGCATTCGTTCTCCAAATCCACCCCACCTACTATCTTCTATATAGTTGTATTTTCAATCCTCCTAATTCACCTTCTTCCTCGTATCGTGTTATATTTTCAGCTGTAAATCCTTGTTCTCACCTCTTCATCCTGCTCCAGCGTACTCATTCACCTCGTCCTCAAGTTCTTCCTCCTTGTCACTCATGCCCTGCATCCTCTCTTAGCTTCAATCTCCATCTTTCTCTCTCCACTCCACAGCATCCAACGCCGTGTTTAGTGGCGGCAGTGGGCAACAAACTAATTTATCATGCTAAGAGGTAGTGAGGTGCTCTTTAATTATGAGAAAGGCCGCCGCCGAGTCCTGCAGTGAGCTTCGACATTCGGCCGCGAGATGGTGTGCGCTGCAGCACCTCACATGCAACCAACAGCCAAAAAACCGAGAAGGAAAACGGAAAACGGAGGATGAGTTATGGCCGGCAACAATTGATTTCCAGATAAACGTTTCACGTTGCGTGATCTACTCGCGCCCGCTGCTAGCCTCTTGCGTGTCCGAATTCACTCTCAAAAACTATTACTTTTTTCTAGAAGAAGAGCACTCTTCTCTTTCATACTCTACACTTCCACATTCTACATATTCTCCTTTTTCCATTCCTTCTCCTCCTCCTCCTCTCCTCCTCCTCCTCCCCCCACCACATTATCCACTCTCCACCCTCCAATTCTCCACTCTCCACCTTATTTTCTTCCTCTTCCTTTTTTTACACCGATACTCTTCCTATTCCTTCTCTCCTTCTACACCTCACACTCCTCATTCTTCTCCATTCACTCTCCTCCTTCTTCTTTTCCTCCTCTTTCTCATTCTTCTCCTTCTCCTTTCCCTTTTCTTCTACTTTTTCTTTCCTTTTTCTTGACCACATACTCCTCAACCTTCTTCTCTATTCATTTCTCTCCAAACCCTTCTTCTTTTGCTCTTCACTCTCTATCGTCCCTCCTCCTCCTCCTTTACCCCTCCTCTTCTTTCTAACTTGCACCTCTTCTTCCTCATCATCCTCTTTCCCTTATTATCGCCATCATCATCATCATAATCTCAATCAAACATAATTTCTTCTATTCCTTCTTCCTTTTTCTCAGACTTCAAATCGCTTTCTGTCTTCTCCCACTTTCTGAGTTTTCTATTTTCCCTTCATCATCTCACCCCGCCAATTCCTGCCGTTGCCCGAAGAAAAGCATGCAGAATGAAGTAGAAATGAACGAGTGAAACCTATCACAACGTTTCAAACTGATGACGGAGAGCGTCAACGGTTTTTCGACACATTCGATTCACCGTCACTCTCTCTCTCGTCTCGTGCATTTCAACACCCTGAACGAAGGCGAACGAGCAAAGCTTTGTGTCTAACAATTGGATAGTATGCTTTGAAGGACTATTTGAGAATACCATACATACAAAAGCACTTCAATTCCAATACCATTGTGAGTATAAATAGGTCATATGCGATCTTGGAATCAACTGATTATGAGTAAAGAGCCAATAATTGATGTTGATCTAGGGCTTGGTTCAGAATCAACATCAATATTGGCTCTACCCATAATCAGTTGATTTCAACATCACATAACTAGCGCTATATAGCCTACTAATAATTGATTCGGAAGTCCTAGATCAACATCAATTGACTCTATACTCATTCATTTCTTCCAAAGGCTTCCAAAAAGCCAGATTGTGTCTGGTCCCGAGGGCAGAAGGTACGAAAATTTTATTTCTTGCCAGAGACAAATCCGGATTATTGACGGTCCGGATTTTTGACGTCCTAATCATCGACGTTCTACTGTAATTATAATGCAGTATCATTGACCGAGCGAAGTGAGATCTAAAGGTGCGTACACATATACGCGCCGCGAACATGAGCATGTTAAAATGTTTCATGATCGCGGCGCGTATAAAATCGTCGACTTTAATCTAAAGGTGCGTACTTTAGATTAAAGTCGACGATTTGGCATTTCTCTTAATGTTAAAATGTTTAAATGTTTGAATGTTTAAATGTTCAAATGTTTAAATGTTTAAATGTTTCAATGTTTATATGTTGCGCATTTACAGCGAAACGTGGTAATAGATTTTCATGAAATTTGACAGGTATGTTCCTTTTTTAATTGTGCGTCGACGTATACACTAGGTTTTAGGGAATCTTTCATTTTTAGGATAATATGAAAGGAAAAAGGAGCCTCCTTCTAATACGCTAATATTAGAGTAAAAATCAGACCATAGAATTTTTCATTATAAATCAGTTGTCAAGTTGATTATAAATCGCATGCCATGACGCATGCAATTCAATATCTCAATTTTATTTGGTGAAAAATCAGCAGCTCTGTAGACTATAAAATGCATGCCTCATCGCATGCCTCATTGAATGCAATTTTTATGCACTGTTAAATAGGATGCAAAGAACTTATAACTTGTCTGGGCGTCAAGATGTCTTCTGGTTTTCTCGTGCTAAATTCCGGAAAGCCTTATATCTTACCGTTAAATCTTGTGTAAGCATGATCTGATCAAATGAATAGTCAGTGTGGATGTGCATATGGTTTGGGACGTCGTACAGTTAAAAATGTTATTTATTTTATTGATGAAACTTTTGTTCATTATTTGTTATTATATTCTTTAATTTTTATAAGTTTTGGAATTTTGAATTCTCAATTCGTTTTATTTTTACTTTCTTCATAAGTATTTGAAATCTTTGTATTTCTCATTTTTGAATTTGGTGGTATTTTTGTTGTTTGTATTATTTATTATTGCATGAGTTCGTATTATTTTTATCATTATTTTCCTTTTTTCATTTGTATCTATAACATTTTTATTGTTAAGGAGGCATATTTGGGGAAACCTGTTGTCTCCATTGTGGATAAATAAATGAATGAACTATTGATTGCGTGCAATAACGCATGCAATTGATAACTAAAATAACATATTATTGTCTCTCGAACTTTCTCTGCTTTGAACTTGGGCTGTCCTGTTGCCAGTATGTCTTGAAGGAGATTAGCTTTTGATGTTAGCATTTTTGATACACCAACCCCAACAGCCATTAGCCGTTCTCACACCGATATCTCGCCGACACGACATACAGACAGGATTTACTCTGATGGACAGTATAAGAGGAGGCTGCGGTTTATAACTACGCGAGGTCTACTGTTCTACTAGTAGTAACATTTTGATTAATGGGTTGAACGGAAAACGTCTAAAGCCCAGGATATACTTATCTAATTTTCCGATCCGATCATATATGATCAGTGTTTAAGATGGCCTGGAATGATGCATGTCACACATGTCCGTCATGTGATCTGTAAAACCACCATTCCTCCACCCCACAGGACATAAGTTGGATTGGAACGCTGTATGATACGAGTAAAGCCAGTTACACACACGATTTTTGGACGTTCGATTTTTGCCTTCCTTATCAGATTAAACCAATGTACCTAGAATAATAGAATACCGTGTATCGTGTATTCTAGATACCTTGGATTAAACGAAACTTGACAAACATCATCCTTTTTGTAAACGGAGGGGGTGTTTCTTCTCTTCTATAATATTTACCAAAATTATGCTATCAAATCTCTATTTGAATCCTTGATTGGTTGGGAGCTTTTAGTGGATTCGTTCATTCAAATGCACAGATTATCATCATTATCTAATTGTCACCTATTTTAGCAACTAGCAACTACGAGCCAGGAACTTCAATGAAAAATACTAATAGAATTCAACTTCAGGTTTATTGAACTCTAAATACGTAGAACGAATTAATAAAAGTCAGGTAACATGTCAAATTTTCAAACAGAACAAAGTTATTCAGCAATCGATTCAGGTCAAGGAGACATATTCAATTTTTAATCTATACATTTTGGGAACCTGCTAACTTGCTGCATTTAAATTTGGGCGTCGGTCATTCTATGAAACTAAATTTTTAACTTAATAAGAAAAACAACTAAAGTTCGACACTCACCATTTTAACAATATTCAAACTTGGACTCTTCAGAAACACTCACATACGCTTTAATAAAACTCACTATACTTGAACTTTCACGCACAAATAATTTCCTGATTCTACTCCTACTAACTCTATAAAATTTGGTTTCCTATTCAACTAGATAAATTTTTTTTATATTTTTTATTCATTCAGAGGACCGAGGCTCGCACACCGTTACATGTTTTCCCAGTTACGTCTCAATTTGAACTGTGGCCTTTTCACTGAAAATTATTCCCCTTCCACGAGCGTTGAGCATAACTTCCAGTGGAAAAGCCAAAGCTGCAAAATGGTCAATGCTCGTACAATTTTCAAATACAGTGGCTTTTCCGACATGAAATTGAAACTGTATTTGAAAAATGCACGGAAATTGCTTTAATTTTGACAACTAAGCAACAAGTTAGCAAATTCAATAAACATGGTCAAATATTCTCACACTAAAATCTGAAAGTACGAATCAAAGTTCATTCCAGTTCAAAATCCTGAAAAATAAGACACACTTAAAAAACAACTACAATATACTCAATTTCAAACTTTTACATTTTAATCTTATAGAATTTACAAGGATGGCTAAAATCGTACGTCCAAAAATCGATGTGTGTGTAAGTAGCCTTAGTGTGGCCCCGGCTCGCAGCACTCGCAGCACCCAACAGCCCAACACCACTCATTATTCACTACAATCGCTATCATTTTTCTTGCCATAAGTTTTATTGGAAATGAATATCACAGCTTCGAATTACATTTGGAGATGATGAACGACGGCACTTGCTCTGATGAGTTCGGCTTGATAAGCTCGGCTATCACGCGGCTCTCTCACGAGTGTTCAGTTCGAGTGTGACAGAGATGGACTCGGCGAGGAGTGAGTGAGGGACAAAGAGGTGCGAAGGGCCCGGAATAAATACATGGCGGCGTTGTTTTATACAAGTAATTAATCGGAAGGTTTAAGATTGAAAAGGACCGCAGCCAGCCAGCCCCGCCTCTCAACTGGCAATGCCGCCGCGGCCACGGATTTGAGTTATGGGCCTGCAGGTAATTATCATGGTTTGGCTGGACCGGGCACATGCATCAACTTTACACCTAAGTAATGATTTCGACACCAGCGCTTGCCTGCCTTTGAAATCTTCGACCCCATCTGCGAATGCATTGGCTGAGTTATGTTAACGGTAGTAAATTATCAAACTGTTTTGTTTTTCATCTGGCCGTCCGATGCTAGGCAACATTTTCGATTTCATTCTCTTTTTCCCTACTTGTTTTTCTTTTCTTATATTCCTTCTCCTCTTCATCGTACGTCTCCAATCGTCATCCTCCAACACAACTCTTACAAACTATTATCCTCTTTATCCTACTCCTCTTCTTCTCTATTATTGTCTTCTACTCTTTCAAGTTCATTTATACTTCTTCATTGCTTACCTCTTCTAATTATTGTGATGATTGACAAATCCGAAAAGTTACAAATGCGCATACTTCAATTAAACTTTATAGAGAGGGTCTTGTCTACCTGAGCTATATCACACAAATGGAGGACGAATCGGAAGTAAATTCAGAACACTTGGTATATCAGTCGACTTCCGCCATTTTGAACTTGTTCATTTTCAAGAATAACCAGAATTTAGAAAGTAATACTGTCTTTTCGAAAATTTGAAATATAAAAATATATTAGGTTTAGGAGTTGATTTAACAAGATCTTCTAAGATTTTCAAGATTTTTCTTCTTCTTCTTCTTCTTCTTCCCAACTCCTTTGATTTACTCCAGTTTCTTCTTCCGTTCCTTTTCATTTTCTCACATTTTTCGTGCTCCTGTGCAACATTATCCTTCTCTTCTCCCTCCTTCCTGTTATCATCAACTTTTCTCTTCCATCATTCCCCCAATATCGTCACATCTTCATCCTTTTCCTGCTTCTGAAATCAGTTGCCTCCTCTACTTTATCATACTCTTCTGTTCATCCTCCTTTTCAATTTCCGTGTCAACTGTCCGCTCTCTTGTCTTCTTATCTTTCAGCTCATTCGTTCCGCATCTAATCATATTCCAACTCTTCCTCATCACTTTTCCTAGGATGGGTTCTATCAGAGTGTTTCTCTCTCTGTTCTACCTTCCACTTTACACTAACGGGCGTGATCCAATTCAGTTACCCCAATTTATTGTCTGATGTGAATAAATGGAACTCGATATATATTAAAAAATTAAATACAGCGTTTAGTCCTCCGCGCCAAGTTAGTCCTCCATCTTCTCTCGCTCTCAATCTCCTCAGTCTTCTCTTTCTGTTCTCAAAGACCCCGCCGCTGCAATTTAGCCGGGCCATCCAGCTACATGATAGTTTAAGTGATTAGTGTAGATGGTGGTAGGGAGGAGGGCGCCTGCAGGGTGGGGTAGGGCAATCGCTGTTGATCCTTTTTCACGCTAATAGAACTATTATGACTTAGAACTTGTCATAATTATATGAACGTTTAGTGCTTATTACAAATAATAACGATACCTCGTATACAGCCCAGTTGATCAAAGAATTTAATTCGATCTGCATCCCTACTCAATCAATTTTTATCATACCAAATGGGTTCTCTCAAGTTGAGACCGAAAGAAGAATGAAACGATGTAGCTTCTTGGTATGAAATTGGTTGAATAATGTAATGCATTTATGGTGAGTATGGTATAGAATAGATTTGAGCTATCTGATGCATGTATAGTGGAGTTGAGAATAAATCTCGATTGATAATGTACAATAATTTTTTATAAGTTGGAATTCAATATTATTGAACTTCACATGGAAATTGATGATAATTGAAAAAAATACTGAATCACAAAAATAATATAGTTCTCCTCAAACTTCTTGTACTTGACACCTAAACTGGATTTGGAAGTCTACGGTTCAGTTGCACAAAAGCCTTGTTAAATTTTAATCGTGGTATTCCACGAGAACCAATCAGGTTTTCTCGAATCGTGATTAATTCACTAGAATCAATCAGAGAATGATTTTTGAAAAATGCTTTGTGAAGGTTATGTAGTTCTGATTTCAACATTGAAGGTTTTTTCAAAAATCCTCCGATTGGTTCTCGTGAAATTAATCACGAATAAAATTCAACCGGCTTTTGTACAAACGTCACTAAGCAAGGCCTAGTCTAATAATCGCCTTTGGGGTAAAAGAGATGGAAATACTGATTTCATTTATATTTTGGAGAAATCCTTCATTTTTGGGTCTCGATTATAACAATACAGTCATGAAACAGATGATTACCTAAGTGATAATCAAAACAAATTAGTGCATATCATCAGGAGCAATCCAATCAATTCAATCGCAATGCAGAATAAGTAGTATACAAATATGTAAATCATCAACATCAGTTATAATCACATATAATGCAAGATAATTATTTTGAGAGAACAATTTTTAAGAAATTCATTCGTAATAAAAAGAGGTTTCAAGATTTACTCAAGTAGCAGTCTCCAGCTCTCAAGTATAAAAAACTTCGCCCCAATACAGAATTTCCATTTCTCGAATAAGTTCCGTATAGGAAGTTCATTCATGAAAGTTAAAGTTCATTCTGATCTTGAAATTTTAACACAGTTGTACTGTTTCCCTGGTGCGTTTTCCACGTCAATGCTTAACATTGTTTCTGACTACGATAACTCATTCCATTTTTATCTAGAATAATCACGATTCTGGTGGATGAATAGTGCAGTATAATTTGAATTGTAGATGTCATTCGAATGCTGGACATGGAATGTGGTAGAAATAAGGGTTTACTGGCTGATGATAATGGCTAGTTGTGAATGGAAGCCAATGAAAGGAATTATCCAGTATGTGCTAAGCTTAACGATGTTATGGTAATGTCACCGGGAATTATCACCGGACACGGCTCTCTAGTCCTGTGTGTTCCATGGACATCGGACATGGATATGTTGAGGCTTAAGGTGACATATTTTATGGTAATTTTTGTGGGGAAATGGTGGACTGTTGAGCAGTGGTATGGGGTCTCTGCGGGGAGTGACCAGCCAGGTGTCCACTCAACTCAAGCCAACATTTTCACGGTAATCACTTTCAAACTCATTTTTAAGAACTTGCATTTGAAGAGGAAAAGAGGAGAATGAAGTGACAGCTCCAAAGAATATTATAAGTTGAGATGCTACAATCGCTGAACAAAGATATTATTCATTTTTTATCGTATCTATAAATTTTTGGTGATCTCATCTCGAGTTTCATTCAGAGATATCTTGACTTGGAACTCACATGAATATTGTACATTTTCATATAACAGATAGATGATATAATCTATCATACAAATGCCTCATATGTATAGGCAACAGCATAGCACCCTATTATTATAGAACCTTGACCCAACCATAATTCTTCCGCTTGTTTTCTAATCTCTATTTGTCTGAAAAATACCAGAGTTTTCTACTCAGATTACTGTGTAAAGGGCTCAGTTGCTGTAATTGATAATTTAGGCCTGAATCTATAAAATTTGTATAATTTTCCAGAACATAAGAAAATTGTTCACTTCAAGTTCTTGGTATCTATTAAAAAATCAATCAGGTTTCAATAAGATGGAAGAACATGCCTTATCACTTTAAACTGTGATGAAATCAGTTCAAATGCTGGCTGCATCAGGAATTTGACTCATTCCCAAGGCAATTGACGGTATATTCCAATAGATAAGTGAAAATTAACGGTGGATTACAAAGACGTTAATATTATTATCGCTAGGTAGACGATGTCTGAACAATGACTAGACAATGTTTTACACCTATCAACAGCTGTGTTATTTGACGCGTTCTAATCATTTACTGATACTAAACTGAGTTTACAGTAAACTTGTCAACAACATATGTTTTGTCGTCCTAATAAATTCTACCTGATTGAACGGAACTCGACAAACACATGATGTGCGCAGAAAGCACATCATCATTTGTATGTCAAGTTGAGTTTAATCTAATAGAAATTATAAGGACGGTAAACGGAGTTTTGCCAGGAGTGCCTAGATGTTCAGATCTGAGCGAGAGCCAAAATCAAACAGATGACAGTAGGCCTAGCTACAGCAAAGTTAGTAGACAGATTAATGGCCGGGACACACATATCCGTACCGAACCCGAGCCGCGGCACGGCCGAGTGACGGGTGTACTACGGCGAGTGAGAAAACAAATGCTTTCAAACGTGTAGGGACACATACTACCGCACCGCGTCAGCACCGTCACATTGTTTGTTGCCCGAGCCGTGCCCGCGCCGTCACTGACTAGTTCAGTTTACTTTTTGACGGAGACGGTGCGGCTCGTGTAACATGGAGAGTGAAAAACTAATTGAAGAGATACGGAATTTTCCGTTTTGTACGATCAAAGTGATGAGAAATATGGTTGAATGGAAAAACAAATTAAACCAAAAGTGAAAGTATAACCAAATAATATGTTAAGCCAAAGGGATAACAGACATAATATAATAAATAATAAAACGAACAACAAAAAGTATGAAATAAGGATATATTATTAACAATAGTTTAACACATTCAGAAATCAGACCACAGTAGCACTACAGAACTGAGACACGGCTATCGCACGGATATGTGTGTTCTCCTACCATCATCACCGTGTGCGGACGTAGCTCGGCCGTACTCGGTCACTACCTCCGTAAACAAAGTAGGGATGGGTATCGATACATCGATGTTTAAAAACATCGATGTTTCAACATCATACATCGATGTTTACTGTTCGATGTTTTTCACTTATTGATGGTTTTACCTAGACATCGGTCATCCGATGTTTTTCCCAACTAAAATGAATTTTTCATTTAGGCTCTCTGTATTTTTATATGAGACTGTTGGATACTCTTGAAGATTTACATAACTTCTGTAGCTCTTGTCAAGGTTAGATACTTATTTAGAATTAAATAAGAGGTCGGATTCTTCGTTTCTTAGGAAGAAACAGTTTTTTCTTATTACAAGTGCTTTCCTCAACATACGTTTAACACCAATTAATCTAGCTCTGGAATAGAGATCCTCGTATTGTAAGGAGTGTAGATATCCATATAAAAAAACTTTAATCATTTCCATTTCCTAAATAAAACTATCAGGTATTGAATGAATACGATATGAGTAACAATGATTGCTAAAATTAGCTTAGGATGAAATTCCAGGCAGAATCTTCGAGGATATCCCGAGAGGTTTCTGACTTAACTATGAAGATGACAAATCTTGTAAACTACCTATAATAGAGTTGATGTATCTTTCTAGTCACAACCTGACTTCAATTATTCGAAAGACTGTTACTTGAATACCACAAATCCAAAATTGCTGTAATTATTCCAGTTGGTAACTGTTAAAAAATTGGAACAATAGCTCCAGTATAGTATTGTAGTCACTTTAGAAGTTTTTTTGTACTATTAAGTATTTCGAGATTATGAAAAATATATACCAATGAATCAATCAACTTCCAAAATAATTGAGTTATATCTATACAAAATAATAAACTAATACTCTGTAAGCTTATTAACAGAAGTGTTGTGGGTTCAATCAAATTGATTTCGCCCCGTTTTATCATTTTTATCAAGAATAAGTGTAAAGTATCATATACTGTACATTGTATCATTTTCACTTTATTAATACTAATAAAAATCTATTCATTCATCGTTTCTGATGCTTTTGAGTATTTATTTATTCGAAATTATTTAATTTTGAGATAAAAATTCCTAAGTGAAAAAAAGAAAATGGTAGCTATAAGGATAACCGCTGAGTTTTGGACACTTCAAATACGACATTTGTAGTCTCCTATCATCCAGGAACAATACCCTAGAATGTTCGACACTACTTCTGAAATACTCTGTATAATAGTCTTCGTAGTATCATCCGTAAATGTACGGCGATGCGTCGATGTTTAAAACATCGATGTTTACTGTTCGATGTTTTTCACTTATCGATGTTAAGGTAAAAAACATCGATGTTCAAAACATCGAGGTTATGACTTACGACATTAGTCAGATAAAATACTTGTTATTTTATGAGAAGCGTAAGCAGGAGGGACTCGTATTAGTAACGAAATGATTACGGTTATAAAAATGGTCCGTTGTTGGTGTGGTGTGGAGGAGAAGGGGAATCAAGTCGCATCTTGGAACGCACGCTTCTTCTCGAAAATATTGTTGTTGGCGCTGTTATTGTGATCGTTTTCGGAATACCTGCTGCTTGGGGAGAACGGCAATCGCGACAGACAGAAGCTGCAAGCATTAGGCAACAGTCGCAGGTGGTGGGCATGCAGAAAACACATCGGTTGCTACAAAGACATGAAGCTGAGGCGATTGCCTGTTCCCTCCTTATCTGTTCGACTCACTGACGACTTTTCTCTTGGCGCCAAACGAGACTTATGAAGAGAGCTTGCAAAGACTTTCATGTAAAATAGGCCCAAGTTTTCGTAATGCGTCACCCGGACTGAGTTGTCCCCCAGATGCGCCCGTCAACTTTTCGAGCAGCTCCTTCTGCCTAGGAAGAGAAAATTTAATGCTTAAAAAACTCAAAACTACGCCGATTCCCCCTCCGCACGGCCCATACCATTAAAAGCAAATCTACGAAGATGTACAACTTTGTCTTATAATCGGATGCAGGACAAACAAACTTCAGTTTTCAGTCATGTCGTCCTCAACCGGAAACTTCTGAAAAGTGAATCTGATTTTGAGAAATTGCCGGCCTGAGCACATTTTAATAAAAACATGGACTGCGGTACTCATTTCAAAACGGACCAGATGTGAAAAGACAATCTGGAAGAGGAAGATTCTTTGAAATTTCAGACGAGACTTTGTTTTGTTGGTTATTTCAGTCACAAACTTCCCCAGAAAGTATGGGGGCCTACTTGACAGGGGATCAAAACAATGTACGTTAGATTCAATTAGTTATTGGAGAATCTTTGTTGAAGTTTTGTGATCTCTAACGGTTCAATGGAGGTATAGGATTGAGATAATTGAATACTCTGCTGTGTTGAATTGTAAGTTCAATACTTGGAGTAGGTGCCTCTCCACAGCACATCCGATCACACAATATAATTAATCAATACTGCATCTTCAGGTGTGTTTGTATAGACAAAAACTTCGATTGATTTCATCAATCAACTTCACATTTTCAACACATATTCATTGAAGTACTAGCTTGCAGGTAACCCCAGGAAGTACTGAATAATAGGGTATGGTATAAATAATATCCGTAATCAGAGAAGTCTAGCCTGTAACGAATGAAGATGAAAACAGTAATTGGCTAGTATTGAAACTTGTAAAATTCCACGTAAAGTAGAATCACATGAATTCATGGAGTAGTTCTTTCCCCAGATTTATTCATAATAGAAAACGAAGTTAATGTTAGCGATATGATGACAGATTTCATGGCATTTATAAAAATGTTTAGTTGATAGAGCATATTATTCTTACATGCATCTTGATTAGATTATCGATATTTCTAACCTTTATAGATGACGAAGACTATGCTTGAATATAATGGCAAGACAAAACAAGTATTTGATATTGTGAAGGCGGTGGAGTGGGGTTGACCAGCTGGAGTTGATGTTGCCGTAATAATTAGAGGCAAGAGCTGGAAGTGAGCAGCAGTCGGACACTCGACACCTGGGGCCCTCAGGGCCTGGGGACGGGAACCTCGCGAAGCCGGGAGCCGAGGAATGCGGCCCCAACCCCGACTGACCGCAGGGGGCACACTCTCCCCTTCCCCCACCGATCACCCACCACCCGCTGACACTGACAAGGCTTACTTATTCTCGAGTAATTGATCTACAAGCTTCTGTGAGAATTTTAGGATGCAACTTACTATTTTGCCATTCAAAACTGTTATCAGAATATTATTATTATTATTGTGCCAACCTATCCTCACTGTCTTGTATACTATACCTATCTACTTACTCTACCCTGAGATCTAAGGCATTTCATAGATAGAATTTGAAATTTTATTGTTTAGGACTGCTGTTGATAAACACGTAATCAGGAGTGATTGAAGTTTGAGTCATATATATATATATATATATATATATATATATATATAATATATATATATATATATATATATATATATATATCATTCTGGAACCTGAGGGTGAAAATATGATTTATAAAATAAGTTAACTCAGTATAACCAGAATTTCAGATGGAAAATAGAATAGGCTTGGGCCTATTGATTCCTTCTAGTATGCATTGTAGGTCATTTATAATAATTGATCGTCTTCAATTGAGTATGAAAATCATCAATTCACACTAATATTCATTGTTACAATACCCTCCAGAACTCGACTTGAGGCCCATTTGCAACGCTGATTTAGGTTTACCAGTAGATAATATGATCGAATTTATTATGATGTGTTTCATTCGGGGTTTAAACAAACAGTTAATCAAGTTTTGATCTAATAATATAGATCAAATCAGTCAATGGTGGTATTATAATCAGTAATAATATGATTTCTAAGCAACCTAGAATAATTTTAAATTTCTCATTTTCATGCTGCAGAGATTAATAATTTTTCAACTCAACAAATCAACTTCAATCGTTCAACCTGATTGATTGAATAGTACTGATTGGAAGGAGTCGCACTATTTGACTTATCATTTGATTTTAGTTAATTCAGTGAGTAATTCATAGAATTTCATGCTTCCTAAAATACCTTGAACTGAATGGGATAATCTGAAAGTTGTAAGACATAATAATTTCAGGTGAATAGTTCTGTAGTTGAAATTTTAAATATCAAGGTCAACGTGATTAATAATTATCAGCGATGTCTTGTTAATTGTTGAGCTCGAAGAACGAGAAAGGTCAGTAGTATAAACAAGATAACTTGATTATTATCAGATGAAGTACAGATATTTCGAGTGAGTTATTACTCATTTTTGTTTGTGAAAGGTTTACAATAGATATACCAAGGATTGATAATACTTTGATACCGATTATATTTCATTGTATCACCTCAATTCTGTGTAATCGAGCTAAAAATAATAATCAAACCAAGAGTTTTTTTTAGTTTTTGATTAGATTAAAATTTAAAAATAAATGAAACAATTATAATGATAAGGTACTTATGGCTCATGCATACTTTTAAAATACCATGAGGAATGAATTATATCAATCTGATTTCTTAGGGGTTGTAAAATTTCTTCACTTATATTTTATCTCTTGTAACTTGTATTCCAATTCATATATATTATGGAAATTTGCTTCCTGATTTCTCTGATAATAAATAATGACTATCCCACATAATATCAATGTGCTTAATTCATGCAGATAATTCACACCGAAATTCTCGTTCGAATTAATCAGCATGATGAGAATAAAATCCTTTTTTAAATCATGTAATTTACCTGTTCATTGGTCATTGAATTTGGTGATTCAGACCTGATAGTCGATTCCATAAAAATCACCACGAGACTGAAAATTGTTACATTGCTAATGCGTAGAAGTATTTGTAGACTACTGTTTTTGTTTTCTCAGAGCTGACCTAATTCATTGTTAAAGTGAATCGTCTCTGGGGAATTCATTCAAATGTTAAACGGAGATTGTCTATTGAGAAAGTTTTTCAATTAGAGGTCGACCTTCGAATTATATTGGGTCAATATTTATACTTGGATCATATAATTCTTTTCTGAAGGTGTGAATTGTAAATTTTGGTTCGTGAAGGAATAACTTGGTACAATAAATTATTAGAAAAATTACAACAATATTCAATCTTCATTTCTCATGAAATAGCCTAATGGAAATTATAAATGAAAAACTATCAAGATTTCTTATCTTATTAGAAGAAATTATAATAAGAGAGCAAAAATAATAGAACAATATTTTAAAATGCAAGATTGAATGATGAATTCCATCGTAGTTGTTTGTTAGCTTGACGTTAGAGGTCTTGAGCCATAGAAATATTTTGAATTTTTGAATATTGGAAAATATATTCATGAAGCTGGAAGTTTCAAGTTCTTAGTGAGTTTCATTATTATCACCATCTTATTATATAATGTATTTGTACACAGTTTGAGAAGTCAAGTAGAGTGTTGCGTCTTGCATGTCACATGCCAGTTCTGCTAGATATAAGCGAAATTTCAAATGATTATTATGTTTGAGACCTCATTTCTTTCAAGTCATTGAATTCGCTTCAACGCACGTACAACTCCGTCTTCTGTTATCAAATGTTGTATGCAATTTTGCATAAAATTTAGTCTACTACACAGCTATTGATAAGTTGGTGGGCATATGCGTGAGTGAAGAGTCAGTGTACAGTGTACGAGCGTCAGCTTGCAGTCAAACACATCGCCTTTGTTTTGTGTGGCTTATGTTTGCGCAGTAAACTCGATTTACATAAAGCCAAGGAGAGCTATCGGTCACGAAGGGTGGTTGGTGACTGGCTTAATATGCAAACCGATCATCCCGTCGACTTGTGCAAACATCAACTTGTCACAAACAAAAGATCACTGTGACAGACCACAGTTGCCATGTCACTAACTACGACACATCATTTACATAATCAACATTTTGTTGTGATGTACATGTATTTAAATTATTAAGGGGTGCATCGAACATTGCAGGAGTGCATGACACTATCAGATGCGCTAGTGATAGAAGTTATGATCCAACCCTCTACCATTGAGGAAATTTAATATCAAATAATATATTTATCATTCTATGCCTGTAACCAGCAGCATTCTTAGCTGACAGGGTGTACCAAACCAAATGCTAACTCAATCCAGTTTAATTATTGTAGGCGATTGAACCACATTGAATTGAAAGCTTATTGTATAAAATAATGGGAGCAATTGGAGAGATATTATAGATATGGTTATTCTAGCATGTTAAAAGTAAGTAAAAAGACAACAACACTATTCACCTATTGCTAATGATAGAAATGAAAAACTGGAGTATATTTCACCTTCAAAATTGATTTAAAGAAGAGCTACGATAGAGTGAGAAAAATCAAGTGTGAGAAGCTCTTAAAACTGTAAGATTGGAGTTGCTAAGGAGCTCATAACTCGGTGATGCATTGGATCGCAGTAATAGTTATTGTTTGTATATCTAGAAATGTTTAACAAATATATCTTATAGGATTAGTGATACATTTGAACATTTCAACGTTGAAAAACCGTTAATCACTCTAAAAAAACAAATCTAAAATCATATTTAATTATGCAGACTATTACACTTATTTCAGAATTATTATTCAATTATTCATTCATTTATTCATAGACAAATATCGGGGCACCGAGCTTTGCTCGATATTTATTTATTTATTGATGAACAGAACTCAATTCTTTAAAATGATTGGGGGAGGACTAACAGGCACAGCCCAAAACTGTTTCTTTCCCGAATTTTGACTTATACACTATAAATATTCCAAAAGTAGGTTATGTTCCATACACTTGAATTCAGGTGAAATTTTCAGTCCAAATATTTGAAAACATGAAAGTTCTGATTTAGATTGTTTGCATACCAAATTGAATGACAAAATAACACTCACTAATCACTTAGAACTGTAAAATAATAATTAACTTTAAATATTATGATATATACTTACCATCTCATGTATCTCAGCTCAGCTCATCAGCTGATCTCCCACACAGGCACACGCGTCTTCTGTTAAAGTTTCTTCTACATTAATCTTCTTTCCTTTATGATTATTACATTACAATAGAGGATGTTTGATTGTTAGTGTGTGTGTGCATACGATTTTTCTACGTTGGAAAATCTATTGTCATTCTCATTTTTCACAAACTTTTTCTAAAATATTTTGAAAATTAATAATGTAATAACATTATATTGATAATATAATACAGAAAATTATCATTGAAATGCATTAAAAAACAACTATGAATAGAGGATAGTGTAGTAGTCGTTCATTGCATCACTGTGGGCATCGGGCAACAAATTATTCACCAGTTCGCCATTCGATAGTATAGTAAGATTAGGTAAGATAGTAAGATAGGTAAGATAGTGAGTAAAGAATAGGGTGAGAAATTAGAAAATGTTTTAATTTGTTGTTCTCATGTTCTGGCTTTTATATACTGGACTAGTTTATGAACTCTCATGATAAAGAACTCTTTTTAATGATTTCTGACGTTATCATATCTAGCTGTTCAAACGTTAAGGTTTCCCCAATAAGATGGTTTTCTAAAAAGGGTGATCACTTCTTGATTATTTCAAGTCTTTGAGAGCATCACTTCTGATGGAAACTTCTCAGAGATTGATTCAAAAATGAATTATGCGTGTGATACTCTGATTGAATTGATAAGACTCTTACAAAAGGTTTCATTTGTCTTGGAAACCATTCCTATTTCACCAGACAAACAACAAAGGCAGGCAGAGGAAGATGAGAGCTGTTGACGAGATCGCAGATCGGAATGTGACGCGTGGGCTCCTCCAAGTTTCCCATGGCTGGGTTGGCGCGTACCGTACATCATCATAGGCGGCAAATTGACACAGAGACGTTCAGTTCTTTATCCGGGCAGTGCGAGACGAATGTGAACTATTGGTAACGAATAGAGATAGCGTTCCTGAGGACTCTTCGCGATGTCTATGTGTGAATGCAATGGGCGTATGGTGTGTGTGAGAGAAAGAGAAAGATTGACGAGGGAAGAGAAAAGAGGTGCGTGTATGCAAAGAAGTAATCGGCACATAGCACCGCACCGCAAAACAACAGAGATGCCGACTCTTGAATACAAACTATTTATGTTGCCGTTTATTGCCGGCTTCTCAGGTGTACGTATCGGTGTGCGACCGATGATTTGTTCGTAGTTCATATATTTTGTAGTCCCGCACCTTCCTTCGTCGCATATCCGTGCATCCATCATCCATCGTGCAACTTCTTCGCTTTTCTGCCTGCGCCACTCTACCATCACAACCTCCTCGCTTCCTGTCAAGACCGCTGCAATACCATTGTAATGACTACTGCGCCTCCTTTCAAATATCGTTTCCATAGAGCCATCTCGTCAAAACTTTAACGGACATTCTTCTGACTCATCTTGAGGTTCACACTTTCTTCTTTTTCATTGTCCTCTTCTTTTTTCTATTTTTTTAGACTTCTTCCTCCTGATTTTCCTTCAAACTATGCTTCTGCTCTGAGCCATTCTCACATTATTGTTAACATTCAATTGATTTCTTTTCTTCTTATTATCTGCATTTCCCCTGTTTCAATCGCCCTGTGTCAATAAGAGAAGTTTGAGGATCGAGGGATTACTATAATGAAATCATCTCATGAAAACAAGATAAGGACAGTGGAAATGAAGTGCCGTAGAAAAACTGTTGGAAAGACAAGAAGGAATAGAGTAAGGAATACTAGAATAAGGGAAGAAGTTGGTATGGGAGATGTCAGTGAAAGGATAGAAATGAGACAGTTGGGCTAGTATGGACATGTGCAGCGTATGGGTGATAATTGCAAAACAAAACAGTATGTTAATGTGAGAGTGCAAGGAGGGAGAGAAGTGCAAGGTATGAGGATCGGATTGAGGAGATTGGACGAAGAAGGAAGAAGAAATACTGTTCCAGAGATGAAGAGAATGGCGTTGGATAGGGAATCATGGAGGAAATGGACTGAGGCTACCCCAACGCTTTAGAGGTTCACTGGGGAGAGGAAAAGAAGAAGAAGAAGAAGAAGAAGATTTAAAATTTCTTTTTTTTAAATATTATTTAAAAAGTGTAAAATATATTTGAAATCTCAATGATCATACTAAAAAAAGTGGATGAGCAGCAATCCTCTATTGAAGATTGAAGCTGTAATGTTTCTGATTCAAACAATCGATCCATTCATCTCATTTATAAGAATTGAATGTAACGTTCATACTTACATCTTTTATGGGTTACTATAAATATCAAGGGCTACGTTTCATCTAAATAGTATTGATAGTTTAAAAAAGTAAGAAGAGTGTTTTTAAGAGAGTAAAAGGTACTTATAAATAATAGCCTACTATATTAGTTTTATTTCCATTTCATATTATGCTGCAAATTACAGTTTTGCAGATGGACCGCATTGAGCTGGACAAACATTTGAGCAAACAATAGCCGCAGCGATGAATCATAAAAGTATTCGAGAGTGAAGGTAATTTATCAGGAAGATTACGATGAGTAAAATGGAGCTACGGCTGTCTCGAATTGCACTGATTGTTTTCCTCGTTCAATAGTTGTCCTAATGGGGGAGGATGGTCTACCGTTGAAAAATGCTATTTAAAAAGGATTTGGTGAGCTTAAAGGAGACAGGGATTGCCGGTCATTAGATAGACATCGCATCCCTTAACTGAGGAGGGGAAGGCCATCGGATCGTATAAATACAGTGACCCCAATTCCCTTGAGTTATGCCCCGTGAAATGCGGACTGCATCGGAGATAATCCTATCAAAATAAGCTTCTTTATGGTGGCGGCGGCGATGGCTGGCTGCAGCCAATGGATTGGTCACCCACTTCCATTGTCCACCCGGCTCTCGTGCCACACACCACAGTAGCTCCATTCATATTGAATTTCATACTCATATCAAAATACTTACTATCTTCTCTTATTGAAGTTTGATGTATTAGTGAGTTTTAGAATCAATTCTTGTTTAAAGAAATTTCAGAAATTGAATTAAAGAAAACTAAATATATTAAATAAAATTAATATTATGAGTACATTTCTTATTCTACTACATAAAATAGAGACAATCCTTTCTTATTGTACCTATCTGACTTTATGTAGACTTTTATGTAGATAGTTTGTTCTCTGAGGATGTCCACATAGCCTCTGGGATTTTGCATGGATAAACTAGAAGGAATTATTTTGGTGAAAGATGGATGGTTGAGTTTTGTTTCAAACAACCGGAATGAGGATTTTGTGTATATTGAAATTAAATATATTTAATCACAGTATCACACATGGACTTCAATAGGATCTTGAAATTTTACTTCCACATAGATTATTACTTTCCTTGCCATATTACCATAGGTAAGGAAAGTATTGCTTTCCAAAAAAAATTAAGGTACCCCAATTTCTAAATTTCTATACGTTTCAAGGTCCCCTGAGTCCAAAAAAGTGGTTTTTGGGTATTGGTCTGTATGTATGTATGTGTGTGTGTGTGTGTGTGTGTGTGTGGTGTGTGTGTGTGTGTGTGTGTGTTGTGTGTGGTGTGTGTGTGTGTGTGTGTGTGTGTGTGTGTGTGTGTGTGTGTGTGTGTGTGTGTGTGTGTGTGTGTGTGTGTGTGTGTGTATGAGTGTATGTGCGTCTATGTACACGATATCTCATCTCCCAATTAATGGAATGACTTGAAATTTGGGACGTAAGTTCCTTACAATATAAGGATCCGACACGAACAATTTCGATCAACTGCGATTCAATATGGCGGCTAAAATGGCGAAAATGTTGTCAAAAACAGGGCTTTCGCGATTTTCTCAAAAACGGCTCCAACGATTTTGATTAAAGTTATACCTGAAATAGTCATTGATAAGCTCTATCAACTGCCACAAGTCTAATATCTGTAAAAATTTCAGGAGCACCGCTCCATCTATGCAAAGTTTAATTTTAGATTCTCAATTATCAGGCTTCAGATACAATTTAAACAAAAAAAATCGAGTGGAAAAGATTGAGCATGAGAATCTCTACAATTATTGTTCAGTAACATTTTCACCTAAAATTAAAAATAAGCTCGAAATTCGAGAAAATGTGATTATCCAATTGCAAACTGTTGGCAAATGTTGATTCTATTAAATGATTCACTATGAAGAGATAGCAGACCTCGTGTGTCTGCTATTGCCCTGTCACCAGCTGGCTTTGAATAGCAGACTTGAGATGCGCGGGAACACTAGCGTCAGGTGATCAATTTTCATAACGGCAAGGAAAGTTATGTGAGTGGGCTACACCAGATTTTTGTGCTATGGTTTAATAAGATTGATCATAAAATAACATATGGATCATCAAAAAAATAGATTCAGTTATTTATTATTACCACCTACATTAGAATATGACAACTGGACAAGAAGTATTTCTGCGAAATACCCTTGAAGACGTTGTTACTCCATATTGAAGATGTGGGACTACTGAAACGTAGGCCAACATGTGTAAATTTTTTGCTATAATGCTCCTTTGGGGCCGATGGAGGAGGAATATTGCACAAATAACTGAGTAACTAACTCGAGTAAACTGCAAGTAAATTTCAGTGAGCTGTGAGCTGTTAGTGAGCATCAGAAAACTGGTAGTGAGCTTGAGTGAGAGGTCAGGTCACTGCAAAAAAGTTAAGAAATTTCATCAAAAACAATGTTGAAGTTTCTAAATAGGAAGTATTGAACCACGATGGTAATAAATGAATTATAGAGACATTCTGATCAAAACACATTGTGTAAATATTGATTGACCTAATTTTAGAAAATTAAAAACTTCAAAAAGATTAAGAGTAAGAGAGACCTTAAACAGAACTAATCTACGGAGCTCATAGAATACTCTGTTGTTGATTTCGAATTATCATACAATATCCCAGTATTGGAGTGTTTGAAATAGTATTCAGCGATTTCAGTCACAATTGAGTTTTCTGAATGGGGGAATTTCTTGTTTAGAGTTACCTTCCGAGTAAGTATGAAACAAGTTTTGGAAAGATAGATTCAATTTACTTGACTATTGAACAATAAACAATGATTAACGAAAATGCAAAATGTTGGAGTGTACAAGAAAGTATTGTGTTACTGAGTGTTATCTCTATTTTCACTTCTTCATCGGTTCTTCCGCTCTATAAATCCATTCGAGTTGTAGGAAAGCCATAGCTCATATTCAATGAGTTGGAGTGGGAAAACAAGTAGACGTGTTCTGCATATTCTATTTGATAATTCAAGGCATGAATGCCCTTTCTATAGAATAATACAAACTTAACAGAGCTGTGAAATGTTATATCGAGCATGAACAATTATCATTAGTTTCACCTTAGCAACGAGTGAGTACTATAATTATTGGTCTGTTTGAAAGAATGCTCAGACTGGGTACGTAAGAATTAGCCATCGTAATTTCTCATATAAAAGGCAGGAAAGGCGTGCGAATGACAGGATCCGTCTTATATTCTAATTATCAACAGTTTGAATGTAAATTAAATAGTAATAACCATTTCTCCATCTCAGCCGCTCTCTTTTCATACTTCAGTTTGGTACTTCAGTACTTAGACTATGTGAAGCCTATTACTATTTTCAATAAGTTATATACGCTTTTAGCCTAGTAACATTAGTTGTGATTCCAAGAATGGATTTGATCATTCAATATCATGTCAGACTCAATATCGTATAACTTTTTGAGACAATTGAGCGAAGAAATACATGGTGATATTTTAATTGGACAATATAATAATAAAATAAGGTGAAAGATATATCTGAAAGAGATAGAGATGATTCAGATGATACCCTTCTATTATAACCTTTCCTTCACCCTTTTATTTACCCCTATTATACTCCTTTCCTTTACAGGGCTACTAAAATTATTGATACATAATAAAAGTAAAGAATTATGGCTCTAATGAGTTGTAACTAGCCGTGATTTCTTGAAATACAAAAATGGTTCTTCATAACTTTTATTGTGCATCAATTGAGATATAATATAATATTATGTTCTACTGGAAAATAATGTTATTTAATCTAACAGCAGGTAGGGAATGCATAAATAGTTCAAGACAGAAATGTTATCCAATTCAAATCAACTCGTTTATTGCAAAAAATATATAGTACAAATAATCATTTTAAATAACATAATTGTGCTATACGTCGGCAAAAGAAAACTTGTACGCCGACGTGGAGTCTTGACATAACTTAATATTAATCACTTGTACACACTTTATACACTAATTAACTTTATAAACACATAAGATCTACGAAAATACAATTAGAAGGAAATATTATTAAACCTTTATTTAAACTAATTATTTTTTTTGTTTATTTATTTGGACAAAAAACAAGTGAGCTACAAAGATATACATTATAACAATAAGTTTTTTGTAAGGCGATCTAGTGCAGCAGTACAGCAATCAAGTAAAATAGAAAAATGTCTTTGAATTATTTGAGCAGTCTGCAGGAAGAGAGCTGAGAAACACCTACTTTTCGTTTCATTTCCTTGAAAAAATATTACTTTTAAACACTGCTTATTAACAAAAACACATACTTCCTGATTCGGCACTAATGACTCAATAAATAATCTGCAGATTTTCAAGTTCCATGTGAGGAAGAACATCTGGAAACCATTTCAGAAATACAATTTGAAATGAATAGCACAAGTGAAACGGAAATCAAATGCTTGATTGCGGTTCTTCAATATTGGCGTGTTCAATTGATCGAGAATCGTTTAATGCATGTTTCAGTTTCACTTGGTTGCCTAGGATTTCACTAGGAAAGAGGAGGAAATCATCGATGTGGAAAATGAGCGAATGAAGAGACGATGAGCTGACACGAATCAATTGACCCAACCTGATGCTCTTGAATGAAATCTAATACTCACACATCTCAATGTGAACGCGCTCTCAATGAGATTTTGAAATGATGTTGAGAAGTTTGTTAGTTGGTAATGATGATGTCAGATCTTGAATGAGCACACTTTGGCAGGGGCAAGCCTTGATTATCGATTATACATTAGAGCCATTGGTAAGTAAGAATTTGCATGTTGAATGATAATAATCTTGACAAAGCGTTTAGTCGCGCCACGCGTAATAGTTAGGCAAAGCTGATTGGACCTTTGGGAAATTTGAATCGCAGCACAGAAGACGATCCACTTCCTCCTCTTTTTCGGATGCCTACTTTTTTCGATAATAAAAAAGCCAGAGCACGAACGAAGAATTTTTTCGGACTGGTGAACAGGTCGAGTGACTTGATTACTCTATTCGTCCGATAAGTCTCTCGGTTTAATCCGCACGATCACCCTTTTCCGAGATGCTAAAAGCCTGTTTTCATGACGCCAGTTGTCCTTCTCACGACTCAA
Organism: Nilaparvata lugens; assembly: GCF_014356525.2. NCBI lineage: Eukaryota > Metazoa > Arthropoda > Insecta > Hemiptera > Delphacidae > Nilaparvata > Nilaparvata lugens. The sequence continues at coordinate 61,163,373 of NC_052506.1, read as the reverse complement.
CCCCAGCAGCACGATATTATGAACGATTGAGTCTCTCTTTCTAACGCACCTCTCCCTCCACCCATCTTGAAGGCTAGCAATTAGCTCTAACGCCACCAAATAATGATGTCATCCTCACTTTGAGGGCCTACTCTTTCCCTTGTAATTGGATATACTTATCTTCATGGAACAATACATAAAATTACTTGACTCGATGGGACTTACTTCATCATTCATTAACAGAATATTTCCAGAGATTTCTATAATATGGTTCTCACAGAAATATTAAGTCTTAATATAGTAATATGTTATTGTATTACGAACTATTTGACAATACTTAATTACATCATAGCGGAGTATTTAAAATCTGCCAATGAGAGGAGATATTTAAATTTTATGTAAATTAAAAAAGTCGGAAGTATTGTTGAGAGAGAATAGGGGAAGACCAACAGCCTACTTGCTTGCCAGAGGTCACCAGGAACACCCACCAATTATGAGAGCATTAGACTGAATCCCTTATTGTACATTAATTAATTTTTGTGAAAGTTTAAGTTTTGATTGATGTATTTAAAAATTATATTCTTTCAACTCAGTGATGTCGCTGTATGACGTGAGTTATTAAATTAAATATTCCCATTGCAGAGGACGACAGCAGCCCACCAGAAAAGGCTTAGGACACAAGAGACGAATCCAAGCCATCATCAAAATTTGTGAAAAATCTACACGTGAGTTCATAATTATATAAGAGGATCCTCAGTGCTACGAATTAATAGAATTTTCATAAAGCTAGCTCGTCAAGGGTATAACTTAAAAATCAAGCTTGATTTAGACTTAATTGCACAAGTAATATCAATAAGGAAAAAGTCATATTTAAAATAGGCCTATATATATATATATGTGAGAATTAAATGCTAAATTATATATTACTATTTGAAATTATTGAATATGCTCAGTTAATGTACATAAATATCAGTATATTATTTGCATAATAAGATTTATAGAAGCTCAAGTTCACAAGATAAATTATTTATCTAATTTCCACTGACTGCCGAACCTATGACTTGAGATTTTATATATAAAGTATAAAATATTATATAATTATTTTATATTATTGAAAATTTGAATTATGAAATTCTAATTTGATGAGCAGAAGCGAGTCAAATAATCGAGCTATAGAAATCTGTAAAATGTATGCTGATACAAAAATCATGAAAATTGATAATTGATGCTATTGAGCAGAATAAGAATTTCAATTCAGGGAGCTGTGATATTTTTCTTGAGTATTTTCCCATATTGATTTGCATTTATTATTTCATACATTATTTTTTGCTCGTTGATTTTATTGTAATTATATATTTATTGATTGAATGGTGTTCTTTTCATTTTTAATCCTGTCTTCTTGCATGACCAATCTTGTACTAGTATTTTTTATTATCATATTGACAAATTAGTAAAATTATCAACCAACTGTATTCTTCATCGAATAAGTTGGATAAATCAGCGATATACAGTACCAATCATTAAATCTTCAGAAATAATACATTCTCAAGATTTATTTAAATGGTTCAACTCATTCAATGAAATCAAATTGATTGAAATACAGAGTCTTAGTATTAAGTCGAAGCAGTATTACAGCCTCTCCAACATCTATTATTGCGGAACTAGTCAATGCAGCGGTAAAAATTACCGATTGACAGATCAGCAGCAGTTTGCAGTGGCAGATAGCAGAATTTGGTATAAGAGCTGGTAAGAATCATATGCTATTTTTATTTCAGCAGGTGTCAAATTGTCATAAATATTAAAATATCTCATGCTCTACCGACAGACAGCCAGCTGGGCATATGTAGGTCAAATACGGCTTTACAGTGGGTACTAATGAGTAAGAGGGATGATGATGAGAGATGACAACTACTTTTTAAGTAGTCTGGACCGACGGCTTATCGATCGTCTCCTCCGAAAGACGGAGGACATGCGTAATATGGGTATTACTGAATGATATTGAAAAAAGGATTTTTTGCTTCGAAATATTATGTCTTTGTAAACTACGACTAAAGAGAATTCCAACAAGCCAAAAAAAACACCCAGAATGTCCTATGATTGGCTGAAAATTAGCTATTGATGAGAATTATCCAATCAGAGGACATTCTGGGTGTCGTGTTAGCCAATCTCGTCAGTGGCCAGATTCCAAATAATTTACTGGAAACCAGCTCTATATTATTAAGCACTGGCCACACCAACGTCTGCTAGAGGTAGCGAGCTCGCTCCCGCGGTAGTAGTTTGGTTTTGTTTTTGTTTTGATGAGTGTGGTTCTCTAGTAGCATGCGCTACCGAAGGCGAACTTTTAAAACTCGCTTTCCATGTTATTCAATTGTGCAGGCCAGACCGAGCTCGCTATTTCAGCGGTAGTACCACCAGCAGACGTTTCAAAAGTTCGCCTGGCACGGCGAAGTGAAACCACCGCCGAGGTACTCCCTCTGCGGGAGCGAGCTCGGTGTGGCTTGCTCAATTCAATAACATGGAAAGCGAGTTTTTTAACTTCGCTACTGCCGCGGGAGCGAGTTTGGTGTAGCCTGGGCTTCACTTTGTACGTTGTAACACAAAATAAGGAAAGACTCTAGTTCTTTACTCAGTTGTCCATGTGGTTCTAGCTTACTATATGTAAGTACACCAGAGAGCTGCATCAAACTGTACTTCTGTAACTTACTATTCAATGTTGATTAAGTCTCCAGATGGGTAAAGTAATGAATATCTTAATGAACAATGTTTCTCCGTCAACATCTTAATCATAATAATTGAAAGTATGCTACCGAATGATTCACACCTGGCCTGACTGGATGTTCTGGCAGCTTGACCATGAAGATTGTATGCAGTACTTGCTGACATTCTTGCCTTGCTTATGGGCATGTGTTTGATAGTGACTTTGGTAATAATGTGGGAAAGAGGCTGTCGCCACTTGGGAGCTCCCGCGGCGATGGAACACCCGTCCATGTCACTGGCATTTCATCAGCGTGAGCCAACAATAACCTACTAATGCTTGTCTGCATCACATTCTTCCCCCTAGGAACACGTAACTGCCTCCCAGCCTCGTCATCCTTCCCCATGTCAGAATTTCAACTTGATGCATCCGAAATTCCGCCGCGCTTATCCGACGGGCAATCACATCTTTCGTCTGAGACTGTGGGGCGTCTTCCACCCGCCTATCTGATTCTAACCTGATGAAAAAATACTTGGAATAAAAACATACCATCCATTATAATCTCCATCATTTGTATCCTCTTGCAGGAGATTCATTTAAACTCATTGAAAGAGAGAGAATAAGAGAATATCCAGCTAACAAATAGTTCTCGCCAACGGTGGGCGATCACCATAGAATAGATGATTCTGATCATTCACAACACAATAGTTCACCATTGACCATTCAAAACATAATAGCCTGCCCAAACATTTTTTATCGTGAAAGATGTACATAATTCTTTTAGAATTACTTACTATCCTTGCATCTTCCCATAACACCTGAAGTTTGGTCCACAAAAAGACATGAATAAGAAAATAAAATGTTTGCTTATCTAGTCAGCCACTGCTTCTCTGGAAACGAGTGACGTTATTTACTGGTATAGATAGAAGGACGATATAAGTATAATGTGAATAATATTAGGCTTTATTGGATCACTTTATTCATTCAAACCACTACATGTATATTTAAATCATCAAAGTAATTAAAATATTAATCTATTAAATGAATTCTGAAATGTATGGAATTACCTAATAATCATGAATAGCACAGATACCAAACATACATTGTTCAATTCAGCTAGACCATGCGTCAAAGTTGATTGTTTTCATTTGAATCCTAGATTCTTTCTGATTTGTAAAAGCGTTTGGAACGCAAATCAAAATATCAACTCAAACGTCGCTATCATGCTATACTAAGGTCTTCTGACCAAATCACTCAATAATGTCTTAGAACAATGTCGTAAATCTTATTTTGGTAAAAACAGTCCAATGATGAAGTATGATGGTTATATTCACAAATATATATGAGTATGAGCGGAGAAGAGAGGAGCGGAGGCTCTTCTACATTCTCCATATAGATGAATATTTCTAGTTCTGAACACAAAATACCATTCAAATATTACGCACAGTACCACGCTAATTAAGCTAATAAAGCTATATTACTCCCAACTCAGCCCTTTAACCGCCGTCGAGCTGACACTTTTATTTTATTTATTGTTTTTTTTCCTATCTTTAGTTTTAAAATTTATTATTAAAATAAACTCTCTTATTATTCTTTCAAATTTATTTATTATTCATAGTTTGTAATTTATTTTATTATTGCTAGTGTTTGCCCTCTGTCTGATAATTTGCGACTCCTCCCTGCACACGGACAAATCATCCAGGCAGGGAGAATTTATTCATGTAATTTATAACACTTATATGTAATGTTTTATGAATAAACCAATTTGAATATAACAGTGCAAAAACGTGATAGGCTATATTTTCGAAACAATTCTAGTTACGAATGATAAATCAAGTTTTGTTATCGCCAAACATTTGTTGACTACTACAAAAATAATATGTTCTCAATAGAATACGTGAACCAATATTCATCTAAATAGTTAGCACCTGTTGCAAATAGCCGAATACGGTTCTTTCTACAGGAGACTAAATTCAGTATCTTCAAATTGATACTTGACAATAATGAATTCTTTCAGACAGTCTTTCTTATATTCCCTTCTAGTGATGAATGGAAGCTTTAGTGGTATTTTCCGAATTTACCGCAAGTTATTAATCTGCAGTGACGGTTACAGATTATGACGCCAACATAATATGCTGATTGGAACTGTTTACATATGCTTTCCACAGAGGCTTTGTTCATTAAAGTTGTTTGGCGTTTGAAATATACAAAGCATGAATGATGCATGAAGCGTTCAAAATTCGAACGTAGGCGGCAGAGCAGACGAAGTCCAGCTGGGAGCTGGGAGCTGGAAGCTGCAACGCGCAGCGCAGCGCACTGCTGGAGTTGAGACTTGAGCCTTGAGTGACTGATTGCTGCTGACAAAAGCACCCTGTCTCACCGCCTCAAAATATGGCCATAATGGATTGATTGTTTGATTGCTGTATAAAGGGTTGCTGCTCCATCAGTGGTAATATCGAATCATTAAAGTGGGACTCGAAATGTGATAGTCCAATTTCGTATAGTCGTCAATAAGTCAGCCAGCTATGGAACTACCGGATCTTTCCTACAACGGAAACTTGACTACAGTAATACAATATACTCGAATTCATATGACACTATGACTCGTGAATTGAGAATACTAAAATATTCTTAAACTGTAGGCCTAATAGCAACTGTGTAGATTGGAGTAACTCTTGTACACTACAGGTATGTACAGTCTTGGCCAATGAAGTATAAATACATTGAAATAGCTGTCACACATTTATTTTTAACGCAACTTGATGTTTTTCTTCCAGTGTGTACCTTAAATTTTTCATGCAAAATAGGCAAAATAGTCACAAGGTGATAGGTTCGGTAACTGAAGATTCCACTCCACATTTCCACGCAACGAGATGAGGCGTCTAGGGAAGATTTGCCTTGGAACTCCATAATTCTCTCGATGAATGACATGTTGGGACTAATATTGATAGTCCATCTCCTCAATTGTGACAGAAAAAAAATCACGATGCATTGTTAGATGCTGTTAATTGACATTGAGTTTTTCTCGAAAAAGTAAGGGCCAATATTGAAGTTTTAACGAATGCCTCACCAATTATGAGGCAGAATGTCAAAGTCAATTATTTGCCATTGATACAAGAACAGCAATAAATTAAAAGTGGAATACCTTAATTTCTCACAACCAAGGTTCTCTCCATTGTAAATACGGCATTGCTACGATAAAAACGGATGCCATTTTACAGTTGAATATTGGAATGACATCATTTGAGGTATATAATAGACAAAAAATTGAGTTTATTAAAAAATTAGTATGTAACTGCTATTTTTAATCCCTTACACTTCATTGCCTATATAATAGATTCTAATTTTTGAGGTGTACTTGCTGGTGTTGCGGGTACATTATTGAAAAACTGAAGATGATTATCGATTAGAAAAATCGTTGAAACCAGTTTGTCCAGTAATTCGCTTATCCTCCATGACCACGGTATCAACAAAACTGTTTTAATTGCATATAGAGCAGACGGAGTCTGCTATATTATATTATACGTAATATCATTCTATGCTTATGTATAATAAATGATTATGATTAGCATTTTTCCTCCGCATGTCGTCTGCTGTATACATTATTGAAGGGAATACCTTCTAAGCTATTGGATGTATCATGATTGAATATATCCTATCAAGTAATAAGCTATATATATCCTATTAAGCTATTGGCGGTCTTATGATCGAATATATCGTATCAATCCATTGCTGTAATTCCACGAGATTTTTCTTGAAATGTTAGTCTTTCTGATCTTATAAAAAAGAAATCACAAAACTATATGATTTGAATTTTATTTAAAAAAAACACTTTACGATTTGGAAATAATATTTCATGCATGGTAGAGACTTTATATAAGTATACAATATTATTATTGGAATGTGTATCTATAATATAAAATGAATAAATATTTCGAGAGAAGAGAATAAGAAACGCCCATATGGACCTGTTTTTGGGTCGTATAAGTCTATAGTGGGGTCCACGTTATAATGGCAGTGGATGAAGATAGAAGGATAGCGATGCCGATTCTCTGCATTAATTAATTATATTTCTACACTGTCAAAAACATAATTGGCATGGTTGTGGACCTAGAAAAAGATAGTACCACCGAGTTTGTCGAATAATAGACAAGGATAGCAAAACCAAAGTTCATTAAATACTGTCATTATAACGTGGACCTCACTATAGAAGTATTTGCAATACTGAGAATTCTATTAAAGTGGTCGATCCAATTGACAACTGTTCAAAACGTTAAAACAGAGAACCAAGGTAAATACACATAATTCAGTATTCGTTTAAAACTATCAACGTTAAAAAAGTGGCAAAAGTGTTACCGCTGTATTTTATAATCCCACTATAATTAATTTCCACATTCGCTATATATATTCGCATGCTTACAAAATATTGTATTTCAAACGCAGCTAGTCATTTACAGTCATCCAATTACACCAAACATAGCCATCAAAACCGTAATCAATATTGCAGCTGAGTTCATTTTAAATTCAGACCGATTCTCACCATAAATGGCACTTCATTATTTCTTGATGTAAGTCCAGTTTTCAACAAGCCTGGGATAAAGTTTGATTGATCGTTCCGGTTATTATTATTTGCCAGGCTACTTGGATTACGATACTAGTTCGACCACCTTATTAGTCTGCTTCAGATGAAATGACATCGTACTTTTGAAAATCGACAATTCAAATTCAGGTCTTTTTCGCCTCGTGCGGGAAGTTGAGAATGCCGTTTTCCTTTTTATGGTCACCAGCTGTTAGATGTAGCTGATGTTAATGTAGACTCTCGCAGTCGAACTCAGCATAACAATACAGCATTATCCTGATCCAAGTAATAGTTGGTCAACATTGTAAATAGTACTTATTTTCTATGCTAATAACTATGAACGATCGAAAATGATGACAGACTACACGCTTGAGGCTTGATAGTGTTTTAAGAATAATTGGGCAATATGCACATCGTCCAATTGTCGAATATTTCTTATAATGGAGAGTGAAATTGACTGTCCATTTGGAAAAAATGTAAAATAGGAATGAGCATAAGAGGAAAATGTGGATAGAAGCAACTAATGTTAGTGATTCTAATGCATGATAGTAAAATTATTTGTCACTTGCCTTAGCTTGACTGGGAAAATTCTTGAAACATTTTGCAATTGAAGACTTAGTTGATTGTAGGTTTCTTAATTTTGAATAATTGTAGAACGAGATTTATTCGACTACCGGTACTATTGATTAAAATAACGGGTTTTTTACAAATAAAGTACCAGAAAATGTGTAATTCCATCACAAACAAACATAGATTCACATGCAGGAGTTTAAAGTAGTATCACTTGATAATTATTTTACTTCGTGATATTCAACTCAACCTAAATGATGGGTTAATCATTCATCATTGTTGATTAATAACCGTTGTTGATGATTTGTGGAACCAGGTCACAAACTGAACTATACCATCTCATGATATTTGGAAATTAAAAATTTTTAGCTTATTGATTCCATAAAAAACGAGTTTTCGAAATGTTTGACGTTTTTCAAAGCTTCTCCTGGAAAAAGTAAAAAGAGCAAGCTATGATAAGAATAAGACGGGGAAAATTATGGCTGCGTGAAGAATAAATAATAATTTCACAAAAAATAGAACTTCCTGACATCCCATTTCGAGTATCAATGCTGTCAAAATTAAATCAGACTTGTTTTTAGGCATAGCTGATTCCTTATGAAAAATAAGACAGTTAATAACCGTTTAATCTTTTGACGAGTGGAGAATAACTATGTTGGCTAGTCACAGTGATCTTTCGACAACTGGGCTGAGCTGACTAAAAATAGTAGGTCTGCGATTGCAGTTCCCAGCAGCTTGTCAGCTCAAGAGTTGAGTGTTGAGAGGAAGGCGAGGAGATTAGTGAACAGCTTCTTGGAACGCGCCTACACCGAGCGGGGATATTTCTGATTCTTTTGTTGAGCAGTCTGAAAAGCATGACCAAAGATTAAACGATCCTCTTGAAGGGATACTCCGCGAGCCGGCTTTCATTATCTGGCTGGGTTCTTTGAAGAAAACAGGCTCAGGTGTAGCTGCTTTTTGATATGCTCAACAGCCGAGAATAATTTTTCTGTTAGACTGAAACCACCTTTCCTGCACACAGAGTGTACCGAACATAACTTCAAACAAAATTTATTTCTGTTCTCTCTGACATGCCAATTCATTCGAGCATGCGTTCTGTTTCTCACAGCTATCTCCGTCATTTAATGATCATTTTCAATAAGTTCAACGCCATTTTAGTTTCACTCGTAATGCACTCCAATAAAAATAGTCCTATTTAGGTTTACAGCCTATCATAAGATGTCTTATATTTATTATTATGTCTTCAACCAATTTTATAACTCAGGGTGCACTCAAGTGGCAACTAAATAATGACATCCGTTAGATGTTTTTGTTAATCATGTTGGAGCAATGGAATGAGTAGTACATTATGTTTTACTCTATACTCTACAATATTTGCGAAAAAGTCAAAGCTGCGACGTGATAATCGATTGCCGTCTTGTCTTTAAAAATAAAAAACTTCAGAAGATGAATCACATCGAGCTTTAAAGACCATTACATACTGATTTGAACTTGTCATATCCTCTACTACTTATTTATAAGCTACTTCTATGATCTATGCTGCAACTGCAAATGCTGACAAGTTTTAAAACTGGGATACGATTTAAGTTATAATGATTGTAGTAGGAAGGTTGAATTATTCAATCATAGCATAGCCTACGTGATTCTTACAATAATAATTGCGGATCAATTTATACTGCTGATCTACTTGGCTAGGCTGATGGAAGTGTAAACTGAGAAGTAGAAAAGAAAAATTAAATTTCATATTGAGCCATATTTTAACAAAGCAAAACTATTCTCTCGAGTGTATCAATAGTACTCTTATAGTACTGTATCAAAGATAATTTCATTCGATTCAATGTGGTGTGTAGTTTCCGAAGACATAGGACTTCAACTATTTTGAATGAACATTGCGTATTGTATTCAAGAATTATTGTTAAGCTCGAACCTGTTCGGGAGGCAGGGAGTCATTTAGCTGCACAGACGTTGCACCTAGGGAAGTAGTTGACGAAATTTGAAGCCGAAAGCTTTATTAACAGCTCAATCAGAATTAGAAGTGAAGCGAAGGGCTGGTTTGTCAGGTCAGGGCGACGGCGAGAGAAACATCGATGGCTTAGGAAGAATTACAGGCGACCGAGGAGAAGTACGAAAATTGTCAGTTACGTAGGATAAGTTGGGAAGCGAGGAGCCAAGGCCGCAGACTCTCTCAATCCCCCTGTAATTGCTGCGGATTCAAGACTAATTTCGGCTTTGCGGCCGCGCCAACGGGAGACGGGCTCAAGCACGGCGACACTTTTTTAATAGGATTTCCTTATAACGACACCTGCTCGAATTTTCAGGACAGGAGAAACCGCTGTGGCATGGCGAGCAAAGGGATTCAAGTCTTTCCCAAGCAGATTCTCGAGATGGGAAAGTAAAGAAGGTGGGATTTGCTGGAATTTTTCTTCGCTGAAAAATGGCTTGTCCTGGCTTTCTTTTGACAACAAACGAGCTTGTGCACTGCACAACCATACAAGCTGGCCTTTTTTCAGAGGATGGAACTTCTAGAAGCCCCATTTAAATGAACGTCTCAAACTCGCTCTGCTTACCGAGATGATGTATAGACCTGAGTTAGCTGCAAAATATATTCTCCCAATATTGCTTATCAATATGATTTTCTCATTTTTTCGAATCCACAAGGAATAAATCCTTCCGTAAGTCTCATGTAGCCTTGCATTGACATATTTTTTCAAAAATTACTTATAGCAGGCTGTAGGAGCTGTTGTGATTTATCATTTTTAGAAAATTCGTACATTTCAAAAGAGACAGTACGAGCATGTCTCTTATTCGAACTGAAACGCTAACTTTTTAGAACTTATTCAATATGATTCCATTTGCATTTGAAGCTTTTGAGTTTTCCTATGCATGGATATTTGTTCACGCTAATTAAAGTATGCCTCATCATGTTCATGTAGAGTTAACAAATCTATCTAAATCTCAATTGAAACTCAACTTACAGAGACAAAATATGAATACTTCAAGTCGGATTTGAAAGTTTCCAATATTTGTTCAAAACTTCTAAACATGTCTTGTCTGAGATGTAATAGAAATTATAATCACAGATGTGGTTTAAATTTGATAAAATTAGACAGAAGAGGAATTATGGGGTCTTGTTATAAGCTTCCCGACTCTGTTGCTGACTTGAAACACGTATCATCCCTTCCATATTATTCCTCCTGGATTTGTAGCTGAGCATACTTTCTAAGTATGGATTAGATTTCTGATTGCAGATTAAAATAACCATCTCAAGTGATCACCAACTTGTGGAATGTGGAATTTTTTATGAAAAGTTCACTTTATTGGAGCAGTTCAAGTAAAATGCTCAGAGCTTTAGTAATTAAAATGTGTTATTTGGAGCGACAGGATGATTTGGATCATGCTAAGAAATTTATCTGGATTCTCTCCATAATATAATTGTAACAATCCAGATCATTTTTAATTCTACCTTTAAAATGAGCGGAGAGCGATTTTGATGCTATTTATACTAATCTTCACATGAAGCTACATTCGAAAGATGACGAACTTGAGAAGAATGATATATGTAGAACGAGGAGATCCTGATCATTGTGTCAAAAGTTATGAGTGTTTGAAATTTTGATCTTTGAGGTGTCCTTATAAGCGCCTTCCCATTAAGAAATCCTGAAATGAAGTGCGTCTAAGGGGTGATTCTGACAGAGCATAATGCTTGTGTAATAAATATGATCAAAAATTTTGGGTTGATCAGTTGGAAAGACCTCGAAAGTTATAAATAGAATTTGTATTGCTGAAGGACATGGTTTTCTATTTCCGCTAATACTCCCCCTCCTTCTACACTGAATTACAGAATTTCTGAGGAATCTTGTACAGAATTAAATTGTACTTTCACATAATATGTAATTTTTCATCATCAATCAATGATGCTCCAAGTTGTACAGTATAAAAAGTTGTAAAGGATAAAAGTAGTGAGTTTCCAGAATTTTCAAAAAAAACTTAGAAAATACCCATTTTTTGAAAATCTGTAGCTGTAAAACCAAAAATCGTAGAATCCTGCGAAACCACTTATTTCATTAAAGATTCTATTGTATTAATTTTTTAGAGAATTATTTTTTCCGAAAAAATGTTTTTTTCAGAATACAATGGAAACTTGAAAAAAGTCCCAAAATTTGATTTTTTAGGGGAGAAGCAGCCCTCTGGAAGTGCCAGAAAATTTCAGATTCGAATTCAGCGCCCCAAATCTATATAAATAAGAATCTGGTGTGGCGCACTCACACAAATTTCCTTGCCGTTATGAAAATTGATCACCTGACGCTAGTGTTCACGCGCATCTCAAGTCTACTTATAAACAAAGTTCTGAGCCAGCTGGTGACAGGACAATAACGCTGGAGACATACGAGGTCTGCTATCTCTTCAAAGTGAATCATTTAATAGAATCAACAGTTGCCAACAGTTTGCAATTGTATAATCACATTTTCTCGAATTTCGTGCTTATTTTCAATTTAAGGTGAAAATGTTACTGAACATTAATTGTAGAGATTTTCATGCTCAATCTTTTCCACTCAAAATTTTTTGTTTAAATTGTATCTGAAGTCTGATAATAAAGAATCTAGAATCAAACTTTGCATAGATTGGGCGGAGCTCCTGAAATTTTTACAGATATGTGACTTGTAACAGTTGATAGAGCTTATCAACGACTATTTCAGGAATTATATATCTAAGGTCCTTATATTGTAAGGACCTTTAGTTCCAAATTTCAAGTCATTCCGTTGAACACACACACACACACACACACACACACACACACACACACACACACACACACACACACACACACACACACACACACACACACACACACACACACACACACACATTATTTTCTTATTTTCTTACAATCTTAATTTTTTCGGAAAGCATTACTTTCCTTACCTATGGTAATAGGGCAAGGAAAGTAAAAATGGAGCCTCAAATTTTGACATTCAATAACTTTTCTATGTGTGCACCTAATCTGATGATTTTTTTTAGTTGTGTTCGTTATGTTCAGGACCAGGTTTATGGCCTATCAAATTTATAATTCGAATTCAGGACACTTTCCTACGGTCCTTCAAAGTTCACATGTAATCCTTATGGTAGAAGATTTGTGATCTGACCACACACAGAAATAAAAATCAGCTGTTAGCAATAACCATCGGTAGATAGTGTGTGCTGCTCCATAACCGCCATGTATTTTATTCTAAACGCCCCGATTCCTTGCTCATTGAACTGTCAGCCTCATTCTCAAACGAGAATAATTTAGGGGAATAAAATAATGACGATTGGCGGCTACATATTTAAAACTACAATCATACTATTGTATTTTATTGTTTTCAGAGTACATTTTCTATCAGTCATAACACACATCCAGCTTAGAACAGACTACAGGACAGTGGCATCATATATTATTAATAATATAGGCAAGAAATATGGAAAAGTATACATTGATGAGGGGCTAATGATGCATGTGGGTTACATTGGCTTTATTGCAGAATAAAGTGGAGCACTGAAAATAATAGTTGTGGGTGACTCTAACCAGATTCCATACATAGAGAGATCACAAGTAGTTACCAAGTGGAACAAAATTTCATATTTCTGTGAGCCGGAAGAATATATAACAGTAACTAAGCGGTGTCCAGTGGATGTATGTTTTGCACTTCAATCATTCTACCCAGGAATCAGCACAAAGATCAATACTTCCAACTTTCAAAAACGGAAAAACTCATCAGCTTAAGGAAGATACTCTAATCCTTACATTTACACAAAAGGAGAAGAAAATTCTCACTGATCGCATGAAGGAATATAAGTCCCAAAGAATTAACACAATTCACGAAGCGCAGGGGCTCACATCAAAGGATATAGTGTTAGTGAGGATTAACACAGGAGACAATAAAATTTATAACAGTGTACCACAGGCTATTGTCGCAATATCCAGGCATACAGAAAGCTTCAGATATCTCACAACAGGCTACAATGATACAGTACAGGATATTATTGATAGAGTGAAGGACAGGACAGAAAAATAGCTTTTGGTATGGAACAGAAAAAACTTAGAACGAGAAGCCAATACGAAACATTGTAAAATTGATGAATTATCTGGTAGAAGAGCTTGACTCAGAAGTTATAAATGATATTGCAACTCTGGATCCTAAATAATTATGTGTTTGATTGCTTGGAACAGTTCAACCTGAGAATAATTATTAATTTCAATATCAGAAGTTACAACAAGAATGTTGACGAGTTCCTGATCCAATTAGAGGACTTACAGTGTTACTTTGATGTAATTGTATTAACAGAATGCTGCATTTCTTGCAATACAACTCCACGCATTATAAGTAACTACAATCTATATGCAACAGAGAAGAATCATCTGCAGAATGATGGAGTTATTGTATACATTAAAACTGATATTAACGTTGAAGTTGAGGAGCCAGAAATTCGACACGCCAACTGTTTGTATCTCCGCCTCGAAACTCAAGGAAGTATATTTGTCATTACTGCAATATATACCAACCCAGATTTGACAGAATTCATCAACGGTATGGGACATCTGTTCGAGGGATCAAGTCAACATTCCCATGTAGTTGTAGGAGACTTCAATATTAACACCATAGAACCAAACAAGCATCGTTAACTGCATGATTATGAGAACTTACTCAGTGAATTTGGTTTTGCTCACTGTATTAAACAGCCTACTCGCGTCCACGACAACACCGCTACATGCTTGGATCACATTTTAGCGAATTTCAAAAAAGACCTGATGCCAATAGTTTTTCAAAACTCAATAACAGACCACTACATCACTATTTTAGGAATAAGAAGCAACAAAGATATTGATAATGCAGAGAAGAAGCAAAACAGAGAAGTCTTCAACAAAGTCAAGTTTTCATCACTGCTTGTGGAAGAAACATGGGACTCCATTCACATGCAGGATACTACTGAAGGCGCATTGAAAGAGTTTGTCACTATAATGAATAAGCACGTGATAGAATGTAAGAAAGCTTACTTCGTTCCACATAGAAAGAAGAAAATCAAGCCATGGATATCATTGAGAATAATAACATTAATAAGGAGAAGAGATAAACTTCACAAACAATGATAATACAGAAATAGAAATAATACATCAAATTTGCAACTACACCAATATTACAGGAAATTCAGAAACCTATTAACTAGAGTTATAGAAGAAGCAAAAAAACGATATTTTTCCCACATGTTTGTAAACTCAAACATGTAAACTTAAAGCAGACATGGAAGGTGATATGTGAAATAACTGAAGTTCAGAGACCAATAACAGAAATCAAAAAAACTGGATGTACAAGGAAGAAAATTGAAACTGGGAGAGAATGATGAAGACATTGCAAAAGTTTTCAACGAATTCTTCAAAAATATTGGATCTCAACTGGCACAAAATATATTAAACAATCAACAACCTGCAGACGAACCCACAGTTACAAACACTAGAGTATGTGAGACAATATTTTTCACACCTGTAGATAAAGAAGAAATGATAAAAAAATCAGCAGTCTCAAATCAGACAGCGCACCAGGCCCAGATAACTTCAGACCAGAGCTCTTCAAACAGAACAGTAAAGCTCTTGCTAGACCATTAACACTGATTGCCAATAAAATCCTAGGAGAAGGTTTTATTCCTCAGTGTTTGAAGGAAGCTATTATATGCCCAATTTTTAAAGCAGGGGACAAAAAAATTTGAACTGTTATAGACCAATATCACTTTTAAATATATTAGCAAACATTTTTGAGAAATGTATCAAATCAAGACTTATTAACATCCTTGAAAAGAAACATATATTATCACCAAATCAATATGGCTTTGAACCAAACTGTCGTACCAATGATGCAATCCACAATGTCATTTCACAAATAACTGAGAAAATCAACTGTGAGGAGAAACCACTGGCAATTTTCCTGGACCTGAAAAAAGCATTTGATACTGTGTCACATGATATTCTGCTGGAGAGACTCTACAACTATGGAATCAGAGGAGTGGCATGGGATCTATTTAAAAGCTACTTGTCAAACTAGACCCAGAGTGTCAGAGTCAATGGACAAAGGAGCAGCAAGCTCAAAGTAACGGAGCAAAGTAATATGGAGTAAAGCAAGGTACAGTCCTTGGTTCAACACTCTTCTTGATATCAATCCTCTGTGCAGTATGAAAATTGAAGGCAATATCACCTTTGCAGATGACACAGTTCTTTTGTTTTCAGGACCAACGTGGCCAGTAGCATGGAGTAAAGCTGAAACTGGATTACAGAAAATCTCACATTGGCTAAATCAGAATCTGCTCACTCTTAATGATTAGACCCACTTTCTAACTTTCTCAACATGGACAGCCCACAGAAAACCTTCTAACAGTCAACTTTTCCAACACCACGGCATTCACTATCCACAGAAAACCAACAATAAAATACCTCGGTATTATACTAGATTCTTTTCTACGCTGGGATCATCATAAAGATTGCCTCTGCAAGAATTTGAGTAAAATAATATTCAAGTTCAAAATGCTGAGAACAATATTATAGACGAGAAGGGCATGAAGATGGTCTACTATTCCTTAGTTCAGTCTTTGCTTACCTATGGAATTGTAGGATGGGGAGGAACAAACTATGTTCACCTCGACCCCCTTATAAAAGTGAAAAAAAAACAAATAATCAAAATAATCAAGCAGAAGCCACCTCGTTATCCATCAGACCAGCTCTACAATGAGTTTGGTGTGATGGACGCGAGACAACTCTACTCCCTAGAGATTATTTGCAGACTGCACAAGAACCCAGAAAGCTTTCAAAACAGAAACCACTGTCATAACACAAGAAATAGAAGCCTACTTATCACGAACGTGGCTAGGAAGGCAACATACCAACGACACTTCAACCAACTAGCACCAAAACTCCACAATTTACTTCCTGTACACATCAAGATAATAGAAAACTCAAGAAAATTTAAATGCGCCGTTAAAAACTGGATCACAACAACTGGAATACATAATATAGAAAACATAGTTCCGAACAATATGTAAACTCACTTACCCAATGTAATTGCACCCCCACTCTAAATTTAATTGTATTACTACTACACTTCCTCTAGAACATGGGTTTTCCATAGTTGAGTAGGTTAATTTCCGAAAAAATGCTATTTATTTATGTTTGTAGTAAATTTAATATATTGTTTTTTTGAATATTATGTACATTTCATTGATAAGATTGTTTATTTGTATATTAATGGAAAAATAATTTATTTGTATTGTATTTTATTGCATTGTATTTTCCTTTGTGTAAATTATTGTGAAATTCGATCACTTTTCGTCAAAGTCGTCAAAACAGCTGTTCCACAGATGAAATATCTCGACTATGTTTTCTTTTCAATGAACTGCTCTACCTACCTACCTCATGCACGAGAAAGAGGTTACAAAGTCCATTTCTCAAGGATGGGGTGGACCAAAGTTAGTAGACAGAAGGCTGGTCACTCATCTATAGTATTTTAGTTGCAATGCAATTGGAGTGGGGGAACTGCATCCAGTAGTACGTAGGCTGTAGTACTGAGTAGGCAGAATATCGCATTCTTGAAAATCATAAGGCTACGTATAGTCAAATTATACCCAAAAATTTTCTGACATGCAAGCTTTCTGTTTCTGCTATACAATCAAATCATTTAAATAATACAAGAATTTTGCCATATAAAAGGAAAACCCCACCTTCTAACCTTCCCTTTCAAACCCTCTAGGTCGTGTTTATATTTGCTCGATACCAGAATTTGTGCTCAGTTCACTTATATGAATGAAATTCATCGGATTTATCGAGATCGGTTTATCAGTTTATTGCAATGCATTGGTTTATCAAGATTTGATATCTGTCAATCTGAAATTATAATAGTATAACGTTGACTACTAACGTTTTCCCAGCTTATTAACTTTCTCGTGTCACGTTTTTAGATTCTTGAAAAACTTCCAACTTCATTTTATTTAAACAAGTTGAATGAGCTTGAAATATCCAACAACATCATTAGAATCGGTGATTCATTCGCTATAAGTATGGATCATTTTTAAGTTCTAGGTCAATCTTGAGGCTTGAGGGGATTAAACGACGATGTATTTGAAGATACAGTGAATAAACTGTATGCTCATTGTGGTTACTCTATCACATTTTTACTACACGTGACGTCACGCTGGCGTTCCCCCCACAACTTTAAATCTTACACCTGTGAGTGATCAACCTTCTGTCTACTAACGTTGAGGGTGGACCCCCTGCTAGTTTCCCAGGAAGTAGTTGATAGACTATTGATGAATAACTAACTATACAGGGTATACAGGGTATGAATTTGGAAAAAAAGGGTTAAGTCATTAGGGTACCTTAATTTTTTTGGAAAGCAATACTTTCCTTACCTATGGTAATCGGGCAAGGAAAGTAAAAAAATGACTGTTATGTGTGTAACCATCCAGCAGTATGGCCTCAGGTTAGACTTACATGCTCTAAAGACATTGCTTTGGTTCTGTCTAATTGCTTTGGTGTTTAGAATTAATTGATTTTCAGTAAATTATTTATTCTGTAGTTGGAAAATTATCTATGTAAATAAAATCCATTAAAATTTATAATCACAATAGATAATAATGATTAATAGCATCTAAAGTTACCAGCTGTACACTAAGCTAAACTAAGCTAAACATTAGTGTTATCATCATATGCATAATAATACAATAATATAATTGATTGGAGTAAATAAAAGCGTTTGGTTCTTTTTGATAGCATGTTTGAAGTTTTGTAAGCCCATATTATATTGAAATGGAAAATATTGAACAGTGCTTCTTGAAAGCTGCAAAATGCCGCATCTCTCCTTCTCAGGTGTGCATCCAGTTAATGTTTTGTCATAAGATGCATAAACTATTTGGCGGTACGAAGTTCGCCGGGCCAGCTAGATTACTGTGATCTATATAAATAAAAATCGAGCCTCAAATTTTGATATTAAAAACTTTTTTATGTGTTTATCGAATTTGATTGTTCTTTTTGGTTGTGTACGTTATGTTCAGGACCAGGTTTATGGCCTAACAAATTTATAATCCGACTTCAGGACTCTTTCCTACGGTCCTTCATAGTTTTCATGTAATCTTTATGGGAGAAGATTTTTGTGAACTGGCCACACACAGAAATAAAAATCAGCTGTTATAATCATTTGCGTCATTCAACAGCCGTCGATAGATATGTTTTTAATTTTATTTCTACTGATTCACACAATTTTAATTCTTAAGGTGCTTACAGATATATGCGCCGCGATCATGAGCAATTCACTTCTAATCAGCTAATGCCAAGCTTTTTATATCTGTATCTTTCCGTTTCTGTAAAAATACAGATATAATCAGCTGTTTAAAAGTGAATTGCTCATGTTCGCGGCGCGTATATCTGTATGCACCTTTAATAATTCCTCGGTACAAACGACGTCCTAACTTGGGTCGTAGAACTCGAAATGCTGTAAATTTAGAACGGGAAAATCAGCTGCAAGGAGATATTCCCAGTAAGCTGCATTCAACTTCAACTAAAAATTAGGGATGGGTATCGATACATCGATGTTTAAAAACATCGATGTTTCAACATCAAACATCGATGTTTTTAACATCGATGTTTACTGTTCGATGTTTTTCACTTATCGATGGTTTTACCTAGACATCGGTCATCCGATGTTTTTCCCAACTAAAAAGTAAAAACAATTCTAATTTTTTAATTTGATACAAGTTTTTTTGTTTGAAGAGGATTATCTTGAGAGAAATAAGCAATAGTAACAGAATTACAATCATTATCTCTATCATTTTTAGTGTAGTATTCTGTTTAGTGTTTTTTGTGAATATAGATCACTCTTGTGAAAGATCTCGCATAAGTTTTGATTTCCTGCAGATTGCTATTTTTATTTTTCAATCAGGCTCTCTGTATTTTTATGTGAGACTGTTGGATACATTACTTCTGTGGCCCGTGTCAAGGTTAGATAGTTAGTTATTTAGAATTGAATAAGAGGTCGGATTCTTCGTTTCTTAGGAAGAAAGAGTTTTTTCTTACTACAATTATTTCCTCAACATGTGTTTAACACTAATTAATCTAGCTCTGGAAAAGAGGTCCTCGTATTGTAAGGAGTGCAGATATCCATATAAAAAACTTAATCCATTTTCATTTCCTAAAAAATCTATCAGGTATTGAATGAATACGATATGAGTATCAATGATTGCTAAAATTAGCTTAGGGTGAAATTTCAAGACCGAATCCTGAAGGAGGTTTCAGACTAAACCATGAAGATGACAAATCTTGTGAACTAGAGTTGATGTATCTTTCTAGTCACAACCTGACTTCAATTATTCGAAAGACTGTTACTTGAATACCACAAGTCCAAAATTGCTGTGATTCCAGTTAGTAACTGTTGAAATATTGAACAATAGCTCCAGATAAAATTGTAGTCACTTTAGAAGCTCTTTTTGTGCTCTACAATCTGAGATCAGGTATAGCGATCTATCTCATATTCCAGGTACACCTGACAACAATGCTCCTTGTATTGTGAAAGACACCTAATTTTCAGCTTCAAGCATCATCACCAACTACATTGTCCTCACATTGATATTTCGCACAACGACATAAGTTCTTGAGATTATGTTCTATGAGAATCACCCGTAAGATACACTTCATTTCAGTATTTCCCAGTGGAGAGGCGCGCTCAAGGACACCTCAAGGATCAAAGTTTCAAACACATAACTTTTGACACAATGCTCAGGTTTCATCGTACTACACTTCATCCTTCTCGGTTCGTCACGGCGGCTCAAAATCATGCATAATAAGTCAAATACGGTCGAAAAATGGGAAATTTATAGTTGACTGTACTTAAGCCCATATTCCAATACACAGAAAATGACCAATTTCTATATTCAAAGTTGCATGTCTTGTGAAATACTTCTGATAAAATTTCCAAATCTAGTGAGAATGTGAAAATTGTCCCCCTCTACCCACTCCAATAAATAATACTTTCGATTCCAAAACAATTTGGAAGTTAAGATTTTAAAAATGGCGATTTCAGTTTTTACATTTTTTTCGTAATTTTACTGTTGATCAAGAGTTTCTAAAATGAGTCTGATACATCATAGAAACTTACGATTGATTACAAATTGTAGATAAATTCATCCTCTACCAGCTCAGTTGCCTAAAATCCATCTTGAATCACTTTTCGTTATCATAGAACTGCCAAAACCGTTAATATGAGAAAAATATCTACAGTTTCCGGATTTTTTTCAACAATCAAATCTCACTTTACGAACATATTTTTTCATGAATTGTTTACAGCAGATGAAATAGAAAATTCTATTGTAGCCTACATTTCAAGATCATGTAATAATTTTTATAATAAGGGGTTACCGAGATACATAGCTTTGAATATAGAAATTGTCCATTTCTTATGTATTGAATATGAATAAGTACCTACACTCAACAATAAATTTTCTATTTCTTGACCGAATTTGACTGTTGATGCATGATTTTGAACCGCCTTGGCGAGCCGAGAAGAATGAAGTTAAGATTATGTTATAAGATTATTAATAAGTACGATGAAATCTGAGCATTGTGTCAAAAGTAAATTATAAGTGTTTGAAATTTTGATCCTTGAGGTGTCCTTAAGCGTTGCTCTACTAGGAAATACTGAAATTAAGTGCATCTAACGGGTGATTCTTACCCATGAACTTATGCCATTGTGCGAAATATCAATGTGAGGACAAAGTAGATGGTGATGATGGTTGAAGCTGAAAATTAGGGTTTTTCCACAATACAAGGAGCATTGTTGTCAGGTGTACCTGGAAATCTATATGACATAGAGCGCTCTACCTGATCTCAGATAGTATAGCACAAAAATTCGCCTAGAGGGATTTTGAAATATACATCTAAATTGTAACAATCGGAAGATATATTTGATTAAAAACTAAAATTCATCAAAATTGATTTTTTTCTTCAAATTTTACTCATTTTTGAAAAATTATAACAAAATACTCATTGGAGATAGAGAGTGATCTCATTTTTTTCAGAATTATATAATCTGGGAGAGATTTGGCAGAAATAGCTGAAAACTGGAAAATGAGCTGAAAATACGAGGTTTTTGGGCTATCTTGTATCTAGCACAAGGAAATCTTGCATGAAGAAATTGGTTCTGGACTTCTCTTATGTACCCAAATAATATATTAAAAAATCAGAACTACAATATAAATTGCAAGCATACCACCTTTTTTATGTCTATATTGACTGGACTAATAGTATCATCCATAAAAACGTAGGGCGATAAACGATGTTTAAAAACATCGATGTTCAAAAAACATCGATGTTTACTGTTCGATGTTTTTCACTTATCGATGTTAGGATGAAAAAAACATCGATGTTTTGTCTTTCGATACCCATCCCTACTAAAAATACAAACTGCTGCACAACTAACTAAGTACATAGGAAGTCCATATTGAGATATAAATGTAAATACTGATTGTTGGATAATTTTCATAGAAATATAGCTCATCTAATTAAGCTAAAGGTGCATTTTCGTTTGCGCATGAATTTCCGCAGTCGACGACGACAAGCATTGTTGACATTCATATTATCCAAATTTCAAGTGTGCTGAAACAGCTGATCAAATAACTTTTCATTATCTGTCTTTATTACTAAAGAATGAAATATTTCTAATAATGTAACATATTGCCATTTGAAAGTTGTCACGTTATTTTTTATAGTTAAATAACGATTAGCCTCCTGCTTGGCATCAGTCGGTAGAGCATGAAATATTTTACTAATTATAATAATCAAGGTCGTGGTTTTTTATAAGATATAGTCTCACTTTAGTACGACATGTTCTTGTCATCATACATATTTGGGCTCATACAGGAGCTTATAGAAATAATACTGATAATTTATTAAAAAAAATATATATGGTACTTATTGTCAAAATATCGGCCTCACGTTGAAGCGTCATGTGTCAAGTTCTGCTCCTGGGGGGGGCATGAACATGCACTAAAATTGGTAATTATAAACTCTTACCAATTAAACCAAAACTATAATCATAAACCATGGGCAATATTCCTCAACGTTTAATGCCCCACTGTTTTGTTCCGTAGAAAGAAGAGGACGCAAAATGAATAAGTGTTTATGATTAGAATAGTCTGATTAAATAAGATAATTAAACGGTTGTAATATTTGAGGTTATGATTCAATGATAGATATTTGTAGGTTAGATCGGTTGATGTTTGTTCAATCGAATTGTCGATATCACTTAAGTCGATGTATTGAAACAGAATGACTAATGATGACTAATGACTAGATGGGACAGATTGAAAAAGTTAATTTGCACAACAGAGGGTTTGTCGGTCTACAAAGGTAGCCGAAGTAAGGGACCTGAATTTCTAACTTAATGTGGTAGGTGGCTATAATATAGTGAGGTGGAATTAAATTCACTTTAATAATAAAATACAGTGCAACTTGAATCTGCTGAAAATAAATCCTGTTGTCACTATGATCAGACAGAGATAGTAACTTTGGAGTGAACCTTTTCTCCAAGTGATGACCAATATATCCAGAATCCAATACTTGTGCCGTAATTTGGAAAGATATTAGACCGTATGAAACAACAGGTAGAATGGCAAATCCATGCGAACCAGGTCTCTGATAAATACTATAGGTTATGTAGCGAAGTGCTGGACCAAAATAGTAAATATTTCGAGCACCGAGTTTAATTCTAACATTGTCTATACGATCTATTACCTCTCTTTTCAACGTTGATCGGCTGATGATGCAGGATTCACTTCACCTCGGTGTAGCAGGCCGGTGGGAGTCGATTTACTATTTGATTCTATGGGATACTCCCAATGACAGAATTTATTACTTGATAAGAAAAACGACCACCACTTACCACCAGAATAGATAATAGTCTAATGATAGATACTATACTCGCTACTGTCTGACTATTGCAAAACAGGACGTGTCCTGAATGATCAATGTGTGTCAGTCGAGAAAGAACGAATTTGGAGGTAAAATGAAGTAAATCCAGTTTAACAAAACGGTAAAATGGATATATTCTGATAGATAAACTGTTACAGCAAATATGGAATAAATTAATGAACAAATTATGTGAATAATACTTTTCAATAGATACAAAATAAATGTTGGTTGATAGTAGATTTGAATCTTTAATTTATAAATATTATATAGAAAGTTCGGTATTCTTCAATTAAACAAAATGAAATGGATAATAGCCCTTGGAAAGGGTCGTAAACTGAATTAGCTCAACAAGAAAAAACAAGTTAATATGAACTAGTGATTCAGAAAATAGAATAAATTAACAATTCAAATTATTCTCAGGGTGTGGTTTTGCCTAAGGGAAATAGACCTTTTAGCTAAGTACAGCGTGGATAGTTAAATGTATTTAATATTATAAAAATTAATTGTGATAAGTTTTTGTACCCTTAAAACTATAGTCATGACTTTTCTAACTGAACGAATTTATGCGCTGTACAATTTTCGCAGATTTATGGGGATCCCCTTTTATATTCGACAACTTACGTAGACTTTTGTTTCCGTTTTTTGGTTTTTCGAAATATATTCGGCCGTAAAATATATCGTTCCGGCTGGGTCCTTCCACGTGGCGAAAAATGTTGAACAGACTTCACTGATATAATTTAGGGGTTTATTTAAATGAAATTTAAAATCTTGATATCACAATTATTATAGGAACTTTGGAACAACTTTTTAAAAAAAACAGAAAACGAAGATTAAGTTACATGAAACAGAAATTAAGCTTTTAAACAATTAGGTACGTGGACTAGGTCTGCATCCTACCGATGATCCTTGCAAAATGGCCTCGAGTCTTCCTCTTCCAATTTTCACTTCAATTTCTTCTCCAAATTTTATCTTGCCAAATTTACATATTAATTCGGGATTGGTCCGATCCTGTGACGTAACCAATACGCCGAATGGGTGGTGTCACTGTGTCCAACTTTAAAGCTTTAATATGGTGAAATTCCTGGTTCGAAGTTGTTCCAAATTATTATATAGTTTTTTTTATAATTATAATAATACATAAATAATAGAATTTGTCTATGATGATATACTTTTAAATTGGTTTCAATGAACAGCTAATGATTATAAAACATAGACATGCTAGTATAAGATACAGTAGACAAGGATATATATGTTTATAACAATAACGAATAACATAATAAATAAATATTTCTTCCTATTTTTTTGTTTATATTGTTTTTTATACGCTAGTATATCGACCCTCAAACGTTATATATGGCTAAGCTAGTTTGTTCATATATTTTCAACAAGTATATTTTTCTTTGTAGTTTAAATAAATAAATATTCGGGCTTATTTGGCCTAGAAACGAAAGTATAAAATGAAAAATTTAATGATATATTATTTCTTTGATCGATGTTTAGCTGAGCTGCCTTCTCAATTTGCTACTTGTTAATGAGCTAGCCTTGGTTTGTTTCGGGGTTATGTTTACATTTTGAAACTAACCTTCAAATATAACTTTACCGTTCTAATCCATTGGCATATAAACATGTATGGTTTTTTCCACTGACTAATTTTTTGGAAGGCATACAATTACAGATTTATTTATTTCTTGCCTGGTAAGTTAGATAGCGATCGTCTATCGACCTCAGATAAGATTATATGTTTCTACGGTGATAGAAGCTATTCCGCTCTTGTACTAGCCTATGAACAAATTTATTTTGTATTTTGAGGGCTGTACGATCATTGGTACATCACATTATCCTATAGTATTGAGGAATAAAAATAAATCGCACACCATAAGCAATTTGATACATATATTAACAAATATTTCAAAAAATAAATCAGAGCAAAAAATATATAGAGCGACAAAAAATATATAATATAAGATAGAACAATAATCGAGATCAATAAAATATGACAGGCTAATACTATTCTTTAAATTTTATAGCACGAAACGTTACCATGTGCTTTCATTTTTATGATCATATGCATTCATTTGCATGTAGCTGCGATATCAGCTTGCTAATACCTGTCGACTTGGACAATTCCATTAAAAATAAATTCTAAAAACCAGCTTGATAAATTGACAACTAGTAATCCAAATATATATATATTAAATTCTATGGTATCTAATAGATTTCTTTGTAATGAATATATATTTTATCTCAGGGTGCGAGATTCGGCACCTGAAGGAATAAATAGAGCAATTCATCTAGTGAATCAGAGCTACAACAAACTATCGCAAATTATATTGCAGAAATTAATGATCATATGAATGTGTATTAACAGTCTAGATTTTATACTTCTTTGATTTATAGATCTTCGGATATGTAGATTGATTCGTTACTTTCTAATAAAATACCTTTAATACTACATTTACTTGCGCAAGTATTTTTTACCAAATTCTTAATTTATAAGAAAACCCTTTCGACGAGCTAGCTTTGATTCTTATGTAATTTCGAAGCACTGAGGGCGCCCTATCACTATTTCAATATTTTCCACTCACGTGTCGGAATTTTCTTATGAGCTGCTGATGTCGATCCAACTCCTGGTGGTCTTGGATTATTGTAGCCGGAGTCGTCTCTTCCAAGGGGTTACAAAATTATTTAAAAATGACTTTTGCTTTATAAGAGCATCACAAAGTCTTATAAGAAATTTAGTAATTCAATTTAACTTTAAGTTATTACAAGATATAGCAAGGTATTACGCTCTATCATTTTTAGTGACCTCTCATGGTGGCAGTTGGCAGGCGAGTGTTGTTCTCGTTTCTCAATTTTACAATTCTCATTTCCGATTTTCAAATTTGCATAAAATTTGAATATTTTGGTCCTCCGCCATTCAAGGCTCAAATAGACCGTGCTAAAATATTAAATTATTACTTATGTTATATATATAATAATTTCTTTGCCTTCGGGCCATATCCAAAACATAGACTATATAACAATTTTTTTATAAATTCTATTTATTTGTAGAAATATATACAAATATTTTTGAATCGGCTCACCATTGCCGCCTATCAATTGCCATTATTTGATTGGTGCATGCAAATTATTACAGTATTCATGCGCCCGGTAACCTCCTACTTCCTTAATACATTTAATTATTTTTATTGGGTTTTTAAATATGATCTCTACATGCTAAGTAATTTTTTATAGGTTATTATTTGTTTCATACCTCATAATAATTAGCCACGTGAGACCTTTAGTTCCTCAAATTACATACCGTTTTGCCACAATAAATTTCTGCCAAGGTGTTTGGTCAGATTCTACGTTGTATGGCTCGGTCGATCGTTAGGTCGCCGATCACTAAATCTTTATGCCTAACCTCAATTTTCAATATTTTATATAATATTATATATTAGCAAAAATTATTTCCATCCCTCTTAGGCTGTTGTACAGTTTAGCCAGGACGTCTGATATTATCTAATCTTTATGTTATCTCTTTGGCGATATTAGCCAATTACTTCACTTAGACCTATAAATATTTCAGCTAGGGATTTTTATTTATCAATCCAAATTAAATATGTTACAAAGTATAAAAAAGTATAAGCTCAACCTGCTCCATAAAAACATAATCTTTTACTTTCCTTGCCCTATTACCATAGGTAAGGAAAGTATTGCTTTCCAAAAAAATTTAAGGTACCCTAATTTAAATGTGTGTGTGTGTGTGTGTGTGTGTGTGTGTGTGTGTGTGTGTGTGTGTGTGTGTTGTGTGTGTGTGTGTGTGTGGTGTGTGTGTGTGTGTGTGTGTGTGTGTGTGTGTGTGTGTGTGTGTGTGTGTGTGTGTGTGTGCGTGTGTGTATACGATATCTCATCTCCCAATTAACGGAACGACTTGAAATTTGATACTTAAGGTTTTATACTATAAGGATCCGACACGAACAATTTCGATCAAATGCAATTCAAGATGGCGGCTAAAATGGCAAAAATTTTGTCAAAAACAGGGTTTTTCGCGATTTTCTCGAAAACGGCTCCAACGATTTCGATCAATTTTATACCTAAAATAGTCATTGATAAGCTCTATCAACTGCCACAAGTCTTATATCTGCAAAAATTTCAGGAGCTCCTCCTCATCTATGCAAAGTTTGATTTTAGATTCCCAATTATCAGGCTTCTGATACAATTTAAACAAAAAAATTCGTGAGGAAAAGATTGATCATAAAAATCTCTACAAATAATATTCAGTAACATTTTCACCTAAAATTGAAAATAAGCTCGAAATTGGAGAAAATGTGATTATCCAATTATTACAAACTGTTGGCAACTGTTGATTCTATTAAATGATTCACTATGAAGAGATAGCAGACCTGGTGTGTCTCCAGCATTATTGCCCTGTCACCAGCTGGCTCAAATCTTTGAATAGTAGACTTGAGATGCGCGTGTACACTAGCGTCAGGTGATCAATTTTCATAACGGCAAGAAAGTTGTGTGAGTTCAGTTCAGTTCAGTTCAGTCAGATCAGTTCGGTTCAGTTTCAGTTCTTCGCCACAGTCAATTGACCGGGGAATTGTCAAGTTTTATTATTTATCTCAATATCAAAATTTGATATAAATAAAAAAATATTTATTTATTTTTAATATAAATAATCTAATTGTCAAATCTTAATAGTTTATTTTCGCAAGTGCTGTAAAGTATGCTCCTCTGTGTATTCAGAAACTGCATAATATGGCCTTACAATCAAGTATTTTTTTAATTCTGAGACAAATAATTTTTTGCTCTCAATAGTTTTGAGATTTAGCGGGAGAAGGTTGAAGAATCGTGATCCCCTCCAGGTGCGCCACACCAGACTTTTAGGTTATGTAGACAGATTGAAATCCACCCAATCTGAGATTCTCTTCCTGTCGTGGTCAACGACGGCATTTACGCATAAAGGAAAACCCAGCTTTAGGCTAAACACACCTGAGGAGGCGCGGATTGGTGGTACAAAGTGTTGATCATATGGAGATTGCCTTATCTCACCGTTCCACGCCATGCTCGACTCAGTGTGTATGAGTTCTTCCATTTTAATCAATAAGCTAGAATCACCGGGATGTAGAATGCTGCATCGCGCCTCCTCAGGTGTGCATCCAGCTAAAGTTTGTCATGAGATGCATTAACTATTTGGCGGTACGAAGTTCGCCGGGCCAGCTAGTTACATATAAAACTGACGGGAAAAATTCTTTCGGGGCTGTTTCCTGAAAAATGACCATTTGACTGGTCTGATCTTTCAGAGCGAAAGAGAAAAACATAAAAAGAATGCTTAGATCTATCTCCGATAGACAGAACAATTTATTGTACGTAAAGTTACCAATACGAGCTATTCTTTGGAAAATGTATGAGAATGTATTTGAATCTATCTACATTCTGATGAAATTCCCTTGAAACAACTCATTTTCCATACAAATCTATTCTCATACATTTTCCAAAGAGAAGCTCGTATTGGTAACTTTACGTACAATAACTTTTTCTGAGGTACAGTACACCTATGTGAAGTGATTGCGTTTCTATAATAATCTTCTTAACTCAAGATTTTGCTTCGTTCAAATGCTTGGTTCGAGCAGCTCTTGAAGTTCACAATAAAATAATAAAAAGCAATACATCCACTTATTCCCGTTCTATGAGTTACTGGGAGAACATTTCAAATCCTATTATATGATTGAAAAAATATAAAAAATCACAGTAAGTCTATATGAGTGCCATTTTGTCATTTTATCGATAAGCTTGCAGTCTAGTGAGAGCTTTTTAAATTTGATTAGTGACTGCATCACCTGTGTGAATGGAATATATTGAAAATTGAAGACTTCTTTTATTATGGGCCTCCATTCATCTTTCACAATAAATATTATGAAATAGGACTGCAAACTAACGCATTTTTATGTAGAAGCTGATCACCTGGCTCCGGCTTACAAGTTACATTTAGTTAGTTTGGTGATTATGTTCTATGATTATCAATTCAATACAACTACTCTTCAATAAATTAATAATCAATAATTCTATATGAATTTAGTCAGGAATTTATTGCAGTAAGACTGGCGATTAAAGTGGAATAAATGAATTCGTAATTAATTGAAACAAGTTAGTAGGATACAATGGGGAGAAAGCGCAATGATTTATTATTGGTGTGACCTATAGACCCAACTTATTGGCCCAGCTTTGTGCTTCCTGTGCACTATTGTGTTTAATTTGAATTTATATTCACACTTTTGATTCCGCTGCAAAAATGGTACGCCACAAATGCAAGCATGTGGAGGAACAGGTAATATTCAGGTAATATTCGCGGTGGTGACCACTTGCAATTGAAAAAATAGAAACAAACCATGAAGTGTTCGATATTAATTAGTCTTGAATCGATTATGATTCAGAAAAATGGATGTATGATATCCTGTTGGAGGATTCCGTTCTCTTATTTCCATTCCGACGCCCAGTGCTTGAATTGTTACGTTGGAGGTGGTTCAATTATTCTCGAGAGGGAGATCTCCCTCACTATAATTAAAATCGCTGATCATCAAAAACAAAATGGCCGATTCGTTTCACCTCCTAACTTAAAACAGTAATCCGGCTGAGAAAGCATATAGATATGGACGGCATGAACGTGAACTTACTTCCTATAGTAATACTTACTTCCGTGATTGGTCGAGAGGGTATTAGGAACGCAAAGAAGAGCCGAAGGATGAATTCAATAGAGAGGGAAAGGTGCTAGCGAAAAAATAAATTGCTTTCTAATGAACGGTTTTCGTAACCTAAATCATGTTTTATTATTCGTCGGCTGATCTGTTCTGCGAGGAGGGAAAAATCGACGGAGAAATTGAGAATCTGCTGTGTGTGCAAGTCGGCCTCCGATACATGGAGTAGTCTAATTCCATTAAAATAACTGTTTTGTGCTGCCTCCATTAGCCTACTCGAATGTGGCGGCGGTTCTGTATTACTATTTCATAATGGAGATTGGACCTTTCTGGACGCCGACTCCATTAATTTCGTTACGCGCCAAAATGTAGTTGAACTTGTTTATAATAATTATTTATCAATTGACAGGGAACGCCTAAATCAAGCATCTGAGCCGACAATTGGGTTGGCCTGCAAGTGAGAGCCTGCTCCATTACCGCCCACTCGCTGCCCTCCACATTTGTTGCCACTTATTTCACACTTCTAAGTCGCAAATTGAAATAACACGCTCTCTGAAAAGCAAAATTATTCAACCAATATTGCTAGATTTTGTGTACATAGAACTGCAGTCAAATAATTCTTTTCAATCAGAAAATACTTCTTGGTAGTTACTTACCAGCAGAATAGTAGTATCATTCTGATATTTCTCATGACAAACTGATGTTACTAATTCCAATGCATATATAACTCTGCTTCTACTTTTCCAGGAACTATCTCCTATATTCATTTTGTTCAATCATACTACAAAAATTAGACCCAGCCGGACGCTGAAGTAGGAGTATACTAGATAGCATTGGAAATAATCATTTTATTTTCACTAATAGAGAATTTATTCACTGGTCAAAGAAGGAACCCCTCTTATTGAAGGAACTTATTGAATAATGAGTATTTGATTATGAGAATCAAATTTGATCATGGTAGGCATAGTTGCACAATTATGACCCATTCACTGGGTTATACAATTAATAATATTTGAAGACATTTTTCTATCGCACTCTCTCATTTCATTCCAAATCAACAAAATTGTATTACAAAACTATATGATAAGATTTCTACTATCTCTGTTGAAACGTATTTCATGATGAATTTATAGCAAATAATACTTAGTTGTTATTGTCTCATATCACGTTGCTCTTTCTTTTGTTGATCGAACAAAATGAATTAAAATTTGATTTTAATCATGAAAATGGATTGCTAGAATTATTCTCATTTTTTCTGGTACTGTCCTAAATCTTCTTAATGAATTATTGCCTTCCAAGCATATGTGTGTAATATTCTGTTTGGTGTGTTTTTGGACTCCCATATTAAGCTTTTAAAATCCAATTTAAAAATGTATGTAGTGTTTTGTTTCATTGTGGAAATTAGTGAAGAATTTAAAAGTCTTACATAAACTTTATTTGGATAATTCATCCTATGAGATTGGAATAAAAAGAAGTTTTGGTTTTAGTCTGTTTATAAATAAGCTAATGGAATACGATTCCTTCCAACTTTTCAATTTTTTCAAAACTTCGAACGTTTCACTCCAACTTATCTCATTATTACTTACATGAATTATAATTTTAATATATTTGCTGAATGTGACCCGCTTCATGAATTCGCTACTGGTGAGAACTGAGTACAGCTACAGGGCGGTGGCGGTGACTGAGCATACTCAGTCAGTGGTGGCGGCGGCTTCCTTTGTTCTATCCGTGGTAGCCGTCGGCTTAACAGACGTTAATTATATATTTTATCGAGTTTATAATTGTCAACACATTAGCTTGCAGATGAGCAGAGGTTATTAGAGGATGTTACAAGTGTAGACAACTTGAAATATTCTCCACCGCCGTCTTCGCTAATGGAGGGTGCGAGCAGGAGCGAAAGTGAGTGAGGAACTTTTTGGATTTAATATACATGTATTTAGTACATATTATATATCCTAGATAGGGTACGGCCAGAGATCTGGCTACTCATGTGTCAGGGCAACGAAAATGAGAATAATAAAAAGTATCCGAACAGACGTCAATCAAAAGACCAGTTTGGGCTGAGTCAGCATTAAAGCGGTAGCCTTTGGTCAGTATGAGCGTCAGAGGCTAATAAGCATTAGCATCAGCATCATCGACTCTTGACTACTTGCCAGCTTATGATAGTTGGCTGACTAAATACAGCCGCTAATGACTGCTGTCAAATACTCTTGCCTGATTGTTGATTCCGAACATTAATTATCGAAACATGTGTCGACCATAACTGAAATCACCATTGATTGGCCACTACTACCTCATATCGATATCAATGACACTAGGAAGCATCTTTCAGCGGTGATATTGATCGATTTATTGTTGGTTAATTATCATTGATGAGAGTGACTGAATGAATGGCTGTATTTTGTGAGTTCATTTCTTCACTGTAACTGAAAACGATTGACGCTTTTGAAAGAGTAGGCTAACTACCTACTACTACTATCCTTCTAGCCAATAGTTCAACCTGTGATTGCAGGAGGATGACTGAATAGTAGGTGCACTTCGAAGTATTGAAGACAACTCTATATAGAGGTGATTTATGCTACTTATCTAGAGTATTCTAACTAATGAAGAATATGTTTCAGAGAATCATCAAGTTCTAATGAGAATCAATCTCAAGTTTATGACATGAAATAAATGGATATGTAATTACACTGGAAAATGGCGAAAAATAGAGCTCGAGATAAATCTCTATCTTCAAGTCATGTAAGAATTTAAAATGTAACTGGACACTGATTTTTACTGGAGGTATCGCTCGCATGGCTTTTGAGTAACCGAATAAAGGAATGATTATGAAATATCAATTCACAAATAGTTTTAGAATGGCTTAAATCATGAAAAAATTATTTTGAAAGAACTAGCTTTGCGGTGCTTTTGAAAAAGCGGTCATCTATACAAAATTTGTACAAGACGCTTGTCACTTTGTAATCTGATCGATAGATACAAACAAAATACAAGAGATTTCTTGAAATAATTATACAATTAAACACCAGTTGAGATCTAGATCCTCTTCTACTAAGTTTTAGTAGGATTATTCTTTCAGAATTGTTATTATGCTGCTTTTTCAGTAGCTCATTGCACGATGATGTCATCGTTGTAGCATCTAGGTGTCAAGGATGAATTTGCATGCAACATTTCTGTCACAGGCAGTATGAAATTTGCTGTGAAGTGTTTGACCGTGAGCAGGAGTGCTGATATTTATGTGTCCAGGGATTATGGTGACAGTTATATATGGAGGAGCCGCGTCGTCGCCATCATATGGACCAGTAGCCTACTGTTGACGTACAACAGTGCAACTGCACAGTGCACTGCACATATCCCCCTGTGTACGCAACTCGCATAAATAATTCCTAGTAATATGATGACACGCTAAAATATATAGTTCAGGTGTTATGTGTTCACGTATAGGTATGGTATAGAATGGGAAGTTCTGGTCGTGACATATCCTCCTATAGCATCAAAGCTTCTAGGTTCCAATGGAATCATCATTTAGTAGTGGGTTAACTGTTATGGGCCCATTGGGTGCATAATATGTGTTCAATATCATAATATTCACACATTTTCTGTAGGGTAAAACTGTTGTCAACTCTTTTTGGGTAAATGAACCCACTTTCGACTCAAGGCTCAAAATCGTTGTACGTCTGTTTGTTTGTACTAAAATTAGGTTCGAATGCAGCTTCAAATTTGAAACACATATTTCTTTGAACCTTTTTATGAATCAAGTTTGTTGGGCAAAAAATTCACCGACTCCATCGTTTTTTTCAGACAAAGTACGATAGGCTCGTATACTTTATACATTATTTACTAGCGGAATCATCATTTAGCTCATCCTCATTGCTATTAACCAATAAACTCAAATTATATTAATCAAAATAAATATTTAATTTGTGATTTGAAGTTTACGTAACTATAAAAGCCCAACCAAACAGGGCTTTCTCCAAGTGACTTCGTACTTCGTAGGTTGGTTGGTAGCGCGCGCGATTCATGAATCAAAGATTGCGGTTTCGAGACCTATCAAACTCATTAATGCTGAAAATGTTTAACTCTTATCCAGATTATCCATGCAATTTTAACAAAATAATGAATAATTATTCTATTTGTTCATGTTTCCTGGACATAAGGAGATTGCATTTTACAACACTAAATTCTCCCCGGTGCAAAGCACGGGTTACCTGCTAGTATAATAGTTGTATTTCTAATTGAGACCAACCAGA
Organism: Nilaparvata lugens; assembly: GCF_014356525.2. NCBI lineage: Eukaryota > Metazoa > Arthropoda > Insecta > Hemiptera > Delphacidae > Nilaparvata > Nilaparvata lugens. Next base: position 61,128,647 of record NC_052506.1, on the reverse strand, counting down.
CATTTCAAAAGAAAAGCTGTTAGAATATCAGCTTCATTTTAGAAAATTATTAAGCGAGATTTTCTCAGTCAAGAAAATGATACATTTTCAAAAATGGACAACAGATGATAGAAGGCGGCAATCTCCGACTTTTTGGAGGTTGACCCTTGGTGTGTATGCTACATCATCCTTGGTCAGAGTGTATGCAGTGTCCATCATACACTGATTGAAATTCACAACGAATTTAGGTCTGAAATGATTGAAAGAAAAATGAAAGTAATTGGAAAAGACAGGATTTATCAGGTAAAGTAATTATTGTAGTAAAACACACTGTAGAAAATATTAGTATAGAATAACAACAACAATGTAGGTAATACGAATCATTATTTTTCACAATAATATAATTGGAAGAAGACAAGAGGCATAGTACAAAACTGTCCTTCTCTCAAATTTTGATGAAAAGAAGTTTCGAAAAAAGAATGAGGAGATTGTCTGCACTATGTACTCAGTATAAATAAAAGAATATTCTTTGGCGAATATTCTAACATCTCTTTGCTATATAGCTGAATGGTCTTTGGAGAATATTCATAGATGGAATAGTGTAAGAGGAATACTCCTATTGAACCGAATTGTGACATTACTATTTCCATGATGTTCGAAAAATATGCATTTATGATGTTAAGGAATGACATTGCTAGAATCTGGCTTGGAACTCCAAGTATGCGGAAATATCCTTACTTATGCATCTAATGGACAAGTATGTATTTCTGCTACTTGCAGATAGTTAATAGTTGTGGCACGTAAGCCATTTTGAAAGAGACGCCATCTGGAATGTGATCATGGCTACTTGTGTGCAGCAGGGCCAGGGCACTTTCTTCCGCGCAAGATAACGACTGCCACGAATGTAAGTAAAGCCTAACAACAGCAATTCGTGTGTCTTGGAATGGGGATGGGATGGAACAGGGGTTGGCACCCTCACAAGGCGTGGCTAGCCGTCGAAGAGTCCCCTGGATCGTGAAAATAGCCGCATAATGAGCGAGCCCCCGATGTTGGCCCGGGGGCAAATGGTGTGAAAAGAAATTAGACGGAAGTAATCAAGAGGGCAATTAGAGAGGCAAATGGCCGCCTCCCTCTCCTCAGCCAGCCGAGACTGTTTCTCTATGCAAATTTAATTTACTTTTCAACTCCCTGCCCGCACAAAACTCTAATGGCTTTTTTCGGATGCAAGCATTCTTTCCTTCATTTTTTTAAATTGCTAAAAAGCAATTCCAGCAGAATTTCCAATTAGATGTCCCTGCGTTGTTTCTGTTGAAATTACCTTATTCCCTTCCAATTGCCAACCAACGAAAGTGCAGCACAGCAGCAGTCGGTGGTTGGACGTGTTATTCCACCCGATAGTGCTGCAATCACTACTGAAGCAATAGTGGTGCACAGTGCACAGTGCACAGCTCTACAACACAAGCATGCTCTCTCAGCCCACCCCACATTCTCTCTCAGAGGGGAATAACCACAGCACTTGAGAGAACTTTGCTCAATTCAAACCTATTTCTAAGACAGTTCATTCCATTCAATTCCGAAGGCTCTGACAATCTGAAAAGATGTTCATCTATCTCAATTATAATGAGTTTTGTGATGATAAAAATAGCTGTGCTTGAACATTGTGATACTATCATACAATCACAATACAACAAGGAAAAGAGATGCTTTCTCAAACACCATTGAGACGTTTCATTTGTAGCTTCGAATGGATTAGTAAACTAGATTTAAAATCTAATCTAGTTTTGAAAATAGGCTTTAGTTCTGAAATTTTATTCAATTACTTGATAATGAGGAATCTGTACATGTTTTAGTGTCTCTTTTCATGTTTTTCCTGTTTCTACATTAGTCCTTAAACGTTGAATAATTACTTTCAATGACCACATTAAAATTAAGTGATTTAATTAGGTGATTTTAATTAAGTCACGTTAAATTCCTTCACACTGATCTCGGAAATAATAGGAAAATATTTCTACAAACATTCTTAATAATTAAAAAATTATGTGAATTATTTTCATTAACAGTTAATTTTTTTAGTTACTAAAAAAATCGATTGTATTTATTATAGTAGTAGAATTCGATAGTTAATTTATATGAGGATCATTACTGATCTATCTCAATCTATATATATAAGCGAAATGGCACTCACTCACTCACTGAATGACTGACTCACTCACTCACTCACTCGCAGAACTAAAAATCTACCGGACCAAAAACTTTCAAATTTGGTAGGTATGTTCAGTTGGCCCTTTAGAGGCGCACTATGAACGGATTTATAAAAATTTCCAAAGATACGCCCAAAATCTGCGTTTTTAAGCGTTTTCTCAGCTTTATCGAACGAACAAGAAAATGTTTAAATTCAGTACAGAAGCTCAGCTAGGGTGTAATAATGTTGTATTAGAAGGGATTTGTAAAAACGTCAAAGATACGCCCAAAATTAGCGTTTTTACAGCGTTTCTCAGCTTTATCGAGAACAAATGAACAGAAAAAGTTCAAATTTAGTACAGGAGCTAAGCTAGGGTGTAGACTAATAATGTTGTGTTGGAAGGAATTTGAAATAACGCCAAAGATACGCCCAAAATCTGTTTTTTCCAGCGTTTTTCGCTTTCTCAGCTTTGACTTTCCAGTGGAATGAAGCATGCTCAAATGAAAAATGCAGGCGAGTGAAGCGAGCCCGCTGATCTCATTTTTGGACGATCCCGTCAGTGGTCCAGGGGGCGGAGCCCCCTGTCTAGACGAATATGGCTAGTAGGTAGTATAATTTCCATGCGTTGCTGGCATCTAACTTGATTTTTGAAACACTGTTATTATGTTTAATTGATTTTTATTCCAATGTCAGTCAACTCAAATGTGCCCTGAATGTAACTATGAGTAAAATGTCACTGTTCCTGTCACTGTCACTGTCCCTGTCACTGTCCCTGTCACTGTCCCTGTCACTGTCCCTGTCACTGTCCCTGGCACTGAGAGTGTAACATGGGGGAGCTGCTTATATTTTGATTACACTACTTTACAAAACAAAGAGTAGGAATTGAAGGATCTGTGAAACCTCATAATTGGGTGTGAGTTGAATATGTTTACGATACGGTACGCTAATTCATTCTATGATTGACCATCGTCCGAAGATCGAGAATATTTTCCAATTTCCCAATTTCCTGTTACAATAAAACATTGGACGTTTCTCCTTTCAAATTCAACTCACCGACTTAGCTCAATGCATTTTCAGTTGATGCCTCATTTACAAAAATAGAACACTAATATCCAATTTGTTTGAATTGATTTCAAATTTTCCGTGAGATATAGCAATATTGGATGTGGACTTTATTATTTTAGACACGCCAATACTACTGATTTGAGTGACTATCTATGTAGGATATTTGGTCTGCAATCATAATAACGACGCATTTAGAGCAATAAGGAAGTATGAATTGATTTCGGCTGGAGGAGAGCAGTTTCTGTGATGCCTGATAAGTGGGTGTGCGATGAATCCTTTTCAACGGATAATGTGTACCGGTTATGAACCGGTATGACGGTAAAGGTTTTTGCGGGCGCATTTTTTAGACGCAGGGTTTTACGAGTCGACAAATGGTGACTTCTGATGGGGAGAACGGAGCTTATTCATTAGCTGGTTCATTGTGATAGCAGGCAAGGTGTCGCGAGGCGCGAGCCTACCCGTTTCAACAAAGGACTCACTCGTAAACCGTAAATCTTGCTTTTGTGTCACTCGTGATAATGACGATCTCCTCTAAACAAAAACGAATTCGAATCGGAGGATCGTTGCAGGCAGAGAGACCCGAAGACAAATGGGCAGTGGACCACCTACCGCAGAGTGCACGCTCGCGGTTCACTGCAAGAACTGTTAATCTGCTGGCCCTTTTGATGAGTGACGAGCACGTGATAAATACCTTGTTTACATTGTATGATTAATCATCGTTCTGGTGAAAGGAGATGGTTAGAGCTATTGTGTGCTGTTCAGCCCACACACTCAGGCGTTCGTCCTCAGCCACAATAATGTTCTTCCGAGGGAGTCAAATCGACTCTGCTTACAACCACAGGAATGCCAGGGACCCATCCTCGTTTGGATCGAGATAAATATCTCATTACACCTATTCATCAGGTGTCTTCGGATGGTGCTCGCTCGGCCAAGAACGGTAGTTCGAATCGGTCTTCATCATTATCTCATTATCAATATGGCTACTTAACGCCATTGAAACCAAGTATCCACAGTTCCCTAGGTACATTTACGAATATGGTCACATCAATCATTCCTGAATCATTCGCTTTTGACGTCGCTTTGTTGTAACAGTAACAGTATCAATGGACTGATGGAATATGGGTGTGTTATAAATATATGTTGTGCTACTGCATGAGATTGTGCATTGAATATTAATGAAAACACGTATATTTTCTAATATAAACCCAATAAATATGTCAATAAGTATAAGTCTGTAATGGTACCATGGAATGATATAATAACCATAGTTTATTACAGCAGGAAAATGACCTTAAATTATTGTCAAGAAACTTGTGATGTTAACCTCATCACCAAAACGTATGGGGAAGTTGAATAGTATATAAATATTGTCATTTTTTCAAATCTGTAATGCACATGCCAGTACTATACTGGGAGAATATTTTTAGGAGCTAAACACACTATTCCTTTTCTTTAGTTGTATGTGCAAATTGATTTGACAAAGAGCTTTAAAAGGAAAACTATTTTGTAATTGGATATATTCTCTATATTTATTCCAATTACATTGGAATTACAAGTAGGCCCACTTTAAAAATTGCTGAACCGATTGATGGATTATGTACCATGGAATGATACAATAACCAGAGTTTATTACAGCAGGAAAATGACCTTAAATTATTCTTAAGATACTTCTATATTATATAGATTATATGATGAAACTATATTAAAATAGGTAATAGAGTTCAGTTAACATAACGAGAAAATGTCTTGTTAGTTTATTCAGTATGTCTACTACTTCTTCTTGAGTATGTTTCCAGTAATGTCTTAAGTATTGGTTTTCTTAAATATTATGATTGTTAGTCCAGTTGCATTGTACTACCGCGCAACATTCAATAATTATCAGCTACATCGCAAACATTGAGTCCATGACCTCATGCAATTACAAACTAAGAAGGCCGAGACTTGGATCTTGATAGCCACATGAAATCGATTAAAAGCAAGTTCGTACATTTATAGAGAGAAATCTCAGATCTTAAAGTTTTTATGCTTGACTTTCATGATCAGTACTCACTCCACACACATTAGTGAGAACCGCTATTGAGTTATTATTCACCATTAGGACGATTCTTGGACCTCAGTTTCAAACGGTGGAAGTTACAAAAATTACAAAGAATGTCGAATGAAGAATTTTAAATTCTTTTTAGAAAAATCAACTCATTCCATTCACATCTTATTTAAAGAGTTATTACATCCCATTCTGTACTGAACAACGATTCGAATTTATCGCAATGTAATAGAACACATAGTAACAATCTATTTGTTAGATGATACTTCAATTCATTGCAAATAATAATATGGAAAGATTCATCTAATTATAATCTTCAAAATTGTATATTGTTAATTTTCATTTCTTGCAAAGACAGGTGAGATTAGAAGAAGTCAGGTAGAATCAGAAAAAGACAGGTCTAGAATTATTGAAATGTTCAGAAGATAGATTACATATGAGTTATAGAATTTACAAGTTTGGTGTATTAAATATAATATGAAACTCCTCATCCGAGTGATAAATCGAAATGTTATATAACATTGATTAGAATCCACATGACTCATTAATGAGATGTGTGGGATGGGAACAGCAATACGTTATCATTGAAGCTATGAAGTTTCAATAAATTCTCTTCTGTTGCAAATAAACGAGAAAAGAGATAAGTGGGAATGATTGTTTGTGCTTCCCATTATCGGTGATGAGTAAGGGTCAGCCACGAGTTATCGTTGAGGCTGAAGTCTTTCTAGTGGAGAAATGGATTTTCTCCTGAGCAGGCGTTTTTCATTTAGTGCAATAAGCGCGTGTTTTGGCAAGAGAGAAAAAAGCAATCGACGTCTTGCGAAAAATAAAAAAGGGGGAATAAAGTTTGGGCGTCAGGCTGAAGGGTGGAAAACGTCTTTACCAAATTTGAAGGAGAGCTATTAGGGTGGTACGAAGAAGGAGGATTATCATTTTGCAAGAGCGGCTGGGCTGGCTGCCACAAGGGGCAAACAAATAATGACTGTGTTGTCTGAGGCATTATTAAAATGTGAGATCCGGGATTTGTCAGGGCAAATGGGCTTCGATCGGGGCCGAGTCGCTTGCCGCAGCTTGTTTTAAAACCGAAATTGCTTCGGCGACGAGGAGGTATTGTGAGGCTTTTTTCAGCAGCGCCCATATTGACTTTATTATAATCCCAGCCTCTCACCCCTTAATTCATCCGTCCCTTCTCGGGACATGTCACACGAAGAGCTTAGTTTGCAGCACTCTTTTATGCATACAAAACACCCAAGTGAAGGCCCACAGCCTACTCCCGCTCCTTCAGCCTGGCCAGGGTGCTTCTGCTGTCAGAAGGGTGACAAAGAACGGCCACTGACAGTGATTGAGGTGATCACCTGGGCGTACACCACTCCAACACGCACCACCACCACCACCACCACCACCACCACCACCACCACCACCACCACCACCTCCATCTAACCAACTGTATCAACGTTTTTCTCATTTCTTCGCTTTCAAAGTATTCAACACAGACGACTAATCTCAAATTTATATCTGTCGTTCAATCAACTGAATCCAATTTCTACAGAGATCTCGGAAAAGTTTGGATTAATAACGCATTTAGGAAATCGTGACCGAATCGCTGGGGAAGGAATTCTGTATCTTTCCACTTTTTTTCTGTTTATTTACATTCAACTCGATTCAATTACTCATCAATCAGCAATAGATTCTTGAATGGGAACATTTTTAATGTATTTTTTGTTAGATTTTCCTGGTTCTGAAGTACGTATCTTCTACGTTACTTTTGCATGTCACGATTGAATCTCTCTTCTCGCTATACTATTTTCGATTAGATAGGATAATAAGAATGTTCATGAATTGGGTATAGTAGTAAACCAAAAATTTAAAAATCGCTACTAAAGGGCTCTTCTGTATTACTATTTTGAGTTCATTTTCATCAATAAAATGCAATAGTTCCATAATGTTGACTATTATGAGAGGTAACACATACTATTGGTGAGGGAACTTGCATATAAGGAGATCTATCACAAGATTTTATGAGTTTGAGGAATCCTATATTTTCTTCTGTGAAGAGCCTTGTGGCATCTATAACAGAAGCTAGCAATTTCGTGCAGCAAGTGTAGGTCTATATTTGTGCCAACTGCCATACCCATTTGAATGGGAATCGTTGGTCAGCCTTTTCTTACTCTCATAGAGCAGAGCAATAGAAAGCAACTGACGCCAAAGCAACCCTTGCCTTGCTCGCTCGTTCGCTCATTTCGCCTGCTGCTTATTCTTGTCACGTGGACAACTTCTCCACAACCCACATAGCCTACACAAACAAAGCGTCCAAGACTAGCGTTCCAGAATATCTTTCACACTGGACCCTCTTAATGAACATGTTCTTCTGAGCGGCACTCCCATTGTGTTATTACTGAATTGCTAATTCAATAAGCTCACAAGACACAGAATCAGCCTCTATCTGACCCCAAAGCTCCGTTGTTGTTGGTGATTATAATCAAATTGGTTATTTATGCATGAGAGAACGTGCTGGAAGAACCTTCTGAAGATCTCGATGAAATTAACTTGGGATTTGTTTCTTGAGTGAGAGATATTGTATCACACTGAATTGGTGACTTTTCACATAAAGTTCTTCTTCCTTCTGATACAAAAAACCCACTTATAATGTAATAATGTTTCCATTCTCAGTTATTACTAGTAAAATTATGATTTTTTATTGTGCAAGCTCCCATTTGGTCAATTATTTATTCAAAAAATACCTGACATTCAACGATAAGAGACGATCACTTTCTCCTGAAAATCCCTTTCTATAATCATAGTACTATAGTAGTATTTATAAATTACCTACTGTTTTCATAGAAATTTACCGCTATTAGAATAGTATCATTGAAGATGCATAATTAATGTTGTTGAAAACTCTAGAGGTTACAATCAAGTGAAGAAGGTTAAAATTCACAAATTAACTAGTTAGTACTTACATTGCTATCTTTCTCTTTCTACAGTGATACTTTTCCATCTCAGACAGTCGACCCGAAAATTTATTCCTTCCAGAGTAAAATTAAGCCTAACGGTGAAGTTGCGCTAGAATGAGAGAACCATCTTTTAATTCTGATTAGATTGGGGTGCGAGAGAAGTGTCTGTTATCTTCTTTTTTTCTGAGAAGGGTAAAATATTTAATAAGTTGACTGCTTAACTCGACGTTTATTTGGGGAAAGGAAAAGGAGCGAAAAGAAACGGAAGTGCCATGAAATAAAGAAGGAAGTGGAAAAAAGAAAGGGGGTTTGATAATGGCGGCGAACACTGTTGGTGATGGCTGTACACATGGACTTGCCTCAATTAGGAGCAAGCAGCACCAGAGCCACCCTTGTCATCCCCAAAGCAGTTTTGTTGGCATTTATTTGTTGTTTTCTTTTCACAATTCGGCTTCCACTGTGTAAACTCAAGTTCCCTCTCTTTTTCACGTACCGTTAAAGTCAACCCCTACTCCATCTGTCCTAATTCTGGCACTTTCGGCTCCACAGTTTTCCCTTCTCGACGTGGACCAACCAATTTTCTTTAAATCCTCTCCGTCACTCTTTATATCTCTCTTCCTTACTCAATTCTTCTTACCTTATTTGCATTTTTTCTGACAGTCACCCGTTCCTGTGTGTATTCTTTGATCTTCCTCCTGTCTACCAAATTATAATTTCCATTTCCAACTCTTCATGACTTCGATTCTCTTCACATCAAGTCATGCCTCATTCCTTAATGTTCCATTTTTTCTTCGATAATGATAGATTCATGCTGACGCGTAATGTTCATTCCATAATTTCGCTAACGATAATACACTTATAAGCTCGAAGCTTAGAATTTTATTGACCTACAGTTTGAGTTGGATACCGAACCACCTAGGAGTAACTTGAAACTTTATAACTGTATCAATGTTTGGCTATAAGGCAGAGCTGCCCTCAATTAGACACCTTTCCAACCGGAAAACTGAAAGCCTTCATTATTATCGCAATGCTGAAGGCTCTGCCTTCCAGAACTACCACTTCTCCAGTTCTTTCCATCAATATTTATTTTTCATTTTTTTGAATAAATAAATATTCCAGAAGTCTTCTATTATGCTCGTGGTTTTGTACATTGATCATCGAGTACGATTGATCAATTTTTACGATTCATTTACTTAAAACAATCAATCGTTTTTGTCCATTTGACTTTTGTCATTGAGGAGTTTATTCCATATGACATCCTTAAAAGTAAGGCGTGATGTTAGAACGCTTATGTTCCTCTTTGGAATCTCAAATAATGAAATTGACTCACCATATTTACTATCCAAAATGAATATATATATTTCACCAGTGACTCGGCGCTCTGAGTTTTCTTTTTCGGTTCCTCGATCAAGAACCCTTGAAAATTACAACTCCCCTCTTAATAGAGTACAAAGAAGTTATAACAGTTTGTCTGGGCACCTGCATGTCTTCTGGTTTTCTCGCGCTAAATTCCGGAAAGCGTTATATCATAATTTTGTGTAAAATTCTGGTGTATTAATGTGGATATGCACATGGTTTGGGACGTCGTTCAGATAGGAATGTTATTTATTCTATTGATAGTATATTCTTTGAATTTTTGTTTTCATTTTTATTTCTTATTATTATTATTTGTTAATATATCCTTCAATTCCTATTTTTAGCAAAATAAGTTTTGAAATGTTTGAACTCTTAATATTTTTTATTTTTACTTTTCTCCATTAGTATTTGAAATTTTTGTATCTCTTGAGTTGGGTACTATTTTTGTGATATGTACTATATCTTTTTACATAAGTATTATTTCTTTCATTTGTATTTTTTCATCATTTTTTCATTTGTATTTGTAAGATTTTTATTGTAAAGAAGACATATTTGGGGAAACCCGTTGTCTCCATTGTGAATAAATAAATAAATGAAAGTATTGCTTTACAGGTTCTCAATTGCTCTTTAAATTTAATATTGTATTGGAGGAAGAGTGGAAGATGAGTTGGTTTCCTGAATTGATTGGGTATAACTTCCATTTGCCACATTTTTCTTACTCTGAATAATCATCAGAATACCCGTTAAAGAAATTTGTTTTCTATAAAATGTTTCATCAAAAATATACTACTTCTGTAAGACAGTGATAACAAACTCCACCAAAAGCAACTGAAATGTAAGCTGCTCATCTCAAAAATCTTAAGTATTTTCCCCATAAAACAGAGTTGTCTTCAAGCATGGAATCTGACCTATTATTGTGAATTTCTTGTCAAATAAAGCCGTTTCACGTGAGGGAATGAGAGCTCCTTCGCTCCTTCGCTCCTTCCATGGATGTCTATCTACACTCGAACAGCGAGATGAAATAAATCATGCCAGTAATTTCTTTTCGTACTGTTGAAAAAGGAATATCGTACGGCCTGCTACATACACGTTCTTGCTTTTGAGATTGAAGTATGCCGACGATTTCAACTCTTGTAATAAATACAATGAGCGATAAATCACAGAGAAATGGATGGGAGGTACACACACCGAGAAAGAACGCACACCATAAGAAAACGTTTAGTTACGAGTCATATTTACAGCTGGGTGTACGTGAGATGGAGAAGGGAGTCTGCAAGGGAATCTGGCAATAAGCAATAAAGTTGGTTCGGGGGTCTCAGTCACTCTGTATTCACCGTTTGCCGCTTAATATGGCGGTGAATGTCTCCTTGGTTATATGTTTGCATCTTGAGACAAGTCCAGCAGATGGTCCAGTGATTCTATGGCAACCGTCTCATAGGCTTTGCTGTCGTTTTTCTAGCAACGATCAGCGCTTGAATACAAATTCGCCCTGCAAAACCAACAGCAACTGGCTGCACTTTATTTATTGGCTCACTCATCTGAGTTTGCATTTCTCCTTACTTCTGTATCGATTGCCCCATTCATATCTGGCCACTGCCACAAGGGTTTTCACCCTCTTCCATCTTGTTCCTTTTCCACCTATCGCACTGCTCCACGTTATCTATCACCACAACGTGGCTCCGTTATTCAAATGTCCGCACCATAAGCTTGGAAGAACTTGGATAAAGAAGTTGTTATTCTAAGATGAGAGGGACATTCGTCTTGAAACTCTTTCATTGATGAATTTGATTGAAAAATTCAAAATCCACTAGGTGTATTCAAAGAAATATCAGGACTGTTCAGTTTATGACTAGAAGTATATAATTATACATCTACAAAAAAATCATACATTTGATGGGTTTTAGAATATCCTCTGAGATAAGTGTATTTGAAACAAAACTAGAGACATAATGAGTACCAATAATAGATTATAATAACTAGCTAGAGTTGAAATATTATTGGTGTTTCCAAATTTAGAGGCTAGGAAAATGTGGATTAAAAGTCAATAATGATCTGTGGAGATTTCTCAAGATAATGTCTTCATGAGTGTCAAACACATCAAACTGAAGATAACCAATGTGTTATAATAATTAGCTCAAGTTCAACTATTATTATGACGTTTTGATGACTATTTTTACCCGATTCGACTCCTATTCAAACTATTTTTCTACTCCTCGTACTACTGATATGTCCATAAAAGGAATCCAAACTGAAGGAATCTAGTATTGAATAAATAGAAGATTGATTTGTTTTTCCCCAGTGATGGCAAAACTGCAAAGTTGTACAAACTCTGTGTTGATAATATTGTCTTATTTCTAAGCAAAAAGTGTGGAATGATATTCTAGATTTAATCCAACCCACTGATCTACTGATGTAGCATAGAAGATGTTGTTACACCATTCAGGCATGCTGAAAAATTTTGAATATTTTATTGATAATTTCACTTTTACCGTACAGTCAATATCAACAACATATCTACAATAATCATACAAGGTATTAAATTATTAATTACTAGGTGAGCCATGCTCCGCAAGCATCTATTGAAAGACTTGACCTTTTGAAATCTTGAAAAAATCAAAATAGGCCTATAACCATCCTAGGTGAACTAAGAATCTATATGCAAAATTCAAATTGATTAGTTCAGTACTTCAGACGTGAAGATGCGTCATTCGTGAATTTGCTATCCCCTACTCGTATAAGCCGATTCTCTCCTTTATTATATTATAGGTGATGTTTACACTATTAGTTGACTAACTGCCGAATGCGACTGATATTTTTATTCTGTCACTTTGCCATTCAGATTTAAAAAAAAACGAGAGTGTAGTCATGAGCCAATCTACTCGTATGCAGACAAAGAACCAGGAACAATTGTTTAGTTATGCTGGACCAATAATTCTATTCAGGAATTGTCTTCAACTGATATGAAACAATAATATAGCTACTGTCTTGCAACTTTACTATTGTGTTATCAACTAGGATAGCCTGAGGAAACGAATATTCCAAGCGAGACAATAACATTTTAATGCCTGATTTATTAGGTTGTATAGTGTTTCATAACATTCAAACCGTGCTGAAAGCTCTTTCAGTCTGTTAATATAGGTTGATAGGGTTGTAAATAAGCCACTTCGTGTTTTATTGCGGATAAATTACTTCGTAATAACCACTTTTCGCATCGGAACCGTGAATATGAAGAGCAGATACCAGATAACTCGAGGTTGATATTGTGATGCTAGAACCGCTCTCAATAATTAATCGACTCATTTTCATGCGTGTAGACTCGAATTGAGTAATCAAAACAGCGCAGCTAGTAATTTTATAAGTTTTTATAGATGAGTTTCATCTTGTGAGAGTAATGCTTTCCATCCGCAAGATGAAAAGTGATAACCTTTTCAAGGTTGAGCTATCATGGAATTCTAGGTGATTACTTTTGCTGTAAAGTGTACAGATAAGGTAGGATCATTTTAAACAGAATCTTAACAACAATTTGTTATTATCCAACCTTTAATGATAATATTTATTTTTGCCAGCTTGTCAGGAAAGCTGGTAAACTAATAATAAATTATGGGTTATGTACACTTTACAAGAAACTATACTCTTTGTTAAAAGAGAAACTAGACTACATTTGGATAGACAGCAAAAAGATGACATACACTCTCAACTCATTCTTTGAGTCAATTTATTATTCTCAACACAAATCTACTGTTTTGGAAAAATCTTCACATTTTTTATACTGTGTATTATATCATCAAAATCATTTCAGAAAAATATAATAATAATCATCCATCTACAAATCTCTCGACCTTATCAGAGGAGAGATAAAGCAAAATAAAGGTTGTCTACCCACCTGTCCAGCTCCTATCATCCTCATCTGGCAAAAGGCTTTACATGTCATTGAATGCTCAGGATTTTTTGCCGAAGCTAAAGCTATCGCTCTCGTCTCGTTTATCTTTTTCCTCTAAAGTTTTCATTTCTCACAATGAGACGAACCACATCCCATTCACCAGTATTGTAGTCAAGTTTTGTTTTGGTGCAATAGAAAGGTGGGTGGTCACGGTCATCTCACAGAAAGCCTTGAGTCGGTCAACAGCTCTGCATGTCATCGGTCAGTTCAAATTTTGTTCGCTCAGTGCTTTCCTTTTGAACCAGATAAGATGAAAAACCCTCACTTGATGTGGCTTTGTGGAACAAGAGAACTCCATGTGGTGAGACAACAACGAAGTTTCAAGCTAGCACTGAATTCGCTACGGAAATCCAATTATTTTATGGTTTTTATTGGTATTCAACATTCGACAATATTATTCCTAGCTGTGACACTATGTTCACTATGTACACATCACCCACAGGGAGAGAGAAAGAAAATTATTTTTCGCAGAAGAGGATATTGTGCATCTGAGCTGGAGTTTAGGTTTGGAAGTAACATCATCAAGTGGAGTATAAAACATATAATACAATATCGTGGAAACGATATGAGAAAACGGTGAGAAAAGTGATATGATGAGTGTCATACACTTCTCAAAGTTAATCTCTCCATATTCTACAAATAACATTAAACATTCATCTAAAAAGAACATTTAAATAGCATTAAGAACATTGAGAATAATCAAATTGTTAAGAACAATTAAATACATTAATAAAATTGAGAACATTCAAATAGCAGTAGCTAACTCCTGTCAGTTACTATATTATTATCCTCAACAATTATCTTCAACACATACCGCTTTGGTTTGAAAACGAACACAGAACGCTCTGTGTGAGATATTATTAGCTAGGAGTGAGCCAATATTATATTTATGGTACTTTGTTATCGTCTACACGATTAATGTTGAACTGATACAACAAACCTTATTATTTGAATCATTATGTTCAACATTACTTGATTCATACATATTTGGTGATTGCAAATTTTATCTTCAGCCAATATTGTATGATCCTGCTCTCACGAATGAAAGTATCATTTTCTTGTGTTATCAGCATCATTAGATAGTTTTCAAATCAGTAGCATCATTTAAATTAAGTTCATTGGTTCAATTCTATGCATCTTTTCTGAAACCTACAAATCGGTACAATTAGTTACTGAGTTCTAAGTGACGAAACTAGATGCAGTACTACATATTCGAAGTTGTGACGATCCGTTTGACACAATAAAATAATAAAATTCAGAAAAAAAGCAAACTATCTTTAATAGAATTATGAAATTGAAAGAACAATTAGCATAGTCAAGATAACACTCTAATAAAATCGAATCTTCTTTTTGATAAGAAGCAGTCATACTATCTATAAAGCGATAAAAGAACAATGGAAAATATAATTATGCACTAGTTTGAATTCTTTGGCAGAAATAAAATCATAAAGTGACTTAGTTATTTATTGGCAGATTATAAAAAAAAATCATTTGCATGATTTGAGGTTAGAATTCTTTGTTTTGATTTTAGCATGTCACATGATCTTAGATCAGCCAACAATTTATTGATTTATTATGCGAGCAAATCAGCTGACTGATCACTCGACTATTATGAATATATTTTATCTGGATAATAATTATTAAATATTATATGTTAAAGAAAGGTTTATGTAATGGAAAAGCAATGATCATTATGTTATTTTGAATATTTATTGGTATCTAAAAACATATGAAAAAACAAGAGTGGACAAAGCTCACATAAAAAGTAAATGTATTTATTATTATATTAGCATATATTAAGATTTATTTAATTGAAATGCTTATGGTCTATTATATAATTTATTTAAGTAGGGTACAATCTCATTTATTATTGTATAACAAAAGCTAAGGAAACCCTGAATCTTAAATAGCCAATCACATCACGTCTTACAAAGACTAGAAAACCAATCAGATAAGTCTTACAAATTTTAGAGGAAGAGATGAAAATTTTTCCAAGAAATATTTCGACCAATATGGCAGCACATGAGGATAGGGTTCTTTTTTAATTATTAAATAAAAAGCATCAAGCCAGCCCCATTTTAAATTTTCAAGTATTTGTAATTAATGTTTGATTGTTTATGAACTCAGTGGATATTGAAGAGTTCTTAATTGTAAAATATTCCCATATACATTTAATACTGATAGAGAATTGCAAGCAATCTGGATAGATTAACTCCATCCTGACCCCGCCATACCTGACCCCAGCAGAGTCGAAAGGATTCAACTAATTAATTATTGGAGATAATTAATTATTCTACAAGAACTTCAGCGAACGTCATTTGAGTGAGTGTTAGGTTTTAATGAGCTCATCAAACTAAGGCCTTTTTAGTGAATTGGGGAATTATTCAAATCGCTATATAAATTTGATTCAAGTTTGAAAATTTCGCAACATGTCGAACACTATAATATATTTAGTAAGAACTTTTTTTATGAATTTATTTGAATAACATAGAAAGCTTATTTCCGTGCATGGCATGAATCCCATACCCTGAGATTTTAAATGATTATTTTGTTAAATATTAATTATTGATTGAAATATATTCTATTCAACCTATAGACTGAACAGGTTCCAATTTGTCAAATTCTGAATCGGCCTGAAGTTTTATATACCAGTACCGGTATTAATAAAAAAATATATATAACTAGCAGGTAACCCGTGCTTCGCAAGGGTCTTTCTTAAAACTTGGCTTAATGAAATCTAGGAGAATTCAAAATAGGCCTATAAGAATCCTCGGTTGATTAAGAATTTATATGCTGCATTTCAAGTAAATCAGTATGACCACCTTTCAATTGAAAAAAGAAGTTGGATTCAAAATGGCGGAAAAGATTTGGGTGTGATGGAAAACCTGTTTTTATCATTCGAAAAGGTTTCCCAATCATACCTTTCTTCTAATTTCCCTTTGAAGGAAATCTTCTGCTGCTTCCCTACAAACTGGAAGCGTGACAAATAATTGAAAACTTGACAAACTGAAAACTTGATGTAATCAAATCTTGAAGAATTTAAAATTAGCAAGAATCTATATGCAAAATTTCAAGTTAATCAGTCCAGTAGTTCTGACGTGATAATGCGTCAAACATAATTCCCCTATACTTTACACCTGTATAAGCTACGTTTATAATCCAGTTCTTTCCTTTATTATAGTATAGAAGCTGATACATGGATGGATGATCATTGTTATTTTACTAAAAGATAGAATAAGTTGAATAGTTTCCCTTCCAGAGGGAGTTTTGACAACCCACAAAACTCATTTTTCATTTTAAGATATAACAAAAAGGTGCATGTGACCTTAATTTTTCGCTCAGCTTGCCAAAATACCCCTCATTCCAATATTAAAATTTTCGACTGACTGTACTGACAGTAAGTCAGTCATTTTATCAGGGCTCAAATAATTTTGAAATTTTAATTAAATAAAAATGGAAGAATATGATTTCTCTATGTAAATAATAACAACACCTTCATTCAAAGACATATTAACTGCATGCGTTTTCATATTGCCGATACAGCATTGATGAAACTGTAGAAGTTTATTTAGCACTTTGTCTCAAAAATTGTTCTATCTGAAAAATTAATAATCCATGCCACGTGTATAGTGAGGTCCACTTTATAATGGCAGTGGATAAAGATAGGAGAATAGCGATGCCGATTCTCTGCATTAATTAATTATCTTTCTAAACTGTCAAAAACATAATTGGCATCGTTGTGGAGCTAGAAAACGATAGTACCACCGGCTTTGTCGAATGATAGACAAGGATAGCAATTATTCCAAAGTTGAACAACTACTCTCATTATAACGTGGACCTCACTATAGGCCTAAACATTACATAAGGAAAACGAAGTTTCAAAACTATGTCTTTCAGGTAGAAAGCAATATAGAAACAGATGTTCATTTTTTTAATTTCGACCATATGATTTGGTGATTTTTTAATGAAATCGAATGTACCATTAATGAAATTTAAACATTAATTCTGAAAAATCTAGAAGGAAAATAAAAATTTGGGCTTTCAGGTGCACGAGATTTATATTTTTTGAATCTATGTGCAAAATTTGGAGATCTAAATCATTCCCGTTTTTCCGGTATGCAATCCACAAGTTGACATGTTTTGATGCAAACAAACGAACACATTAACAAACACAACCCTACTCTCCCTTATTATATAGATAGCTCACAGTATTGTGAATGCTAACTACTCCTGTGATACCAGAGATATTAAAGAATTTACTTATATGGAATTATATTTATAAAAATTTATATTTATATTTTTATGGGAATATATTTATGTTTTTTGTCAGCATACAAAATATTAGAAGTTTTTATTATTTTCCTGATTCATCTCGCGATATACAGTTTGAGCTGTCTTGGTACCAAGCATTTTATTTTGCAGTACATATACAATTAGTGAATTATTCAAGATTGATCTTATTCAGAGCAACTATTACTCATCATCCTTTGATAATAGTCATATTATTGTTATGTATTCATGATGAGCGTTTTGAAACTCAATTAGAAGAATAATAGTTGATTTTTATTATTCTTGATTGAATATATGGTTACTGATAATCAGTCACTGACTATCTTTTTGATTTCCTTACTGGTATTCTTCAATATCTTCAAGAGAGCGGCGGTAAGAATTATTAATTATCAGTTATTTAAACCCATGGTGGTTCATTATGGTGGAAATATTCATGCATCTATCACTGGGCTAAAGCTGTGGTCAGAACCCCAGTATATTTGCGAGCCAGACGGCCTTAACTTTTTGCAAATTTATTTGCAAGCTAGGGATAATAGCAACAATACTGGTACATCCAAATGCAACATCAGAAAGTATATATGTGATAATTCGACATAGTGTAAGTTTTTTTAAGTCAGGGTTTAAAAAGTTTGATTCTCAATAATATTAAGAAATATAATTTTCTTAAAATACACTGTTCGTATATACAGTAGAATGAAAACCATTGAGATCAAATGATGGTTTTCAGTTGAATACTGTGCGATGATGAACTTGCCCGCACCCCACAACCCTGATACTACGCGCCAGGTGTGATTGCTTCAGACCAGGTAGCGATCTATGGATAATACCATCACTGGCTGCCGACTCCCGGTGAGAGGCCCGGCACTCTAATACATAAATTGCAGCAGCCCGCAGTACACCCTGCACCACACACCACCACACAGTTTGTTTTCATTACCAGATAAATAGCGAGGTGAATCGACCTTTGCAAGTTGACACACTTTGTCATGGAAATGACACACACGGGCACGGGCATGTTGTGACAACCCCAAGCCCTCCAAGCTAAGGAGCTCCCGCTGACTCACAACACACCCTATCGATTTCTCTCTACATCTCTTATCCTCACTTTATTTCTCTCGTTCACTCTCTCTCACTCTCTCTCTCTCCCTCCCTCTCTCTCGTCCATACATCTCTTATCTCTCCACTCTCTTCCTTTTCCTATATCTTTCTTCCTCTCGCTCTGCTGTCCATCTCCACTCTCTCTTTTCTCTCTTTTCCTTTCTCTTTCCCTCTGTCTTTTATCTCTCTCACTCTCTCTCTTTCTGCTCTCCATCTCCGCTCTCTCCGCTCAATCATCTAGCTCTCTCTCCACACACACTACATCTTTCCTTTGTATCTCTCTCTTTCACACGTTGTAATAGAGAGGTTCAAAATTAAGGTTTAAAACTAGTTTTAAAATAAAGGGTCAAAGCTTGGTTTTAAATTAAGGCAGCAATTCAATTCTCTCTTCTTCTCTCTTACTCTTGTCTCTTTCATACATCTCTTGTCTCATTCATCTCTTTGGTAGAGAGTTAGTGGGGAGGATATTTTTAATATTCTTTCCGAAGAATGGACATTGATATGTCCAAACCTCCGCCAATTTATGTAGATGCATAACAATATAATTATTATCTACAGTTATTATATTACAAATTGCTTTTTTCATATCATATACAGTTCAACAATTATTTTCTTAGTCTATATAATGTAAATTCATCTATAACTTTGCTGTATTGTAAGCTATTGTATATAAGCGTACAAGCCTGTATAAATTGTGACATGCACGAATAAAGTAATTCAATCAATCAATCTTCCTAACCCTATCCATCTATTCATATCTACGTGTATCCTTATTCATCTCTCATTGCTTTTCTTTCTATCTCTCTCATTACTTCTCAATTTCACCCTCTCTTTCTCAGAAGTCATTCATGATTTTCTCGTCCTATCTCTCACAGCCTCATAGCCTCTCATCTCCGATTCTCGACAAGGAATCTGTCCTCCTCACCAGCATATAATTTATCTCTTGTATCTTTCTGCTTCATGATGAAGGGAGGGAGCCAGCAGCAGAAGCAGCAGCAGCAGCAGAAGCCTCTAACATGGTGGTCGATTCACAACTCAGGTGAGCATAGCATAGAGGTGGCAATCACCGAAGGATACAGTATATACTATCAGCAGTATAGTATATAGCCTTGGTGATCACCTCCCACATCGGATACAGATATCAACCAGGTTCCCTGATAATGTAGGTGAGAGGTGACACACATATCATTTCCAAGTGGTGTGGCAATAAATTTCATGGTGGAAATAAGAGGTAGGTGGGTCACATCCAGTGGATGAATCAGATTTCCTAGAATGATTATCTCCTTCTGCTTGGGTTCCTGGATACTTCCAATTTTGTTGAGCTTCCAGATGAGGTTATTTGTTGTTATGCTACTTACCCTTACATCCACTAGAATCAAACGTAATTTAGATACATTATTTAAGGAATTGTTGATCGAATGACATTGGCCTACTTTATTTCTCGAAACATCAATTCACGAGAAATTTGTTCCATTTTTCAATACTAGGTTACTTGAAATAACTGAAATTTCTTTATTTAAAAAAATGCATTCTATCTCTCAAGAATTTATATTTTGACTAACCAAATACATAATTGATAATTATAAAACTGAGGAATGTGTTCTCAGTATCCCATTAATCTATTCGAAAATGCTACCAATTCTGAATTATACTTATTTCGAAGATTTCAAATCTGGGCGTTCATATCTCAAAAAGTGAAAATGATAAAACATTTTCCTTGAAAATAATTTCTATTTTGGCAACATTAATAGTATCCAAATAGTAAAACTTTGAAAAATAATGTCATCAGTGAAGGCGATAATAAAAAGCCTGGTGCACAACCTCAATTTATCCAATCAAACACATTTATTTCAACAAACTACTTTAAATGATATTGTTTACCGCGTGCCAGCTCACAATTAATCGATGTTAAAAGAACAATTATTACTATTTATAATTTCCATTTCGAAGTAATATTATCAATTCAATAGAATCATCAATCAATCAATATTCATTGCGGCCTGCAATCGAAATAGAACAGTGAAGAGAACCAGCTCAGTGGGGAATTGGAATGCAGGTGCACTGCACTGTGCACTGTGCACTCTTCCGCAACACGAATTGTTTTCAAATTTGAATTTCAAATTGACTCATTAATTTGATGTCAGAATTGCATTGCAGCAATGCACCATCTGCTCATCAAAACTTTCCTAGGTTCTACGTAATAGATTAGAAATTAAATGCATCCACGTAATACATCGCCTTTGAAATCTATCCATTGTTTTAATTTAGCATAGCCTACTTTATTGCGATGATTAGTTTTAAATATCTCATTCGTAAGACAATTGTAAAACATTGTGTACGACAGAAAATGAAGCGATAGGCTACTATTTCCTTGACAAGAGAACTAAATTGGATGTCTAAATAGTGGATTTTGTGTACCCTATCAGTGGATTCTTACAGGTTCCTATATTCTCATGGTAGTCCGATAACACCAAAAATGGCAGTATCCATTTGAAAAAATCATGAATCTATTGAACTCTCTAATATGCCAGGTTATTCAGTCTCATTTAATTGTGAAGGTAATTCCATGAACGAGTGTGTGAGTTATTGAAATAACTTAATGAGCAATGATGATTGATTATGAATATTGATATAGTTACAGTCCTAGGTGCATTCCTACTTCCGATTCACAAAGAAGATTTTTAAAAAGTAACTAAGAAACATGACCCGGTGTGCGAATGTTTTCACCAGTTTAGCTAATCAAATCACACATTATGGTTCGATTCAAAAAATCAACCTAAAGAGAATGAATTTCTATATCTGAATGTTAATTTCAATAAAAATATAGAATCAATTTCTACTTATCTATAAGAGTCAATCCTCGAGCTTCCTCTTCCGAGGAAGTAGTTACTAATCTTTTATCTAGTGAACTGGTTTCATTTTCACAGTCTACATTTTACAGACTATTGATTTCTCTCAAAGGTTATGAGGAATAAATAAATGAATAGGCCACTCTGGCCCTACTCAAAATCATATAGGCTAGGTGAATTGTATTGTGAAACTACCATGCATTGTATCTTTTATAGCCTGTTTGAATCTCATTCCCAAATATCTTCTAGTAATTTTCACAATAGTCGAGACTTTATTGAGTTGTCTCCAGGAGAGTTGAACAAGTTTCTCACAATCGAGCTGGAAATTACCATTTTCCATTGTAACTTGGAACTGACCTTCTTGTCCATCACAATATTTGTTACTTCCGTTGTGCATTTTGTCGTCTCTTCACACCTTGCTTCGACCTACGAGAAGACACCTCCGTCCCACGCCTATCGGAAAATTATATTGAGTGAAAATATTGCCGGACGTCTCTCTCATGGTAGTATACTTGAGAGGAGGCGGACTCATAACCAATAAACGTACAACAAATTTACATTTCAAATCACACAAAGGTGATAAATTGAATAGCGATTCTATATGCTACAATAATAGCGCGTTATTGTTGTAATGAGTCATCGCATTTGAAATAATGGAGAAGGCTAATAGGTTGTAATGGTGATTAGAATCATTGATTAGAATGCTCCCATTTCGAGGTATCGTACGCTATTGGATATTTCAGCGTGGGACTTTGGTGCCACATTAAAATAATTATAAAAAATAGTGAAACATTGAATGGGAACAGTGATATTGTGACAAAGGCAACACATGCTCCCCACGAGAAATCAGTTGAGTCATGATGTGAGGGCACAGGGCGCTGGCGGCTCCCAAACAATTTAATGCATTTTATCAATTTGCATGTCCGTAAACAGCCTACTCATTCCACTTGTCGCATTCGGCATTGTGCTCTGTGCAAATGTTTATTGAAAACTGCCATTTAATTCAGTATTGTTCTCAATCGATTTTCGCATTTGTTTATTTTTATATGACGTTCTAAACGGTCCACTTCACTTCATCCTGATAATAATGATCTTTTGTGAACGTATCCAATAATTGTTCAGATTCAATCATTAGAATTCAATATTGTAAGTAACAAATCCTGTATTATCCAATAATTGCTCAAATCCAATTATTAGAATTCGATATTGTAGCCAACAATATTGTAAGTAACAAATCCTCTATTCAAATTTGGTGCAGCATTGTTAATTTTTGGCCTACTACTTCGAAAGCTATTGATTTTCAACGACATTTACATTCATTATTCCATCACACAGAAGTACCTATTCGAGATTGGAGTAGAAATCGATACTGCAAATCAGTAATTTCATTGATTATGCTGAAAATGCCATTCAGCTAGGCTGAAATAGAGAGAACGATCAATGTTGTATTTCCATTTTTAATGAAAGTAGCACTTGACAGTGGAATGTATAAAAAATTCCCATGTTGGCTCCCGTCCCGCAAAAGAAGTTTCCTGTTCATCCACCCAAGTACGATTTCAATCCTAACTAAATATAAGTAATTATTCTTCGTATGCATTACCTATTGAGATTCGAAACTCAATAATACGATTATGTACCAGTTTTACTTTTGACAGATCTGGGAAGTTTCATGAGATGCAAAACTAGATAAACTTTAAGATTTTTTTATTTCAAGAACTTTAGTCCACTACACAATACGAGATTTTAATCACTTTAAAGTCTGCGATACAATACGAGAGATTTTTACTCGTTGCAATGTTTATAATAATTATTGTGATGTTTATATTATGATTGACACATAGACTTGACTACTTTTGGTTAATTGAAGATTGAAAACTGTTGAAACTGCTTACAATAATAATAGGCCTACTTTGTAGTTTTCATCTTGATGAAGGTTTTCATTGTCTCTATTGTCCAGGGAAGAATGGATTCAAGCAGAATGAGGAACATAGCATTCATAAAATAGTGTGAAATTGAGTGTATTGGTTCTGGAAATTGTCGAAGAATGGAGAAAGATATACCTTTTTGTGTTCTTCCCACTGGGACAAGGCTCCCACGATTATAATTTACAAGCTGTTGATTTCCTCCTCACAAAGGTTCGAAAGTAGATGATCCCTTACAGTGCTGTCCACACAAATTCACTAACAATACTGACTTTTTTCAAGTTGAACAGTTCTTTTTTCGTGTACCGTTACGTTTCCAGATGAGATGTGAACTATACCACCCACCTAACTGACGGAATGATCTCGAAAAATCCTTTGTCAATGATGCTACTGTCATTTTTCTTTTAATCCTTTCATCTCCGCCTGCAGATATGTAGATCTTTTCTGTCCATATTGAGGGTTGTCACTTCTCATTCATCCTTTTATTAGCTGCCGGAGACCAGAAACATGTATCAGTTGGAACAAATACATGCTGGTAGGCTAAGCTCCAGGCGGAGCTGTATCTGCTACGAGATCTCTCAAGTCTCAAGAATGATTCTCTTTTCTACATTCTACAACATCTGATAACTCAATACTCACCTTCATTCATCTTCATGCGAGGTGGATGGTGAGTGGGAGGAGTGATTCAATAAGCATGATATGGTTGATGAGTAGTTATTCTCCTATTTATTTCTGATGTATATAGAATGCATTTTTTCTCTATAAAAATAATGAAAAATTCACAAATAGTGAATGATAGTTATTTATCAAATCGAACTTCAATTTCTACAACATTGAATTATTCCATGATATTTGTATCTCAATAAGTGGTTCACATTCAAATTCACCCGATATTCCGGCCTCAATGTTTTTTTTTTTTTTAGTTTTGCAATATCTTCAAAATCTAGAGCTAGAGCTTCCGGTTAAGATTCTATCCACCAAAAACTAATTATTTGAATTATATTAATGAATGATCATTGATCTTGCAATTAATTTGCACATTTTAAATGAATAACACGGAAAATATCAAACACATTGGAAAAGTAAACTATTCACTCATAGAGCATCATAGTAGCAGCAGATAGCGCATCCTTGATATTCAAGGATCAAGTTAGCGCGACTAACAATCAATCAATTATTATGAATAATTGGAAATATAACAATGATTGAAAATTATTTTCAAAATTCTGATGATAACCTGAGTTGCATGGTTATGAAGGTTAGCATGGGACATGGGGAGAACACCAGATTGTTATTCATCTCATCTCCATGGGTATGAGTTATACAATAGTTATCAACTATTGTGAATGTCACAATTATTTTCAATACATTCAGGCTCAAGGGGTTTGAATATGTGCTCAATTTATATAGACCACCTAAAAAAGCGACGATAACTGGAAAAAGTTATGTTATTTACAAAAATCTCCAACAGGTGTGAATGATTTGAAATCCTCAAAAGACTTCTCAACAGAAAATCGTTTGTGGAATTTATTCACAAAGCAAGTCTATCCTGAAATGGATGTGACACGGGTTGTGTAACACCTTTATGTTTTATTATGAAGGGGAGGGGAGGCCTGCCAACCAGGTCTGACTTCCACAACTAATCCCTTTATTGATGGCTTATCATGGTATAATGTGGTCGATTTTAGGCCATGTTGTAGTGCGACAATGATTATAAACTACAACGAACAATGCACCCGAAAATGTATCCATTCACATCTGTTGACATTCACAATTCGCTCCAAATTGTTGGTTCAGTCACAATAGCATTGTATTGTATCGTTTTTCTGCTTCAACCCTTTTACCATTTTCAAGCCTCAGTAATAGTGGTTTTTTCGTTGCTCGAACAACCCAACTGAAGTTCGAGACCATACTTTTGTATAATGATAATAATATTCGTGAAATACCTTTTCAACTATTTCCAGCTTGGAGATATTGTGATACGCTTCACATTTTAAACAAACGCAAATGTTTTCACATTACTTTCAATCTCACTATGGTTCATGAAAAATGTTATTATTAATTATTATTATTCATAATATCTGATTTGGGATTGCAGACAAGACTTATCAACCAGTAGCCCACTATAATGCCCACGTATAATATTCACTAGTAGTTCTGTGAACAGTAGACCTCGCGCAGCTATAAACCGCAGCCTCCTCTTATAATACTGTCCATCAGAGTAAATCCTCTCTGTATGTCGTGTCGGCGAGATATCGATGTGAAAACGGCTAATGGCTGTTGGGGTCGGTGTATCAAAAAAGCTAACATCAAAAGCTAATCTCCTTCAAGACATACTGGCAACAGGACAGCCCGAGTTCAAAGCAGAGAAAGTTCGAGAGACAACACTATGTTATTTTAGTTATCAATTGCATGCGTTATTGCACGCAATCAATAGTTCATTTATTTATTTATTCACAATGCAGACAATGGGTTTCCCCAAATATGACTCCTCAACAATAAAAAATGTACATATACAAATGAAAAAAGAAAGATAATGATAAAAATAATACAAACTTATGCAATAATAAAAAATACCACATAATTCAAAAATTAAAAATACAAAGATTTCAAATACTTATGAAAAAAGTAAAAATAAAATAAATTGAGAATTCAAAATTCCAAAACTTATAAGAATTAAATAATATAATAACAATTAATGAACACAAATTTTATCAATAGAATAAATAACATTATTTGTAACTGAACGACGTCCCAAACCATATGCACATCCACACTGATACACCAACTATTTATTTGATCAGATCATGCTTACACAAGATTCAATTATGATATTATAACGCTTTCCGGAATTTAGCGCGAGAAAACCAGAAGACATCTAGGCGCCCAGACAAGCTGTTGTAAGTTCTTTGCATCCTATTTAATAGTGCATAAAAATTACATGCAATTTATAGTCTACACAGCTGCTGATTTTTTACCAAGTTACATTGAGATATTGATTGCATGCGTCATGGCTTGCGATTTATAATACACTCGATAGCTGATTCATTATGAATAATTCTATAGTCTGATTTTTATTCTAATATTGGCGTATGGAGGAGGCTCCTTTTTCCTTTTATATTATCCTTGAAATGCAAAATTTCCAAAAATACCTTGTATATACGTCGACGCGCAATTTGAAAAGGAACATACCTGTCAAATTTCATGAAAATCTATTACCGCGTTTCGCCGTAAATGCGCAACATATAAACATTCAATCATTCAAACAATCAAACATTCAAACATTCAAACATTCAAACATTCAAACATTCAAACATTCAAACATTCAAACATTCAAACATTCAAACATTCAAACATTCAAACATTCAACATTCAAACATTCAAACATCCAAACATTCAAACATTCAAACATTCAAACATTCAAACATTCAAACATTCAAACATTCAAACATTCAAACATTCAAACATTAAGAGAAATGCCAAACCGTCGACTTGAATCTTAGACCTCACTTCGCTCGGTCAATAAGCTTCCTTAAAAGTAGGTTATAAAGCTTATAAGTTCCACCTGTCTTCCATCATCTCACAACTAACATCCATCTATTTGTCCAGAAATTAGCCTATTCACGTTTGGGAAACATCATTCTTACAATTTTCCTCATACCTTCCCTGATTTCATATTTTCAGAGAAAGTCTATCAATCTGCTTGTATATATTTATTAATTGGAAATCTGTTTGTTACTTAGAGCTCAGTTCTTCATTTTGCAATCTCCCTATTGGATCTCAATTTATCAGCGTTACTCTGTTTTTAATAGTAATTAAACTCTGTGTTTATAATGTAATTTTGATTATAACGTTTCATTCTTTCTAATACGTTCAATCAACCCAATTTTATCAGCTTATTATCTTGTATATACGATCGGAATAATCCAATTAGAAATTCTGTATATGTATGATTTTCTTAAAAAAAATATTCTGAAAAACACAAACGGTTGGACCCTTATAAACCTCCTGGGTAAAACACAACCTGCTGGAACACATCCTAGCCTCTTATTACATAGGCCTACCTTGATAAAGTATTCACCAGGACATCGAAGAGTATACAGTAAACACAGATCTGATTTGGATGCTAATAAATTCGGATTTGCTCCAATTTTCTTTGTCAGGTAACATCACAAATCGAACGGTGCATTTCCTAATGCAGCTTGCATGACCGAAATTCGGATCAAGGTGATTATGAACAATAAACAAGAAAACAAATGAGTGGCAGAGTGAATAAATTGCATTGCGAAATTTCACTTGCAAATACAATATTGAATAGGTGACGCTTACACAGCACTGGTATATTAATTATTCTTCTTCGACAAAATTATTGCCATAAAGATGGGCATTGCATCATGTCAATACAATCTTGCAATACATTGCGGATTTAAGAATCATAATGAATCATGTGAAAGATAATAAAATATTTTCTATTTCAAAACTCGTTTCATTGCAAGCAACAATTGTGTAATTTCTATCTTCAGTACAAGTGCAGTATCAGTATAAAATGCTTAATACTTTATAAATGCAGCAGCTACTGAGCTCTAGTTGTAGAGTGCACATGGTCATAAACGCACTTGTCTTGATGAAAAAAAAATCGTCAAGTGAATCGGGTGCAGAAGTGCTACGTATTCCAGCAAAGGGTAGTTACAGAACAATGTAGCCGGTCGTAGCCAGGAAATAATAATGATAATGTCACCCCACGTCAGCATCCCTTCTGTGAAATAAACGGAATATGAGGCTGGGAATCACTCGCGTAATGTTGAAATGGAGCCAAACTTACATACGTAATTGGCTGACATATTCTGTCATGTCGTTCGGCACCCCACATTGTGTTGAGTGAATGTTTCTCACGCTTTCTTGCTTCATGGAAAGCATTCTCACTTTGAATCCAATCCAATATTCTCACAGATATCGGTTCGTCTCATTTCAATTTCCCTGCTGCGTTGGGCGGCGACTCCCAAGTGTATAGGCTACTTCCGATGGGATTAACGACTGGCGGAGTCGGTGCGCTCACAATTCAACTTACCAACTCCAATTTGTGCAATGAGAGGGTTTCAATGGCCAGCATATTGCCCTGCTAGCAAGAGAAAAATAGGCAGAATAAAGGAATAGACGGAATAAAGAAATTAAGTTTCTGTGATACAGTTTTTCTTTATACCCCTTCACCTTTATTATCTTAGAATTGATAACATTTATCATTGGTTCTAGGAGAGTGCATGCTAACATGAAAGTATAATGTACATTTTCAATCTTATCGTTACAATCATATTGTTCGTCTCACTGGTCAATTATTAGCTGACTGTAAGACTATATTGAACTAGTAGAGAAAACTGTTCTCAACATAAACTCTAGAAAGGTATTCTAGTATTACTTCATGGATTCTTGAGATACTACTTTATAAATACTGGAAATGACTTGCTACGTTTTACTACACTGCTACCATCGCTTCACTAACTTTACCTCTTGATCGGAAGCTTGTATTGGAAGAGTTTTGAAATAACGCAAGATGTTTTTGAGCGTTTTTCCTGCGTTTTCCAGTTTTTTCAATAACTAATTGACAGAAAATATTCAAATTTGATACAGAAGTTTAGATGGGGTCGAGCTATCTTGTCTTGAGAGGACTTCAGAGTTACGGTTTTACTACGTTTTCTCAGATTCTTCAAAAACTAAATAAGATAGAAATGTTAAAATTTGCTTCAGAGTTTCAACTAGGATCTAGAAATTCTGTCTTCAGAAGACTTATAAATTACGCCAAAGATACACTCAAAATCGGGGATTTCCAGCGTTCATTAGCGTTTTCTCAGCTCTATCAAGAGCATCAGAAAATGTTCAAATTTGAAACATATTTTCAGCTAGGTTCTTGAAATTCCATGTTAGAATGGCTTCAAAATTTGTCCGACGAATCGGCATTATGAATATAATAATGAATTTTATTTCCACCATAAAAAACAAAGAAATTTCACAAATTTTTTTGGAAATTAACTGACCACTACATTAAGTAAGTATTACCAGTGTACTTGAGCTATTGTAATTTGGATAACACAAAATAGTTTGAGTCTAGTTCGCATAACTGTACATAACATAGATACTGCATGCAGCGCAACACAATTAATAAATTTGAAATGAAGCAATAGAACAAAAACACATAACTATTACCATTATTCTATCTTAATATATTTCTCAAAATCCAAGTGTCGTTTATTTCAAAAAGCCATTCCTTAGTTCCTCTGCAGAAAAGAGTTGGCGAAGAACATGTCCTTAGGTCATAATATGGTAGTTTTTTAAGAATGTAAGACCCTAAATACAATAATGAGTGTCTAAAAAGATCTTTATTGACTTTTGGGGCTCTATACTGCAGTCTATACAGTCAGCTTCTCAAAGTTGTCTGTCCCAATGTTCCCACTTTTCAGTTAAAATAGTTTTAGAACCTTAAAAACAAAAATAAATTTTAGATAGGCATAATCTTCAACTGGCAATATAAGGGAAAAAACGT
Source organism: Nilaparvata lugens (assembly GCF_014356525.2). Lineage (NCBI taxonomy): Eukaryota > Metazoa > Arthropoda > Insecta > Hemiptera > Delphacidae > Nilaparvata > Nilaparvata lugens. The sequence continues at coordinate 61,098,433 of NC_052506.1, read as the reverse complement.
TCTCTACGATCCTTGCTTAATATCATTCTAAAGAATCAATTTTGCGAAACTCGTAGTCTATTTATTAGTCTTGAAGGTCCCACTCCAACATAATAGCCCATATTGTAATCTCAAATGAATTAAAGCTGAAAAGTTGATAAGCTAAGGAGCTGAAAAACTAAAATCAAAGTTGATAAATTTTTGATAACTAGACATCTACCTTCATTTTGTTTTTGAAGCACGATTCCAGTAGTATATCCAGATCATGCAATAACTTATGCAATTTTTATAGCTTCTTTATTTTTATTGGAATAAAAATAAAGGCAATGTCAGGCAGAGTAAAAGCTTGGATTTGGCCTCTAAATTTTTTCTCTAGCGAATTATTAATTAATATGATAAAAAAATAAATTGCTGAGGAAACGGAACCCTGGAGTACCCCCACAGTGACCGGGAGGTGCTGACAGAGCACTGATGCAGTTGCCCGCCCGCACTCTCTGTATTCTGTTAGAAAGGAAGTTTTTAGAAATAAATAGTGTACAGAACTTGAGAAAATTCATTCCATCCTTTCAAATTCCAATCAATTTGAAAAATATAGAAGAATGCATTGAAAAACTGTAGAAAAAGAGCCCTCACCCTCAAAAGTAGCATCGCCAGAGCCCAAAATTAACCTATAAATCGACTTTAAACTTTCGAATTCAGTCATCCCTGGAAAATATTTGCAAAATCTTGAAGCTCTCTTTACACAATCTCTGTAGACTCTGGCTGAACCTCTGTAGAACCTCTGTTCTTGGAAACAGATCTCAACGTTTTCTGATTTGTTCTCGAAAAAGCAGTAAGTATATTCTAAGCAGTAAGTAACTATCAAAAAGCAAAAGTAGGAAGTATCTTTGGCGTCATTTCTAAGCGCTCTCCATACAACATTTGTGTCCTTTAGTTAAACTACTGCACCAAATTCCAAACTTCTCTGTCACTCGCTTCTCATAAAACTGAAAAAAACAGAATAATAGACCTACAGTATTTTTGAAAATACTTTAGAAACGCTCGTCAACGCTATAAAAACTTTTCATGTTTATTTTTATTTTACGAGAAGTACTAGTCAACGCTGATACTTGTGATAGTATTGTTAATAGTATTACTACAACTACTATTCATTGTAATGTATCAAAAAAAGAACCATTCGAGTTGATTTAGGTTATAGTCCAGTCAATATAGACATAAAAAGGGGGTGTGCTTGCAATTTATATTGTAGTTCTGATTTTTTAATATATTATTAGGGTACATAAGAGAAGTCCAGAACCAATTTCATCATGCAAAATTTCCTTGTGCTAGATACAGAGTGGCCCAAAAACCTCGTATTTTCGGCTCATTTTCCAGTTTTCAACTACTTATGCCAAATCTCGTAATCAGACAGAAAAGTTTACTCTCGCCTTTTTTCTAGATTATGAAATTCTGAATAAGATGTGATCATTCGGAACTCTCTATTTCAAATGAGTACTGAGTTATGATTTTTCAAAAATGAGTGAAATTTGAAGAAAAAATCAATTTTGATGAATTTTAGTTTTTGATCAACAACATCTTCCGATTGTTATCATTTAGATGTATAATTCGAAATCCCTCTGGGCGTATTTTTGTGCTCTACAATCTGAGATTAGATAGAGCGCTCTATCTCATATGGATTTCCAGGTACACCTGACAACAATACTCCTTGTATTGTGAAAAACACCTAATTGATATTTCGCACAATGACATAAGTTCATGAGATTATGTTCTATGAGAATCACCCGTTAGATGCACTTCATTTCAGTATTTCCTAGTGGAGAGGCGCCCTTAAGGACACCTCAGGGATCAAAATTTCAAACACTTCTGACACAATGCTCAGATTTCTACACTTCATTCTCCTCGGCTCGTCAAGGCGGTTCAAAATCATGCATCATAGGTCAAATTCGGTGGAAAAATAGAAAATTTATTGTTGAGTGTGCTTAAGCCCATATTCCAATACACAAAAAATGGCCAATTTCTATATTCAAAGCTATGTATCTCGGTAACCCCTCATTATAAAAGTCATTACTTGATCTCGAAATTTACAATAGAATTTTCTCTCTCATCATGAAAAAATATGTTCGTAAAGTGAGTTTTGATTATTGAAAAAAATCCGGAAATTGTAGATATTTTTATCATATTGACGATTTTTGCAGTACTATGGTAGGGAATAGTGATTCAAGATGGATTTTAGACAACTGAGCTTGTAGAGGATGAATTTATCTACAATTGAGAATCAATCGTGAGTTTCAATGATGTATCAGACTCGTTTTGGAAACTCTTGATCAACAGTGAAATCACGGAAAAAATGTAAAAACTGAAATCGCCATTTTTGAAATCTTCTGTAACTTCGGAATGGTATTGGAATTGAAAGTATTATTTATTGGAGTGGGTAGAGGGGGACAATTTTCACATCCTCACTGTATTTGAGAATTTTATCAGAAGTATTTCAAAAGACATGCAGCTTTGAATATAGAAATTGGCCATTTTTTGTGTATTGGAATATGGGCTCTAGTACACTCAACAATACATTTTCCACTTTTCGACCGAATTTAACTCATGATGCATGATTTTTGACCGCCTTGACGAGCCGAGAAGAATGAAGTGTAGTACGTTGAAATCTGAGCATTGTGTCAGAAGTTATAAGTGTTTGAAATTTTGATCCCTGAGGTGTCCTTAAGCGCGCCTCTCCACTAGGAAATACTGAAATGAAGTGCATCTAACGGGTGATTCTCATAGAACATAATCTCATGAACTTATGTCATTGTGCGAAATATCAATGTGAAGACTATGTAGTTGGTGATGATGGTTGAAGCTGAAAATTAGGTGTTTTTCACAATAAATGGTAACAATCGGAAGATGTTGTTGATCAAAAACTAAAATTCATCAAAATTGATTTTTTCTTCAAATTTCACTCATTTTTGAAAAATTATAACTCAGTACTCATTGGAGATAGAGAGTTCCGAATGATCTCATCTTATTCAGAATTTCATAATCTAGAAAGAAGGCGAGAGTAAATTTTTCTGTCCGAGTACGAGATTTGGCAGAAATAGCTGAAAACTGGAAAATGAGCTGAAAATACGAGGTTTTTGGGCCACTCTGTATCTAGCACAAGGAAATTTTGCATGAAGAAATTGGTTCTGGACTTCTCTTATGTACCCAAATAATATATTGAAAAATCAGAACTACAATATAAATTGCACCAATGTATATAGTGACTGGACTATTACAGATATCGGGAGTTACAGGTATCTCTCGTTGGTAATAACAAAGAACCTAATGATGTAAAATAAATCTTCTCATAAAAGGTTTATATCAGAAATATATGGTTTTGATAATTGAACAAATTTCTGCTGGATTTTGATTAGAATAAAATAGGCGAAAAAATCGAATACATCCACATTTTCTTTTTCAATAATAGCGTACAACGTATACAATCAGAAAACTATATCAAGCTTTCAAACTCAACTTCACTTGACATCCGATCAAAGCTTGCTTTGAAATTCTTACTCATCTAGATTCTAGAATAATGACATGGCAATTCACAGGAATTTGCAGTGTTAGTGGAGAGTAGATGTTTTTAGAAAACAATAGCCAAGCCTTAATTGAGCTCCTAAGTGGTTGGCCGCACTAAGCGACCTGCACCGAGTATGTAATTGCTTCCTAATTACACACGGCAAGCGGAGAACAGTGTCAAGCCAGCTAATATTTTCAGCCGATGGGATGAGAGGAGGAAAATCGTCGACGTGAAAAGGCCAGAGGGAAATTTCCAAGTCGATAAGAGGAAAAGCAGCAGTGGATATCGTCGCTTTGGTTAGACGATTTCCAAGGCTTTAAGGATGGGAAAGGGATTGGAAGAGGGAGATGGATGGGTAAACTTTGGAGAACGAATCAGAAATTTGGAAAGAGAAGAAGGAACAAGAATTCGCCATCAAGAGAAAGGATTGAAAGAAGAGATAATAATGAAGATGAGGAGAAGCAATTGCAAAGCAGGAGGAGAAAAACGTATAGGGAGAAAGGAAGGAAAGATGAGGGGGAAAGGAGAAAATAAAGAGAAGGATCAGGGGGAGGAGGATAAGAAGAAAGAGAAGTAGGAGAAGGAGTTGGAAGTAAAAGTTGGATAGAGTCGACTGCGCGAGGCAGTAAGTGGCATTAGCACTACGCCACATGCAGGACTCTGTCTGAGGGCGGCTGTCGTCTAGTCTGGGGAAGGGGGGCGTCACACAATGTATTTGAATACTGTGCCGGGGTTAGTTGTTTTATAAGGGGAGGCTTTGCCAGCCAATATTGTGAAAGCCCCGAGCTCATTGCATCCAATTTTCCTCCCTCAACAGTGTCGCGTCCCCTGTAGGCTGCAATATCACGGGAGTCGAACTCCGCCGATCGCATCGAATTTCTCGCCTCGACACTTTACCTACACGTGGGACCCCCAAAACCCTCGAAGCACTCCCCCCTCCCAACAGGATCGCCACGTGCACTCGACATCACTTCTAATTCGAGAGCGGCTCGGTCCACCAAACTGCCCGACGGCCCACCGGATAATGCAATTTATGGCATCCCACTGCTCAAACACCTGACTAGCCTCACAGCCCTGCTATGTATGCTCTCCCCCGCAATCACCAGCACAGCACACACTCCACACTCCACGCTGTATAAACAATGATGGCATTCTGCAATGCAGCCCTCCCTCCTGCAAGTGTATGAGAGTGGTGTAAGGAGGGAACTACGCAGTTTTCGAGGGTCTATGCTATTCAATTCAGAGCACCACGATTGCGTCTGAGTAAATCACTGAACTTGAAGAAACATTTATAATATTGGAAACGTATTACTCTCCTATGTTCTGGTTGATGAAGATGGTTGTTTTTATCAACATAATATAAATGATTGAGCAGAATATCATTTTTATTTTTACTTAATTGGAATGCATCGTGAATACACAGTACAAAGAAACTTCACAAGGGAAGTCTTTGCCTTTTACTGACGACGCGAAGAAACCATATAAATTTGAGGATTATTCTCAACGAAACCAGTTGAAATTACTAAAAACAATGTTGTTCAATCATGCCACCATTCTTGTCTAGTTGAACGTTGTATGCGATTTAAAGAAAATATGAAAAAGATTCACACTAAATCTGTCCAAATACAAATTCATCCATCTCAAATACAATGCAATAGATCCAGACGGAAGTAATAGAATTGGAATTCCTTAGTGAGTAATTCTTTTGTTGAATATTTCCTCTCAGGAACCATAAAAAGTGTTTTGAATCCCTTTTCTGATGACTGTAATTGTAATAACGGCGGTAGCCTATTGTATATCGATCTAGTCTATATTAGTATATTACGATGTCTAACATCTGTTGATACAGCGCGGAACCGCAAATATAGTTGTCGCTTAGGAATTGGACCTGAAGATGCCAGACTTCAAGCTAGCTACTTTTAAATCATTGTGTTCATGATTGAGAAAGATAATTGCGTTCATTTCAACTCATTAAGAAAGATTGAAAGCTTCAATTAGATTTTTACTAGGATTCAATAGACTACGTGAGCTCGATTAAATAATCATCTAGGTCAGCCATCAATGAGTTACAAACATTAAATCTATGGTTACATGTAAACAGGCACCAAGTAAGACTCCAATCCAGAGAGTTATACGGAGAGGACACATGCTCTAGCTAATTTCCTTCATAGTACAACGCACCATCACTATTACAATTTGCAGACTTGTGAAATGGTGTTACAAGTTAGGCCATCCCAATTCATTCCGGTTTATGGGTTGAGCGTCGCATGCATCTCAGCAATTACCCGTGGATGGCAAACTGGCGCCTGCACTGCACACTCATGGATGATAGTCTGGTAAAACACCATTACAGTGATATGGAGTGGTAGCCGATATGGAGGAAGCTAGGGTTTCGTGTCGCCCACAACCGCAGCAGGCGTTAGCGTCGACATTGACGAATGAAATTGCATTAGTTGAGGAACAATTGCCCCTGTCAGCTATTAGGAGCTCGTTGCCGGTTCCGCTAGACTATGTCCTAACTTTGTCAAAGTTGAAACGATGGATTTGCAGATGATGGAATAGGTCTGATGTTTGTTCGCCACGTCTGGGGAATGAATCGAAGGACGATAGAAGGCGTGTTGAACGCCAACTGATTTGTTGACGGATGCCAACACGGAATCAGTTGGCCAACTAAGGCCTCCACAGTGTGGATCTGCTTGCGTGACGATGCCTCATCGCAGATCCAAATGAAATATTATTGAACTTCTTTCGTCAAAATCCACCTCCCCTTGTTCTCAACCCCATGCTCCCCTCACAAACCCCTATTCATCAATCCATCCTTATCCAACTACTATCATTCCTGTTTTCTATCACTATCTTTATTCCAGCCAGTTTTTTTCTCCATCTGAACCTATTCTATTGTATCGAATCAAATTCCACGCCTAGTCACTTTTTTATAGACAGCACCACCATAACTTAGTAGGCCTCCTACAAAGTCTACTGACAGGAAAAATCGACACGTCAAACGGTGGACTGCGTGTTGAAGGTGTGTTTAATATCAAGAAGCTGGTTGTTTATTAATATCCATGCTGAAATGATTGCTTCAGTTCATCCTCCAGTTTTTATTTGTGCGGAAGGCTACACATTGATTATAACTTAACATGTACTAGCTTTTAAATTTTTTTTCTCAAGCCGTAATAATCAAGAAGTTTATTATTTAGGGGTTGTTGCTAGTTAAGAGAGTGATTCGGTATATCTAGAATCTTTATTGAATCAAAACAAAAGTATAGAAACATTAGTTCTGAAATGGAGATTTTTATGCAATCAATATCAGAAGAATTGAGATAATAAATATGTAGAGATGATAACAAGAAGGATATATCAATTGCTTCTTTTTCATTCAGCAAAGACAATTTTGAAGCTCTTCTTCAACTTCTGATAACATTAATATTTATAGCCTTACATGTTTATTGAAGAAATTCAGTCGAGCATGTATTGCAGCACAAATAAAATATATTACCAGAAACCTTCTGAATTTCATTTTTTACTCCCATAATTTGTACCTTGTTTTAATAATCAATCCACAACTCAAACTCATTCAGGATAGTGAATTTTTTAATCACTTAAGAGAATTCTTAAGGAATGAATTTCCAATAGTTGAAGAATATTTAATGTTATTGACAAAAAACTATTGACTTTCCAATATTATAGAACTGATTTCCATTTTCATCACATAAGTCATTCTTCTTAAATAGAAGATTTTCCTATCATTATTTGCATGTAACACCTGAAGAAAGAAGTTATGGTTAGAGACTAATAAGCTACCTAATTTATATTTTGACTTGAGTTTTATAATTACAGTATTATTATAAAGGTTGAAGGTATGATTCATTGGTTCAACCTGCTTAATGAAACACAAACAGATAATGCAATTTATTCTAATTCTTCAAATTGTTTTTTTTTATTAGAAGTGATCATACCTAAAAAATATATTGTTTTCTCTGGATCTAATAAATGAAGCAATGTAACAATAAGAAAAGTAGAAAGCTGCTTTTTCTAACGAATGGTGAAAATAAGCACTGAAGTTCTCACAAATCGACAAGGTACACTTTCAGACCTTTTGACGATCAGTGATTTCCGTGCTTTGGAGGTGGAGGGCGCTAAAGAGTGCTTGTCACGAGGAGGGAATTACTGGACCGGAAGGAAACAACCGAGTTTGCCACAGGTAAAGTGAGACGGTAAAGTAGATGATGAAGAGAGGAGGTGGAAAAGCTAAAACAACGAATCGGCAACTCTTCGTCTTTAGAGATTGCAGTTTGTTTCATGGTGGAGATGTTGAAAAAATAATAGTCATGTGTAGATCCCTTGTATGGTGAGACGAATAATAATATGTTGAAGTGTATTTTTTGATAAGAGGGGTAAGGGGAGTACGGTAGCTGGCCCCCTATGCGGTGTTGATGTCTAGGCGACCGCGTTCAACCATGCACAGCCTTCCATTTGTCCACATAATCATAAATGCCTAATTAAATAGTGTGGCGGAGTGGTGGGGCAAGGCTCCGCCCCCCTGGGCCCGCCCTCGATCGGCCTGCTGCCTAGCGGACAGAGTGAGGTTAGCGCGTCAGTGCGGCCCGTGTTATGTTGCTGGCCACAATGCAGGAGGGACCCAAGTCCCGCACCGACTTCTCCATCGCGGCGATCATGTCCAGGGATAGGAAGCCTCCAGCCTCCGCGGCCGCCGCCACCGCCACCGCTCACGGTGAGTACCTCGACTGACTCCACACGTGTCTTTTGTGTCTTCATCCCGTGGAATTTGTGCAAGTGACATGTTCAAACGAATCTGTGTAGTGCTCTCCCACCCAGTCAGCGATAAGATACAAGTGAACTAGTTAGTAATTAAGACGTAGGCTATTCAATATCATCAAACTAAATCAAGTAGAATCATAAAAACACTTTGAAAAACTAGTTTCCCTAGGAATTCTCCTGGAAATGGCTGCCTGTGAAAGAGAAGTTGTTTTCCTCATCACTGCTACAACAGCTAACCTCTCCGTAGCCCGTATTAAAGCTTTCCAAAATTTCCACCTCTTGTAACTTATTATTTTGTGAGTTGGTCAATTTCAAAATAGGCTATTTGTCAACGTGTCCACAATATTATGTTCAGAATTGTATGTGTTCTTAGATTAGGCTACCAGTAAGATATAGGCATAACCTCTGTTCTGCTAACTGTATTCCTTGTAGGATTGCTGCACATCACTCATAGTGGAAATAAGCTACTAATGTGAGCGTTGACTAATTAATCTCTTCACCAGCAGTCATTCATTGTTATTCTGAACCGAAGTAGCTTAGTCTAATTTGTTTTGTTAGATAGCCAATAGGCTATTAGGCTATTACAGCAATGCAAAGAAATGAGCCTGCCAGGTTATGCTCGTGCATCTGAAATTGAAGACTTATAATCTTTAAAAAAGGTTTATAGATGTCTAAGTTAGTTACTATTGGCTATTTCGAAAATATGATTAGACCCTAATAGTTACTACAGCCTTTAGCCAAAGACCGCTCCTTGCTAAACGGAAGCTAATTTCATGATATTTCCTTTTCATGATGTTCAATTCAACAATAGGCTAGATTGCTAGATCTAAAAAATAATAGATTGATGACATTGATGTTTTTATTTACTCAATCCATGATTTCGTTGCTTCCTAGAGTTTGTTTAGATCAAGCATGTATTTTTCTTGTTTTCAACTTGATAATTCAAATTCATTAATTTTCCATATCATCTATCCTATTTACTAGTTACTCCTATCCTACCAAGGATGTTGTTATAGCTACATTCTAGTCACTTCTGATTAGATAGGATTTGTGTGATAATGCTTATTGTTAGATTGAGTTACTTACCGTCTACAGTTATACTTTATTCAGATTCACAATGTATTCAGGATTCAATGTACTATATTGTTTGAGGTTTAGAGCGTAATTTATACAGTATAACCTGCGTTATTTATTAACTTTCATGAACTGCCCGGTTCATTGATTATAGGACTGTGTTCTCTTATAGGCCTACCTCCACCTTCACATAATGCTTTTCTAATGCATAATGCTAGACATAATGCTTCTCATCGGGTTACTAGCATGCATACTTTATTATCTTATTCAACGTACTTGAGAGTGAGTAGTCTACATAGTAGATATTCTCCGGTTTGAATTATGATTGATGAATTTGAAGTAAAATAGTACATAGTAGTACAGAAAAGTGTACTACCATTACCATGAACTCTCTGTGTACCGTACTTTATAGTAGTGAATGAAAAATTACTATCACTTGCATTGAGGAATATTCTGTGAGAGTGTAAGACATACTGGAATTCCTTAAAATTGAAACTATAATACCAGTAACATTATTGAATTTTGAATTCTTCGTTGCTACTTGATAAACCTCATATGGAAACCATCTTCACAGAAAATCTAATCCAGTCATACCTACGTCTAGGTTATACGAATTTCAACCTTTAATTTGTAGATATTACCGTACTTATAAACCTTAACATGAGTGCTTGCGAACTTTGTCATGTATTTTACAAATTTATAGCAATTAGTATAATAGTTGTGCTTCAGTAAAGTATTTCTGTTTCCTATTTTATTAACTTGAACTGATAAATTTTGCGCAACCGAAAAACCTCTGAGCTTATTCGAATAGGAAGAAATAGAAGAGTGTTGTCAGGCACCAACCAGTAGACTAATTTCTGGTTAGAGGTAAGAGGCATCATAATATTCATCCTTATCTGTCGAATTGACAAGCACAGACATGACTCTTGAACAGTGTTCATCCGCTCTCATTCAAGTTACCAATCATTGCAATCATTATATAAGTTGGATTGTTTAAATAGTTTGGATTGTAATTGTTCACTATACTGTTACTTTGATTGTTCCGTATATTATAGAGGCTATGCAACTGTCAATTTTGACAATTTTTGGGGAAAAGTTATTCCAGTCAAACATTGAAAACATTATATTAAGTAGTAAAATGAATTTCTTCCCATAAATTCAAAAATCCCAATTTTTAAAATAATTATTTGAAGATGGCGCAGAGTCATAGACTTTGTATGAGAGATGCAACTGAGCGCAAACTAGAGGCATTTGAAGTGTGGCTCTACTGGAGGATACTATAAGGATATACTATAAGGATCTATGGATACTATGGATCTATGGATTTCTATAAAGGATACTACAAAAGGACTATTATAAGGGTGTCCTGGGTGGACCATTGCTGTAGTAAAGAAATTCTGAGAAGAATGGGAAAGGGAAAATAAATTCTAAATACAGTAAAAGCAAGGAAGCAAGGAAGATATATTATGAGAAATGGAAGTAGATAGGCTACGAGCTATTACAGGTCCATTCCATCCACAATATCAATATAGATCAGATAAGTCACAATTTGGCATTGGCTTCATGCTAATCTCAGCAAATCGCCCAGTGATGACCAAAAATGATGTCATCCAGAAACGTTGATCAGTGCACATAATTCATTTGGAAAATAGATTCCCAGAGGAACCAACTCAATAAATAATTACGATAATAACTATTAACAGAAGATTCCCTATTATTCTAATTGGGGTGACAAAAATAACAGACAATTAATTTGATTGGCTATTTCCAAATCCCCTGTCAGAGCGCACGCTGATTCGATGAGTTGAATTGCCTCGCAATAAAATGAATCAAGCCTGTTATCAATTAGGACTACATAATCAATGTTGGAGGTCCTTGTGGGATTCGCTGCTCACCCCTTGCAAGCGGTGGCGATTGGCCAATGACGAAGTGAGTCTCATTGCTGCACATGAAAACGTCCATCATCCTCATGGCAGGCTGTATGACAGTGACCGACATTCAGCTATCACGTAATTTTGATGTCGCATGAAGTCTGAATCACATTAAATTCCTGCTTTAATTGTTCATCAACAATTTCTATGATTGTAAAGCTCTAGGTCTATTGCTGAGGTTAGGTGAGAAGGATGGAGAATGATTTGCTTTCAACACTAAAAAAGAATGCATTAAGAAATTGCATTAAGAATGTCCATAAACTATCAAAATTTAATTATTCACTAGGATTTTTAGTGAAGTTGTTGATGAAGTATAGCTGGTATTATGGTAGATATCATATCGATCTTGAATCAAATCATCAACTCTTCATAGCCTCTGGACTGTTTATTTTAAATTAAGGTTGAAAGAAGTTTTGGGCGAATGCCTGTTGTTTTCACCTGAATTGTGTCTATTGTCTATAAATACAGTCGAACCTCTCTATATCGAACTTCCACTCAACGAAATCCTCTACACAACGAATTTTTACCTGGTCCCATGACATTTTAGAGTTTTGGCTGCTTATTTACCTCTATTTAACGAATTTCGGACCTCTCATCAACAGAGTTTTTTCTTGACTTCAACATACAAAATGTAGTGTGTATAGGAAGTAAACGGTTATTTTCAAGGAATTGTATAGTTTCAGCCGAAAGGTCAATAGACTAAAAATAATGGCAATTCAGGTAGGAAAGCGATAGGATGGTAGACAGTCAATAGAGGGTGAAACACAAGTCGGGAATTGAATTCCAAGAACTGGTCATTATTGTAGACCAGGCAGGTGAACGACTGGGCTTTTCCCATTCTTTCTTTTGTCACACATTTCAATTCTTTGAACTGGGTCGATGTCAAACGAGGCAAACGACAGAAGAGTCCTGCGACAGTCGAGACCAGCGACGGTAGAGACCGGCGACATTCGTGGCCAGCGACGATACAGGACTCCTGAAAAAGAGGCCTCAAATGTCGCCTGCGTTAGGCGACAGTTGAGGCCACTCTAATTTTTGTACAGCCCCGACAGTCGAGACCTGCGACGTAGAGGACTCCTGAAAAAGAGGCCTCAAATGTCGCCTGCGTTAGGCGACAGTTGAGGCCTCTCTAATTTCTGTACACTCCCGACAGTCGAGACCTGCGACCTTAGAGGACTCCTGAAAAAGAGGCCTCAACAAACTGTCGCCTGCTAGGCTCTCCAGAATGGTAGACAGCACCAAAAGAATATTATCATTTAATTTGTATGGATTTACCAGCAATTGAATAATATATTATATCCCATTATTCCTTCCATATCATTATGAATAAGTATTGCAACTTTACAACTGTAAATAAACCTTAGTTGTTTCATCATAAAAAACGGAATTTTCAAACTCGTAAATACCTTTTTGATACTTGGATGTCAAATTTTCAGTTCATGATAGATGTAGGATATTATTCTATAATTCAATATCCTGTTACAAATCAATAACTTTTATTAATTTCACACATTCACATTTTACATTTTCTTCATTTATATTATACATTGAGCTTTTCTCATAGAAACTAAATTGCTCATTTATTTCAAATGTATTTTGTCTGGAATCGCAGTAGGATGTGTCCTTAACTGTCGTCTGCTGCAAGCGAGTCTCTAATTTTTGTACAGGCCCGACAGTCGAGACCAGCGACATTCGAGGCCAGCGACGGTAGAGGACTCCTGAAAAGAGGCCTCAAATGTCGCCTTCGTTAGGCGACAGTTGAGGCCTCTCCAATTTTTGTACAGCCCCGACAGTCGAGACCTACGACGGGAGAGGACTCCTGAAAAAGAGGCCTCAAAAATCGCCTGCGTTAGGCGACAGTAGAGGACTCTTCAATTTTCGTACACTCCCGACAGTCGAGGCCTACGACCGTAAAGGACTGTAAAACAGTCCTCTACTGTCGCAGGCCTCGGCTGTCGTCGGTCACGACTGTCGCACCCCCCTTTGAACTGACTATGATGATGATGATGATGATGGTTGTGACAAACCTGAGAAGAATCCGTCAGATCAAGAAGTTATAGAGTCTTTCAAAATTATCAGGCAAGGATTAAAACTGAAAAATAGTGTACCAGACATGTCTGTTTTAATAGATGTGAGTCGTTCATCGAACATAATGTTTTATTCAAATGCAAAATTCAACCGAAAATTACTCACTTTTCCTAATATAAAACATTGAAAAATAGGAAAGTTGAGTTATTATAGTATTATAGTGAAGTTATTGACAAGATAACCGTATTTTGCGTTCCATCTAATATTAGTGTTGAAAAATATTGCTACAGAGTATGTACTTTGATTAAACTCTACTAATAGTACAAATCAAGCTTTCTGGAAATAAATTGGTGAGTTTACTTACTTATTACATTCTATAAATATTTTAAAAAAACATGTTTTTTCAAACAGCATGAATTTTCAAATTTCCATATCAATATTGGCCTAATAAGTCTAGGTACCCTACAGTTCACAATGATATGTTTTATGTATCATATTCATTCATTTACCGCCGTGATACGATATTATAAGATCCATAGGATCGTGACAGTTTTCTTCACAGAACCACTCAATAACGAATACCTCTCTGCATCGATTTTTTTCGCGGGATAATCGACTTCGTTATACAGAGGTTCGACTGTAAGTTAAATAAATAGTCCATACTGGATTGAAAGGCGAAATTGTCATAGCCACTGAATTATTGAAATATTAAGAAAGTAGTTGTTGAAAAGTAACGAAGCTCCAGCAAACTTTGATTTTTATTAGAGACAAGCAGGTAACCCGTGCTTCGCAAAGGTCAAATTTTAATCTTGACAAACTGAATACTTACATACTGATATCTTGAAGAATTTAAAATAGGCCTATCATCCATCCTCGGTAAATTGAGTATATTTATGCTAAATTTCAAGCTAATCATTCGTGAATTTCCTATCCCGTACGTGTAGAAGCCAGTTCTTTACTCTTTATAGAATGATAATAATGGAACTCAATTTGAATGGATTAGTTTCTTAATTTGTTTAATAAGCCAGTCACTGAGGCAGAGACAATTCCTTGTTTCATTTGCTTAATTTGAGTTTCTATTAGGTCTGAACAATGGTTTTTACTAGACCGACCAAATGATTTCTCAATTTTTATTCATTCAACTTTATAATGAAGTTCGATCTCCAAGAAATTTTTATTAAGAATTCTTAATTTGAGCTTTAATTAGGTCTGAACACTGGTTTTTATACTAGTACTTACTATACTTAGACCGACCAAATTTTGGTAATTGGTATGATTCTTTGAAATAATTCTACACTAGCCTATTCAACCCTATTGAAAGTATCAATGTCATATTAATTATTTGACCAGAATAAAAAGCTGTGCTATTTTTATCGAACCACCCAAACTCGTTGATATTATTAGGTGGATTATTTTTCCTTTCAAAGTCGAATGGTCTTGTTATTGGTGTGACTATTGAGGCCGAATGTCCTTTAATTATTTCTGCTGAATTAATTGAATCTTCTCTACTGATGAGAAATACCTCTCATCAGTCCTTTTAAAGAGAACCTTTCGTGTTCTCTTTTGAAATAATCGGTGCGGCAATATTTTTCTTTTTTTGCTCGCAAGGATTCTGAAGCAATGTTTCGCCTATCTTCAAGATTATTCCACATTTGAAGCAATTCTTCATAATTCACCTTATAATTTTAGAACAAATGCTATAATTATTATCAAAATGTAACAATAATTGAAAAAAAATTCTACTGAAAGTTAACATAGGCCTAATGCTCATTCATCTCTATCATATAAGTTGGTTTTGATTAGTCTAAGATAAGTGGATGAAAAATATTATTTATTCCAGAGTTACATAGTTATTGCCTTGGCTTTGATAGGGATGTCACTTTGTGATGCGAGCTCCATTTTGATTTCATTGCTTTGAGCATTGGAAGACTTTTATTTGTTTCTGCGGGTTATCTTCACGCGATAAAAACTCAGTCCAATAGGAAACATTAAATTTAACTGTTAAGCTCTTATAGGCTACCAATAAAGATTGTGAAGGTTTTGACAAGCCGCCACTGTATTTGTTTGATCGTATAAGAGCTCTGTCATTGAGTTTAGCTTACTGTACACAATTTCCCGGAATTTTAAGATGAATTTGGAATTTTTAAATTTCACAATGCAGTACGTATTTTTGTGTGATTCAAATTGAAGTATGTAGTAGCGTTTCTCAATCAATACTGTAAATAGTTTTGTGCATTTCATACTAGAGTTTTCGGCTACCCTCAAAACTATTATTCTTCATTGAACTCTCTTCTCAAAAAATGGGGAATTTTAAAAAAACAGTTGAAGTTAAGGCAGAAGCGCTTTCCACAATTATTTATCCTGCCTGACCCAAGCAAATCCCCAAATTATTTATTATAATTGAAATCCAGTTGAGTTTTCAGTGTCATATGGAAAAGAATCACCTTTTCAGAATACTATCATTCACACTTAAATTGATCAATTCTGAAACATAAATATGATTATAGTAATGTTAATTAGTAATCATATACATTAGTAATAATTATATTATACAATGTTCTACATTAGTATTTAATCCTATACTGTTTAAGATTCACCGATAACTTGAATTTTTGATGATTCAAATCCACATGTTACCTGTACCGAGACATCCTATCTATATAATGATCCCTGTGGAAGCTTAAATTTCCTCTTAGTAATTCGCAAGAAATGAGTTTGTAGTAAACTTGAAAAATGTAACCTTTCTTTGTTGGTAATGATCACGTATTTATTCCAGAGTGAGTTGCAAATTAATTCACAAATGAATAAAATCCAAGTTTATGTGTGCGTTGAAGCTCCACGTTGTTGATTCAATTTGTTAAACAGAGGTTGCTGAATGAAGCGCCAATTTTTCATTAAGATACCTACAACACCATCCATAGTTGCCAGATGATGAACACTTTCCTTTTGATCCTAGCAGCTGAAAATCTATTAGAAACACGCGTATATATTTTAAGTAATGAGTGGTGTGTGCCAAGTGGGAAAGAGAGAGCAACTGGACTGTAGAAATGTCTCTCACGTGTTTTCATCGCTGCGTTGCCTTCCAACTATTTTCCATCCTCGGTGTATTGTGCGATGCCAGCCATCACATAGAATTCTAGACGATCTCGGAACGAATCTATCTTCTTATGTTAACACAGTACTTTCTTGGCCCTTACATTGGATGTTTGTGACATTTCAATCATTCAAAACACTACGTTGAATGTTTAAGACATTTGAATCATTTAATGTCGTCAACTTAAAAAGGGGTTAGTAAGTGCATTTCCTTTGAGGAAGGGCACTCTATGATGAATCTAATTGAAACTTTATGCATCTGTTGTTCCATAAGATTTTCAAGAAGATTTGAGAATCTATTAATTTTCCATTGGAGGAACGATTAACCTATTATTATTCTGAACGAGAAAAGCTTGACTCAGTGAGAAGAGGTGGCAGAAGCTCTATCGGAATTATACTTATTCTCACCTTCGTGGGAATGATAGTATTTTTCCAATTTTACAATAAGAAGATGAACCATGAACGTCAACCTTCCTGCAGAATCATTGAGTTTGATAGAAGTGATAAGCTTCCAGCACTTAAGCTTCCACAGGGATCATTGACATTCGGGATGAGCATCAGAGCTGCTTCTGTTTGTAAGCGATAATGTATAAATTATATTACTCTCCATATATATTGAACTCAGATTGAACAATTTGGAATAAGCACACATTATAGCAGAATACTGTGAATTATAATTAACAAATCTTAATGCATAGTTGGAGAATTTTCATCAGGGACGTGACCATCCATTCTAATATTGTTTCTGGTTGATGTTTGAATCATTTATCTGGTTGTCTGTTTAAGAGACATGCTAATCAACACGTGATGGGGAATAATAATTTATATCACACGCTTTCAAGCACTGTTTCGCGATGATACTGATACAATTCCTTTCGAATTTAGAACCAGCCAATTATTGTAAATTGTTTGGAATTCTAGTTGATTCAGTTTTAGTTGACACAAAAATTATTACTTAGCGTAGGCAATGCAATGTTTGTGGAGCATTGTGCATGGCTAGCGATGTGCAGCTCACAGCTCACAGCTCACAGCTCACAGCTCACAGCACCACCACTCACAAATGATGTTCACTTTTTATTTCCACTGCGCTAGAATTCAGAATGATAGTGGAAGTGTTTGGGACGTGATGTATGGACTCACACCGTGTCACTTGGCTCGAGTTATAATTTATTGAATGTAGACAGTCATAAATTTTTGCCGCGTTAAAAAATGTCACCGTGAGCTGTCATGGTTCTCCGCTAGCTCCTAGAGCTCAGCATTGAAAAGAGTAGGTAATGCTTGAATTGAACAGTCAACTCGCTAGATCACCTGTGTGTGAGGTCTTCTAAGCATCGTATAATAAACTGCTCTGTTTTGATATGATATTTTAATAATAATCAACACGACTCCGGCTTCAATTTCATGATGTGAATTTAGAGGTCCTTTCTGAACCTTAACACAAGATGTAATAAATTAAAAGATTAGTCTGCGAAAATTATAATTTATTTAACACACACTCTTTCAGTCAAGTTTGGTAACAAGAATATGTGAATCAGATTTCTTAATGTTTAGAGAAGCGTTGTGAAAGACAAAATAATTTGCTAAAAGAGCTCTTGCTACATCAATACTCCAAATGACAAACCTTTCAACTAGTAATTAATTATTTTGAAAGTTAAAAACATGTAAGAGATTATATAAGATCCAAAACTGTTTCCCTCACCTACTCTGCTACGGATTATTCATTGATTAGAGATAAATAATTATTATAATGTACTAGATACCTGTAGATCACTATTTTACTGAAACACATACATAGTTATCAAGTACACCTTGTATTTTATCAATAAATAACTACTTTCAACTATCAAGAGCCATTTACAAGGTGTAATTGATTTTAAATGTTATAGTGTTTCAATAATAATTGTAGTAGCCCTAATAAAACATAGTGTGAGTACTATTGTACCGTACTATTTTAGGTACTCAGGCTACTGTATTACTATAGTACTTGATGAGTTGCTTATATTACTTCAATCTAGTATGATGAAATATAAAACATATTTTTAGTATTTTGATCTCCATTGTTCTGTGGAATCAGCGTACTAATAACTACTTGAAGTGATAAAATTGTCAACATTTTAGCTATTGATGAATGGATAAGGATGATGGACAATTATTGTAAGAGTGCAAGTTGGTTGTGAAATAATTGTTCTTGTTGTTACCACGCTGGAGGCATCAGCCTGAGCACAATTAAAGATTATGAAATATAGAGGAAACATAAACCGCTGTATTACAAAAGAGTAAATCGGATTATTATCATTACATTGAATGGCTGCTATTTCAAGTTCTACCGCTAAGGCCTAGTAACATTTCAGTTATCTTAAATCTAAAGTGTTAACATGAAGTGGGCACAGTTGTCATGTTACAACTCAGCAATGTGGAATGTAGCAGTCAGCATGGCCTTGGAGCTCTTATTATTTATTATTATCAAGTTAGTTATCAAAAAGTGTATTATAAATATTGATGTATGGTACTAAAGAGTCTGTATGGTATCCTATGATAAATAATCTTGATTCACGGTAGTTTGAATTACGTAATAAATATTAGGCTATCAGGTATTCTGATGATTTTTGTCCATATCTATTTATTGCCTGAGATAGGAGAGTTCTCTTTCATGAATACACACCGAGTTTTCTATTATTTTCTCGTTTTTTTGTGGTGTGTGAACAGACCCCTGCCTCAGACATTCATAAATCACTACCGGGTGGTTAACTGACGTGATAATTATCGCCCAAACTTCTCTTTCAAGAGACCGCAGCCTGCCACTCATAAAACACTGGCAAGCATTCACAGTATAATCGCTTTTAACTTCCATCCTAAAATTTCATCCTGTAACCTGAAGAGAAATCCTATGAAAATTACTTGTCACCAGGGAAATTTCAATTCAATGTAGATAGAGTGAAGAACATTGGATAGGTCTGAATACAAAATAGAGAAATCCGTGTACTCATAACATAAGCAAAATCGTTTGCATACTTTTCATAGATAATATTGCTTTCCGAATCAGGTTGGTTAGCTATTATGAAAGGCTCAATGATTATTGATGATCCGACAAAGATTAAATTTATGATGTAGAGATATGTTATAATTGTTGGATCATGCTAAAAAAATCAATCTATTAGTATGATCAGAAGATTCATTTCTCATACCCTAATAATAATCATCTCTTATTATTTTACGTTTGCGATCATATTGGCTATGATAAATACCAAATTTTCTCTATATGGCTACCAGAATTATTGAAGTAAAATGAAAGTTATGAAGTACCCTATGATAAATTTCATAATATCCCACATCCTATTTAACTCTCTCAATCCAAGAATCCCACTATAAGTTCCATACATAATACCTTGCTACTTTGGAGTTTTGAATTTCCTTATTGAAACACGACGTATTATTTTCTATATTTTCAGTATTCAGATTTATCAGGTATTCAGAATAATTTTCATTTCTTAGAATATGATTAATTTGTATTCTTCAGCTACAGAACTTGTTGGAAACCCCACATGTATTGTGTCATTGAACCAATATCAGGATCAAATCAAAATATCAGGATCACACGCTTATTGCTAGTTACATTATTAGGCTGATATCCTTCAAATTACATTTGTGCTTTCGGTTCCTTGGAACGGTATCGGTATCGTTTGGTGATCGGGTCGCTTTCTTTTGTTCCTCTTTGAACGTAACCGATGCATGCAGGGGCGTACGGCAACAGCTGATTTATTAAGAGTTGAGGTCAAAGTTTTCAGAACGGCACTGCACCGAAAAAGCATCGTGGGAGGGAAGAGACAGGCGAAAAGAGGAAGAAGAGAGGTGGTTAGGGATGATGGGAGGGGGGGAGAGGCCTTCAAGAGGCAGCCGCATCAGGAGAGCAGAGCACAGATTATCCGGGTAGGCCTACCTTTGTAGGACGTGTAAAGACCCTAATGAAAGATATTATAGCGTGTACAATGCGTTCACTCTTTCTCCCATTCTTGCAGCTGCACCCCCACCCAACCGTCCAAATAGCTAAATTTTCCACTTGACCGTTGAGAGTTAATCAGTCTCTTTCAAGCTTGATTACTTATTTGATTGAAAAGTGAAAAGCATTCTGTGGAACTAATTCGGGTGCTCAAAGAAGTGACGACACATTGTAGACAATCCCGAAATTGATTTCTCAATTCGTTCGTTGATAGAGATGAAATAAATTTGACCAAGCAGAAAAAGATTAGAAATCAACTGAGAAATTTTTGTGGAATTCAGTTAGAGTCTATAAAGAAGTTTTTCTAATCCATGAACTATTAGATGAATTCCACTGGATGTCGTGGATGACCATGATGGTTGAGGTTACTGATTACTGAATCGCAATTTTATATCTATCTCTTGGAGTGATAACCATGCCATTCCTTCATTCTCAAAGAGTGTGTCATTCTCAATTCGGGTTATGCCTGAATTTAATTCTAGAGAAGCATCTATGCGAATAATGAACTAATGGATACCTATTCATAATCAATATCGACATTGTTTACGTCAATTGTAGAACAATTCTGTATTCTGGAGTAGAAGTTCATTATAATGTTAACCATCCCTTGAAAGCTTAGATTTCCATTCTAATACTTCTTCTTCTTCTTCTCTTCTTCTTCTTCTTCTTCTTCTTCTTCTTCTTCTTCTTCTTCTTCTTTTTCTTTTCCCATTAGCAATACATCGATATTTTTTCTATATTATTTTAGACAAATCGACTAGCTTAGATATTATCAATCTTAGTTTCATGAAAAATGAGAATCTAAATTGAGAAACTTTATAATGTTAAGTAGAAATAATCACTTGAATCAAAATATAAAGTAAAACTAAATTCCTTAACTCTTTCCTTATCGTACCCATATCGGCTCATACTTTTGAAAATTAATCTGGCTTTGTTATTTTTGTGGGAGAGAGTGTATAATTCTATAGCTCCAATATTTTTCACGTGCTAGTAAAACCATAAACTGTGAATTTGCTACCTTTCTGGTTGAAATTATTTTTAATTGTATCAATTAAAAAGCGTTTACGACCCAACTATTAAAAGTGAGCATCTAGACTTCGGTAAAAAGAATCAGCCTTGAGATACAGAAACGCATTGTCCCTTGTTCAGAGGATGTATCTTTTTAAAAAAATCGCCTCCAAGCAGGTAAAAACCATATAATGAAGTTGGAGACTATGGAGAACGGAAGTTTGAGAATCGTAAATCATACAATCTTTTATGAAATATTCTAGTAGCATGATACTCAATTGGAGATGGAAAGTAGAACTATGTTTACTTAATAAAGCTTTTATCACGATAACACTTCACGAACAATTGGAGTGAAGTAGAATGGTTTTCTAACGGTAGTCTTTTACAAAAAGATTTTAAGAAGATCCCCCTGCCTTAGCTTGGAGACTAAGGAACAAGATGTTTGATGGATAAGAGAACCAACTAAATGATAATATTCTCTTGTAACGAAATTACAAAAATATATTATTGATGAAGATCTAAGATTTAATAAGGGAAATGGAAAGTGATTTCAATTGTGAGTAAATACTTTTTACGGTTGATACCTATTCTATGAAATCTGAGAAAACATATGAGTAGATGAATTATCAATCATAAGGACTGTGGTAAATATTAAAAGGAAACAGAATGAATACATAGAATATTTTGTGAGGATTGGCCCCATCGAATTGAGATGATAGACTAAATAACTTGCATAATAATGATAAATATGAAAACTATGTGAATACGATTTGAAATTCTCAATTGCAATGATGTATTAATTAGAATTGCATGATAAAAGCGTTTCCAAGGAATAGTGGCAGGGGGAAATCAGCTATGTGAATCCCATACAACAATCAACATTTATTTTCAAAGAACAATGCGAACACTCGCTGTCGACATGTTCATTTTTTGGTAGGAGTGTTGATGATTGTCAACATTGATTAGCATCACTTGAGCAATGACTAAGACAACTGACATGACTGTTGTATGATGTGTGATGCAAACACATGACAATCGCAACTTAGTGCGATTTAATGAATTTTGTTATTTTTTGTATCAACTAAGCTGGATCTTGAATACACAAAAAAAATTCTCATCAATAGTGATTTATGCTATTTAATTCTATTCTATAATAGTGTTAATACAATAGAGAAAGATGCAGGAACCAATACTTCATTATAGAGGCTGATAATGTTCTTTAACTGATAGCCATACTCAAATTCTTATATTTGTGAGATTTTTTCCAAAACTTTCTCTGTTATCTGTCACTTGGTGTATGAATTGGGTAATAACTCAAGTAGACCGAATCAAAACCTCTCCAGCAGGGATTTCATCATCAATTTTGACTAGAATTTAAATCCAAATATTTCATAGGAACGATCCCCTAATAGAAAAGTTATAGTTATAGATTATAAAAATTGGATAGGATAATGTTATAATATTTCAGAAGAAGGCGTTGTTCAGTTTCAAAAAATACTACTGTCCAATGTCAAACAAAAAGTTAATCAATTTCACAGTTGAAGAAACTACTTTAATTATAAATGCAATTGAAACGGAAGCAATAATTTCAACGTTTTTTGATACTTGGATGCACGAGTGCGCTCTTCATTTTCATTGCACCACGAAAAAAACCGATAAGCATTTTATTGATGTTTTCCCCATTCTACAACTGCGTCAACTGTTATAACATCTTAAATACCCAGCATAAACTGATATAAATGTCGTATAAAATCATCAAGTTTATTGCGAGGCAATGGTTACATTGATAATTTATTTCCTCAATCTACTTTTATTGCAGTACCAAGTCCAAGTGAACTCTTCTTCTATTTGCTTCGAGTCACAATATAGGACTGATGAGGTCGGTGTGGGAGTTGAAAAAGAGTTCAAACATCTGCTGTAAGCGATCAACTTGGAAACAATACTGATAGTTCTACTGGACAGGAAGGAGGCGACTTCTCTGAATCACTTAATGGAGGATCGCACTACTATACTGCTCACATGCTAGTGCTATGCACTTACCCCTATCATCCGATTACCTGACCTACCTCTACTACGGATAGAGCTTTCATGAGGCCATCGTTGGCTGATATTTATTGCTTGTACAGTATTCACGCTCTCATTCCATTGCAATAGTTGGTTTCCCTCATACAGAAAACTATACCTGCATGTTGCCATAATTATAGGTGTATAGCAACACATACTATGTTATTTGAAGTGTTTTATCTACATTACAAGTTGAACAAGAAAATGAATGACTACATATTTTCAATGTTAACATCGGTCGGAACCTCGAAATTTCAACCAATTCCATATTCAACTGCTATATCATCCCTTTTCAAGTAATAAGTAATCATATAGCATCCTGTGAACTTCGTATCGGCTATTCTAGATATTCCATCCGGTTCGATGCAATTCTCCAGCTTGAAAATGTTTTCTCATTTCATCTCTTATTTTTTGAAACTATCTTCAGCTCATCAAAATCCAGTACATAATAAAATAATTCGCATGATTCGAAGACTGAATAGTTATAATCTTAGTTGATAGTATAGTTATTCATCACCGTGTGGCTATTATAAAGAATTAAATTGTGGAATATTTGAGAAACAGAAGTCAATCAAATTAATATGAAATGTTCCATGAAGACTCGGTTTTTATACTCTATTTTCATTAAAAAAAATAAAAAACAATAATAACAATAATTATTATTATAAGTAAGAGCATGAAAGAGAAAATTTTACATAAAATATGAATTTTAGTGGGATTTTCATGTTGATTTTAAAAAATATTTTAGCTGGAAGTTTCTAATGACTCCAAACCTAGTCATTATTATCAAGGAGTATGGAACATATATTTCGATTCTGTTCATGAATGTATCGGAGTTCTCTATAGTTGCAAGCTATTGATAGAAGAGGTGCGTATCATTTGCTGTTGTTGAAGAATGAACATGAATAGATCTGGATTTTTCATGACGTACTGTGAGAAAACTCACCTACTTCCCCACATTTGACATGATTTATTCTATTGCTACGAAATTACGCAAATTCAAGCTTGCGTCGGTTTTTTTGGGTGATCGAATGCATAGGTTCTACTATAAGCAGTTGATTTTATTGTTTGATTTTTGTACAGAGCGACTCGGCCACGGCAGGAGAGGAGGCAGTGAAAAGCTGGCGGAGGGCGAAAGCGATGAGTACGAGGAGGCGGAGGAGGCTGAAATCGAGGAGGACGTGGAAATAGACGTGGAGGAGTGCTCGGAGAGTGAGAGGGAGCCGCGACCTCCGCCGTCGGAAGCGCCATCCGAGGAGCTGTCGGAGGAGGACCGCGACTCACCGGATCCGGCGGCCGTCCGCGCCAGGGTCAAGACGCGCTGCAATTGCCAGGAGTTGCTGCTAGCCGACTGCCACCTCGAGACCAAAGATCTCTGGGACAAATTCCACGATCTCGGCACTGAGATGATCATCACCAAGTCTGGAAGGTAAGCCCAGTCTTCAACAGCTTTTTTCATTTTCAAATTTTTTCATGTAATTTTCCAGCCATTCAAGTATCAAAAGCTGTTCTATAGATATTGCAGAATTCAATAATATTGTGCAAATCCAACAATTTTATACCTCCCATTCATAATATTCAATCAAGGATTTTGATCAACCTCTGTAACTTATATTTTGGTTTGATTTGGTTTATTTGGTTAACCTAATTCTCTAGTTTGCAACCACATCCATATTAGGTCTCCCTCTTATCTTGATTGTGTTCCATTTCCATCATGGAGCAATAATTTTCTTTATAAACAGAATAATCATTCACACATCAATCTGAACTTAATTAGGTATTCTCACAGATACGTTTTCAGATCAATGCTACTTACCATCAATCATAATTAATTGGTCATTATAATAAATGCATTATTAGTCATTATTTAGATCACAGTAGCCTCTTACTGGGACTTATGTAATTTCTTATACAAGTATTTTAGATACAAGTATCTATCAAAAGAATCCCCCTGCTATGGCTCCACATGAGGGTGGGTAAAAAAACTCCCAGAAACTATGGAATGTATATTTTGTGAGAACTGACTGGAGATTATAGTTGAGAAAATGATAGAACTAGAGAGGACAGATTTAGAAAGAGCATGTCCAGTGAACAGTGACTGGCAGCTGCTAACGAAAAGGTCACCGGTCCAGTTTCCAGGGAGTTGAGGAGTGAGAAAATACGAGAGAGAATGAGAGGGTATGATTGTGGCAAAGGTGCCATTCGAAACGTGGCTAACTCGCGGAATTGTGAATAGACAAATCTTGTTAGCAAGGCTCTTGTGTATCATAAACAGCACTTGTGCCTCCTATTATTTGCCTTTCGGATGGCTAAACGCTGGGGTTTTGTTAGGGCTCTGCCTGGGGGGCCGATCCGACCCCAATAGCCCCGATCCCAGCTTCCGAACAGTAGCAATACATTTCGGCCTTTTTCGGCCTGTGTTGAGGCTGCGGCCGGCGGTTGGCCTGTCACCTCGCTAAACAAACACACCTCCGAAAAGCCTTCTCACAACAAACCGTTCAACTGTGCGGCCTAGTGCTTATTTCGAATTAAATGGGTTTCTTTTCTGAAATTGGAATTGCTGACTCCTATCCGATAAGCATCCAACCAAAATATTCTATAAATATCCAATGACAGATAATTCAATCAGATAATGACAAATGAAAGGTTTGAATTTAATATCTGTTATATCAAGTAGAACTCCAGCAAAGAGCAAAAGGTCTTAGTTTTTAAGAATTTCTTCAGTAGTTTTCATTTCTTGATAAGTCACAAGAGTAACTAAAGTTCATACCTCATGATCGTAGACTATTTATACATGCTGAATAACTTAGTTCTTCCCTACACGTTCTCTCAAATAGGTAGAAGCTACAGCAGTGTGTCATAATAAGAATAATACAACATGATCGAATATTCGGATATCAATTGAAGTGGAATCTGGGATGTTATCAATCATTAACTTTTCATAGGTCTTTCTACGTCACTCTTCTTCTGTTAGTTAATCTATTCGACTCAGTGGATCAAGAATCAAGACAAATATCTTCTCACGGGAGCTGATTAGTAGACTATCCAATTTCTAAAACATGATTCGAAATGTTGAAGAGTCAAACTACAATGGAGCAACTGATCGCTGAGTGCACATGTTGCAGTCCCAGCTCACCTATACAAGCCAATCACGGCTCGATAACAATCTGGTTGATGTTTCCTGCTACGACATCATCGAAGACAGGAGTCCTGTATAGTAGAAGAGATGACAGATACATGACCTATTTCGTATTCGGATTCCACTCATCTAAACAGCACGATGACTTTCGAAACCTAGCTGTGGCTTCTTAGCTGCTGCTGTCATCGTTCACGAGAACTGAACGCAGCGTCTTTTCGTCCACGAATGACAGCCAGCTCTGATTAATCGAGCATCTCCAGCGACTTGGGCTAAACAGGCATTTTCGAGTCGCTGCCTCATCTCTTAGCACCTTCCATTTGCTCTAGACAGGTGTACCTCGCATATGATAACATCAGCTCACCTCTATAATCCAACCCACAAAAACTCAACACAATCATTTACTTTCAAATAAAATCCGTCCTTCTGAAATTCTCCACTCTTGGCTTGCACTTTTAGCTAATAAGTATTGGATGTTTCTTTATAACCCAAGATTTTTATCGGTCGCTGGGGTAGAACGTCTCTACTCCGCTGCATACAGCCAAGTGAGAGTGGATCGCTGTTGAATCGAATGGAATGATGTCCTGAAAAGGGACCAGGCTTTTTATGAATTTTTTATCGCCTTACCTTGTTATATTCGCATTTTTCGAAAGATTTATTTAGTCGAGCTCCGTTTGCAGCATTCAGCTAACGAACCAACCAATAATAATGTCAATGTATCAATTTTATGAAGTTGACAGTTTTCCTGGGGAATAAATATATTGAAGCATAGAATCATATTCCAACTGTGTCCATCTTCCTGCAAAAGCATTAAAAAATACATTTCTAGTCCTCATTTTCAAGATTATCATCATAACTAGTATAGTTATCAGTGTTCAGTTCTATTGATTCTTTCATGCACTTGTCTTATGGAATAGGTATGTTAGGAGTAAGTATAATTATTCATATAAACTTTGGTTGGAGACAATTTATAACATAGAATAATAATATTTAATTCATGTAATTGAAAAACATTTCTAATAGACGAGATTGTAATATTAGATTGAAAATTAACGAATATGGATTCTGCTTCAGATACTTTTACAAATTTGCAAATATTATGAGATGGGTTCCTGGAGTAGTCTGTTCAACCATCGATTCAGAATTTGAAGAGTTTGTTGATTGGTGACGCAAAATTTATTACTCTCTCATTCCCTTACAAATAATCTATCTTTGGCGTATAGTTATAAAATTAATAATGTCCGTTGAATCTCCTCTCAAGGCTAAAATAGTAATTCAATGGCAGATCTCCATCACTCGAGAATTGATTAAGAGGCTCCGATCAGGATTAGTTCGGATCGTTATTGCATAATGTGAAGGTGTAAATCAAAAGAAATGTTTGATAATTCATGGCCTTAGCAGCTCATAAACGATTCACTTGCCATCAGCAAGTGGTAATTTGAAAGTTATTGATACTCAATACTGTAGACCTTTTCTTTGTATTCTATCTAACTATAGCTCTACTGGTCAATCATTATAAAAACAATGCATTGATGTGAGATATTCTTTGCAAATCATCGATTCTAGTGAATTATTTATATGTCATGATGTCTTTAAAAATCCGAATCCGAAGTAGAAGTCCATTAGGAAGCCAAATAGTTAACTGGAATACATAATTAAACTGCATTCAGTGATTTCGAGAATAGCTAACTTTGGAAAAATACTATTAGTTTTCCGTTTAAAATCTAACAATCATCTAGAATTTGATAATAATTCACCTTTTCCCCATTGAAAAGTTATTGTATTGAACAATTGAAGACATAAACACGCTTGAAGGCTGTACTTGATGAAGAAAAAGGGGCGTAAGTTGTTGAGCTACAAGTATGTTTAAGCTGGTATCTTTCGGGTCTTGAAGCGTGGA
Source organism: Nilaparvata lugens (assembly GCF_014356525.2). Taxonomy (NCBI): domain Eukaryota; kingdom Metazoa; phylum Arthropoda; class Insecta; order Hemiptera; family Delphacidae; genus Nilaparvata; species Nilaparvata lugens. The sequence goes on along the minus strand of NC_052506.1, from coordinate 61,069,885 downwards.
AGTATATTATTAATCATTGCACTTATTCTGTACGGTCTCTCAGGAGATTAATATTAGGCGTCTTCTGGCCAATGCATGAGGGAAAAGAGCAGGTAGCCTTCGTATTCAAGTGCAATCCCGACTTCCGGTCAGGCGGCGAGACTCGAGCTCCTATAAGAAAGTGAGCATTGAACCCCAGGACTCCCTGGCCGGCACTAAATATAAATTATGACGACGAATTAAGTTCCAAATATTAATTAATATTTCGCCTGTTTTCCGTGCTCATAATGACTGTGGAAAGGCATTAGTCAATGTCAGCAACTAACCTAGTGGGCGGGACGGGGACGGGGACGCTCAGTTTCCCAACTAAATCGAACTCACACACCAACATTCGCTCTCTCACACACCAACATTCGCTCTCTCACACACATTCACAACATCAACAAACGGTTCTAGTCCTCCAGGTGTGGATTATATCAGACATCATTATTATACAGTGTAACAAATCTAGGAAATTATTACATCTAGACAATTTCTGTCCCAATGTAATGAATCTTGAAAAACTGTATTTAGCTCAACTTTACCTCTAGACAAAGAATAAATAAATATAACTGTTTGCATTATATAAAATAAAACATTAAGTAAATAACTAGAAGTTCACTTTCCTTTAAATAATATGAGAATATCATATTCTCATTCATTAAAACAGCTTTGATCAATAAAAATTTGTACATTCCAATTAGTTATAATAACAGCGCGATCAGAAAATCACCTTTGAGACTTTTACCATCAGGTTGGACCATGGGTGATTATGAATTAAAAGAATAGAATTTAGAAATAACTGCAATATAAATCAATAACAGAAAGTTATTAAACGCCTTCGACTGAGAAAATCTTGGGTGGAACAAATGTAAATTCGAATTGTTGATGTGCGCATACTTCTTTTCTAAGGTCTCCATTGAATTTTATGTCAATATTATTCAAATTGTGTGAGCCTACAAGTTTATCGGTTGAAGTGCATGTGGTCTCGTGAGGAATATACCAGCACTGGACTTGAGAGTATTCGGACATGTCCGATCTGCTTACTTAGCTCATACCCAACATTCTCTATTTGTTTCTTCTCTTATGACATGCAATCTCACTGGATGTCCGTCAATGGATGGATAGAAGGAGAGAATGAATAGAGGAGTGATACAGGTTCCCTGCCAGTCCGTGTGATGGCCGTAAGCTACAAAATGTCTCATAAAGTCTATGCCCGACGGGTGGTCTTGTTATGTGTGACTATTCTCAAAGGTGAGAGCTGAAAATGTTGTTCGAACTTGGTGTTGTTTCTAGAGCTCAGCAACAAAACTTAATGTTATCTTGTTCTCGCAATGGAACTAGCTGACCACGTCGACTCCTTGAAGCTCATTTAATGGTTACTTGAATTCAGAATTTATTATTCAATTTTTCATGACTTAGCCTAAAGTGGGATCCTTCGCTTGCTATGTACAAATTGGGAATCCCATGTAGGAACACCCCCACAACTAAATCTTTAATTTTATTGAGATAAGTAACAATAGTTATTAGTTATTTTACTTGCATATTGGAGCTGAGTTTTTTCAGGCCAAAGGTTGTAGGTCAATGTTACAAGGTTAAAACAGAAAATAATTATGGAGACTTCCGAGTCCATGGTTTTAGTCTATCACAATGAAAGCACACTTTATAGATGCTTCCAGATATCATCTCTCACGATTCTAATTGTGAAATTGTTAATCGCATGAATTATGAGTTGTTATCATTCAAATAGCGACAAGAAGTATTACCATTGGGAATAACTTTGAGATCACAAGATACAATGCCTATTTATTTAAACCAAAAGAAATTTGTAGAATAGCTTCAACAATATTCCAGGGATCTCCTCACGTGACTAATCTATTCAGCATACAACAAAACTTTTTTTCTAGTATCAAATAAACTAATATGCTTTTATTATTACTCATTCTGTATAACATAAGCAACTGAAATCTTGATCTTGGAGTTTGTGACGACTCATTGTTGTTGCAGTATCATTTTTGATAGTGATAATTTCACAATTTTGATTTAATTGCTACTCACTTTGCTAGTGATGTGATATAGGTTTGTTATTACTTTTCCTTACATGAAAAAAGAGACAGACAACTCCAGGAAGTATAACTATTGAAAAGTAGACTAATTGGAGACATAGTTTGATTTTGTAAATGTTCTCGAGTCTTGTTAGCCACTGCCAAGAGGCGAGGATTTTCTCAGCAGGGCGTCAATGAAGATTTATAAGCGGTTTCAACGTCGATAATATGACTTTTCACAGTAGTTGACACTCGAATTGAAACTCGTGGGCGAGAATATCATAAACGTTAGCCACCAACAATGTCCAGGGAGAAAACTTGTTTCGTTGCTCGTGTTTTCTTCCTTTTTGCAAGCACGTTCCCAGCCTTCATACTCTTTTTGTTTTTTGTCTTTGTCGGCTGCAAAACGATTAGGGCGCTTGCCTCTTTAGTTTGTGCACTCACCAAATTGTTCTGCTCCGATGAGAACTTGGATTTTTCACGTTTGTTTCATTCGAATGTTTGGGGATTGAAGCTTATCCGATGTACAAACACGATTTCTATGCTGATGATTATCATTTAGACCAAGCTAATATCTACTGTTTATATGTTTGACGCCAATAGAGAGACCCGAATCTAATTCCATTGCATTCCAAATTGATACTTCTCTAATGATGATTTTGAAATAGCATAAATTGTGTTTCTTTACTATGATACATCAATTCCACTATAATGATTGAGTCCGAAGAAGGTTAAATCATGAAGAAGGTCCAGGAATAATATATAATGTAGATACTGTTTCATTGTGAAGGCTCTATATTATTCAACGTTTGTTCATTTCAAACAACCGGTTTACGAAGTAATAATTATCTTATGTCATATGTATTTGAAATGGAAATCACAATTTATACAAACGGAAGAGAGAATTCGGTGTCGCTGATTGAAACAGAAAAATTGAATAAGCTTGTTTTAACCTTGAGTGGGCCTCCTCTCTCTCTCTCGTCAGGTTGGAAGAGGGTTGCGTGAAGCCTTGCAAGAAGTGGAGTGTGACAAGTCTGCCAATCAAACGACAAAGCTGTTTTTCTGTCCGGCTCATAGTCTTTGGCAGGACGCTAACAAGGCCTCTTGTTCGACCACACACGTGGAAAAATAGCGCATTGTATTCTCATACACGGATACGGAACGCAAAAAAAAACCGTCACAATGAGCGAACTGGAATAGATTTTCTCTTCTAGCCAGGGTCTCTCAGATTTGGTGTGTTGTTGGAGTCGGGTTGACTCCGGTTTGCTTTTCTTCCCCTATCGTTCAATTGACTCGGCTCGCCCGTGCTCCACAATAGCAGCCGGAACTTACTCATACAGTTCACACCTTTGCAACCCCCTCTCAGGGCCATTTGTATGGTGGTGAGAGGCGGGGGACCACATCCCTTGTACCACTACCCGTCGCACCCACCCAAAATCAATACTCACCTCTCGCCGTTCAATCTCACCCCCACTTTCAACCCCCAACCTGGCCACTCACTCTGTGTTGATTTGCAAATTCAACATGTTTTCAACTCCCTTCGCACTCCGATCTCCTTTCCTTCCTCTGCGTTGTATCATGTTCGCTCATTTCCTGGAATTAGAACAAAAAAATGTGGGATGTAATCGATTGGTGCTCGGGTGGAGACAAGAGGTGTCATCGACCATGCACATCCACTGTTTGCACGGTCACACACTGACATCGGCTCTTTTCAACAATTTTTCCTAGTATTTACTGTGTTGACAATCAACCTCCATTCAATTCCGCAACCCTTCCCATGATACGCCAACATAATCATTCCTACTACAGTATAGTTCACTCCAGTTCTCACTTTCTCAGTCACGAGATAAATTTGTGATAGCAAGTATAATGGGGTTTTCATTTGAAATATGGATAAATTTTGAGGGTTCTACCATTTTCCACCCTTCCGTGAATCAAACTCAACAAGATTATTTGCATCCAAAAAACTATTCCAGTTCGTAACACGATGCACATTCCAATAAAAAGCAGCAAACTTCTCATGAGAACTGTAGGTTTGTTTTGTACTATGATTTAATTTGATCGCGTCAACTGTTTAAGCAGTCAGACTCGCACACAGCTGAAGAGAACCGTGTTAACCGTTTGTTCACAAGCGATGTGAACGAATAATATTAGAAGCACAGCAACAAGAAGGATGAATAGAATGGACAAATGAATGTGTAGGAGAGCGAGAGAACATAGTCGTGAACTTGTAATAATTAATAACTCGGAGTATTGCCGGTCTCTCCATTTGCATTAGCGATGCATTATTTGAATAAATTACATACTAATTGTGGCGTGAGGTAGGGGAGCGAGGGGAGATGCCGTTTTAGTGGCGGTTTATACCGCAGACGTTGAGCCTCGACGAGCAGCGAGCAAGCGTGAGCATGCTCAACTGGAGTAAGTTTTGGCCCGCGGTAACTGCATGATGGGCCGATCGCGTGACATGCTAACCAACGGAACCCTGCCAGGGAAACACCTTTGCTACAATTGTACAAGTAACAGAGTCGAAGCTTCCGGTTGTCAAGTTTCATCGTCGTCGTTTGTTATTCTTTGATTATGTTGCTCTCTGGCTAAGTAGCCAACACCAACAGTCGGCCAGGTCTGCAGATGCAACACTATTTTCTACTTCAGTCACAACTCGCAACTTCTCAATCACCACAATTACAGTTCTATTCAAGGGCCAACAAACCTTTTCAGCTGAAATTCAACGTATTTGGTGTATATGATACACACTTTCAAATGCACAGTATTAAAAACGTCCAAATCATTCCCATCTCAATGAGCAATAAGTTCCAATACTATCACAAAGACTAATGTATTCAATTAATTTACACTGTATAATAACTCCTTCCAAATTCAATGATTTGAGAGCTTCAGGATGAACACCTTCTTCAATACAATAGAATAGAGAAAATAGTCGAAGAAAACAGTTAAGTTTGAAGGATTGTTCCTATGAGACAGTTTTCCTGCAATCGTTCAACCAATCATTACGTTGATAGAAGTCTGAAAAAATGAACAATACTCAAATCTACGAGAGTTTAACAGTTAGCTCCCTTTTGTTTGGTAATGGAATGAATGGATGACCTAATGGACCAAAATTAAATGCTAGTGATCACTCAAGAGACCAACATTTCTTCGCTTCAGTGCCTCAAGAACGTTATCGTTCTTTTTAGACAAGCTCTATTGCCAGTTGATTGAACATTTGAAGAGATTTGAAAAATAACTACATATGTTTCTCACCTGATTGAATTGGTGACATCTTAACAAAAATGTCACCGTCACCTACAGAGCATAAAATATTCATAGGTGAAGAAATTTTCTCACGGTAAACAAACGAAATACATTTCTGAACTGATGATACTCCTGAAAAAACTCTGAAATTGAAGAAGAATGGTTGTATTCACTGCAGCTCCCACAGCTGCCATAACAATAGAAAAAGTTTCAACTTGGGTAATTTTTGCTGGATATTCCGTTATCTGGAGGCAGAAGATTATCCCCTTCTAACAATGGAAAAAGAATTTCGACTAATAGCGCTTGTCAGGCCGAGTCCACTCTAAAAAGGGACAAATCCTCGTCTGGAGTCATCGAGGGAGAAAAGTGTCAATTATAATGGTGGAAATATTTGTAGCTTCACCATGAATCAGGTTATGATCAAATGGATGTTTTAAAAGCCTCAAAATATGACGGAATTTTTCCCATGCAAGCTCTGAGCTTTATTAATCTTCCACAAACAATCTACTCAACTTGTCTCATTGATAAGAACTCATTCTGCTCCACTGAGCCTACCCTTAAGTCAGCAAAGACATAATTTATGGAAATTCTTCAATAAAACATCATAAACTGACATTTTCCAAGTTATTTTTCATGGTTTAATATATCGATTGCTCCTGTTTCTTTCCCATTCAAACATATTTTTTCTATAATTCTCTTACCCCTAGAAACTATGGACCATAAGAGCTCAATTTCTAATCAGTTGAAATTTTTAAATTAAATTGGAAAAGGAAACTTATTTCATTAAATAATCGATATGTGCAAATATGCTCTTCAATTACAATACAGTGATTTGTGAAAGGAAAGGAATCAGGTAATCGCTCCATTCCAAGGCGACTAATCAATCCAATGAATGTTTAATATGACTGGTGACTAGTGAGTGCCAATAATAATTTAGTAAACATGTTAATGATCATAGAACCTCAACTAACTATTGATTCTTTAGATTATCTTTCAACGAATCAGTAAAAGCTTGTCTATTCATTGACTTGAAGTTATTAACTTGCTAATAATCACGTTTTTCCAACATCTATCATAATTATCAACACGTTTATTGTGACAACACATGATGCATCAAGAAATTGAAAACATTTTATTGGTCTTATGAATACGTCATCTTGAAGAACCAGTTTAATTTTGTTCCCAATTATCATAAAAAGTAATTGCATTTAAAAATTTATGATTTAATGTGTTGCCAATACTATTAGTCGATATAATGACTGACTTATATTGCATTTCAATTGGAGAAAACAAGTAATTGCTAAAACTCTGTGATATGGGAATAGACAAAACAAGCGATACTGTCATTGAGTAATAAGTTACTGGTTGATAGTAATCACCCGTGAAATGCAAATCATCTTTTATCTATTATGAACAATAATTGAACCGGTTTACACTTTCAAATGAGCTGGTTTTAATGTCAGTATAATGTTTAGTGAGTAGGTATTGGGTATTGATGATAAAATCAATAGATAGGCCCATCGAAGGGCTTCCCTGTGTGAAGAGGAACAAGATTGAGAATATTGAATGCTCTCTTTATAAAACAATGGAGGATCGAGATCACTTGGAAGGTTGGAAAATTAATTAATAATAAAATATCTATGAGTTTTCCCTCAAAGAACATAGTTTCATGATTATTCCCATCGAAGTTCACCTCAAGCTAGTTACAGTATGTGTTTTTCTACTGGAGAATTGGAAAATCAGTGCGGAAAAGAGATAGGCCCAAGCCCAAATACGATTGTAGTATAAAGTTGGTAGTGTATTATATCCATTCATCAGTCATTGAATATAAAATAATCAGAGAGTTGAGTTGATTTGGACCACAATGCCATGATTGGTTCACATAAGGTTTTCCTCACTTCGCGAGACTGGTCTCTGGTAAGATTCTATTTCTTCATTCTTTATTCATGGAACAGCAATGTTGGTATTCTTGTGGATCAACAAAGATATTGTCATTTCCAATGACCAATAATTATCATGCTATTTCCATTCATACCAACCATGCTAACTTTATGTATACTTGTACTAATATACTGTACTTAGGCCTATACTCATACTAATACATCTCATATTTTATATTTATACTAATTAATGCCACTTCAGCTCTGAAATAATAGCACTATCCAGTATTGCACTGCACATTGTTGAGTAAAGCTATAAATTCAAGTTCGGAGCTCGAGTAGAGATTGTGGCTTGAAGCTTAGAGAGAGCCGGCGTGACGGTTTGCCGTTCTAACTGCCGATTCACGTTAATTGTGAGAGTGAGCTGCGTTATTCTATTAGCGTTGTGCACATTGGCATCGACTAATGCCTCTGCCTATGATAATGGCTCCGCGACCAATCACATTGCACGGTGGACTGGTGGAGTAGGCCTCCACATTCCCTCTCTTTCTCTCTCCCATATCTATTCCTCTTCCCCACTACTCACACACTCACACATATTCAATTCTATGCATGGGCATCATACCTTCACGCCTTTTATTATATCAGAGGCGGCTGAAATGTCAAACACTAAAAAGATAGTGAAAGCTATTGTTAGCGATTCATCAAGCCATTAGCCGATGTAGGTCCAAACCCCGCAGCATTCACGTGTTGAATTATCGCCGGCCATCAACAGAATGGTTATTGAATATAATATGAAGTCCATGTAATTGAATTGGCTTGATCGGTTTAAGTGATTTCCAATTCGCTAATTCCCATTCAGCCAACATTTTTCCGAATTGAATGCAATGAATCCTAAATAACCGTCGATGGAGCTGCAACACTGAAGTTGCAATCAATTGAACTATGAATCAAATGGATTAAACTTCTACTTATTCCTCTGGTAAACTAATGATTTCGGATACCTTTGAAAAAGTAAGAATGTATTGGAATATCATCAAGTTAGTGTGACCTGCATCTTTGGGATTCAAATATTTCGACTACTACAGTAATTCAAATATTCTCATCTTAATATTTTTGAAATCAACTCTCTTACTCTTATATCATCCATAATGTTAATCACAAAGATTTTTCTGAATAGTCCACTTATTTGAATAGATTGATGTTGCAGAATGACGATCGATGGGTGTTGAAACGTTGTGTTGGCTTGCGCAATTCAATTGTAAGAAGTTAAAAAAGATCACACTGCAGAATTCAACTAGTGTACAATATGTGCATTGCGATTGCCTACCCTGCTCCTTCCAGCTTCTCTTCCCTCGTTCAATATCGATGAAAACATAGACTACCCAGACGCCGCTTATAATAAAGTGGAAAGATCATTCCACAGCTTCAACCCCTTTCGACTGTGTTACAAGTAAATTATCGACGTCCTGAAGGAAGAAGGGAATTAATGGAGTGTAACAACGAAGCAGGAAGGAAAATGGCAGACAGCTTGGGCGACAGATAGGGCTTTTAGGGTGGCAGCACTGCTAGGTGAGAGGGTGCGCAAGGTTGTTACGGCGCATCAGTGGCGTCCCGGCGCCCCCACGACCCCCGCTTCCCCCTCAAACCCACCCCCTCGATCATCACGCCATCATCCGGCCCGCCTACTGTATCAAGATATCACGCTAAATTGATTCCTTCCATTTCCGTTTCCTATTGCAGCCAGTCAGTCAGCAAACAATCCTGGTAATATGGTGCTGCTATTCACTCTACACCACAACATTCATACAAACATCATGAATGGCAAATAATGCTGGTGCTTTGCATAACCGTTCATCCCGATGCAAGGTCATGGATGTGCAATATAATTGAATTCCAGTCTTTAAAATAATTCAGAAGTTGTGTAATTGTTGTACAGTAATAGTGAATGACAATCAACTTCTCAGTTCGAATTTAATAGTTGTAACAAAAAAGTAAGCGTTAAAATGCAGGGTGCTTCTACTACCTTCTACAACCTCACTTTGCTTGGAGTCGATGATGACAATCTAAAAATTTAGACTCAGCATTGTACAGACAGCTTAAATGAAAGATAAAAATCAAGAGAATAGTGATGATCCAATATGATTCTATTTTGAGTGAAACAATACAATTCCATGAAAATGGAAACTACTGAGTCATATTATAAAAAAACGTTTTGTTCTTTACATAACAGATAGAGAATTTTTGCGTGATGATTCTACAGTGACTTATATAGTATTGCATTCTTGCATAGTAGAAACTGGTACAACTTCCTTGAGAAGATTTATTGCAGTTAATTTATCATTGTGTTCTGAATGTGAACAGTCACTCAATGCCTGAAGATCAAGAGATGTAAACTAGTACATCAAATATTACATAATCAAAATGTTCCACATGCTGTAACTAGATTTTAAATAGTAATTCTTTTTGAAATTCAGGATAAAATCAATTGGAAAATTGATAGGTTTTTTTTTGTTGATCGACAACTTAAAATTTGTGTTTTTAATATTTAATATTATTCCTGTTACTCTAGATTTTGAAGCTCTATTGATAGATTTGAGGTGATTACTAGAAAGGTTTCACGCGATGAAAAAATAATAACTAGTATGTGAATCTGAATATCAACAATCATTGACTAATTTTCTTGTATCAAGGAGATATAGATAAGGTGCTAATTTCACAAAGCACACTTTATAATAGTCAGGTACCCCCACCCATAACTGTAGGCTGTTGCTAGTTATTAATGCTTATCCATGGCCAAGCAGGAGGGTTCCCTATTGTTGTAATTTATTCGCTTCCAATACATACTCAATTACTAAGGATTGCCAAGAACAACTTCCCTATGGCAAGTTGAGAAAGAAAAGAACATTACATTTTATGACACACAAAATCGGTTACACCTCAGTGCAGTGTAGCAGTGTTTTAAGAAGTGTATTTTTTATTGGATCACTCTTTTACACTCAAACCAAGTGAGAATAATTGCAGAGAAATTCGTTGTGGCACATAATGATTATCGCAGTCATAATAAAAAAATGATGGGCGGAATGTGTGTGGGTGGTCCACTCTCCTTTACAAAAATTACCGACAGCATGGAAAAAGTGAGCAGGAGAGAGTTTAATGCAGAATAAAGGCGAGAAACAAGGAGAGCAGGTGGTACTTTGCTTCCATTCAACTAAAAAACAATAAATTCAATAAGCGAATGAACGGAATGTGTTGCCGAAACGTGTTGTCAATTCTAACCTCAAGGAAGTAATGTCTATGCCTGCTTCATTAAAAAGAAATAGAACCTAATGGTGTATAATGGAGAGTGAATGTGATATGGAGCCTGGCTGAGTTGAGATGAAATTTCGTGAGTGAATATCAGAGCAAGAGAAAAGGGCCGAAAACAAGGATAGAAATACAGTAGTTGCCGCTTTGAAGCCAAGGATCATCAGCATTGCATGATAAGGCGTAGGAAAAAGATCTGGATGCTCTGCGTTTCTTTTGTTCTGACAATTGCTTTTGAATTTGTTTTGGATCTTTTATTAAATTATACCTCGACTCAAGTTTGGTGATGAGGTTGAACGAGCTAATCCTACAGGGCTTGAACTGTTATTTCATCATGCCTAATTGTATCCTGAATTCATTGATCTATAGAATATTCTTTCGAAGTCTTTAAATAGGTATTTTTATGATTTTGAAGTAGAAGAAATGAATTCACCAACATTATTCATCGTAAAATATTGATAACGCTTCATTCAGGATCGAATAATGCTCAAGCTAAAGAACCGAATATCACTATCAAGTTCCATCATTCCATTATTAGCTCTGTTGGTTTATGGTTATTCTGCTCGATGTTCCATATTTTGATATTCATTTGTATACATGGGTCCAATTCATCTGCACCCATGCATCAGTCACAAGAAAGGCAGGCAACAATCCCACATAGAGCTGCCTGCAATCCTCGTGCTCAAAAGTGCGTGGAGAATTGGTCCCGGTGTTGTTGCTAGCTTGAATCGTCTGTAGACTTTTCACAAAGCAGCTTGACCTAAGCATTAGCTACGCTGGTCCGATCTATTGAAAACTGGCACCGCAGAAAGAAAATATTTTGGCTCGTATAATGCAGCAATAAACTCTCTCTATTTCTTTTCTTTTGTATTTGTGTGTTCGATGAGTTTGAATTGTTGTCCGAAATTTCCCACGTTGGACGACTACCCACACAGTGATTTATGATCAACAGTCTCATTAAGTTGCAAAGAAATTGGAGGACAACGAATAAGTTTGTGAAATGTCCTTCAAGCTGTCCACACTTTATTCTGGCACATCCCTCTGGTACCACACACGCAGTTCTCAATATCAAGAATTCTAGAATTTACTTATTTGTAGCTTTTCATCACATACTTATTGACATTTGCGACACGAGAAATTTGAAGTTAGATTTTTTAGAATTCATGATTCCTACAGCTATGTTGCTCATTCTTGATCAATATCACCTCTGACATCAAATTGAATAATCCGTAATGCAAGAGAAAAAGTAACACTAATGCTTTTCCTGTTCATCTATAACAACATAAAGGTTCAATTTCAAGAAAATAAAAGTAGTCATTTCAATTGTAGGCCTACAGTAGATAATATTGAATTCCACTCCAGCTCCACTGTCATTCAATTACATTATTACACCTCCCGTTATAGTAGAGAGTAACTAGATTAACTCTATTATAGTATAGAGATAACTAGATTTGAAATTGATCACATCTTTCTATGATGGACACTGATCAATTTTATACAGAGCGTTCTGAAAAAAGGTGCGCTTAAGGGCGTGTCAGGGCGTGATTCCTCACAGCAAAAGAAGAAAAAAACTACAATTAACATAGGTCCGAAAATGCTTGGTTACCAAATTATACAGAGTGGAAGATTTCGTCTGAATTTCTGTGCCCCTGCTGAAACGAAATCCTACGGGTATTTGTTGGCTGTTAATAAATTAAGATGTACAATTTAGCGTACTTTATGTGAAATGAACTGAGAAATAGAATAAAACCGTTTCCAGACCTTTAGCTACTGTAATTTTTAAGATATGTGACGAAATACGCGAATCTGAGTCCCGAAAACAAGTTCATTTAAGGTTTGTAGCAGATTTACTGTGTAAATGCACAATAAACACAAAATATTGTTCCACAGTACTTGTAGCAAATTTAATTTCCAAGAGAAAGATGTAGAATAAGTCTATAATAGACGAATGCAACCTTAGAAAAATAATCCTTAATTACATACAAAACGCATGAAAAATAGAGAGCTTAACAGATTTTGTCTATTTTTCATGCGTTTTGTATGCAATTGAGGATTATTTTTCTAAGGTTGCATTCGTCTATAGACTTATTCTACATCTTTCTCTTCGAAATTAAATTTTCTACAAGTTCTGTAGAAGAATATTTTGTGTTTATTGTACATTTAACAAATACCCGTAGGGCTTCGTTTCGGCAGGGGAACTGAAATTCAGACGAAATCTTTCACTCTGTATAACTTGGGAACTAAGCATTTTTGGACCTGTTAATTAGGACTTTTTTCCTTTTTTTGATGGGAGGAATCACGCCCTCACTTATGGGCACCTTTTTTCAGAACACATTGTATAAGATTCATTCAGCACGGTGAATATTTTGGGATATTGGATTAAATTCAGCATGAATCACTCGATTATTAAATGAAAAGCATGGAAAACCTCCAACAAGGGTAACTATGTCTGATATAATGGTTAGTCTGATCTCTATGAAGCATTAAATAGAAATCAGATGGTTAAATAATCTCATACTCGTATTTAGTTGGGATTTATCCAATCCTAGAAAACTCCATACTTGTTTATCCCCTTGGTCTAGTTCTTAGTGAATAGAAAAGCTTTGCGAGAATGTATACTACATTGGGGAGGATGGTCGTCCTATTGAGCATTCCCAGTCACCTCCCAGGTTGTTGTTTGCCGTTGAAGATTTATGGTGCGACGAAGGGCTGCTGTATTGAGGCCATGTTTACTCAACAAAATTAAGGGCTTTTATAAAGGAATTTATACGGTCACAGCATGATAATGGTTATCCATTCTTAAAACTTTTTCACGACATTAATCATTCCATTCACAATACTATAACAAGCCGTATTCCAACACACAAGCATTTGGCTTTCTCCACTACGAGCTCTGAAGCTGAAAAGCCCCACGCAGGTAGGATTTCGAGGCTATCCATTTCTAGGAATGGGGACAATCTGCATCATCAAGTGTGTATCAAATTTCCATTGTTACTCTCAGGAGCCGATTTGGTGATGATTTCTCGAAATCCTCCCCTTTTTTGCACTAGCAAGACCAAGCTATCCAAGTATAGCTCAAATGATGTGTTTCCAACATCAGAAATTCTTTGATTGGTATTCATTGACCGAGCGGAGTGAGGTCTAAGATTCAAGTCGACGGTTTGGCATTTTTCTTAATGTTTAAATGATTAAATGTTTATATGTTTATATGTTGCGCATTTACGGCGATACGCGGTAATAGATTTTCATGAAATTTGACAGGTATGTTCCTTTTTTAATTGCGCGTCGACGTATATACAAGGTTTTTGGAAATTTGGCATTTCAAGGATGATATAAAAGGAAAAAGAAGCCTCCCTCATACGCCAATAATAGAGTAAAAATCAGACTATAGAATTATTCATCATAAATCAGCTGACAAGTGATTACACAGATGTGTGGAGAAGCCGTCTATTGCTGTATTTCCAGAGGTCTATAGTTTCAATCAGGTACTTGTGGATGAGAATACTGCGTGAGGTCTACTGTTAACAGAACTACTAGTTGTAAGGACTAAGAAGCTAGCCCTTTTCTAAAGATAATTTATCAAATTTCTCCTTGAGTATAAAAATTGAGTTTGCATTTCAATGAGAAATGAGCGAAATACATTTATTTTTTGGGCCTGAAATATCATATCATCTGGAAATTAGCAATTACGAGTTTTTTTCAACTATTCAAGATATAATCATTATAAAGGTCAACTTTGGAGTTCGTTTATCATCGTATTTGATGTATCAATGGCTAATGCTCTCATAATTTTTTATTATCATGTACGTCACAATGAGAAATGCACACATATATGCACATGCTTATGAGTAGACAATGTCCTGTTTAATTTGTTTTGGTAATTCTCCATTTTTTGGTGACATTCAAGCTTTTCAAAAACGTCAATTCAACTTTTTTCACCCGATTATCTATTCATTATTGCTCAATTCTTATCAAGATTCACCAATCGTAATGATTGAATAATTTGAGCTCCACCATCAGCAATCAAAGCTTCACACACGATATTTTATTGAGGCAAAATTACATTTTTTCTTCCATGAATATGATTGAAATATGTTGTGACTTGGATGATAATATTTCTCGAATGAATTAATAGATGCTTGTGTGAGCCATAGAAACCGCTAATCAACATGAATTTATTATAATAATCATTGTGATTCCCAAAAGATAATGAACAAGAGATAAGTATTTTGAAGGGAAAGAAAATGCGTTATTTGAATGATAACATTCATGTTTTGCAAATATAAGATCATATGCAGATAAAATCAATATCACAAAAATATGAACTAATCATTAAGAATAATGACGTGGTATTTTTCCTATCCTTGTTCTATTCTAACCGAGATGGTATCAGTAGTGTTTTTTCAATTCCAGGATCTAGACTAGAAGTAATAAGGTACTACAGTATCTGTATTGTACTGTAACAAGTACTATCTGTATTGCTGAGAAATAATTATATTTTCCCAACTAATCTATTTTTCAATTTAGTGGGCGGGAAACCTCTTGTATTGCTTGTTAATGTGTGAAAATTCTTTTCAAAATGTATTCAGAACAGGCGAAATTGCGTGCTATCTCCTTTCAACTTGTAGGTTGTGGCAGTAGGCCAATCAAGGAAAACGCTCTTAATTGATTGTTAATTTACATTACAACAGGAAGGATAGGCTACAGGCGAAAATTACTTTTAATTACCAGCAGAATAATTAAATTTTTAACCACTATAACAACATAATCAGCTTCCTAGCGATACAAAACCGACACGTGATATCATCTGTACAATCAAGAACTTATGATGAACATTTCGTGTAGCTCATTTTTTTAATCATAGATTGATGGAAAATACTAAAGGTGATGAATAAGTGATAAGCTAATACAGTACACAAGTACACTGCAAGATAAAAATTGTTAACTGAATTTAAACTCTACAAATTAAAAGTTGGATTGACATTCCAATTCTTATTCTAGAATATTGTGCAATTTGATTCTTGAAAATTGAAGAAAAAACAAGAAGTATGATTCCCATATTGAATTAAAGTACTAATCTAATGTAACCACTCGTACTGATTTACAATTTTTTTTCTGTAGATATTTGCTGAAAGATTATTGGGAAAATCTACCTACTGAAAATTGAATAATTTGTGTGGAATAAATCTACACCACGTGAAGTTGAACTCGATTGCAACTTTGAACTGGAATAGAATGAAGTTTTTAATGTTACACTATTATGAGAAAAAGTATTAACACGTTATTCTTGAAATCGTTTTTCAATCTGAAAATTGCACTCGATTACAACTGATTCTATTGATTCGTACTCAACAAACAATTGTAAGCAATTCTATGATTCAATCCAGGATGATAGGCTTGCTACAAAACATCCTGTGAGCGTTTAGAAAATTACTGCGTGAAGTGAAAAGTCATTAGAGCTGTTTCCTGTCTATTAGTCGGCACATTCAGAAAGGCATTCAATCAATAGCAATAGGTGGATTCCACTCACAATAATAATTATGACAGTTACACGAAACTGGAGAAGAGAAACTACAGAGATGCAATTTAGCACAGTAGTAATTAATGTTTGCTGCTATTGTATTACTTACAGCATGCATATATTTATTCTCAGGAGTGGGCGAATGTGTGGGTCGGGTTGGGTGAAGAAAAGGGAAACAATTTTCAGCAATTGCTACTGTTTTAAATGGCGGCCGACTTCTCGAGTAATAATGGCGTATCAAATTGCAGGCCTCGCGAGTCGTCCGGTCGGATTTTGAATCGGATTCTCTCTTGTTTCTTCCAACAATATACCCTGGAATCTTGTTTTGCATCTGTGGAAGGTTCGAGAAGGTGTGAATGTGGGCTAGTGCGCGTGCGCGAGAATGTATTTTGGTGTTGTTGTGGCAGCCGCGTGCATTAACATATCTTCAAGAGACCTCTCAGCGCAAATTATCACAGGGCACCGACAATTTGTCGGAAAACGCCGGATGCATAATTAATATACTCACACCTGTGTTGTAATTAACTTCGGTGGACAAGGCGAAGGCGAAGGCGCGCTCACTCAACCTGCCTCTCTTCAACTTACCTATACCTGCATGTAGCCTATACCATTGTACAGCTTACCTGCACATCTCTCGTTGAATACCTTCACATTCTTACCTCCGCATCTTTTATTATCTTGAAATTTCTGCTTTCAATTCCATTATAAATTTTTTTAAAACCCAGATAACTGAATTATATCACAGAAAAAGTTGTCAAAATCAATCTTTACCTTTGCAATTTTCTTGGAACCATCTAAAGTTCAAACCTATATTTGATAAGGCAGGATAAATCGCAAGCTTCCTCCACCTACTCATAGGCCTCTCGAATACGTCATTCCTGAACTTGAAAAATTCACGTTCATCTCGAGAAATCCATATTCTCTTTGGACACAAATGATGAATGGATCGTGATATCTCAGTTCATAAAAAAGGCTGTGATTATGTATGGGATCGTGGTGTATCATGTAAACGTTATCCGCAATTAAAGAATAAGCTCCAATGAGTTTTGCATTGAAAGTCAACAACATAGTCATGGAACTAACCGTAACAAGGGAATGTTCATGCAGCTTGCTGAGGGATGGAAATCAGTCTGATAAAATGACGCGACCGTCAATTTGCGACAACTGTTAACCGCTGTTAATGGCTGCATTATCTGGCCAAATATCTTGCATGTGCCTTTATTCCGTGTTGAGCATGAATCAGCATCCAATCACTCAGAACAGTTATCGCGACACACAACAATAATAGTTATCAATTCAATATCGTCAATATTGCTGCCCAATTCATGAATGTCGTTTAACGCTTCACGATTGCATTTATCTCCTAAACTGATTAATTCAAACTGGGAATGATGCATTATAGCAATGGCAAGTAGCGTGATAATTGTCATATCGGTTATCTCATGTCACTTTATTGAATTTGGGTCTACGGAAAAAATGTATATTATAATGGAATCAATAATGGTATGAGAAAACTTTCTCCCTCGATCAGAAACTTATCAAGCTAGCTGACGTAGCTAGCTTGTTCAACAGTTGAAACAGCATGAAATTCTTGTATGAAATGAACGTGATTCGAGAACAGAATGATGAGCATTTGAATAATTCTCTAGAAAAATATGGAAGTTGTATGAAGAAGATAATCAAGTTTTCAATGGAAAAGGTTACTGTATTTTCATTTGGCTTCCACTGTTGAAAAACTCCAGCTACATTTTGTATAGTTAAAGGCTAATGTTCAGCTCTGAACATGCAATGCCAATGTTCGGCACTGTAGAAAATTAAAAGGTGTAATTATTAAAACGACTATGGATCATTGCTCTAGGAATGATTGGAAATAGAAATAAATATGAAAAAGAATACAAAATTCGATATTATGTCAACAGTATAATGAAATGAAGGATATGGTTTGAAATATTTGATTTCAACTGCCATAAAAGCATCCAATTTCATGATTTTCGTTGCAATCGACAAAAGTATATTATACTTCATTGAGAGTAAACCACCATATCCTGAAGATACTAATCAGTCGGTGCCTAACAATAAGGTGATGGATTTTGAATGGATTTTCCAGAGCTAAATCACATATCACAGAACAGCATCATGAACAATAATAGAATCAACAATAACAAATATGTTATATTTTGTAATAAGTTCTATTGCATCAGAGGAAATCACGGTCGATTCACGTCAGAAGACATCCGATGTGTTGGTTTTAACTTGATTAGGAAAATTACAGTGAGTGGTGTTGTCTTTTTGATTGGCACCAATCAAATTGACGAGCGTGTCCATTGTTGGGAACGATAGAGTCCAAGTCCGGCGAGAAATAACTGAGTATGGAGAATGGGTCATTGAATCGAGTGGTCTGCCATTAAGCTTGTCTCTTCATTTTCATAATGGACCTGTGTTGCGTGTGTGGATGCGATGCGGTGTGCCTGTGCCCATACACCGAATACAATTACAATATTAAGCACAAGTGACAGTGACAAGCCTAATCGTGCTCCACCAGGCCAATAGAAAGCACTCTATTGCTTCCTGTAGGAATTGAATTGTTATTGTGTCATCCAAATCCATGATGTGGGCTGTGTGAAAATGTCAAAATAATCAAACCTCATAACTGTTGGGTCTTCAGACACCATGAAATTTCTAAAAGGGATATAAAAGTAAACTTCCTGAAATATTCGATCCCGTAACTTTCTGAACATGGAAACTACTATTACTTTCGAGGAGCAACAACGAAATTGTTCATTTTAGAACTCAGGCTTAGATGAGGAGGATATGGATATCAGGATCTTGGAAGAAGGTAACAAAAAAAGTTGAGGCAATCTTTAAAAGTTGATTTATCTGAGATAAATGATTCAATATGGAATAAGTGATTACTCTGGCTATTGGGCTGCAATAATCATTCATAATCTATAATTTATTATAGACCACTGTGGTTGAAATTGTGAAATTCGAGGTTACTACCACAATCAACTACAATAATAAATTGGAGAAATCAATTTAACAACTACATGTAGAGAATATTCTTACTTGTTCGTATGTCCCTATTATTTGTGCTTAGAACATTGGTTTGTTGTGCAGAGAAGAGAATTTGAATTCTATTCTGGTTGAATAGATGCTGTTTCACACTTTTCTCTATATTATTGGAAAGCTTGTTCGACACACTCAGAGTCAGTATCCTTCTCTTTTTTCTGGCTGTTGAACAATTTTACTAGAGAATTGAATGTTCCCAAGTTTTTGCTTTTTTTCTGTTTGAAGTGGAAACAGGCAAGCTCTGTATAAGGAGTTATAAGTAACTCAAGCGCTGAACAAGAGAGAACAATCATTCGACAATTTGTTGTTTGATAATTGGCTGCTTGACAGGTTTCATAAAGAGACTGACAGCTGTATTTGAATCCACACTCAAGTACACAGATCCCTTTAATTATACCAGTATAGCCTGCAAAAATATTAATAAGTGTATGATGAATAGCCTGCATGATGGAAATATTTTCCCAGCTATTCTTAAAATTGGCTGTGGGATAGTATCATTAGGTGTGATGTCGTTCTCCTCATAACCTCTCTTGCAGTAAGTTTGGACAAAAATAAACTAAACTTATACCAATACCATGCAAAAGTATCACCTATCCTTTACACTGTATAATAAACTTGATAATATTCTTCATGGGAAAATAAATATTTGATGTTTAATGTTAATCAATCTTGTATTATTCCAAATCAAGTCAATTTTATCCGCATAGTTCAAGTTGAGTATTTTTTTAATACATTCTACGCGTACTCACTAATTCTACAATTCCACTTCAATATCTATATCATCCATATTCATATTTATAGATCTATATTAAAATAGATCTATATTTATAGAGCTATTAAAATGAGATGAAAGGAGTTGGGTCTACAACATCTATATTCATAGATCTATCAAAATGAGATGAAAGGAACATCAAGTAGCCTTTTATAACTTATATGTTATATTTTAAAAGGTTCCTTGGTATTATTTTCATTTCATATCAATAGAATAGGTGGTCGTAGATAGGAAAGAGTGAATATTATTGATTTATATATTCATTTCTGCCCTTCTATCTTCATGTTCTGAAATTCCTTCTGAAATGAATATTCCTATGTTTCTTTTCTAACCAATTTAAAATCATTGCAAGTCAGTAAAATATTTTTCTTAATTTTTCAGGTGAGTCGAATCGATGATACTGGTCTCAGGTGTTAGGTATGTCTGTCACAAATTATATATTTGAGAAAAATCACTAAAATCCTCAACAATATTCATGTATAACATCATTGTTCCACTAAGTAAAAGAATAACTTGTTTGGAAATTGAGTCACCAAGACTCACGCCTGTGTGTACGCCAGTGGCCAATTCACAGTGGATTCTGTACGAGTGTACGTATCTGACTGTACATTCACGTTGACAGGAATGATGTAGTATAGCTTATAATGGAATTCACATGTACAATTTATCGACAATTCTTTTAAGCTTCAACCTATTCTACCTGTTCTTCAACTTCAGCATAATCGATAAAATTTGAAAATATACAAACATTTCAGAAGCGATAGTTTTAAGAGAACTGATCGTTTCACTGAGGTAACCTCAGCTCACATCGATCTTTGTTGACCAGTAATCCGCAAGCTCAGTGGATGAAATAATGCAAAAGCTGGGTTGCTGACCAGCCAGAAGCCTCGCTGTAGGCAGGCAAATGAATAACGCGGCCACCCACACACTGCTGACTACTGACTGCTGACTCCACTAGGACACGCAGCTAGTACGGCAGACACCCCTGAAAAATTAATGTCTTTCTTCCATTCCATGAGGTTTGTAGCTGCTGCTGCCTCCTCCCTGCTCCTCTGTCACGCCTATAAAAACCTGAGGCTACACTATTAGCGTTGCATATGGTGCGTGAATTTCAAATTAGAGCCCCGAGTTTGCTGCTTCCGATTCGATTTTTCACGCCTTTAAGCCGATCGTCCACATGATCATGCGCTACTGCAACTCTACCACACACCACACATATTATCCATATTTATCTTGCCAGCGTTCAATAAATCCTGTTTATTTGCATAAGAGGACCTACGGCATTAAGTTATCTGCATGGCTACAAAATTCACGGCTGTGAAATGTCTATGTATTGAACAATGACTGCTGGATCATCAATTGGATTAGAAACATATAACTTCATTCTGAATGATTTTATAAAACATGCACTATTATTGATGAATACTTTTTCCAAATACTCCTCGTTCGAGCCTGAATTTGAGCAGCTACTTACTATCTTATTGGAAAACTGACTACACTCATTGTCAGCTGTTGTAGTCAATTCCTGAGGATTTTATCCTCCTCCTGATTAGATTATTTTTCAAAGAATGACTCATTTTACACAGTTGAGTGTACAGGTTTTCCAAATCATTGTTTACTATTTGGTAGAGGACAGACAATATTCTAAAACCTCTAGTGATCTTTTCCCACGCATTCTCACAGTTCTGTTTTGTAAACAATTTGTGATGGTTGTCACGGTGAACAAAAACTCACGTTGTAGCTCGGCGTGTGTTCCACGTTGTGTTTTCTTGAACTCGAACTATAAGATAAAAACAGTATTGTTTCTTAAAAGTATTGTGTTACCATGTCTTATCCTCCCAAACTCCAAGCCACACATCCTTCTGGGTTCAGTCTTTATTATTTGTAAGTCCATCCATTTCAAAAACAATTTGTCTTCAAGGCGTAAAATTCAATAGAGTTGACAAAATTAGATGCAGTAGACTATATTCTGATAAGAGAGTAGAAATGTCAATACGACTGGTCATACAAAAAATGCTGCTTCATCGATTGTTATCAATAAAGAATAATATCAAAGCTGAAAAATATCTTGTCCACCTCTGAAGTTACTGCATCATGCTTGCCTCTGTGTTTTTGCCCTAAAAATCATTTTTTCTGTTCTTCAATAGGATGGGAAGTTGCCAATTATTCACATTAGAATTCGAAAATCTATGAACTGCGGAGCAAAAATGATCAATGAACAGATGTTATGAGCAGATAAAAAGGTGCCAATTTTTATAGTTTTGTGAAACAAAAGATAATTTCAATAATTGGATACACTACACAATATAGAATAGAATAGAATGTTTATTTCGCCAAAATTACATAATAGTTACAAAACATGAATGATTTGGCACAGCCAGCAAAGTTAAACTTGTGCGCTAGCTGTGAGTTCATAAAGCAAACAGTACGAAGTAGCCTATAGCAATACTGAAAAATGGAAAAAAATATATACCTATGTAATAAATATTAAAGTAATGCTTCTTATAAATAATACAATGATAAGAATTGAATAATTTCGTGTTAAAACCAATTATACAGGTGATAACCAAAAACAAGTCATACAGCCTACATTTAAATCTTCTAAATGCAAACTAATGAAGAAGAATACAATAAAAAATGAAATTTTCAGTTGTGAGCACATCCCAGTGCTTAATCAATTTTCATAAATAATACAAAAGATAGAAAGACATTCAAAACTCAAAAGAATCATGAAGAGATTTATTAACATTTAGGCATTGTAAAATATATATTCTGCTCAACCCATACATTTATTTCCTTGATAAGTGCTTTAGTAATTTTTGAATGAATTAGTTTTATCGGAATTTTGTTTGAAAATATATTGCAAAGATAGGTGAATTGGTGTCGATAAACTACTAGTTTTATTAAGTTGATATTGAAATTATTCAATGCTAATGAACGAGTCTGGTACGGTATATTTCTAATTAGATTACTTCTATTCTTATTTAAGTGCAAAACAATCCTAGTTACATACATCTGTCTTAGTGTGGGAACACTTAATTCTTCAAAAAGTTTCTTGCTTGGGTATCGTCTTGGTTTACCCAGTGCTGCCCTTATAAGATGCTTTTGTAGTGTGAAGACTTTATTAAAGTGACAATCATATGCACCACCCCAAGCTTCAATCGCATATTGAAACAGCGAGTGGGCATACGCAAAATAAATTGATCTTTTTACATACAGGTCTTTCAATTGATTTACTTTGTAGAAACTATAAATAAGAAATTTAAGTTTGGAAGATAGGTAATTCATATGAGTATCCCATTTCAAATATCTATCCACCATCACTCCCAAATATTTTATAGAATTAACTTTTTCAATTTGTCGGCACAAACAGTTCCACCCATCATTCAAGCTGTGAGGATCAGAGTGCATTTTCAAATGCTATGAGTCCTCAGGTTGACCTGCTAGTGTCGGAGAAAAGGTGATATACTTTGTTTTTTTCAAGTTAACAGTTAGAATATGATTATCCATCCAATTCTTCATAATTTTTAGACCCTCATTAGCAGATTGGTATACTTGGCGCCAGGATTCACCCGAAAAAACTAAGGCTGTATCATCAGCAAATGAAATTTGGGTACAATGTGGTATTTTTAATTTTAGAGCATCGTTCAAGTAGATCAAAAATAATACCGGGGACAGAACTGTACCCTGCGGTAGACCAAAACTAGATGATTGATCTGTAACTGATGTACCATTCAAGTTTAATGTTTGTTTTCTGTCCTGAAGGTAGCTTTTCAGAAGTTCATTACATAAGCCTCTTCTATCACTCGACTTCATGGTAAGGTGTGCTCATATACGTTGATTGAAATACAAACGATAGGCCTATAGTGAGAGAGAGGGAAAGGTCGGTAATGGGAATTTTTCGATCATCAACAAAATCTACTTTTGAATGTTTATAGCTAGGTATTCTGCACCTTCGTCACATGTAAAACTCCAGGCCAGAGAAATTGATTACGAGAGGATAATATAATTCGGCTGGTTTCCTAGCAGTGCAACACCACCTGTCGCCGTGGCTGACTACTACCTGCTCCCTCAGTCCCAGCTCTCAACTCCAAAAACTTCAGCCTGTTGTTTTTCTCCAGCTATTAAGTCGTTGGTTTAACCACAGCAGACACCTACATAAACATTCGATTTTATTTTATTTCCTCTCCCAACTTGATTTACGCTGTTAACATGCTCTGAACATGCCGTTGCGTCCGCATGCATCTGTGAAGAAGGCATCTCTTCCACACCTTTCCGTATTTTATCACTATTCTTCCAGCTTCCAACCTCTACGTCCCCGAGAATTATGAGATTCGAATACCACTCTTTCTGCTTGTATCGCTCCAGGTGATATCCTCTCTCTAATTGATGACTCACTCATGAACGCTCTTACATATATCTTCTCCAGCAAAAAATCCCCCATTGTTTCATAGAGATCTTGCCCTTCTCCATAGTTTCCCATGGAGTCTATGGGAGTCCATGGAGTCTAATAATAATTCAATTGAATTATTATTCCATTGAAAAGCAACATGGTTATTTATTTAAATAGTTCATTGATGATGGATGTCAGTGATCAATCTGGATCCAATATGCATCACAATGCTAAATATTCGATCCTTGGGTTTGTACAACAGTTTCAGAGCAGATCATGAGTGGAGCAGCCCATTATAATCTTGTACGATAATAATAAATTTACCGATAAAACAATCAATACAGTACTACAATATTATGTACTCTCTGTACTTTTTTGTATTCTCTATGACCGAATGAATGATCATTCTCAAGCAGAGTTTCATTTTAATAATCAATATCAGATTAAATTAAAATAATTAAAAAATTAAAGATAATTAATAGAGTTTGTAACGTCCTTCTTGGGGTTACATATGCCCAGCTGGCAGTAGTCGGTAGAGCAAATGGGATTAAAAAATTTTTACGTTCACTCCTGCTGAAATTAAAATACCACATTGTTCTTACCAGCTCTTCAAGGAGCTTATATAAAATTCTGCTATCAATCGCTGCAAACTGCTGCCGATTTATCAATCTGCAATTCTTACAGCTGCTCTGAATAACTCCACAATTATAGATGCTGAAGATATAGATAAATATAAGGGTTCTAAATATTGTACAAGACAATTTGATATCGACACCAATCCAACTCGCTACCATCTGACAAAGGGGTCAGCAATGTGAGATAATACTGAGTGGGATCGAAGGCGATACTTGATCAGAATTCCTTATAATTTATTTTAATTTATAGTACTGCTTTTACTCAATTCTATGACCCTGTGTCTCAGTCAATTCAGTTTCGGTAATGATGTTGAACAATTTAAATAAATCTTGAGAACGTAATATTTCTGAAGATTTAATGAGTAATGCTGTATATCGCTGATATATCCAAGACATTCAATGGAGAATGTAGTTGTGTAGTTGG
This sequence comes from Nilaparvata lugens, assembly GCF_014356525.2. NCBI lineage: Eukaryota > Metazoa > Arthropoda > Insecta > Hemiptera > Delphacidae > Nilaparvata > Nilaparvata lugens. The sequence continues at coordinate 61,044,570 of NC_052506.1, read as the reverse complement.
TTGATAATTTTATTAATTTGTAAATAATAAGAAAATATGCTAATACAAGATTGGTCATGCATGAAGACAGGATTATAAATGAGAGGTACACCATTCAACAAATAAAAATAATATAATTTACATAGAGATTCAACGAGCAATAATAAAATATGAAACAATAAATATGAAAACAATATGAGAAGATATGCAAGACAAATATCACAGGTAGCTCGAAATCTTACTATGGTTACTAGCATCAAATAATAAATCTTGTCTGTTTACTATCAGCATAATAATATATATGGCTCAATCTGTCGACTTGCTTTCGCTTGTCGAATGAAATTTATAATTCTGTATTCCAACAATATCATAATTATACTGAATACTATTAAATCTCAGGGTTTGAGTTCGGCCTTCAGTGGAATTTAGATAAAATAAATTATCTTAGGAACTTTGAGCTTTCTTGTAATTCTTTTATATAATACTGATATTAGAAAATATTAAAATGAGCATATAGAACAAATCAAATATCGATAGATACTAATTTTGTGAATACCCAAATCTTTAATTCTCCTTAGTGTTCTTAATAAGACTTTCCCTTATCTTTAATTAAATGCGCAAGTAATTTTAAATCAAGCGAGCTAGCTTTATTATATTCACAAATTTGTAGCAATAAGTATCCTCTAAAATATTTTATAACTCACGTGAGAAGATTTTTCTCAAACTTAAAGATGTGGCATGAATTCCGCCTCGTGTGTCCCGTGCCTTATTGGACTGGTGAGCCTATGTCGTCTTCTCCAGTAGGGAAATAATTAATTTAATAACTCTAGTCATACAGCGACTTCACTGAGTTTATAACTGAGTTTTAATCAATTACAATTCAAATTAAAACTATAGCATAATTTACTTTGAAAAAGGGTTCAGTCTGTGTATCTCAATTTTTGCTGGTGACTCTGGTGACCCCTGGCAAGCAAGTGAGAGATCTGTCTTTCGTCATTCCCTACGATACTTCTTTTTTACAAATTTACATAGGCCTATAATTCTAATAAGGGTTATGATTCGTAGATTTCACCAAATCCCCATGACTCTAATGACTCTAGCAAATACTTCGCAATACGAAGACAAATTGTATTATAATAAACAAATATTTTTCACATTCGAATCCGGCCCTATTCAAATCACACTTATACATAAATTTTACAATGATAGTATTATATTTTTACAATTTTAAAAAGACCACGTGATGGCTTTTTGAAATATTTATTTTTTTAGCGCCTACCAAATACTAGATTCTGATTGGTACATCACTAATTCTTGTACAAAATGTGTTACTGTATTACTGCGCTCATTAAAACTAAATCCCATTTCCTTTTGTTTTTATTATATCTTTTATATGTTTTGTTTACTGGTATTTATATAATAAATATTCTTGTGTTTTCTCAAACGTTTTATGTCCCTTATTTGGCATGCTAGAATTTACAAAACCCCTTTGTGCTCGTTTTATTGAGTACTGTATGCTTGCAATTATTCTGCTGGAAGGTAACTGGCTGAATTTCAGATACACGGTTGGACCGCTGTTGATGTTGCCGACAGGCGCTATTACCAAAGCAACTAACCTCAATTCTTTATTATTACTTTTATTGAATATTCATAAAATGACTTCCATTTTCGTACTGTTGCTAATAGTCATAGTATTTATCTTATCTCTCTTATTCGACTGATAATACAGTTGATGATAATATTTCTGGTTTCTTTCAATGAGACCTAGCAATTCTTTTTACAAATAAATTTGAGGTGTATTAAAATTCACCATTATAAGTTGTATTCTTGATAAGAAATATAGAGTGATAAGTGTCGAAGAAATAATAGGAAACAAAAATAATATATTCACTTATTTTCGAATCCTTTAATTCTGAAATATCATTATGACGTTCTCTTGATGACTTTCTAATGGAAATTGAATTGCATTCAATTTATCAAGATTTATCCATTGTTATTTGGGCTGAGTAGCTTATCAGTACATGTAGGGTGAATAATAAATAATTCGGTGGATTTTCAACATAAGAATCATGAGGAGATCGAATGCCTTCAAAACAGATGCGTTCTCAGACTCTAAAACTAAACACTCGAAGCTTTCCATTTAATTATTCAAGCTTAACTGAAAAAAACGTCTAAGCATGAGTTTCGTCGATGCCTCAAGTGAGAAAATTTCATATTTTCGAAGTTGAAATATCATCAAATTCATAATTTATGATTCAATTAGAGAAGAAGCAAGCAGGTGCGAATAAGAGTCAAACTCAACACCAACATCATCATCGCAATCATCCTCATCAGCATCAACATCATCGCAATCATACTCATCAGCATCAGCAGCATCACAATCATCCTCATCAGCAGCATCGTATTCATCGTAATCGTGGCCAGTAAAACAAGCTGACCGACTAATTTCTCTTGACAACTCTGGCAGCTGTGGATGCAAGCGCTAATACTAGTTTTGACGTGGCTCAAGACGGCTGGCTTTTTTACGGTGCCTACATGCTCTTCTGTGTCTTGCTGCAAATTATCACAAATTGATATGTCTCTTCAGTGATCACTTCTTTTGTTTCTATCATTTGCTTCAGTCATTGTGACAACACTAAAATTGTGTGTTGTCTATTTTACTGAGTGAATTCTATCATACTGCGACATGTGAACTAGAATAATGCAATCTGGAGAACTTTTAGTCAGAATTTTTACTGGCTAGAATTTATGCCTTCTGATTCTGATACAATACCAACTGAATCTTTGTTTGAACTTCTCATTTTTGATTGGGGAAACTCAGAGAAGTAAAATGAAAATAAATGTTGAGTGTTTTTTCATGCCACATTATATTTAAACAGTAATCAAATTTGTATTTGTATTTTGTATTAATAAATTGTAGTGTTCCTGTAGAGCGTAATATTATGAATTCATTACTGATCGATAATACAAGAAAGGAACCGAAAGAAGTCGAAAGAGTATGGAATTGGCCTAGCGGAAGGAATAGACTAGAAATTACTAGGTATTGAAAGAAATAGTCCAATGTAGGCTCATAGGAGGAAAGCACTTCTGGAACGTAGGAAATGGAAAAAACATTGGAAAAAACAGTATGCGGGAGGATGAAAGGCGATTGAGTTCGTCGGCTTTCTTTGTTCTGACATAATTTCCTAAAATTGACCAATTAATTTCAAGCGTCCACTGCACATCTTCATGCCCAGAAGGGGTTGCGTGATGAGCATGTACTACATGCGAACATGTATTATATACACACACATACAACATACAATAGGCCTTTGGTAAACTCTTTGAAATATACCTAGTTCTAGTCAGGATGAAGAATATGTGTTGAGATTCTAGTCGATTTCCATGAATTCTATTTTGTGAAGAGTTTTCTCTTGATTCTCCGGGTTGGAATCTGTTGAACTAGGACGAAATAAGATATACATACAAACTTAACCTCAGATAGAAACTCATTTCAAACTCATATTACAGTATTTCATTATGAAAATGGGATCATCCTCTTGAGCAGAAACTCTTGCTCTTCTTGGATAGCGTTTAGTGGAGGATTATAAAATATTTTTTCCTTAACAGAATATAAATTTCAAAAAGGCTCAACGAGGAATGCATCAATTCTATATTGCGAAACTAATTATTTCCCTCATAGCACACTATCAGAACCAAATCTGTTTATTCAAACAAATCTATGGAGCTATAATACTATATGGGCACTATATTCATACAATACATTTATTTGAAAAAATCTACCCAATGATAAAATAATATTATGAAATACATAGTATATTATGATCAATTATATTCAATTGATAATGTTGGGGTTTATAATCTTGAAATACCAATTTAGAAATATCCACTACTACTTTGTCCTATTTTTATTGAATAAATTTAAATTAGTTCCATATTTTTATATTTTAAAAGGTTTATTGTATTTCGTAATTGCTCCGAATAACTCAATCAATTAATCAATCAATCAAGTTACACATGTGGTGGTGATGGAATATGCAGGAAAATTTGGCAATATATATATATTATTGATCAACTCGGTGAGTTATAATATAGTCCTCATAAAACCGGTCGACACGATACGACAACGACATATGTGTTATCTCTCCTTCACATATGAAGCACGTTCAGTTCTCAGCACACCATCATACGGCACGATCCGACACATACCCGACAAACAATAAGATTTTTTTCTCACCGCACTCCCGAGATGTGACGTCACACTCAATTGCCAAATTAAGGAAGGAAATAGGATAGGTGGTGAATGGAATTTGATATTTTATTTTATTTCGAATTACTTCAATTTTTTAATAATTTGGAAAATATTATCATCTGTAGAATATTTTTGTTTTTGGCTGATCAATCTATCAGCTGTATGGAAGGAGCGCTCTCTGTTATCGGAAATAGGAGATAATGAACTCATAGATTGGCGCCTACTTTCAAAATTCTTTTGATTTAGGCTGTTTCTATTTTTATTGGAAAATATGCCATGACAATAATAAGCACGTTAATTCCTGTTCCAATTATTTTCAAGAGCCTTTCCTAGTTTCCTGTTCAAATTTGATGTGCTTTGTGGATGCTAGTTTGATTAAGTAATTAGGTTGACAGGATCAGATATCGGCGACGAATCGGCGACGAGTTGCGTTGACACGGTGCCATCCCGATCGCGATCGCGTGACACCGCCTGATAAATCGGTCACCAATCCTATCGTTATTATCGCTGGAGAAAATTACCATTAACACATGGTACGGAAACGATCCGAACATGCAGCACCACCATTAATGTAATGGAAAACAAGCTCGCGTATTGTCGGTTATATAATGGCATATTTCAAGTTACGTGTTGATTTTACATCGATAGACATCCGTGTCCTTCCTCCATTATTTATGTGCTCTGCAAATGTGCCTGTGTCCGTGAGAATATGGATTTCAGATGTCTACTGATAAGTTGCTTCATGGGATACTGAATAATGAAATTATCTTTCTTGTATAGTTATCTAGTATTTCTCACATTTGAATGAAATTAATCCTCTAAGAATCTTCCCTAAACAATCATGAAAGAAAAATATCTACAGGAATAATTATTATATTATATTCAATAAACTTTATAAAGCTCGATGACTTTTGTATGTTGGCTGACATTTCAAAATGTTATCGGAAGAAATCAAAACGTACTTTTCATACTAAAAACACATCCAATAGATTTTTGTGTTTTGGAGCATAATATCTATTCCATTGTGATGTAATCAATTGAGAACTGTTCGAAAATGAAGAATAATTTTATAACTTTCTTATTAAACACGAAAAAATATATATATTGGATGGTTAATATTAATTAGTGCAGAATAATTTCTATTTACCGTAAGGAAATCCTTTCATTGACTTTTACATTATATTCACTGAAATAGATCGTGGACATTGGGAAAGACCAAATGTTTATTTAATTCATATTCTTTGAAATGTTATGTCTTGACCGAATCCTCTCAATATTTTGTATTCTCATTCTAAATAGTCTTCAACTAGGATGTAGTCCTCTAAATTCCAAGTACACTGTAGAATCACACAAGACAGTACTTGTTTTAAACGTTTTCAGAGAGTGGACAGACTTCAGGTATAAATTTGAAAACATTGAGTTTGAATATTTTAACTGTACACGGTACGTGGCTGCCTGGGTTTGATAATTTTGTAATTACCTAACAGACACGGTCTAATTGATCTAGATCTTTCATCACAGTTCGTGTGAAAATTTTGTTAAACGCTAATATTCTCACTTTAAACTTTGCCTTTTATCTATAATTTTAGACAGCTTATGTAAAAACTTTGAATGAGTGTGTGTTGGTGTGAGTGAGTCTATGCTATGGCCTTCTGATAGATTACCATATAAAATTGTTGTTCACACCCAGTACATATAGCCTATAATTAAGTGACCGACATTTTTCCCCGAAGCATTTTTCTCGCTCTTACCCCCCTCCCCATGCAAGGCAGTCGGCTAAGAGTGACTATTATCGCCCACTCGGCTACCGATCAACACGCGATAGATGATAATTTTCGATAGCCGGACAATTTGAAGTGAAGAACCGAAAAGAACGAAGCCTAAGCTCTCAAAAATATAGGGTCTCAGACGCAATTATCTCGCATTAATAATATTATTTAGACACAAATACCGCCACTCACTGGCTCGAAATTTAATCGTGCGGCTTTTAGGCTGGATTTCGACAGCTTCAAGTGAATTTTTTGATGTCATTAAGAAATCATGTTCATAGCTGTTGACCACGGAAGTGAATTGATTTATTGAGAATCTAGCATGAATCACTATCGTTCCGTGAATATGGGCAATATCGTGTATATCCTTCTCATTTTTCAACGTAGAATATAATATTAGATTTTGGTGATCCGACTTCCCTGGAAATATAATACAATTTTTTGAGAAATTCAAGAGGGAAATTAGGTCGTTAGGTGGTAGAAACAAATGAAATCCGAGCAAATGGTTATAATTCATAACTAAGAAGTTCGGTCTGAAAAGTGCTCAGCTTCAAACAGTGAAATTTACATGTCTATAGAATTATAATTCAATATAATAGTCTAGTCTAATGATAGGATTATAATCTAATTGTATGCGATTCCCAATTTCGCCAAATCGTCATCATCTATCAAGATAACTTCCTATTATCTTAGAAGAGGAATAAATTCGCCAAAAAAGGAGAAGCCTGCACATGTTGAGAAAAAATGTAGACTATAGTTGACCGTGAAGTGACCTTGGCACATTCTTGGGCATGGTCAATGATTCATAGTTGATTCTGTGACGAACGCTGGTTATGGCTGTAGATGATGAGGCTGCTGCTGATGGTGATGTGATGGGTGGTAGGCCTAATCCCCAACACCTCAGCCTTTCTCCTAGCTCCTTAGCTCACTGCTCACTGGCAGGGACAGTGGATTGTCAACATGCCGTAAATCATCCAGAACAAGTTCTGAGTGTGTTTCACCAGGAGACCAGACGACCTCCCCGGCACCTCTTATATTATCCACCCTGCTGTCTCGTTTCCGTGGCTCGGCTCTATTCAATTGAAGAGCAAGACAGACGATGAAGCGCAATTATGAATCAGTGGCCGAAGTGGGACAGAGCGATACTCGTGAAAGGTGAGCTCTCTCTGTGTGTCCAGATTCCTCACCGGCTATCTTTTTATTGCCGTGATCATCTGCATCTCGAGACTTCTCTTTCATACACAAATAACCGGTTAACAAGGTGCTGCTAAGGAGTCACAGGAGCCTCTCACAAATTTCGTTTAATTTTCCTAATCTCACAAAAATTATGTCGATGTGTCCGTTCTCACACCCAGGCCTATAAACAGTCGTGTTCTTCTCCTCGGCTATCCCGTATCCTCACCACAATGTATTCATATCATCCCTTGGAAGCATTTTCCATTCAGAACTCTCTTCTCTCACATAACAGTTGTTTATAAACCTACACAGGTATTCAGACGAAGCCAAGTGCTGCTGTTCCAAGCACAAGCTGTATTCTTCACAAATAAAAAAATGTTTCCGGATTATATTCTTCGCGCATTTTATGTGACTTGGCTTGGTCCAAAGCTATTGTTAGCGGGATGGAGAATTCACCTATCATTTTGTAACGACTTCTTCGAGCAGCCACTACTCCTACCTATGGTGCGTTTCAGCATACTATTTAGGATCAGGCAAAATATACTAGAAATTCATTCCTTCATAGTAATTGTATATGAATTGATTATTTATTAAGCAATTTTTTCCAAACTCATCATACAATTGAGTCATTTGTATTCAGAATCAGAATGATTTTTGCTTCTGAAAATACCCTTCCTTGATGAACTACTGAGTACTGCATTACTTCTTCAACAATGCTGAAAATTATATTAATGTAAACGGAAACTATCAAATGAAAGACAGAGTGCTTCATCTGCTGTCTTACAAGATGTAGGCCTACTCGTACTCCCATTGTTTCATGCAAGTAGAAGGGTAGATCTATTGAAAAATCATTACACAGAATCAGTGAATTCATTTTTTCCAAAAAAAATATAAATTTTAGGTGTTTGAAAAGAGTTGAGCAAGTTAATTCTATTGAAGGAGCGTGTAGAATGAGGTTGTTAATACAATAAGATCAAACATTGCAGTGGATCACGTCAATGGATTGAAGTCTTATTTCATTTTCCGTCACGTACAAAGACAACCATAAAGATTTCAAAATGTCAAAAAGCTTTGGAGATTCTTGATTTGTTTGTTGTTTGGTTCTTTTCTCACCATAAAGCCACTTGATTGATACCAACAGCAATTACTTTCTGATGATCGATCGTGGTTAGTCCGTGATAAGCTTCCTATTTATTGCTTCTGAAAAATTGGGAGCAGGATTTTAACTGAGTTATGTGTGAGTAATTGTCGGGCAACTCTCGAAATTCAACAGCTATTACCATGTTGCACATGTTAAAATTATTTATGAGATCACAAAAGGCCACGACAAAAAATGTGTTGCATTTTATGAGTTGATAAGCTGATAGCTTTGTTTTCTCTGAGCGAGAACCGCTATAACCGCTATAACAGCAGCTCTGTGTAGATTGATTGGGGAAAAAATTGTATACAATGTTTCATGACGATACGATAGCCTATAATGTCATAAACTACATTTCTTATTCAACTTGTAACATGTCGGGCAATTATAAATCGCCTTATCAAAGTTCTTTTCCCTTTTTTTTTTTGAGAAAACATGCAAGTCATTCCATTTTGTTGTAGCTGTGATTAACCGAGATACGAATTATTCTATTAATCCATTTATTGACATTTTTCTCATATTTGATTATCTATTTATTCATTCAATTCCCAAGTTATTGGTAAATTTAGAACCCCGATCTTTATTCCTACAAAACATTAATATAAGAATTCAATTAATGGCCTATATTATCATAGCTTAAGACTTATTAGGTTTAATGTATCTTACTATTTCCAATATCATGATTCTGACTGATACTATCTAAATTCTTAGTTCACAACCGAGCTCCAGTTGGGGTACTATTCTATTTGAATTACTAGATTGCATTTAACCAAATGACAATTCAGAAATGTTTTTTCCCCAAAAAAACTTCAAGCTGATCGAAAAGCCTCTATTGGATGCAATCGTACTAGTTATGCAATGTTAGACTAGACTCGTAGGATAACATTGAGAACAGGAGACTCGGATGATTCGATGAGTACGTGCCTGGATTATCCACCCTTCTGGTTGGAAGCATTGTATCGAATACACCAAGAGCAACCACATTCACGTTTTGTTGTTGAAATGTACCGGCAGCAGCAGTAGCAAATACAAATAACGATAGATTAGAGACGATGAGTCGAAAATAGAGGGCGGATAGGAGACAATGTGTACTTAGTAGCTGGGCTGAGAGAGACAAGCTAGGCGTTGCGTTGTTAGCACACGGTGTTGAGTGAGCTTTTGTTGAGGGTTGGCTTTTGTGCGCACACACACACACACACACATACTAATAGTGCCAGCAAGCTTGTTACCTAGATGGTGACGGGGGGATTTGTAGAAGGGTTCAGGGGATCCCCGACATCTGCACGCACACATACACACACGTGCACACGCGCGTGTTGACGCTGTCAATTGTCGGCCATTGTGTGGGCGGTCCATATCGATCGGTGAAGCATCCCCATCCCCATGACCCTATCACCCCCCATCATCGTAGGGGTCGATTTCCTCTTCGCAACTCACAACACAAACATTGCCAGGACTCGGCACTGTGCACTTGGCTAGCCACTCTCGCTAATATCTATATTGCTCTTCACATTTGCACCTGGTTTATTGCTAGGTCGTGCCAAAAAATGCATCCCCTTCCACACACCCATCCAGTCCTCCAACAACGTGATCAATGAACACTCACCCTCCCACTCCAGCAACCCCTACCAGGAAGCATAGTGGCTTCTCCCGGCTCGTAACGTACGCTGTGTAGTATTGTGTGTAATTATGGGACAGTTTGTCGTCTGCATATTGAAGCAATACATTAGCAGCCTTGTATTCTGCCACAAGCACAAATGGTATTGTCCATTACTTCCAACGAACGCACAGCATTCGAATGACTGAATATCGCGCTCTTGGAGATGTATTTTCAATTATTCAGTGAGATTAGTAATAAATCGCAGGATATACCATTACAAATTTACTCTTCTCTTCTATTTGAGTTACTTCGAATTTACTATTGATAGCACAATTAAACGTAACAAAAAGGTTTTTGTATTAATAACACGAACGATAACTATGCCTTTGACAATACCTTTCTACAAAGTTCTTCCATTCAATTTTACGAAGCTAGCCTCTGATGTTTAACATCAATTTAAACAGTATTGAATACGATGTCCACACCTTAATGATTGAACTTTGTAGCCTATATTGAAAATGAGACGAATTCAGAAGAAGGCTACTAGAACTTTGCATAAGAATATCAACTGCTGTATTGCCTTGTAAAATTCATACTCTTACAAGATGTTTTTCGTTTGAGATTCAATTGAAATAGCTGTATTTCACCTCCAGTTTCATTAGCGGTAATCAATACTCTAATGTGGAACCACTATGGAAGACTCCATAAACACTCGTTATCGCTGGAGAATGAAGTAAATTGATATGTGTGGATCAATCTCAAGCTTTTGCAGTTATAGGTAGCCTTTAGATTTCTAGATTATATAACAAGGAAGTGTTCAGTTCTTTGATTGTGTTACACCCTGCACTGTATGGTAATAAGCACTCATCAACAAACCATTATGGCACACGATGTAGATTTAGATCGATGCCAATATTCTAGCACATACTTAGTAACTTTCTATTTGTCGATAAAAAATGGCTCACTACCACACAGTAACATCGGTGCAGGTAATTTATTTGGCTCATCAGTTATGACAGTGGGGAGTTTTGTTGTATGGCTTACACATACAGCCTTGCTAGAAGTCGCGTGTCAACGTGAAGGAAAGAGGAAGGCCACTCTTACGTGAGTCGTTGATGTGTGAGGGCGGAGTAAGGGTCTATAGGCTAATACAGAAATTGTATTGATAACATCGCATGCCACCATGACGCGGCAACTTGCGTGTAGTGTGACCCCTCTCCCCCAACCCACAACAAGACACCCTCCCGCACCATGATTCATTCCAAGTTATTTGACGTAGCCCATACAGTTGTTTGCCACGAAATCAAACATTTAAGTTTACTTTTTTATTGGACCACAGTCTTTATCACCTGGTGTACTTTCTCACTCTCTTATATCCCCTCTTCTCATGTCTTCACTTCTCGGTAACCCGGTTGGCATCACGAGAAAAAACGTAATTTGAAATCAATTTGCTTTTCAAGAAATTTCCGCGTGGAATATTCAACATCGTCACGTGATTGTTTGCGCGCGCTAGTCTGCGATTCAAACTTACGGTGAAAGCTTGCAGTCATTAATAGGATCACGCTCTACATTTAGTTTTTGACCGTATCACCACTCTCTAGTTTCTTTTGACAATTTTTTTTCAATGAAGAATGGTTTATGGTATAGAGAATATTCTTCATACTGTGAATCAATTTGAATGTTATTAGTAATTTCCTTGCACACCAGATGAGAATGTGATATGGACTCGAACTTCCACTCTGTCTGGAAGATACTATTTCCAGAAGAATTGTTACATAGATCTTTTGGTTTTTTGAGACTTGAGAAGATTTAGGAGACATTCAAATGATATTTGAATTTCTAAATGTATCGAAACTAGGAATACATGCATTGGATTGAATTGCCATGATAGTGACATGAACTCAATCCTATGTAAAAAAAGACTTGGCGATTTAAAGAGCTATGAGTTGCCTGTAGAGAGAGAGAGAAAGAAAGAGAGAGAGAGAGAGAGAGAGAGAGAGAGAGAGAGAGAGAGAGAGAGTGACCACCCACTCTGAATTTTTGTAAGAAATTCCTTCCTCATTCATCTCTCCTGGTATGGGGTAAAACATTTCACTAGACCCACCTGAAGCTCAGTACTATTATTCTTCGCTGATATACCACAAGCACCTGCTATTGTAGTCTGATAAAGGAGTGGTGTGACACTGTAGTAAAAGATAAAAGGAAGTAAATCCCAACGATGACTGTAGTAAATTATCACAAAAGCCGTAAATTTGTTCCAATTCTGAATAATTATTTTGTCAATGCACCTTCAGTTTTCAAAATTGAACAAGGAATTTATTATAGTATTTTACAATTATTTTTTACACGAGTAGAAAAACTACAAACCAGCTAACCCAATGTTGGAGCTTTGATCACAGCACTTACGAGACAACATTGCTGATTATGACAATGATTTTCCATGGACAACATTGCTGATTATGAGAATGATTTTCTATAGACAACATTGCCAATTATGACAATGATTTTCCATAGACAACATCCTGATTATGACAATGGTTTTGCACAGTGGATGTAAAGATGTAGGAAATGTTGAAATGTTGAAATGATGAAAGATGTATGAAAGGTTGACATTTATCTCGTCATCAGGAAATACAAGAGTGTTGAATTCCACAAAGCATGGCAGTAACCTGGAATCCAGGAAGTGTGCCTCATGTATGTTTGATCTGCGATTCATCAATGAGATAGTATTGGAATTTGATATGTTTTTAAGAGAGGAAACATTTCTATTTGCATAATTTGTATGATGTATGGAAACATACCAATGAGAATTGAGCCAGCCTGGACAATAGCATTCCTGTGGAGCACTGAAAAATTATTTATAAAAGTATTTTAACTAGTTTACAAGGAATGCTGTTACAAGAAAGAACTTTGAGAAGTGGCGACTATGGAATTCTTGAATTTGAAAGATTTGTTCCATTCCCAAAATAAGTTTGCCAAAAATAGAGTTGCATTATCATTTTACACAGTCAACGTATGAACAACTTTTTAGGTCACAGAAGGTGACTGAGATAAGATTCAAGCCAAACGTATTATACATCTCATTCAAGTATTTTCTTGAATACTTTGAGAAAACCAATTGTGAATGATTATCGGATTATTCTAAAGGATAGAATAAACTTGATAAGAAGAAAATGAAATTCATTTAGAGGATTCTCATTTTATGTTAAGGTAGAATTCTATCGTTTTCAATAATCGTCATTGCTAGATGATTCCAACTCACATCAGTCTATAATTTTAATTGTGTCACTTATAACAAAAGGCTTCCCAGGCGTTGAATATTCATTCACTTAGCCTGAAACATGTGAGCGCTCCTCATAAATAACAAAATATCGTGCCAACTGTTTTCGAAAATTACATCTACATCTAATGAACAGCCTGGAAGAATGGGAAAAACAAACGTCTGATCAACTAATGACCTAGTCTTGCTGTTGTTATCGAGCTTGACAGCGGTGCCCTTTAATAAATGATAGACTCCTCTACACACCTTGTGAAGTGAACTTGTGAAAGGAACAACAACTGACTTACGAGCTACTATTTTTAGTTGGTTGTAGTGTAGTTACTACAAGCTTCCAGTGTAGCTGGCTGACCGCAGATGTTTCAAATGAGCGTAATTTGGAAATTATCTTTTTTGTCCTCTCATCACTTACACTCGTTTGATGCCTTGTATCAAAACACCTGTAGACATCCTCAAACAGAAGCCTCCGTTATGCTTTACTTTGTGGCAACCGGTTTCAACTGCCTTCAAGGTATCTCTGTAGCTGCTCATGCTCAATTAAGCGTCCTATTATAATGCACAACGACAAATTCAATTTTAAGAAAAGTTTCATTGATTTTGTCAATGTGAATGATAATTATCAGCTTACTGAATTCATTTCAAAATCTAATTAGCAGTGATTATTCAATTTATTTTTATTTTTCTATCACGTGAAAAAGAACAAAGATTCAGTTTGTTAAGCATATAAAGCAGGAATATACTACTCATCATGGCACCAATAATAACGTTGAAATCAACTGATTAACCTTGAAATGATCTTAGAAGAATTTAAGAAGTTGTTGAGTACGACAAAAAAATGTGGGCCGGACAGTCTTCTGAAAAAAGAATAATGAAGATTTAAAAAATATTATATTTGAATGATCGAAAATCAGAATAATATTTTGACTGTTTTCCCATTATGGGTTATAAGAATCTCATGAATAAGTAGTCTGATGTTTTTTAAAGAAGAAACCTGATACTACTCTCCCTGTATTACAGAAACAAAGCAGCAGGAATCAACGATGCAGTTGAGAGAGTTCTCAGCTTTTCTAGACGATTTTACATTTCCTGTTGTTTTTCAAACAACACGTATCCACCATTCCGAGATATAGTTTCACATAGGCAACTGTAATTTGAAGAGTATGTACTTTGATTTGAAGGTAATTTTGAAACGCACCTGAATGTTTGAACAATGCGGCTTCAATTGAGACTTCAACTGGCTGATTGTAAAAGTTACAACTGGCACGGGAAGCCACAAACACACACGCACGCATACGCACGCGTGCACGAGTTGAAGAAATAAAGAGAATAATGTTGGGTATAACACGCGATCCGTATATATATATGCGCAGTGTGTTAATATAGAGGTATAGAATTCGTATAGTAGTATATGCTAATATGGGACATTGAACAGAGAGCAATTTGAAAAGGCGTTGTTGGACTGTTCCATTAACAACGCCGACCGCTATGAAAATTACGCTACTTCAAGTTCTCCCGATGACGAAGTGGGGCGAATTAGACGCCATTAGATCCACTTTTCCCTCAGCAAAGATTTCTTCTGTGCAATATCACAAAATTATTAGCAAGTTATTCCCAATGAATCGCCATGATTAAACTCATCGGTATTGTTGTTTCCTGCTACTATCTATTTTTATTGAATGCCGAATGATGAACGAGCCACTCGAATCGCCTTCGTTCTGCACTTTAATGGTCAAATAATGACCGTCATTGATGAGATAACTGCTCGGCCTATCACGTTCAATGTGCTGCTTCAGATGGAATGTTCAACGGTCATCTATTCCAATCAGCGTTGACTGATCGATTTCACATAGTTCCATTCAGTAAGTTATCGCTCCTTTTCACAGTAACGAACCACAGATAGACATCGTTGAAGTATTGACACATCGATCTAAAATAATGATATTGGAAGCTGATTATACATTTCCTGGTTGATTTGAGAGTTCAAATCCCAATAATCGACTCAATAATGGAGTATTTGAAATACTACAATTCCAATTGCTCCGTTTATGGTTTATTTATCTGTTTTTGGGGAGAGGGTGATACAGCTTCAGGATTCTCTGTAAATGAACTTTATCAATGCATTTGGGAAAAAAATGAATGGGAAGGAATTTCAAATAAAACGTCTTCAGTCGTACAATTTCTCATAAGAATCTTAATTTATGTTTTGAAAGAAAAATCTTGATCGAGTCAGTTTCGAGGTATTGTCTCTGAATTCCTGAAATGGATATTTTGATGCCAAAAGTATCAGGTTCTTAATGAAGAAACGTGTCCAAAGCCAGGTGTTGAGGAGTGCGAGAGAGTGTGAGAGTGAGTGAACTAGAGAGTCGTGTTGTCTCGGTTGCAGCGTGATCATGCCTTGGAACATCTGACTCTGAAGACGTTCACTCAGTCATACCTGAGGCCTGAGTTTGGTTAGAAGAGAGACAGGTGAATAAGTCGACGACTGTCCACGCAATATTATAAATAATACACGAGCAAGAATGCTTGGTTGAAAAACAAAGGAAGTGAGCAGAATGCAAGATAATCATCTCTGTTACTCGTGAAGAAGCTTGATGAGTGAAAATACGAGGGAGCCAGAGATACATTAACAACAATTATTTAACTGGACTGTTGATGATTTCCGAGCTATGATAAATTGTTCTCACTTACTGTGGTAATGTTCTTCAGCATGTTCAATCGTAGATCATCTTACAGTTATTTATTTCTAGCTGCTGTTATGTTGAAATGAAGTCCACTGGAAAATAAGGATATACCTGAAACTACGATTTTTTTTCAAACTAAGAATAATATATAAGTATTATATTTCTGATGGCATGAGTAGAGTTTTATTTAGGGAATGTGGGATGATAGATTTTCATGGATAGTGTCCTATTTAGAATGATTTCGAGAAGGAAAACAAAATACTTGAGGAAATAATGTGAAAGTTAACAATATTATAGTATGTGGGGAGAGTGGGGAACGGCAAGATGACAAGGGGAAGGAGAGAGAGAGAGAGATTAAAAGAATTATGAGAATGAGAAGTAGAAATGGTAGAATCAAAACACAGAATAAATTTCAATATGATGGGTTTTTAGATTCAGGTTCGATGACGAAGATTGAGTGCATGAAGAGATTATGATAAAACGTGTTGAATATTTTAATGACTCTTTTAAGTTATGATCCCAAGTAACTTGCTCGTGTAGTAGAATAAAAAAACAGCAGCTGAGAATGAAGCTGTCTGCACTAGAGATAGAAAGACGCGCTGAGGAGGAGGCAGGCGAGTAAATTGAATTTCCCAAGTCGATCGGAAAGTTGAATTCTTTCGTCTATCATTAAGAAGCTGTTCGGAGTTGTGGTCGTCTCGCTCTCCAGTTGCGAAGAAAAGAGATCAACACTTGATGGCAGCTGAGGAGTGAGGAGGGAAACAGAGAAGGAGATAGTGTGTAGAGAAGAGCGCTTTGAACGAAGACAGGCGTTATTGCGGCAGCATTCAATCTGAGTCAGCCGGCTTTCGGAACGTGCGAAATTACAAAGCAGGCAAACTGGTTAGTAGGTAATAATCATCGATTTCAAATGGAGTGTGTAGCGAGCGGCTCGAGAAGCCAAACTCTATCCTGCGCTAGATTTTCCTCCACATAACCAAACTTTGATCCCTCCTCACCCAGCTCACACTCTTCCTATCTCCGTTTCTTTCCACACTGAGTGAAATTTATTATCTTTTCTTAGCTTCCTCACTACTGACAAAGCCATCCACAACATCGCGTGCGAACGGAATACGTTTTTACTACCTTAAATTTCATATTTTTAGGCAACCCTGCCAACTGCTCATACTGGATTTATACTGTTCTACCTATCATGAATGGAAATCCACACTCTGGTTGAAAAAAAAACGGTTGTTCCAATAGGCATTTAATCTGCATAATAAGAAAGATAAATCCTTGAATGAATGTAGCTAGTCGAAAATAATGTGCAATTTAGTACATGATACATTCAGTATGATACTGTATTTCAACAATTCATGAGGATTTACGGGAGCAACTCATTTATTGAGAGGATAAGCCAGAACTCTTGAATTAGAATAGAATGGAAAAACTTAATTTTTCACAAAAACACAAACAATACAGTTTAAAATACAACAAAATTTAAAATGAGAATAGAATTGGATTATAATGGATAAATATTGTGTTTCATACAGATTCAAATAGAAAAGATAGAGATTGAAATGGAACTGTAATTAAGAATAAATACAATATAAAAAGATCTAATTGGGTATGATATTATGGTACAGCACCAAAAAGGATGGAAGAGAATGAGAAGGCGAGAAGAAAATAGTATTTTGATTAAGAAGTGAACAAACAATGCGATTGAGAAAGGAGAAAATAAGGAAAGAATGAGATGAAAGGAATGAAGGTGAGCATGAGAGGATGAGAGGGGGAGAGAGTCTCTGTAACTAATAAAATAGATAAGTTATGATCTCTGATCTCTAGTAGCCACTCTAGTAGAGTTGGCTGGCCAGTGTGATGACAGGCAGAGTCCGGCCGGCCAAGCCTTGCTACCGTCGCCCATTGTATTCTGTTCGCCTTGCCTCTGTTTAGCTTCTACATTTTCATTGAAATATTGCAAGTTGTGCATCCAGCTAATAGTGCGTTACATACAAACTTCAATAGACACTAGATCCATCAAACATTACATTTAGTAATACCACAGACAAGCAGAGTTGTATCTAAGGTGATAACTTTGGTTATACAGTGTTTTCAGTATGTGGAACTGTTCATCAATTAATTAAAAAAAAAAAAAACATTCTTCATTGAGCAAGTTGCATACTCGAGCTACCACCCTGCACTTGACAACATTGATAGTGTCAGACAAAGTTAGTAGAAAGACTAACTGTCTACTAACGTTGAGTGTCAGATATACTTGGAACATAACAAAAATTCTAAAGTGAAATTACATAAACAACCATAATTTTATAATACAAGATATAGAGAAAATTAATTTTTATCAATTAATAATGCAATACATTTTTCAATGCTCCAATAGAATACGTTGCTCCCCTTAGTAAACCTTTTTTATTTTTTCAACCATTTTGTGAAGAATCGATTCGTTGGGATGGGATGATAAGGAACAGCAGTTGAGAAGAAACTTTCCAATTCTTACCCTAATACGTTATTCCTGAAGGTTATATAGAGTTTATAATGTTGCATAAAGTTATTATGATCGACTACTATATTGGTGTTTGTGGAAGTTGGAAGGGGCAGAGTAGGCAACTGGCTAATAATAGAGTAATAATAACAACACTAAAATAGCGTATGCCACCTGATAAAATATATGTGCAGGGGCAGAGTAGGTAACATGTTCAACACAAAGTATTTATCCAAGAGTATAATTTATAAAACAATATTTTACATTATCCTCTTTACCTTCTCCTCACATTTCTATACTCGAAGATCCCTTTTTTATGAGCTGAAATATGTATTTATAGAATCTCTATAGAATAACTTTTAAATAAAGAACTACTGTGCAGAATAAACTCATGATTCTTGAATCATTTCCGCAAGTGAGCATTCATAATGAATAACGAAATATCGACATCGGTGGAGCATATCTGGCATTAACGTGTTGGAAAAATTGCAGAAAACTGCCGCGGGGGTCGCTGCTATCGGAGCGCGGCTTCCGGACCGTGGATTAATTGGATGAAGCAGGGAGGTGCTCGCGTTATCTGGCGCGTTGTTGCCGTTTTTATCACTTAAACGAGAAAGCGCGGTTAAATAATCGGCAACCGACGACCAGTGTTACCGCGGGTTGGTGGGTGGCGGCCTATTACATGTGGTGATTTATTCACGTAATCGCTTCCCTAACCCTTTTCGAATCGGGAATTTTTTTGCGCGCGGTTGATACCGTACAACGACGACAAGAATGGCAGGCATACAGTTCACGGAACTCCGCAGGGGTTGGCCGCTGGCCAGCGATATATTCCACACTGGGATGACGTGATGTCAATTTTTTCGATTACACGTTTACAAATTCGAGGGTTTGTCCGTCGATATCCGGTGAAAAATAGTAATTTATGCTGTCGAACCATCTAGCAACAACGCAAATTCCATCCGATGTTTTGATCCGTTGCTATGGGGGTTGATGGGTGTTGTCACAGTGTGCAAGCGAGTAGACTAACCACCACAGATGACGTCTGATAGCGTATCTTGACGGCTAACCAGCGGATTTATTGTCGGAGCCGTGTCCCTAATCCAGTTGGACAAAGCCGGGTTGAATTCGGGCACAGCGTTTCATTTCAACGGTTGAAATTAACCAAATGCTGTCGAGAAGTGACGCTCGGCCATCTAAAAAATTTGACAAGGTGGTTTCGAGCCACTCTGGCTGTTTTTCTGTTCCATCCGACAAGCAGACAACAACTTTTTGATAGTTCATAGTTCCAGTAATACTTGTTTATAGTAACACTAATGTTTGTTTGTACTCATAGTAACACTGATGTTAGACTAGTAGCATATATGTTACCTGATGTTCGACATTAATAAATTCAAAATTTATTCTTTGAGCTAACATTTCCATGAAAACTCAGAATAGATAATAAAGAACTTACTTTCAATTATAATTTCATCATAGTAAACTCAGTTCTATGAATAACGATACTTGCTATCATACTAAATAGTTTCTACTGTGTAATCAGGCCCACTCCCATGTTGATTAATAAATCTGAACGCTCTGTAGGCTCTGATAACATTTGAAGTTTGAAGTATAGTCACATACTCGGATAAACGTCACGCAGTGAGTCCACATACCAATCATAACGCAGCATTCGCATTGTAAGTGCCAAGTTGAATGATGGAATTGGTGTTTCGACAGATATCATTGCCTGGTAAAGGTTAAACGAGTGTTTGAGTGATTGGTGAAAGGTGTCGTAGTTATTCAAGCGATTTCATTATACAGTCCTAGCTATTGCTGTCGTCCTTCTGACAGGTGTTCTCCATAAAAACATTATATGAGAAATAAGGTTGTTGAGAATTGAAATGATACTGATGCTATCCATTTGACCTTATGTGCAGTTTGTTGGCCGAACTGGACCTTGTCCATTTCAAGAATGACCGTGCTTGCTACGCCATGTAACCAGAAACCATCCAACACCTCCGACTTACCGTCTCCCCCTTTCCCACCACCCATCCACCACTAACCACAATCACAGGTAATCACCGGCTGATTTATAACATTCACGTATCATAAATCACATGCCTCGTACTGTCGACGCTTCTATAAGCTTTTATAAGTTATAGCGACACATAATCTCACTCCCAGGAATCATAAGAAGATTTTCTCGGTCGAGACTTATCCCTTGTCCTTGCCAGATTATGTACATTCGTAGAAATATAAACTGATGATGGTTGACGGTGGTCTGCCCATTATGCTCTGAGTTATTATTAGAAGTCCGTTTGCAACCTTCCTTGTTAGGCAAAAATTTCCACTATTCTCATTTCAAGAATTATTCACTGATTCTCATATTTGGTTCACCCAATAAAGTTCTAGTTTTGTTGCGTCACGATCATTTTTGAAGCAACAAGCCATATATTAGTTGAACAATGAATACAGTATCCCCACATTTTCCAATTCCTATCGTTTTTGGGAGAATTCATTATAGAAATGCGAAATCTGAAATTTGATTTCGCAAGATCATGAAGATCGAATACATTACCCTTACATCCGCACTCAGTAAGCTGATATGCAGAACATTCTTGGAATATTTCCATGTATACTTGTGTCCTGTAATGAATCAATCATTTATATAGTCAATACAACATGAATGGAACTGAGAGTGAAAAAAATGCAAACAAGATAAATTATCACGAGAATTAGGAAATCTGATTTCAGCATGCTTTTTACATAAACTATATTATTTTTAAAC
Source organism: Nilaparvata lugens (assembly GCF_014356525.2). Classification (NCBI taxonomy): domain Eukaryota; kingdom Metazoa; phylum Arthropoda; class Insecta; order Hemiptera; family Delphacidae; genus Nilaparvata; species Nilaparvata lugens. The sequence goes on along the minus strand of NC_052506.1, from coordinate 61,023,449 downwards.
TTGAATTTAAATTGAGGCATCAACTAACTAAACTATTTCATTTCCAGACTTGAATTGAAATTATATGAATCGATAATAATTTTTAATCAGATGATAATAGTGCTGATCTGTTTACTTGGTTTGTTGCAGGCGAATGTTCCCGACGCTTCGAGTATCGTTCAACGGACTGAGACCTGAGCAAAGGTACGCAGTGCTGATGGACATTGTTCCCGTGGATAACAAGCGCTACCGATATGCTTACCATCGGTCGTCATGGCTGGTGGCGGGCAAGGCGGACCCCCCCGCCCCCTGCCGCCTCTACATGCACCCCGACTCCCCCTTCACCGGCGAGCAGCTCAGGAAGCAGGTTGTCTCCTTCGAGAAGGTCAAGCTCACCAACAACGAAATGGACAAGAATGGACAGGTCAGTACAATCATCCAGCAACTGTTATGAAATAGATGCTTCACTTATCAGAGTTATAGAGTATTACATATATATCAAACGAAATCATTATCTGAAGGTTTTATGATATTCAAAGTTCTAAAAATAACTTTAATTTCGATATTGAAGTATTGCGTAGAGAGAAAAAGAAGTACAATTTTAGAGAGAAAAATTACCTACTTGTAATCTATTATTATATTTTTCATATGTATGGCCTTCATTCTTTATTCAAATTGATAAAAACAAACAAATACATCCCAAAATGCAAATATATCATTGATTGTTATTTTGTGTTCCCTATAGGAGGTTACCCTGTGTGGAGACACTTGAATACATATGATAAAGTAGTAATGTAAATAGTATACAATAAAGATTATAATAAATGAATATACTGTAATATAATATTGAGATAAATCAATATGTAATCATGAAACAGTGATTATATACTGACATGAATCAGTTGTCTCTTTGCCTGTTCACCTGCCATTTGATCAGTCCAGAGTACATATATAATCACAGCTTTTCATCCTGAGAGTGTGTTTGAATGGAGACCACCACGCAATGAAGAAAGCCCCTCCCCTCTACATAGTAGTACTGCCATTATTGTTGAGTCTATATGGTATTGGAGAACAATCAACATTCAAAGATTGTTATTAAATTATAATAGACAAGCCATATCTGAAATATCTTGCAACAGAACATTTTCCTGGAGGCGGAATTAATTTCTAGATTGAAAAATGAAACCCGTTATCTTGACTGGATGATCGTGGCTTCTCCCTTATTGTGAAAACAATGTTTCCAGCAAAAACAAGCGCCTGGTTCATCTATCCCTATTCAATTTTCACACCCAGTAATATAATCGAATAACCGTTGATGTGGATGAGTCATTTAATATTCAAATGTATCTCGATTAATTCCGGTCCCATCGGAAACATACTTTCGAATATGATAATAGTTTTAAACTGTTCAACTAATTAGCTGATATTAGATTGTTGCTTACGATAAAACCTTCCACCTTATTATCGTTAGATTACATACTACACCTTTAGAAACAGTATACCCAGGTATTAGGCGAATTAGAACTATTATTAACAAATCACCCAACCTATCTGCTTTCCAAAGTTCGTGGATGAGTTTATTTTTTATTGCACCACTATACAACCAAGGAACCAGTTTGACATGGAAATTTGAAAACACATTTTCACTGCTTTACTCTATAATCTTTCCGCAGAATTGTGTGAGGAGACACACATCAGTGCTATTCTCACTCCTTATTTCAACAGTTTGAATTTAAGTTCACAGCAAAAAAATCTAGAACAAAGATAGGATTCCCTAAGAACCAAAATCTCGAAAATAAATTTTTGAACTTTTGTACTATATAATCATGTTATTTTTATTAGAACAATTTAATGCTTCTCATTCATATTTGCAATATTATTCTGCAAATTATGATGCGTATTTGGAAAATTGTTGGTTATTCATAATGATAACGCAACTACAATGAATTATTTTGAGCATGTTATGCTTGAATATTTGAGTACAGTAAGTGAATTTTCACGTGCTAGTCTAATCAAACGAGCTGATCGCTCATGAGATTGAGTGGTTTTTTTTGTTTTTTTTCGATAAGACAAACCTGTACCTTATCTTGAAAAAATTAAACCTTAACACAAATGTTGGTAGTACAGCGTTGTTAGGCATTGAAAATAATTTTATTGTGACAAACTGGGACAAAGGCTAGACGGTTACATTTGAACGCAATTTATTTTTCGATCTCACCTACACATAAGAGTAGTAATCTCCGAATTTTTCAATAAATCAAAAAAATTGTTTTCAAATTACATGAAATGTGATCGTGAGCATAGTTTATAGTTGATATGGAACTGATCAGTTTACTAATGACTTCTGAGTTGTATCAGTTTATAATTAAGCTAAATGATATTTACATCTCAATTCCAATATCCAATACCCCAACAGTTGTATCTGCTTACAAGTGACAGTGAATATGCTGATCAATGCGCACAAAGACTAAAGAATTCCAATCAGCTTGTCCAATTTGAATGTTTGGCCGGTAATTGGTGGCTTTTGGCAGTGTTCTGCAATTTTAATCATTCGGGAATAAACAAACAGCCAAACTTTATTCCACACGTCATCCAGTTTTGATGTGGATTTTTTGTTGTTGTCCCAGAAGCGCTGGTTGCCAATTAGGCGGTGGGTGGCATGTGATGGCTGCGATAGGATGAGGGTTGACACGTTTGGTGTTCATCGGATCATTGTGCGGAGGGGGCCAGTCAGGGGGGAAGTAGCAAAGTACTGAATAAAAAAGGGAATTAGTCGACAAGGCTAGGGCGTTTCACGGCTTGTTATTGGCTTGCCACGTCCGCTACAACCTAAGCGTCAATACGCGCCGTTGCAGGCAAATTAAAAATTAATGGAAATCCGACGACGTCCATAGGCTTTCCAAACGTGCTCCACGAGGACAACTCTGAACGCGAACGGTGCTTGGCTGTTTCGCAGTTTTCTAACAAACTGGATTTCACCGGGAAGGCTTAGTATCATTTGTGGGAGAATTATAACGACATCGCATTTTTGTAGAATTTCACATCGACATGGTGTGCATACATGTTAATTTCTCAATTTATCTGTAGCATGAAATAAAACAGTCGATGAATAAACCAATCCATGATAGTGAATATTATAATAGAGACTCGTGCACCACGCATGTCAACGATGGTTCTACTTTACGTCAAAATAATGACAATAATTTATTTCTTATACACTGAATACTTTATCAGCGTATTTGTCTAATATTATACTATATACAAGGGATGTATGTAAAATAACAATTCACTGGTAATTTTGAAATATAAAAATATAAATTGCTATCAACGCAATCTTCCGTATTCATCACAAAACAAGAAACCTGCGATAGGACTGGATCTTCCTAACAACTTCATTTTTAGCGGAGAATTATACGTACATGCCGTATTCAAGTTCCTAATGATTCTCCCCACAGGTCTGTTATAAGCTCATGACAATAGTAGACTGAAGAAGCTTGATTATCATCTTCCTTCTTTAAATTGAGAAGCATCCCACTGAAAAGTGATAAAAAATATTCTCCGTTGTGTTATTCCACACTACCACTCTATAAGCCAATGAGATACAACTTGTTATGAAATGTGAAGATACCTTTATGAAGTATGAGAAACCACAGCTATAAAATATTCCCGAAGATTTTTTTCCACATTCTTGATAGGTTTTTATAACTAGTTTCTCTCGTTTTCCGATAAATTATTGCTTGACACATGTTTCCGGCTCAAATTTTATGACCGATTGATGTTACACTGTAGAAGTCTATTGAAATGTTTGGCATTGGAGTAACTTGATCTGCAAAAAAACTTATCAGAAGCTTGAAACATATCCTTTTTAATTAAATGAATAAATGAATGAATAAATGAATTTATTTCCTCCTCAAATTACAAATTACAAAAGTAGAAATTAAATAGTATCTTAGAAATTATACTGATCACGTATCCAGTTGTGTGATCAGATAATCAAAGTATAATTAACAAGGTAAAAACATTATCAACTTAAATAATAAATATCAAAAATAAAAATAAACTTGTATGAAAAAAAAAATAAAAATAAAAGCTGTGAGTCTAGTCTAGGTGATTAAGATTGCTAAAACAATACTGAAACTACTGCCTGTAGCGCATGAGATAAAAAAACAAATAAATTGAAACAGCCCAGAAAACCAAAAACTGGAATGAATGAAATGCATTTAAATGTAATAATTAATATAATACCGTACATGCCTTAGTGGAATAGTGATTCAATTGAATAATAATATTTTTATGAGAATGGTGCCGTTGAACAATGCTAGCTCAACCTGCACCATTATCTAACAACATTTCTAACCATCCATACTCGATTGACAATTAGATTGTCTTATCCTATCCTATAAAATTGTGAGATGATTTGATTCTATGGGTGTGAATCACAATGCCTGTTTCCAAGCATGTATCGGATCAAAGTTAGGCTACAGTTTTACATCCTTGAAAAGGGTTTATTACCATATCAATCACCAAAAAGTGGTATTTGTTTTAAACAGAATACCATTGATTTCTTTGTATTATCAAAGTTATAATGCATTAAACTTTGTAAATTGAAAATGTTACAATTTGAAATGTGATCATTTTTATTTTTGCATTAAACAATACACCAGTGTACAATATATTGTATGATTCACCAATGTACAATGAATAAGTTATTCATATTAACACTGCTCTATGCAATAGTAAATATTTTAAAGTTACTCATAATATCACAAAGCTTTTATAATTAGCTTATAATCGCTTCATAAATTGAATTGATAGAATTGTGGAGACATTTTTGAATACTTGATTGTTGGTCTAAAAAACGTACTTGAAGAGATGCAATAAAAATCCTATCATTTACCAATACGTAAATTGCTATCATACTTGTTGAGTAGGCTATCGTGAAAAAAGTGGGGTCTCACTACATATTGGACACGTTACCTGACTGCATTTTATTTATTCCTGTTTTTCTATCCACAATATCCAGTCTCCCTCGAATATGTCTTTCTCTTTTCTTACATCTTTGTTTTTCTGTATTAAATCACGCTGGAATTTGTTTTCATTTGAAGCAAGAGGGTAGCTTTAATATCGGAGCACCATCACCACACACGACGACACATGTCCTGCAACCTTGTTTGTTGGTTTACGTGACACACATGTCAAATATGTACAATAAATATTTGAGAAGGCCTCAACACAAAACAACTTTCCACACACACCGGCTGCTACGCTGCGACTGTATCATATTATGTTGAATTATATCAAGCCATTCATGTTAGAAATGTGGAATATTTTCTACACAAATCATGGTTGACTTGTAGTTCCAATCTTATTTCTCTCGACACACCCGGCTTGAACATTTTTTTGCAAGAATTCCTCCATTTTTCAAGCCATGATGATTTCGCAGTTCTCATAGATATGTTTATATTTTTGGATAATTTACAACTCTTGGTCGATTAGTTGATCATTAGTGATAAAGTTGAAGGATTAGTAATAGAGAAAGAATTTCGTTGGAGTTTTTTACCGAATAAATACAAACAGTAAGAAAAATCATTTTCAGTAAGAGAATAATTTGAAACTAATAAACTTTTTGTCAGAACTTTGTCGTCATTGATGAAATACTATTCTACAGCTATGAGGGTGATACTACCACTTTTTCATAATTTTTTAACTATATGAGGCCCTAATACTACACCTTCTTCATAATTTTTCAGCTTTCTTACTTTTCCTCTAATTTCATCAGAATGATGAATGTACGTTTGAAAGACTTGGAATGTTTTGCTATAGGTTTCCACAATTACCAAGCAAGCAGAAGCAAATATCACGAAGCAGCATTGTTGATCCAGAGATAGTCTCTGGGGTCTGGATGATACAGCGCTCGTCTCTATGAATTACAAAACCTATTTGTCCAGCTCTTTGGGCACGTCCAAGTTTCTGAATCATAAATTCACTAGAAAACTGATCTTCCGTGTAGATATTCAATGCAATTCTCTAATTTATCTGACAAACTAGCATCTCAGCGAGCAACTCCCGGATTCTTAACACCTGCGTTCTTAGCAGGCTGAGCAGAGCTGCTGTTGTGGCTGATAATTTAGTATAAATTACTGTGAGGATGAACTGGAGAATGGCAACGCTAATCCGCAGAAATATTTCGCTAGTGCTGTTTGCATATACTTGGATGTTGAATGCAGATGGGTAGACTGCGTGGCTCTTCTACTGACTGTAAGGGGGAGAAGGGGGTATTGCTGATGGTGATGGGGTTGGGGGTGGTCATTGTCTTGGCAGCTAGCCAATCACGTGTAAATCATCGTCGATAAACAATTAATGGAAGCGGGTGTTAAACTGACATTGGGCCACAACGGAAAGAGGTGCTAGTCGATGACGCGAGTCGTAGCCTCCGGAGGACGACAGTAAATTTGTGAGTTGTCACCCGCTCCACAAGCGGTCCAACGCTTCCAATTCGACGGGGGGCCTCTCCTCCACCCCACCCGTCCGCTACCAATTTATTATTTCATAAAATACCTGCGCACTCTTCTTCCCCCTCGCCGTCCCACTCGTCCCTTAATTTACGACCCAGTAACGTGTAATCAACATATGAAAAGCGAAACGTATCATTGTCCGTCGACCTCCACTGGCTTTATGGTGGACTGAGACGCGCGCGTATTTTACCTCTCTCACAAAATCCTCGATCTCGGATTCCACCGATCTGTAATCCCCCAACAGTCGTCCTCCTTCCAGCCCGGATCCTCCGTTTCGAACACAATGAGATGCTGCGATCTGATCTCAGCAACCCACTCTATTTCCAGTCTGTCAGCGTGGCTCACATCGCATTCCAGCTTGCTTCTGTTTAACGAGTTCCACTCACAAAAACTGATTCCATCTTTTAAGTTACTTGAGATAAAAAATCCACACCAACTCCCAACTTGGTCTTTAACAGTGACATTCAAATTATTCAACTCAAGTTGGATTGAACTTATGTGATAAGCCATCAATAAAAACATTGGCCTGTAGCTTGTAACTGATTGATAATCTTCCAATTCTATTATGATACCATTGTATAACAGGTTAATCTTCCACAATGATTCAATAGATTTGTTCATCACTTGTAATCAACAGATTTATGATACAATAGGTTTATGATTTAAGCTTGATAGAAGCATAATCTTGTTTTTCAAATATTTATTAATAGAAAGTATGTTGACAATTTACTAGTGCCTATGTTTCTGATCCTGAATCTGGATATTGTTACTGACACGGGAATAGAAACATACCGTATGAGAGAGTAGGTATATAAGATTTCCCTCTGTTATCGAAGTATTTTCAATCTCGAATCATAGCATCTGTTAACAGCTACGATACATACTGGGGCAAGTTTCCCATTAGTTGTAAGCTGATTGTTATTGTCAGTCATTCCAATCAGTTAAACCCTGCAGACGCGAGAGCTACAAATGTAACGAGATTCCATCACATTGAATGCCAATGGCGGAACATGATGTGTTCGGTTGAAGCAAGCGGTTTGTGCAGATTATGTGCTGTAGCAGCATTCTGTGAAATTATTGAATTAACAACGTATCGGCTTGGGCAAATGGAAGTCGAGTGTCCAGTGAGCTAGCTAAACACCAGGCAACCGGTGACTAGCGCGCTAAGCTTATCGGCAATTAGCTACGTTGCCTTCGATTCATGGGAATACCTCACTAGCGCTCTCTAGCGCAGGGTAAGCGAACCAATGACGTGCTAAGGCCTGTTCACAGTTGCACACCTGTGCCCTTCGCACTACATTCATTATGCTGTCTTCCAGTGAACTCCCCTCAGTTTCAAAGTTGATAACACGGTAACTAGGAAACAAAATATGAGCAGCATCAGGGTGTTTTGGAGTAGTAATTAGTTTGTTCCTGAATCAATTCATATCGAATTGTCTCTTTTGAAATTTGATTGCAGTTGTTTACTGCTACCAATAATGAATTCCTTTTCCTTCTTGAAGATAAAAAAATAATTTGGTATGAAATCTCCTTCATAATTCAAAGGATGCTTTGATATCAGTTCATATCATAAACAAGGTCTTTTGTGTTTCAGATTGTTTTGAACTCGATGCACCGATACCAGCCACGCATTCATCTGGTGAAGTGGAGGGATCACAGTGGTGCTATCACGGACCTGGAAGCTGAACAATTCAGAACCTATGTCTTTACCGAAACTGTCTTCACGGCAGTCACCGCATACCAAAACCAATTGGTGAGTATTGATTACATGCAATTATCAATAAGTAACCTTTCATCAAGTTTAAAGTTCACTTATATGAGAATGAGAATTATTTAAAATAATTATTATGAGCTCTATCAACTTCTAAATGGACTAGGAACTTAATCAGTCAATTTGGAGTCAGTCATTTTTTTCAGATTCTATTATTTTGCCAAATTCCAATCAAAATTGATATTTCGAGTTTGCTGACAAAAGTTTAGAGGACTTTGGAAGTACAATAGAAGTTCAATAATGGAATCTTTATTCTCCAGTTGTTGTTTAGTGTCATCTCAATAACACTTCGAATTTTTTTCTTTTTCAGATCACGAAGCTGAAGATTGACAGTAATCCATTCGCGAAAGGATTCAGAGATTCTTCACGATTGACTGATTTTGATAGGTGAGTTTCATCTTGTTGTCTCATTATTTAACCAATAACTAATAATTACTTTGATATTAACTTATTATTTAAAACAGGCTTCTCCTTCATTTGAGAATTATCAAGTAATGTACTACCAGAAAACATGACATAACCTGATTCAATCTTGTCAATTCTTCTATTTTGTTTTGATAGTGTATAAGTGTAGGATATGAGATTTTAGAGATGTTAATTCTATTTTGACGTATGATATAATATCATCATATGAAAGTAGTCATGTGATTAATTCAAAAAGCAACATCGTTGATAAAATTACTAAACAGGTTAGTTTTTGGGAGAAAAGCTCAATGGAGCTAATAATGGATAATAGATCAAGAAAATGTAAAATGTGAATGTGTGAATTAATAAAAGTTTTATTGATTTGTAACAGGATATTATTTTGTAGAATCCTACATAAGGAAGCAGAAAACTCATAACAGATAATTGAATTTGAGAGTGAAGAGTATGTTTGTAGTTGAAATGTGACTGGTGACTGAGGTGAAAAGCCGGCAACGAGAGAAGGAAGTTTATATGCAAGAGGTGATTGTTTAGCCATCTGTATGGTTGGCAAGCATCCGTCGTCATGTAGCAGGGAGACAGAGCAGAGGCAGAGCAGTCAGTCGCTCTCTCCATCTCCAAGCCAAGAGTGGCAGTCGCAGCTCAAGGCGTAATATGCCCATCTCGCGCAAGCATATAATTTGAAATCATTAAGGCGATGGAGAGGAATTAAAGCCGATTCAATTGCCAGGCGGCTCGAGATGAAAGGCGCTGATTTACTGACCACGGCCCTAGCCTGGTTTGCGCATGCGCGTAGAAACGAAATATTGTGCGCTTTGTTTCAAACGCACCCTTCCGCCTCGCACCCATGAACATGCGAGTCACTCGCTCATTAACGGTCATTAATATTGTCATAGACGCCTCAGACAACGACTGCATCCATCGACGCTTATTTTCCACATCATATGGCCCACGTCATCCCCCCCCCACTCAAACTTGCCATTATTCTTGTTTGCCTCTCCTCCATTATTCCATCTCCTCCTTCCTCTTTTACACATCTCTTTTCTATCTCCTTCTTTGAAGAAGAGACCCCGATCAGATGACTGGCTCAATTGATAAATTGGCCGTACCCTAATGAGCTACGCCACAACAAACGTAAACGCCTGTCATAATTTAATTACACCTCTCAATGAATCATCATCGCTGCCAGCGTGAAATGAGCTGCAAAGATTGATTGATGCCAATCTTTATTGAACTCTTTCCAAGTCGACCTCTATTTTTGCACATTATCCTGAGAACATACTACATGATAAAATCGTATAGACACTCTCACGATAATGACTTGTCCCATGAATTCCCAGAACGATGGTATAATTGATTTATTCTGATAAGTTCAATCTTGAACGGCACGATCAGCAAAAACGGTTTCTTCTGTCTTAATATATGTCAATGAAATTTCTGGTGCATGAAATTTTTTAATCTATCTACACAAGCCCAAATTCAATCAACTTGAGAGTGGTAATGGGTGCACTACCAATTCACAGCAACACACGATTGTTCAACTTGCTCTTTTGCAATCCAAATATATTTTCATAACAAAATATCAAGAACCAAGAGGAAGAAAGTGAGAAACACTTAGCATACTATCGTCTTTATGGAATCAATGAGATATTTAGTCATCACACACGAGTTGAAAATTGATATCACTCTATCAGTGCTGATAATATTTCATTTCGATATCAACCATAATATAATGAACTAATCACCATAACTGAAGTTAATAATTATTTTCCAAAATTATAACAATTTCTTCAGTAATGTGAAAATTACAGACGATATGGAGTGAAACACTTTCAGTAGAGGGAAACTTTATCTCATCAGTCTTCCCCCCCCCCTTATAGTCACTATAGTATCCATTACTTGAGCTGTTATCAATGCTCGTACCTCAAATTTCCTGTTGCGGTTTATGAAATGGATCCAGCCAACTATATAAGCTGCAGCCAAGTCAGCTGTCGTCCTTCCTGGCACTTTATTACATCAAATTTACACCTGAGAAATTGGTTTTTTCCTCAAGGAAAATTACAGAGCCTCTGTCTACCGCCCTATCATCATTTTGTAGGGGTGAAAATGAGCGCGAAGAGACACAAATTCACACTCACGCACACACACGCGCATGCACGATTGCACACGCAACTGCTGTCCGCCAGATAGGCTATTATTGTTATTAGACTCGGAGACAGACAGCCTCGAGCATCCTAATGACTATTCACAGTATGCTATGCTAGTAGCGACAGATACATAAGTATCATTTGCAATTATTGTTAACCATTTGCTGCTCAGCCGTCAATCGTAAAATGAATTTGCAATTACCAGACAACATACTGAATACGAAGTATTTTGCATTAGGTAAGGATGATACCCTAGTTGGAATTTTAAATCATGGGGGACAAGTAATTGAGGATTTGTGAAGGGAGAACAGAGTGGTCATCTCATAAAAATTGGTAGATTATAATTGAATCTTTTAGGGATGTTTCTCAAGTGAGCACCAAGTGTGTATTTGTCTGTTTGTTTCCTGATGACTAAGACTATGTCTATTGCCGTGTGTTTAATGACAATGAAGAATTCTATTCTATTCCAAGTGAATGTGGAATATAGTTGGACTAAGTTTTTGAACATCAATTACCTTTCATACTTCATAATAGGGACTCTGAAAAAGTATAATCCAAGTATTCAACTTTTCATTATGCAGTAACAGGCCTACTTCAATTCTAGGAACTTCTCTAGTTCACTAATTGCAACATTGTAACTTTCAATTTTTTGTATGTTCACAATAGTTGCAAATAAGCTAATCCTGAGAATGTCAAAATGAGATATCGCATTTTTACAAATAAATCATGATGCACAATGCTCAATGCAATGCGATTCCCAGAATCTGGCACATCAGTCTGTGTAATTATTTTGAATTATTGTCAAGTTTTCATAACAGACCATGCGAGCATAACACGGGAAAGTTCAACTTGAGTAACAATTGTTCGTCATTATTATTCTCACCGTACCCTCCCCTCACATGTTTTCTCAGACGAGCTAGGAAGATTTATTGTAAGTGGATATGAGTCAAGATACAATGATAGCTACAAGGGTAAACTCATATTCACAAGACAAGTACAGACTTTGAGCCTAAACTGAGTATTTTCCCACTTCATTCTAATTAGCAGAAGTGACTAGGGTAATCATAACTTGTGTAGCCTACAACCCGCAACCACTCAACTTGGGCATGCCTTATTCACCTAGTGATTATTATCTGTTCTTCCTATCATTTTTTTAATTCGAAGCCATCTTCCATATCAAACTTGTGACTTTAAAAATCCAAAAGCTACTCAACAGCACATTCAGGTTATTGGGAACATTTTTATATTCATCAATGCTCGTTATAGTATATTTCGCTCCTAGGGTCGAAAATGTACGTTTTCCGGCTCGAGATCGCGGTTTTCAAGTTCGAGACGAAGTCGAGAACTTGAAAACCGCGATCTTCAGCCGGAAAAACATTTTTGCCCGTGTGCGAACACTATTTTCGCCACACAAAAAAAAAAAAAAATAATAATAATGTTAAGTTGGCAATTTTGAAAGCAAAATTTTAAGGTTATGCTACTATAAATCATACAATGTTAATGAGGTTATGATTGTATCATCGTATTCTATTGTTCGGTATCAAAACTACAAAATAATTCTTATCAAGTTATAGAAATGATCATTTATTGATAGTTTAAATACCTATTTAATTATACTAGATTCATAAATACATATTAAATTATAAAAAATAAGCATTATTGACAGTTAATTCTTTGTTTTCCATGTAAAATAAATTATATAATCATTATACTTTTTATACAACAAATCTCTATTATTTTATTCTTTATTATTTAAATAGAAGTCGAATGTGCAGTTATGATTGTTTGAGAACATGAATCCTCTAGCAGTACTACTACTTTTTTCTGAGAGGTCGAATGTACATTCAAATTGTTTGTATTTACAGTCTATTCTGATTGGTTCTCATGACATTTAATCTCAAATATTTAACAGACTTTTGTGCTATCTGGCCTTATAATACAGTATTATAAATAATACTTCCAAAATAAATAATAATTCATCCATTTATCGGATGAAATCCATTTACCAGATAAAAGCGCATTGCGCCCGGTGCAATAACTCATGGATAAATGGATGAATAGAATTTTCATTACTATTTTGAAATAATGTGAAGAAAAAAAATTAATATAATTGCAGTTTTCACAGTTTTGTCTCAAATTACTCAAAATATATCTCAAAAATTGATTGAAATTTAAAAAAAAGTAAGTACGGTAATTTATATAAAAAATGGCTAATAAAAGTCGAAATTCATCGACAAAAAAAAATGTCATTGACCGAGATTCGAACCTTGATCATCTTAATCACCGAATTATGAGTACTGATGTATTATGCCTTTACGCCCTCGGCCATTGCATATTGTTGAACATAGGGGCCTGACTCATAAGACTAAGCAGACACGTAATACTTTACTGTAAACTAGACTTCTAAAGTTTACTTCACTCCTAAAAAGCGTACAACAGACTTTGGCTCATGACTTATATTATTAAAATTAATATATTATCTGTCTCACAATAAAATTTTCACTCTGAATTGAGTCAGGTAACGTATCTAGGCTACTAGTATAATATAGTGTATAGCGGCAAATTTGAAGCCGGTTTGCTGGCATTTTCACAACAAAATATTGCTCTGAAAATAGTTAAATCATAGAGAAAACATTCGAAGATTCAATCTTGAGTGGGCCTAATGTTTTCTCTATATGGTTTAATATTGAAGAAATATATTATATAACAGTTTTAATAATGAATTTCGGAAAAAATTACTAGGAATTTTCAGTCAAGGATGAGTTTCACCAGTAGGCTTACCTTAAACTTCAGAACTCTGCTGTATTTTCTTATTATTGTTGTTGATGTGTATTGCATTAAGAAGTGGAATTCGATAATAAAAAGAAACAATAATTGTTAATAATTTAAAATATTGATACAATTATTGTACTTTGATTTCAAATTCGATTCTTCACTTTTAAATACTAGCGATACGTACCTTTCTGACAATAGACAATGCAGCCAACATTATATATGTTGAGGCTATTTATAAATATTAAATTATGAAACAGTAATTTATAAAATATATTATAGACATAATACCGCGATTCACGATACATTATTATATAGATTATTACAGTCGTTATGAGATTATCTCTTTATGATTTGTGAGATCGGACACGATCAGCTGTTATTCAAGGTCATTTTACAGCCCTAGGGCCGTAAAGTTTTACCGGCCTGGTCGGAAAACAATCACTTTCGGCCTCCATATGACGCACGTAAACCTGCTCATTACATCCAAGTGTGGCGAAAAATATATTCCAAACCAGTCATTCGTTTTTCAATTTGGAATTGTCCGGATCCACAAATGCACAATAATCAGATCAGTTAAAAAATTTCTTCAGTTATTGATCTGTTGCTTGATATTCAATTAGTGAAATAATCACTCTGCAAATAGCAGATGCTTTGCAAGCAGAATCGTGCAATGGGAATGTCAATTATTATAGAACCAAGTTCTTGATGGGAGAACTCGAGGATATCAAGTATACCAACACGAAAGCATTAAGGAAATAATTGTTTGCAAAATGGGCGTCCCACAAACAGACGTCAAATCAACAAATGTTTGATTAGTTTAACTATATCTGACCTTAATGTGATCGAAGTAGAAATGTTTAAAAATATTAATACAAATAAACATACGTACAGTTGCGGGAAAATCTGACAATAGATCATTTTATAACTTCGTTTCAGTTTCAACTTGAAAATTATGCGTTCCCATTGAGAGGGAAAATTGATGCAGCGGCACTGTTCAAAATGGAAAGAGTGGAACCAAATATATTAAGACATAAATGTAATTTGTTTGGTTGTACCAGGCCAGTCGTAAAAAATGAGTGAAACGTGTTCTGCGAATACGGTAATAACAGGCATTAGCTTTGCTGCAGAAAAGTGCAAAGCGAACGTCCGACGCAGGCGCGAAATAAATGCAAGGCCTGCCGGGTAATACGGTACGGCTTTTTTTGTTCTGTTGAAACGACTCTAATACGCTCAACTGGAAGGCGGTGAGTGAAAAGAATGCCGCTATACCGAAATAAGTGTTGTCGATAAAGACTTGTGACAATTTCGGTCGGAATATTAGAATATTAGGTCATTGTAGGTCGATATCGATCTCAGATTTCTAGTATTATATAGAATGTGTTTGCAATGTGCAAATTAACACGCATGTTGTGCAGATTGCCAAGTCGCCCCTTCCGACCAAGATAGTACCGTAGAACCAATCAGAGTCAAATACCGTATGATTCTATTATTCCATTTTCTTTACATGTCAAAGTTTAAATATTCTGTATCTTCAAGAAATTTGTTAAGAGAATCTCCATGATTGCACCAATTGACAATTGCTCTAGCTTGATATAAGAGTTTTTACTATTGAATTTTATCATATCAAGAAATTCTTACTAAACTTATGGTAATTCTCACCCTCTCCCGATCTTACTAAGTGTTTGCTCTTTCTCTGTATACAGACTCAATTTTTAATCCATTTCCCTTCACTGACCACTCCAGATAAGCTACAAACTATACATATCTGATACATTTGTTTGGTTGAAGAAGAAGTAAATACTACTTGTAACTACGAATTTAATTTCTTCTGGCAACTTTGCAATGGAACATAAAGACTGAAAGTGTAGAAGAGAAATGCATAAATCACATAACTTCAGTGTGTCTGAAGACTCGTATACCAATCTGGGCAATGAATCATTGCAATCTGAGTTACGTTTAGCTCTTGAGTTGTGTGGGGGCGGCTGCAATAACCGCAAAAGGTTCTGGTGTTACTCTTGAGCCATTCAGCGGTCAGCCAGAGAGGCAGCCTCTCCTGCGCTTCTCACTCGCTCGCTCTGCTGAATTCTCAATCTATCAGTCAATCTCTCTCAGAGTTCTGTCTTTGTTGCTCTCTGACAAGTGTGCACTTAAAGACTGTTAAGTAAAAAATAAATGAGTGTTTAAGGTGGTATGAAAATGAGAGTAGTAATGGCGGCCGGCGGCAAGTTAATAACAGGGCAGGACGGCAGGTAGCGCCCCGATCTACACCTGGTCGGCTCACCAAAGAGCAATTGCGCTCTCACTTGCAACCCTTTCATCATCCATCACTCCATCTCGTTCGCTCCTCTCCATCTTCGGTAAAGCTATATATTTGCCGCTCATGCCTCTCCGTTTACCACTCAAACCTATGTTTTTCCTCACACCTCTCAGGACGCCTCGCCACCTATCATTTTCTTTTGTGATGCTCCCGACAATTCCCCCCTCACCCTTCATCTTCCACTTACCCTGCTGCATGAACCTCCCAATCATCTCCTGTCTACTGATACCTATTGTGCTTTTGTGTACCCACATATTCTCCACCAACTTATTAGTCCTGAATTTCAGGAATTCCAATATGTATTAGGTTATTATTGTCACTCAAATCGTTTCTCATCTCACTACCAAAATACTACAGTAGTTCCATTATTCATAGCTATATTTCTCCAAAATCATTTTTTTCTGGGAGACGTATGTTGTATAAAGAAACGCTTGGTCCACATTTACTAGTATTTGTTATAGTTTTCAATTTCAATTTTTATACTGGTTGATCAGGGGCTAGAAAATGACGAAATTAAATAAAATAATAAAAATAGTCTCTTCTGCCTTTGTATTTGCTCCTCACTCATCATCATAAGGAAATCTTCCCCCTCCCCCAATCGATTATGTTTATAGTTTTACTGTGAGTCATCACATGATATTCGGATTCAACAGCTGTATTTTGATCACCAAGAGTGAGACCCCTTCTCTCCTATCACATATGTTGGATCTATCAGTACCAAGGAGCGGGCCACAGGAGCTACAAATTAAAAGGTTTTTCTCCATATCATCCTCAAGCGCGATGTTTTGACAACAAAAAGATGCAATTTTTCCTGAAAGGGAATCAGCAAGCAAATGTCCATCAGCTTGATCTCGCTTTGTCCGAACTATATCATTAACTTCCAATTTGCAGACAGAAGGTGAGATTATTTATGAGAGATTAGACATCTGTCCTTAAATAATAGGATTTGAGCCCATCGTGCCGAGAGTCAGTCATGTATACGCTATTTTTCACGCTTGCTCATCTCCGCCCAGTCATTATCAATGTCTGCAGCGAAATCCAACAGCCGCTACTTTCTAAACGAAGGAGAAAAAGTTGCATGTCAAAATGAATATCATCAATCGGATTGAAAGACTTCAGTGAATGCCATTTTCAAACAGAAAAAAATATAATGAATTGAGATTATTCGAAAATCAAGAAACAAAAAATATCGATTGATTGATTGATCTTCAGTTAGGCTGCACAATGCATTCAAAATCATGATCATGATAGAAAAGCGAATGCTTATTCCATTCGTGGATTCTCCTTGATGATTGTCCACTAAGACAATTTCATGTTATTGAATTTAATGGACAGATCAGAACATAATTCAACTTAAATTATGCTTATAATTGGGAAAAATTTGGGTGTCCTAGAAATCTCACAATTCCTCAGAAATTGTTGCTAGAGAAGCTAGACGTAATAAGCACAGTCCGTCACTCACGTAACATAACTTTACTCACGAGAACATGAAGAAGCGTCTTGGAAATGTGGTGGTCGAGAACAGACTAGATGCCAGGGGCGGCGCCTTCCTGGGTGGGCTCGGACACCCCCTCCCTCATCATCACCCCTTCTGGCTTGTCTATGAATCCGATAAGCTGCTGAAGATTAGATGAGCAAAGGCCTGCGCAGCGCACTGCACTCTCCACGCCACTAATCCAGCCAACACTCCAAATTGGAGGATTACTCTACAGCCAGCAGTCTTCTATCACCAAGACGCTTCCACTGTCTTCAACCAAACATTCTCTCTCATATCTGTGCTGTCGTCTCACATAATGTTGAAGTTTGATGTTCATTGGAGTATAAAATGTGGAGTTATTTTACCTCGTTCATAATCTACATCTTTCAATCAAATTGCTCTACAATAAACCGATAATATTGTTACAATAATATTTACAAACTTTGCCTTCAATTACGGGATATTCATTTCTCGGGAACTTTGATAGTGAGGTAAAGATATCACTGTCGTGACTTGGAGAGGATTTATCATTTTTTCCTTGTTAATAAGTGATTTGTAAACACAATATTACAATTAATAGAAACATGAAGACAGTAACCTTTTTATTTAAAACATTTTAAAACTTAAAAAAGGGTACTTCATGTTTTTATTAATTTCAAAAAAGTAGCCCATAAAAGTGAAGTAATTTTACAATATTACAATTCTCATCAATTCTTTGCTGAGCTTGATGACCATCACCATCAAACTTTATCGTTTCATGATTATTTCTTTCTTGGTGGAAGTATTTCCAGCTCCCAGCCTTCATAATTCCCACCTGTATCACTCTATAATTTACTAAATAAAAAATATATCACTCTAAACACTCTAATTTAATAACAACTAATGCGTTTATGGAAAATTCGTTTATAATACCGTTTCGGCATTGCTTGTATGTTGCAGGGACCCAATGGACATGATGTTCATGGAACAGCACTTCCTTCGATCTCCACTTCGACTCTACTCCGACCTCGACGTTGAAAACAACAACCAGAGTTTCTTCTCGGCTGCCATGATGGAAAAAGCGAGAGCGCAGCTGCAGCTGTGGGGGAGAACGACGAGCGAACTGCCCCCGATGCTACAGGGGTACGGGGGGGCTCGCATTCCCCTTCCGGCGCATCTGTGGGCCGGAGCCTCTGGTCAACCCTGGCCGGGATCTCCCGGTCTGCCATCCGGACTCCTGGGCCCACCGATGCCTCCCCGACCCACCCAGATCACCCCACCTCCTCCCGGAACTCCATCAAGCTCGGGGTCGTCGTCACCCTCGTCCGAGTTGAGGTTGCCCCGAAGAGTCTTCCCCCAACCACGCTTCAGCCCCTACCAGTTAATACCGAAACAGACTCAGGAGACAGTTCCTGCTCGAAATTAGTGTTAGCTTGAGAAATCTGTCAACAATCGTTTTCGGACTTGGTGCAATTGACTGCATTCATTCAATTCTACAAAAACTCGTCATAGCTAGTGATGTTGAAATTCATTATTTCATTGAGATGAGATCTTCCTCGTTCAATCCTGAACCAATTAGTACATCTGTCATCCTTTGGGAAAGATTAAGTGAGGTTGAAAATATCGGCCATTCCCTGAATTCAATAATAAGGATTTGGGAAAATATCGAGTCTTCTTACTTCTTTTTAGTTCAACCGTGTTTCTTTTTTTAGTTCAATCATCAAACGCAAAATGTTGCAATGAAGAAAGCTTTCTACTTACCACTTGAATCATAATTCTCAAGTCCTATTTTCTGCCGCTTTATTTTATTTCTGTTAATTCCAATCAATCAAATCAGAGCAGACCAATTTTTTTTAAATAGTTCGACTTATAGAGCTAACTGAACTTTAAATGATTGTGATGTACATTTCAGTGAACACTTAATATGTAAATATAAAATTGATAAAAATTGGATTCGACAGATCATTAATATATTATGTGTCTAGTTATGATAAATAATAGTCTTTAATATAAGAGAGAAATTTTATTATTGTGTAGCTTATGGAGAGACAAAATCCCAATGTGTATTGATGATGTAGCACAATTCCAAATAAAGCCAAAGATCGAATCTTATCCATTGATTCTCTGTATATATTGTAACCATATTGTACAATAAACCATTATGTCTAGTGGCTTATCAGATGAAACCAGGAGATGTAAATTCAAGGTACTGGAACTCTCAATGTAAATATAGTACAATATCTACTCCATTCAGAAAATATGAATCCTTGTTCTATGAAACGATGAAAGAATTATTTTCTTCAACTCGAAAATATTATCGTAGATGGAAATGAAAATATTGCTATTGTACCATGAAAATAATATTAGTGATCTCATTGTAAATTTTATTACTTTATGACTATTTAACAGACTTTATTATATTCTGTTTGGAAATGATAATTATTCACATTTTTCAGAGAACCACAATTAAAATCAATTCTAATCCTAAGCCTTATTTAGTCACTCCAACTGAAGCTCCATTCTTCATAGAGGACGAATATCAAATTTATTTCAAAGATCCTATCATTTTTGGAATTTTAAAAATGAATGTAATTGTAAGGGAGTGGAATATAATGAACATAAATTACCAGTGAATAATCAACTTAGTTTTCTTGGAGGAGTATAGCCTACAATCTTGTGACAAAAAGTTTGAAAAAAAACTTTTTCAAATCCTTGAAAGAAACTGGTTACTATTTAGATTTACTGTACTATTTCAATGCTTATTAAGAAAATATCCAGTAATACAATGTACTGGTATTTAAAATCTCAAATTTATATTGATATAATCATTGCAATATTATTGTTATCCTGAGGTGGTATCTATGATTTATCATATGTAGCGAGTTGTTGATATTATCATTTATATTGAAACCAAAAAATTGCCATCGCCATTCTAAAAAGATCAAGAGTTTCAAATCATTGAATCAAATTACACTTTCAAGAATCATTTGGTGACATGATTCATAATAAAAATAATATTCATCTATAACCTTGTGTATTATGTGTTGTAAAATGGTATTTAGTCAAATTAAACCTGTCGTGTGTAAATATATTGTTAGATTTGATGTGTTTTCATGTATATATTCTGTCGAAAACCTGTATGTACTTACTGTAATTTAACCGATTGAATAATAATTATGAATCGATGGTGAAATTTTGTTTGATGTTTTTTCAAATCTCAGAATCCCTGTATCCTCATTTTGAATGCCACAGCTTGTATGTGATGGAGTTAGCTCTGATGTATTATGATAAGAAATGGCAGCTGTCATGGTACTGAAGAGCTTTTAGAAAATAATACAAATATTTTACTGTTCATAAACAACTGTCAACAACGTAAAACTAAGTAATGTACTAAGTTGTACAACTGTTAGCGTAAAAGATTTCACAGTTAATCAGAGGCCTACTGAAATTTATTAGATGGATGCTCAACAATCACAAATAACAAGTCAGTTTATTGATCTGTAAAAGACTAAGGTCCGGTTGCTCAAACGTTTGTTAAGTTTCAAATGTGATCAAATGACGGTAAAATACCAGGAGAAACAACCAGTGCAGCAGAAGATGTCAATTGATCACAGTTAAAATTGAACAGAATCATACTACCAGGCCATATATTTGATACTCACTATCTATGAGTTCTAGTATATGATAATGAATAATGAATTTATTGCTTAATACAAGAAATATTTTTACAAATAAAAATAATCATTAAATTACAATAGTTTATGGCGTGACTAGGAAAAGAAGCCTTGAGCTCCAGCCACGAGTTCTAAAAATCTGGTGTGGTACACTCACACAACTTTCCTTGCCCATTGAACTGTAAGCCTCATTCGAGAATAATTTAGGGGGGAAAACAGAATGACGATTGGCGGCAAATATTTGAAACTACGATCACTGTATATATATATATATATATATATATATTATATATATATATATATATATTTTTTTTTTTTTTTTCAGAGTAATTTTTCCTTTGTGTAAATTGTGAAACTCGATGATTTTTCAAGAGTCGTCAAAACAGCTGTTCTACTAACAGATGAAATATCTCGACTATGTGTTCCTTTTTATAAACTGCTCTACCTACCTACTTCATGCACGAGAAGGAGTTCACAAAGTCCATTTTCCATGGATGGGGTGGACCCCATCAGTTTCCCAGGAAAAAGACTCATGCCAGTTGATAGACCTGATGAATAACTATACAGGATATGAATTTGAAATAAAACGGTCAAGTCTTTTTTGAGAAAATCGTGAAAAACATGGTTTTCTAGTAATTATCTGCCATTTTTCTCAAGAATATTACGGAGCTCCTGCAATTTTCCCAGAAATGAGACTCAAGTCAGTTGATAGGGCATATGAATAGCTATCCATGGTATGAATTTGAAGAAAATCGTTTAAGCCGTTCTCGAGAAAACCGTGAAAAACATGGTTTTTTAGTCATTATCCGCCATTTTTCTCAAGAATATTACGGTTCTCTTAAATTTTCCCAGAAATGAGATTCATGTCAGTTGAGAGGGCTTATAAATAGCTATTCATGGTAAGAATTTGAAGAAAATCGTTAGAGCCGTTTCCGAGAAAAACGTGAAAAACATGGTTTTTTAGTAATTATCCGCCATTTTTTCCGCCATCTTGAATTGAATTTTATTGAATTTCTTACTGTCGGATCCTCATGGTATAAGGACCTTACGTTTAAAATTTCAAGTCAATCCGTTAATGATTAGGAATGGAGTTATCGTGTTCACAGACATACACACACACACAGACCAACACCCAAAAATCATGTTTTTGGACTCAGGGGACCTTGAAACGTATAGAAAACTTGAAATTGGGGTACCTTAAGTTTTTTTGGAAAGCAATACTTTCCTTACCTATGGTAATAGGGCAAGGAAAGTAAAAATAGGAAATACATTTTTTACTAATATAATATTACATGCAGAAGCGTTTCAAGGAGGACAAAACTGAACACAGTATTATTGTATCTGTATTATAAGAGCACGCTCAATCTGCATCAACATTATGGAATAAACATCATAATCTCCCACATAGACAATATTATAGTATTTTTAAATTAATATTCATTGGAAAATTTTATCTTCAATGAATACAGATCATTCTGATTGCTTTTCGAATATTTGACCGAGCGAAGTGAGGTCTAAGATTCAAGTCAACGGTTTTGCATTCCTCTTTAAGTTTATATGTTTATATTTATGTTCCGCATTTAAGGCGAAACGCGGTAATAGATTTTCATGAAATTTGACAGGTATGTTCCTTTTTAAATTGCGCGTCGACATATATACAAGGTTTTTGAAAATTTTTCATTTCAATGATAATATAAAAAAGAAAGGAGCCTCCTTCATACGCAAATATTGGAGTAAAAATCAGACCATAGAATTATTCATCACTAACTGGCCCGGCGAACTTCGTACCGCCAAATAGTTTAATGCATCTCATGACAAACTTTAGATGGATGCACACCTGTAGAGGCGCGATGCAACATTTTATTTATATAGATAATTTTCCAACTAAAAAATAAATAATTTACTGAAAATCAATTAATTCAGAACACCAAAGACATCACAATTATTCGCAACAAATCATGTCTTTAGAGCATGTAAATCTTTAAACTGAGGCCGCACTGCTGGATGGTTACACACAGAGCAGTCATTTTGTTTTTAATCGGGGCGTTTAGAATAAAATACATAAGCGGTTATGGAGCAGCACACACTACTATATACCGACGGCTGTTGGATGACGCAATGATTATAAAAGCTGATTTTTATTTCTGTGTGTGGCCAGCTCACAAATCTTCTTCCATAAGGATTACATGTAAGCTCTGAAGGACCGTAGGAAAAAGTCCAGAAGTCGGATTATAAATTTAATAGACCATAATCCTGAACATAACGAACATAACTAAAAAAATTAATCAAATTCGGTGCACACATAGAAAAGTTATTGAATGTCAAAACTTGAGGCTCGAATTCTATTTATATAGATAAATCAGCTGTCGAGTGGATTATAAATTGCATGCAATGACGCTTGCAATTCAATATCTCAATGTAACTTGGTAAAAAATCAGCTGCTGTATGGACTATTAATTGCATGCCTCATTGAATTATATTTTTATGCACTATTAAAGGAACTATTGATTGCATGCAATAACGCATGCAATTAATAACTTGAATAACATAGTATTGTCTCTTGACTTGCTTTGAACTCGGGCTGACCTCTTGTCAGTATGTCTTGAAGGAGATTAGCTTGTGATGTTAGCATTTTTGATACACCAACCCCAACAGCCATTAGACGTTTTCACATCGATATCTCGCCGACACGACATACAGACAGGGTTTACTCAGATGGACAGTATAAGAGGAGGCTGTGGTTTATAACTGCGCGAGGTCTACTGTTCACAGAACTACTGGTCTAGTGATAGAGATTTGTGATATGAAATTTATAGTCTCTAGCTTCTGTAAAATCCTGCTCCCGAGGGGACATAGATAATACAAAAAAATAATTATATTTGTTGGCTGGTATTTTGAATAGAATAAAATATTTTAAAAATTGTATAAATTTTTATTTTCTACTAATATTAAGAATATAATGATTATCATACAAACATATATTTCATGAGATAATCAAATTTCTGGTTGTGGTATTGAATTCAGTTGACTCAATGACAGACACCTCTATTATGCTTTCTCTTCTGAGCTTAGACCTTCTAACCTATTACAATGTAAGTTTCAAAATAGAGATGCTCCCCATGTTATTTAAATGGAGTCACTTTTACTCCTCAGGGAGTTTTTCTGTTTTTTACTACCGACAGCGAAAAAGTGACACTTTAGTATTAGGTTTCAGGGAGTAAAGTAAGTACTTTAGACAGTAGGTGGAGGAAAATATTTTTGATCTGCAATTCAAATCTGAACCGCGTGATCTGGAGTCAGCCATTTTTGGTAGCTGCTCAGCTGATATAATTGTTACAACTTTTGCCGATAGATAGCGCAATCGGCAGTGCCAATCAGACGACCGGTTTTTAGGTTTTAGATTTGGGTTATGTTGTTAGGATTAGGAATCATTGTCACCAATACGTAAGTTATTAGAATGATTTTATTTGCAGTTTCTATAAAAAAATGTAGATGGAGGAAAAATGTTGTGTACATCACGAGCGAAAAATACTTTTTCTCCCTCAGGAAAATTGCTGCCCTCGGCTTCGCCTCGGGCTTCAAACTTTTTCCCACAGGGAGAAAAAGTCGTACTTTTCACTCTAGATATACAAATAACTATTTTTGAGGTTATGAAAGTATGCGTTGAAATGATAGGTTTTGTTGATATTCGTATGGCTATGCGATAGCATAGGCGGTGGCAGAAGCAGTAGGATATCGGCAGAAGAAACAATATAGTAAAAAGATTTAATTCGAAAAGTACTTTCTTAAACTGATAGGTTGACGGTCTACAAAGTAGTCGATATTGGAACTACAATCTTCTTAATTGTTGCTATGGCTCAAGGTACAATATCAAAATATTAAGTTGAATTCAATGCCAATATGCAGTTCAATCTGAATCTGCTCGTTATAATCAATGCTGTTACCAAGATCAAGCAGGGATTTAAGATTTGGAATAAATTCACTCACTAGATAATGACCAGAATACTTAAAATCTAGTACCTGTTTTAAAGTTGGAGGAGATGTTAAACCGCACAAGACAACAAACCAAATGCTAACTCCATGCGAACCAAGTCTCTGACAAATACTATGGTTTATAATATTGCCTTGAACCAAAATAGTAGATGTTTCAAGTACCGAGTCTAATATGGATGCTGTCTATGCGATTAAATACCTCCCCTTGGAGCATTAGTCGGTTATAACTGCTGGATCCAATACACCTCGGTATGGTAGGTTGATGGCAGTCGATCTGATTTGATTTTTGAGGATATCTCCAATAAAATGTTTTATTAATTGATGTGAATATCGACTACCATCTACCACCAAATGGAATAATGCTCTAATACTAATTATGATATTCAATAATATCTGACTACTATAAAGCAAGTCGTGTCTTGCACGATCGATATGTGTCAGTTGAGAAAGAACGGATTCGAAGGTGTAATGAAATAAAATTTAGAGAAGTAAATGGACGATATAAAATATATTACTGAAATCGTTATAAATAATCAAATTGTGAAAAGTTGAATTTGCAGATAAATTGGTTAGACAAAATGTATATATAAGAACTGATAATGAATAAATAATAATGAAATTGAATTTTAAAATAGCAATTACTGTATAGGAATATAATGATATTAGACTGATTAAATAAACTAAATGATAGCCCTTGAGAAGGGTCATAGAACATTCAAAAATAAGTAGGTCAACCAGTTTTGTACAAAAGTTATGATTTGATAATATAATAAATGAAAAGAAAAATTAATACATCAGGGTGAGGTTCGCCTAAGGAAATTGACCCTTTGACTAAGTACATCGTGAATATTAAATTTTACTTATTAAGTAGGACTTATTCATAATATAGTTTTCGGTACCCTTGAAGCTACAGTCATGACTTTTCCCAGAATGACGAATTTATATGCTGTATAATTTTCGCAGAATAGCGGGGATCCCCTTTGAGATATTTGTTTGTTCCTTTTGTTTCCGCTTTTGGTAGTTGGAATATATTCGGCTGTAGAATATTTCCTACAGGCTGGATCCTTCACGCGTGGCGAAATTTCTTTGATCAGACCTTACTATTCAAATTTTAGGGACTCTTCTGATGAATTTTCAAAAATTAATATTACATATGATTTTTGGAACTTAAGAACAACTTCCAATACAGAAAAAACAAATATTGAATGACATTAAGACAGAAATTGAAGCTTTAAAAATATTAGTATGTGGACCAGGTCTGTATCCTCCACGATGATTTGTAAAAATGGCCTCTCAATTTCCACCTGGGTTTCTTCTAAGAAACTATTTCTCTCCAAATTTGCATACTAAATTCGGGATTGGTCAGATCCTATGAAGTGGCAAATACGCCACTTTAGTAATGCAAATAGATCCAATTTTAAAGCTTTTATTGAAATGAGTTCCGTTTTGTAAGTTGTTCTTAATTATCAGAAGGCTCCTTTGAAACAGAGTGAACATATAATCACGTCTACAATGACATAAATAGATTAATGAGAAAGTAATGTAGGTGGTTCAAAAGAACTCGTGCTGGCGCTAATTTTGTGAGCTTCAAATAGCTAATGCGTAGATTTGTGAAACGTAGAGCATAGTTTTTCTTTTTGAAAAGAAAAAAACACATAAATTGATATAATAATGAACATGCTTGTAATATTAACAATAAAGATTTTCATTGATGTCAACTTTCTCGTATTGAAAAGGCCTTTAAAATGATAATCACACAATGGGTGTTTACATTCAAAATATTCGAGTTACAATCCCTCATTTCTTCAAAAACTGAAACTTCAATCAGCCGTCATTTCGGATACAAGTATCATAGAACATTTTTATCGAAGCCATCTTTCATGTTTTAAAAAGACCTTCAAAATGATGTACTACACAATGGGTGTTCACATTTAAAATATTCGAGTTACAACCCCCAAGTCACCCCCTTACGAGGGGTTGAAATTCAGTTGTACGTCAAATGGTAGATTATTTGACCAATAACTTATCCTGAAAGTTACAGTACTATATCTACAACAGTCTCTAACTTATTGAGGAGTTCCCATACATATGACTCACTCTGTATATATCTTTCTTGTCAAATCTTTGATCAGCAATATGATTGTGTTCTAGAATCTAACAAATCTCCGATAAAAATTGGATAAAACTTATTGTGTAACTTGGCCTCTAATAAGCATGTCATAACTATTTTCTAAGAGACATAGCTACTTAGATGATTGTTTACAGTGAACTTGATTATTGGTAGGTGCTAAGCCATTGCAAAAGGAATGACTAACTAAGTTTACTTCCTCAAAATGAATTTGCTACGATTGTAAATTAAACAAATCTCAACGTCCTAGATCACAAACAATATTACCATATTCACAAATTTTACACAGTAACTGGATGCCTAATATTTTTCTAAAATTCAGAAATTGATCATATATTTTATGAGGCTGGTAATTCAATTATCATTGATATATTGATTTGTGAAATCTCTTTGAAATATTAGTCTCTCATAGAAAACTATTTGATGAGAGAATATTTCTCTGATACGATAAAGGCTACTACTCTGTAATATTAAAATGAACGCATACACTTTCTTCTCACTATAGTTCCACTCCTGAATATCCAGTTACTGTTCTAATGCTTCTGTAGCGTTCACTTCCTGTGTTAGTATCAATATAAATATATTGACATTTTCTCTTCTCCCTCACTGATTTTTCAAGTCATTTATAGTTTATCACAATCAGTTTGCTCCCTTTCTCAATGTTCCATAATGGTACAAATCTGGGGGCTTCCCCCCTATCCAGTGAGATGGGATATCCAATAATTACTGCTTTACAGTTCTGCTACAACAAGTATTATTCGTTTTATTCTTATTACACTATTCGCTATCACAAGTTGAAGCCACTTCAAGTTTTTCAACTCTATTCTCTCACTGATGAAAATAGCTAACACTCTTTCACGACGTTCATAGTGAGACGTACTACGTTTCTTTTAGTTCCTGTTTATTATGGGTTTCTCCATGCCCCTCCTAGCTAGTGTCGAAGTATCATTTTCAAAACGACTCTAGCAGTGCAGTCAGCTGAATGCAGTCGAAATGGGTGAGCAGCCCTTTTGGGAGCTGATGCCGTCTCTTTGCAAAGACGACAGTACCCGAGCCAAGGAGAAAAAATAATAAGCGAGCCTTAAAAAGGTGTCCGTGAAATTTATTACGTAATTGGTAGTGCTGAAAGCTATTAAGCGCACTAGCCTGGGTGGCCGCCGGAGCCTCCTAATAGCGTTTAGAGAGTTTGGGAGCAGAAAGAGCGGCAAGACAAAGAGTGGGAGGGGCAATGGGGCCTATTGAAACTATTAACGCGGTGGCGGCCGCGACCAAAGAGCAAGAGTTGACCAGCAAAGCACAAGTGAACATTTTTGTGCCTGTTCTAAGCGCCTGATCTATAGTGATGAGTAGCCGCGGGCTCTTACTTCACTTCTTTCGATGGACCATACTTCTCCCCTTCCCACAACTTCAACAACTTGCCTCCTCAACCTCCTCTTTCTCCTCGTCTCCAGCGTTTCTTCTTGACCCGAGCTCTCTCCGATGACATGGAAGCCTCTCTCCTCCAACGACCACCTAGGAAGTCCTCCATGATGATTGATCGTACACGAATGTACGCCGACGGTGCAATGTCCTGACGGCTTTTCTTCTAGGAAAACGTTCAATATTATGAGCCTCGGAATTGTTCTAGATAACCTACACTTCGCATTTGTAAATGTGGAAAGAAGAATCAGTGATTTCTTAGAGAAGGCATGACAACTACTGTGATGTGCTGTAAATCACAAATAATGCTTTGTTTCTTATTTCAAGTTGTTATATTTGAAACACTATAATCTTTCTAAGTACTTTAACTATCTGTTTCAAATATCACTACAGTATTTACTCATCTGAGCAATATCATTGAAGACTGTTGAATCTTTGAAACAATATTATTCAGACATTTTGAGTGATTCAGCCATGAAATTTCTCTCAAGAATACTAACTGAATTTACTGCATGAATTGTAGTATACCGCAATAAATTGTAGTATTTATGTTTCTGTGGGATGTCATATGTAAATTGTCCCTGGGTTGAAATTAAAGCTTTTCCCTTCACTTATTCATCTGAATTTCAAAATTATCACCCACATGTACTATAATCATCTCGTGAGAAAAATTCTGCAATGCCATAACCCACAATCGTATCTTTTCAAACTTGATCAGCATCTACTGTACTTCTAGCAAATCTAGAATTATATATATATAATGATCTTACTTCGCACATATTACTTAGAATGAATAATAAAATTGACGAAAGATTTTCATTTACTTTAGAAAATCGATTTTAATGTCAATTATAATATAAATCTCAATAAATCTTAAACTGTACAAATATGAACATTCAATGATTCTCTCCATCAGCTCTGCTGTTAGTTTGATAAACAACATTAGTAAATTATTAACAAGTCATATGGTTCATATGATTAGAAAGAAGAAGCGTGAATGTAGAGCAACCAGCTTCTTACATATATATATATTGTGATGAATCTTTCAAATAGATCTCATGAGAAGAGAGAAAAAATTGTGATTACCTTTTAAAATGAAAGAATTTGCTAAAGGAATAGTTAGCGACCGAGCGATAACACTTACTTATCAGTAACTGTATATTAGATAAGAGTACCGTTCTGTACTGAATATTTTTCTAGGAAAATTATTCAATAAAATTGTAATTATTTTGCGAATAAAGCACAAATTATTTATGAATCGCTCACTGATTTTGAGGTTACACTTTGTTTACTATCGATCAGATGTTTTTAAAACAGTTCGAACGCAGCTGACTGATTCAAAGCATTGTCAAATGTCATGCCGGTTTTCATGCAAGGTAAAATATCATTCCTAAAAATTATAAAACTATCAATAAAGGATCAAGAATTTCAAAATAAAAAATAAAATGTATGTATTATTGTTAAAATTATTTATTATTTAAGAAATTATATTATACGTCAGGTCTTATTGTAACTAAATGGGTCATAGCATGAAATTATATTATTGATAAAATGGCAGAAATTATTTATAACAATCTCAAACCTAATAAAAATTGTACAAGAGTATTAATTCATTAACGACTTAATTCAACTGAACCACATGGTAATTAAATCTCTATGGCAGGTCTAAGCCAATCACAGTGCATAGAAATAGCACCAAGACGGTGATCGTTTGAAAGCAACACATGTTAATCTATTATCAGACACCAACCCTGCCTTATCAGTTACACTAGCACGTGTACATTGTATGAGAGGAACTATGTCTAGAAGATTAAGCAGTTTTAAGAATTACATAAATTAAATTATTATTGTAATTAAAGGAATTGTATTCTACTGCTTGCCACTGACGTCATGTTTACGTCACAAGCGTTCTACCAATGGCAAATTTTTATGCAAATTATTACATTGAGATTCTGAGAAGCAAGGTCTAGCCTAAAAGCTTAGAGAAAAGAGCAGCACTTCCCTTTTGAAATCCTCACCGTGCAGATCTCTTTTTATAGTTACCAAAGACCTATTTGTGAAAATTTCTTGTTCGATTTTAAATGTTCTATTTGTGAGCCGATATCTTTAGGCCAATTTATTTGTTATTTGTAAATTTCTGTTTTCATCAATCGATAAATTTAAAAGCTTAAAGTAAATTATCCCTTAATTAATTCGGTGAAGGAAATATTAAATTAAAATTCCCCACGTGCTGAAACCGAAGCCTGGATTGCCGCCGATCAAACGATTTTTGATCTAAAGAAGAAAACCACGACCGCCAAGGAAATTCACGTGAGTTATAAGTTTTTAAAAGGGGCCCCAATCTACGCTTCAAAAAAGATTTCAGTGCAGAAACATAAATTTTTTCTTCGTTAAATTATTGGCCACGCCGACAAGCGCTTTAGCATTTAAGAATCTAGAATCTACTCATATTTAATTTATAAGAATTTGTAGTTGATTAACTATCCTCCGCTGCCTGAACCACGACCCCGAGCATTTAAAAAAAAAAAAAATATTTTCTATAATTCATTTTTCACTATTTTTTCAAACTGTTAAATTTTATCAATCGTAAAATTCTGTTGAATCACGCATGGTATCATGCAAGTACAAGAACATTTTTAACTCCTTTTGTTAATGCTAAATTATTATCAACCTGTAAATCAAATTCTGAACCTGCACTGTATGATTACATATTTTATTGTAATATATTTCAGTTTTGTTAATTCGCTTTCTGAGTTCGATTATTTCTTAAGCCTGTCAATTATTGTGTCTGATACGTTCTATATCATCAAGAACCGATCGAATACGATCATTGAAATAATTGAATTGAGCTGGATATTGGAACAGGTCTAAGTGGATGTAGCGAGTGGGGTCAGATCGAGATATTATTCTTTGTCCTTACCTGCTCATATATCAGCTTTTATCTGTTACCTACCTCGACTTTGGAGCGAACGCATCAATTGTACAGCAGTGGCAGCCATAGATCATATAAATTCCTACAATAGAGCTTAAAATCCGACAAGACTCTGTTCTCGAAATATATTCTGAACGATATTTGGTCCAAATACCGTATTTTAATCCTTCAGAACTTATTAGAGACACAGTCCCGTAAATTATCTACATCGGGATTTTTGCTCGACCTGTATGATTTTGTATGCTCATTCTTCACAGGTAATAATTTTAAGGTATCCGTCTTCAGTGTTTAGCGATCGCTATACTACTTATAAAAATTTCATCACTATACAATTTGTCATTAGAAGAATCAAGGGTGAGCGAGCGTTTAGGCCTCCCGCGATTCCGACAATTGTATTGAATCTTGTAGTGAATCAATCAGTCTGGTGTACATTCAGCGTCCACGCACGCAATTACAAAATTTATAGCCGCTACACCATTGACTCAGTACAAGATTCACTCTACATGTGTGAAGCCTTCAAATCACGCTCCACATGATTTTGGCGCCCAACAGTGATAGGCATTGAAGAGGTGGATAATCGACTACGAGGATTATTTAGTTGCTCAGTATACTATAGCGCTGACAACGGGAAAATTTGTGAAAAATTCATGGTTGTGAATTTCTTCGAATTTAGTATTAACTGTTCACTGTTATATAAAATAACAAGTCGTACCATACTCAATTTTTGAACAGAAAAGAAATTTATCGATTGATGAATTTTTAGAGAAAAAATCGAACTCAGAATTTTATTATTGTGTTATTCGAAAATTGGTCATACTATAAGTCATAGGTATAAGAAATACCACAAGAGAGGTCATATTATTTTAAGAGTATTAGGTCTATATTGAAACAATTTATAAATATTTACAGAAAAGAGGATTGAAGTTATTTACATTTTTAAAAGTTTTTAAAACATAAAGAGGGAAGTAAAATTAAATCACGGATATATTGTGGAATTCAAGCAGAGCATCACTGCTTTTATATAAAATTTTGCGAAGAATACTAGCCCTATATATGGAATTGCGGCAAGAAATTATAAGAGTAAAATATTTATAATAATAATAATAATAAATTATAAGAGACGTACCTTCGTTATCGTATAATTATCCACTGTGTATCCTTTATGTTGTTATCATTTTATGTTAACGATATTGCTACTTTGATTCACTTCATCACTGAACATATTATTGAAGCACACTTTTGTATTCCTTCACTTCAACGAATTTTTTTTACACTATTTCAACTTGTGGTCATTCATTTGTAATCTTGCACATAACCCCACATATTTGCGATCGTTTCACTGCACTCGCATCATTGCATCATCCAATAAATTATGGAAGAACCACACCGCATCCTGGAGGCCACATCAGTGACTTCAAGGACGGAAGATGTCGCGCGGGATAAACGCCCATGCATTGCCGTTCCAGAGGTCCGGACGCCCGCATCTCATGTCATAGAACCATTGCCGCCATCCGAAGACCACACATCCACCCCTTCCGTGTTACAGATGAGTCTCATCCTGGAAGCATTGAACGATATGATCAAAGAAAGGAAACAACTGAACGAAACACTAAACAATATAAATAAGAACTACGACCAAATAAAGGAAGTCAAACAAGCAAGCGGACGTGATACATGTATGGAAGACCAACCTACCGAAAATGTCAAGGCTGAAGTCGCGCCGCACCCTGCAGAACGCCGAGAGGGACCGGACGACATCGCCCGCCAAGCTGAGGACGTCATCCAGGGCATAGAGGGACATCCCGTACCACCGCGCGCTGGACACCAGGAATCCAAGGACGTTGCCCGCCGAGTGGAAGAGCAGCCCGGACCGCCGACCGCACGTATCTCCCATCCACCAAGGACAGCACCTGCAACACATCAAATCAGTATCCATCAAAAACAATCAGAAAACAACATTAGAACAATTAAAATCCGCATAAAGTCAAGACCACACACAAGCAGCAAAACAATTCAAGAAAGAAGAAGAATATCTAGAAGAACCTACAACCACCGCCGTCATGTTAGGCTGAAGTTGAATATCAGATTTTTCCCCGCCATGCAGAGAAGAAAAATAGTGTCAAGAGAAACCTACAACCACCGCAGTCATGTCAGGTTAAAATCAAGTAGACTGTACACCGGCATGCAAAAAAGGAAAATATCATTTAGAAGAACCCACAGACACCACCGGCATGTGAGGTTTAAAAAGATCAAACTACATGTCACCGGTCAACAAGGAAAGACAACATTGGCTGAAGAGATCTACCTACTTCACCGGCACATCCGTTTTAAGCAAAGTTTAATAAAACGGATAGTTGCAAATCGGAATTGGACCTTTGAATAACACCGGAATCAAATTTAGATGGGGGCTTGAGAAAGGAATAATATTTTAATCTACTGAAGCTACGTTGTGAATTACATGAGTCATCAAACTCTTCATGGTCACAGCCTACCCATCAAATCATATCTTTGCAGACTAGCATCTTTTTACTGCAGCCTAATCAACATAGCCTAAACTTCGCCGCATCTCAGCCAATAAGGAAATATTATTAATTCACTTCAAATGAAGAAAATCGAAATCAACTTTAATAACAGAAGAAATTAAAACTACGAAACAACCTTAAAAATTTACCAACCTAATCAAGCCATCCGCCTCATGCTACAATCATCACAGAAACAATCGCCTAGTTATATCCGCCCAACTGGAAAACAAAAACAAAAATTGTATTATCCACAGAAAATAATTATAAATTATAAATCAGATGAAGTTAATAGTGAATAGGAAGAAAGAAAATAAACAAAGTTTATTTGAAAAAATGCGTAAATATAACCTCGAAATACAGAATCGATCAAGAAATCTATTCAGAACCAAAGCCTGTTCGATAATTTTCTTCGTCATCCCAGCCAATGTGTGCGAAATCACAGAATAAATCATTATGAATCAAAGCAATATCGTTGTTAAATGTTATAATCTATTATTTAATGTGAAATTATAAGTAAAAAACGCAACCAAAAATATATATTTATGTTAATTTGCACGAAATGCGCATGTTCTGTGTTATATGAATGTATCTCTAAAAAACTCCAAAGAAAATGAAATTCTTACCTTCAAATGTGAAATTTATTACTGTTGCATCAAAAGATCATGAATTGAAATTCAAATTGATAAATATAATCTTAAGGACTTAATATTTGTAACCAACATTGATAAAAATCAAGAAAGCCATTTCAAGTGTAACCCTGTTTGTACGCAACGTACTAAGCGCAAATAAGAAATTGCTCGAGTCAAACGGTAGACGATTGTCAAGTCACCGAAGTAAAATCACACTCTCACCCAATTTATGTAAAAGCCAAACCAAAGAGTCGAAACCTGTAATAACTATGAAAAAATGATGAAAGTCTATATTTGTTGCAAATACTGTTCAAATCTTAAGAAGTAATATGTGAAATCTTGTATATTTGTTATAGTTATGGGTCTGCTCATAAGCCACCCGTGAGTGGAAATTGTGGAGTTGTTTTTAATGAAGGATCCTAAGAGACCTCATTAATTATTGTATTTCGATTGTATCCAATGGAAGGAACAATCAATTATTTATTTTCTCGTAGCCAAAAGTGCACGATATATTGTTTTTAGTGTTAAGTGTTGAGTTTTCGTAGAAGTAAGGAGATGAAATAGTGTATTCATCACAATATCGGATTTTTCAAATAGTCATTGTTTCGACTCGTCTCCCAATTACCTATTTAAAATATCCTGGGGGCTTTTGTGTGATGAATCTTTCAAATAGATCTCATGAGAAGAGAGAAAAAATTGTGATTACCTTTTAAAATGAAAGAATTTGCTAAAGGAATAGTTAGCGACCGAGCGATAACACTTACTTATCAGTAACTGTATATTAGATAAGAGTACCGTTCTGTACTGAATATTTTTCTAGGAAAATTATTCAATAAAATTGTAATTATTTTGCGAATAAAGCACAAATTATTTATGAATCGCTCACTGATTTTGAGGTTACACTTTGTTTACTATCGATCAGATGTTTTTAAAACAGTTCGAACGCAGCTGACTGATTCAAAGCATTGTCAAATGTCATGCCGGTTTTCATGCAAGGTAAAATATCATTCCTAAAAATTATAAAACTATCAATAAAGGATCAAGAATTTCAAAATAAAAAATAAAATGTATGTATTATTGTTAAAATTATTTATTATTTAAGAAATTATATTATACGTCAGGTCTTATTGTAACTAAATGGGTCATAGCATGAAATTATATTATTGATAAAATGGCAGAAATTATTTATAACAATCTCAAACCTAATAAAAATTGTACAAGAGTATTAATTCATTAACGACTTAATTCAACTGAACCACATGGTAATTAAATCTCTATGGCAGGTCTAAGCCAATCACAGTGCATAGAAATAGCACCAAGACGGTGATCGTTTGAAAGCAACACATGTTAATCTATTATCAGACACCAACCCTGCCTTATCAGTTACACTAGCACGTGTACATTGTATGAGAGGAACTATGTCTAGAAGATTAAGCAGTTTTAAGAATTACATAAATTAAATTATTATTGTAATTAAAGGAATTGTATTCTACTGCTTGCCACTGACGTCATGTTTACGTCACAAGCGTTCTACCAATGGCAAATTTTTATGCAAATTATTACATTGAGATTCTGAGAAGCAAGGTCTAGCCTAAAAGCTTAGAGAAAAGAGCAGCACTTCCCTTTTGAAATCCTCACCGTGCAGATCTCTTTTTATAGTTACCAAAGACCTATTTGTGAAAATTTCTTGTTCGATTTTAAATGTTCTATTTGTGAGCCGATATCTTTAGGCCAATTTATTTGTTATTTGTAAATTTCTGTTTTCATCAATCGATAAATTTAAAAGCTTAAAGTAAATTATCCCTTAATTAATTCGGTGAAGGAAATATTAAATTAAAATTCCCCACGTGCTGAAACCGAAGCCTGGATTGCCGCCGATCAAACGATTTTTGATCTAAAGAAGAAAACCACGACCGCCAAGGAAATTCACGTGAGTTATAAGTTTTTAAAAAGGGGCCCCAATCTACGCTTCAAAAAAGATTTCAGTGCAGAAACATAAATTTTTTCTTCGTTAAATTATTGGCCACGCCGACAAGCGCTTTAGCATTTAAGAATCTAGAATCTACTCATATTTAATTTATAAGAATTTGTAGTTGATTAACTATCCTCCGCTGCCTGAACCACGACCCCGAGCATTTAAAAAAAAAAATATTTTCTATAATTCATTTTTCACTATTTTTTCAAACTGTTAAATTTTATCAATCGTAAAATTCTGTTGAATCACGCATGGTATCATGCAAGTACAAGAACATTTTTAACTCCTTTTGTTAATGCTAAATTATTATCAACCTGTAAATCAAATTCTGAACCTGCACTGTATGATTACATATTTTATTGTAATATATTTCAGTTTTGTTAATTCGCTTTCTGAGTTCGATTATTTCTTAAGCCTGTCAATTATTGTGTCTGATACGTTCTATATCATCAAGAACCGATCGAATACGATCATTGAAATAATTGAATTGAGCTGGATATTGGAACAGGTCTAAGTGGATGTAGCGAGTGGGGTCAGATCGAGATATTTATTCTTTGTCCTTACCTGCTCATATATCAGCTTTTATCTGTTACCTACCTCGACTTTGGAGCGAACGCATCAATTGTACAGCAGTGGCAGCCATAGATCATATAAATTCCTACAATAGAGCTTAAAATCCGACAAGACTCTGTTCTCGAAATATATTCTGAACGATATTTGGTCCAAATACCGTATTTTAATCCTTCAGAACTTATTAGAGACACAGTCCCGTAAATTATCTACATCGGGATTTTTGCTCGACCTGTATGATTTTGTATGCTCATTCTTCACAGGTAATAATTTTAAGGTATCCGTCTTCAGTGTTTAGCGATCGCTATACTACTTATAAAAATTTCATCACTATACAATTTGTCATTAGAAGAATCAAGGGTGAGCGAGCGTTTAGGCCTCCCGCGATTCCGACAATTGTATTGAATCTTGTAGTGAATCAATCAGTCTGGTGTACATTCAGCGTCCACGCACGCAATTACAAAATTTATAGCCGCTACACCATTGACTCAGTACAAGATTCACTCTACATGTGTGAAGCCTTCAAATCACGCTCCACAATATATATATATATATATATATATATATATATATATATATATATATATTTAAAGCGAAATGGCACTCACTCACTCACTCACTCACTCATTCGCAGAACTAAAAATCTACCGGACCAAAAACGTTCAAATTTGGTAGGTATGTTCAGTTGGCCCTTTAGAGGCGCACTAAGAAATCTTTTGGCGATATTTTAACTCTAAGGGTGCTTTTTAAGGGTTTAAAGTTCGTCTTTTAGCATGTATATTCTTCTTATTCCAATATCTTAAAATTATAATTGAAATGTCCTTACCATTTATGTTAATATAGAACTATAATCTAGAGAGAGTACCTCTTCGAAACAGTTTTTCTGGTAACTAAATTAAAAATTTTGTCAGGTTGGCATTAAGTTGAGTTGACTTTGTTAGGTTGGCACCAAGTTGAAGATTGAAATGCATTTATCCAGGACCTCCTAAATACCAATTTATCCAGTACCTCCTAAATACCCATTTAGAAGGTCCTGATTTATCACGGAAAAATTGATTGGGTAGGCTACTGCTACTTCAATCAAAGCTATTCCTGGGAATATCATATTACTAGCCGTCAGGCTCGCTTCGCTTGCCATATCCATTTAGTCTGGACCCCCGACTGGATCGTCCTAACATATGATAAAAATATGACATAACATTTCAAATTTGGTAGGTGTGTTCAGTTGGCCCTTTAGAGGCGCAATAAGAACGGATTTGGAAAAGTTTCCAAAGATACGCCCAAAATCTGCGTTTTTTAGCGTTTTCTCAGCTTTATCAAGAACAAATAAACAGAAAATGTTCAGATTTACTACAGAAGCTCAGCTGGGGTGCAATAATGTTGTGAGGTCCACATGCAGGCGAGCGAAGCGAGCCCGCTTATCTCATTTTTGGACGATCCAGTCGGGTGTCCAGGGGGCGGAGCCCCCTGGCTAGACGGATATGGCGAGCGAAGCGAGCCTGACGGCTAGTAGTATAATATATATGGATTAGGCTACACATTCACGTACTGAAAAAACGGTTAAATTCTGTGATTTCTTTACAACATGTGAATCTTTTCAGAACAAAAATCCAATAATTCAATAACATGACAAATTGAAAAAAATATATTGTAAAACATTTTTCCTTCTAGTATCACTATGTACCTGTATGAAAGGTCAGCGTATGCTGATCGAACCTCTATAGCTTCACGATTTAACTGCTTTTAAAATCCCCAATTGGCACTAATGGGTTTGCAGACCTCTAATGAACAGAAAAATGAAATCTAATAGGTACATTGAACAAGTTCACTTTTTCTTTCAATGATTTTACATACGGGGCTAGTTTGTGCTAACCAGTTTGAGAC
The DNA here is from genome assembly GCF_014356525.2 of Nilaparvata lugens. NCBI lineage: Eukaryota > Metazoa > Arthropoda > Insecta > Hemiptera > Delphacidae > Nilaparvata > Nilaparvata lugens. The sequence continues at coordinate 60,984,340 of NC_052506.1, read as the reverse complement.
TGCTTCGATGTGGGAATGTCAACAGAAAATGAGTTTACCGGAACGGATTATGTAAATTACAAGCATGTTATCCTGTCAGTTCCATGTCATCTGACTCTATGCAAACGAAAAAACGTCAATTAACAATCGGAAATCCAGATCTTGACATGAAGTTATTTAGTAGCTACACTGTCCTGCTTCAAGACAGCAGTCCTTTCGTCGTAAAGATTCAAATTCTATAGCATAAAACATATTCATCATTTTCCAAGCCATTTTCCAAATAGTTCAATAAGTCCAATCATGGAAATTAGTTCAATGAATAGAAGCCCCGTCATCCTCCACTAGAAATTGTATTGCACCTTTACTATCGATCTCGTATATAAATTGAACTGGAACATTTCAAGAGGATAAATTTCATATTTATTGTAATGAATGACAGCTATAATTTATTGTGAAACGAGTTAGGAATTCTAGTAAATGGTTTTCGGGCGAGAATTCTATAATAAGAGTTTGGTCCCTTCTTTGCGTGCTTTTCTAGCCTATGCATTCCATACTATCAACGAAGACATGTGATTTCTTTGAAAAATGTGTTTAAAAAAATGAAACATCAGGCAGGACATTCACTATCAAACTAGTAGAAAGTGGACCAATAATGATGGACCACTAGTAGGACTACTAGTCGGATCGTTTCAACACTCTCACTCTGACTCACGCTCAGACTAGTTTTCCAACTTCTAGTCAATGAAAAACCAATGCTAGTCGGATGTCAGATCTTAGTGTTGGACCTCTAATTGATCTAATTCGTCCGACAAGACCTCTAACAATCGACCCAACATCCGACAGTAAGTTGGACCACTATTCGGATAGTGAACGGCCTGTTTTAATGGATTGTTAGTGGAATTATTGTTTATTAACTTGGAATGAGAATTCTGAAACCACAAAATTTAAAATCTAGATGAATATAGTGTAATTTGATAATTTATGATCACAAGTAAGCATACTTATTTGAGGACATCAGGTTTACAGTTCAATCGATGTCGAACGTTCCATTCAAGGAAATGAAGTTGTATTCAAAATGACGGTTCCAAGATGGCCGACCAAAATTGAAATGCGACAGAAAAGTAGTTTTTTCATTCAAATAAGATCCACAATCAGATCTAACGTCAAATATTCCTTTTTAATGAAACATTCAGCTGTTCCCATACTTTTTACCAGCACTGAATATAGTATATACAGGTTGATTAATAATTATGGTAAAATAATTTAATACGTGATAGTAGAGGTAAAAATAAGAAAAAATGTTCTTATAAACATTTACCCTAAAATTGAAAATAAGCACGAAATTCCAGAAAATTCCAATTGCAAACTGTTGGCAACTGTTGATTCTATTAAATGATTCACTATGAAGAGATAGCAGACCTCGTATGTCTCCAGCGTTATTGTCCTGTCACCAGCTGGCTCAGATCTTTGTTTAAAAGTAGACTTGAGATGCGCGTGCACTCTAGCGTCAGGTGATCAATATTATCATAACGGCAAGGAAAGTTGTGTGAGTGCGCCACACCAGATTTTTGTGAATCTATTAGATAGTTATTTGTAACCATTTCACTTTGCTTTTGTGTTAAGTGTTAACTTTTCAAAAAAATGGCAGGCAATTTTATACATTATTCATACTCCGAATTAGCTGACATGCATTTGATGTATGGAATGGGACACTGTAATAGTACTGAAGCAAGACGTTTGTATCAAGAGAACTTTCCTAACCGAGTATGTCCAAATTCAAGGTTTTTGCCACTATTCATCAACGTCTGTGTGAAACATGTTCTTTGATATCCAAAGAGCACATTTATTCAGACAGACCTCGATATACTATGACTGTTGAGTTAGAAGAACGAGTTCTTAATGAAATTCATGAACATCCAGAGAAGAGCATGAGAGAATTGTCAGTGCAGTTCAATGTCAATCAATCTATTATTTGGAGGATACTAAAAGAGCAACAATTACATCCATACCACCTTCAGAAATTGCATACTTGCATACTCTATTGCCACAAGACTGTATTCCCCGTGCTGGTATTTGCCAATGGTTTTTAGAAAAACTTGTTAACACAAACTTTTTAACAATCGTTTTATTCACTGACAAGGCACACTTTACAAGAGCAGCTATCGTTAACGTCCACAACCAACATATTGAGCAGATGAGAATCCTCATGCCATCAATCCTAATCGTCCACAACATCAGTTTTCAATAAACATTTGGGCAGGAATCATAGGATGTCATCCACTTCTGTTCGAGCTTCCTCCAGGGCTTAAAGGCATAATCTACTTAAACTTTTTGAGAGAGGAGCTATATTTATCTTACTTGAAGATGTACCTCTTCAGTTGCGCCAAAACATTTGGTTTATGCAAGATGGAGCTGCAGTACACTTCAGTGTTGCTGTTCGTGAACACCTGAATCACAGCTTTCCAAATCAATGGATAGGCCGAGGTGGGTTAGTACCATGGCCAGCTAGGTCACCAAACATAAATCCTATGAATTTTTATCTTTGGGGGCACTTGAAAACCTTAGTATACAATTCTCCGACTAAGAACTCCGATTAAGGATTTTGAACGGAATAGAAATGATAAAGCAGACTCCTGGAATATTTGAACGGGTCCTACAATCGATGAGAAGACGTCTGAACATAATATGCATTTAGAACAACGGAGGTCACTTTGAACATCATATTTAGTCTTTTGGTTTAAGTTTAATGTCATTTAGATATGTTACTTTCATATAAAAATATAACTTTTAATAAGAAACCTAATATTTTTTTGCAATCAGCTACAACCTATAAGTTATTAGTTCTCTCCTCATAAAACAGCAAATTTTTGTGGTGTAATGTACTACATAAGAATACATTTTATTCAACTTTTATTTAAATTCAGTTTACACAGCTTACATAATTCTTTTCAGAATTAAATTCTCTACAATTTTTATTGTGAAAAATTATTTGTTTACTGGTTATTGAAAAAGTTATTGGGCATCAAACGTAGAAGTCTGTGTTTTTCTACTTGGATTTTTTGCATATTTCAACGTTTTTCTCAAAAATTACTCAAACTACAGCTTCCAGACTAGTTTTATCCAATTTTTCAGATATGTTTCTATATGAATCCAGCATAAGTTTTTCAAAAACTAGACCCCAAACAATTCAGCATCGGTGTATTTCACCAGAGGAACTGAATTCCGGGCGAAAACTTTCACTCTGTATAGCTCGCTAATGAAGCCTTTATGGATATATGTTTATAAGAACATTTTTTTCTTATTTTTACCTCTACTAACATGTATTAAATTATTTTACCATAATTATGAATCATTCTGTATATGGAAGTAGAGGATATAGATGGAAAAAGAATGAGAGAATAGAAAAGAACACCGTTGAATACACTATTTTATCTATGACCACTCTCAAACAGAGCACAACAAACAGGAATTATGACGAAAAGAAAGTTCGACAAACTGATAACTTGACGTGATAAAATTTTAAAGAATTGAAAATAGGCCTAGTTTATTGAAAATTTGTCAAGTTTACAATTATTATATTCTCGCGGAGCACGGGTTACCTGCTAGTATCAAATAAATGAGAGATTGAATATATTACTTGATGATTTCCGTCCACCATAATTTGTCCAGTTGAAAATCAATTCGAAACTATTTCAGAAAAATAAGAAAATATAGAAATACAGAAGCTTATACATTTTACTGGACATGCAAAATTAAAACTATTATTACTTACTCTTAAACCAAACTAATTGTCTGATTTATAATATGTGTTCATTTTACAGTGGCCTGCTGATCGTGTACGAAACTCCTAAATTTTCGTAGATCATGTCCCTATAAATTCTCGTGGGTCGTAACTCAATTCCATTATAAATTTCTTTTTTGAACTAGACAGACAGTTGCGAATAACAAAAGCGTTTTATACAGAAGGGTTGGCTATACTCCTACGTTCTTCAAGACTTGAGAATTATGATCTCTAGTAGAACGACGCATTCAAAGTTGAAGAGGGTATTCGTAGCTGATGTACAGCCAGTGCGATGTACTCGTAATGCTCAAACAGCTTGAAGCAGCCGGGGAACGGGAGAGCTGCGGAGGTGCTATAAGGAGGAAATGAAACGTAACGAATTCTTAATTGTTAGGAAAGAGCACCAACACATTGACTGTGTCAAAGTGAAGCCGGCTCAGCAGAATAAATCACCCCACACCACCCTCCCCTTTTCCACCCGTTCAAGCTCATCACTCTGATCCAATTACTGACAACTGCCCCTTTAACCCTGCCCAACTAACCTAATGCATATTTTCATCGTACTCTGTCGGCTTCCTGCCTTCTAATGCCCAGCATCTTATAAACAGAAGAAATGACAGCCGTTGAATATTGATAACTAATGGTCGTCCTCCTCCCTCAGTTAACCGTTGTCATATTTTGTCACAGCTCTCATAGAAAGGTGTGAGTTCAATTTTGACACAACAATTTATGTTTGGTTATTACATTCTGACACTTCCAATTCGGCTCAAAGACCTTATGTTGACTTTCAAGTAATACTCATCACTCTTCTCACTTGTGAAACCGTATTTGGATATACACATATATGCTCCACGTTGATAGTGAGTTATATATGAAATGCTACTTGGGTGCCCAACAGTGATACTATGATCATGCAAATAAATTCTCAGAAATTGAAGGCCGTCCGGCTCGCAAATATAATGGGGTTCTAGCCAAAGCTTTAGCTCAGTGATAAATGCATGAGTAATTTTATAATAGTGGACCATGAAGGGTCTAGACAACTGATATTCATCATGTCTTACCGCCGCTCTCTTGAAGATATTGTAGAATAGAATAGAATAGATGTTTATTTCATCAAAAACAATTTCAAAATACAATAATTACACTTTTCATCAATTGGATGACAATAGAAAGTACCATACAATAATTAAAATATTTTTATAATGGCAATACTATGATAGAAGTATCTATAACAGTAAATCACAAAAAATTACTCTATAGCACGTTTGTTGACTAAACTACAATAATTCAACAAAACATTCAAAATGAGCAAAAATCTAGCATTAAAATTAAAATTAATCATTAATAATTATAATTTAAAAATAAATATATCATTTCAGGCACAATACTATTATCATTAGTCACTGTATCAAATTACAATAAAAAAAACAAACAATATAGATGAAACAAAATACTGACTTGCAAAGTGATTAAATATCACTTGAGGGCAATCAGGAGTCAGATATTTTAGTTAATTTTGAGAAATATCATGCACGCACACACACACACACTCACACACACATACATACAAAGCAACTCCATTACTTCAAAGGCAGGAATAAACAATGAACAAGAACCCAATACAAAATATTTTAAAAAATAATAATAACTTTAGAAAGAGAACAGAGAAATTCCAAATTCTACTCACATCCGTTTATACTGATTCATATAATCACAATAAACCATGCATCAACTGCATCTAGAGAAAACTCCCAAAGCCAGGCTTGTACTCTTTTTTTTGAATTTTCTCATGAACTTATCTTTACGTATATCGAGTGGCAAAAGGTTGAAAAATTTTGGCCCAAGAAACAGAAAACATTTTTGAAATAATGTACAATTGGCTCTTGGGCACATTACAAACTGTTGAGTTACTTGATGCGTTGATTGAGTGCTAGCTCTCACATCCTCCCCAATTTTGTAACTGCCACCACTCATTCTATAGAACAGTGCAAGCACCTTGAATATGTAAAGGTAACGAAGTGGAAAGGCTCTCATGATCTGCAGAAATGAATGTGTTTGTCTATGCACACCAAGTATGACCCTCACCACAGCCTTTTGTAATGTTTCAATAATTGGTCTGAAATGGGAGATATAAGTTGAGGCCCAACAAGCAATTCCATAGTCTAGTTTAGAATTGACAAAAACAAAATATAACTGGTGCAAAACACTGAAGGGCAGGAATTGTCGCAGACTATAGAACTTTCTTAAAATAATTGATAAGTATTTTCTCAGGTTAAGCACATGCAAATTCCATGACAACTTTTCATCCACAATCATCCCAAGATACTTGATTGACTGTGTTTGCTCAACATTGCAGCAACCACATTGCAACTCATTGCATCCAATTACATGATACTTGAGAGGGATATCAAATACAAAAGGGTTTGACAAGGTGAAATTCAAAAACTTTGTTTTAACTGCATTCAACGATAACCTATTGCAATCGAACCAAAGTCTCAAGCTATTTAGATCTAGTTGTATCAACTTCTGTAGTTCATGAACATCTTCAAAAGTATGAAAGAATGCGGTATCGTCAGCAAAAGATGTGGCATATCCATAAAATTCATGAGAGAATAGATCATTGATATACACCAAGAATAACAGTGGCCCAAGGACTGATCCCTGCGGAACTCCATTTGTAACACTGAGTGTTTCACTTTTAACAGAGCCAAGCTCAACGTATTGCTCCCTATCCCCCAAATAAGATTCCATCCACTCCAATGCTGTACCCCGTATACCAGCTGGATATAGTTTATGGATTTAGATCGAGTGATCAACCATATCAAAAGCTTTACTTAAGTCAAGAAACAAACCCGAAACTCTACTTTTAACTTCAGCGTTTAGACCTGAATAAAATCTTGAAATAAAATGATACAACGCCATCTCAGTGCTTAAACCCTCCTGGAAACCAAACTGTCCCATATAGAAAAATTTGTTACTATTTAAGAACTGAAACATCCTTCTTCTGCATTTTTTTCCAAAAATTTTAGAAAATATTGATAACAGTGATATCATGGGTCTGTAATTTGTTGGATTCGTTTTATCACCCCCCTCATGCACGGGAACAACCTTAGCAATCTTCAGAGCTTCAGGAAAACCCCCACTAAAAATACTTGAGTTGAATATGTGATGCAACACCGGTACTATTGCAATAGCAATATTCTTAAGTAGATACGAAGAGATATTGTCAGGTCCGGGAGACTTACCTTCCTTCAATGACTGAATTTCTGTCAGTATTTCATTGTAATCAATAGGTGTTGAAAAATATAATTGTTTATACGATTTGTTTTGAATTTTGTTTTGTAATTATTAATAATGTTTTGGTTTACTTGAGTTATTGATGAAACCAACCTGCCAGGGACATCAATGAAATATTTATTGAAGGATACTGTAATTGATTGCAAATCTGTTAGGACAGCATCATCTATTTTCAAATTATCAGTTAGAAATTTTTTAGAAGTCTTACCACACAATTTGTTAATCTCTTTCCATTGTGTCCTGGCCGGCAAGCTACCCAAATTGAAATAATATTTACGTTTCTCCTATTTAATCCAATTTCTAATCTTATTATTTAAAGTATTGAAAGAATCTCTAAGTCTGACATTATCTGGATTTCTACTGAGAGATTTAAATAGTTTGTCATGATTATAGATAGCAACACAAAGCTCGTCCGTCATCATGGTTTAAGTTTTTTCAAACCAAATGACGTCGATTCAATAAGATAGTAGATTTGGATTGTTCAATATAAAGAAATTTTTGAGTTCACATTGTCCACAATACCAAGAAAGGAATCAAAAAGATAGTCGGTGACTGGTATACAGTAACCATATATCCAATCAAGAATAATGGAACTCAATTATAATTTTTCTAATTGAGTCACGTAATGCTTAGAACGGATATTGGTGTGCACCAATTCATCCTATCGAAATTCTTTATTACTTACGACGCCAATTCTAGAAGATCTCTGGAACCTTATTTGATATATAGCAGACTTATTATAATAATTATCATCAACAAATACTTGCTAACTGAAGAATGTGACTATCATCAAAGGATGATAAGTAATAGTTGCTCATAATGAAGAAACTAATTTAAATGATTCATAAATTGAATGTGTTGCATAGCAATGGTGCTTAGTACCATGACAGCTCAGACTGTATATCACGAGATGGATCAGGTCAAGAATAAAAATTTCTAAAAACTTTGTATGCTGACTAAAACATAAATATATTCCCATAAATAAACACAATAATAAAAATATATTGATGTAAATAAGCTCATCAATATTTCCAATATCACAGGAGTTTTATTATTAACAACCAGCAGGTAACCTGTGCTTCGCAAGGTTCTTTCTTAAAACTTTACGTAATGAAATCTAGAAGAATTCAAAATAGGCCTATAAGAATCCTCGGTTGATTAAGAATTTATATGCTGCATTCCAAGTAGATCAGTATGACCACCTTTCAATTAAAAAAAGAAGTTGGATTCAAAATGGCGGAAAAAATTTGGGTGTGATGGAAAACCTGTTTTTATCATTTGAAAAGGATCCCCAATCATACCTATCTTCTAATTTCCCTTTTAAGAGAAATCTTCTGCTTCTTCCATACAAACTGGAAGCATGACAAATAATTGAAAACTTGACAAACTGAAAACTTGATGTAATCAAATCTTGAAGAATTTAAAATTGGTCTATAACCACCCTCGGTTAAGCAAGAATCTATATGAAAAATTTCAAGTTAATCAGTCCAGTAGTTCTGACGTGATAATGCGTCAAACATAATTTCCCTATACTTTACACCTGTATAGGCTACGTTTATAATCCATTTTTTTCCTTTATTATAGTATAGAAGATAATACATGGATGGATGATCATTGTTATTTTACTAAAAGATAGAATAAGTTGAATAGTTTCCCTTTCAGAGGGAGTTTTGACAACCCACAAAACTCATTTTTCATTTTAAAATGTGCATATGACCTTATATGTTTGCTCAGCTTGGCAAAATTACCCTCATTCCAATATTAAAATTTTCGACTGACTGTACAGTGAGTCAGTCATTCTATCAGGGCTCGAATAATTTTGAAATTTTAGTTAAATAAAAATGGAAGAATAAAATTTCTTTGTGTAAATAACAACACCTTCATTCAAAGACATATCAACTGCATGCGTTTCCATATTGCCGATAAAGCATTGATGATACTGTAGACGTTTATTTAGCACTCTGTCTCAAAAATATTGTTCTAGCTGAAAAATTAATAATCCATGCCACGTGTAGGCCTGAACATCAGGAGAACGAAGTTTCAAAACTATGTTTTTCAGGTAGAAAGCAATATAGAAACAGATGTTCCTTTTTTAATTCGACCATGTGATTTAGTGATTTTTTAATGAAATCGAATGTACCATTAATGAAATTTAAACATTAATTCTGAAAAATCTAGAAGGGAAATTAAAATTTGGGCTTCCAGGTGCACGAGATTGATATTTTTAGAATCTATGTGCAAAATTTGGAGATCTAAATATTTCCGTTTTTTCCGGTATGCAATCCACAAGTTGACATGTTTTGATGCGAACAAACGAACAAACAAACACACTAACACACGAACAAAAACAATCTCACTCTCTCTTATTATATAGAATAATATTTTCTATTACAAAATATTTATTATTACTGATGTATGAATTCAGATCATCCAAGAATTTATTGAATTTGAACATGTTCAGTTCATAAATTTGATATTCATATTTGATATTCAAATTTGATATTCATCAACATATTCATAGAAAAAATTCTTTCACGTTGCAAAGTATTCAATTTATGCTTGAATCAAAATTTATATAGCGCTTTTAAATAACTCCCCAATTCACTAAAAAGGCCTTATTAATGAGCTCATTAACTATATAACTCACTCAATAGACGTTCGCTGAAGTTCTCGATGAATAATTAATTATCTCCAATAATTAATTAGCCAAGTCCTTTTGACTCTGCTGGACTAAGGTATGGTCCAGATCATGAATAATTTTTCCATCAGTATTAGCTTCTGAATGGGAATATTTTACAGTTGAGAACTCATAACATTTATTGAGTTCACAAATAATCAAACAAATAATATAAATAAATAATTTGACATTGAAAAGAGCTTGCTTGTTGATTTTAAAGTAATTAAAAAAGGGTACCCTATCTTCTGATGCATCTCTATATCCAACGAAATCTCAAGCCAGAGAGTTGTGTTTCTAGAAAATTTTCACCTTCTTCCTCTAAAATTTGTAAGCCCTCACCTGATTGGTTTATGGGTCTTTGTAAGACGTGATATGATTGGCAATTCAAGATTCAGGGTTTCCCTAGCTCTTTGTTATACAACAAATAAACAAAAAAAAACTATTATCAATTATTAACACTTATTGTAGGTTACTAAATTGTAAAGTAGGCCATAAGAATTACAATTAAATGAATCTTATTTAACAATGATGCAAAAACTGTACAAATTCCATACATTGATCTGTATGTGATCTCTATTTACTCTTGTTTCTGTGGTATTTCTAGATACCAATAAATATTCGAAGTATCACAATAATAATCGCCTTTAAATTACGTACCGTTCCCTTACATATAATACTTAATATCGGTGCATTATTTATTTATTGACTTTTGATAAACCGAACACAATAATTCTTTAAAATGATTGAGGAAGTACTAACAGGCACAGCCCAAAACTGTTTCTTTCCCGAATTTTGATATATATATATACTATAAATAGTACAGAAAGTAGGTTATGTCCCATACACTTGAATTCAGGTTCAATTTTCTGTTCAAACATTTGAAAACAAAAAATTTATAATTAAGATTATATACAAACCAAATTGGATAACAAAATAACACTCACTAATCACTCTAAATTGTCAAATATTGATCAACTTTGAAGATTATGATATACTCTAGTTTAGGAGGATCATCATGTCTCATGTCATGTCAACAAATCAGATTATGTTGATCAAATCGATTAAATCGTCTAGCTAGATAAAATTTCTCGCTGATTGATTATGATTACACAGCTGGAAATAATTCTGTCTCTCTACCACACAGGCACAAGCATCTTCTGTTATCGGGAGACGACGAAATTATCATCTGTTTTCCAAGGGCAATTTATCCTTTTAATGTTTTTAATGTCATTCAGCGAGTTTTCCAAAGAATGAGACCTAGTGTAAGCGAATCTTCATATCATAAACCTACTATGTTCTAAATTTCGTGAAAATCGTTAGAGCCGTTTTCGAGATCCGTAAAGCATAAATAACCAGATATTAAAATAGCCAGATATGAAAATAACCAGATATATAAATACAGAAATTGCTCACTTAATATTATAGGATAATTATAGTGGAATATAAAATATTTTTATGACAATAATTGGTTGGTCGGTCAGCTGATTACTCGAGCAATAAGTTGAATAATTTGCCGGCTGATCTGAGATCATGTGACCTACTAAATCATAACAAGAATTCCAACCTCATATTCGTATGTGTGCCAAGAAACAAATTAAACCATTTTTATTATTTTATTTCTGCCAAAGAATTAAGACTAGTGTATAAGAGGATCTTTTCATTGATCTCTTATCGCTTTATCGATAATAGCTGTACCTCTTATCAAAAAGAAGATTCAATTTTATAATAATTCTACTTCGTCTAGGCTGATCGTTTTTCAATTCGCTAACTCTTTCCAAGATGATTTATTTTATTTGATTATTACATTGTGGGTCACAAATGACATCACACACTTCATCTACATTCCAAAGCAGTGATTTTTGTCCAGCTTTGAATTACATGGTCAAATATCAGACATTTGAATCCAAGGTATTCAATGTAATTTTCAGAACAATGAATAGTCAAGTTTTGTAATTCAATTGAAAAAGCCGAGGGAAACTACAACACATTTGAAACAAAACTCGATGAAGTGAAACCATTTCTCCATGTTTTTCATATTCAGATTGCTCATTGTCCAAATATAAAAGGTTTTAGATTATTCTCGGGGATTCATCATTGTGTGGGAAATAAATCAATCATTATCTTAATTCAAACTATAAAAATCTATTGTTCCAAAAAGTTTAATAGTTTAAAAAAGAGGTTAATAAGTCCCTCAGTTTGAGTGAACAACCAATTGAAATTTTGGTTATTTTGCTGCGAGAACAAAAAATGTGTGGAGTATTGGAGATATTTGAGAGCTCAGCACAAATGTGATTTTCACAAAGCTACGGGATTTGTCTTCTCAAATACGTTTTATTTTTATTTTATGTGTTTGATTCAGAGGTATTACTCCAAAATTTAGAAGTTGTCAATAGGTTTTTGACACCATTAATAAAGAGACGGTTAACTAAGTACTCAATCGATCAAAAAGTAGACAGAGATTAGAATATTATCGTTCGAGTTTCAAGGCTAAAAAAGTTACTCCTCTCGATGAGTCTTTGCATATAAATCGAGGCTCACTACCCTTCAATATCATTCAATACTTTACTCCCTATGATTTTTCTTCGTGTTTTCTTAGTGAAAAACAGGATACTTCTACTCACACAAACCTTTTTTCTGTTCACTAATCCATATCCGTACTCAGTGCTTTTTAATAATTGAACTCGACACAAGTGTAATCTTCGGAAGTGTTAGATTACTATCGAAAAGATAGGACATTACCATGCTTCATATACTCAAGATTTAGATCGAGAGATGTGACACTTAAAAATGACTCAGCAGGAACGCAAGATTGTCCTGGATGTCGGAATAATTACTAGGCGGCCCTTTTATTGTTTTTAATCTCCTCTGTTTTTGCCGAGATATTATTTTGAGTATCATCAAGTTCAATTATAATTCAATTACAATTTGTTAGCATTTCCGTTGCAACATTTAGGGAGAGAAGCTTCTAAAAAACATTACCGTGAATCGGTGGTTTCACAGGATTCTTGATAAAAAAACTTTTAATCAAAAGTATGCTCCTGAATTTCCGGAACTAATTTAAGTCTAGGAGTAGGTGTGTGGAAGTGTTGTTGCTCATTGTGAGAAGCTTGAGGACAATTCCTTCACTTACTTTCTGAGACTGTAACCTACTTAGTCTGGATCTACCCCTGTTTCACATTGGCATTGACAAATAATTATATTGGCAGAGTTTATTGTTCGGGAATAATCAATCCAATTGGCTTGATCGGCATGATCGTTGTATGAGTATAGCACTCATTTTGTATCTACTCTGATAGCTCACAAACCACCAAAATACTGGATGAAACAAAAAATTATAGCTTTACTGTATAACATGTTTCGAAATATGAGAATTGAAAAGACAGATGAACTTTGAATAGTCATTACAGTAAGATATTTATCAAGGACAAGAGTATTTAATGTTTTTATAGAAATCCGGATAGAGACAGACAATCTTGGTCTGAACTTGTTCCATCCCAATCAATTCCTATTCCGATTGTATGATTTGAACTTCTATCAACAGTCCAGTCAACGAATAGTTTGGAACATAATAATTGTTGACCACGCAGCTCCTTTTAAAATAGTTGAGGGTTAGACATAATATGAAAAGTCTTCACTACTACCCCCTGTGCTGAGTGGGTGTGGATGGTTTGCACGTACCATTTTCTGGTTTTTCGCATATATTTCTAACAATATGCGTTCAGCCCAGTGGAAAATGATATTCAAATCAAGAAAATTAGACTGTTAACACATTCCTGCTGCAAAATGGACAATCTATTTGCACTTGTTTTTTCTCAGTCATGGACTCGTTCATGTATCATCTACGAAGATACCACCGGTTCCTTACAAATTAACTATGATGCCACTTACTCGAGCCTAAGATTGATCAGATTGTCACATAGAGGGTATGGTTGTCGTAGCAGGCAAGACCGTACTGATTATAGTACTGATTGAGATAAGCGCCATTCTATTGGTTCTTCCGTTTAAGAGGTGTCTGCTTGTGATCATTTTTGATAAAATAACAGGTAACTCACTTCCAGGTGGTTCGGAACTCTCATGAATCTTTAGCTTCTATCATGCCACATTATGATCCATCTCACCAAGCACGTGAAAGTCTGCTCATATGGGCATACTCCTCAACATATAATATAAATTTCGATCCATTTAATTCGATTGGTGAGTCATTATCCTTGGTATCCTCAAAAATCCTCTTACCCTCATCCTCTGCGTTCCTTGAAACAGAAAGAAGTTCCTTCAGAAAAACATGAAGAGATTTGGTTCGAGTTTAATGTTCGAGCATTTACACCTGACTCAGTTCACAAACAACTTACCGGTCAGTAACATGCTTCGTTGGATTCAATTTGCATGCTAATGTTAGTTGGAGTACAAACTCTATTCCGCCCGACAGGTTAGCACTCGAATGCTGTTGAATGCTTGCTGAGCTTGGGTGCAGAAGTGTGATTCCGGCACCCAGAGGAATCGCAGTCAAAGAAGACAGACTGATGGAGTGACTCACTGACAGATCACGTCGTAGCCGTGAGTGACGGATCCGACTTGAGACGGACGACAACCACGGACCACCCACCATTGTCTTTGGCCGCAGCTTCCTGTTGCACGTACGTGCATGAGCTTGCATTAGCCCTCACACAAGTGCACTCAATTCGCAATCATTCCACATCGCTAACTCCTTTCTTACCCAAATTGATTGGACCTACTTTCAAGTGCATTGCATTATCTAACATTCAGTCACCTAAGAAGCGCATGTTTTTTTTGCATTTCGAATACAAGTTTAATCTACATTTGAAACCTTAACCAGCTATCAAACGTAGATTTCCAGCATTATACGGAAATTAACACCACGGAAGCCGATCTTATGATGATGATCTAACAATACATTTAACACATCGATTATAATATTTTTAAAGCAAGTTGATCTCAATATTTCGTGTGGACTGAACAGTGTTTCTGAACCTTCTTATAGTTTTTGGTTCCTTGGTCATATTTCCATCCCATGATCTGATTCCATTTGATTTTTCCAATATCGCTCAGTTTAACTGACCACTTCTTTTTTGGGTGTCACACTTTTCTATTTTAATGAGGATTATATGAATAATTATGAAAGGGAATGGAGGAACGATAGCTTTAATATTAATACTGCAATAAATTATATTCTCCTATATGCGAATTTTTTCGCAAAAAATAATTTTATACATCCATCCAAAGCAATTCTCGATCGGGTGTTGATGAGACAGAACTATTATCAAATTCTTGCTTATTGAATAATAGTAGTACTCTGAAAATCTCACTATATATGAAAAATGAAAAACACTATGATAAGAAGGGAAAATATAATTGGGATCCACTGAGAAAAAAAATAAATAGAGATTCTTGTAGCCCACAAAACCCTTCATGAAAGAATAGCCCTATTTTGAGAGATAAACATGATTATCAGTTAAGGTATTTCAAAGGAAGCCATAATGTTGAAGATAGCAAGGGATAAGGGAAACTTTCCTAAACGTGATTTCCAGTATAGTGACATCTTTTACGATCTCCTTAATCTACATCTATAGATCTATCAATTTCTACTAATTATTATGGATAGGTCTATCAATTACTACTAATTATTATGGACTATGGAAAAGGTTGTCTTTTATTGTGAAACGCATTTCCAATCTGGAAACAAAACATGAATCAATTAGGGAACTATAGACAAGACGAAATAAAAAACCCAAAACACATTTTGTGGGTTGGGTTGGGATCTGTTTTCACTAACTTTATCAGCAGGCACCCAAATTAGAAAGATAAATGATACGTTGCAAACCATGAGAAATTTATAGAGCGTTATTAATCAGTCAAGCACAAATTAATTGCGTATGTTCATCAATAAGAAATTTCAAATGTATGGCGACATTAATACTGTTATAATCAAACTGTGACTATTCAACTATTACTGTGACCACAATTCAACGATTTTAGGAGTATGAGAGAACATATTCAACAGATAATTGATATTAACTTCAATGAATCATGACAAATCACTTGAATCTAGGCGTGAAATAGTATTGAGACGCGAATGCTGAAAATGTTGATATGATTCATAGCTCGTCACATTCGCTCTAGCCTCCAAGGTTGGTCATAACAAACCATAGCCTATCCCATGAGGAGAGAGGAGGACTAAATTCATTAATATATAACTCAGAGTTAGCATGGGCTATAGATAATCAGATATCAAGAAGGCTTGCGAAGGATAAGTCACAAAATCCATTTTTTGGAGGAATCTAATCTCCTCCTCGAATTGACAGTGCCAGAAACGCTATGAAAATTCTAATATTTCGCGAAAGGATTGAAAGAAAGAAATGCTTTTTATGGGAAACATTGAAAAAAATGGAAGTGGTTTTTAATGATATTCATTTTCTGTTTGTGACTTTCTCACACATGATTCTCTTAGTAGGATTAAAGTTTTAGGCTAGCATAGGATAAGGAGTTTCAGAGTGGTAATCATATCGATGAACCTTCGTAAAACTATATAAACACTAGAGGAATCAACGAAATTTCGAAAGTGAGATTTTGTTAGTAACCTTGTATGTTTCGTAACCTCTATTCATGAAAATCCCTGAGGAATGGATAATGGATTGGGAATTACTTCCAGTTTTCAATTCATGATGTTGATACAAGTAAACATAATGTTGAGCCACAAAGCAACTGATAATCTGTTGAACGAGCAGTTGTGGATCAAACACTGTTGAGGTATAAACACAAAAATAATGAAGACACAATAGGAGATAACTAGTATAGTGCCTAGACCCGCCCCAGCTTTCACCAGCACACTGTGTTGCTTTATTCTGTGGGCTGAGCCCCATCCAGATTGTGTGATCCATCGACCCTTTATTGCCTTGATTTATTGACAATGTCGATGCCCAGAAAATGGGAAACCAATTGAACCATTCACGCAATCATGTTATTCCCTATCTGAATCAGCAATTGCACACTGGTCTACCAGTATTGAACAGCTACTAATGAATGAATGGCTTTATCACTTTAGCCTGGTAATGCAAGGGAGAGAGACAACTATAGTTCGCTATTGCTAAACTCAAGCTGTAAATTTGAGGTAGATTAACGACACGACGACTCTTGTAGTTAGTGTGGGTATTTTATGATTTCTAATAACAAGAGACTTTTAGAAAAAAATTAGAGAATTTTTTCTACAAATTATCAGTTGTGAATGAATTCAACAAGAGTAGTGTAGTGCATGCACACAGCTCCTCTAATAGTGTAGCCTATAAAAAGTCTATGGAAATTGATTCATGATCCAATCATGAATATATTAGGATATTTTCCAATGATACTTACAATGATAAGTGCATATAATTTTTCCAATGATGCAAAATAATGAGCCCACTTTTGCACGATTATGTTAGCATCAGTTCATATGGGTTAATCAATCGTTTGGTATTCAGTTTGTTGGCTTTCCAGTGAAGTTATAAATGGAGGAGAAGTACAAGTTTGTGGCTATTCAACATTGTCTCAGAATAAGATCGTAACTGTTTGTTGTCACAACATTAAAACGAGAATTAACGTTTCAATTTAAAATTTTAATCATCCAGTCTAATTGAAACGAGTTTATTCGTCTTCAAGGCTCCAGCTGTCTGAGCTTTTGCAGGCTTGTAGATGAGTTAAGACTCGTCAATCCTGGATGAGGGGACTGGGGTCTTCATTGTTAATGAAGAAATTAGCAATTATTTATTCATAAAGCAAGCATTAGTCGGCTATTTGCTCAGGGAAGTGAAGAAGAGGATGGAGTCGGCAACTTGTGAGTGCAGGTGCTTTCATCAAACCTGCCTCTCAAAAGCTGTCCCCTTGATAAAATCGTCATGCCGTTCAGTGGACAGCAGCTGTTCTGTCAAGAAAAAAGACAAAAGAAGAGAAGCAGTGTGTGAGAAAGAGATAACAGGAGCTAAGTTAACGTTTTCAATTAGAGACCTATCTTAAATCATCGCCCAACGCTCACACCAGACACGAGCTGAATTTCGTACCGTTTAATTCGTCATTTTACGCATCGACTCACCTTTTTTTCTTTTTATTCTAACGAACGTACTCGAAATTCAATGACAGCTCAAAAAAGCATAAAACGTTTCTTTTATTTCCTCTTCTCTTTCCTCGATGCGATTAAATGGTTACGCGTCATGCAATCGGCCCATGCCAATGCCCATGCTCAAGCATTCCTCCTGTCTCGGGTACATCTTTCACATTCAGTCATTCATCATATTTCTGTGATGGTAAAAATAAGCCACTTTGACCCAATTTCAGTTTGAGTGAATCAATTACATTCTCACATTTTCAATACACTTACTTTTACACTCTTCAATTACACTCTTACTTTACACTTTGCACTCTCACATTCAATTTTCTCAGCTTGAAGGTAATGTGCTGTTTTGAAAACAAGTCCGGTACAAATTGTGCTTATTACTACAAAAATTATAAACCGAAATATGATTGTTCTTGTTTGCTGCTCATTCTCATTCATGTGATGGTCTAATCGAAAATCAATGCAGAGTCAAGTTTTGGAGATCCAGCTCACGTGAGAAGCATGTATTTCAAATTTTAATAGACTGAAGACTAATTAATGTCTTCTGTTGATAACTATTGACAGTCAGTAGGATGGATCATTAGAATCTCGTACAATAAAACGCATGACTGCATGACTCTTCATTGAATAATAAATTACAAATTCGAGGAATCGTGCATTTTTATTGATAACAGATGGAATGCAATTTGAAAATTGAATGATGAATCAAATTCCACAAGCTACTTTGAGCAATTATTATGCTGAATTACATTTCTAGGGGGAGGACTTTCTAGCATTAATAATTTCTCTGATTGCCGATGAATTGCAACCAGAGGAGTTTATTGACAAAACATATACAGAATTATAATAATATACATTAAAATGTTGCTAATAATAAACTTAGTCCCAATTAAGATACCCACTTTAATAATATGTGTCGGGGTGATCATAATACTCTTTAGAGTTGAAGAATAATATTCATTATCTCGTCAACAAAACTAGAGAAATTATTCAAGCTCTCCAATCACTATTCTGTGTCAACCTTGGATCGCTCATGCTGAACAAGGAAAACTTCGAGATAGAACAGTTACTTTTGAATTAGCTCTAGAAGTATAGAACAAAAGTCTCCGCTGCTGCTTTCATTTTTAGATGAGTGCTAACGTTTATCAGCCATGAAAATAAGGCTATTAGTGTAATTAACGAGTTTAATGTAACGTGTAGTTAATCTCACAGTGTACAGAAGAAACCTGAGATAGGAATTTTAATTACTTCAAAACAGCTGCCTCTTTGTTCAAAAAGTTTAATGTCCATCACTTAGCGTATCTCTTCAATAAGTGTATCAAATCGTTTTTACAACCTTGACTTTCTTTCAAGCTGTGATATTGCTCGAATGCTCATACGAAAGTCACTGACTATTTAAAACTCACAATTATCTGGCAGGTCATATTATGCAGCTATGGTGTTATGGCCTGTCAGAATAAAGCCGAGCTCGTACACTTATAGTGCATTCATAATGTAGCTCTTGTCTGCATGATTGTATCCAGTCAAAAGTTTGATATTTCAAGATTGGCTAGAAAGGAAGTTTAGAAAGCTTAATCGTCTTATACAAGTTATATAAAATTATGCTACCGAATGCGAATACAATGTCTAATCATTTTAAGCGAACTTACAGTCTTCTTGAAATTGTCATTCGATTCTCAATAATTATAGGCGTTCTTCAGTAGATCCTCGGCCTCTTTAAAAGTTAATGCTGGAATGATGGATATTTGTAAAAGTTAATTTGATATTTTAAAAATATCTATAGCCCGAAATAACTCAAACTAGCCCCATTCAATCCAAGTCCAAATTGAAAACTTTTATGTCGACATGATTTATGATCAACTGAGAATTGACAAAAATAGTTTCAAACTCCAAATATTTTTTTAGTTTGTTTTCATATAAAAAAAGATTACATGTTTATCACATCAGATTTATTCGCAAGCTTGTTAGTAAATGAAATACACCAAATTAACAAGTAAGTGCTGGTGCAATCGATTATCAGGAAAGAGTTGGCTATCGGCCTCTTTCACACGGCAGAATCCTGGCTCCTGAAGATCATATTACGGAAGATCATATTTTATATCACGCAGCTCTCCTGTGCTTTCACATGGGGATCTTACAAATAAGCCGACGGATCTAACAATTAGGCTACTTTCACACGATAGGAGACGTGCAACTTGAACACTGAACAGTGTTCACGTTTTTTTGTCGAAGTACATTGAGTCAAATCGTGCCTTTCACATGGTGACTCCTATCCAGGAACCTCGTTTTGTCACGTCTTTTCCCCTCGAGGCAAGCAGAGGCAAGATCTAACAACTACGCCGCCGTTTGCTCAAAGTATGACTCATCACTTTTTTCTCAAAGTCTAACTTCTTTAAAAATATAGATAGAAGATTTCTGATTTCGGATTTGGATTCAGCGACCCCAAATTCTTTGAAGCGTAAGTCCCGTTTTCGAAAATATCCGAAAACAAGGAAGTTATGGCTGTTTTTAATAAAGCTTTCTATTATCATATAATTTACGGTAAAAACGAACAGGTACTGTACTATACAGTACGTAAGTACTGTAGCTATTATAATACAACTTACACTGTATTCGTGTAGGAAATTTGGTAGGTTATTTATCTTGATTTCTGAAAATACCCCAAAATAAGGGAGTAAGATAACTTTGAAAAACCAGAGTTCTCCTGCCGATTGAAGAAACATTAAAAATTAGTTCAAGACATATTATGTCTTAGAATAAAAACGTGTAACAAATATCAGATCACTATTCAAGTTATCAAGCTTTTCATAAATTTATTTGTCTCCTCATGGCAGAAGGTTTGCGCCCAACGTTTTCACTCAAACATTTCTATTATTAAATTGTGATAGAGAACATTATCGTATTGATCTTCTAAATCCAGTTACATGTACATCGATTTTCGTAAAATTGATTTTTTTACCGTTCCTATGAATTCTAAGAATTCTATGAATTGTTTATACAGGTTCATCACACACACACTCACACACTCACACACATACAGACCAATACCCAAAAACCACTTTTTCAGACTCAGGGGACCTTGAAACGTATAGAAATTTAGAAATTGGGGTACCTTAATTTTTTTCGGAGAGCAATACTTTCCTTACCTATGGTAATAGGGCAAGGAAAGTAAAAAATGTCATTCCATTCCAATGAAACTGATGTCTGTGTTTGTATTAGAACTGCAGAGTGGATAAATGCATACTGAGAAAGTCATGAATAGTCCAGACCAGCCTGGCGACTTTGATGCTTTTGACACCGGAATCTCGTTTTATTTTTATTAAAGAATGAAAACCATGTATCATAGTGGAAAGCAGTTCTATGCTTTGTATTATTATAGGAGTATTGATTAACATAATCATGGCTTGTCGATTTTAGTCGCTGAGCTGAATCCTCAGTCGTAGAACTATGGACCAAGCGCGAGCTTTTGCTTTCTATGTCGTATACCGTCGTCACAAACTTCGGCTTTTTTGTTGTTCGATTTTTTGCCGTTCTTATGAATTCTGTTGAATCAAACATAATGATATACAAGTTGCGCTGAACCTGGTAGAATTCATAGGAACGGTAAAAATCAATTTTACGGGAATCGATGTGCATGCAACTGGATTTAGAAGATCAATACGATAATGTGTTCTATCATAATTTAATAATTATCACAGAAATGTTCAAGTGAAAACGTTGGGCGCAAACCTACTGCCATGGGGAGACAAATAAATTTATTAAAAGCTTGATCGCTTGAATAGTGATCTGATATTTGTTACACGTTTTAGTCTAAGACATATTATGTCTTAGAATAAAAACGTGTAACAAATATCAGATCACTATTCAAGTTATCAAGCTTTTCATAAATTTATTTGTCTCCTCATGGCAGAAGGTTTGCGCCCAACGTTTTCACTCAAACATTTCTATTATTAAATTGTGATAGAGAACATTATCGTATTGATCTTCTAAATCCAGTTACATGTACATCGATTTTCGTAAAATTGATTTTTTTACCGTTCCTATGAATTCTAAGAATTCTATGAATTGTTTATACAGGTTCATCACACACACACTCACACACTCACACACATACAGACCAATACCCAAAAACCACTTTTTCAGACTCAGGGGACCTTGAAACGTATAGAAATTTAGAAATTGGGGTACCTTAATTTTTTTCGGAGAGCAATACTTTCCTTACCTATGGTAATAGGGCAAGGAAAGTAAAAAATGTCATTCCATTCCAATGAAACTGATGTCTGTGTTTGTATTAGAACTGCAGAGTGGATAAATGCATACTGAGAAAGTCATGAATAGTCCAGACCAGCCTGGCGACTTTGATGCTTTTGACACCGGAATCTCGTTTTATTTTTATTAAAGAATGAAAACCATGTATCATAGTGGAAAGCAGTTCTATGCTTTGTATTATTATAGGAGTATTGATTAACATAATCATGGCTTGTCGATTTTAGTCGCTGAGCTGAATCCTCAGTCGTAGAACTATGGACCAAGCGCGAGCTTTTGCTTTCTATGTCGTATACCGTCGTCACAAACTTCGGCTTTTTTGTTGTTCGATTTTTTGCCGTTCTTATGAATTCTGTTGAATCAAACATAATGATATACAAGTTGCGCTGAACCTGGTAGAATTCATAGGAACGGTAAAAATCAATTTTACGGGAATCGATGTGCATGCAACTGGATTTAGAAGATCAATACGATAATGTGTTCTATCATAATTTAATAATTATCACAGAAATGTTCAAGTGAAAACGTTGGGCGCAAACCTACTGCCATGGGGAGACAAATAAATTTATTAAAAGCTTGATCGCTTGAATAGTGATCTGATATTTGTTACACGTTTTAGTCTAAGACATATTATGTCTTAGATTAGACTAATCTTTTTTAGATTAGACTAAAATAAGATTAATTAGAAAAATTAGATTGGACTAATTTTTTTATATGTTTCTTCAATCGGCAGGGAAACTTTGGTTTTTCAAAGTTATCTTACTCCCTTATTTTGGGGTATTTTTAGAAATCAAGATAAATATCCTACCAAATTTCCTAGTCGAATACAGTGTAAGTTGTATTATAATAGCTACAGTACATACGTACTGTTTAGTACAGTACGTGTTCGTTTTTACCGTAATTACTATAATAGAAAGCTTTATTAAAAACAGCCACAACTTCCTTGTTTTCGGATATTTTCGAAAACGGGACTTACGCTTATAAGAATTTGGGGTCGCTGAATTCAAATCCGAAATCAGAATCTTTCTATCTTCATTTTCAAGAAAAATAGTTTTTGAGAAAAAGTAGTGACCGGAGAGACGTAGAATCACCATGTGAAAGCGGCGATTTGTCCGCTAGTATCTCGATCCAAGCCGGTTTCTGCTTGCCTCGAGGGGAAAAGAAATGACAAAAGGAGGTCCCTGGCTCGGGGTCACCATGTGAAAGACACAATTTGACTCAATGTACTTCGACAAAAAAACGTGAACACTGTTCAGTGTTCAAGTTGCACGTCTCTTATCGTGTGAAAGTGGCCTAATAGATTTTTGTAAGACGAGGAAAATTAACTACTTGACTTTCTAGTTTCATCTTGAATAAATCATAGAAAATTTGACGACTGGCTCGTCAGCATTGTGTTGACACGTGAGGACTTCCCGCGAATCCATTTAGAGACGGGACAACTGTTTTTGAGGCAGCGGTTAGGTGTAATGTAATATGTATTTACAGCGCGAAAATCCGTCTGGCTGTCATAAATCATGCGAGCCTGTTCTCGGAAGTGCCACCATTGTTGGCTCAACCATAAGCCATTAAAGCATTGAGCCATTGGTAGCCATTGTTGGCGTGACAAATGCACAGCAATACAGGGGCGGTCTGCATGCTGCATGCTGCTGCTGGTCACATGTTATTATTGTTCCAAAAGGAGCCGATTCTCTGCTTCCTCATACACTCACTACTCACTACTCAAAATAGCCAGCCACTTCCGCAGATTGCGGCTAATGAGAGCACTTTCAAACAGCCTAGACCAGCGATAGTGGACCTATATCTTGAGTTTACACTTACAAATCTATCGCATGACTTATGGAAGTTCACAGCTCTATAATTTTTAAAAGGATTCAAATGAAAAGAATTAATTCATAAAGAGAATAGAATATATTGTTATTACTGAACAAATTTATATTTAATTTCAGGAATTGAAAATACATTTAGAATACCCCAAGTCCTCATGGACTTATCCATGTTTCATATTGAGGCTTTTGGATATCGCGATTTCCAATATTATATACAAACTATCACTTTTGATTACATTAGTTATACCTTCCACTGGCTCTTAATGTAGGTAAAGTTCTTGTTTCAAATTTTTAATAAGAGTTAAATTTTGTGAGAGTTGATATATCAATGATGAATGAGCTCATATATAAGTATTGGTTCAACTTTACATGTTCATCATCTAAGCAAGCATATCTTGCCATCCTCTTTCAGGTGCTCAGGAATATGATTCAACAAAGATGATACTCATCAATTTTGTCATATAATACTTTTAGGGTGTCAACTTCCATCCCATAGAATATAGCACTACCAATCCAGCCAAGCAATAGTTCGACTACAGACACTGTCCATTCTCTGTAGGTTCACCAGGATAAGACTGAATTTATAACCTATCTAAAAATAAAATAAAAGAGGCTACTATATACTGTGAAGATATTCCAAGATTATTGGGACTGTGATAGTCCTCTTGCTTTCATTGGATAAGGTTCGTTCTTCAAATGTATTATTAGGTCTATATTACTTTTCATGAGTTCTTTTTCATGATAGGAATGTATGATCTATTTCACATTTCAGGTAATTTATTTTTTGATACAATTACAAATCATATGAATATGATCGGGATAGAACAACAGGCATAGCCCAAAACTATTCTGTTCCCAAATTTTGATAAATAATAGAATGTCTGGAAAAATAGGTTATGTTCTTACTATAATTATGTAATCATTGACTTGATATCTCTGACTTTAAGTTTATATTTGGATGATTTGAAGAGCTGGCCAAGGTGATTATCCAAGTTGCTCAAAGAGGTTGAGTAATTATTGCTTCCTGCAGCCTGCAGTAAAAGCAATGAATGCAGTACAGATCAAAGCCAGCTGAAGAAAGAAAATTTCATGCTTGAGTTTTGAACCGAGCACTGCACAGAAGGTCCACAAGAAATTCGCTCGCACGCCTTTTCGTTTAGAGACGCAAGGCGAAGCAAAGCAGTCTGTGTGTGTGTTGTGTGTGTGTGTGTGTGTGTGTGTGTGTGTGTGTGTGTGTGTGTGTGTGTGTGTGTGTGTGTGTGTGTGTGTGCGCGCGCAAGACCCAAGTAACGCAGTCGCAAGCGACAAGAAGCAAGCAGAAGTGTCCATGAACGCCCAGCTCGTAGAACGGATGATGATGATTCACGGTCTGAGTGCGTAAAGCTTATGCCGCTCACCTAATCCACGCCTTTCGCTTCGGCAAAGAGCCCTGTTGCAGGAAAAGGGAGAAGAAAGGAAAGTGAAATGCTGAGGGAAGGTGAAAACAGAAAATAAAAAGACAGGAAAGAGGAGAAAGAAGTAAATATATATAAGAGAGGAAGGACATATGGGAAAGAGAGGAGAAAAACGAAAGAGAGGAAAAAGAGGAAAGAGATGAAAGGGGGGAAGAGATTAAAAAGAGGAAAGAGAGGAGGGAGAGGGAAGAGAGGTAAGAAAGGAAAGAGAGCAAAGATAGGAAACAGATAAGAGAGAGGAAAGATGAGAAATTGAGGGAACAGAGGAATCTGAGGAAAGAGAGGGAAGCAAAGATAGAGATGAGAATGGAGAAAGAGAAGAGAGAGTAGTGAGAGAGGGGAGACAGAGAAAAGAGAGAAGAGTGTGAATAGAGAGAAGATTGATTGATTGAGTACTCTATTTATGTAGATTACAATATATACTGGCTTATACACTTATATACAATAGCTTACAATACAGCAAAATTATAGATGAATTTACATAATATGGATTAAGAAAATAATTATTGAACTTTATATATGAAAAAGCAATTATTTGTAATAGATAATTATATTGTTATGCATCTACATAAATTGGCGGAGCTTTGGACACATCAATGTCCATTCTTCGGAAAGGATATTAAAAATATCCTTTCCACTAACTCTCTACCTAGTCCAGTCAATATAGACATAAAAAAGGGGGTGTGCTTGCAATTAATATTGTAGTTCTGATTTTTCAATATATTATTTGGGTACATGAGAGAAGTCCAGAACCAAATTCTTCATGCAAAATTTCCTTTTGCCATATACAGAGTGGCCCAAAAACCTCATATTTTCCGGTCATTTTCCAGTTTTCAGCTATTTCCACTAAATCCAGTGAAATTCAAAATCCAAAAATGAGTGAAATTTCAAGAAAAAACTAAATTTTGATGATATTTATGACATGTCTATGTCATTTAGTATGTGATCAACAATATAGTACAGTATAGATCGAACAAGAGATGTTTCTGGAAACCTATTTTAAAGGTAGAAGTGTAGAGTAACCATTAGTTGATCAGATGAGGGAAAAGAGAATATCTTTCTTTGGAGAATATCTCTTGAGAACTGATTCTTCCAGGATTTCCAAACAAATAGTAAATTTCTTTATAAACCGGAAGCCTCAGCGCCGCTGAATTAAAAAGATTGAGGAAGATATGAATGAGCTCCAAATTCCAATAAAAGGAAAGAGATGAAAGGGGGGAAGAGATTAAAAAGAGGAAAGAGATGAAAGGGGGGAAGAGATTAAAAAGAGGAAAGAGATGAAAGGGGGGAAGAGATTAAAAAGAGGAAAGAGATGAAAGGGGGGAAGAGATTAAAAAGAGGAAAGAGATGAAAGGGGGGAAGAGATTAAAAAGAGGAAAGAGATGAAAGGGGGGAAGAGATTAAAAAGAGGAAAGAGATGAAAGGGGGGAAGAGATTAAAAAGAGGAAAGAGATGAAAGGGGGGAAGAGATTAAAAAGAGGAAAGAGATGAAAGGGGGGAAGAGATTAAAAAGAGGAAAGAGATGAAAGGGGGGAAGAGATTAAAAAGAGGAAAGAGATGAAAGGGGGGAAGAGATTAAAAAGAGGAAAGAGATGAAAGGGGGGAAGAGATTAAAAAGAGGAAAGAGATGAAAGGGGGGAAGAGATTAAAAAGAGGAAAGAGATGAAAGGGGGGAAGAGATTAAAAAGAGGAAAGAGATGAAAGGGGGGAAGAGATTAAAAAGAGGAAAGAGATGAAAGGGGGGAAGAGATTAAAAAGAGGAAAGAGATGAAAGGGGGGAAGAGATTAAAAAGAGGAAAGAGATGAAAGGGGGGAAGAGATTAAAAAGAGGAAAGAGATGAAAGGGGGGAAGAGATTAAAAAGAGGAAAGAGATGAAAGGGGGGAAGAGATTAAAAAGAGGAAAGAGATGAAAGGGGGGAAGAGATTAAAAAGAGGAAAGAGAGGAGGGAGAGGGAAGAGAGGTAAGAAAGGAAAGAGAGCAAAGATAGGAAACAGATAAGAGAGAGGAAAGATGAGAAATTGAGGGAACAGAGGAAACTGAGGAAAGAGAGGGAAGGAAAGATAGAGATGAGAATGGAGAAAGAGAAGAGAGAGTAGTGAGAGAGGGGAGACAGAGAAAAGAGAGAAGAGAGTGAATAGAGAGAAGATTGATTGATTGAGTACTTTATTTATGTAGATTACAATATATACTGGCTTATACACTTAAATACAATAGCTTACAATACAGCAAAATTATAGATGAATTTACATAATATGGATTAAGAAAATAATTATTGAACTTTATATATGAAAAAGCAATTATTTGTAATAGATAATTATATTGTTATGCATCTACATAAATTGGCGGAGCTTTGGACATATCAATGTCCATTCTTCGGAAAGGATATTAAAAATATCCTTTCCACTAACTCTCTACCTAGTCCAGTCAATATAGACATAAAAAAGGGGGTGTGCTTGCAATTAATATTGTAGTTCTGATTTTTCAATATATTATTTGGGTACATGAGAGAAGTCCAGAACCAAATTCTTCATGCAAAATTTCCTTTTGCCATATACAGAGTGGCCCAAAAACCTCATATTTTCCGGTCATTTTCCAGTTTTCAGCTATATCGACTGCTGAAATACACAGTGGTTGAATCAATGAATAATTCAATGATGTAATTGGAGATTAGTTTTTGCAACAATATATAGGATAGCTCCCGCGGATTTCTTCAAAAGTACCAGATTGTTCACTAATATCAATGAAATGTTCAAACTTACATTAATTTGTTTTGTTGAAAACTATTTTGTATTGTTATCTTGGTTTAACGAATGCAGAATAACGTTGAAAATTATTTTTTGAGAAATAAATTACAATAATGTTATTTCGGATTACCTCCACAGTAGAAGAGCTGGAAAAAACTATGTTTCCAAATGAACAAATTGTGTGATATTATCAACTGTATTAATTTATTATGTGGGTAATGCAAAAGAAGCTTTGCTTGTTCATCTGTATCTATTGGTGGAGTGGAAATATAAGTATACATAACACGAATCTAGATTCTAGAATTCAGAATGTACACTCATAAATCTTAGCTAGCTTCATTTTGGATATTCTGTATCATTTTCTTCTTAAATTCTTGGAAATAACTGGAGGGAAAGAGACTCATCCTCATCCACTACTATATTACAGTACGATATTATCATTATTAAGTCACACGTCTCGTATCTGTACTGATGCAGTGCACCATATGCACACGCTACCGACGCTACACGATTGTATTGTACTACTGTACTATGGAACTGGCTACATACGCTATGAAGGGATGTGGACAAGCATTATCCAGCAATATGTGCAGAGAATGCTGAATACCCACACCACCATTAATATCACTCTGAAACTATTTGAACAACACTTTTCAAGCTGTGGAAACGAGGAACTTATGTTGGAAGAACAATGAACAATTAGAAGCAGTTGAGCATGTAATGAGAAACCTTCCACAGTAAACAAAACTAGTATGAATCACCATTAAATCATAAGTAGCTATCTAGTATGTATTGTTATCGGTGGACAATTCCTACGGGTAATTACAGCACATGTTTTATTTGTTAACTAAGACTTAGCCTGGTCTAAAAAACTACGGGTAATCACATGAGTTTCATGTCAAATAAGCGGCAGCATTGAATTTAAAGTATCTAAAGAAGCTTGAAGAATAATAATCAACTCCGTTGAGAAATAGTTGAAGTATCCTAGAAAAAATATGAAAATATCCCTCAAATTATAATTGGATTCAGTCATGTTTTCATAAGCATACTGAATTGGTTTTAATTTTTCAAATATATGTGCCGGTTCTTCTTTTTCTTCTTCCTAGGGTGCCTGTCCGTTTCGAACGTTGGCGATCATATGACTTATTATGATGACTTTTTTTGTTTCGCTCCGGAACAATTGAATGGAGGTTTTTCCAAACCAGGCTCTCAGGTTGGCCAGCCAGGATATTCTTCTTCGACCAGGGGCTCTCCTGCCTTCTATTTTGCCCTGCAGTATGCTTTGCAATAGATCATAAACTCTGCCCTTATTGCGAATTATGTGGCTCAAGTATTGCAACTTCCTGAATTTTTATGTTAACCAGTTCTGTGGCCATATTCATCCTCCTCAACACCTCCTGATTACTAACCCTGTCAGTCCATGGTATCCTCAGGATTCTCCTATACCAATGGTCGCCAAACTTATGAGCCTGTGAGCTAGAATAGTATTTATGAATCTTCTAGTGAGCTACCAAGAAATATTAGACTGAAGAAAGTACGGTAAGCAAAATGAAAGTTTTCAAACTTTTATTGCCTATAGAGATACATTTCTAGTGTTGAAATCTACTCATCTCATAGCAAAAAGTATAACAAAAGTTGAAGTGTACATTTTAGTGAGAGCAGTGGAACTCTTTTTAGTTATCAAGTATTTTCTTGATGTTTGGAGTGTAGGTTGTAGCGGCCATTCTGATGCAGTTGTACAATATTGTTCATTAGACAGTCTGTTCCTATATCGATTTTCTATGAATTTCTTACTTGAGAAAGATGCTTCACACAAGTAGGTAGAGCTGAACATAGCTTTCAACCACAATGCAACTTGAATGATATTTGGATATTTTTCTTTGGGGACTTGAGGCCAAATATTTCCAGTTGTAGAAAGTGATCTGAGAAACAGATCATTTTGAAAATCCACAAATTCCATTTTAACGGGAACCTGATCTCCACCAAAATGTTTTAAAACACAAGCTGCAAAATCTTCTGCATAGATTTCTACAAAAGAGAGTTGATTAATTGTAGGTACCATATTTGAAATGCATTTAAAATTTTGAAACCGTTGATCAAACTGTTGTCTCAAGTCTGAAAGAATTGTGACATATTATTGGTTATTGCTGTGCTGCTGTTGAGGATTTTTCTCGTCATTGATTTTCTTCAGACTGGGAAAGTGTATATATTTAACTAGACGATATTCTCTAGCACGAGCATTTCTGTGAGCTACCAAAAACTGTCCCACGAGCTACCAGTAGCTCGCGATCGACTGTTTGGCGACCACTGTCCTATACAGTCATAACTTGGAGCTTTGCTACTGCAGTACCGGTACTCAAGTGAAGAATGCAATTCATCACGGGTCGCGCGAACGTGCGACTTTATTAAGCTATTTTTTCCTTCTTCTTCTTCATGTTCTTCATCTTCTTCCTCTTCATCATCTTCATCATCTTCATCCTCTTATTCTTTTTTCTCTCTTCTTTTTTTTCTTCCACTTCTCCGACTTCTCCTTTTTTCCCTTTTTCATCTCCTCTTTCTCCTTCTCCTTCGTCTCCATGTCCTCTTCTACTTCTTCTTCTTCTTTTCCTCTCTTTCCTTTCTCTCTTTATCCCACGCTCTCATCCCTCTCTCTGAATAAACAATGAAAATAGTTATTTTTGTCATAGTCATTCAACTTCAGCGGTTTCACATTCATGAAATCAAGCTGGTAAACAGCTGATTGTAGAACAAATAAACAAATGATTCTCATTACATTATAAAATCATATGTTTTCTTCACAGTCGAGTATGTTTCCTAGTTCTGAGTTAGAAACTGGTACAAAAACCGCCTTTTAGCACTCCAGGCGGAAGTTTTGTCAACTACAATCAAGATATTCCTGATTCGAAACTTGTAAACTAGGTTATGTTTATAGAATGCATGTAGTAATGTCAGCAAAAGCAGGTAATGTTTTCTGTTTCTCAATTATTCTTTTATAGATTATTATGACAAAAAATAGTGTAAGTTACTTGGACGTGAATGTCTTTTGCAGTGCTCAAATGAAATTTTTATAGTGCATGCATAATGAATAGTCACCGCTCCAATAACATAATCTCACTTTTGTGTCATTTGTTCAGAACTTGCACCAGTTATAGAATAATAATATAAAATTTAGAATAAGTTATAGAAAAATAATATAAAATATAGAATAATAGTTCTATAACTGGTCTGAGGTTCAGAATAATAACATCTGTCGGTTAAACTACAGAGTTGCCGGATTGTGAAACCGTTAAAATATTGGTTAGTTAACCGGAAAACTTAATCGGGATTAAAAACTAACCGATCTTTGTGGAACAGAAATGAATCCGTAAAACTAACGCTGACTTGTTAATCGGCGTTAATGTCCATAGTTAACAGACCTACGTGCAACTGGCCTATGTTTTTTCTAAACAGATGTTTTTGAGATAACTTCTTTGATGCACCTGTTTCACATTACATTCACCATATTATTAAACAGTTTGTGAAAATGGAAATATTCATTAATTATCAAAACAATACTATTATTATATTTATTATAAAAATATTATCATTATTATTAAAAAAATTTATCAATTATCAAAAAAATATTATTGAGGTTGAGTGGGATAGGAGAAGAGCAGATGGGATTTCGCCGAGGAAGTTCATGTATGGATGCTGTATTCACCTTAAAGCAGATCATTGAGAAAAATCGTGAATACAATTGTGAAACTGACATGGCGTTTATTGATTGGCAGAAAGCATTTGACAACGTTTCAAGGGCCAAATTGTGGGACCTAATGCTCGTAAAAGGATATCCCAAACATCTTGTTGCTGCTATTGCGGGTGCATACACCAATACAGATATCGTTATCACGTCCGGCAATTATAGAAAAAATCTGGTGTGGCGCACTCACACAACTTTCCTTGCCGTTATGAGAATTGATCACTTGACGATTGATCTTCCCGCACATCTCAAGTCTACTAATCAAAGATTTTAGCCAGCTGGTGACAGGGCAATAACGCTGGAGACACACGAGGTCTGCTATCTCTTCATGGTGACTCATTTAATAGAATCAACAGTTGCCAACAGTTTGCAATTGGATAATCACATTTTCTCGAATTTCGAGCTTATTTCTAATTTTAGGTGAAAATGTTACTGAACATTAATTGTAGAGATTCTCATGCTCAATGTTTTCCACTCAAAATTTTTTGTTTGAATTGTTTCTGAAGCCTGATAATTGAGAATCTAGAATCAAACTTTGCATGGATGGGGCGGAGCTCCTAAAATTTTTACAGATATGGGACTTGTGACAGTTGATAGAGACTATCGATGACTATTTCAGGTATGAATTTGATCGAAATCGTTGGAGCCGTTTTCGATAAAATAGCTATAAACCCCGTTTTTGACAACATTTTCGCCATTTTAGCCGCCATCTTGAATCGCATTCGATCGAAATTGTTCGTGTCGGATCCTTATATTGTAAGGACCTCACGTTCCAAATTTCAAGTCATTCCGTTAATTGGGAGATGAGATATCGTGTACACACACACACACACACACACCACACACACACACACACACACACCAACACACACACACACACACACACACCACACAACACACACACACACACAACCACACACACACACACACACACACACACACACACACAACACACCACACACACACACACACACACACACACACCACACACACCACACACCACACACACACACCACCACACACACACACACACACACACACACACACACACCACACACACACACACAACACACACACACACACACACACCACACACACACACACACACACACACACACACACACACAACACACACACCACACACACACCACACACACACACACACACATATAGACCATTACCCAAAAACCACTTTTTTGGACTTAGGGGACCTTGAAACGTATAGAAATTTAGAAATTGGGGTACCTTAATTTTTTTCGGAAAGCAATACTTTCCTTACCTTACCTAGGAAAGTAAAACGAGAAAAATCAAAATAAATAAAGGTGTAGGACAAGGGTGCCCAATGTCGCCTACTCTCTTCAATATATACACTGACGAGATTCTGGAAATTTGGAATCGATATGTTGACGCAGGGATAGAGCTCTGCAATAATGTTTTTATGAATTCTTTACTATATGCTGACGACACTGTGATCATTTACAACACTGAAGATAAACTACAATATGCTCTTTTCAAGTGAAACGAAATTGGATTGGACTTTGGCATGAAAATCTCACCTCAAAAATCCAAGATAATGGCATTCAGGGGAAAGTGGCCAGTCAGATTAAAAATCATGATAGACAATCAAGCATTAGATCAAGTGAGAGACTTCAGCTTCTTGGGGTGCCGCATTTCATTCGATAAGGATGAAGATGTTGGTGAAAAAGTGGCGAGATTCAGTGCGGTCTGTGGCACTACAAGACGAGCTATAGGAAGGCGAACGAGACAAGATACACAGCTGAAGTTTTACAAAACAATGGCGATACTGTTAATAACATACGGTAGTGAGGCATGGGTCTTAAACAGACAAACTGAATCTCGTATACAAGCTGCTGAAATGAGATTTTTACGAGGGGTCAAAGGTTGTAGTAGACTGGATAAAATAAGGAATGACAACATAAGAGCTGAATTGAATGTAGAACCGCTATTGGACATTCTGAAGAAATATCGGCAAAATTGGCCTACTCATTCATTCAGAATGCCATCCAATAGGCTCCCAATATTAGCATGGGAGTACACACCCGAAGGAAAGCGAGGCATAGGAAGACCAAGGAAGAAACGGATGCCGGTACAGGCCAATAGAGCCTAATCCTTGTAAGAAGATGATGATGATGATGAGGTTGAGTGGTATCAGGTAGAAAGCAATAATAGAACAGATGTTCCTTTTTTAATTTCAATCATTGTCACGTGGTATTTTAGCACCACAAAATATTTTTGAAATGAACTATTGAGCTTTAATAGAATTATAAAATAGAAAGGAAAGATAGCCTAGTCAAAGTACCACTCAAGTAAAATCGGATGTTATTGGTGATAAGGAGTAATCATATTAGCGATTATAGATTATCATATTCATAATCTAAAGCGATAAGAAAATCATGCAAAATTGTAATTCAACAATAATGAGAATCCATTGGCAAAATTAAAAATTATAAAGCCGCTTATTTATTATTGTTTATCTGTGAACTCTGTGTTGTTAAAGAGTTCTTAATTGTAATCTGTTCCCATAAATATATTTATAATACTGAGAGAAATTTATAAGAAATCTGGACCACGTGCGAGCCCAGCAGAGATGACAAGGACCTGCATTAATAATGCATTAATATTGGAAATAATTAATTTACTCTACAAGACCTTCAAGAACATCTTTACTGTGAGTGTTAGTTCAAACGAGCTCAGTTTTAAAGACCTTTTAATAGTGAATTGGGGAATTGATCAAAGCGCTATATAAATTAATTCAAGTTTAAAAAATTTGCAATGTGTTGAGTGCTATCATATAGTCTATAAGAACGTTTTATGAATTTATTTGATTTATGTAGGAAGCTTACTTCCATGCATGGCACGAATTCATAAAAACCCTGAGATCATTGAATTGTTAATTATTCTTTGCTCATTGATGTCATTATGTCATGTTAAATCTATAGACCGAACAGGTTTTAAATTGTAGAATTCTGAATTGACTTGGAGTCCATGTATCAGTATTAAATACAAATTTATAATTTTTAAGTCTCACAACTGTGAATGCTATTAAGCCTTGTGATAATTATTCAAATTATAGAAAAGAATTTATTTAAAGAAAATTATAGATATAAGAATATTTTATATATATTATTTTATGGGAATATATTTCATGTTTTATGTCAGCATACAAAATCATAGAAGTTTTTATTATATCCTAATTCATCTTGTGATATACAGTTTGAGCTGTCTTGGTACCAAGAAATATTCGTCAGCAGCACATAAAATTAGTGAATCAATTAATATTGATCTTATTAAGAGCATTCATTACTTATCATCCTTTGATGATAGTCATACTAGTCCGCCAGAAAAATCATATTGATAATTATATTAATAAGGTTCCAGTTATATCATATAAGGATCCAGAGAACTTCAAGTTCTGGCGTTGGAATTTCAGAAGGATATGAATTGGTGAATACCTGTATTCATGACAAGCGTTTTAAAAATCAACTAGAAAAAACCATAGTTGGTCTTCATTATTCTCGATTGGATACATGGTTACTGGTAATCAGTCACCAACTATCTTTTTGACTTCCTTATTGGTATTCTTCAAGAACTTCACGGAAGCAGCGGTAAGAATTAATGATCACCAGTCATTGAACCCTGTGGTGATTAATCATATTTGGAAAATTCATGCATCTACCACTGAGCTAGAGCTGCGGTTTGAACCCAGCAATTTTGTGAGCCGGACGGCCTCAACTTTTTGCGAATTTATTTGCAAAATTGGGATTTTAGCAACCGCTCTTATAAATATCAAAAATACCGCATCACCTGTGAAGGATTTGCAATTTACCACTTTACATCATATGATTTGGTTATTTTTTATGGAACCGTATGTACCATTAATGATTTTTTTTTCTATTGGTCATTACTAGAGCCATCTAGCCTAAAGACTAATGAGCTAATTTTTTCTATCCTAAATTACTACTTGAAAAATTGAACAGTGAATTTCTCATTAGGAACTCTTACTGCTATTGTTTAATTAATATGTACACTTATTGACTGCACTATAGAAGCTAGATTCACTCAATCACTGCTCTGCTCTTTCCTCTACGGTTTCCTCCTTTTGAGCCTCCACACCAACCCTCCATCGTCTAGCAGCTGGATCGCCTCGACGTTGTCATGTTGGTGCAGTCGCCCCTCGTGCCTCTCCGCATGCCTCTGGATCTCGGTGGACACCAGGTCGACGTGCAGGTCTCTATGAAGATCGCTGTTCCTGACATACCAAGAAGCATCCACAATGTTCCTTAGCACTTTGTTTTGAGAACGTTGTATGACATTGATGTTGCTGTCTTTGGTACACCCCCAAAGTTGTATACCATACATCCATACTGGCTTTGATATCTGTTT
Organism: Nilaparvata lugens; assembly: GCF_014356525.2. Lineage (NCBI taxonomy): Eukaryota > Metazoa > Arthropoda > Insecta > Hemiptera > Delphacidae > Nilaparvata > Nilaparvata lugens. The sequence goes on along the minus strand of NC_052506.1, from coordinate 60,948,067 downwards.
GTACAGAAGTACTTTTGTTTCGGATTGAAAGGATGGAGTTTTTTCCGATCAGCCAATACAGCTTCTTGTATTTGATTCCAAGCTCTTCTCTCTTCTTCTTGACATGAGCCTTCCAGCAAAGCTTTGCGTCCAAGGTCATACCTAGATACTTGGCATCATTAGCATATGGTACAACTTATTGATGAGAATCGACTTTGTTTCATTCAATTTCATTCTCCACTTTCTAGTCCAATCTTGAATTTTGTTGATGGATCTCTGAAGTTTCTCTGTTGCAATATGGATATGACTGTCTACTGATATTATGGCTGTGTCGTCTTCAAATGTTGCTGTAGTATTCTCATTAAGGCTGGGAATATCGCTGGTATAGAGTAGGTAAAGAACTGGTCCCAGAACACTGTCTTGAGGAACTCCTGCTCTAATTTCCTTCAAATCAGAATATGAACTTTCATGCCTGACCCTAAAGTATCTGTCAGTCAGATAGGATTGTAATATATCTGTATATTGCTTTGGTAGCACTTTTTTGAGCTTGAAAATGAGACCTTCACGCCATACTTTATCAAAAGCTTGCCCTATATCAAGGAAAGCTGCTGAACAAACTTTTTTCTCTTCTAAGCACTTCTCTATTACATTTATAATCCGATGCACTTGATCTATTGTTGAGTGTTTCACTCTGAAGCCAAATTGGTGAATTGGAATTATCAGCTGTCTCTCAATTATTGGTTTTAGCCTACTAAGTAGAATCCTTTCAAACAACTTGGATAGGACCGGTAACAAAGATATTGGCCTATATGATGATACTTCATGTGGCTCTTTACCTGGCTTCAGTAGCATTATAACTTCTGCTTTTTTCCATATTCCTGGTACGAATTTTAGTCTGAAAGAAGCATTCAATATGATTGTTAATTTCACTATTGCTTTCCTTGGTAGGTGTTTGAGGACTGAGCCGGTTATCATGTCAAATCCAGGGGTTTTCCTCTTCACCTGAGTTGATTGGCTGGAAAACGTTTACAAGATGATCCGCAAATGTCTGTGCCTTTTCATCACTACTCCTTGCCCATTGTCTATCCTGCTTTCTGAGAGGAGGAGATTGTTGAATTGTTCGTTCTATTTTTTTAGCCGCCTTCCAGAGTGAGTAGTCCGTACTGCATTCTGCTGTCAAGTTTCTCAAGTAACTATTAATTGATTCATCCTTGATACATTGAATCTCTCTCCTTAGTTCTTGAGTTAGATTGTTCAAAAATTTTTTGTCTTGGGGTGAACGTGATTGCTGTCATCTCCTTCTAGCTCTTCGTTTTTCAACAATCAATTCTCTGATTTCCACAGGGTAATTATTTCCAGTGGTTCTTCTTCTGATTAGTGGGGTATTACACCATGCTGCCTGTTGGATATCAGTCACAAACTTCTCCAACTCCCGATCAATATGTTCTTCGTTCCTCAATTGTGAGTTCAATTCTATTTTTTCCTCCAGCATCTGGATGCTATTTTTTCGCTGGACAAGTATTTTCCTTCCATAGAATTGAATCACTCAGAGTCATAATGATGGATGAGTTGTCGGAATTAAGATCGAAACTATACTCTAAATGCAAATAATCAACTGATATATTTTTTGTCAGGAAGAAATCTATAAGATCTGGGATTTTCCTCGTATCAGTGGGCCAGTAGGTTGGTTTACCAGTTGAAAGAGCTTCGCACCTCATCTCTTGCATTGCTTCGAAGAGCTGTCTTCCCTTGTCAGTTGTTAAGCGCGATCCCCAATGCACAAGCTTTGCATTGAAATCACAACCAAGAATGAATTTGTCTCCTAACATATCAAGCAATGTGGAATACTCCTCTTTTCTGATGGAATATCTGGGAGGACAGTGAATAGCTGCAACAACGAAGTGATAATTTACTGCTTGAACTGCTACACCTATCAATTGAATTCTATCACTTTCATGTTTCACTTCTTCATGATGTTGTAGATTGTCTCTGATATGATGGCACTCCCACCCCTCGCAACATTGCTGGGATGTGAAGTATGATAGATCTTAAAGCCTTTGAATTTGATAAACGATTGATTTGTAAAGTGAGTTTCAGATATAAGACATATATCTATTTTTCCTATGTCTAGAACTGCTTCTAACTCCTGTTGCCGTTGTAACAATCCATTCGCGTTCCATTCCATTATTTTTAGTGATTGAATCATTTGAATTTCAGTAGTCTACTCTGTTCTAACTTCTGAAATTTAGATTTTAGTGAGGAGATTATTTGCTCTTGTCTATCCAGTTTTGCGAAGATTAGCTGCAAAATATTATTGGTGCCTTCTTCTACTTCACTTTTTGGCTCTTCCAATTTCGATCTATTTTCTTTTGAGACAATCTGGGCGAAAGTCAATTTCTTAACTGCACTACCATGGCTACTTTCACACGATAGGAGACGTGCAACTTGAACACTGAACAGTGTTCACGTTTTTTTTGTCGAAGTACATTGAGTCAAATCGTGTCTTTCACATGGTGACTCCTATCTAGGAACCTCGTTTTGTCACGTCTTTTCCCCTCGAGGCAAGCAGAGGCAAGATCTAACAACTACGCCGCCGTTTGCTCAAAGTATGACTCATCACTTTTTTTTCAAAGTCTAACTTCTTTAAAAATATAGATAGAAGATTTCTGATTTCGGATTTGGATTCAGCGACCCCAAATTCTTTGAAGCGTAAGTCCCATTTTCGAAAATATCCGAAAACAAGGAAGTTATGGCTGTTTTTAATAAAGCTTTCTATTATCATATAATTATACGGTAAAAACGGTACTATACTATACAGTATGTAAGTACTGTAGCTATTATAATACAACTTACACTGTATTCTTGTAGGAAATTTGGTAGGTTATTTATCTTGATTTCTGAAAATACCCCAAAATAAGGGAGTAAGATAACTTTGAAAAACCAAAGTTTCCCTGCCAATTGAAGAAACATTAAAAATTAGTCTAAGACATATTATGTCTTAGAATAAAAACGTGTAACAAATATCAGATCACTATTCAAGCTATCAAGCTTTTCATAAATTTATTTGTCTCCTCATGGCAGAAGGTTTGCACCCAACGTTTTCACTTAAACATTTCTATGATTAAATTGTGATAGAGAACATTATCGTATTGATCTTCTAAATCCAGTTACATGTACATCGATTTTCGTAAAATTGATTTTTCACCATTCCTATGAATTCTAAGAATTCTATGAATTGTTTATACAGGTTCATCACAGGCCAGGCTGGTCTGAGCTATTCATGACTTTTTTCCAGTATGCATTATCAACTCAGCAGTTCTAATACACAGACATCACTACTTGGAATGCCATGACATTTTCTATTCTTTCAATTCCTATTATTACCATAGATCGATTCAGATCAGCACAATGTTTATACTGTATGTTCATAATAGATTTTTCTGATTGTAAAAAGAAATAGTCAATAATTGCTGGGAATTTAAAGTGATATTCAACGATTTGAACCTGATAAATTGGATTGTTGAATGACAATTGAAATTCAGTGAATTTTACTGTACAACATTCCTTTTCCTCCTATTTTATTGGGTGATGAGTGGAGATGATTTATGATTTCATATTTGGATTCATCTTTTCATAGTTCAATATTTTTTTGGAAAACTAGAACTTTTAAAAATTAAAAATGTTTATGTATAAACTTCTCAGGTGTTCAAAAACTTCTTAAAACCTTTGCCTGTCCCTTTGTGAGGCAGGAGTGTTATTATCTTAGTACGTACTATATAATCATATGATAATGAAAAGCTATATTAAAAACAGCTATAACTCCCTTGTTTTCGGGTATTTTTGAAAATGGGATTCATGCTTTAAAGAATTTGGGGTCGCTGAATCCAAATCCAAAATCAGAAATCTTCTATCTATATTTTTAAGGAAGTTAGACTTTGAGAAAAAGTGATGAGTCATACTTTGAGCAAACGTCGGCGTAGTTGTTAGATCTGTCGGCTTATTCGTAAGATCCCCATGTGAAAGTACAGGAGAGCTGCAAAATATGAAATATGATCTTCCGTAATATGATATTCCAGGAGCGAGGTCTCTGCCATGTGAAACTGGCCTATCGTGTGAAAGTAGCCTTAGGGATACTTGTATATACAATAAAAATTAAATATATTATATGTATTTTAACACATCATGTTTTGAACTCTTAAGAGTCTGAATCACTTAAGAATGACAGAAGATTTCGAAACATGCTATTGTAAAATCTATATCAAAAGGGCGCTATGAATTTATATTTATATTGTAATTTAAAATTTTCAAGAAAAAATATAAATATATATATATTCACATTAATTATGTTAGATGAGGCCTGATTTATTTCGATTATTCGTTCCTTTAATGTCATGGAGATCGATACAGCCTGAAATTTTCTATGGTATGATCGTATCAGTCTGAATGGTATCTAACAATAGACAAGATAAAATCACTTATTCAACTTTATGTAATTTCCTTTGTATGAACGTTCATTAATGTATTATCAACATGTCATAACAATTCACGGAAAATATCTGTTTCATTGCTGTCTTGCAGGCTAGTCAGCAATTACTTGTTGACTGCTGCGATTATTATGAATTACTAATACCCAATTAATTCAAACAATCGAGAAACTCACTACGTAGTACTTCAAACAGTGGATTAATTAGGAAAATTTAGAGAAATATTACTCCTGAAGTATAGATCATATAACAAACGATGCAAAAAAATGTTACAATAATATATTCATTTCTAGCATATAATTAATACAATGATAAATGAACAGTAACTATCAATATACTATCATCACTATTTTGTCTGTACCTTAAGCAGACAGCTAGTCGTTCTCTGCTACTTACAGATTCTCTGTAGTTGGTATCTTCTTTTTTAATTGTATCATTAATTAAATAGTAGTCCTGTGAACAGTAGACCTCGCGCATTTATAAACCGCAGCCTCCTCTTATACTGTCCATCAGAGTGAATCCTGTCTGTATGTCGTGTCGGCGAGATATCGGTGTGAAAACGGCTAATGGCTGTTGGAGTTGGTGTATCAAAAATGCTAACATCAAAAGCTAATCTCCTTCACAGGCACGGCCCTAGGGACTTTGCCGCCCTGGGCGAGATCGGCAACTGCCGCCCCCCCGCAAGTATCCCGTCTTTAATTGTTAATCCCGGGTTCCACCCCTCCTTGAGCGATCGCCTAACGCCGGTTACACATTGGGCGGTTTCTGCCGGGGCGGTAATTTCGCCGTCGCCGCCGTTCGAGCAGTAGTCTATGAACTTGAATGGAAGCTTACACACTGGGTGGCAGAAACGCCGCGCGGCTATATTGCCGTTGGCGGCAGCTGTGCAGCCGTCCACTGCCACTGCGGCTGGCGGTGTTTTGCTGCTCTTGTCTACGCAGTGGCGTACGTGACCAAATGGGCGTTAACACATTCCCAGTTGCTCCAAGTCAGAGGTCTTTGAAAATCTGCCTTTTAATTTGTGTCTTGTTGTAAAGTTTGTAAGTTGTTTATAACATTTATTTATTGTTTTAAGTGTTTGTGGTTGACGAGTGTGAGAAAATGAGTAAGTTAATAGACAATGAGTTGTTAATATCATTTGTAGAACAGAGGCCAGTTTTGTGGGACAAAACACTCGACATATTTAAGGATCGAGATGCAACAAGGAATGCGTGGAAGGTAGTGTGTATGGAGATTAGGGGGGATTTTGAAACTCTGGATGACAAGAAAAAAACTGTAATATGTTGTATATCGCTGTCGATTTAATAAAAACGTTCATTTCAATGAATCCAAGCAAGGCGATTTCTCTGCTGTCTTCTTTTTCTTCGACGGCACAACAAACGTGGTAAAAGTTGTTGCCTTTTCATTTTAAGTTAAACACTTAATAATATATACTTTTGGAAAATGTGCAAAATACAATTAACTGAACACTCATGAAACAGTGAAGTCACAACACATTTGCGATGAAGAACTACAACAATTATTTTGGCTACTGATCATACGATCATACGATGATACTGATCATATTTTGCCGCTCGATGTTTGGCGGTATTTTTTCCACTGAATGTGTAAGCTTGACTTTTTTTCGAGGCTGCGACGGCAGTTTCGCCGCCGCGGCAGAAACCGCCCAGTCTGTAACCAGCGTTACTATTGTGTCTCCGCTGTGATGCGACACCACAGAGTCTCAGTAAACTCTAAAAAAATTATGTTTAACACTAGTTATTGACATTTAAACAAATATTTGACAATTATAAATATTGGGGAACAGTAAAGTCCAGTCAATATAGACGTAAAAATGGGGGTTTGCTTGCAATTTATACCGTGTAGTTCTGATTTTTTAATATTTTATTTGGATACATGAGAGAGGTTCAGAACCAAATTCTTCATGTAAAATTCCCTTGTGCTAATACAGAGTGGCCCAAACAGTTCGTATTTTAGGTTCATTTTCCAGTTTTCAGCTATTTCCGGCAAAATCAGTGATCGGACAGAAAAATTTGCTCTTGCCTTTTTTATTTAAGATCATAAAATTCTGAATGAAATGAGATCATTCGGAACTCTCTATCTCCAATGAGTACTGAGCTATGATTTTTCAAATATTAGTGATATTTTAAGGAAAAAAATCAATTTTGATCATATTTAGTATTTGATCAACAATATATCCCGATTACAATCTAGATGTAAAATTCAAAATCCCTCTGGGCATTTTTAGCATCAACCATCATCACCATCTATATTGTCCTCACAGTGATATTTCGCACAATGATATAAGCTCATGAGATCATGTTCTATGAGAATCAACCGTTAGTTGCACTTCATTTCAGTATTTCCTAGAGGAGAGGCGCGCGAGGACACGATCAAGGATCGCTTAAGGATCAAGCTATCAAAATGAAAAAGTTTTCTTTTTTCAATCATTACTTTCTGAGACATGAGCGCCTAAAGTTTAAAATTTTGGGACAGAACATTTCAAATTCGGTACGAGATGAATCCATAAAATTCAAAGGATAAATTCTTCATGGTATTTTTGATTTAATAAAACAAAAATTTTCTAAAAATATCAATTTTTGAGAAAGTTTTTCAATTTACTAAAAATGACCAAAAATAGTGTTGAATTTTTTTTGTAAATTGAATAACTTTTTAAAAAATTGATATTTTCAGAAAATGTTTCAAAATTTTCTTGTTTTATTCAATCAACAATACCATGAAGAATTTATCTCTTACTGAATTTGAAATGTCCTGTCCCAAAAATTTAAACTTTAGGCGTTCATATCTCAAAAAGTAATGATTGGAAGAGAATGTTTTCCTAAGAAAACTTTTTCATTTTGATATATACTGGTACAAATCGAAAAACTTTGAAAAATATCACCAGTACAAGAAAGTTTATTTTTAGCCTTTGCACAGCCTTAAGACGTACACTGCAACATAGTATTAGGCCTACTTAACTTGCTAAGTAATTAGAAGGATAAATTATAGTATTTTATACAATAAATGAATAAATAGAATAAATAAACTACAATTTCTACAAGTTTGTTTAACACACCTGTTTAATTAAGTAGAACTCGTCTGACTTCCTTCACCAATTCTTCAAGATCTGGGGACTGAATTATTTTATGTTCGCTAGACCACTCAGACGTTCCTGGGACATTGTTGATCTTAGAAAAGTCTTCATTAGCTCGAGGTTGAAAAACTTCTTATATAATTTTACCATTCACATTTGAAATTATGAATTTATTATTTATTTGTATTTTAAAATTTTCCGTTCCTTTAAATTTGCCGCCCCCAAAACCTGCCGCCCTGTGCGGCCGCCCGGTCCGCCCACCCCTGGGGCCGGGCCTGCTCCTTCAAGACATACTAGCAACAGGAGAGCCCAAGTTCAAAGTAGAGAAAGTTCGAGAGACAATACTATGTTATTTTAGTTATTAATTACATGCGTTATTGCACGAAATCAATAGTTAATTTATTCATTTATTCACAATGGAGACAACGGGTTTCCCAAAATATGTCTCCTCAACAATAAAAATTGTACAGATACAAATGAAAAAAGAAAAATAATGTTAAAAATAATACGAACTTATGCAATAATAAATAATACAAACAACGAAAATACCACCCAATTCAAAAATGAAAAATACAAAGAAAAAATACTTATGAAAAAAGCAAAAAAAAAAAAAACAAACTGAGTACCTATTCATAATTCCAAAACTTATAAAAATTAAAGAATAGGGGTATTCACAATGTTGTTTTAGCCAGCTAAAGTGCTATTTGATAACTCTGGATTGTGAACGCCCCATCTAAAACCATCTGCTATTAGCTAACTGCAGTAGCGATCCATGCGGATAATTTGTGTAACTCAAAGTTAGTTTGAAGAAGTAAGAACAGCTGTTGGCTGAAGACTCGACTTATGCAGTCTCTGGTGATCAAAATAATATGAACTACGTCAGGGTTTATCATTTCTTTGTTTACAATGGCCAAGATAGAACAGTAGTGAATGAAACTGATTTTAATAAACACATAAAATGTGATTTTTGAATGTGAAACTCTACTTTTAGAAAAAGAAAAACCTTTTTGTATGTGGTAATTTATTTAATATTGTTGAAAGGAAGGAGGTGAAAAGTTGTAGGATACTGATTACGGTACTGATTAGACAAACGTTGTCAGCGTCGTCTGCATAATTTACTGTACAGATCAAAACAAAATCCATAATAAGTTAATAGCCTATAAACGTGATCGTTCTTGATGTTTTATAACAATAAAAACCCTTCTTTATACCCAATTTACATGCTCTCTGAAGGAATTAAAGTAAGCTCCTCTTGTTTAGTGGGGTAAGTTATTATAGTTTTACGAATCAAGTTTGAATTCATGTGAGATAGCCCACTATAAGCATTATTTCTCTATAGAGCTCCAATTGCCTGTTGAAGAGAAAGTGACAAGTCCATACATGTTTCATGATAGTTCAAATGAAATATTATAAATAATTCGATTCTAACTGTAGTAGGCTATATAGTCTATCACGAAGACAATAATTCTATGACCTTATCTTGGACCTACTGCTATGGAATGTTCAGTTGCTGGTAGTTTATTTTGCCTATAGTTTTTATTATACACTGCTTTAATACGGTATATCATCATAATGGTGTAATTCATTAAATGCTACATGTGGATCAATAAATGAATATGAAAAACATTAAAACAGGATAACCTGTTTTAGGTAAGGATGTCTGAAACAATTCATGGTAATACATGATAGAAAATCGTTCCAAACATAGAAAATCGTGTAATACCATGTGTAACCCTCTATAAAAAATCTTGGCAATATTTTTATGTCAATCAATAAGTATCTAAGTAATAAAAATAACAAAATTATTCACTCAATCCTTTCAATAGTAAAGCCTGAAGAAATCCTCTTCACCCAGGAAATCAATGAAGATTATTATTTATTAAATTCAGTATTATGATATTTCTTATTGTAACTAATATCACTTAATATTCTTTGAGCTTCAAGGTATTTTTCATTTCCTTCCTAGTCGAATAATTTATAAAATGATTGTATTGCAAGTGAGGTATTATTACATTCAAATAATAACCGCTCAGCCTATGTTCCCCTTGAGGAGTACACATCTTCTCCACGAGCGCGCTGTCGGCGTTTCTCCTGTTCCCCTATAAACATATGGCTGACGTTTTAACAGAGTAGAGTTAGCGGACTCAAACCTGCGCTATCTACTATCTCGTCTGTTAATTTTTTTCTAACGTACCACTATAGCATTGAGTTAACACAGACTTAGCAAATAGCTGGAGATAGCGAATAGCTCGACTTAGCCAGCTAACTCCAACATTGTGAATACCTCTATAAACAAATAATGAACAAAAATTTCAACAATAGAATAAATCACATTTATAACTGAACGACGTCCGAAACCATATGCACATTGTAACATATTAGAATATGATGGGCAAGCAAAATCCCTATTTGGAAGAATTTTATAGGTCTGAAGTGAAATAGCTAGTCTAGTATTGCCAAATGCGATAATGATTATTAAAAGATTAGATAACATCAGGTATCATGGCTAAAATTAGAACAGCCGAATAGAAATAGAAAGTTTTTTGCTACTTATATTATATTATATAAAGTATTGGAAAATTTGAGGTTAGGCTTAAAATACCTACTGATCGGCGACCTAATGATCGATCAAGTCACATAACGTAGAATCTAGCCAGACACCTTGGCAACAATTTATTGTAAACAAATGGTATGCAACTAGAGGACTTTAAAAAAGCACATGGCTAATTGTTGTAGAGGGAGAAACAACTTATAAACCTTATAAAAATATACTATGTGTAATAAATGTACTTAAACCACCAAATAAAAATAAATTGGAGTATTAGGGAAGTAGGATGTCCCTAGGCGCATGTATACCGTAGTGAATTTGCATGAACCAATCAAATTGTAGTAATCGATGGGCGGCAATAGAGAGCCGATTCAAATGTATTTATAAATATTTCTATAAATGATAAGATTTTGTAAATTTTTACTATTCAGTTTATGTATTAGATATGGCCTGAGGAAATATAAAATATCACATATATGATATAAGTAATAATTTAATAGATTGGCACGAACTATTTGAACCTTTAAATGGCATAGTAGCAAATTATTTAAATTTATGTAAATTTGCAAGTCGGAAATGAAAATTGTGGAAATAAAAGAAGAACCTGCACATTTGCCTGCGAGACACCACTATGAAAGGACACTAAAATTTCTAGAGCACAAAACCCTTTATTATATTGTACTTTTTAAAGACTCAAAGTTTAAATCCATTTATTAAATTTCTATAAGACTTAGTGATGCTGCATTAAAGCGAAAGTCATTTAAATATTTATTTAATCACTTGGAGAAGACGACTTCGGCCACCAAAAATCCAGGACTACCAGGAAATTCGGATCGCCGCCAACAGCTTATAAAAATTCAGCACGTGAGTGATAAATAGTCGAAATATATAAAGTTAGGGCGCCCTCAGTGCTTCGAGTGAGACAAATATAAAAGCTAGCTCGTCGGAAAGGTCATAAATATATTAAAAATTAATACAAAACTTGCGCAAGTCTTAAGAAGGTATAAGAAATATTTTATTAAATAAGAATAAGTCAATTTACATATCCAAAGGTACACAAATTAAAGGAATATTAAATTCTAAGTTTGTAATACTAACGCTCACTCAATCATTGATTTCATATAATAATTTGTAATAATATAATGTAGCTCTTGTTCACTGGATAAATTGATTTATCTATTTCCATCAGAGGCCGAACCTTATGCCCTGAGATATATATATATATATATATATTATTATTATTAAGAAATATACTGAAAACTACAGAAAATAATATATTTATAATCTTTGATTTATCGATTTATTATTCTATGATTTTTGGAATAAGATATAAAGTGAGATTGCCTAAATCGACAAGCAACAGCAAGTCGATACCATAAGCTGCATACAAATAAATGCATATTATCAATGAATTAAAAAAGCACATGGTAATATTTCGTGCTAAAGAGCTATAGAATAGTGTACTAGTCTGTGATATTTTATCTTGATATATTTATTCTTATTTTGTTTATATGTTTTGCTGCTCTATATATTTTCCATATTTATCCGACTTTTTAATATTATTCGTACAATATATGTATCAAATTATTTATGGTGTACCATTTATTTTATTCCCTAATACCACGCAGGACAAATCTCATATCTATTATTAATTATCAGTATTAAATTATTAAGGGAGTTACCATCCAATTTTATCAGTAATGGAATAAGCTGGTTTACACAACAGTATATTGAATTGTTACTTAAATTCTTTGGAAACAATACATTCCAAAGAGTTTCTATAAATTGTTCAAAAGCAGTAAACTGCAGGAACTCCTGAGCGAGCCTTAAAGATTTATCGAAATTGTATTCTAGAAAACCACGACCAGACTTATATATTTTAACTCTCATGCTTTACCGATTGCAGCCAAGCCGAGGCAAATCGTTATTCATCAAAAAATAACGTTATAATATTAAGCTTATAATAAATAGGATATAAATTGGAGAATAGTCCTGTCAAGTAGAACACGAACAGCTTTCAGATTGTAGAATAAGTTTAACGTAATCGAGTGTTTGGGTTTTTAAATTTTTGATGTGTGATTCAATAAACATAAACATGATTATTGTCTCTTACATTTCTTATCATAATTCATTTGAAAATTTTTTAAACAATCTTAAAATCTTGCACATAGCACAGTCCTTCATTGCATAAGAGAGCTCAGAGTTGATGCAAGTTTTGCGATAGATCAATTATAATCCAGTCAATGAAAGATTATAGAGGAAAAAGTTTGGAAGACAATTTTCAACTCCACAGCTCTTTTAAGGATAGTAAGAGGATTAACATATCAAAAGTCCTCACCCCTACCCCCTGTGCTAAAGGGGTGGGAGTGATTTGAAAGTACCATTTTTTCATTTTTCGCTTATATCTCGGAAACTATGCATCTTATTAACATTTGTGTTTTGTGCAAAATTGAAGCTTTCAAAATTACCAACAAGCCTTGTCCTTTATATTTTTTCCATATCTCACATAAATTCTGAGATATCCGCTCTTGGAGGTGTGACATTTTTTGAAAAAACACTTCTGCCTCAAATTTTTTCATCTTTTCGACCTTATAATTTTTGAACGATTGATGAGAAAAATCCGTGTTGATTATGAGCTAATAAAGCATTAAATTATCTTCAATTTTATGTATATTTTCACTATTTTAAAAGTTGCATTTTCCACTTATTACTTACATGCTTATATCTTGGAACAATGTGTTCTATTGACATAATCAACTGCATAAAAATGAAGCTTAATAAATTTCCTACTAGTTTTGTTTAGTAGAGTTTTTCGATAAATCTGATACCTTTCGAGATATTTATGTTCCAAAGTGATGCATTTTCGAAAAACCAGTTTTTCTCCCATTTTTTCACTCTTTCAAGTCTTATACCTTTTCAACAATTGATGGAACAATAATGTGCCAATTACAAGATTGTATAGCATTATATTATCTTTCATTTCATGTATAAATAGACTATTTCCCAAACGACTGTTGCAGAAGTTTTAGTTTTGAGGTTTTTCGAAAATGCATCAATTGGAACATAAATATCTCCAAAGGTATCAGATTTATCGAAAAACTCTACAAAACAAAACTAGTAGGAAATTCATCGAGCTTCATTTTTATGCAGTTGATTATGTCAATAGAACACATTGTTCCAAGATATAAGCATGTAAGTAATAAGTGGAAAATGCAACTTTTGAACCACCCTCATCCCTTCAGCACATGATGTAGGGGTTGATATTTTTTATATGCTCACCTCCAAACTAGTGTCAACAAAGTTGCAAAATCGAAAATTGTGTTCCAAACATTACCTCCAAATTTCATTGTCAATTATTGATCTATTGTTGCTGAACAGAAAATTTCTCTCTCAACACTAAAACTGCTGCAACAGTCGTAGGGAAATGCTTAAAATAGTGAAAATATACATAAAATTGAAGATAATTTGATGCTCTATTAACTCATAATCAGCAAGGATTTTTTTCATCAATCGTTCCAAAAGTATAAGGCCGAAAAGATGAGAAAATTGGAGGCAGAAGCGTTTTTTCAAAAAATGTCTCACCTTCAAGAGCAGATATCTCAGAAACTATAGGAAATATGGAAAAAAATTGAAGGACAAGACTTGTTGGTAATTTTGTAAGCTTGAATTTTGCACAGAATACAAATGTTTATAAGATGCAAAGTTTCCGAGATATAAGCAAAAAATGAAAAAATGGTACTTTCAAACCACCACCACCTCTTTAGCACAGGGGATAGGGGTGAGGACTTTTGATATGTTAATCCTCTTACTATCCTTAAAAGAGCTGTGGAGTTGGAAATTGTCTTCCAAACTTTTCCCTCTATACCTTTATTTGAGAATTCGTTGCCTGGACTTTTAGTCGACTTTATCCATCAAGCGGTTTTAAGAAGATTAGGTCCAAGGTCTAAATAAAGTTTTACGGCAAGATCTTACCAAAAGATTTCTTAAACTATAAAATAATAGGTGTATTAATGGTGATTAGAATACACCTGCATGCTTCCACAGTAGTAGAGAACTCTATTTATTGCTGGGTTCAACCATTTGTTATTCAAGGGTTCAATTGCAGGCGATAATCGCCTGTAGGAGAAGGGTTTCGACTTTGTGCTCATTATGACAATGGTAAAGAGTTGTTGGCTGAATGACTAATGAGTTCTCTTTAAGGAAAAGGTCTTGCCAACGGAAATAGTGTGTTCTCGTGACCAATTGTTGAAGTAGTAATTGAGTAGTTCAAATGCATGGCTGTTGATTGATTGAGTCGGGCTAATGTGCGAAGGGCTTGAAAGGGAATGTAATTTCGGGTCGTTTATACTGGGGAATAATTGCGGAATCATTAACATTCCGGCCCACTTTCATCTGTGATGTTTTCTTCTGCTGATGATGTAGGCGTATGTTCTTAATCGTTGAACTTATCTTTGAAATTGTATGCACATTTCTTTCGAACAGTAATTGCAGTTATTGGACAAAAGGGAATATTTTCACAAAACAAAACATCCCCTCATTATTGTGGAGGTGAGACTACTTTGATAGTTGTGGGGAGGAATTGAGATTAGAATTCAGACACAAAGAGAATAGTAGAAAATCGTTCAAAATCCAGTTCAATTAGTATTTGACTCTCTCATTTGGAAGTTTGGATGTTCATCGTAGTAAATTATTTTCCAAGAATGAACGGCTATCCATTGAAGCTGCGTTGATTCATGTAGATACAACAGTGATTCAAATTAGCACACTCCAAATTGCATTCATCTTCAAATCATCCAATTTCTTCGGTTCATATTCTGTAATAATCGTTGTATAATCAAGAATATTCAGTGTTATTATTATAAATTAGTTCATAAATCAGCATTCATTGTCATTTTCATGAATAGAAAGATAATTTTCTCTTTCTCTTTGTCTCTCCCCCCAACTTAACAATATCTGCTAATCATCCTCATAAACGGCTCCCCTATCTCCTTATCAACTCTCTTTAGCAAGAGTCCTGTGAGTGAAGTTAGATTTGAGCCTTTCTCGCGGTCATTGGGTTCCCTTTTCTTCTTCTCTCCAAATTTCTAGGGGACTAAGAGCCAAAAGCACTTACCACAGTAGTTCAATGCTCATAAAAGTTACGAGTTTTGAACATTTCCATTCCATCTCGGAACTTGACACTAAAATAGGCATCTCAAATTGAAAATCATTTCCAATTTATTAATCAATTTCCGACAATGATTATTTAGTATTTTCAAGAGTTAAAAAAGGGGATACTGGGAATCATGCTCTCAAATTCTTCAGCCAGAATATCCGCCTTCAACGAGCTTGATATGTCTTATGAACAACAATTTTATTTTTCAGTGAGTTTTGGAAATTGACTAAACAAAGATTGATGATTGGAAAGAGAAAATCTCAGGGGAAGATGGCAAAAAAGCAGAATAATTTTCAATTCTCACCGAACAAAGCACAGGGCAGAGAGGATACTTTGAAGTGGTGCAGGGTTGGAGCAAAGGCGACATATGGATTACATGACGCCGAATACCAGCACATGCCCTCGTTAATATTCTGTCGGCGTCGTAGCCTTCTCGGCGGCCGGGAACAGGGAACAGGGACACTGCCACCATTAAGACAAGTCGCGCCTGATTATCTCATAAACGGAAATCGCTGAAAGCGAGTCAAGCGAGCGCAACCGAGAGAAGGCTATAGTATGTTTGGAAGAGAAGGAGTGAGACGGCGAGTATGCGAGATCAGCGCAGAATAGTGTCACATCCTGCTCCTGCCAGCGCTCTGTAGCGGCAACTAAATAAGTGGCAATCGTAATTACCGCCAAAATTATCGCATACCCACAAGACCCTCTCCATCTGAACCCGACAAAACAGCTCCCCGACCCTGAAATTAGCCCAGCCGAACGCCCCGCCGTTCAAAACACCTATCAAGAGCACGCAGCCCACACTAGCAAGCCTAACCGTCTGCAGCCCTTGCACTTCCCACTGAATATTAACAGCTCCCGATAATTTCGGAGCCGCTAAATATTCAGCTCAGTGTTCATGTGTTGCTATTTTCTGCAGAGACTACATGTTTGCCCCTAATTACAGACGTTCACGGTTAAGAACATAAATTGAAAATTCTAGTCTACTTCTCAATTTGAAATCATTTGTCAGATCCAGATTTGTCACTTTCACCGTAAATGTATGAAGTAGGATTTTGCCAGAAAATTGGGCTTCTAAGGCACATTGAAATTGTAGTCAATTATCCAGCTTTCAAATCAAATAAATGTTTTGCTCTGTGGATTCAGTATGGTGGTATTCAGAGGTCACCAATAGCTCGTCGTATACTAGAGAGCTTTTGTATGACTGGTTTGAGTGATGCAAGTGAGTAGATAACGTTTCTGTTGAATATAAAAAATGACGCAATAGATAATATAGAAAATTATAAGAATTAGAGACAACAATATCTTTTCTCGAATTTGGAAATTGTTAAGGAAGCCTTCTCAAGAATACTTGAAACTGGAATGATTCGGGTATTTCTCGCAGGCTTCATATTCGTGATCAAATCTTTTATGAGTTACCCTAGGAATCCAATTGATCTGAGGCGTTATTTCATGAAAACCCAGGAGTGATTCCATTATGACTAATTCCATAGATAGTTTTTTAAGCATGACAAAACCCACACAAAAATGTGCAAATAGGCTACCACATTAAATCAACAAGCTTACCTTTCAAAATACTATCTTCAGTAGATGGTTATGGTACTATTCACGTTAAAATTTATACAATCATTTGACGCATGATAACAGTGAACATCTAAAACGTTGTAAACTTAGATAAGTTAAAAATAATCGCTGTAAATATTGAAATGCTACAGAAAGGCTCAAAGTAACTGGTGCGCTATATCTCTCGACTTAAAATAGAAATCCTTTGGCAATTTTTGATGCTCAAAGCAAAAAAACTGCTGTCTGGATGGCAAAGGGCAGTAATTTCCCTGATTAATATGACGTTTAAAGAAAATTAGTATAGCCAGTGTCATAAAAATATCAAAGAGGAAGCGCCGCAGCCTTGCTTGGTTGAAATGCATGGAACGAAAGTCAATGTTGGAGAAATGGGCAACAGAATAATAATTATGGTAATGGTTATGGAAACGATGATAAAACAATAAGAATGGTAATTGCTTGGGGGATAATATTACAACGATTTAAAATGAACGAGTACGTGTCTGGTTGAGGGGTGCACTATTAATAGGTAACCAGACAGATGCAAGAGCCATAGAGAGCGATTAATTATTGTGAGTGAAGGGTATCCTGAACAGTGGCAGTACCAATGGTCTAGCTTCTTGTGAAGTGGATCCAGTTTAACGTGCTACAAGATATTGAGTATAAACATCAGTCATGGTACATCGATGCTCCCTGTATTACCATACAAACCCCGCCTAGGGAATCCGATAAAATTAAATAACATTCCTCAAATACACTGAGCAAAAGAGATTGGAACGATTGGATTTGCGTAGCGGAATGAGCCAATCATTGTTCAGTGTTTTGAACAATACTTTCCTTATATGGCAAGGAAAGTAAAAAACTTCTCAGCTATTTTTAAATTATTTTTTTCAATCAAGAATATTATAATTTCTTCAGCATTATTTACTTCATTTATTCATTTCTTATTTTCTTTTCAATCACCCATTAAATTTGTTTTTCAAATGTGAGAATATTGCTACTGATGGGCACGCTTCATGAAAAATATTGCAACCCTACCTTATGGACACGGCCAGACATCAGTGTAATGCATGCAATGAATAATCCACTTGTCAGCAGCTGATTGATTATGGATAATTCTATAGTCTGATCAATCCTATCTTCGGAGTAGATGATATATAGTGATATATGGAGGAATTCCTTTTCTTTTCATATTATCAAAAAAACCTTGTTTATACATCGACGCGCAGTTGAAAAACGAATTGCCAAATCTCATCGAAATCTATCAACGCGTTTTGCCGTAATCGCGTTACCTACAGACAGACAAAAGCAAATCCGAGTTAAAACATAGACCTACTACGTTCGGTCAATCAGTGCGAATGAAATCAATAGTTTGTGTAAAACAAGTTGAGACTTGACTCTCCATCCAAAGAAATTACAGGGTTGCCAAATCATGTAAAATTGCAACTTTCTCAAATTCCCAATTCAACGTCAGAATTGGATGTAGAATATCATCCCCGATATCTTAGTAGTGCTAAAAAAGTTTCAGGGTTGAAGGATTAAACGGAAATTTTACTTTTATGATAACATTGGAAACATCCCGAAAATTGTTTTCTTTTAAATATCACTTCTCTCAGAATCATGTAGCGTCGTAATGCGTAATAATTTGATATCAAATGAACGGGGAGACTGGCTCCTTTCTATTGGTGTCTGGATCATTTTTATCCAAAACATAGTTATTTTTTAATTAATAATTATGTTCGTCAATGTCGAGCAGAAAACATGAAATTTTCGACATGCTAGAAACTTTTTCGTTTCAAAAGATAAGTAGGTGGTGATAGCGAGAAAGTTTCTCAGAAATAATTGAAATTATTTTTCCAAATGTCAAACGTACTCGGAAGAACGTATTTTGGCCTCTCAGGAGTTTCAAAGTCAAGAATAGCGGCTGAATGGTGTGCCGCCATATGCTATCAATAGCTGGGATCAACAAATTCAAAATCTGGTGTGGCGCACTCACACAACTTTCCTTGCCGTTATGAAAATTGATCAATGACGCTAGTGTTCCCGCGCATCTCAAGTCTACTATTAAAATATTTGAGCCAGCTGGTGACAGGGCAATAACGCTGAAGACACACATGCGGTCTGCTATTTCTTCATCGTATATCACGATTTATTCATCAAATAGTTTAAGACAATCACTCCATATATTTATATAAAAACTTTTATTTATTTTTTTCTATTATAAAGTTGAAGAGGCCCTGATTCTGAAACAACTAATTGTATTGAGTTTACAAAATTAAAAGCCAATCAAAAAGAAGCTTACAAATCGTTCAAGGAAGACATAAAATTTCTCTGAAAACCAGTTCCTTCTGGCTTGTGATCTCGTCCTGAGAGGATGCACATGGAGTTTAGGGTTCTTTCTTCCTTTAAATTTTAAAATTATCAAGCCTATCCCTCTTTTAAATGTGAAATATTTGTGATTAATGTGTATTTATCTGTGAACTCAGTATTGTTGAAGAGTTTGTGATTGTAATCAATTCCCATAAATTTATCTTTAATTCGGAAAGAAATCTATAAGAAACCTGGACCACGCGCGAGCCCAGCGGAGACGAAAGGGACCTGCATAATTAATTATTGGAAATAATTAATTCATTCTACGAGACCGTCAAGATCATCATTAATGTGAGTGGTAGATCAAACGAGCTCGTTATAAGGCCTTTCTGTTCATAGTTGGGGAATTAGTCAATTAATTAACTTAAGACAAGGAAATTTAGCAACATGTTGAGTGCTATCATATAGTTTATAAGGACATTTTATGAATTTATTCGATATATGTAGGAAGCTTACTTCCATGCACGGCACGAACTCATTAAAAACCCTGAGATTTTATTTTATAAGTATCAATTTTATTAATTATTATTTGCTAATTGATCAAAGTATGTCATATCGAATCTATAAACCAAACAGGTTTTAAATTGTAGAATTCTGAATTGACTGGAAGTCCAAGCATCAGTATCAAGTATAATATATTTATAAATTTTAAAGCTCATAATTGTGAATGCTAGTAAACCTTGTGATAATTATTCAGATTTTAGAAAAGAATTTATTTAAGGTAAATTATAAATATAAGAAAATTTTATATATATTGTTTTATGGGAATATACTTTGTGTTTTATGTCAGCATACAAAAATCATAGAAGTTTATTTTATCCTAATTCATCTCATGATATACAGTTTGAGCTGTCTTGGTACCAAGAAATATTCGTCTGCAGCATATAAAATTATTAAATCAATTAATATTGATCTTGTTAAGAGCATTCAGTACTTATCATCCTTTGATGATAGTCACATTGGTCTGCCAGAAAAAATATATTGATAATTATATTAATAAGGTTCCAGTTATATCATATAAGGATCCAGATTTATTTAGCATATGGCAGTATACGCAACACATTTATGATCACAAAATTCAAAAAAAAAGAAAACAATAGAGAATTCATATATAAAACGAATGAAAATATCTCAGTCACTTTTGACCTGGAAATTAGAGGCATGCTTCCAGGGTATTCAAGTAGGCTATTGATGCTGGTTTAGCCACCAGGAAATCTCCATGTGCACCCGTGTATGCTGATCTGGGACACTCCTCCACTATGTGTCTCACAGTCTGGACTGCTCCACACTCACAGAAAGGGGAGTCAGCCTTCCCCCACTTATGCATCAGATAGGCACATCTACCATGATGAGTTCGTACCCTATTCAATGCCAACCATGTTTTACGAGGCAAATCGAAGCCTGGTGGCCTTTTGGCCACAGATGGGATGTCAATGTTCTGCTTTGCTGACCACGCTTGTTGCCAGGCCTCAGTTAAACGGAAACCTGAATCTAAGATGCTGTAAGCATCTAAGAGCTTCAAGAACTGGCGTTGTAAGTTCTAAGTAATTTCAGAAGGATAAATTGGTGAATACCTGTATTCATGACAAGCGTTTTAAGGATCAACTAGAAAAAAGCATAGTTGGTCTTCATTATTCTCTATTGTGTACATGGTTACTGATAATCAGTCATCAACTATTCTTTTGATTTCCTCATTGGTATTCTTCAAGAACTTCATAGAAGCAGCGGTAAGAATTATTAATCACCAGTCATTGAACCCTGTGGTGATTAATTATATTAATTATAAGATTAATTATATTAATTATAAGATTAATTATAATCTACCACTGAGCTAAAGCTGCGGTTTGAACCCAGCAATTTTGCGAGCCAGACAGCCTTAACTATTTGTGAATTTATTCACAAATTAGGGGCGTTAGCAACAGCTCTTGCAAATATCAAAAGCACCATTTCACATAATTATGGCACCCAACGTGGGGCATGATGAGAAGCTTACCTACTCAACCTTACTATCAATGATAAATAGAAGTATTAATAGAACTGAAAGCTGCAAGAAGTATAATCTAAAATTGATTCAACAAGATATATCTGATGATCTCTTGTAAGTTTCTGGCTAAAATAATTGAGTTGCTCTTCAAGTTGAAATCTTTTAAGCTGCATAAATACAGAAAAACTGTATCACACGAGTTTGATAACATAATTCTCATAATAGAGAAAAATTGGATGGAAATTTCCATAAAATTTTATAACAAAATTTCGATCTTGATCTGTGAATCTAAATATTGTATGCTGACCAGGGTTATAGGTTATTTGAAACATAACAGCATTATTATTATTAAGGAAGATAAGACCCTACCTAAAATTTTAAGAACTATATTAATGTAATTTATCCATATTGACAGTCACACCTGTATCACTAGAAGGTCTTTTCGTAATACATGTACATGACACTTGAAACTTCCAACACCACACAATTTTATCCAGAATAGGCACTGTCAGTAAATCCATTTAAATATTCCGGTAATTTGGTAGTACACTCGGCAACTTATTTGAAGTAATCCATAATATCATCACCATGAGCCAGTCGTCAGCTAACTCACAAATTTCCTACTTTAGCGACAACCCCCAAAACCCTATGAACATGACATCAACCGATCAACAACACCAGGACAATACAGCGGAGACTCCATGGGAGAGAGAGGGAGGCAGCGTATGCTCCATCAATTTCGACCCGCAAAACCTGGCCCAATTGTCTTCTACTGGGATCAATAATGTCGTTGATGTGATAAATTCCGATGAGAGTCTGGCTGGTGGAGATGGAGGAGTGAGGGCGTCCAACCCAGTGCCGACGTCTCCGCAGATCGCCCCAAGCATTGCCGAAGAAACAGGGAACGCTGCCACCCAAGCGCCATCCGATGCAGCCAGTCAACCGCCATCCGCCACCACCAACCTAGAAAAATGCAACACCACATTAGACTCCTCAGTCGGTTCTGCTACCTATCTCATGGCAAATGATTCTACAAACGAATTCAAACTCATGATCAGTCAATTCTTAGCAGGACAAGCTGAAGAAGCGAAAACAACCCAAGAAACTATACGGGAAAACAGCAAAACTATCAAAACTATCAATGAAAATATCAAAGCTGTACAGCAGGATGTCAAAGCTATGGATGAAAAATTTTCTAGCTTCAAAGAGGAAGTGAGAAGTATGATAGACATTAAAATAGATATGCAATCTACAGTCATCAAAAAGTTAGAAACCCGTATAGATGATGTCACCTGTCAAGTAAATGAGCGGTTGGATGAGGTACCAAGGGAAGTTGGAAAACAGGTGGGCATATTGGGTAAAGAGTTAGGCGCCACTATCATGGGAACTATCATGGAAAAAGTGTTAGAAAATAAGGGTGAGATAGAGTCAAAAGTGGAGGAAAGTAATGATAAAATAGCAAAAATAGCCAAAGAACAGGGTAATGTGCAAACATGCATAGCAAACCTAGAGGAGGAGGGGACAAAATCAAGAGAGAGATACGGCATGTTGGAAAATGCCATAGGCGGACAACAGTTGAAGCTAACCGGATTGTATGATGAAGTGAATGCAAATAAGAAAATTATGAATGATAAATGGACCGCAAATGAAGAACGAGTCTCCAGAATAGAGACACGTATGGAAAGTGTCCCAGTCAGTCGAATACATTATACACCGACTGAAGTAGTAAACGGCACTCAACTTTCCCAAAGTCTTGGAAAATTTGATAACTCCTACCGTCACATGCAACCCAAACCATTTGTGGACCAAATAAGAGCCGTTCAAGAACTGAGACCCACCTCTTGGTTAATGTGGCATTTCCAACTGTCCAGTCTATTACTCGGCGAGCCGCTGATGTTTTTCCAGAGCCGGATGTGAGATTTTCAGAGCCAGGAGGATTTCCTCTCCCAGCTCCTGCAACAATATTGGAACAGACATAAACAGATGGACGCACTATCAGAAATTATTTTTTGCACTTATGATAGCAGAAATGGACAATCCTACACTGAGTTTGTAACAGGTTTGATGAGTAGAAACTATCAGTTAGACGAATCCCTAACTGACTCATCACTGGTCCACATATTATTGAAAAAACTTCCTTTTCGTGTACGCATGACACTGGCAGTATTTCCTATTTCCAGTTGTAAAGAACTGATAGAACATTTACATTGTATCCAATCAGCCACTTCTGAGCCAAATTACATGAATAGTCAAGCAGGAAATTTTACTCAGTCTCAAAATAATAATAATAATTTCAGAAAAAATTATAGCAATAAAAATCAAATGTCAAATGCTGGAGCAAATGCTTGATATACAAAATACACTGAAAATAATAGCAGAGGTCAATCATTTGAAAATAGTTCCAGAAATAGATCCCAATATTACAATAGTAAACAACAAGATAAAGGAGCATATTATGATGGCAGAGATCGCTTGAATGGGAATAATTATAAACATGATGGAGGTCACAAGAGTCAAAGTGAAACACATCAAAATCATAACAGAACAAATACATCTTACACAGTAGCACATACAACAAAGACAAATCAACAAAAACATGCAGATAACCAAAAACCAGAACAAATCCACCACCACAACAGCCCACCACCGAAAATAATCTACAGCATTAACACCGAAATGATTAAAGAGTTGCCAATAATAAAATCAGAAAATGATATACTGCCTTCATGCACTGAACCTGTGTACCAGCATGCAACACCCCCACAACATACCTGGTTCAAGCAGTCACCACCCAAGCATCGTAGGATCCACCCATGGCACACTAGGTTCAAGGAGCAAACCACCACCAAGGCAAGCCAAAAGTGTGACCGGCAGGACGAAGCCAGAGTGAAGCCTAGGGTCCAACACCGGAAGGCCCACCGGAGAAAGCGACAAGGGAGGCCACGGAAGAGAGGTTACTGTCTGCATGCCAAATTCAAGCGCTGCAAGGACATCAAGAAACCAAGCAACCAGGAAAGGAAGGCAGCATGCAGGGAGGAATACCGGCACCAGGATGAAATGAATAATTGGACTAACATGCACCCGAAGCACACACAGTTCAAGCAAACAGCTTACCGTAGTGATGGCAGTTACAGGATAAACAAAAGGAACACGCTCAAAAACAAGGAAAAATTAATAATGGATACGGGCCTAGATGAAGATAAAGAAAGGAATTATTATATGAAATTATTGAAAGATGAATTGTGTGCATTAAAATTGATAGAAGGAATGAATTGTTTATTGGAGGAAAGAATATCTGGTTATTGCTTACTAAGAGGTTATGTTATGAGTTTAACAAGTATGTTGATCTATTTTGTTATAATTTTTGGTATGACTATGATGTCAATTAAAGAATATGTTGCAAATATAATGATGGATGATAAAACGTGTGAAATAAAATTGAATGGAATAGTGAATTGTTTATTGGAAATGGGAGTATATGATTGTTATTTATTGAAAGGTTATGTTGTGAGAAATACAGTAAATACATTGATTTATCTTGTGATGATTATTAGTATGGCTGTGATATCAATTAAAGAAAATATTATTAAAGTAATGATGAATGAGGGCATATCTTATATCGAGAAGGTTGATTCTTAAATTTACAAAACTAATTTGAAACTCAGAAAAGTTCAGGATAGACAAAGTAAATACTCTAGACTATCGAAGATAAGAGAACCGGTCGTCAGAACCGCAAAACAATTTACAGAATCAAAATCCAATACTTATAATCTCAAGCTATATTATCGAGACACTAAGAGATAAGGAGGTAAATAATAATATTTTGATGGAATTTCACTTGCCTCACCTTTCAATGAATATGTACCAAACAAACGCCAAACAACACACTTATTCAGCAGATAAGTACCCACTTTGACCAGCAACACCTGGAAATAAAGAAATAGAAAATTTAGAAGCCATCTGTAACACCATCATCAATCACAAACCAATAGAATAAATAACATTCAATTTAAAAACCAACTTACCGTGTGAATTGAAGACATCAAAATGGCGACAGCTGGGTAATATAAAAGCCAACAAAAGTCGTTTGTTTACTGTCAGAACCCAAGTAGCCTATGCCTGTTGAATCGCCCAAAATGACTTATCCCCAAAAGTTCAAGTGTCATAGAATGTGAATTATATGTAAAACATGTTGTAAAAAGTATTCTATTATTATTATTAATGTGTAAATCAAAGGGAGAAAATAAATAAAATTATCTGCCAAATGATAAATGATAAAACCGCATTGTTTCCACCAAAGAATGTTAAGCCAAAGTTTCATGTATAAATGACTAAGAAGTTCTTGTCAGTAAAATTTACCAAAGATTAGCTATTAAAGATACTCATTGTGTAAGCATAAAGCCCAAATTAATCAAGAGAGAGAAATCAAATGTACAAGCCACTGTTCTGTATCGAGGGAAAAGAAATGTTATATTTTTACAAGTCGGAGAACTATAGTGTTGTTAGGTTGGCAATGATTTTGCACTAACGTTCAAATTTACTTCCAGCCTGAGGGCGGAAGCATGAATCGAAAAAGATGTTTATGTTGTGTATAGAGGTGGAGATGATTTATATTTATGTATTGTATGTAGTAGGAGATTAGCCGATGTAAGGTGTATATATTCAAATTGAATTTATTTGTTATTATATTTATTGTTGAAATGTTACGAGACACGATTCTCATTAGATCTATCAACAGGCTTTGTAACATGTATGATTTCTGATCCAAAACCAACAGGATCATAAAACTATATTATATTCTCGAATTGTCGTTTTATATCAGAAATCAGAGGGCGCATTATGTCACGTGGTATTTTAGCACCACAAAATATTTTGAAATGAACTAGTGAATTTTAATAGAATTATAAAATGGAAAAGAAAGTTAACCTAGTCAAAGAACCACTCAAATAAAATCGAATATTGTTAGCGATAAAGAATAATCATATTATCTAAAATGATAAGAAAAAAACAAGTATAACTGTGATTCAACAACAAATGAGGATCCATTGGCAGATTTAAAAATTATAAAGTGGCTCATTTATTATTGGCAGATCATAAAAAAATAACAGTTTGCAAGTACATTGAGGTTAGAATTATTTGTTTACACTTTTAAATGAATCAATCGATCTAGAATAAATCGATAGTTATTTGAATCAATACCCAGCAAATCAGCTGATTGTTCGATCAAACAGAATAGGTTGAATTATAAAGTTTACTCACAAAAGATGTATTATATATATTGAGGAAGGTTTATGTATAGAAATACAGACAATTATTATTGCTGTATAAATATTTATTACAATCTAAAAAGCACGAAAATCAAGAGTATACAAAACTCATATAAAAAACTAAATGTATATTATATGTTAAAATCGTATATCGCAATTTATTTATCAAATAGTTTAAGACAATCACTCCATATATTTATATAAAAACTTTTATATATTTTTTTCTATTATAAAGTTGAAGAAGCCCTGATTCTGAAACAACCAATTGTATTGAGTTTACTAAATTAAAAGCCAATCAAAAAGAAGCTTACAAATTGTTCAAGGAAGAGATAAAAGTTTTCTGAAAACCACTTTCTTCTGGCTTGTGATCTCGTCCTGAGAAGATGCACATGGAGTTTAGGGTTCTTTCCCTAAACAACTGTTATCTGACCTATAGAGGCTGCACTTAGCGAATCGAGTATATAATATTTTTTTAGGAATTAATAGATTAATTAAAAAAACCACATATTATTCATAGTGTTTATCTTTTTGAATGGTAGACCAAATATTTTGAGGTTGGATATATAAACCAGCTACCTAACCCCAAATAAACAACTTGCCAATTTAGAAGGCAGCTTGCTTAGTAATTATTTGTGACATCTAAATATAATTAAGTTTTTTCTTTTTAAATATCACAATTTGTATGCCGAATAGGACCAAGTATTTATTCATAGCTGTCATTAAGCTGAATTTATTTGTAAAACTTTTATATATGGTTTTGGTTATGTGTAGTAATTTAGGATTGACATTTAATCACATCAAAAACAATGTAAACAAAAGAAATATTCATTATTATTCTTACAAGCATGTTTATTATATATCATCTATGTTTTTACTTTCTTTTATAAAAAAATACGTCTATGTTTCACAAATCTACGTATTAGCTATTTGAAGCTCACAAAATTAGCGCCAGCACAAGTTCTTTTGAACTACCCAGCCCATTTCCCCATTTAACAAACGTATATCGTTGTAGACGTGATTATATTATTTAATTTTGTTTTAAAGGAACCTTCTGATAATTTAGAACAACATTTATAATACAGATTTTTTTTCATTAGAAGCTTTAAAGTTGGATCTATTTACACTACTTAAGTGGCGCATTTATTACGTCATGGGATCTGACCAATCCCGAATTAGTATGCAAATTTGGAGAGCAATGATTTCTTAGAAGAAACCCAGGTGGAAATTGGAAGAGGAGAACTCAAGGCCATTTTTGACAAATCATCTGTAGGATACAGACCTGGTCCACATACTAAATTTTCAAAGCTTTAATTCCTGTTTTAATGGACTTTAATGTTTTATTTGATCTTGTATTTTAATCTTTGTTCTTTATGTTTTAAAAGTTGTTCTTAAGTTCCTAAAATCATATGTGATATTTTTTTTGCGAATTCTTTCAAAGAGTCCCTAAAATCTAAATAGTGAGGTCTGATCAACGAATTTCACCACGCGTGAAAGATCCAGCCGGTACGAAATATTCTACGGCCGAATATATTCCAACTACCAAAACGGAAACAAAAGACTATGTAAGTTATTCGAATATATCAAAGGGAATCCCCGCTACTCTGCGAAAATTATACAGCGTATAAATCCGTCATTTGGGAAAAAGTCATGACTGTAGATTTAAGGGTATCGGAATTTGTATAAATAAATTTTATTCAATAAGTAAAATTCAATATTCATGCTGTACTCAGTCAAAAGGTCTATTTCCTTTGGCGAACCAAACCCTGATGTAATAATTTTATCTATCCATTTATAATATTATCAAACCATAACTTTCGTACAAACCTAGTTGACCTACTTATTTTTTGGATGTTTTATGACCCTTTCCAAGGGCTATCATCTATCTTATTTAATCAGTTTAAAATCACTACATTCATATACAGTGATTACTATTTTAATATCCAATTTTATCATCATTTAGTAATTATTCATTATCAGTTCCTATATACATTTTGCATAACCTATTTATCTACAAATTCAACTTTTGATATTTGGGTATTTATTATAATTTCAACAATACATTTATGTTGTCCATTTATTTCTCTGAATTTATTTCACTGCACCTTCAAATCGGTTCTTCCTCAACTGACACATATCGATCGTGCAAGACATGACTTGCTTTATAGTAGTCAGATATTATTGAGTATCATAATTATTATTAGAACGCTATTCCATCTGGCGGTGGATATTCCGAATGATTTCGGTAGACTTGAGCCAGGTCATCTCACCGTAATGCAGGGACTTGATGTGATTGAGGCTGCTGATTTAAACACTAACATACTGTTGTGTGCCATTCCTTACCGCTACGATTTGCCGTCCGTGAATGACGACATTTGCTTCGCCAACTCAGCTATTCAAAATCGACTTGTCAACTCTGAGGGAAGATCGACAATGAAATTCTATGGTGTTAGCAGTACGCTGACGCGTAATTACTTCACGAAACATGGACTGCACTACAGGATCTCAGCTAAGAGACTGCTGGGAAGGTCGATAAGCGAATATGTAAAAAATACTCACAATCAGATTGTGAGTGATCGTTCTGTGACTGTAGTAAATGAAATGCAGTTAATACAGTCGGGCATCCCGAGAGCGCCGGATTCTCCTATCTTTCGTCACATGGAGTCCTGTCCTGTTACGCCAAACCCAAGCTGCTCTGATGCTCCCCACACATGTGTTGATGTCAATGTGAATCCAAGTGAAATTTCTTCTGTTTATTCATCTATTGCAACAATTGACAATGACATTTCTCATATTGAGACAAATGATTTAAACTAATAACTAATGACAACGATCTTGTTTCGGCCAGCCGACTTGTACACACTAGTCATAAGGTAAATAGTAATTATATAATATAATAGTAGTATTGCTCGTTCTGGTACTTTCAGAAATAAAGGGGGTAATCATTCCACTGAGTTGAGTTTCCTGTCGTGGGATGTTCAGGGGTTGCGGAATAAAATTGATTATATTGAAACTATTGTAGATGATAATAAAATCCATATAATGATGATAACGGAGCACTGGTTGAGAAATAACGATTTGAATTATGTAAATATAAATAATTTCAAATTAGGTTCTTATTTCAGTAGATCTAATAGAATTCATGGTGGTTCAGCTTTATTCTTAAACGATTTAATAGAGTTCAAGGAAATGCACAGAGTGAAAGAATTATCTGTTGAAATGGTTTGCGAGGCTTGTGCGATTAAGTTGCCTTCATTGAACTTGATAGCTGTTGCCATTTACAGGCCATGTAGTGCTTTATTAAGTACTTTTAGTGAATTCCTGGACACCTTGGATAGAATATTGACTTATTTATCGGCCTTCGACTGTTGTATTGTATTAGGCGGAGACTTCAATGTAGACTTTAACTTGGAGAGTAGCTTCAGAGATGATCTTTGTAATTTGTTGGCCAGTTTCAATCTAACCATCACTACAAGACAGATGACAAGACCCGCCAGATTAGAAGCCGGAGGTTCCTGCATAGACAATATCGTCACAGATATCCATTATACTCGATGGGAAAGTGCAATTCTATATACGGCATTTTCCGATCACTTAGCTTTAACCCTAAAAATAAAAATTGATAATAAATCCTTTGTCAGTAAGACACGCAATAGTCCATTTTTTTAAGACAAATTAGCTCAAGTAGGACTAGTATATTTTTAGCATGTATGAAATCAATCAACTGGATAGCTGTTTACAAACTGATTGACCTAGATGAGAAAGTTGACATGTTCTATGAACTTTTCTTGTGGGCTGTCAACTCGGCTTATCCACTAGTCCTCAAAAGTACATTAAGGGGTGCTTGGAGTAAGTGGTACACACATGAATTGAGGGACTTGAAAGTGAAATGTGAACAACTGTTTCATGTATATAGCATTCTCGGCTCAACAGTGATCAAGTTAGAGTATAACAATCTTAGAAAGTCTTACAGGTCTAAAATCAAACTGGCTAAACTCAGTTACAATAGTAAATTCATTAATGAGAGTGAAAAAAAGAATAAATCAGCCTGGGTAGTAGTAAAGAAGCACCTTGGTTCAAATAATTCATCTCTGGACGATGCTTGCAAGTTGTCTGTAGATCAAATAAACAAGTTTTTCTTGGAAAAAATAATTTTACGAAGCAAAGATATCCCTAAGAGTAGTTTTGACTTCAGTCACTATGTATCATTAACGCCTGAACCAGAAACGAAGTTTAGTTTTCAGGAATTCACTGTTGAGGAGGTTTTTGACACAATTCATAAAATGAACCCCAGCAATTGCTTAGATATGAATGGACTCAACTCCTCAATATTAAAAATAGCAGCTCCATATATCTCAGAAGTCCTAACCCATTTGATCAATATGTGCCTAGCTTCAGGTATTTTCCCTGATAAACTAAAGAGAGTCAAAATGATACCCGTGTTCGAAAAGGGTAATAAGGCCAACATTGAAAACTACAGACCCATCTGTATCATAGAAATAATATCAAAATTGTTTGAAATGCTCCTTCATAAACAGCTTGTCAATTACTTTGAAAACAACAGTCTACTTTCTCGAGATCAGTACGGTTTTCGGAAAAATCTCAGTACTTCTGATAATGTCTTGAATCTTATTGAGGGAGTCATCAGTAGCTTAGAGCACAAGAGACTTGTGAACCTCAGAGCATTTGACTTTTCTAAAGCTTTTGAGTCAGTGAAGCATAATATTCTATCTGAAAAGCTTTCTTTTTATGGCCTTGACAAGTTAGCTGTGGATCTAATTGGTTCATACTTGGGTCGCAGAATGCAATTTGTCTATAGAAACGGCGAATTCTCAAGTGGTAAGCTGGTTAGATATGGTGTCCCCCAGGGTTCAATACTTGGTCCACTGTTGTTTATCATTTACATAAATGATTTGTCAGGTGTGATAAGGAACTGCTGTCATCAAACCCAACCCTTTTGCCGATGACCTGGGCTTATTGATGAATGGGATGGGAAAACAAAATGTTGACACAGTTGTTGAATTGTGCACATCAAATATAATGGATTGGTGTGCTTCAAACAATTTGTGTCTCAACCTCCTGAAAACCTGTGACCTACAGTTTAGCTTCAACCCTAGGTTTACTGGCACAGATTCCCTCAAATTCCTGGGTATCATGATTGACTCGAATTTAAATTGGAAAGAGCACATTGATTATACAGCTGGTAAACTAAGTAAGGGTTTGTTTGTCCTACGTAGGTTAACTCACATAGTTAATCATGAAGTTTTAATGAGTGTCTTTTATGCTCTCATCCACAGCCATTTGGCCTATGGGATTCAGCTCTGGGGAAATTGTTCGGCATCTATTAAACTCTTCAGACTCCAGAAGAAGGCCATTCGGATAATTTGTCAGGCACCACCCCTAGCAACATGTAGGCCGCTTTTTCGTAAACTAGGCGTCTTGACTCTCCCATCTTTATATGTTTTTACTTGTCTGATGTACATGAAAAAAAACCTTAATGAATATAGTCGAAATGGTGACATGCATAATTATCATACCAGAGGAAGGTTAAATCTCAGAATTGATTCTCACCAATACGCGAGTACCCATAGGAATTGGAGAAACATGTCCATTAAGCTATTCAATGAGCTTGCTCCTGAAGTAAGACTGTTGAGTGCTTCACTATTCAAGTCACACATAAAAGGCTTACTTACAGAAAGATGTCTATATTCTAATGGAGAATTTTTTGAATAGCTTCAGTGTTCATCTGTTTAACTGTAACAGCTTTGTTGTGACTTGTGTTGGATCCCGTTTTAATACCTGCTATTTATCAATTGCTGTTGTTAATTACTATTTACCAATTTAGTTGTAAATTTTTTTTACAAAAATACTACTTTGACTATATTATTATTATTTTAAAAATATTTTGACTGTTTTTAATTTTATTGTATATTGACGTTTGTTACAACACTTTGTGTTTTATGACAATAAAGGATTATTGATTGATTATTGATTGATTGATTATTCGATATTCATATCAATTAATAGAACATTTTGTTGGAAATATCCTCGTAAATCAAATCAGATCGACTGCCATCAACCTACCATATCGAGGTGTATTGGATCCAGCATTGTAAACCAGCTAATGCTCCAAGGGGAGGTAATTGATGGCATAGACAGCACCCATATTAGACTCGGTACTTGAAACATCTACTATTTTGGCTTAGGACTTTGTCACATTGTAGCCTGTATTTGTCAGAGACCTGGTTCGCATGGGGTTGCCATTCGGTTTATTGTCTTGTGCGGTCTAATATCTCCTCCAATTGTAAAACAGGTATTCGATTTTAAGTGTTCTCGTTATTATTTAGTGAGTGGATTCATTCAAAATTTTAAATCTCTGCTTAGTCCTGGCGACAGCATTGATTATAACAGGCAGATTCAGATTGAACTGCATATTGGTACCGAATTCAATTTAATATTACATTCCCAACCACAGCAATAGTTCAGAAAATTGTAGTCCCAACTTCAGCTACTTTTTAGACCGTCAACCTACCGATTCAGGAAATTATTTTTTCAAATCAATCTTTTACTATATACGGTACTGTTTATTCTACCTAGATCACATCACATAGCTTAGTCGACGCCTATGCCATTGCATAGCCGTGCGAATGTCGACATAACCTATAATTTTAACATATGTTCTCATAACCTAACCTAAAAGTATATGATTATTCTTTTCCGTGTTATCTATGTTCCCCCTGGAGCAGGATATCACAGCATATTGCAACATATTATACAGGCTTTTACGCAGATGCTTGGGGCTTGCGATAACTTACAACATAGCTAAATTTTTAAGAAAATAACAAAGTATGATTTGGAGAATATTGCACAATGGAGGTTACATAAGATTTGGAACTACTGTACTATGATTATTATATTTTTTATCTACACTATTGAACAGGTTGGAAAATTATAAGCAAAAATATTCAATTCAATATTTATTTATCCTCCCAAAAGTAAATATGTCTCCGTTTGAATCCTCATTTGAAGAGATTCATTGGTTATATGCCTTTTTTAATGGCGGAGCTAGGACTCTAGGTACACTCGGCCCAATTGAGAGTGATCAAGTGATACTCTTGTTGAGACATCTAAACTTTGGCATTAAACTTGAAAATGACCAGAGTAGGCCGAAACTAGTTGTTTGAAATGTTTTAAAGTTTTAAATAAAATAGTACTCCATGTTTTTATATTGTTCTTATTAATCTTGTTGAGACATATTGCATGATATTATGAAGTGTACTTTATTCATAACATATGATGTATAAAAAATTATGTGTAATAAATCAGTTTTGGAGTGTCAGAAGTTACAACTTATAAGCGTGTGCCTTTACAATAAAGAGTCTAGCTTATGACTAGAATCATGAGATGGGTAGGATCTAGGTTGTAACTTATGATATTTACTGACTATCTTGTACCATATTCTATAGCAGTGCAGTTAATTATGATGTCAATGATGCTCAGTTGCAGCTGATGAACGTGGAAACGATGATTTCTTAATATAGCATGTAAATATCAAATTGAAGGAACTGGTAGTCAGTGCGAGGGTGACAATAATTGCACAACTCCTGACGGTTGATCTAGTTAGCGGGCTAACAGGGCGTAAGGATGAGGAGAGATGATGGATCGTACTATTAGGGTAGTAAGAGAGCATGACACTAACAATTTGACTGAACTAGGGCCTCCCAAGAAGCGCTATCTGCTTGCTGCATGCTAAGACGAGCTTCGGTATCCTCTATCCGGCAAATGTCTAATCAGGAACACATGTGAGCTGAAGTGTTAGCTTTCCAGCAAGCACCCTAATTCGTTTCGCTTTATTCTCACCCCTTAAATGCTTAATCATCTATTTATGTCATGTTTTCAATCGATGCTTCCTGATGTATCACCCTCACAACAACTCTGACAAGATAGGTAAATAGTAGGCTGTCAGATATATGCTAACCTTTCCCAATTGTTGGCTTTCTGTCACCTTCTATTATTGAAATATTGCTATAGAAACGTAATTGATACGTTTGTGGTGGCAGTATTTTGTTACCGATCACAAATCACATCATAATTAATCAATTGTTACTCAACATTCGAATACAGTTTGTATAATTAGATGTATTTCTTGAAATGTATTGTACACCTAATATTTTAAGCGCTGAGTTACAGTAGGCCATAATCATTTGGATTTTTCAGTAAGAATGAGGGTGATTAGCTTGGTGTACTGAACAGCTCAAGCCTAATCATATATCGACAATTTGAAAAAATGTTTAATAGGCTTATTTGTTTAGGCTAATTTAATAAAATTTCAATAGGACTCACACTGTGAATTGGATTGTGAGTTGCAAAACAGAATTAGGCGAGATATTCAGTCTTATAGTCTGTATAAAATAAGTTGACACTCAGCTCCCCATCCTAAGGAAATACAGGGTTGTCAAATCGTGAAAGAATTGCAACTCTCTAAAAAAGTTTCAGTACTGTGACATTAAATTGGAAGCTTGAGAAAGTTGCAATTTTACACGTTTTGGCAACCCTGATATTTCTTCGAATGGAGGGCCAAGACTCATAAACTATAGAATTGTAGTGAAGGTACCACAGCTATTACGATAAAAATTGTCATGCTAACAATTTAATTATCCGCAGATATTCTATAAAATATAATCTCTTGTATGAAGTAACTCTCTTTGAAATTGAATGGATGTCAATGTCTTTATTTACCAACTTTTACATCGACTAGTTAAACTTTCTCAGGAAGATAGAAAATTGGGCAGGGATTAACAATAGTAGGAATTAGAACAACTACCTGTATATCCTTTCCACTAACCATATTGTGAAGATATGATAGAAGAAATGGATCGTTTTCATTTACCTTCTTGGAAACTCTAAACCACATCTTGATAATGAGCTCTCCGAAATATATTTTTGTGAAAGCTCAAAGTTGTGTTGGTTTGAGTGATGTCATTCCTTGACAGATAATTGCTTCCTATGAATAATTCCAATAAGGAATGTTTGAGAGTTTGTAAGCGAGACGGAGAGAGTTTTGAAGCTGAGAAGTTGATAGGCGAGATTAAGAAGACAGACTTGGTTGAATTGGTGGGAGCAGGGTGGGAAGGGTGGAGTGGTTGTAATAGGTTAGTTTCACACTTTGGACCACCAACACAAAGCGATCGTTACTCAATTAGTTGCGAGCCAGGTCATAAATCCGGGTCCGATTTTGGGCGGCGGTGGTGGCGGAGGTCCCCCGGGGCTGGCTGCCAGGTCCCAGTCCCATTTGCGCGCTTACTCATTTTCTCGCATCCTCTCTTTCGCACACCCGAACACCAATTTATATGTCACTCAATTTCCTATGGAGACACCAATATTGATTTTTCTCATGACCAAAATTGATAAAAACTTTCACTGGAAAATGATATCAGATAAAACAGAGGATTAAGCTCATGATTTTTGCAAAAAATATATCCCCTATGAAGTCAATCGTGATTAAATAGCTTTCTACTCTCAACTGTCCATTATTGACAGATCAATGATTGAGTGAAGGAGGGGAAAGAGGACTAGAGAAGCAGGAGAGGGGTAATAGGAAAGTGGGAGAGTCGAGAAATATAAAGAGTACAAGGAAGGGCTGAAAGAGATGGTGGAGGAAGATGATGTTATTGAAGAGACTCAATTTGAACATATGAACTAGAAGAAAGAAGATTTAGAATCAAATACAGTTTTTAAAATTGGAGATGATGAGATTTAATAGAAAATAAATCATAGATCTGGTGAGATCTAAGATTTTCTATGAAGATCTTTCCCCAAAAATAATTAAGTTATTGTCTTTCGTTAATAATCACCACACTGAAAATTATTTCTTACAAATTAGAATCATTGATCTTCTTGAAGAAGTCATGCTCCTTGTATTATGTGAGTTGCTATTCATATTTGTATAGCCGATTCCAGTCTCATAAAAAATATATACAGTATTCATAAAATGGCATTTTCACCAATTCTCAATATAGTTACAGGTACAGGTATTCATAGACCTTTTTTACGTGTTTGTAGTATGGATAAGTGCATATTCTTTGTTCTGCAACACTTTCATTAGTCACTTTCAGTCTTCTCCATCATTGGCAAACATTCTCAATCAATTTCTGTTTTAGTAATCTGTCATTCCTTTTCTCAGCCTCTTACCTACAAAACGAGAAGTTGGCGGTCGTTAATGCGGATTGAGTCAGAAGATGCCAATTAGCACGCTTTTGGCCCTCGCTCGCTGGGTGGCACAAACACTCTATTCCCCAGAGGAAATGAAGCGGAATATAAAGAATTAGTAGAACATTCGTTTCACCAGGAATCCCTTATTTTCTTCCATTCCGAAGTGTTGAGCTGGTGGTTATTATACAGAAGGAAAGGCAGTTATGCAACTAATTATGACATAGGCTATATAAACAGATAAACAATCTTGAAGTTCCATGGATATAAACTAATCCATAATAACTAATTTTGAAAGACAAGGTTATATTAAATCAAAAGTGAGAAAACAGGAAACCATTTTTCCAAAATCAACAAGTCATATTTACATTGTACTTATCATCAAATTAAGAGTGTGAATAGGAGTATAAGAAAAGTAGAACAAAACAAATTACGGATACTGTGCCGGAGGAAATGAGAGACAGTGACCTCATTGGAAAATCTAGTGATAATCAAAAAAGAAACTGGAACTTCAAACATCATCAGTAATACCGAATTGAAAACTGTGCTCCATTTCCGAAAAATTATGATTCAACCAATTGAATTTTGGCAAAATTATTCATGATAGGAATGAGCCGTGAGGTATTTCAATAACTGCAATATTGATTTAGTATTTTGAGTATTTTAATAACTAATGTTGATGCGAGTGTATCTAAGGGTTTGATTCATGATCTGAGAAAATGTTTCAAGCAAAATTGGAGGTGGAAATCGGATGAACCAGTCACTTATACAAAATCAGCATGAAATGATTGTCACAATTTATGAGAAAGTGATAGTGCCCGAAAAAATATAACAGAGCCTGTGCTATGTTAAATTTCAACTTCTAGTTTATCTATGTTAACTTCGCTCACTTTCATTCTATTAATGATCAGATTCAGGAGAGTAGAACTGTTGGATGGTGTTTTGAATTAGCATGCTGGTATAATGGACAGCAGAATAAGTGGAGGGGAGAGCACCGTTGCGAATCCGAGTTCATTTGACGGGTAATGAGTAAATAAGTGCAGGCAAGTTGTCAGTCGAACAGGGAAATAGTGAACAGGGGGAGAAGAAATGAGGGAATCTGGATTGAATAGGATGAGCTCAAGTGAACATAATAGTAGATGCAGTTTATGGTCGGCCTATTTCAAGTCGCCTTGTCAAGCTGGCAGTCAAGCACAGAGTGATTGATCGGGTCCACGGGAGATAGAGAACTCCAGCAAAGGGTGACATCTTCAAGAGGGCTCAACAATAATGATCAAGGTCACTGCTGAACACTAGACAAGGTAATATTTGGTTAATCAGTGGAGCGTTTACTCTATTGATATGTCACTGAACTAAATCTGTTCAATGCACAGCTATTTGGAGATGAAACTCATAATCATGCCCGGTTTCACCAACCTCAGTCAAGACATTTTCAAATGTTCACATGGTCAATAGTGAATGGTCAAAGTTAATGGTCAAGTATAAGCCGAGTTCGCTTCACAAATGTGCATTGAAATTATATCGATAGTGTATCATTGGCCATAGAAATCATATATGTTCCAGTGCACACGTTGTAAACCGTACCTGATTTGTACAACATGTTCAAATGTCTTGAC
The DNA here is from genome assembly GCF_014356525.2 of Nilaparvata lugens. Taxonomy (NCBI): domain Eukaryota; kingdom Metazoa; phylum Arthropoda; class Insecta; order Hemiptera; family Delphacidae; genus Nilaparvata; species Nilaparvata lugens. Next base: position 60,909,807 of record NC_052506.1, on the reverse strand, counting down.
CGGGCTTGGTCACTCCGGTCAAAAGGGGTTATTCTGGATGCATTGTATAAATTGGAATAAAAATTTCCACTATATCTTTCAAATGATTTTCTTGGGGAGATTGTCGGATGTCTTAAACTGGAAACAATAGTTTATCAATTTATACTTTTTTTACTTTTTCCTCAAGAACAAATTTTTCAATAACTTAATGCATCATTTATCTACTATCAGGTGCGCCGCCTAAAGAGGTTTTTTATTCTCATAAATTTACAATGCTTCTTCATACAACATGAATAATGGATACAAACTATTTTTTTCTTAGCGTTAATTGTGATTTTATGCTTTAATGTAATTTATTTGACATAGAGTTTTGTTTTTCATTTGACCAAATTTTTCAAGAAGTTATGAGGGAGTCAGTTATCCTAAACTTCATCTGATGCCAATATGGTAGAGATAGTTATTATCATCTATTACCAAATCTCTAAAATTACCTATATTACTAATATCTTGTGTACTTTGAGAACTCTAATAAATCAATGGCTGTTTGTATCTGAACAGCAAGCTCTTTTAATTCAAAATTCTAATACAAATTATTAGATGATAGTATGGTAATAGAACAGCAAGCTCTTTCAATACAAGATTCTAATACAAAAGCATTAGATGATAGTATGGTAATAGAATAGGAAGAAAACATAAGAAGAATGGAGATACTGTACATTCAATCGTTTAGAATTAGATAGCATTTATTCCATTTATTTCTCTGCATTTATTTCAAAGAACAACTCATTTTTGTAAAATTATTAAGTTTGTTGAACAGCCGTAGGATTTACACTTCCTAATTATTATCAATCACGACACTAGAACCATATTACTCAAAAACCCTTGTTTATTGAACCAGATAAAAATTGAATGGTAAGACTGGAATGGTGAAATGAGAGCTGTGAACTCTCATTCCAAATGCTTTTAAATGCTTTTCTAAACAGCCTGATATTGATTTTAAAACTATCTGATGTAACATAAGTGACTATATAGAATAATACTGACTAATACTAGAATAGCATTGATAGTAGTGATAACTTTCACAAAGATAATGATTGGAGCTAGTTGCGGTAGTTCCAGTTTCACGAGTTTCAATAATCTTTTGTATCTTGAGCTGCGCTTTGTGGATAAAAGTTGAGAAATGATTGCCATAAAAAGCATTGTTAGCGCGTAATGGGATGGGAGGGATGAAGACGTAGGGAGATTAAGCGCATTGCGATAACGCACTAACAAACAGGGCTTCAACTGCTACTTGCGAGTCTCAAGATGCTTGCCAGCTGGATTAAATAATTCTCGGATCTACTCTATTAACTTAATGGCTTGAAAGTGAAAGATGACGGGATTATTTTGTATGGCTCTTATATGGAGTCGCAGGCAGTGACAAGGCCCTCGACATAAACTATGGCCCACTGTTGTCTATGCTCTGCATTCGAGAACCCAATTTCGTTTGCTGTTAATTTGTCGCAGAAAGTCTGAGGGTTGGGATGAGCATCGGAGGCGGCATCTTAGAAAGTCGAAGCCGGGATCAAACTGGATTTACCCAACATTAAAATGTAAAAGTGGATGACACCGGAATATAACTTTACTAGTGACTCAGCTTATCCTTGGCTCTATTGTTTATTCCATACAGTGATCAAATAAAACCTTCTACACAAATTGGTTGATTTACAGCTATGATTGAAAAACTGTTAATATAAATATATATTTTATTAAAAACTGTTAACAGATAATATTTATAAATGACATACTTGGTTAAGATTTTTTAGTGACTATATTGCAATATATAAACTATATATGACTATAATATATAATATTGCTATAACATATGACTATATTACATATTTAATTTCCTTTGTCTTGCGATTGAGAAAGATTTGATGTCTATGGAGACTGAAATCCCGGCACAGCTTCATAAAAGCTACACATGAACTGACAATATCGCTAGAAGCCTAAAGTCTCGCGATAATGGAGAAGGAAAACCCAATAGTGGAGCTCAAAAGGAAAGGAGCTGCCGGATTTTAGCTGCCTTACACAACATGAAAGTCATTGCATAGACTACGGAGATGTAACCAGATGTAACCTGGTTGCTACTAACCAGATGTAAGTCGGAACTTGTGCGATGGGGCTAGTGAGGATGAGCAAACGAATGCGGAATGCTGCAGAACTAACCTCTTGACCTGTCCTAACATGGAAATAAATTATTGTAATATAGATGACCTTATTAAAGCAAATGAAGCAGTTGCTGAAGCAACATTTTTTGAAAAACATTTAATAACTCCAAACATGTAAGAACATCTTCGTCCAATCAATGAATGAAAATAATAGCATAACATTTCACAAGTGATATAAGAAATTGTTCAATTATGTTTGTAATATAATGGAACAAGCATTACCTAACATTATCATTATCGAAAAAAGTCTCATTGACAATAGATATTATATTGATGTGAATCCATCTCCATCATATCGCTTTTTGAAGAGATAACAAGAATGTTGTTCAAAACAGTATGAACTACCAGCTCTCTTAAAATAACGGAAGGATAAAATTTTAGAATGAATGGTTATATAAATAGAGGGAATTGGAGTTTCTTCTTAAATCAGTAATCATTGAAATGGTTGACAATATTTCGAAAACACGGTCCTTGAAACCATGTATTTCTGAAAAAAAAATTAAATTTCTTCGCGAATTGGAGAATTTTATAAGTGAATGGATCGATTGATCAAGTGGCTTGTAGCTGGAGAAATGGCTATTTAATATTGTGACAAGCGTGACAGTAGAAAAGTGCCTTCTGTGAGGATGTTAACAAGTTAGCGTGAAAATGGAGTGCTGGAGGACCTGCGATGTGAAGCACTGCGACTAGCAGCTTTATTACAGTTTCATTACAAAAGACACGGTATAATTCGGATGAAATATATAAGCCGTGACAAGGGTGGATGGGGGCGCCGTGACATGTGCAGGCGTCATGCCATGTTAACAGCCAACTGGAGTAAAGAAAATCGAGGAAAGGGTCGTAGAATAGGGGATGATGAGGGAAGAGAGCGAGTCTATTTTACGAGATTTCACTCGAACTACTGGTGCAAACGGATTAGAGCTTAACGCAAGAGGGAATAGAGCCATAAGTCACTCGGCTCTCGGCTCTATCTCGCTCTATATCAATCGGGCTCTCTTTTTTATCAGCTCGGCTTCCTCCTAATTGCATCCTTTGTCGGAAGTGTGCGTAGCGTGAAGTCGCGACCCCAGGGCAGCCTGAAAGCACCGGCCAGTTAATTCCGTTTGACACCCCGAAATCTACAGTCTCGCCAGTTATTTATAAGTGTGAATTCAGAGACGGATATTCACTTGTAGCAATTATAGGGCTCGTTCATCGAACAACGACGATGTCATTACAGAGAATGGTCGACTGAAAGAGCGCTTGCCAGGTCGAGTGAGTTTGCACCACACCCCCGTTCGTCATCCAACGATTGGATAGAAGATGCACTACCCCTTTCTGCTTCACTTGTCTTGTTTGTGTCAATTAATTAAGAAACAAAAGACTTTCCATCATTTAACTGTGTTATAGTCAGCAGAAGGGTGAAAGATTGCATAGCTGATGTGCTACCCTTCTCAAAGAATAACTTTTCTCTCTATGTCAATCTCATTCTTATTTCTCTCACCTTCTCTTACCGTTAGAGAACTACTGGATTCATATGAAATTTATAAAAAAATGTTCCATCTCACCGTGATCTGAGGGCTAATTAGAGACATCACAGTCATTTCATGTCTCATTCGTTCACTTCACTTCTCTCATTGACTCATAAACAGTTCTTCTCTCTCACTCTCCGCTCTCCCTTTACATTCCGTTGAGTTCGATTCTCTCCTTCACTGAACTAATACCTACCCGTGAAATAGGTTATAACTTATAACCAAAGATGTAATGATATCTTCAATCTTTTCATTAAACATCATTCAAGTTAGCCATGCAACACCGAGACCGATTAATGGGATTTGCTAGACAGCGGAAAGAGAATCACTTTTCTTCCAATCAAGCCATATTTCCGCTCAAGCTCCAAGCAGGTCCTACATACTTCGAATGGGAGAAAATTGATTAACAGTAATACGACCACCTTCTGTTCAGCGTTGAGAGTTGTCGGTTTAATTATTTTAAAAAATTATATGATGATTGATTCACATGATTAAGAATCATTAGAAATGATAGCACAGCTCCTTTATCTAGCTTAGAAGTGGATGCTAGAGATGTTATCCTAGTTCAGGCATTATTATATAGATATACAAAATTCTGAATTCCCGATCCATGATACCGTTGTCCTTCTATATTCAATGGAAGTTTTCTCCTTTTCAATTGAATGATCTGGGAAGTGCTAAAAGGTTTGCTTCTGGAGTATTTTATCAAGTCAGTTTAGGAGTCAACTCTCTGTAAAATCTGTAAAGTCCGAAGATCTTCATGTCATAGTATATAGCTATATACTATCCTTGGGTCCTACTTACTTCAAATGGGAGAAAATTGATCAACAGGAATACGATCACCAACGATCCAATAATTTGCATAAAATTATGCGAAGTTTATTTCAATATGAATTCATAAAAATGTTCATTGCAGGGAAAGGAATAACAAAATATCTCTATGGATAAAACCTATCACAAATAAAAAATAAAAAACTCAACATGTCCTCAATCAACAATTTAAAAATCACACTGTGATACAATAGTTTACAATCTTCAGTTTCAATCTCTTGGGTTGCTTATAGGCTTATAACACATAGCACATAACATAGACTTGATAAAGATTGAATATGTGCTTCATAGGGACTGTGCAGTCATCAGTGGTCACTCGTTCCAGTAATGAGGAGAAAAGTTTACTTGTTCAATTTAAGTATCTTTGAGAACGGATAGAGAATTCTATCCAATCCTAACTCCTGTTAGCATTAGCGTTTATCAAGGATTTATTCAAATTTTTCAGAGCTCTATTCTGGGCGTGAGCGAGACTATAAAATTCGAGAAACTATGCAGGGACAAACACAACGAATATTTTACCGTTTGTATTAATGCTTTCTTCGGAACTCAGCCACGTTTTTCATGCAAGTTTGCGATTCTACTTGTGAAAAACACATTTGCTCCATCTTTTATGTATAATAATTTAACACGAAAAGTTGGAAATAGTTCTGGAGCTAGCGTTTTGCATCAGGCTTGTAACGAGATAATTTATGTAAAAGACTTGATTAAATAATAAATCAATCCGGCAGACCAGCTGGGAACAATGAAGGTGAGCGAAATATTCACTTTTTCTTTAGGAGACGTGGAAGGTGTTGACCTGGAATAATGCGACATTGCCTGCCGTCCATGAAACTATTGCTTAATATTATAGAAACATGTCAGGCAAGTAGTCACTACCAATTTGGCGATCCATCTCATGTTAACCGCTACCGGAATTGCTTCCTTGAACCGCCCTGGGAGAATATAAATTACCAAATTCAACAACAACCTCAAGAACAAGTGCAAGAAGAACAACGATCAGAAGACCTACAACGTTCACCGACACCCAAACTGTTAATGCTCAGGTCGTAAAGATACTTGAATTATAATAATATCTGATAAGCTGCATCGTGTTACAAATTTTACAGCCAGACCCTGCTATTCTAATATTTTTGGCTATCAGCGGTCTCTAGAAATTTCAACCATGAGAATACATTAAAGAAAAAAAAACATTCTCCAGTAGATTCCAGCGAGAAGGTAGTCTGAAATGAATATAAGTCTACAGATCGATAGCAGTTGTTGATAGTTAAATAAGTAATGATTACTGCGGAGGGAATTGATTCTTAATTTTCCACACGATTTACAAAAATTCAAACAATTTACCTCAATGTGCATAATGTATAATAGTTAGATAAAGAGGTTTCATTATAGAACAATATAATTGATAAAATATTCTATGTAATCCATTTTAACTGCTTCTCATATTTTCCCACTGTCTATAACTAATTTCCATCCTTTTTTAATAATCGTATTAAATTTTGAATATTGATCAGTGTAAGAGACAATTTAATTAGAATAGAAAATAATTTATTCATCAGAATATTCTGTACAAATACATTTGAATATTATTTGGACAAAATTTTCAATTCATACCTAATAAATCCATCACGAATCAAAAATTCGTTGCAAAAGCACATCAATTCATAGAAGTTACAGAAGGTATCACTTTCACTTTCCTTGATTGAGAGGAAAATGATTGAATGCTGAAAACTTGAACCCTCAGAAAGATTGGATAATGTAAACTCGAAGCCCACTCTGTCTGGGGTCTATGGCTGTTTTTGTGTGTTGTGGTTAGTAGATACAAGAAGCGCGTGTTGTTTGTGTATGTGTGTGTGGCAGAGGTGCAGAGGTGCAGAGGTGCAGAGGTGCAGAGGTGCAGAGGTGCAGAGGTGCAGAGGTGCAGAGGTGCAGAGGTGCAGAGGTGCAGAGGTGCAGAGGTGCAGAGCACACAAAGTTGCGCGCTTGTTTCTAATTGAGCTGGGGTCTTTCTGTGGTAGCCGCAGCTGAATTGTCAGCATTAGCTAGATGGGAAGCATTAATGCTTAAAATGAGGAATGCTGAGAGTTTGAAGTGAATCTCACTATAGGAGAGCAGAGACAACAGCAGTCAGCTTAGCTTATTGAGGACCTGATGGATTAGCGTCCGATCTCCATATGAATACAGGCCTGGTGGTCCTGTCACACTGCTCGTCCCTAACCTCCTCTAATTCGGGAGATCCTCCACTCCATGAAAAAATTATCCTTACATCAGGATTATATTCACATATATTGGGGTCCAAAAAATTGGGTTCGTGGAATGAATTCATCCCAATATTGATATCCCTATAAAGAGACTTCAATCTTCTATGACATATAACCTCTTAGAAATTGGAATAATAACCTCATTTTGGGATAATTACATTATTACCAAGTAATTTTGTACTTCATCAAACCAAATTTGGGAAACAATTTTTTTTTTTGTTTAGCCTGTTGTTTCTCTCCCTATTATTGTCATGACATCAAAAGAAAAGAAAATTTAAGTGTAAGTATCACCTAAATATTCTAACAACTCTACTTATTCATGACCAATGAATGTTTTGGAAATCAAGTACCACTATTTTCAAAGACATCAATTTATTACTCTGAGCTACCAGAAATTATTCTAGAATAGTGATATCGTATATTTTTCCTAATAAAATCAGATTTGAATTTAAAATAGAAATTAATAATTAGTTAGAATTATCAAGTTGTAGCACTTGCTTCTTTTTTTGTTAGTTGCAAACTTTCTATTTCCCAACAGTAACTTACAACTAATTATGTGTGAGTACACACGAAAGCATGCTCCTGTGAACCTGTGAAATAATATTTTCTATTAAAATAAAGTTGATTTTTGGCAATATCTCAAGTATCTTCAATAATTATGGAAAAGTTCCACAACATCAATATCCACTATATAAACTTTATCGATTATACAAACATATATTGATTCATGCCTAGTAACTTTGATATAATGCATGGTATAACTTTTCTACTATTTATTAGAATTCTATTGTATAATAATGAATAGTGGAACTATTAGTACGTTTTTAGAGTGGAGGAAGTGTTCAACTGATCCAACAATATTGTTGGGGAAAGAAAGAAGTTCAGAAACCTAGGGTTGTGATCGATGCTTCGAAGTTGAATGAAACTATATGCCTGAGAGCAGAATCTACGAATTAAGTTGAACAAGTTTAGTATCGCTATTCATTACAATCATAAGAACGGAGTTGAAAAATGACGTTGTTTATAGATAAGGGGGAGAAAGAATTCAACATACCTGTATATTTCTTCAGAGTCATCAATATTAGATTTCAAAATGCGTGCAGAGCTAATAAATTACATGCAGTATTTGGTTACCACAGTTGACAGATTGTATATATAAGTGACAGACAGAGATGGCAAGGTATCAATTTGAAATGACTTGAGTTTTGACCTGGCTATGAATAAAACCGACATCTTTGATTATGAGCTTCAGCCTGACTACTACGAGTATTGGTATTATGAAGTGGTTGGGCTAGGACAAAGATAAACGTATGCTACTGAAGCGGTTATATATTGGAAAGAGAAAGACGAGAGAGTGAGAGTAAAAAATAATCAAACTTATGAAGATTAATAGAGACAACGCTCCTGGGGATTCGGTAGCTAGCCAGAAGAGAGAGAAAAAAGAGATACGAGATAGAAATAGCCTGAGGAAAATCAAGAGTTGAAAAATTGAACAGAGAAAAGGACTAGAATCATAAGTGAATAGGAATATTAGAACAGTAAAACTAGGGAACATCTTTCTGGAATATTAGCATTTCCAATTAATCTTATCTCTCTGATTGGACAAGCAACGGTCGCTTGGGAATTGCCGTTGGTAGGGTGACCGCCTCACTGATCATCACGTATCATGATAGCTTGCCTACGGTTTCAATCCCAACCAAAACTTTGGGCACATGTCGTATCATCATAGTAATCTTACCAATAACCAATAAACGATGTGGATTATGTGGTAATACGATGTGTATTATACCACCCACAGAGAAGAAAAATCTACTCAATCAGTATTTCCAGGATTGCTGACACTTTAAGGGATGAATTAAAGTGGTAGAATATTAGAATTTTGGAATTCGATCATTACAATATTAAGTTACACATTGAAATTTGCAATTGAACCTAGGTTCCTCAATGCAGAATGCACAATAGGCACAACATTTAATCGAGGAGATAGCAATTTCCGATCCTAAGTCATCATTTTTCTTCAGTTTAATTGATCATTATTTCTTGACTTCAGTATAGTGATTTCGTTTCGAATTCAGTCCAAACTTAATTCTACTAAATAGAGTATGTTGTTTATCATAAAAGGACACTGCTTCATTCAAACAAGAGTGATCATATTATTATCGATACGTTTTTCTATACACATTCAATCACAACAATAGTATTAATAATTGAACTATACGAACTAGATATGCATTAATGTAGACTACCTGAATGCCATACAATATAGAAAATTGAATAATCAATTTCGTGTTTGACTTGATCTACTTCCTTGATTTACTTACTTGATATTACTCAGACCAAAATTGAGGTGATTTGCTCACAATTAATCACCATTATTGGAACTGAGATCATTCTCACTCAGGCTCGAGAGAATTGTTTGCTTGTGTATGTGTGTGTTGATATTTATTGGTGTTGTGAGGCGCCTTTTGTCTGTGTCAAATCGAGTGGGTGTGTGAGTGGAGGATGTTACATGCAGGAGAACATGGACAAATTCCGATGGTAATGGGCTGCACTTTGAAAGGTAGGACATTGTCAACGAGAGATCCGTGTGTGGCTCTCATTGAAGAAACAAAGAGGAGAGAAGGAGTGGAGGGGGGGTGGCCTCATGAGACTCATTCATATTGGCGCACCAGGCGTCCTCCAGCTCATTAGGGCGACAAACGTGGAAAGAAATAAAAAATGGAGACGCTATCGCACTACGATGAATGATAGACGCGGCGCAATGAATGGAGCGAGAAGTGGCGTGTCAGAGTATTTAGGAGTCGAGCCACCAGACCAGCGCCTGCCTAGGTGGGCCGGATGATGGAGTGAAGAAACAGGGGGCTACCGTGTCCGCGGGGGGGCCTCTGGCGATCAATCTCCGCCCGTCACTCGAGGATTACCGTAATTGCATCAGATGCCAGCGACATAAGTAGCCGGGCACGACTCGCCACAGCCACAGCCATAACCCAGCTTCTGCTCTCAGCTTGATACTTCAAGCATTACTTGATACATTCATCCTCCTCCCCACCCCTTATCAGCCCAACAGGTCCACTTCAGATTCCAACCACTACCTCCTCCCCCTCCATCATCTATCATCTGCCAGTAAAACCGTCTATCAAATCCATGACTCTTTCTTTCTTCGTCAATTATCGATTTCCATAGTTGAATTTGGTTACTGATCATAATCTCATTCTAGACAACATCCACTCTCCTGCAACTCATTCACCTTCTCACCTCTTCACTCGTCATTCCAGTTTGTCATTTTATATTTGTGGCCTCTGTGCTACAACTCAGCCTGAGCCTAAAACATTTCTCAACAATCATGAATATCTTATAGTCCTATAACTTTTCATCCTCGTGCATATTGCATTTTTTCAAATTACTTTTCAATTGCTCTAATAATTGATAACAATAAATAACTTAATAATAAATTTGACTTTATTTCTGCGTAAAAATATACAAAACAAGTGAAAATTAGTAAAAGCAACATAAGCAAACAGTATTTTACATTATCATTCTGTTCCACTATAGAAAATATAATTAAAATAAAAAACAATATAGCTAATGACTTACTCTACTAGAGCTACAGTGCATGAAATATTCGTGAGAATAGCATGCACATAAGCAAACAATACAGTAGAAAAAAGGTGATCATCAATAACATGAAGGAACAGAAAATTTACGAGATTGTATTCACATCTCACCCTTCCCTTATATTAAGCAGGCTATTCACTAACCGATTTGATGTCCACATTGTGGTCCTACCTTCGCATTTACGGCGAAACGCAGCTAAAGATTTTCATGAAATTTGACAGATATGTTCCTTTTTAAATTGCGCGTCGACGTATATACAAGGTTTTTGGAAATTTTGAATTTCAAAGATAATATAAAAGGAAAAGGAGCCTCCTTCATACGCCAATATTAGAGTAAAAATCAGACTATGGAATTATTCATCATAAATCAGCTGTCGAGTGGATTATAAATTGCATGCCATGACGCATGCAAGTCAATATCTCAATGTAACTTGTTGAAAAATCAGCTGCTGTGTGGACTATTCATTGCATGCAATAACGCATGCAATTAATAACTAAAATAACATAGTATTGTCTCTCGACTTTTCTCTGGTTTGAACTCGGGGTGTCCTGTTGCCAGTATGTCTTGAAAGAGATTAGCTTTTGATGTTAGCATTTTTGATACACCAACCCCAACAGCCATTATTTATTATTGTGTTTTCACACCGATATCTCGCCGACACGACATACAGACAGGATTTACTCTGATGGACAGTATAAGAGGAGGCTGTGGGTTATAACTGCGCGAGGTCTACTGTTCACAGAACTACTAGTATATTATCAAACGAATTCTGAGAGTCAGCTAAGTTTGAGATATATTATTTTTTCTACTACATAGCTAGTAATATGAATATATTAATATTACTTCATATCAATTGTGAATATTAATTATTTTGAGTCGGGAAAGGTAAATATGCCAAATCTGCCTAATCCTTGAAGACAAGAAGAAGAATATTAAATTTATTCTACTTTCCAGACATTGAATTAAATATTGTTGTCCAGCTTCATTTCATCTCACCTCGATTGAAATCGAAACTAAATTTACCTTCAAATAATTATATTATAATAATTATAAAATTATATTAATATAATTTTTATTTATAATAATTATATTAATTGTAATAATTATTCATAATTCAAAATTCAAATTGAAATTATTTATTTCTTTAGAAATTACAAGAAAGAGAATAATCAATACAAAAAATTCTCGCAGGACTGGAAATTTGATCGTAAGATCAAGACATCTGTGTTTAGAGGGATTGAAAAACATCTAATCATGTTGCAAGATCTTAGGTAGTAGGTAGTAGACCTCAAGATCTCAAGGTGTTAGGTAGTAGACTTATTCGTCTTTCAAGTTCCTGTATTTGCAAATCACTGTGATGCATATTGCCTCACTGATACAAAAACTCCCCAATAATCTAAAATTTAGTACATTCCAATGTCCACAAACATCTTCAAATTCCAACCTGGAAATTTCAGGTTGAAGCTCAGTGTATCCAGTTCACTGGTATTCCTGGCTCAGAAGATCGCGAGGTGCCACAGATGGGGATTAAGCTAATAAGACAGAACGATCGCACACTGACTGCGACTGGCCCACCTCTTGTTCAGCTTGTTAACCCGATAGGGAATTAATCGTAAGAATCTCTGGGGACAGGAGGCTCCTGGGTGATCGGGATGATTTTTACGATTCGTGTTAAAAAGAAGATAAATCGTTTCTGAAGGTGTTTGATAGCGTGGGAGAGTTTATTTATGCTGTCTTCAGGACACATATATTGTGGATTGTGCGATGGTTAGGGGGGGGGGGTGTGGTTGAGCAAGGAAGGAAGGGGTGTGGGTAGATGCGTCGAGGGACTTAGCTACAGAAGCGTGTCACGTTGACAAAGCTGTTGACGTCTGGAGAGGTCGGTTGACTTCTCCAATCGCCCAACCGAGAGCCAATCAAGAAGTAGAATGCCTCGCATTCTACGAGGATTAGGCTCTGATCCGATTATATCTTATTAAAATGGGTCTTGTTGGAGGGGCTTATCGTTGGTGACGGAGAGACGAGCTCGATCGATAAGGACTGATTCTTACATTCTGTTGTGTATTCTCGACTGTCATACTCGTTTACAAAGAGCAAGTTCATCTCATGGCTGAGAATGTTGTGCTCTGCTCGGCTCTGACAGAAGCATGCTGCGTCTCCCGTTGCGTCATCTTCAATCAGCGAAATTCTCCCATAAGAATCAACAAAATGTTGAACCAAAGAGAGTTGAGAGTTCCTTCCCAATCAATTCCATTACAACCTAATGAATCAAGGCTGTTGAAGCTAAAACTAGCTATAGATTGATAAAAATATGCGATTAAACTAAATACCTGAAACAAGGATTCATTTGCTCTATGTAGTTCACATAGAAGCGAAATTGTACTGAATCTTACATCTTGCTGTCTTCATTTTTTTAAATTGAAACACATTATTCTAACGTGTTCTAAAAAAGTTGCAATCTTTTGCGAGAATAATCAGAGCGTCACTCTATTCAGGAGTTGATCACAATATTGGATCAACAAGTAGACCTTGTGATCACATCTCTCCCATCACGACATTCTCAACAGCTTCCTGCACTTAAAATCAACTACAAACCTCTCGTACTTTGCGGATCACATTTACATTTCACTATAAAAACTATTAGGCTACTAGGCTACTCTCTCACGGCTCCGATAGCCCACTTTCCAAGGTACCTAGAATACAATTCCAATGTATTCCAAGTACATTGCTACTTCCTATACATGCCTTGGCCTATTTACACGCATACTTCACCAGCTAATAGCTGAATATAAGTATTATGCATTCTCATGTACTTTCATTCACTTTAATTTGGTAGTTCCAATTTTCTTTTGGCATCACTTTGACAACCTTTTGAGAATTTTATATTTACCTAAACAACAATTTGTTGGCTGCCCAAGGCGACACGAATATCGACTATAGAAGTGTATTTGAAATCCCCCTCTTTCGGAGTAACTCAACTGGATATTATGAATTTGATGCGATGGGAAAATTAAAAGGAAATACATGAGAAACAAATAGAGATGAAAAATCCGCTGACTACAAAGTCATTGAACTCGAATCTAGCATCTTTCAATTTCATTGTCTACTGAGTTTATGTGGAAGAGGAACTCATGTGTGTTGACAGAATCAGATACAGAATCTCAAGTACTTTGAAATATCAGTTTCGTATCTCCCATCATTAAATCTAAATATGATTCATAGCACAGAAGATCTCTTCATCTTTTTTCCGGACATGGATTAATATGCGGAAAAAATACTTCTTAATTGATCATCTATTCTATACTGAAGAGTGTACTGTATTAGGTAGGTTCAAAACTCATTTCAATTTACAAAAGATAAGGACTTCTAGGGCAAACCTACTGAATGTTATCCTGCACTGTAAATGAAACTAATTAGATATGCTTGAATGTGTCCTGAGTAATGAAAAAATTATCAAGAACCTTGTATAAAATCATAAACATTATGATTTTTTACAATAATATGTGTCTTTGTGAGTTACTGAATGAATTAGTTGATAACTTTCTCGAATTTAACATTCATTCTGATTGAAGAGTTGTGTAACCCAAAATATTGTGAGTTGCTTCAGTCATAAGCTCAACAGTAAACGAAACTTCATATGAAATTTGAATCAACTGCGATCAATCAAAGAACAGACTTTTCACAAGTCTGCTGTGATTTATCAAGGTTATCTCCAAAAAGGTCCATCTCTTGAAAATGGTGAGATAGGATAAAAATTGAGACAGCAGAGGGAATATTGTAGTCTGTGACAGAGAAAATGGAACATTTTTTATAAAGCTCACAATATATTAATATATTGATGTTATTAGTTTAAAAATTTATTCTAATTATCCTGAATTATGCTAAATTTGAGTCGGAACAGGCAATAGTCCAATACCTGATTGAAAGAAGAGGGAAAAGAAGACAAAAGTGTTCTTAAAGCTCAATCCAATCGACATTAATTTACAAATTACAGTTTAAACTGCTCATATAATCAATTGCAACGGAATTCCAGTTTTGAGTAATGTAAAACGAGTTTGCAGCACGATAAGAGAGACGATTTGCAAAATGTATATTTTGCAGTGTGTTCATAAAACGAGTGAGTGAGGGATGAAGTTCAGACGGCGCAGATGATAAAATTAGATTTGACTTGGTAAGGAGGTATATAGGGAAAGGGTCTGGTCGCCACTTGATGGCTGACTAAATCTCCCTGAAATAATGCTGATGGAGTTAAAATCGGCCGGGAAAGTAAGAAAAGGGACTCGAATGTTATACAAAAATAACAGTCAGAGCGAAACATGTTTGAGGGTGAATTTATATCGGCGGTGCGGGAATCGAGCACGCAAAAACGATAAGGGTGAAGAAAACAGAGAAGGAAAGAGAATGTGAGAGGAGAAAGGAGGACTTGAGAGGGAATAAGCTATCAGGGGCTGCTCAGGGACTAAGTTCAGGGGATCGACCAAGGGAAGTAGTCTAAGAGGAGAGAGATAGGGTATGAGGGATCGGTAGCAGTGGAGGGAAACAAGAGAGAAACATAATGTATTCAATATCTGCTTCCTACACTTGTAATAACTCCATCAGCTTATGCGACATTATTTATACATGGAAGGACTGTGTCGCCGAGGGTGAGAAAGTCAATTTGTTCCAAAGTGGTCGGCACATATCTCAAATCGGCCTCCCAAGGGATGAAAAGGAGTGGAGGGGGAGTGAACGGCCACTCTTCAATTGTCGCAGATTGCCCTTCCACCCCTGTCCAGAATTCCCATTCTTGTCTCCTAAGCTCATCCGACCACTGATCAACATCATATCCAAATTATAGTTTAACTGCTCGGTGGAGGGTCGAACTGATATTATCTGTACAATTACTAAGCTGCATGGGTGGATGTTGGTGGTATACCAACCACAAGTGAATATTCTCATAGTTTACTGTGAATCGGAGACTCAAACTTCTAGATTACCTATAGTGTGGTCCACGGCAGTGGACAAAGATAGAATAATAGCGATGCCGATTTTCTGCATTAATTAATTATATTTCTACACTGTCAAAAACATTGTCATCGTTGTGGACCTAGTAAAGGATAGTACAACCGGCTTTGTCGGATGATAGACAAGGATAGCAAAACCAAAGTTGATCAAATACTGTCATTATGACGTGGACCTCACTATAGTACATCTACTTGACAAACATTGGACAACACTCCTCCTCATTCACACAAAACTGATTTTTGAAGCTGATTTATTGTGATATATTGTTGTCGTGCTGTGTTCAAACAACATATGCAAGACAAATTAGTGGTGAATTGAGACTCAAGATGAGTCGAAAAATGATGGAATAAAATAATAATATATTATAAGCAATCTTGAATTGGTGTTCGAACAATGTCTGTGATATAGGCTATTCCATGAGTGTTCTGGCTAATCAATTATGATATTATTTTTTATTGGAGAGAGTTTGAAAATTGTTTTTATCAATAATTCGAATTCTCTTTAATCAGTGTGTGATCAAAAACCAATATATATTTTTTTAATTTTCGTTTCAATTCATATCAATTTCAAAACAGTTCGATGTTATTATAGAGCATTGATTTTGAATTTTGCGAGTAGCTATATCAAATGGTCAATTCTAAGGCCCGCCGCAAAGTAGACCCACGCTAATCCACGAAAAACAACCCACCCGAGGGATGTTTTGTAAATAATTGCTAGGCTTTTCCAGACAAATGAATAATAATAAAACGAATAATCCACTACTTGTCAGCTGATTGATATGAATAATTCTATAGCAATGGTTTACAAAAAATCCCACGACGTGGGTTGCTTTTCGTGGATTAGCGTGGGTCTACTTTGCGGCGGGCCTAAAACAGATTCCATCAATACCTTGAAGTGTAATGGTATTCTTCCTTGAACGGAAATTCCAATATGGAACGACATCGTTGTAGGTTCAGTTATGAAGATGAAATGAGTAGAAAATTTCTTCTAAAATGACTTCGGATACTTTAAGCTTTCACTCGATTATTTATTCAACATCGCATTTTCATATTAACAAAACTTTATCGCCTGAGAAAATGATATGAAACTTTGTAGAATGCACAAGAGATGACTATTTATTTTTTTTGATGATATTAAAGAAGACTCGTCTTTTGTATCTGCGAACGGAGCTATGCCGTTCTGACTAATCAAATGAAAGCTGTTCCCAAGCTCACACATCACTTCTATTCGTCTTTCGCCATTAATGATTGGAAAATTCAAATGAACATGCAAGGCTGTCAATAGTTCAGGATACGAGAGTAAAAATTTAATTAAAATAATTCTTGAAGTTTTTACATTTTGAAGAGGAATATTGCTTCAAGAATATAGCTACTCGTCGTGTTTAATTCCTTAACATTCATGATAACACTACGATTTTCAAAGCAATAAATAAAATTGGATGGAACTAACTCTTGAGTGGAATAGTAATTAATGATTTCACGCGTTCGGCAATACTGATAAATAGGACGCAGTTACCGATTTCGCTAATTCGAGTCGAGGTGAAACAATTCTCCGAACGATTCTCAAAACAGCCAGATAAATTGACATTTAGCGAATTTGGAAAGATAATTGGGTCAATTTTTCACGGATGATGGGAAGATGTTGCGGATTCAATATGTTAATGATGTTTGAGGATGTTCTGTTCATCACGATTTTGGCTGCTTGTCCTCACAGGCCGAATCCAGTCGGTAATAAAAGTAATTCAATAGGGCAATTTGTGACTCGCACATGTGGTTCGGTTGATTGGAATTTGATGGTGCCAGGTTAATGATAATCCTGTTAAGCGAAATAAATTGTATTTAACCGTTGAAGGTATATTGACTGGAATTAGGCAAGGCAAGCCGATGTTATGTTACGCCGATTGAATATTACTGAGCCGAATCGCATCACATCGATTGACGGTGGACCACATCCAGACATGCATTCCATTGGTAAGCTCTACACATTTCCTCACTCTGCCAATCACCCCTTACTCTTTCTCTCTCACACACTCTCAGTGAGCTAGCACGCAAATACACGGTGACTATCCAGCCTAAACGAGCCTCCATTTATTGTTAATACGTTGTTAATGTTTGGGGTCGCGAGTATCAGTGCCACTATCAGTGTTGTTGTTAATCGCTGGCGAGTGAGACATAAGCCAATAGTTGTCAGTTGTCACATGACATGATATTGTTGGCAGAATATACATTCAAATCATTCGTACCATAGTTCTAGATTGATTTTCAAACCCTCAATTGATAACTTTAATAATATGTCATTCATAGGTGTAGCGCAAACCTGGCCATTGTACAAGTTAGAGGTTCTATATTACTGAACGTGGTATGTAAAACGAATCACTATGAATTTTTTATATATTAATAGGTCAAATTATAATATAAAAACCAACGTATGTGGTGATACTATGATAGTTGTAAAATTCACTCAAAATAGTTTGGCAACAAATGACCCGTTTGAGCACTCGAATAAATGTTGGGTAATAGAAGAATCACTGATCAATTGACCAATGTGAGAAAGACCCAAGTCCAGAAGTGCCCTCTGATCTATTGATCAGAAGGCTTTATTGATCTATTGATCAGAGGGCTTCATTGATCTATTGATTGAAAGGCTATGTATTCAAACGTAGGTATTACCATATTGACCATCCTGTTGTTGATTATTATAGTCTCAGATTATCACGGGTTTTTTTTGCTGAACTTTAACAATTAGTCAAAGTGTGAATATTACTGGATCTACTACTATGATGACTTGTGCCAGTAATTGTGATGGACTGATTTCGGTTGAGCATGTTCAGCATGTTAAATGGGTTGACGGCAAGTATACGTCGATGTTAACACTTTGCACATGTTTTATTAGCAGCGATAGAGTACGCGACGAGAATGGTGGCCGAGTTTTTTGAGACAGATAATTTGAGAGAGCGGTTCCCTGGTGACTAATGACGGTGGTGGCGCCAGGCTTTTTTCGGTGTTTTCGCCGCGTTCGCTGAGTTGAGGCGTTATTCGACATATCATGCAGACAATTCCCGGCAGCATCCAAGGCACACGGCTATAGAGTGCAAAGTTGAAACCATTAGCGTCTTATCGCGTCGAAATTGCTCCCATATTTCTCGGTCTATCTTAATAATGCATCGGCCCCCAGAGAAGGTCGAGCTGCGATTGGCTGCCTGCGAAAAGAGGAGAGCGTCGAGAATTTTCGCGCCAGACGTGTGAAGGATTACTTCTCCGGGCCGAGGAACGAGAACCCCTCTGCTCTGCTCAACTCTGCACTCCGCACGTTGCCTAGGCGACGGATGTTCTTCTCTCCACTCCTAGGGGCGGTGGTCGCACTCTTTATCACAATCCTCCTCCTCCACCATCTCCTCCTTCTCCTCTTCCTCCTCCACCAACTCCTCCTTCTTCTCCTCCTCCTCCTTCTTCGCCACCTCCTCTTTGTTCTCCATTCATCCTCTTCTTCCTCCTACTTCTCCTCGTCATCTTGCATCTCCTACTCCTCCTCCACCTACTCATCCACCACCTCACCACCATCTGCAAAGTCGTCGTCGCTCCCGTTCCCCACTAAATGAAATTACTATAACGCCCGCCTGAAAGCGTCACGAGCTTTTTATCTAAATTAGCGAGTCGCCTCTTTATTAGCGGCGTCGGCCTTGCGGCGTCGACGTCGACTTGTTTTCTCGCTACTCAGCTATCTTCAGCTACTAGCCTGCAATTGGGAATGAAATTTGGTGGCACTCTACTGAAATTGACAACTATAACTGAACGAACAATGAATTATGATTCTATGAGATAAATATTGGACATTCGAGTACATGTTACTCGAATATTCCTATCTATTTCTATAGTATCGAGTATTGAGTTGGTATCTTATAAATATTGTTCTTCAGTTATATTCTGAAAAATGAAATCTCAAATTGGAAAAGATTTGAATATAAATTTATTTGGAACTCAAATAATTCTCCTTTGCCTTGAAAGAAACATAAACACCCATAACTATTTTCAAAATTAGTTCAATGTATTTTTGGAAGGAAACTTCAACTCACAAGGTATCATCAATCGCAACTGTAATTTTTTAGATGAATTCATAAAGAACTCGTGACGCTGACAATGAGACTTGTCGCATACACGACGTGTCATGTAAATACACTGGAAACACTAACATATCAGCGTTTGAGCATTGAAGATAGGAATTTTGTGTAAATTGTAAGTGTAAAATCAGTTCTATCTTCACCCAGGGATTACATAGTAGTAGGTCAACTTTACCTTTACTTTTCTGTGTTTCGGATATACACGATATTACTACGGTTCCGGCTTCCGAAAAGCAGTCGTTAAGTCAATGTCAGATGTCCTTAGATGTCCTTAAGTCATTGTCAGATGTCCAAATTAGGTGAGACCTGAAAACTCCGACATCAGACCTTAGCCAGCCAGGTCACTCGGCATTTACTTTTAATTTTACTTTTACCAAGTCCCTAGTTCTACCTATAGTCTGGATACACGATCATCAACCCTTTTTCTAATTTATAAATTACCTAAAGTAGATTTCATTTTCATTACACAACCATTGTACTATTCTTGAACCATTGACATAATCCAAAGAGAAAATTACTTTTGCAATATTTGTAAGATGTTAATCTTGTTAGTTTACATTTGCAATCTTATTGTGGCAACTGTTAGAGCTCTATTGCAGTTTGCTGACTCCAAAACATGGCAGCATGGGCCCAAACATTAACAACTCAACATTAACAGTAGACAGACGTATAAGTAGAATAAATGTATAATGGCGGTTGAAAGCAGCCTCAGAATGGAAATATTCGATGGCTGGGACTGCTAAGAATAGTCGATGAGATGGGGAGGGGTGGTGAGTGTTGACATTGGCTGGGACTGTACCAGGAGCCTGATAGATAGCAAGCATTACGGCCGTCGGGACGGCGCAAGACGTTAGCTAACCCCCTTTCCCCCTTACCCTTCCACCCTTCAATCACCCTGAAAAGCACTCACCCCCACCTCACAATTTCCCCCATCCAATATCCTCCAACGATTTCTCGTGCAGAGGAATTAATGCACATCTGAGGGGTGGAAGTGGCTGATTGTTCCCTTTCATATCTTCAAAATAATGTTTCTATTACCAGATGTGGACTGAATATTAGTCACTTAATGCGAAGAAGAATAACAGCTCTGATGAAGTCAATGATCATTAGCAATGATTCTATCTGAAGATGAACTGTGATGACTCCGGGTCACATTTTGATAATCTGAACTTACTACTCAACTAAGAAGTGAGTTGAAAACAATGTTTTGAGTGTGTAGAGTCTCAATTCTCTGTCATTATTTTATTAATTGAAATTATTATTTTCATCAAATATTGGAATTCTGAAAAGTGTATAATCAATTCGGTATGGGAGAATCGATCGCAGTAATTGAACGAGCGTTAGCGAGTTCTCACTTATGACTTCTAGGGGCCAAAGTCGTTTCCTGTCTGTTTGTATGTTCTACAATTACTTTAGAAAGAATTGATCAATCAGCTTCAAATTTTGAGAACGTATTCTTCAAACCTTTTTACAGGTCAAGTTCGTTGGACAACAAAATTGACTCATTCCTTCGTCCTTTCTGAGGATATAAGAATAACATTGAAAATGCATGGGAAAAAATGTTGTTTTAATTTATCATTTAGTTAGCTAGAATTAATTGCATGTTGTTTCTATGATTTCTTCATCCATTTAAAAAGCGGATGCTATTAATTAAGACTCAATGCTAAAGTCATTGTCCATCTGTGGGTTTGCTTGTTTGTGAGAATTATGGAAAAGCTCAATAATTCTCATTTCCCAAAGATTCTAAAATCAGAATGATATGAGCGAGTTTTTCAGCACAGGGGGCTCACTAGTGAGTAAATAATATCCAAATCTCGACTTCAATTCCACAAGTTTCTGAACTCGAATGAAATTCTTATTAGGGTACCCTATATCTTATGATATTAGTGTAATATAGAGTATATGATACATGATACATGACAATTTTTCAGTCTTTTTCATTCAATAATATAGAGTACTTATGTTACTCATCCATTTCAATGGAATATGCAGAATTTGGTGGAAATAAATTAGAGAGAGAAGACAGAATAGAGTGTGGATACGTCTCTTAACTCTTCATGGGTTTCTCTTGGTTTAAGGGATGGTAGAAGGAGCGAAGAGAGGGAAGTTCATGAAGTAGAAATAATATTGATACATGAATGAAGTATGTGAGTTACTCATGACAATCAACTCCATATATATCATGGGGAACTTTAACTTCATATAGATAGTATGGAAAAACAACAAATATTGTGCGATATTTAATATTCTATTTTAATCCATTTATAATACTGCAGTTTATCTCAAGAAACTAATTTTCCTGGTAAGATTATACCAGAACATTCAAGATAAATTTACAATTAGATAATAATCTGGGAACATTATCCGAAAAATATAACAAATCATACTATAATAGTTACAATCTTAATTATGTTGAAATAGAATGAAAATCACATTAACCCAGTTTCCATGTACCAACTCAAACAACAAGATTCCATACAGTCAAAATACGTATTATGGAACTGCCATTAATACACCACAACAGTTATTGCAGTTACAAATCTGTATTTCTGTAAAGTATATTTTTTATAAATAGATTGTTAATTAAACGGAATCACAAACATTATACTTTTCTCTATACAAGTCACAATTTTAATGTAATTTACATTAATATATTAAGTTATTCACTTATTCCGTGTCAGTTATTCCACCCGCTACCATTCAACTCTAATAAATTTTGAACTTTCTGATAAAATTTGCTATAAAATTATAAATACAAAGCTACTCTTCTGAGAAGAGGAACTAAAGAAAATTCTCAACACAATTTCTGAATATAATTGTCAATTCCATCAAGGTATAAAAATTTATTCGTAAGAAGGTGGAGAAATCTGAGTTTTCATTGGGTCGTTAACATATTCATTTCTAAAGGTGCCTCAAGATCTCTTTTGAATAAAAGTCTATAGAATTCCGTAACTTTCTCAAACTCACACACATAGGAATTGGAAATATTTCTCAGTACTGGGCTATATAGCTTTTATTTTGAGTTAAGTTTCAGTGACAATGCGTTTGAATAATGAGAAAAATATTAAAAATGTGAAAAGATCTTGGACAGACTTTTTAATGAGGATGTTGTTTCCTGGATCTAAACCAAGGTAGTTTGTGTGAATAACTGAATCACCATCACTGAAGTAGAAAAACTATCAAATGCATAAAGCATACTCAATATCACAGCTAACTAAACGAATTTTAAATTCCTTCCACTCGGTAGACTCTTACGAAGCACTATATTTACAAACAATTTTTCGACATTTTACAAGTGACGCTAACATAAATATATTATGTAGAAAAGTTCATCACTTGAAAACTCTCAAACAGTATTCAGGCTACTATATTCCACTTCATCACAACAATAATTTCCACACTGCACTGTTTCAGTTTCCAAAATGCTCTTAGATAAGTTGTTAGAAATCTCTAGAAACTAAAATTGAAAATTTTCTACTTTCATCGAGATCTCAAAATTATTCACCAGTTTACAAGAAGTGGACATAATTCAATTTATCCTTCCTTCAAAGAGTTTCTAGTCAGAGCAACTAACTATTACTCAAGTCCACTTAGCTGTCTGTCCTAATTTATTCCAAATATATAGTAACTTTTTATTTTTTTATCTCGTATTTTTTGGCAAAAATATTGCTATTTCAAATGACCTCGCTCTTTGGAAGAATAAAAGCTCGTTATTAATTTACATCAAATTTTCAAACCACCTAAAAAATTAATCAATTGTAATTATTATTAATTACTCAATCCAAAAGCATTCAAGAATCTGATTAGAACATATCACTCCACTAGAGTATCTCAGTAGCACTTGTCCCTAGAACATAACAACTGCTTGAATGGATTGTGCGAAATGCGCCTCCTACGAAGGACTATGCGGAGAGGCATCGGAGGTGTCTCTGAGCATCTCGGGCGAGGATACGGGCGAGACGGTGGTGGGGTTGAGGGGCATGGGGCGGCAGTAGGGGCTGAAGCGCTGCTGTGTGAGGCGGGGGTAGAGCGGGCCGGGCACTGAGGTGGAGGCGGCAGCAGCTGCCAGGTGCTGGGTGGCCAGAAGGTGAGGGGCGGCGAGGCGGCCGGTGAGGCAGGCCCACTGCTGGCTCCAGAGCGGTGAAGGCGGCGAAGGGCCGCCCCCGGGGTACTGCTGGCCGACCGCGTACAGCGATCCCATCGGACCCAGCATGGAGTAGGGTGCTGCGGCTGCTGCTTGCAGGAACAGGTGCGAGCGTGCCGCTAACAGTACGCGGTCCTCCATCGACAGGTTGCCGCCGTCCAACATTGACGGTCGCATGAAGCTATGCTGCTCCGTCAGGATGCTCTCCATCGTCTCCCTGTTCAACAAACAAATCAATATTATTGAAATCGTCGTAGAAAGTATCATTAAAAAAATGTTTTGTTCTAATGAATGAATCATGAAATAACTTAGTATCATAGACTAGATAAACAAATGAGTGGTAAATCTGGGTCAAATCTGAGATACTATGCAATAACTATCCATTAGAAAATAAATTATGTATAATATGGAATTACTATTATTGAATATTGGTTTTTGTTTTGATCGTTATAGATCCAGTTGGATCATGAAAGTGGTATTTTCAATTCTACAATCATGAAAGGGAAAACTTTTCAAGAAAATTTTAAAATTACGAGGATGATAGAGGTGTGGGAGAAATGAAAAATTAATGCAAGTTGCTGATTTAACGAGTACCTACAAACAATAATAAATCATTGTGAAATAATATTGTATAAATTATTCATGGAGTGATTGAATTATTGAGAATCCAATTGAATGGCGATGAAGACGACATAAGTTTTTATGAGAATAAATTTATTATTGTAGAACTGAAAAGACTTGGCGGAATTGTGTGCTAATTGGTTATTGTTTGTATTGAAAGTCGAAGTTGATGGATTAATAGGACGGTATTTGGAGAGATGATGAAGTGGCACATCTGCCAAATATTCTACATCGGACTTAATTCAGATTCATTCACATGAGTCGATGACTATTATTGCTCTATTTTAAAATTTCTCAATAGTTAATTGATTATTTTTCACAAATTTCGCAACATCTCAAAATGAGCTTCCCTGAAGAGTAAAAGTGTTATTATGTATTCCCTGCTTGAGTATCATTTCACATTTAAATTCACAAATTCCAACAATTCTATTCCTACCTATTAATTTGTTGATGAACTTCCAGTTAGTGAACAGCTTCCTTGAAGAGCATAAAGAAGCATAACAACTTCAAAGTGATTGTCAACATAGAGCTTATACACAATTGTATAATCTATCCTTCCAATCTAACATTAGGTCGTTCATTTATAATTTCTTGTATAACCTATCCTTCTAATTAACATTAGGTTGTTCAATTCAATAAGTGGAAGTTCAATCCAAACTAATAATTCAATACATTCAATTTGCATCGTTAGGCTATATTCCATGAAACATAATTCAACGATTTATTATCTGAAGGAGTTGTCATGAAATAAATGCAACAATGCTTATTTCAAAACTGTACTTGCCTCTCAAATTCCGTTAATCTGGAGGAGTCTCGGAAGCCTTTGGCAAAGGGGTTGCTATCTATTTTCAACCTTGTGATCTGAAAAAAAAAAAAAATTATTAATCCATACAACTATTATTATCAGATAATATCGCAATTTTATTTGTTGGATCATGACAAGGGAGTGGTGCGTCTTTGTATTTGTAGATATTATTTGTTGAAATAATCTTTTACATAGTGATAGGTTACATAATTTTTTTATCAAACTTGGTTAACGAGTACTAGTTTTATCCTTATCTACCCTACTTTATAAGTTACACTGAGAGTACTTATGTTTCCTATAAAAATTGAAGTGGTAATGAACTAATTATATGACTGAACTAACTGATTAATGATTTGTTTTAATTCATAAGAAGAATTAGACTTCAACAGGCTTAATCTGCAATGGGGAAAACTAGAATATGAAAGAAGGCAAAACAAAAGATAGATCGCATAGCACATGTGACAGTGGAAAAGTGAGCTGTTGAACGAGTCTGGCAAAGCAACCAGGCCAACTTCCGTTACTCCCTCTCTATTGAAAATGCTCTCATCCTATTCCACCACTAATCGTGATACTTCACAAAAGCTAATTAGACGGGTATGCAACCCACATAACAATCTTTTTTAGAGCAACCAGTAGACCTATTCTATTATTGAATCCATACTAACTAACACTTCGGTTTATAAAAGGTTTTCTTCGATTTCATCCATCACGAAAATATTTCACAATAATAAATAAATAAAATATTACACAATATTTCACAATACTTTTTCATTTACAGCCAGTCATTCAATTTATTTATTCATTAAACCTCAAGCTTCATGTCAATGGAATAACTCTTTTTGTTGGTAAAAATTATTTTTAAACATTGGTAAAAGTGGGTTTATGTCCAGCATCTTATCTACGATTGATAAATTAACTTCGATTATTGAATGAGCGAAGCGAATTCTATGTTTCAAGTCAATCAGCGTTTGTCTGTTTGTTTGCTTGTACCGCAGTTACAGTCGCAGTTTTGTCCGATTTAGATAAAATTTGGTATACAAGTACTTTGAAACAAGGCGCAGAAACGTATGTATACAACATTTTTAAGTTCATCCCCGTTTCAAGATGGCGGCCTTTTATTCGGAAATTTTACCCTAAAAATCAACCTAACTTTTCAATAATTTATCAGATCAGGTTCAAATTGGGCTCATTCTTCTCAGCTCTTCAAAGCAGTATTATTTCATGCATCAAATGTTGAAAATTTCAACAAAGTCCCAATCCAAGTTTCAGATTTGCTTCCAAGCTCAAAAGTGTAGAGGAACTTTATTCTTCAGCGCTCCAAGGTGGTCTTATTTCATATATCACATGTTCAAAATTTTAAAAATTTAATTCGATAATTGCCCCCCCCCCCAAAGACCCACATTTCAAGTTTCAGATTTTTTATCTCTATAACCGTGCATACTAGCTCAAAAATGTTAAGAACAACGCTATTTCTCAGCGTCCACCACCGATCCTATTGCATTTATATCATACTCTAAATCCAATTTGTATGTGTGTTTGTGAGTGAATAGGCGGGCGTGTGTCAATAGTGATTTTAGTGAGTGTAGCGAATTCTACTGTTCTCTGAACTACTAGTAAATAACTGGTACAAACTTCATACTTATATCAAATATTTGATTGAGGCTGAGATGGTGATTTACAATTAGAAAGCTGATGGAGTTTAATGGATGATTTTGTTTTTATAACACCTCTCTTCATGAACCTAATCATCCCTATCATCATCTTTTATAGACCCTATTCTTGTTTTTGACATGATTGATGCAAGTCGTCTTTGAAACCGTGTGATGGAATAAATTCAATAAACCATGTTCTGGATTGATTGTTAAAGCAACAGTCATAATCAAACATCGGGCAGCAACCAGCGACGTTTAGAAAGTGCAATAAAAAGTTAGACAATGGAAACGAGTTCGTGGCCACTTTGAATGAATGATACCTTCTCGAGAAGTGTTCAACGGGACTACGGATGTATCAGAGAGCGATTGAATAAATAATAACACGGAGGACGTGGGCTCAACCCGTCGTTATAAACGTTCATCATGCTATGATTTATAGAGAGGCACCGGTGACTTATGTTTCACAGCAGTCTACTAGCTGATAAAACATGCGACATTATTAGCATAACAGTATTCTTGCTTGCTTCTCTCCTGCGCTTGACAGATATGCTGGCTTCAATGTTACAATGTGGAAAGGTGAGATGGCAAGGAGAAAGAATATGAAGAAGAGAATTGGATATTGAATACTGAGGAAGGAGAAAAATCAAGAAGGAAGATAATACAATGATGCAGAATGAAGCCAGATGCTGAGAAGAGGAATAGCAGAAAAAAGTAAAGGTATATAAGAGAAGAATGAGAAAAGTGAGAAGAATAAGATGAATAGGAAGAATAAAAGACGAATAAGAAGAATAAGAAAAGTGAGAATAGGAAGAATAAGAGGAAGAATAAGAATAAGAAAAAGAAGAGGAATGAAAAATATAGAAGGAATGAGAAGTGAGAAGATTGATATTGAAGAAGAAAGAAGGAGAATAAAGAAATTGGGAAACAAGCACGTAGGGAAAATCAAGACGAATGGAACAAAAATGGAACTGAGTTGGTGAGCTTGGTAGATTACTGGAGGAAGCGTTGGAATATGAGATAATTTGACGTAGAGAACATGATCAGTGGAGAGGAATGAATACGTAGTGATAAAGCGAGGAAGAAAGAAGTCCTCAGTGGTGGAGTTGATGAATGAGCATGGAAAGGGTAGGAATGACAAGGAATGGAATGAAAAAAGCCACGCAGGAGTTTATTTCTGAATGGACTGTACCAAGCAAAGGGGCCAGCTTATTTGAATAGCAATGAAAAAGTAGCCAGATAAGTGTGAGAGAGCCGGGTGCCGGTTATCCAAACAGAGAAAAACGAAGTTGTGGTTTGGTGACAATGTTGGGCGGGGCTAGCGCGCTTTGTCTTTGCAGCTATGAAAGGAGTCGACAAACCAAGGTAAGAAGGTAGAAGCCGGTTGGCGGTGCTGCTGAATGCTATCATTCTTTGTCCATAGTTGGCTGCGTGTGTGGCAATTCAGCCTACTGCTGCTGCTGCTGCTGCTGCTGCTGCTGCTGCTACATGTCTCAGCACAGCTAGAGGCGCAACTTGTAGTCAATACAACAAACCTGACAACCTGACCTATTCACTGATAGATAGTCTAATATATATATACTAGCTTCTACTAATCCGGACTAGTGAGAGCAATAAGGATAAATCCATTACTACAGGACATTGTTAATGAGGAGCACCTATTACGTGACGTAAACAAGAAGTGATATGGATGAAACAGGACATTCTTGCTTTTGAAATAACCATTTTTTAAATTGTCAACAGAAATTAAAAGAGGAGAAAATGAGAAAAGGAATTGTCATTAAAAGTGTCGACAGGTATCTTTTATTAGAATTTTGAGAATGCATAAAGATATTTCCAAATAATTCTTCAGCATTGACTGATTCAGTTTTCTATTCTACCAAGTGCAATAATAAATATTATTGGAGTATTCCTCCATGTATTTTGTGTGATTCAATCTTCAATAGGTATCATGTTTTATGATCAAATATTACCAGTAGAGAAACTTGAGAGACAGTGTCTGTGGAATTTACTGTTTTATAATTCGTTAATGTATTTCCAATTCAATAAAACTGAATAATTAAGTTATGATGATACACGCATTATATGTGAGATAATCGGCTTGGAATTGTTTGAACGAGAAGAGGCTTGGGAGATGTACAGTAGAATAGAATAGAATATTTTCTTTATTCAACACAGCAAAACGAAACATCATGCAGTTGAATATCGTCACTAAATCTAATATAAATACATATTATAAATGAGAAGCCCAAAAAAAAGTAAAACAAAACATCATGGAAAGTTTATATTTTCTATTGAGTATAAGATTATTTGAACTGGAAGTTAAGCAAGCAGTATTCAATAATAAATATCGGGGCACCGAGCTTCGCTCGTTATTTATTTATTGACTTTTGATAAACCGAACACAATTCTTTAAATGATTGGGGAAGGACTAATAGGCACAGCCCAAAAATGTTTCTTCCAGGATTTTGATTTATACACTATAAATAGTCCAGAAAGTAGGTTATGTTCCATACACTTGAATTCAGGTTAAATTTTCTGTTCAAACATTTGAAAGCAAAAAAGTTCTAATTTGGATTATTTACAAACCAATTGAATAACAAAATAACACTCACTCATCACATAAAATTGTCAAATAATCATCAACTTTGAGAATTATGAAATACTCTAGTTCAGGAGGATTATCATGTCATGTCAACAAATCAGATTATGTTAATCAAGTCGATTGAATTGTCTAGCTCGATAACATTTCTCGCTGATTGATTATGATTACACAGCTGGTAATAATAATTCTGTCTCTCTCCCACACAGGCACACGCATCTTCTGTTATCGAGAGACGACGAAATTATCATCTGTTTTTCCAAGGATGAATTATCCTTCTCATGTCCTTCAGCTATTTTCCCAGGGATGAGACCTAGTGCAATCGAATTTGCATATCATAAACCTACTATATTCTAAATTTCGTGAAAATCGTTAGAGCCGTTAGAGCCGTTTTCGAGATCCGTTGAACATAAATAACCATATAATCATATAACCAGATAACCAGATAACCATATATAAAAATATAAACAGATATACAGAAATTGCTCGCCTAATATAATAGGATTAAAGATGCTTGGATTTTTGTGATGCATTTTTTCTTATCGAGAATCTTTGTAGCGTCTTCAAAATATTGATTTATCCATTGTAGACTCACACTTTCATCGAATAAAGAAGAATGATGTGACTATCAAATTGTGGCTTACTTTTTATTGGTGAAATAACTTTCACGGGGAAACCAGTTTGCGGTAGGTAAGTTACGTTTTGGTGGTTATGTGCGGTGAACACTTCAGGCCTGATACCAGGAAAGATGTCTGTACATATGAGAAGAAGTGCTCGTTTTCGGAGAAAAAACAGTAACAGATGATGGTTTATTATTCACGCGCCCGCTTTGTGGGTGGTGTATTTCTTCAATGGCAGGGGATATGTGAGAAGGAGGTAGAAGACAGTGTCCGATGAAAGAAGATAGACGAGTAAAGAGAAAAATGAGATGTTGTAAGAAGTTTGTGTGAAGTGAGTGGGAGAAATTGAAGACTAGTGGTGAAGTAAGACAGAGTGAATGGAGAGGAGAAGCTAACGAGCTGGGATGTGACTGCTACACTGCTTCCAGAGAAGATACGGCAACTGATATCGCGGAATGACAGATGGATGGATAACTAGGGAGAGGATGGGAATTTAGGCTCACCTATGGGGAAGATGAGAACAAGATAAATAGAGAAAGAGAAGAAAAGAAAAAAGAGTGATGAGGAGGAGGATCAAACATTAATTAACATGAATTTGAGTCGATTTATGATGGAAAAATTTCAGAACTACAAATCAATAAATCGGAATGGCGCATTTATTTTCTATGTTTTAGAATAGGGCTTTAGTTTGAGAGGGAAAAATAAGAACGAGAATTTTTAACGGTAACTGGAAAGAGAATGTTTGAGTAAAAAATTATCATTTTCCAATTCAATCTTTAATATATTCCTATTTTTCCACAATCGAACGCTATTGGTTAACGCTATTCAACTATTGTTTGGAGAAGGTGGGAATGTGATTAATCAGAGATTAATAATTATTGGAAAATGTAATTTATTGGATAGGTTTTTTGATTTTTTAAATTAGTATGATCAGGCCTAAAATGTGTATCACAATAACGCTTATTTATGTTTATTGAGTATATCAGAAACCTGAGAATGAATTATCTATGAGTAAACTATTGATAAATCAGAAATGTATTTCAAAATCATTGTGGAAAAATCTATCAATAGTTTTCGCACGAAATGATTCAAAAACTGGGAGGAACGAATTAATGGAAGAAGCTATTTGACACTTAACAAATTCTTGAGAACTAAATTTCAGTCAATTAGTGTTGTGGACCTATTTGTATCTGTCAGACTCACTGCAGTCTGGGCATGCTGGCTTAGCCACACACAAACACAAACACACCAATACAGATGTAACTGTATCTTCTTGTATCCATTGCAAGTATCAAAATATAGACAAGGGATGAAGTGCACAGACGCGAGCGCACGTACACACACTCACTTGATGATGTACGCCGACAAACGTATCTCTTGGTACACTTGGTTGAACATGCGAAAGACCGTGGAGATGAGTGATATACTGGCACTAATGAGTGTGCGATGGGGTAAGTGGGAGAGAGACAACAATTTGAGGAGTGAAGATGAGTGAAGAAGAGGAATGGAACGACACATATTATTTCGCTCGGAACGTATCAGTCTCCACTGTGTTCCTTCACTGACAGTTTGTCCTTTTCTCAAATATCCGTCTGCGCATCTCTCTCCTGTTTTTGTTTGCTCTTCACTCGAATTGACGTTTGGCTAATAATAACTGAGAGAAGTTCTCGGCTTAACACTTCCTTGACGGGTGACAGTCGGCATAGCAGGGCGGGCAGGGCTCGAAAAACATAAATAATAGTTTTTAAATGAGACAGCAGAGGAGTCATTCTCACATACAGTGCGTGTGTGGCTGAGACAGCATCCCGAGAAATTTCTAGCGACATCCTTAAAGGCCAAAACCACAACATTATCGACGCAGGTTTTTTTTCTTTTCCTTGTTCTTCTCATTGCCCCATGTGGTATCCATAGTACGTTACCGAGAAACGACAGCTATTCAAGTCATTGATTACTCTCTCGTTTATCCTTGCTTAACGACTGTGAACTTAAAACGTCACTTAAACGTCAGTAGAGACCACCACGCTTCACACTAATCTTAAGGGTTTATATATCTTACTTCTGTACAGTCTGTTATGAACCATTACAAATTCCACTCTCCCTCTTCACTGGAAACTTATCATTTTGAACAGTTCACAGTTTCTATTCAGATTGTTATTTTTATTAATTTGTAATTCTTATAATTTGGAAAACACATAAGATAGCCGTTGGGTTATTGTGTGAATTAGTCAAATCATGTATTGATAGTATATAGTTATAAGTAAATTTTTGGAAAAGCTTTTTTCCAAAGAAATTCTCCATGAATCCACTCCAGATTCCAAAGATATTTTCCTTTGGAGTTTCCCAGATATATTCCCCAGACGTATTTCCGAGATTCTAAAGGTATGTCCAATGAAGTAAATCACTTTGGGATTAGTTTATTTGAATGAGAAGACTACATTGATTGAATGAGAAATGAAATTTATTGATTCCAATAAATTCATGATATGCGTTTCGAAATTGAATTCCCATCCCCCCACATACATTTTCCAATACTGTGAGACTATTGAGACAAATATTTATCACATTAATTAGGAATTGACAAAATACCCTTCCAAGCGCAGTAGCTTTTCAAAATAAATTCTGGTAGAATATTCTGTGTGAAAATGAACTTTGGAATCTATTAAGATTCCAACAAGGTACGTGACCAGAATTCGATAGGACAGATATCCGTTGAAAAACTTTGAATTATAACTGGTAGAAATATTGAGTTGCTGACGCTTGGAATGCACATTGAGGAGAATGTTTGAGCAACGCGTCAGTAATTGAGAATAACAAGCTTGAAATTGCGCTTCAAATAACCTATGTAGTAGAGCACAATAGAGCCAGTGGTATAAGCTAAGGAAATTTTAAGAATTATACTGAGAAGTAACGTCACAAATTCTTTCTCGGGCATAATACAGCAGATTGTTATTCAAATGAATCTTTCTTTGTCTGAAAAGAGGGATGCATCGGCTATTGTTGGATTGGAACATAATACGGGTTCAAGAATTTTTAAAATATATTTGATGAAATTTTGCACAGATGAAATTTGATATTCGAATTCCAAATACAAGCAGAGTCTAAGTCTGATGTCTGAATGATGGTTTTTACTCTATATACTTGGAACGTATTGTTGGTAATACATTATTATGAGAAGTGATCATTCAAATTAATCAGAACCAAATATTCAAAGATTTTGTGAAATTTAATCTCAAGCTCTCAAGAATAATATGACAAAACAACTAAATAAGAATGTGAAACTGAAAAAGGTAACATCTCAATCTATTTTTTCTTCGAGTTCTCTTTGCTTGGACTATTGGACACATTGTAATATCTTATCATATTACATTTTCTGATCTTTGATCACATTACAATATCTTATCATATTAAATTTTCTGATCTTTGAGGGATTTGGAGCTTTCAGGAATTAAATCAAATAGTATCTGGAGCAAATGCTTATCATCCTATGAAAATCTTTATTGAGCTATATATTGAGAAAATCTTTTGTTAAAATTCCTTGATTTTTCTGTTAGTTTGACAAAAGAATAAATAATCTATAATTTCCTCTATGGCTTTACAGCATTGCAAAAATCAATCACAGTACTTTTTTTGCAAAATGTATAGCATATTAATACAGTTGTTCAATACCAAACAAAATTATAACCATTAACAAAGTTAATCATTTAAGACCTCAAGGTGTATATAATCAGCAACAGAAGAGTTTTGTCTATTGATATAACGTTATTGAATATATTCTGAGTTTCCAAAAAAATGAGGTGTAACAAATTTAATGACTTAGAAGACTGCCACTGTGACTGAAGTTGTAGCTGTAAAGACATCATGGTGGCCCCCAAAAATTTGGAGAAACACATGCTGTCGTCAAGTTTATGGTTGACAATTAATTATACGGCGCCAGCCAAAGTTTTACTGTCTCATAAAACAGAAATTATAACCAAACGAAATGTGATCGGCGAACCATTTTAACGGCACTATAATTATGTGTTGGCCACAAGAGACGAAAGTTCGGAACTAATTCCTTTTGAATACCAGGAAGATAAATTTCAAGTTTTGGAGCTATCGAGCTTTGTGAGTTTATTTTGCAGTGGTGGCTTTCTAATTGAAGATGAGAATGACTGCGGTGACAAGAGACAAAAAACTGAGAGAATCATCAAAACGTGAGTGATGAATTTCCTTGTTTGAAGTTGGCATTGGATAATAATAAAAGGCTGAGGGTATTCTTGTTAGGCTCATTTTTTGTTAGGGGCTCATAATTATTGACAAAATTTACACTCCATCACAAACACACAACCCACAAAGCAAAGCCTAGCATTCAAACGCTTTCTGAATAACAATAAAATTAGAGTTTTTTAACATCTTGAAAGGTAATATTATATTACTAACGGATGAATTTATGAAAAAGAAATATGATCAATTGATCAGTTTTGAACCATTTATTTCGAATGGATTTTCATGAATAAAATTATCGAGCAATCTAGAAAACATGTCTTAAAGCGAAATTAATAGCAATATTGATAGATTGTCACAATATATTAATAGTGAAAACTATTATCCTCATGTAAGGTGGCCTGTTTTTGATTGATAAATCTCTCTTTCTGTAAGTGATATTGCAGTATTTCCAGTAAAAACTGTGATTATAGTAACAAATTGTAATGGAATCCAATTACATCTATAGATAACCGTGGATAATGAACTTGGCTTTGTTAATATAGAGTGAAAGGTTTTCACTTTATGGATTTTCTCTGCCACTCTTATAATAATTCAAAGGAAACTCAAACAACTCTGATGTTAATACTGCAGCTCGATTGAGATCGATGTTGTACAGATAGACTCCACGATAGAGTAGCAAACTAGTATTTTGATGCGATGAGTTTCCAAATGCTAGTTTATTCCTTGCATACAGCAGTATAAAGCATAAACAGTATTCCTTGCATAAGCAATATTTCCTTACATTTCAGTATGCACAACTGTTTGATTGATTACTCAGTTTGAGAACATTCCCGTCAAAAATCATCAACTTTTCAGTCAGAGTTTCGTTAATTTCATACATATCAATAACTGAACATCGGTTACGCTCTATTAACTGATTGAAAAGAGAAAACAGTGGTGACAAGTGATCGAGCGAAAATGTTGCTGTTCTGACTTGTGATGTGTCCATGCCCTCCATCACCAACTCAGTCAACACGTGTAGCAGGTTGCAGATTGCAAGGTGTGATGATGGAGCATACAACGTGGGTTCTGTCATCGCCGGTGCCGCATTTCAGCGCTGGCAACCAAATTATTTTCGTTCTTGCCATTATTCAGTGCTGGTCTACCTTGGTGACCTGTGAACGTTTCTACCTTGTCATTGTTCCAATTTTCTATTTTAGAAATAAAACTATCAACACCTGGAAATTTTTGCACTCGACTATTCTAAATGTATCGTCCTTCCTCCGTCTTACAAATCATAGGTGAATTTCAATGATCGTCAAATTTTACGCAGCCCATAAAATGCACACTAGATTCACACTAATCATATGTAATTGCATTGATTGAATTGTATTTTTCTCTAAGCTGCATTCACACCAAAGTTATTAACAAAATATTAATAGCTAGTTTCACACTCAATAGGTTCGTTTAGTTTTCGATTCGTGTGAAACGATGATTAGGTTTGAATTCGGTACCGAATAGAAACCGCATAGAACCGAACGCCCACTTGACTATAATAAATTCCATCAGGTTTCAATTCGTTGCTAGCGAGAGGCTTCTTTCACACACTTTCGGTTCGGTTCGGTTCGTTTCGTTTTCGGCAAATTCCGATAAGTGTGAAACGATGATTCGGTTTGAATTCGGTACCGAATAGCAACCGCATATCACCGAACGCCCCCTCGACACGAATAGGTTTCATTATATTCGAATTCGTTGCTAGGGAAACAGGAAAAAACAAAGTCTTTTACACACGTTTGCCTTTTTTGTTTTTATTTTAACCTGATATCGTGATTATCTGTTCCAAAATTTTCCAAGTCAAAATCATATGGTCAATTCATTTCTGTTAGTTCACAGAAACATTTTTTTTCAATGAATAGTTTGCTAAAAGAATATGAAAGATATAAATTAAAACTTAGGGAGGATTTCTATTTTTTTTCCACGAATATTAAGTTACATGATTTCATCAATGAAGAGAAGAGATGAAGTTTTTTATACCATGTGTCAAAACAAGGAACAAATTTTCAATTAAAAAAATAATCTCACTGAACTTCCAAAATTAACATAATCAAAAAGAAACTATTAAAATAGTTCAAATTTTCAATTAACTTTAAAATTTTGTTGTTCAAGAAATAACATCTTACAATTTAAGACCAACTGTTATATTTAAATATACCAGCATGAACTGTAAAAATCCAAACACAGCTGTGTTTGAGAAGAAAATACCTAATTAGAACCGTACGAATTAAAACCTGACATGTATGAAAGCCTCATTCGTTTTCGGTAACGAGCCGAACCGAAACGAAAACGAACCGAACCGAATGAAACCGAAAGCGTGTGAAGCTAGCCTAATCCTTATGGATTATATTAGACTGAATATAACTTATCATGCACATGATGATCATATGTGTTTTTTAAGTTCCTTTGAATCTAATAGAATCTATTAGGATTGAGTTATTATCATTTTGTTAATAACTTTGGTGTAAAAGCGGCTTAACATGAATAACATTATTTTTGGATAACAAGAGCTATTTATCTATAGTTTATACAGAGAAATAAACAGGAATTAACGTTGAACTGTTAGTATTGGTTGAAGCATTCATGTTCTTTATGAGGGATAATAACAGTTCAAAGTAAATTTCATTATCTGGCTCATTATCTGGCTATCACTGATTATCGATTTCAATCGTGATGCCGTTGAATCATATTATTTTTGTTTTCACTTCACTTAGCCTACTTTGCTGTCACTCAATGCTTCCGAATGTTCGACACTCAACAACTGCCAGTTCGTCTGCAGTGTATTTTGGTTAGCGGTGGCGGCGGCGGCATCCTAATTCCTCTCAGGGTGTCACCATCAGCTGATGGCAGTTCAGTTGTTGTCATTAGTGTTTGCGTCCCCAACACGCATCCGCACCTCAGACACGTAATGTCCTGAAACATTAGGCTTTGTCTTCTCGCGTTCTTCCTCCTCTTCTGCCCCAAATAGCTGCTGCTAACCTCTCTTCTTTCTCGACTTGCTCTCCTTCACCATCACCTGACTACGCTAATGGCTGCTAAAAGAGACAATCCGTCCATTCCCACCCCTAATCATGCTGCTCTGAGTGTTTTTTCCACGATCCTAATTTCATTTTTTCTAGCTTCGTGCTTGTCTTGAAACACGCCGCCAGACTTTGTCGCCTCCGACTCTAATTTCGATACTCGCTATCAAAACAATAGTGCCGCCACTGCTGCCCCCTGTCACCGCTATCACCGTTCCTTCACTCTCAACATCATCGCCATCCTTATGATGTTCATCTCTGTCAGCTACGAATTTATACGTCGTTTTCGACCCAAATATGTCATTAACAAACAAAGTACCTTCAGATCCAGACCG
This sequence comes from Nilaparvata lugens, assembly GCF_014356525.2. Taxonomy (NCBI): domain Eukaryota; kingdom Metazoa; phylum Arthropoda; class Insecta; order Hemiptera; family Delphacidae; genus Nilaparvata; species Nilaparvata lugens. The sequence goes on along the minus strand of NC_052506.1, from coordinate 60,872,247 downwards.
ATGACATTGTCTTGAAAGACCAAGCTCACAACTGAAAGTCCTGCAGCATTTATTTTAGATTCAAACTCATCTTAATCACAGTAATTCGGCGAGTGAATTTGTGATTTCTCAAAAAAGAGCCTGCAGCGAAATCTGCACACTCTTTTCACGAGGTTAGTCAAAAGAAAAGTAAGCCTAGGACGCAATCTCAATCTACACTCTAGATTTTTAGACTCTACGATTGAACGAATGTGGAAAATAATTTGAATTGTATTGAATAGATAGTAGATTACAAGTGAATATTTGTAAGGGTCATAAAAAATGAAGATCTTGTCATGAAAACTTCGAAAATAAGAAAGCATTATATCCATTGGAGTTCAGGCTATGTGGTCTTTTCTTTTCCCACGTAGGACACATAGGATAGTTTCATCGAACAATAGCTTGGTACATCTTGATCATTTAATATATGGGCCATACGTCTATTTGACTGAGGCGGTTCAAAAGTGTTATGGTGATCATAGGGTACACAAGCTATAATATTGTGTGCTATAAAAATCAATCGGACCAAAAATCACCCGACACATACCATTGAAGCTTCCTGGTAGGTGTACTTATGTTGAGTTAACCGTTTCAATAATGATTTTCAGAAGTGAAAATTCACAGATCGTCAACAAATAGCACCTTTAAAAATCGTCATTGTCTCCAGGTGACGGATGAGAGCTCTCGTTTCATGACTACCATTTTTGGAGATGATATCTGAAGTAGGCTATTTTATAGAGGTGAGTGGGAAAGCAACAAGGACATCAGAAGTGAGAATGGTAGGATGTTGAAGAGGAGTGAAATCATGGGGACAGCGTTCGTTGATAGCACAAAGAGATGCGTTACTTCCGTCGTGTAACCAGTGTTTAGGGCGTGCGTAAAAGACAAAAATAATTGTAGGTTAGCTGCGGCTTACGCGATGTAACAGCCAGCTTTCCGTCACCAATTAAAATATAATTTACGTCCGGTGAAAATTACAACGCCATTAACAGTCGACCGTCACAAAGGATTCCGTCGTCGTGAGACGCCTGACAATGCTCTAAACTCCAACTGTGAATATTTGAGTGCGAAAAGAGGAAGCAAGCTCCGGTGGACTTCTGCTGCTGGCTTCTTGTATCTCACAGAGTTATAATATGGGAGCAGCAAGTTGTGTCACCTTCAGTGCCATCATCACCATCTTCTTGCTTTCACAATCAATTAGTGACTGCTGAAAATAAGTACGAGAACTCATCGTCTGGTTCAGTTACGATCTGAGAAATTATAGCTTTTCGTTGTCCTTTGGTATCCATCCACTTTCTATTCGATTACCCTTCCTATCCACTAGTTGTTTCATTTTTATATCTTCGAATGAATTCCACATTTGCTTGAGATAATTCAATAGCATTTGCTATTTCTCATATGCTTTAAATTGGAACAAAATCCCTTTCTCTCAAGATCCGCATAACAGGGAACGCAATAGAGTATGCAAGAGGCTTCTCACATGAGCTTGTCAACATGCGTGGTCAATTATCAAGGTCAGGGCTATTAACTGGCTATCCCATCTTTATATTTTATATATATGTCGTATTCAGCAAATTTTTCGTGACAATCATTTACACTGGAGTGATGAATTTACCCATACAAACAGATGAAAGAATCATAGATCCCAACACTTCGTTATCATTTCCTTCAAAAAATAGACTTCTCAGAATACAGAAGTATACAACAGAATACAGAATAGAAGTTTTTTCTGACTACACATACTACAAGTTCTTTATGTTTTTTATGCATATCCAATTCTTTTCTCAAGTACCTTGAGTTGTTTTCTCAACCATTTTTCTAAATTCTCTCACACCAAAATTTACCTCTTCTGTGTTCTGTTCCAAAACAATGATATGAAGAGAATAGGTGGAACGATGATAGTGTGATGTTCCGTATCACAAACAACTTTTGTTCCTCTAATCACCATTTTAGATTTAATAATGTAATGAATGTAGACTGATACAAGTAATTATAAGTTAGTTTTACTTCGATGCACGTTAATGATGGGTGATTGATTGATGTACTGACCAACTGGTTCTGATAGGCGGTGACAGCGGTGAATATAGACTCGGGGTAGACAAACGTCTTGTACTCCTCAGCCTCGAGGTCGGTGATGGCTGTGGAGACCAAATGCTCGGGTCGCTTCACCAGGTGGATGCGAGGTTGGTACTTGTGCATCGAGTTCAACACCAGCTGTCAACACAATACAATACAATTAGAACAGTTTCATCACTACTCCTATAATTTTCATAGTATGGTGTAAGTTGTAACTGTAACGTGGTTGATTGAAGGACTCATGAATAGTGGAGAATCTGAGAACATATAATATGATGAAAATCAAAATTGGTAAACTGTAGATTTCTTATAATAAAAATTATAGTTTAGGAAGCAGAGATAAAAATATCTAGTTTCTATAGCATGCCTAGTTGATATAGAAGGAATAGAAACCACTAAAAGTATGGTTAATCTCTACAGTGTCTCTGATATTTACTCTAGAGGCTTATCAACAAACAGCAACCACTCGTATTATGTGATCACTGGATGTATTACTACAGTATTAGTTTCTTACTATACTAAGCAGTCTTTATCGGAGAATCGAATAGAACAAAAAATAAATCGAATTAATCCAATCTAGCTTTTTATCAAGTTCATTCTAGTTGGAGTTCATTATTGTAGGTTTTAGATTCTATGAGATTATTAATTCTGATTCCCTTGGCGTATAGTACACTATTTTTAAGGCTTATAATGATATTATGTGAATAATCCTTTGCTTGTTGAATCACCAAATTGAACATATTTGGAACAATTATCAACCTAATTTGAAAATTTTTGGTGTGATTTACTTCCGAACTGAATTTAAAAACTTCCAAGGTTACGATTCTTATATTCTGTCCGAATAATAATTAGAAAATGGACTGCAGGATTTACTTGAATTTGCAAGCAACTCGCATTAATTTACAATATCGGGCATAATCCATTTATTGATGGGATAAATGGTCAATTTCGAAGAAGCAAAAATTTATTCAAACTACAATCATAATATCCAGATAGATCAATTACTGAGTATGCTATACTTCGACTTTGATGATAGAGGATTTATCTATTGATCATTATTCCTTGATCAGTGGATTTTACTACAAACTGTCGAAATATTTATATAGGATTTCAAAGAATAAAAGGAATTTCTAGAAAAGTACCTATCGAGTTGGAAAATTCAATATTGTGTTAGTGTTGATGAATGAACGAGAATGGATGTTGAATCATCATGGTGGGAATGAACTGAGCGGAATGTGAGCATGACTGGTGGTAAGAGCAGTTGTCTACACTTGAGTGGTGCATTCATGATCGATCGCTTTCCTTATTCTTATTTGTGTTGTGGTCTGCTATTGGCTGGAATGGAAAGCCACGCGCACACCGTCATCAGCCTTTATAGTATTTTCTTTTTGAGGCGCATATGTAAAAATACTAAAGAGACGAGGTTATGTGCCGCAAGCTGCCCCCTGTTGGAGGAGGGCTGAAAGGTGGGGGGAGAGGGAGCATTCTGAGGGGAAATATGGAGATAGGCACCGATCGTCTGTTTCCCTGCGGTAGCACAGCGGAGATGTTGCTAAACATAAAATTTTACTGTTTATCCATATGTATGACTTGTGGATGTATCAAATGCAGGATGAAAGAGAGATCACAAACTGTTTCCAGTTTCGGCGAATATAAAATTCGGAAATAGTGTTTAGCCGTGGGGCCGTTCGAGCGCCGTCCTAACCGTCGGTCACCGATAAAAAAGGAAACTTAGCGACGCTACAGGATCTGATGCTGCACTTGGCCATCTTGCACCATCCCACATGTACACTATAACTCAGCAACTGCTAGCTTTCCTCCACTTCTATTTCTGCTCACTGCTGTTACGCTAAAGAGCCACATACTGCACACACGTGAAACCGTATCGCTGTATTTCCCAATAGCTTTCTGTCCCTTCGGCTTTTCCGGCTTTATAAACTGGCATTGCCCATATTTACCCTGCAGCATGAATGTTAAGGCTTCTCTAAACCGACCCTTCCCAATGCGATTTCCTTTGCTGTTGAAATGTTGGACGTGTTTCTTTTCAAAACTTTCCGTTATTCTCTGATGTAATTTCTGTTGAAATGATTATCTAATAATCTATAGTTGTTATTGAAAAATATCAGGAAAATACTAAATATGAGATATTAATCTTCATTTTCTTGAATAACTTTTGTACTGTACAATCAATAAAATCTTTCAATCTCTTTCAACGCCGCTCAGAAGTAGATGATATGAGTCCTATTATTAAAGTGATGATATTCATTGGAAATCTTCACAGAATCATCATCATCTAATGATTGCTATTCGAATAGGAAGAACTAAGAATCGCAATTTGAGAATCACACTGATATGTTGTAAGAAAGAGAATCTAAACTCTCCGATTGATTAAGATTGGATACAAAAGGAGGAAAGATAAAACTGAAAAAAATTATGTTTGAAAGCTTATCTGATCAATACAACATCAGAAAGTTTCATTCTGACAGACTACTGGAATAATTTGAAGTGATGCTGTTAGTGAGATCAGAACTGTTTCTTAAATACATAAGATGACATTATTTTCAGATCCTTGATCAACTTAGATCCAAGGTATTTGGATATTTGAGAACATGGAAATAGTTCAAAATGAACCTCACAAGAGACCCCTGCATTTTTACCATCATAATGTAGTTTATTCTGCAACTGCAATGTAAGTTATTTTGATTTTGAAGAGAAATTATTGTATACCACCTCATCAGAGAATGAGGAATTGAAACTTACATGTCCAAGTTTGTCCATTTCGTTGTTGGTGAGCTTGACCTTCTCGAAGGAGACAACCTGCTTCCTGAGCTGCTCGCCGGTGAAGGGGGAGTCGGGGTGCATGTAGAGGCGGCAGGGGGCGGGGGGGTCCGCCTTGCCCGTCATCAGCCTTTATAGTATTTTCTTTTTGAGGCGCATATGTAAAAATACTAAAGAGACGAGGTTATGTGCCGCAAGCTGCCCCCTGTTGGAGGAGGGCTGAAAGGTGGGGGGAGAGGGAGCATTCTGAGGGGAAATATGGAGATAGGCACCGATCGTCTGTTTCCCTGCGGTAGCACAGCGGAGATGTTGCTAAACATAAAATTTTACTGTTTATCCATATGTATGACTTGTGGATGTATCAAATGCAGGATGAAAGAGAGATCACAAACTGTTTCCAGTTTCGGCGAATATAAAATTCGGAAATAGTGTTTAGCCGTGGGGCCGTTCGAGCGCCGTCCTAACCGTCGGTCACCGATAAAAAAGGAAACTTAGCGACGCTACAGGATCTGATGCTGCACTTGGCCATCTTGCACCATCCCACATGTACACTATAACTCAGCAACTGCTAGCTTTCCTCCACTTCTATTTCTGCTCACTGCTGTTACGCTAAAGAGCCACATACTGCACACACGTGAAACCGTATCGCTGTATTTCCCAATAGCTTTCTGTCCCTTCGGCTTTTCCGGCTTTATAAACTGGCATTGCCCATATTTACCCTGCAGCATGAATGTTAAGGCTTCTCTAAACCGACCCTTCCCAATGCGATTTCCTTTGCTGTTGAAATGTTGGACGTGTTTCTTTTCAAAACTTTCCGTTATTCTCTGATGTAATTTCTGTTGAAATGATTATCTAATAATCTATAGTTGTTATTGAAAAATATCAGGAAAATACTAAATATGAGATATTAATCTTCATTTTCTTGAATAACATTTGTACTGTACAATCAATAAAATCTTTCAATCTCTTTCAACGCCGCTCAGAAGTAGATGATATGAGTCCTATTATTAAAGTGATGATATTCATTGGAAATCTTCACAGAATCATCATCATCTAATGATTGCTATTCGAATAGGAAGAACTAAGAATCGCAATTTGAGAATCACACTGATATGTTGTAAGAAAGAGAATCTAAACTCTCCGATTGATTAAGATTGGATACGAAAGGAGGAAAGATAAAACTGAAAAAAATTATGTTTGAAAGCTTATCTGATCAATACAACATCAGAATGTTTCATTCTGACAGACTACTGGAATAATTTGAAGTGATGCTGTTAGTGAGATCAGAACTGTTTCTTAAATACATAAGATGACATTATTTTCAGATCCTTGATCAACTTAGATCCAAGGTATTTGGATATTTGAGAACATGGAAATAGTTCAAAATGAACCTCACAAGAGACCCCTGCATTTTTACCATCATAATGTAGTTTATTCTGCAACTGCAATGTAAGTTATTTTGATTTTGAAGAGAAATTATTGTATACCACCTCATCAGAGAATGAGGAATTGAAACTTACATGTCCAAGTTTGTCCATTTCGTTGTTGGTGAGCTTGACCTTCTCGAAGGAGACAACCTGCTTCCTGAGCTGCTCGCCGGTGAAGGGGGAGTCGGGGTGCATGTAGAGGCGGCAGGGGGCGGGGGGGTCCGCCTTGCCCGCCACCAGCCATGACGATTTATGGTAGGCGTAGCGGTACCGTTTATTATCCACCGGCACTATGTCCATTAGAACCGCGTACCTTTGGTCCGGCTGAAGTCCACAGAACGATACTCGCAACGTGGGGAACATTCGTCTGTAACAAGAAAGTAAGAGATTTCTGTGAAAATCTTTTGTGAAACTCGAAATAATACATTGGAATAATTATTTTGTATGAAACGTGAGAAATTTCTGTAACCAACAAGGATCCTTTGTTTGAAGAAGAATTCAACACAGTGTAAGCTTAGTGGGCTAGACGTACGGATTTAACTCTGTCAGTGCATTGAGAATAGCAACCACATCCCACAACTTCCCTCACGGCAAACTCTTCACCGAATATACTTCATATTGAGATCTGAAGAGCTATAATCAGCTAAATTGTAAATTAAACACATTACAAAATGAATACCTGCTAATTTTTATTCATTCATTTTGAAAATGAGCCTGATGTAATAGCATTGGTATTGTGATATTTTTTCTCCTAAATTCAGGTGATGACACAAATAAAATTAAAATTGGTATTCACACCTAATTTCTTTAAAATTTTACTTCAAAATTAACATGCAAACTATAGATTTTGAATTTGGACGGATTTTATTAACTAAATGAATTAGAAATATTTTATTCATCACTTGAAAAAAGAAAATAATGTTATCTAAGAAAATTTAGAACCATGGAAGATACACCAACTTCTACATGATAGCTGCATACATTTCGAGAACTTATTGTCAATAATTCAATATGGCTGTGAAAATTACTGTAAAAGAGCAGCAATGATGGGCTTAATATGTACTTGTGTTATTAAATACTGTATTTTGACTGTATTATACCATTACTGGAATTGCGTTCCATTAATTTGAAAAATACTTATTCATATTTGCTCACTCAAAATTAGTGTTAGCGAAGTGCTCAATACTCTTTGTACAATATGCATATTCCTTATTGTGAATAGGAGTAGATAATATTTATTATTGGAAAATTGGACAACTAAATAAGACTGATAATAAATATTCACTTCCAATTTAACAAGCCTACATGCTTCCTCAGTTCTTTCCCCAATATCATATTATTTCCAAAAAGAATTCTCAGCAGAGCTTGATAGTAATAGGTTTGCACCACCAGTGATAGACAGACAAATGTCATGAAGCTTGGTGAAGAAGAATTTCTAGACTTTTATTCGAGAAGAAAAATGATAGTTGGAAGCGCATAGCGTGCAGCCGCGTTTAGTTACGCATAAGGTGAACTGATTGATGGCAGCCGAAATAAACACGGATTAATTATTTCATGGTGGTAGCGCGGGCGCTGGCAAATAATACGAGACAAAAAACTGTAGATAGAGATGAGTGAGGGAGAGGGTGCTATTAGGAAGGCGTGTGGTCCGGTAATTTGGAGGGAGGAGTGTGGCCGTCATTTGGAGTAGCACCCGTCTGGTAACAACGTAATTAGACGCGACGCACAATTACTTGCGACGACTCGCTTCAAAGCAGAGCTACGATGACACCCTCACTCCTCCCCCATCCAAAAATGTTGTCAAAAAGAAGCCTCCACCGCCAAGCACGGGCGCCCTGCCAAACCGACAAGAAGACCTGGTGAGAAGTTGACGGCTCAAAGGAAAGGATCCATGCATAACGTAAACTTTAAACTCAGTCTATCTGTAGGTCCCTTCTCTTCGCCCATTAACAAGCCAAAAAACGCGCACGTTAGCCGTCAGCAGTCGAGTTACATCGCCCAATAATCAAAATCGGCTACTTCCAAGTTGCCACACTCCACTGTCCTCTTTCATTGGAATTGTAACTCACCCTCACCAACTTTCACTCGAATTGAAATTTGTGGTCGATGTTTTCGCGCCCTTGTTCTTAAAACATCCAAAATAACTTTTCAGGTTTGAGCGTTGATTCTTGAAATTCATGATCCGTAGTCTCAATATAAAAAATAAACTTTGGGTTACTCATAAACAATTTTTGAAATGTTTTGCAACGTCACTTATCAACTTTTATCCGAGAAAAAATTCAAGTTACAAGATTGAACCTCAGAAATAATATATTCTAAACTGAACAAACGTACTGTCTAAACTACAGCTTATAAGATTGGAGAAATTATAACAGCAATTTCGATATAATCAAAACTCTGCATAAGGTGTTTAAGTATATATTAGGTGAGTGATGATGAATTATAAAGTATTCATCGATAGGGATCATGACTGAACCATATTCACTTTTCAATACCATTTTTTCATTGATTCATCGTCATGAGAAAAATAAACAATATAGCCTATCTTCTCCTAATTTGACGTTTTGCTACTACATGATCAATTATTATTCTGCTCTTCCTACATTAATGATTATGAGCTGTGATCCATGTTTCTTCATTATTGTTTCTAGCATTGAATCGATGTTAAGCTTGATAAATTATCACTTAGTAACCTGAAACTTTCACTGCTATTTCACACAGCTAGAAAAAGTTGTATGATCTGCCGAAAACAATTTTTCTTATTTTCCCTATAACCAACTTATCTTGAGACTTGATTAATCAGTCCAACTCTTCCTCTAATAATTGATCCAAGTAATATTGAATTTCCTCATGAATCAATTTCACTTGCAAAAAAGCTCTCAAAGTGGAACTCAGTTGAAAGCATGAGTTCTCGGCTTATGGCTGACTTTTTGGCAGTTTAGTAAGAGCCTGCTCAACATCAGCAGGCACTAGGTGGGGGCATAGTATCACCTGTAAGAACGCATGTTTTATGCAGCGAACTTTACAGCTTCGGCGAGAAGCTCTTCAAACTGAGAACGGGCGGTTTACGACACTGCCGACCAGGCTGCTATGGGATGTCGGAAATGGGCTGGCATCAAGAAGGAGCAGCGCTGCTCATCTCCAGACTCCCTTCAAGCTTTTGCTAGCACTTCATGGCGAAGCTTGTCGGTTACTTGCAACTGATGCTGTTTTTTCAGAGCGGAACGAAAATGGCAAAGTACAGCACTTGTGCTCATCCGACACAAGTTTTAAGGGTCGATGAGTAGTTACCCTACTTCGCTCAAGTGCCGCACATCAACAACTGCGACTCGTCCAATTCTGTATTCTGCCGACTCTTATCGCGCCTTCATTTCACATCTATCCTTCCCCATCTTCAACTGCCAACTTTTTATACTCGCCAAGCTGTAGAGATAAATTCCGTTATTACGTAGATGAACCTTCACATTTTTCATCTCTAGTCTAGTTTTTGAAGCTAAAAATGGAATAGGTCCAGTTAGAAATAGTTGAGAAGTGAATTTGTATTGTGGAAATCCTGTATTTCAACAGCCATTTCCAATGGTATCAGACTGGGTCTATAATCTTCTTCCCCCCGTTTCAGATCAAAATTTTTAATATTTTCTGCTTGATAAAAGTTTGAAGGGCTGAGTACTGTGTGATGACAGCATCATGAATATTGATGACTGACACGTGTAGAAATATCATGTATAAAGAATGACATCGATGTCTTCCCATTTTCGTAATGTCCTTAACAAAATAATTGCTGTTCAAATAGAGATCTATCTTTGAATAGGTGACCAACACATCAAATTTTTCAACTAGCAACATGTCTTTTCGTCATGTAATTATTTTCATACTATTATTTCAACATTTATTGAAACCATCAGTATCGTGGCTACTCAATATTTTATGAATTAGTAGAGTTGGAGGTGGAGCAAGCGCTTTGTAGTGGACGTGATTCATTGAGAGCGGAACAGAGATTTGCCTGAGGAGTTTTCTAGCTGCTCTGACTGCAACAAATTCATCCACTGCAATAAGAAGCGCGGCGCTCCAAGTGGATCTCTCTGCTGAAGGAGCTCAGCCCCTCGTAGCAACAACAGCCGCATATAAAAGCTATCAGCTTTAAATTAGTTATAGCGTCTGATCGAACGCAAGATTAATCCTTAATCGAGTGTATTAGAATTACGTTAGGGCACGGTGCACCCACACAGACAAAATATATTGTGATATTAAATACGTTGTTCAGACAGCCTTGTCCAACACAATTCACAATGACCGAATCTTTCTTTCCTGGACTGGGTGTTGATATTATTCTATTCTATTCTAATAGGCCCCAACTATACGGGCGTCTCAGAAGCGCTGAGATTTTTTCGCTCTTTAGCAGGATGCATTGTCCATTACCCTATAAGAGTAAAATATACACTGTAAAATAGATGTTTTTCATTAGAGGCCATGCATTTCTTGAAGGCGCGAAGAAAGATCATTACTCCCATCTATAAGACTTTTGTAACTGTATTTATTACAATATTATTAAGAAACTTTCCTAGTTGACCATGCTTTAATTGCCAAGAAAAAATTAACAGAAACCAAACAGCACGATTCTAGTTGCTTGATTGACGATTCTAATAGGTTCCTTAAGCGCTCCACTCTACAAAGATTCTCAATAGTTGTTTATGAATGGAGCCCTTAGACCCCATAACCACCAGATGATTACAAACGAATAAATTGCGTGGGACTGTGTCAAGAGTACATGCAATGATAAATACGTTCGATTAGCGTCGGTTGGAGTAGAATTGACTGAATGGGAAACAAGCAGTCTAACCTAATAAACTGCATTGGAGGGCGCTTGTTTCCAGCTTTTGGAAATGAACGACGCGCGTCTGTCTTGAAAGCGATTTGGCGGGTGGCGGGAGGAGTTGTCGGTGGACGGGTGGGGGGTGGCGGTGTTCAGACACGTGTTGCAAGAAGCCTCGGGGCGGCCAAATCTAATTTCGTCCAGGCCGCATTTCTCATCACAATTATTGACACCCCCGACAATCGCCCGCCCGCTCAGTCAAGTCTACCGAGAATTGAGGACGCTGCAATTTACATCACCAATAACTTACATTTGCGGCGTGAAATTGCTATTCAAATCTACCAGTTTATCAGCAAGTGTTCGGGAAGGTTGTTTCTCTAGAAGTTATCTTCAAAAGAACTAATTGATTGTCTATCTCTTATCGACCCACCCAAAAATTAGTCTTTCATAAGTTCTCGATCACAAGGAATGTAGGAATATTACTAACGTCCATCATCTCAGGTTATCAGATTTTCTCTGCTACATACATAGTATCTATTACAGTCGATTTAGACAAAAATCCAGTCAATTAATCAACTAATTGGGTCTCATAATCAAGCAGACTACCAGAAATAAACATAAACAGAAACAAAAGGTTTGTGCTGAAGATTCCTATAATAGGAGTATCGTGAAATCCATCCAATACAGAGAATAATAATATATATATATATATATATATATATATATATATATATATATATATACGATGTGATCATCCATCCCAGCTTTAATATTACATTCTAATGAATATTGCTAGAAAAAAATAATTCACATTCAATCTGAAAACTGCTCTACTTCATGGAACTGGAAATTAGAGCCTTTCTGTCTTCTTCCGAGAAATTGTAGACAATAATAGGAATTGAATTTGTGACTATTTGGTAATGTAATCAGAGCTGAAAGGCAGGACTAGTATAAACTCAAAGCGAGCAGCCTGGTATTGAGAAGGGAGTCGCATTGCTTGTCTGAACATTCTTGTATGGTCATCTGCGAAAATTAAAAGCAATTTGTAAAAAAAGCGACGGCGCGAAAATCCGCCATTGTTTATGGGACGGTAAAGGGAAGCGAAAGGGTTGGCAATGTGGAAGGGGCACTTCAGCGGAGAATTTATCGCTATCAATCTAGCTGAAGCTGAGGGGCAGGCAGGCTCAGTGAGGGTTTGAGGAGGAGAGCCAATGTCTAGGTTGACTTCAGCAGCTGAGCATACCCTGCAGCACTATCTACGCTCTCTCACGTAGCGACGATTCCAGTAAACGGAGGTGTAAAGAAGTGATGGCTGAGAAGGGTAGAGGGTGGAGGGTCTGTTGCTGGAAGGGTGTTTTTCAGGTGAGGGGAGCGATATGAAAAACGTGCGAAAGCCACCGCTCCGAGCTCGCTTCATAAGCGGAAAGCGCAATCATAAATTCTACATTTCGTATCGGCGGCCGGCCTGAGCACTGAGCAGGTGTTTTTCACAGATGAACATCGAACAACCGACCAGTCGAGCCACCACTACTCCATGTCCGTTTAGATCTATTGTGCTCTCAAAGCTAGTGAAGTTTATTGGACCAAACACATTATTTGATTCTCGTTTTTGAGAGCAATAGTATCCAATAACAAGAAAACTATAGATGCTGATAAAAAGTGTTTTAATGGAGAAAAATAAGAAATAGAACCATGTCATTTTCCAGCTCTGTACTTTGTTGAGAAATGAGTGTAGATTCGTAATATAAAAATTTGGTGTGGCGCACTCACACAACTTTCCTTGCCGTTATGAAAATGATCACCTGACGCTAGTGTGCACGCGCAACTCAAGTCTACTTATAAACAAAGATCTGAGCCAGCTGGTGACAGGACAATAACGCTGGAGACATACGTGGTCTGCTATGGGTCGATGTCAAACCAGGCAAACGACAGAAGAGTCCTGCGACAGTTGAGACCAGCGACGGTAGAGACCGGCGACATTCGAGGCCATCGACGGTAGAGGACACCTGAAAAAGAGGCCTCAAATGTCGCCTGCGTTAGGCGACAGTTGAGGCCACTCTAATTTTCGTACACTCCCGACAGTCGAGGCCTACGACCGTAGAGGACTGTAAAACAGTCCTCTACTGTCGCAGGCCTCGAATGTCGTCGGTCTCGACTGTCGCGCCCCCTCTGCTATCTCTTCATAGTGAATCATTTAATAGAATCAACAGTTGCCAACAGTTTGCAATAATTGAAATAATAACATTTTCTCGAATTTCGTGCTTATTATCAATTTTAGGTGAAAATGTTACTGAACATTAATTGTAGAGATTTTCATGCTTGATCATTTCCACTCAAAAGTTTTTATTTAAATTTTATCTTAAGCCTGATAATTGGGAATCTAATATCGAACTTTGCATAGATGGGGCGGAGCTCCTGAAATTTTTACAGATATGAGACTTGTGGCAGTTGATAGAGCTTATCGATTACTATTTTTGGTATAAATTTAATCGAAATCGTTGGAGCCGTTTTTGAGCTTAAGTTCCAAATTTCAAGTCATTCCGTTAATTGTGAGATGAGATATCGTGTACACACACACACACACACACACACACACACACACACACCACACACACACACACACACACACACACACACATACACATACACATACACAGACCAATACGCAAAAACCATTTTTTTGGACTCAGGGGACTTTGAAACGTATAGAAATTTAGAAATTAAGGTACCTTAATTTTTTCGGAAAGCAATACTTTCCTTACCTATGGTAATAGGGCAAGGAAAGTAAAAATGAATCTCATAAAGAAATTTTGAATTTCTTGAAAGTGACGTAAGCGAACACCTTTCGTCGTATGCACTTGAGTTGAAGTCTTAAAGTCATGGAAACAGGTAAAAAGATCCACACCACTAAACTTGAAACGAATAGCATATAGCCAGATAACATGAGAAGATATAAACTAATATACTGTACTTCACCAATATTGGAGCGAAAACGTTCCAACTTGGAGCTGGACACCGTCCAGCGTACGAGAAACAGCAATATTTAGTGAACTTACAAAAGTCATAATTCGCTAGTTTCCTCATTTCTCGTCGAATCGACGGACAAGTTGAGATGGCTGAAGATAAGAAGAATGCAAGTAAAGTTGGAGATGGTGCGTTGAACACGAAGTGAGGCGGCGCCAAACAGAAACGACGGTGAGAAATCAGAGATGCTACAAGCGCCGATTGAACAGTTCAAGAAACGATTGGTAAAAGATACGGACACGAATGTGAAATAGTATTTTGTTGTGATGAGCTGCTTCAAATGCGGGCCGCTGAGCTCGCTCGAGTCTATCTCGAACAACACAACCAAGATAAACATCTATCGAGCTCTTCTTTTTCTTCTACTTCTGCTAAGTACCCGAGTTTTATTCTTTTTGACTGTGGCGTCGTCGTCTCCTCTTGCTCTTCGTTTTATTACGTGGTCAATATTTCAATTGCAATCGCTGCTTCTCATGGGCATGGCTGCTTTTCACCTCTATCGGGCGGGCACCGACAAATAGATAAAGTGTGCCTGATAATAGGAGACTCCCCCACCCCCACCGCCGCGTCGATATCCGCTCACCGTCCTACCAACCATTGCAGATTTCGTGATTCAGATACTGAAATCGAAATGAAACACGTCTCTCATACTCATTCTCTCTTTTCACTCCTCCTTGCCTCCTCACCCCCCGACCACCTTAATGGGTCGTAAACAAACTGTGGTTACGGAACGTCCCGCTGTCATTATTTTGTATATTACATTTCTGAAAAATTAAACAGTCTTTTAAAACCACTCAACTGTAAAGAGAAGAAAGGAGTCACTGCTCCTCTTACTGTACTTCTCTGTCAAACAACCGACTGATTGATCATTCTCTTACCATCGTACTTTTTCTCTCTTCCTCCTACATTAAAGAGTATCTGGTATTCTTTTTCACTCAATGTGCTCCTTACTCTGCAGTATTTCTTTTTCTATTCCACTCTGAATCCATCTCGGTTTTTTGTCCTCGATCAACCAATCTCAGCTTTGTACCTTGCACTCTTGCACTCTTCTATCTTTCTCTTCCATCCCATTTTCCTTTTTCCTCAATGAGTCATTATCGCCAGCTCCAAAAAGATCTAGATGACTTCATCATTATCGCTACTCATGATCATCTAGGACTATCGTCGACAAATTTGGGTCACGGCCGAAAAACTAGTAGAATTGAAGCCATGCAACCTTTCTAATAATCCATTTTGCACTAAACATGATAGTTCATTTTTCGAGTTTATGTTTATTTTATTTCTCAATAAGGAATACTCACAAAAGCTTGATTTGTTCATATTAGCTAGAGAATTAATATAATTCTAAATAAGAGTGCAAGCTCTGCAAGTTCAAGAGACTAACAAAATTTGAGATGATTATTGTTATTATTGTTTCATCATTATCATTGATATAAACCAATCATAGCAGAAGACTATTGATAACATTTTCAACGTTTTCTCATAATGTGCTTATATCTTCATTATTTACGAATAAAAATGTGGAATATATAAATGTGGTGATGTAATTTAATTCAAATTGTTACATTTGGAATAATATTATGAATAAACTTTTATAATTCAGACAATCATGAACTTTCAGCCTACTTTTAACTCACTGCAATCCAATTTAACCTACTTTTATCTATTGTTGTTGCATACTGTACTCACTTCTGGTGAACATAGTCACTTTGACTTCAATCATAGACAATTTAATTTCTGGAATGGAAACAATATTGTGTTCCACACGATTCGTATCGTCGTTTTTATTGTTCCTGTTCATGAAAAAGGAATTTTATGAAGTAACGACAATTACAATGAGCTTGCACGTCGGTTGTCAGATATGGATGACACTATTCTCGAAAAAATTACTGTTTTTTCCCATATTTTGACATGCCATCAACTAGCGCCTACATGACATGACACGTTGTTTATTCATCATGGCGGCCATAAGCAATAACCAGAAGTAACCTAATTGAGCCTATTTTCTAGAACCTATTCAACATGTTATTACTTCGACAGTGATGTCTCCTGACGGCTGTCAAATTGGAGAATGAAAATAATTTGTGTGAGAGCTTTTCAGAATTTAGCTGACTGCATTTCTGCATTAGATTGCTCACAGAAACAATTACAGTGACATTACACAAAAATAGCATGAGGATTTTCTACTATTTTCTGGCCATACTGAAACAACTGGAAATCACCAGTTTTAAAAATATTAGAATAATCGAGGACATAACTCAAGTAAAACTATCATGAATCTCAGTAACTGTATTTGTGTCAGCACAAATAAGTGTATCATTAATTTTTCACTCTGCTTGATATAACGGTTGTAGTTTAAACTGTCTTAAGTATCATGCTTCAAGAGATTATATTGGGTTCAATGTATTCATGCACTTCCATCATTGGATATCATCACACATCATGTGGAAACATTTCTTGCATATTGGAATAACAGAATTAGCTTTAGATTTACATTTTAGCAATTGGAAAAAATTGCATAGAGTGCATGAAGAATGCTTTCACATGGTAAAGCAAATATTCCAGATATGCACATGTGCTACATAATGTAAATTCCACGAACAAGGAATAACCCTTTAATAACAGAACAATTGCTATAGTTAGTGGTTTTCATGCTCAAATTATGTTTATTCATACACCAAATAACCACTACAACAGTAGGAAGCAATTTTCTAAAAAAATGGATTAACTTGTGGAATAATTCAGCGATAATTTGGCTCCTCCAGCTTGCAACATTGTAAGTTTCATTGGCATAGACAAATTCAATTTCTATTGAACCTGCAAGACACTGAACCCAAAAAATATCTAATGGGTTCAAAATTGAAATTCAATTGTTATAATCCTACACTATTAAACGAGCAACTTCTGTTTATTTGTTTGTAGCCTATTCACCGGATCTCGAAAACGGCTCTAACGATTCTCCCGAAATTCAGAACATAGTAGGTTTATAATATAAAGATTTGATTGCACTAGGTCTCATCCCTGGGAAAACTCGCTGAAGGACATTTAAAGGATAATTATTATCCATCCTTGGAAAAACAGCTGATAATGATTATTTCGTCGTCTGTTGGTGATGGAAGTGAGTGAGCGAGTTCATGTGTGGTGGACTGTGTCAAAATTATGACTCAGCTGTTGAACTTTTGTAATCATTCAATCAGGTAATTAGTGCCGGTTGCAAAAAGCCGGGTTATTTTCAATCCTGATTAATTCCAGTAGTAGATCAATTTTTTTGAAATGGTCTTCTCTGATTTGGTTCACGTGAAATTAATCAGGATTAAAATTTAACTGGCTTTTGTGCAACCGGGCCTTTATGAGGGAAATTTTTGCACTCCTCTAGGGATTAATCTCAATTTACTGTGATCAGATAGAACATTTCTGTATGAACTATGAATGTTATTATAATTCCTTCTTCCGTAATAAATTTTTTATGCTTTTGTACTCCAGAGCGAAGCTCGGTCCCCGATATGAAGTCTGAAAAAAGAAAACTGAAATGAAGTCTAGAAAAAATGTCAGTGAATTCTAATGGCGGTTCTCCTCCGAAAACAATATCGAGTTATCATATCTCTGTTTTATATATAATAAACAGCAAAATCCAAATCAAAGGATTATTCAATGTTAAAAATTTCATAATCACATTTCTACAACGTATGCCCTTTTATTAATATCCTTTTGATGCTGATTCCTGGGCCCCGAGCATCGGGTCATACGAGATAGGAGCAGCTTGACTTTTTTATAATGTCTTGCATAATTAATCATTCATTAACTTTTATCATAAGCTCTTTGTTGATGCTGTGTTTTATTTCATGTTGTACTCAAAAGGTACTCAAAAGTACTCAAAAAGTACTCAAAAGGCGCAATTACCAACATACAATTCATCTTACTTTCCAATTTTCCCCTTGACTGGCCAAGGTAGTTATGGTGGGGTAAGAGTGGGGTAGTTAGGGTGGAGGGGGCAACTCATTTATCCGTGGCTAATTATCAAAGCACTTATCCAACTATACAAACGAATATCTCGATTAATTGATAGTAAATCACTTTTCAGGATTTCACGGCTATTAATATTGTAGAAATGTTTATAACAACACATGCGACGGAAGAGTGTAGCTAAAGTTATGTACGCCTGCCGGTTCGAGTCTTTTGCTTTTTATTATTCTGAGCACAATTCACTGTTAAGCTCCATTATTTGAGCGGATAGGGAGAAGGGTAGGACGGCAACCAAGCAAGGGAGGGTTGTAATAATTAGTTGAACGTTCGAAACGCGACTTCAGCGCTCTCCTACGGCTCAACACGGAACCAACACTCTTCCTTGCACATATTACCGCCACCCCCTCCCCATCAACAAAAGTACTAACCTTTCGACCTCTTCACACACTATACTTCTCTCTCGCTCTGGTTTCTTCTCAATCCACGTCCGTTTATGTCCGTACCTCTTTTTCTCAATGTTTTCCGTTTCACGGGCCCGCCTACCAATCCTCTGTTTATCAGATCTCCTTATCTGACATACCTCCCGATGCTCATTTTAATGTTGTCTATATGATTATATTTTATATAGCTTGTATTAATAGACAATTTATTGAGCGAAACTAATGTAGCTACGGCTGCTGCACTCTGCTTACAGCTATGAAATCACTTCAGTCTCTTTGAAAAAGCACTCAACAGCCACAACGAAACGTGCTAAATAAAACTCTCCAGTGATACGCCATACGCCAATTGTAAAAATTATTTCGAAAATAGACGTTTCATCATTCTAACAAGCTTGAACAGTCATAATTATATTCTTGTAGTTGAGTCTACAGCCCGGAATATTCGAGACCACTTCAAACTGCAATGAAATTTCAATACAGCCTATAGCGTATGTAGCTTGTGCACTAATGAGTTTGTTGGCTGATCCATCATTATTGGCACTTGAGTCATCAATATGAACCAGTATTGACAAGAATTGGCAATAATCGATTACAGTTTTGTCTCCACTTCTCCATAATTTTGTAATGAAGCCAGGGAAAAATCAAATAATATCATTTGCTTTATCTGTTATATTACTTATAAGTGGAATATTACTAGTCACAAAGAGAATATGGCCAATAATAAGGGATTGCTATTAAAATTTGTATTACTTTTTAATTTGATGGGAGTTTGAATCATAAGATTCATCAATAGTTATACAGTACTGTATTATCATTCAGCATGTATTTTATCACAGGAGTCCTTTTCATAATGTAAGTCCTGTTCTCTTGCACCACAAGAAATCGTAATTCTATTTTTATTGAAAATAACTGTAGTACCTTATTTAAGTTATTTGTTTTTCAATTTTCCCAAGCGGTTTCTCCTTCTCACAATGTCACAGCTGGCTTCTACAGTAGAAGCAAGCAGTGTATTTACAGTTAACCTAATTTTCGAATGAACTGGAAAAATAATTAATGTTCATTAAAATTTTCAATAAAATTTAATTTCCACGAAAATGTAAGGTATGTGTAAGCAGTATTAAAAAGTATATAAAGTGAGGGTGTTTTGATTGAGAGGTACCTCTATAATTCAATTTACTTTTCTAATGCAGGCTATGAATGACTGAATGTATGTACTTTCTTCAATCTCCAGATTATTATGTTCATGAGCTGTATGTTGATGCTGTATTAAGAATGTGTTTGGAATAAATGATCCAATTTTATGCAAATGGATAAAAGCACTTATTTTATAAAAGTCTCTCTCGTTACTATTTTTTACTCGTAGTTGTTTATTCCCAGATATAACAGTGAGAGATTCAGTGCCAACAATTTAATTACCAGTTTCTCTCGCATAATGAGCGAGTAGCACTTCAGCTCAGCATATCAATCAAGAGTTCTCTTTGAAATTCAGGTGATTAATTATTGGAGACCAGGAGAGGGGCAGCTGAAACAAGGCTTACATCCTGGTGAGCTGCGGAAACGAGTGATTTGCTTTGAAGTGGTGCGTTGCTAGGCAGAAGATTGGAAGACAAATTTCCTCGACGCACTTTATCAGCTGGCTGCTGCCGCCGCTGTGAAGCCTCCTAATTTGACGAGGGATTTATGCGCCAGCAAAGTTATTTCTAATCTCCCTGTCGCAGTCATGGCCGCCAACGACACTCATCTTATTGTTAGCTAACTGCACCTCTAATCTCAATAGAACTCCTCATCCGAGCATTAACAGGCGAATATCCTCCAATCTAATATTCTGCACCACATGTCAACAAAAGTTTCCACTCATTCACTGATTCGCAGATCTAGTCAGTTCTTGGAAAAAATTCAACTGCATAGAAGAAAAATGGTGTAATATTTCTGAATGACATTTGAAAGGTAATCCATTAGTCACATTCTCTCTAAAACAATGAATGAAGAAGAATCTATATTTTGGGATCTGTATAGAAATTCAGTGATCTCGCGTGACATTTTGTCTATGTGGTTTCAAATGCTCACATATACAGCTAGAAATCCTCATATTCATTTAAAGTTGCAATGTTCACTAAAACCTCAGGCTCTATCATTTTCATCTTCCATCCTTCAATTATTTTATTTCACATATTCCGACTGTGCCTGGAATCATCGCGTTTGGTAGACTTTGAACCGATGGTTTTTTTTTCAATCAGAAAATGAAATAGTGATAAATGATAGTACCTTATGTGACTGAGCCACCGCTGTCCGCATTTTTTCCATGAGAGGGGAATTTTCATATAAGTGAAAGTCAGTGAATTTTTTTTTTGCCTGTATATCAAAATCTCATCCCTAATTCAAAGTTATCTGATTGAGAAAACCTACACATTCTGGTTTTCGAGAAGTCCAGTGTAGCATAATTCACAAAGGTCCATTCGAACAGTATCTTTAGTGTAATGTTAACTGCACAATTATTTCTCAACTACTCATGGGACGAATTCAAATTGAATAATTCGGACAAACATCGTTTGTTAATTGACTTGTTTGCTTGTACGAGAAAAAACTGGAATGTTGGGCTGAGCTTATTTATTGGACAGCTTTGCTTGGTGGGTCGTAATCGTGTATTCTTAACCAGATTGATGGAGGAAAAGCGACATCATGTAATACCCTTGGCACTCAACCTGTTCCTATTGGGCAACGTCTATTTACAAGTTAAACGATCTGATTGATCTTGTCGTGAGTTTCTGGCGGAGGACAAGTTTGGTTTAATGGTGATGTGGCGTGGCGTGGCGTGGCGTGGTGTGTATTCCCCGAACGCGCTGCGTTGATTGGCAGATGAATTGTGTCGTTTGACGGACGTCTGGCAGATGGGGAATAGAAGAATGGTGTGGTGAGGGTTGAGCATCGAGCCTCAATATTCCGGGACCAGTTGCTAGCAGTTTAAGCAGAGTGATTCTATTAGCCAGCATACAGCGAACAGATTACCGGCGGCTGACTACTGTGAAGAGAGAGGGCGCCCGAGACGGCATTCAAGCCCCCTGAGAGGGGGTTGCCCAGCAACGGGAGCTGAATTCCGCGCGGGCGGTGGCAGGGAGGGACAACACTTTTGAATTATGTACATGGCCGGTGGCAGGCACTGCCTCCACACCTATGCGACGCAACACACCGAAAAAACAGAAACAACGTTTCCAAGGAAAGAACTACAACGACAGAGAAAGATAACCGACAGAGAATGAAAAGGGACTAACCGATAAAGAGGGTGGAAACAATGGAAAAAAGCAGGGCGGTTTGAAAAAATCCATAGTCTACGTTTAACGTTGTGAGAGAGAGCTGCAAACCAACTTGCAAACGCGTTGCTAAACGGACTGTGGCTCTTTACTTGGCGAAAGACTTCACTGGCGGTGGAATATTTCACAAACTTGGCTAACGCACTAACTTTTCTCCTCCTATCGTGACTTCACTTACTGAGATAGTTACCAAACTTCTCGAAATTAACAACGTTACGAGGTTGCTGCTCAACTTCTCCTTTCGTCAATTTTTTCACAATTTTAAGGAAGTGAGAGAGAAATTGGCGTAAAAAATTTATCAGAAGCGATCGATATGCATACTTTTGCAGCTTGCATATACAACTATCATTAAATAACTATATCTATAGTTCATTGTACATTTTTTCAAATCAATGATCAAACTATTGATATAATCAACAATAACTAAAATTTCAGGATTAAGTCAAGGTATGGACAGGGGGTCACATCCGGGACATACCGTCTATGTCAATTTTTGTATTATAAAGTATCGTCAATTTGTATTAAAAAGTATAATTCTATCTAGTACAAATTAGACATCAACAAGCGGGGGCTGTAGCAACCCTTAGGCACCCCTTACGACCTGGGTCGAGTTAGATTACGAACGAAAATACTTTAATGAATATTGATCACACACCTATCAAGCACTTTCTAAACTATCGATCTCTCTGGAGTAATTATTTTCAGTCGTTAACTGAATTATCCAGATTTATTTGTTCAGAACTATTACAATAGTTGCGAAGAATTGAGTGAATTTTTGCCAGAAACAAGTGCTTTCCTCTAGTATTAGGTAGTTTTCTTCCATTTTAGTATATTACGGGATGAATTTTGATAACGGTCTTCACAATTTATTCGCACTCATTCTCATATTTTCAATATTTATGATACTGAACTCGCTCTCTGGCCAACATCGATTTGTTGTAGAGACAAATCGCCGATGATAACATTGTTCAGTGCTGGAGGAGAGGCGGGTGATAAGGAGACTAAAGAGCGTATCGAATAACGTGGATGTTGGCGGGTGTTGAGCTAGTTTGGCCCGTGTGAATTGGAGAAATACGGTAATGCGGGTCTTAACAGATCGCGGCGAGCATCTCTATCGGGCAGCGGCGATCTGCTTGGCCCAGAATAAATACTCGATCCAAGTGGCGTTATCTTTGTTCGCATCCGAGCAGAGCTGGGTGTGGGCTGGACGACTGGAGGGTGGGTCCGCCTCCGCCCGCCCATCATTTCACGATCAAAGTGACCGAGGCCGCCAAGGGTTCAACTTCTTTATCAGCGTGTAAACTGTTTCGCCTAATAACATCCCGCCATCGATTCAACACACCGCAACCCTGCAACATCCATTTCCTCACCTTCTTTCTCCAACTTTTCCGTTCGCAACCTATCCATTTTCACACACTTCCTATTTTCTACCGCTTTCCCATCTCTTTCATCCCTCTCCAACTTCCATTTAATAAATATATATCCCATCCATTTTCCATTGTACGATCCTCGCTTCCTTTCCTTACTCAGCCCCTACTAACTCTCATAGTTTGCATCCCTCTTCAACTTTACATTTGACTATTAAATAAATCTCTCGATTCACCCCTCCACTATAAATTCAATTCTACAATTTCCACTCTGTTTCTCAGCAGCGACTATTGCGTTTCCCTCTTTCTAGTTAGCCTTATAACGAGCTCCCTTTTGCTCAGAACGTCCATCCACTCATCCACCTATTGATCTATTCATCTTATCACCTACCCTCTTGCGTTTTACTCGATGGAACTCTCAACGTTTTTCCTCATCAATGAAGATCACATAAATATGTCATTTTATCCGTTTTGCAATATTACAGTTATTCTCATCCTACTGTTTAGAACAGGATTTCCGATTTGGATATCAATGAAGTACAAGATAATTTATAATTTACAACTATGAGGATCCTCATATCAATTATTGAGGATCCTCAATTGAAGCATTATTATAGAACATTGCAATGATAATAAACATCGTATATCATTGCTATAATAAGCATCTAATAATTATAATAAGCATCGAGGCTGATGCACATCTCTACCGAAGGCTACTAAGTATCAATCGCTCAAAATTGAAAGTATGAAGAGCCCCTAATACGTACACAGAATCTCTACTCACCCAGGAATAAACGTATAAATTTGTATTATTTTACTTGTTTGATACTGGTGACTGGAAATGCTGGGAGTGATGGAAGGAAGTGACTCGAAATTATAATTATGATTTCGTCAATTCTTGTACTCTCGTCAAATTCTTATAATTTCAAAAATGAATAACAAGGAAATAGCACAAGGATCGGAACAATATAACACGATTGATTCAAAATCAATGTGTCCATCAAATCTGTGTAGAATTAATTTGTACTGATGATGGTTATGATATTAATATGCTTTCTATTACACTGCATCATTATTATTCAGCTACATACTTCAATATACTATAGTTGGAATCTTCAACTATAGTCATTTGAGGGCTCTAGATACACTAAAAGTGGAGCTATATTTTTTCTTGGTGTATTTGTCAAGTCCAGTATGTATGACATGAACCATGTCTCAAGTTGTATAAATTGTAATTCACTTTTTCACGTCATTCCAGTCCGTCAATCAGTTACTACTGCCAACATTTCCTATCTCATTCAAATCAACCGACGGCTAGCCTATCATTCAAGTCCTTACAATGATTGAAAGACAAGTTTCTCGTATTTTATTTCATTTTCATAGTTTTATTTTTCTCGTTTATTTTCAAGTTGTACTCTGAATCGGTATATAAAAATATCAATAATCAATTTGTTGATCAATTCAATCAATTTTCAAATGTCATAGAAACTCCTTATTCAACATTATTTACTGACAACAAACAAAGAGCTTTGATCAAGGAAATAGCGAACTTTCCCTATATTAAAGTATTCAGTAAGATTCAGTAGAAGATATTCAGCTTTAATCAATTTGTCAATCACAGAGACTCATATATTGGAATATTATGCAGCAATGTCCATGGCTTTCGCAGGTGGCTTTGGGAATCTTTATAATTCATTACGATACCTGTGAAAAACCAGATGTTCCTTTGAAGCTACATTCGTATCGTTTGGATTTGACAGAAATAGAAGAAAATGAGTGGGAGAGGTGCATGAGCGACGAATATCTTCGTGCCTGTTGATTTCGAAGGATAGGTGAGCGAGACTTTCTCCATCTGTCGATAATTCACTTTTTCACGTCATTCCAGTCCGTCAATCAGTTACTACTGCCAACATTTCCTATCTCATTCAAATCAACCGACGGCTAGCCTATTATTCAAGTCCTTACAATGATTGAAAGGAGTCAACGCGTTATTTCCAATTCCCACTCACGCTCACGCAATAGTTTCTCTTGAGGTCGAAATTTTTATAAATAAATAGCTGGTAACCCGTGCTCCGCAAGGGTCTTATCGAAACATGACAAACTGAAAACTTGACCTACTGGAATTTTGAAGAATGGTAATAGGCCTATAACCATGCTCGATAAATTAAGAATCAATATGCAAAATTTCAAGTTAATCAGTCAAGTAGTTCAGACGTGATGATGCGTCATTCGTGAATTCGTCATTCGTGAATTTCCCATTCCCTACATGTATAAGCCGATTCTATCCTTTATTATATCATAGAATCCCCAACTAGTAATGATGGCATATGTAACTGCGCCATACAAGGAAACTGTCATGAAAATGTGTATCCTGATCTTATGAGAGTAGATTGTTAATAAAGCTTTATGCTATTCTATCCTATTCTATATCGAGCCGAAAAGCTTAACCTTGATGAAGCTACTTTCTCATCCTCATTAAATAATCTATATTGAATAGAATCTTCAATAAATAAACTGAACTATTGATACTGAGATTGCAATAGAATATTTATGGAGATTGATTTTATAAAATGATGAATTTTTTTTTATTCTAGACAAATCAGCTATTAACGAACATTATATTTCTGCTGTCAAAGAAATTTTCAAGGACCAAGAAAATGTTATAAAAATCGGAAACAGAGTGTCAAAACCATTTGGTACAAATAAGGGCGTACGTCAAGGCTGTTGCCTCTCTCCAACCCTGTTCAAAATCTTCCTTGAGGATATATTACAAGAATGGAAAAGGAAATGTAAATGTATGGGTATCCCAATAAATAACGAATATATTTACTCACTCTTGTTCGCTGATGATCAAGTAATAAAGGCTGGTGATGAACATGATATTCATTACATGATCAGGAAGCTTGCTGATTCTTATGAAGGAAATGGAATGAAAATAAATTTCAAGAAAACCAAAAACCTTGTCTCAGGAGGTATAGCTAAGGATCTACAAGTTAGAGATCATAAGGTGATGCAATGTGATGAATATAAATATATGAATACCTGGGCAGCGTAATATCATCAGAGAGCAATTGCAAAAGAGAGATCACAAGTAGAATTGGACAGGCCAGGCAGGCAACACAAACATTAAATTCCATACTTTGGTCCAAAAATATTACAAACCCCACAGAAATAGAAATGTATGATTCCATTGTACAGAGTATATTGCTCTCTGGCTCTGAAACATGGGAATTAACAAAACGAGACACTCAAAGAATAAATGCTGTGGAAATGGATTTCTTGCGCCGGAGTTGTTGTGTTTCAAGGATGGATCGAGTGAGGAATACGGAGATAAGGAACAGAATAGGGAAACTGGACACAACAGTGGAGCAGATTGAAAAGAAGCGCCTTGTATGGTTAGGACATGCACAGAGGATGAGAGATGAGAGGTGGCCCAAAAAGATACTGAATTGGGATCCACCTGGAAAAAGAGGGAGAGGTAGACCGCCCGAACTGTGGAACAAACAGGTGTATACGTGTATGAGGAATAGAAATCTGGTCCAGGGAGACTGGAATAATCGCAATAAATGGCAGATGGGATGCGAGAACCGGCTGGAGCTGTAAAATAAACTCGCTTATATATATATATATATATATATATAATATATATATATATATATATATATATATATATATATGAATTTTAGTTTAGTTTATTTGCCATATTAGTGTTCATTAGTAGGAAATATGATATTCAAGGAGTTCCTCAATTTCACAGTTCCTCATGTACTGATTTCTGATCTGTACTGGATATTTTCGTATATCTTCTTATCTTGTTTGCAGAAAGTGGTTCATAAGAATACTACAGTATATTCTGTCAACTAACAGCTAACTGTTTTTCTATACAGCCAACTGTATAGAAAAGTGGGAGAAAATCCATTATCACAAGAAATAGAGTGCAATGATTCTCACCTGCCAGTCTTTGTGATGATCATTTCAGTTCCTAATTCGTTGAACTTATCCCAAAGGTCCTTAGTTTCGAGCTGACAAGTGACGTTTCTCAGCTCTTCACAATTGCACCGTTCCTGGAGCAAGGGGTTTGGTATTGGCTCTTCACAGGGAGTCGACGAAGATATCTCAGGAGGTGTCTCCCGGTCCCTTTTAAACTCAACAGGACTACACCTTCTCCTCCGGGATGCTGCCGATATCGACACATCTGCGAACATCAAAAGCCATTCAAAAACTCACATTTTCAAACATCTGAAACTTAAGTTCTGTGATCAATGGAATAAAAACCGTAGCATAAAAAGAATAGAGAAGATCAATGTAACAAGATATCGTACATACATTAATAGATGATACTGAAAATGAGAACAGAAAATGAAATTGAAACTCAGTATTCTCTGACTCTCCAAGAAACATACGCAGGAGCTTCAATAAAACTTATAAAATTCAATAGACAAGTATGCCTATGAAATGGAATAGAGCTAGGATGATGAATTTAATTTTATGGATAGAATTCGACTAGGTTAAAATTGTTCGCCTGAATTGAAATTTTTCCCTGGGCTTTTCATATGATCCAACTATAAAAAATAATATTCACTTAATAAATTGCGTAATTCATCATAATTTTATTTCAACTTTACAGTCAGACATATAGTTACTGCAAACTCATTGTCAGTATTTTTTATCAATAAAATCCGTATCTTTCAACTGAATGCTGTGAATCAGGATATGATATTGCCTATTCTATTCAGTCATGCAACCTCAATAAATTTCATCGAATCACGACACCTTTACCGGTCTATCGTGATTTTTCCCTCTGTCACGAGATTGATTCCAATATGATTGTGTTTTCATACGCTGTATAGAAATCATCATTCTACTATACATATAAATTGAATAATATATTTATCCATGTATTCTCCATATCCATCATCCAAAAATAATTTCGAATTGGAACAAACACTCTCAATTATAAAATAGCTCGATATTTCAATTCAACCTCACAGCAAATTCCCAATTCCGATTTCATCACTATACTTATTTTTAGCTGTTGTGTATTTCAGAGAGGTATTGGATGTAGAAAATAATTTATGGTCTCCAGTGAAAAGCTATTTTATTCATCAGTAAATCTTTATAATCTCATACAGTAGATGAAGTACGGTAAATCTGTAGTATTTATCAGTCGTATTGGGCTTAAAATAAATCAGATCAGATTCCACTCTTCCTGTAAGATCATAATAATTTACACGAATGATCTTATAATATTCTAGGCATGAATAATACAATATTAATACATTATATTAGTAATATAATATAATACTACTAAAAAGATATTTATACAATATTTTTTAACGTATTATTTATTGATTGATTTATTTATTATTATCGCATAATCAATGGATCAATTTATTATCTTGAGTATTATCCAAAGTATAACCTAAAGAGTGTTAAGCTTTTTGAATGTGGAAACTACACAAATCTATGAGCTGGTGATTGCAAGAAAGGCAGTTCAGAAGGCGTTTCTTTCATAAGGTGGCATTTTTCGAATTCATAAAAGAAATAATCGTGACACTATTCGAATTTAAGAAACGCTAGACCCACTTGGTGTCAGTGGGCGTCAGATTAATCATTAGGCTGAATACAGAAGAAGAAGTTTACATATTACATACTGTACTGGTAAATATAGGATTATAATTTGGAATGCCATACAATGATAGAAACAGTCGAAGGGTCACATGAATCACAATAGCAGAACAGCAAAAAGCATGAAGCAGCAAGTGGACCAAGTGCAACGACTTGAGGTAACACTCGACTAGCATCAAGCGAGCGATCAATCCCGACTATTTATCGTTTTATTTATATAGCTATAGCGACATGAAGCGGACGCTCACGGTGAAGGAGCAATACATAATTGGTCATCAGATCTGTGTTTATTTATCACCTATTGTTGTTTAGGGATGGAAGTCCTTATCTTCGTGCCCGTCTGTCGATTGGATAAATGGTCCTTCTTATTTATAATGCACTTTTACGTACATTTATTTAGTCGTTTCTCATTTGGTCTGCTTCCTTCTCTTCCTTTTCCACCTCCCACTTCCACGTCTGCTCCCTTATCACCACCGTTTTATCACAGTTCTCTCTCTATCCAATTATCTTGATGGAATAATTCTTGCAAACATGACTGCAAAAGTGACACATGTGATGCTGTGGAACGCATGAGTATAGCGAAATGTACGTGCACAAATTGTAGAATGGAGAACACTGACAGTTTCATGGCTTCATTGCATAACAGTTATTTCATTGATTCTTAATTGGAACACGATATTCTCTAAAATATTTTCTCAAGATTGACATCTATAACAATTGAAAAGGTAACCAAGCTAATATTTGAAATTAATTTCTCCCTTATTCAAAAATACCATCTAGTATGAGAATGAAACCTTCTAAAATTCCAATCAGTATAATATTATTTATGAGTGCAGTGTTGGGAATTATCATATTATTCAACTAGAGTGAGTGTGAATAATTTTCAAAGTATATTTTGATATTTTGTAGTCGTCTACAAAAACAGGTGAATTTGGCTTAGAGCATTTTTGAGAATAAGACAATCTATAATGAAACTTCGGTCTTGAGATCTAGGAAACAATTATTGAACATTCACATATAAGCTCTAAGGAAGAATTTACAATACTGCTCCCTCTCAAATTCCAATTCAATTTTTCCTACAAAGGTTCAGCCATTCACTACATTGAAAAATAAGCACATGAAGGATTGATAATTGAATCCAGTCACATTTTTAGAGATTTGGGGTAAACCATACAACACATAATGTATATACAACAATATATTCAATATATTTTCAAAGATTCGAGCTTTATTCGCACTACTCCAATCCTATTTCAATCCCATGTTTTTAAAATGTCGTAGGATGTTGTTGGTAGCTCAATTGCGTCAATGTGTGTTCTCATACATGGGAATAGGATGATTTCTGAACAAGAAAACAAGAAGAATTGTCAAGAAAACAAGAAGATTGTCTCACTTTTTTGACTTGTGTTATAGGTTTTCACACGATACCGATAATTTGGGACGAGCAACAGCACGGAGTCTGATTACAGAGAGCAGTGAGGTGTGATCACGTATTTCATTATTGATGGGCGGGCGGTGAGATGGAATAGAGGCTGTCTTTGCCAGAGCAACAACTCTTTGATCGTTGACTAATTTTCAAGCAGCAGGAGAGCTTCAACGTGTCAGAATTTGGTTAATTCGATACCATACACAAGATATCGATGGATATGCTACTATCTGGGAATTCTAACCCTATTATTTCCTCCCATTGTACATAGAAGACTACATTCATGCGAATTATTGTTTGCTGTAATTCATTTCAGCTCCTAATTCGAGAAACATTAACATCCACATCTAGTATGAATTCACATTGAATCTATATTCTCGATATCAACAATTTCCTCTGATTCATTCTCACTTCGGCTCTTCCTTTTCTGAGTGTGTAGTGAATTATAAAATTATAAGACAATTCATCTTTCCATGTACGACTTGACATGTGTGAACAAGTGGAATTGTTCAGATCTTTGAATCAAAAATTATTTCCTTATAGAAATTTCACAAAACAACAGAAGAAAGAGATGTGCAATTAATGGCTAATCCACTGGATAGGAGGGTTAGGGGCAGATGAGACTCTACACAGCTCACGAACAAATTGATAAAATCATTAGTTATGAAAATGCATTCTAAACAGATTTTGAATTCGAAGATCTACTTCTATTCAATTAGCCATGCAAGGCGCGAATCTGACAAGGATTCTGTTAAGAATTATTCCTATTAGAAGGTGAGATTGGTAATATTTGATTGGACAATAGAGTCATCTTCATTAAGCCAAATGACGTTATAGCAGAATATCACATAATTATTATAAGAATGAAATATCATCTTATTTAAAAGGTTTTCAATGAAAAAGTTAAAAGTGTCTTTCAAGTGATTATGGCATGTGATGTTCAGAACTTTTTCAGTAAGCTCATGTGTTTGTGTCATCCAGAGAAATTCTTATTTACAAAGATTGGCGTTCTGAATTTTGGAAACAGCTATCAACTAGATCAATACTGGGTATAAACATCGAACTGTATTTGTTGAGATAAAAACGTAAATAGAATGTCACTATATTTCGATTCTTTGACAACAAAATATTATTGATATCTATTGACAATTTTCACTAGCAGTTTTTCTACCTCATTAAGCCATGATAATCAGTGTTAGCTGCTCGTTCATTGCTCTAATCCTACATCGGGCCGTCGTTAATTTTAACCCAACGACAAATGAAGTGGGTAATGGCTTCCAAAGAGTGTCGAGCCTCGTTCTCAGCATTCCACAGAAGGTATGCTGACCGCCTGGCTAGCTTGAGCTAAACTAGTCATGACTTAGCTGATACTTGTCGTCTGTCTTTGTCCAACTACAACCAAAATAAGTTGATCGAACATGCCTTTGA
Source organism: Nilaparvata lugens (assembly GCF_014356525.2). NCBI lineage: Eukaryota > Metazoa > Arthropoda > Insecta > Hemiptera > Delphacidae > Nilaparvata > Nilaparvata lugens. The sequence goes on along the minus strand of NC_052506.1, from coordinate 60,840,554 downwards.
ACTTTTCTAAGGACAAAAAACTTCCACGACGGCTGTTCAGACATGCTCGTAATTGGCAAAAATGTCGATCTAGTAAAATTTTTGAACTCCCTGAAACGCCTGGTGTTTCGGAATTCAATGGAAACTTGTACTTTGATTTGACACGTGAACAACTTGACCTGCCACTCAAAACCGGATCAATGACTTCAAATGAAGGAGTGATAGTGCAATAGCAGAGTCAGCAATAGGATTAATGAATGAAGGAAGCCAACTGGATGTCGATAAATTTAATTAAATGGTGTTTGGTGACAGTTGAGCTAAATACTGTGGTTGATAGCCTAGAAACAATCATTCGGCTGAGTGATCGCCAACAACAATGCAGTTCGTCGACAGCATATCTCTATAACAATGGTCGCCAAACTTATGAGCCTGTGAGCTAGAATATAGCATTTATAAATCTTCTAGTGAGCTACCAAGGAATATTAGACTGAAGAAAGTACGTTACTCAAAATGAAATTTTCACAATTTTCTTGCCTATAAAGATACATTTCTAGTGTTGTAATCTACTCATCTCATAGCAAAAAGTATAACAGAAGTTGAAAGGTACATTTCAATGAGAGCAGTGGAACTGTTTTTGGTCATCAAGTATTTTCTTGATGTTTGGAGTGTACGTTGTAGCCGCCATTCTGATGCAGTTGTCCAATTGTTCATCAGTCAGTCTGTTCCTATATCGATTTTTTATGAATTTAATACTTGAAAAGATGCTTCTCACAAGTAGGTAGAGCTGAACATACCTTTCAACCTCAATGCAACTTGAATAATATTTGGATATTTTTCTTTGGGGACTTGAGGCTGTGATCTGAGAGACAGATCATTTTGAAAATCCACAAACTCCATTTCAACTGAAGCCTGATCTCCACCAAAATGTTATACAACACAAACTGCAAAATCTTCTGAATAGATCTCTAGAAAAGAGAGTTGATGAATTGTACCAAATTTGATAATTATGCTTTTAAAATCTTTGATCGAACTGTTGTCTCAAGTCTGAAAAAATTGTAACATATTCTTGGTTATTGCTGCGGTGCTGTGGAGGATTTTTCTCGTCATTGATTTTCTTCAGACTGGGAAAGTGTATATATTCAAACTGGACGACATTCTTTTGCACGAGCGTTTCTGTGAGCTACCAAAAACTACCCCACGAGCTACCGGTAGCTCGCGATCGACTGTTTGGCGACCACTGCTCTATAATATAGAAAGCAATGAATTCAAGTAGACCTATCCCAAACACCAACAATTCATTCTAAAATGATGATAATATTAGGTTAAAGAGTTATCCAAATATTCTATAATGAATAATTCCATAATGAGCCAAAAAATAAGTATTAAAGAAAGATTTGCAACGTGTAACGTTGAAGAGTTGGTAAGAAAGCATTTTACGATTATCCATCAACATCATCAGAAGACACACAGAAGGGTGTCAATCAATATGTTTTAGATATGTTCATATTAAAATAGTCGATTATGAAACATCATAAGTATATCGATAATATTGTCAACTTTCAAATGACAATGACACTATCATAATGAGGATTTAGTATCAGTACCAGTTTATTCTACTCCACCATAAAGTAAATCGAATTGAGTTTGGGAATTTCAAATGCAAAGTTATGTGAAATTATAATTATATTCTATCCAAATCAAAACACTTATTAAATCTAGATCTATTTTGATGGAACAAATATACTAAAGAGTTATGTTTGGGAGGTCTAAATGGTTATTTAATATTTCGGAGAGTACAATTAATTATATAAATCTGGTCTGTTCTTCAATTACATAATTCCAAAACTGACTCTCAGACACCTCATAGAATAGTCATACGGGCATGAATGTTCATACTCTTCATTATATACGAATTTTAGAAATTTATTTTGTATGCGTTCGATACTACTACCTCTAAATATGGACTCCAAATAACTGCACAATACTTCTCACCATAGTCAGATACAGCTCCTCGATTGAAGCTGTAAATTAATTATATTGAATCAATATCTGTGAAGTGTTTAACATTTCTCATGATAAAGTCCATCATCCTATTTGAATTATCAACTATGTAATTAATGTGATCTCTGTAGGTAAGGGTGGAGACAATGTTGACACCCAAATCCTTCATCACATTGACTCTCTCAAGATGCTTGTATAAATGATTTGTCAGCTGCTGCATAGTGAAAACAATGAATTTACATTTTTTCACGTTTAGTGCCAGATTGTTTCTCTAACTTCATTCATTCAACCTGTCTAATTCCTCCTGCAACATCTGAGAGTCCTGATTATACAAGGTTGATTACGTATATACAAGGTTTTTGGAAATTGTGCTTTTCAAGGATAATATAAAAGGAAAAAGGAGCCTCCTTCATACGCCAATATTACAGTAAAGAGAATTCTTGAAATTCAAATAATAAATATTATAGAGCTCTAATGTATAACAATACATATTATAGTTCTGCTAAACTCTTCTTGTAATAAGTTTCATCTAACAAATGATTGACTCTGCATCTCGAATCAGATTTCAATCCAATAAATACGATTTCTAATTTCACCTGCATGATAATTAGTGAGAAATATTCGATTTTCTAGTTACATAACATACTGATCTATTAATTGAATAATGTACCACCAATTTTAGAATGAATAATCAGGAAGGTTCTGTTGAATAATACAGTAGAGTGATTTCAATCATAATTATATGAGTGAATTGAGTAGATTGTAATCCAAACAAGATAAACTTGAAAAACTAATCCTTCAAAGTGGTTGATGGAAACGGAACACATATGGAACATGGAAGGTGCAAATATATAGCAAATTTGGACGTTGTATAGTTTCGGCTGTTGGTTGCATGAAATTCAAAAGATGCGACCACAAAACACGTCTGCTGCCTGCTGCCACTCCGGCAACAAGTGTCTTATCCACACACCAAACTCCGCAACAATACGCTTTTCCTCCTTTTCTTAACTTCTTGTAAATTGTGCGTTCCTTCTCCTTACTATTCTTCCCAATGCCAGTCTCATCTGAGAATAGCGTGATCAACGCACTTGGCTAATACATATTTCATTCCCCAGCAGACTCCTCTCTTCACCACATTCAACGCAATATAATATTATTATAACCACTTACACAGAGCCTTCTGATGAACACAACAATGGTTTCCTCAATTAGATATATCAACCATCTGGCTCTAATATTGTTAGTATTGTCGGCTTGTATGTATAGGTTCCAGTGGACGGGTGTTGTATTGTACGGTCTGCTCACACTGCGTACCCGGGTATTATACAGTACCCAGGTATTATTGGAATTAAATAATAGCCGGGCTTACTTGGTAGGCAAGCCGAAAGGCACAGTCCTGCACAGAATGCCGAGTCACGCCTATAAGTTCCCATTGAACGCCGTACTTAATAGAACAACTGATTGATATTAAACATTGAGTGCTTCTACATCAACAACAATAGCCCTCAACATAATCTTCACTCGAATGACGAATGTGCCTGAACTAATATTTGTTGCCGGGGGCGTTACATAATGTTTCCTTTCTCATCATATCACTACAGTACTATGAAATTGAATGCAGCTCGTGTTCAAATTGGTGTGATTTTTTGATGGGTTGACTATTCATTCCACTTTATGAATAGGTGAACTCCACCTATCCACATCCATATCCAGCAGGGCAACACGTTATAAATATACTATTCAGTAACTATTCCAAAGTTTAATTCAGTACACATGAATGTAGTGATTATCAATTAATTCTAGTATGAGTATTTTCTATGAAATGCTTATGAATCTTTATTATATCAATTAGTGGAGACTATAAGCTCTCCAGATTGATGAAATCAGGTAATTATTTATTTTATTCATTTGTTACTTACATCAATAGAAGAATACAATATATAGGAGCTAGACATTTTTTTCTAAAACAAACTTTCTAAACAATTTTTTTCCAAAATCATTGAAAATTCATCTATTACACAAACAGAACTAAATTAATAAGAAAGAAAAGAGAAAAATACCAATGAATAGTCGGGAACAAACATTAGTAATACAAAATGAAGTAGGTAGTAAGCCTATTCTAAGAATAAGAAAATAAATGAAACTAAAGTATTTCGACTTGCAAAATTGATTTAAGCTCCGTTTACACCAAAGTTATTAACAAAATGTTAATAACTTAATCCTGATAGATTCTATTAGATTGAACATAACTTATCATACACATGATGAACATGTGTTTGTCAAATTCCGTTCAATCAAATAGAATCTATAAGGATTAAGTTATTAACAAATGTTAATAACTTTGGTGTAAACCCAGCTTAAGTATCTAGAATTTAAGAGCTTGTTTGCATTTTTCTCTAAAATTGTAAATTATAAATGTAAATTATAATTATATTCTATCCAAATCAAAACACTTATTAAATCTAGATCTATTTTGATGGAACAAATATACTAAAGAGTTATGTTTGGGAGGTCTAAATGGTTATTTAATATTTCGGAGAGTACAATTAATTATATAAATCTGGTCTGTTCTTCAATTACATAATTCCAAAACTGACTCTCAGACACAACATAGAATAGTCATACGGGCATGAATGTTCATACTCTTCATTATATACGAATTTTAGAAATTTATTTTGTATGCGTTCGATACTACTACCTCTAAATATGGACTCCAAATAACTGCACAATACTTCTCACCATAGTCAGATACAGCTCCTCGATTGAAGCTGTAAATTAATTATATTGAATCAATATCTGTGAAGTGTTTAACATTTCTCATGATAAAGTCCATCATCCTATTTGAATTATCAACTATGTAATTAATGTGATCTCTGTAGGTAAGGGTGGAGACAATGTTGACACCCAAATCCTTCATCACATTGACTCTCTCAAGATGCTTGTATAAATGATTTGTCAGCTGCTGCCTAGTGAAAACAATGAATTTACATTTTTTTACGTTTAGTGCCAGATTGTTTCTCTCACTTCATTCATTCAACCTGTCTAATTCCTCCTGCAACATCTGAGAGTCCTGATTATACAAGGTTGATTACGTATATACAAGGTTTTTGGAAATTGTGCTTTTCAAGGATAATATAAAAGGAAAAAGGAGCCTCCTTCATACGCCAATATTACAATAAAGAGAATTCTTGAAATTCAAATAATAAATATTATAGAGCTCTAATGAATAACAATACATATTATAGTTCTGCTAAACTCTTCTTGTAATAAGTTTCATCTAACAAATGATTGACTCTGCGCATCTCGAATCAGATTTCAATCCAATAAATACGATTTCTAATTTCACCTGCATGATAATTAGTGAGAAATATTCGATTTTCTAGTTACATAACATACTGATCTATTAATTGAATAATGTACCACCAATTTTAGAATGAATAATCAGGAAGGTTCTGTTGAATAATACAGTAGAGTGATTTCAATCATAATTATATGAGTGAATTGAGTAGATTGTAATCCAAACAAGATAAACTTGAAAAACTAATCCTTCAAAGTGGTTGATGGAAACGGAACACATATGGAACATGGAAGGTGCAAATATATAGCAAATTTGGACGTTGTATAGTTTCGGCTGTTGGTTGGATGAAATTCAAAAGATGCGACCACAAAACACGTCTGCTGCCTGCTGCCACTGCGGCAACAAGTGTCTTATCCACACACCAAACTCCGCAACAATACGCTTTTCCTCCTTTTCTTAACTTCTTGTAAATTGTGCGTTCCTTCTCCTTACTATTCTTCCCAATGCCAGTCTCATCTGAGAATAGCGTGATCAACGCACTTGGCTAATACATATTTCATTCCCCAGTAGACTCCTCTCTTCACCACATTCAACGCAATATAATATTATTATAACCACTTACACAGAGCCTTCTGATGAACACAACAATGGTTTCCTCAATTAGATATATCAACCATCTGGCTCTACTATTGTTAGTATTGTCGGCTTGTATGTATAGGTTCCAGTGGACGGGTGTTGTATTGTACGGTCTGCTCACACTGCGTACCCGGGTATTATACAGTACCCAGGTATTATTGGAATTAAATAATAGCCGGGCTTACTTGGTAGGCAAGCCGAAAGGCACAGTCCTGCACAGAATGCCGAGTCACGCCTATAAGTTCCCATTGAACGCCGTACTTAATAGAACAACTGATTGATATTAAACATTGAGTGCTTCTACATCAACAACAATAGCCCTCAACATAATCTTCACTCGAATGACGAATGTGCCTGAACTAATATTTGTTGCCGGGGGCGTTACATAATGTTTCCTTTCTCATCATATCACTACAGTACTATGAAATTGAATGCAGCTCGTGTTCAAATTGGTGTGATTTTTTGATGGGTTGACTATTCATTCCACTTTATGAATAGGTGAACTCCACCTATCCACATCCATATCCAGCAGGGCAACACGTTATAAATATACTATTCAGTAACTATTCCAAAGTTTAATTCAGTACACATAAATGCAGATTTAAAAGAGAAAAGATGTATGTTTTAGTGTAAATTGCTTTTTAACTTTATCTCAATTTCTATTGGATTGTCTTCAAAATCTATTTCGAATTTTTGAGTACCGTATTCATTGAATCCGGATTTCTCACCGATACTCGTTCCATGTTATTTATTCACAGTAACAGTTAACAGTGTATTATTATTATATTAGGAGAGCTAAAAGAGTATTCTGCATATCAATAATATCATATATTTAACTATATTGAATTGATTATTCAATTACATTATAACTCATTAAAATTATTTATTATTAATCAATAGATTTTTCCAATATTGATTATTATATCACTATCAACTGACTGTTCAATTTCAACAAGTTGTCAGTTAGTTATCAATGTAAATGCTCCTTGGGAAGATCTAATTATCTCCCTCTTCTTGAAGTACTTAACATACTCTTGATTGAATATGAAACATTATTCCCTTGAAATTATTTTCATAAACTTTATTTTCTTGAGAAGATTTTAACCATCCCCACTCATTTTTTACTCAAAACTAAAAAGGTGAAACGGCCTAAACGTATGGAAAAGACATAGAAAAAGTAATATGTGTCATTATTTATTTCAACAGAGACTGTTGGCCTTTTAAAAAGCCAAAAGCCTGTAATAATTGATATTCTGTCAATCAATATTCTTATTACTATCACTCTCATAACCTATTTTGAACTGATTTTCTAGTAGAAACATCAATGTAGACTCATATATTATATTATCTTATTGATTGCGAGTTTAAAGACTACTGTTTGTTTTATAGTTTTACTCAATTATTGGGTTGATAAGCTATTCAATTTAATTCGTAATTTCTTCCATGAATAAAGATGGAAGAAATGCTCTGATGACGAGCACCCGCAAAAATAAACTTACTTTTGTGGGATATGCTTCTATGCTTCTATTGAATACCAATGATTGTATACATCACAAAATATCAATTTACAATAATATTGTAATCTTTATCTAAATATGGAAACATTCAAATTTCAAATTACTCAATAATGTGGTTCTAGGCAGAGGGGAATCAATAATTCGCTTATTTTTCATTTATAATGATTCGCGTATCAATAATTCATTGAAATCGTAACTGTAAGGAAGGTACTGTTTCAACATTGTTGAGATCAAGAGTACTATGCAATATTATCACTATGGTAATTTATCTGGGATCATGATTAAAATTCTGATTAATATTCTGATGTATGTAATAAGAGTCTAAAACTTTTCAGAAGGCTATCTCCAGAGCTTGAATAAGCCTTTAAAGCTCATCAACTTATTGTTCTGTGAGATATTAATAAAGATTAGAAAATCAATTAGATAAGAAGATACATATGTGCAAGAGCGATGAAATTCTCTTGAAATAGGCCCACTTGCAATATCCAAGTTATTGCTAAATTACTCGGTTGTTTTGGATTCTGCAACCATGCTCATCCTATCCAATTTTAGGAATTCTATGTGAATTGAATACAATTCACGAACGAAAAATCCTCAATTCTTTCCATATACCTTGTCCATCAAATTCACGAAAAATTGGGCACATTTGGAAAGGATTGGAAGCTCTTACATTTCATTGAATTTGAAAAGTATGAACGTGAACAGCCACATAGATAGGCATATCATAAATGAATGAATAATAGATAAAATGTTAATAAACTTTAAGATCTTATGTGTATCTATAGTTCACGTATGTATATATAGATAACTAATCAGAGTTTAAATATTTAAAAATATGAATCAAATAATATGTATTTATATTTCATCAATATAGTTTGTCTTGTAGCTTGAATCGATATAAATGAGCTTTCCATCATCGATATAGAACAGTCCTCCTAACACTTATCAAAGATAACACTTTTTTGAAGTACTAGCTTCATTATAACTTAAAAAGAAGTCGATTCACGTTGTCGTCACGTATTGACGTTCTTATTGTGAATTTTCTTGTAAGTATTCCAGTTTATGCATAAATGTATATGAATGTCCTTATGTCTTTTTTCTATCAAAATAAAATAGATTTTTCATCATTACAACTCAGTTATTCATCATACTCATCCATCAGACACTCCTTTCTATCACTTTATCGTGCTCACATGCTTCAAGTGTAATGACTGATGAGAGTAGCCTATTGAGTGAATTATTAGTGGAATGCAATATTTGGAGCATTATTATAATTTCTTGAACTTTAAGGAATGTAACTCTCGAGTGTCCTTTTTAAAACCAATAAATAATTTATTGATTCTAGAATTAGTTCCATAGATTAGTAATAAGTTTCATTTAATCACTTTTGGGTGTAAGACATCACAATAAATTAAGCTCTCTTTGATTTTGGAAATGGAAAATTCACTTCAAATGTTGTGATCATTCATTGTATTATAATATTATGTTAATGTTATCCTGTCCAGTGAACAGTTTCCAATATTAGGCCAGGCAATATTGTCAACCACAGTACCTAGAATGAATCTTATTAAAAGCAATTAATTTTCAAATTTCATCAATAAATAGAATTGAGGATCCTCCCTTCCATCTTCAAAGAAGCTACTAGAAAATCTACTCAAACAAAACTACTCTGATTTATAGAGATACTACTTTACTACTACTATTACTATTTACTACTACTATTAAGTTTACTTCTACTTCTACTGATTGTCCCTCCTTACAGGATATCTCATGATCATAGTTCTTATCAATAATAGATTTATAATTATTCACCTGAAGAAGATAAAGGAGATCACCTTCATGGACTGGAGTCATAAATTAGGGTTCTGTGGCTACATCAGACTATCTGTCGGATCCCACATTTTGATCGAAACGAAAAGATTTGATATGTAACATCTTCAAATTCAAGATGGGCCCATACACCACAAGACATATCTAAGAGAATGTAATGATAAAAACTGAGTTCTTATCAATCCACTGTTTCCTTATATTATTGCAGGTCTCGTTGGGAAATTTTTCGAACAATGATTGACATCGTAAAATCTATTAATAATGATGTGAATCTCTCCATAATATTGTGGAATCTGTTTAGTAGTACCGTAGGGCTACATGAATTTATTGCAGAGTTGACAAAATAAATATTGAATTCATTTCAACTAAGTGACCACGTGTTTCACAAAATACTGATAAGATAGTAGACTGACTAGTTGTACTGACCTGAGACGGAGGGGAAGTTGTTATTGTTGTTGGTTGGGGGCGAGGTGGGGGCGGTGACGGTGGCGGTCAGATCGCGTCCGGAGGTGGAGTCGCGGTCGTCGTCGTCGTCATCCTCGGGTCGCGTGTCGGGTCGGGCCATGATGGCGGCTATGGAGAAGTCGGTGGCGGTGCACTGGCGCAGCCTGCAGTCGCGCTCGGCACAGTCCATCGGGTGGCGGTTCGGAGGTCACATGCCGCGGGTCGCGACACGTGGTTGATGGAGACACGCGCGATCACAAGAGCTGCTAGTCGAGGTGGAGTCGCGAAGACCACGGACACCGCGGAATGACTGAGGCGGTCGCTGCCATTTTACCCCCTCCCACCCTGGCCACGACAACCACGGCGGTACACCGCGACGCGATTAGAAAAGTTACGGGGATTATTAGGAGGGCGGGCAGTCGACGCTCTGCTGCTGCTGCTGACAGTCAAGATACACCGCGACACGCTTATTGTTAATTTCCTTGGCCTCTGCTGTGCCACTCGACAGTCGCCACGGCTCACGGCATTGGCCGGCGCCACAAAAGATGCCAGTTTTTTATTCGAGGGGCGGTCCCAAGGGGGGCGGGGCGAGACCACCACCCTCCTCTTCATCAATATCACTGCCACCACACTGCACCCACCCAATTCTTCTTATTTCCTTTCTTCGTGCATTTATTCCCTCTGCTTCGGATCGCTCCTTGGCACCGCTTCATTCACATACCCCCGGTCACCCTTTCCATTCAACTCCTCTATCAAAGATCTATCACTTTCCTTCTGCCATCTGATCAGACCACGTCTGGCCACCTCTCAATCAATCCTTCTCTCACTCTCACACAATCTCACACACGCTTTGTCTTTCTCTCAACGTTCCCATTATCAATCACGCTCCCATATTTCTCTCTCACACACATACTCGCACAAACTCTCTCATTGAAACATCTCACATGAATACTCTTCTCTACTCCAAACGTTTTTGTTACTTAGGCCTATCTGTCTCACACTCTCTCTCAATCTCTCTTTTAAGCACTCTACTATTCTCACTTTTCCTAGCTCTCCAACACCATCTATATCTCTCTCCATCATTGTCAATTATTTCTAATTTCATTTTTCAATATCACTTGCTTAGGTCTACTTGAAGTTTTTTTCAATCTTAAATTTGAAATGATAGTGATTCCTCTTCCTACATTCTTATCTTTGTTATTTGTTTTCCTCCATCCTCATCAGTCCATTGTATGAGCATTACTTACCTACCTATATTACTTATCAATATTCATAGTTTACCTTTTTAAGTTCCTTTCAGCTGCTCACTGTTAGACCTATAACATCCACTTCATTACTTATTGGTAACACAGAAGACTTCTAAAATGCAACTTCAATGCTGTATTCTGTGTTGATACCTGCAAATTGTTCCCATTTACTTCTCCTATTAGCTCGTAATCTGTGGCCTAAATAATATGTTACTATTTTCATCTGATTGATTAGTTTCAAAATGTCATGAATCCAGTTCAAAAAGTTTTTTATATGCCTGGTCGCAACAAATAAAGTTGTGCGGTATAAATATAAAATATCTCCGTAGGTTGTAGGGGCAACAGGAAAGACTACAATAAATTTATGTCTCATAGTCCCGTTAACCTCAAAAAATTTAAATTTAATTAAATTAAGTTTTGAATTTCAACAAAATAGTCTTGCTCCGATAACCAAAAAAGTCATACTGGACATTTGTATAATATGTTTTTGATACACGTTTACCAGTTCTTAAAGAAACTTATATCAATGTATATTTTTTGATATACAGAGTGATCTAGAGGGATAAAACGAGATTATTGATCTATTTGTTTCGTAGTTCTTTCTGAATTAGTATTAATGAATCAAAATTTGGGGGAGGAACAGTTTTGGGCTTTGCCTGTTGGTCCTCCCTCAATTATTTTAATGGATAATTATTTTCTTGAAGCAATAAATGGATAAATAGTATTTTGGTTCAATAATTTTAATATAATATTCTTGAGTAATAATATATATTACACTTTCCAAAATAGGCTGCAGCATAGTCTAAATTTAGCAACATTGGTTTCTAAACTGGAAGCAGAAATTGCCAGTCACACAATTATCCAATTCATGGTGGATGGTGGTGTGATTTTCACGGCTGAAATTGGAAAGTACCCTGCTCACTCGTGATTGTCACAAATTTGCATTGAATCAATTTTAAATTATTTATCGTGCTGGCGAATTATTCATGGCGACAGCCACGCATCGCCTAATTGAATTTTGTCCGGCTTTTCTGCACTGGCTATAATTGATATCAACGGATGCATTGCATATTCTCAGTCAAAATGAGCTCTCCCTCACCTCACACCAGAAACAATGTATTTTTCACATCTTTCCCTCATTTGGTTAACGTGTGATCGAATTAGTTACTCCTTCTTCAGATAAAAATAGCCAAAGCCGTATTATGCGCATTTCATCGATCATAAATGAATCATAGGATTTCAATCATAAATAATTATGATTCAATATGAGTAGTAACTATTTCTGTGGATTTGCTACTGTAAGACTCTCACGAGGCTGTCAGCATTCCTCATCAATAACATCAATATACTCTCCATCTAAATGCTGAAAATTGAAAGAAAATATCAATGGAAACATTTTTGGATACTTATTAACTGATTGGAATGATTGGATACCAAGCTTACATTCCTGCTCTCTATGTGAATATAAACGGTAGTCATTTCATAATCAATCAGGAATCATACCCAATATTATGCCTCGTATTGGAAAATCAGTAATAATGAATGATGCTTGTTATTTGTTGGATGACTTTGAATGTGTTGATATAGGAAAATGTTCCTGTATAATGGACCTGAGACCCTCAAAATCATGGAGGATTTGAACCGAGCATCATAGATGGCAGAGGAGTGAAGGAGTTCAGTGCAAACCAACTCCTTGTCCAGTGATAACATGTTAAGAATAAACTGTGAGATTATTAGTCCGGAGATTTTCTAGAAAATATGGCTTTATTTTAATAAATGGTCGAAACTTGATTTAATTGAATTGATCGACTGAAAGTTATGTACCCTATTGAATTTTTGGAGTGATAAAGAGAAAAACACCTTTTCATGGCAACGAATTGTAGCAATTATCAAAGAAAATCGATGGATTACAACAATAATGAAATATTCAACCCTTCAGAACCCTTCAACCTTTGTATCATATATTTGACTTACATACCTCTGAGTCATTAGCGAAGCCAGGATTTTGTAATTGAGGGGGGATTATCCAAATATGATGAGCCCCCTAGATCCTAATAGTAACCTGGTCAACATGAACTTCATAAGAAGTCTTGATAAAGAGGGAGGGGGGAATGTGAGCAGTGAGCATACCCTACTACATTTTAGACAATTGCTTTTGCTTGTTTTTACTTTCCTTGCCCTACTACCATAGGTAAGGAAAGTATTGCTTTCCAAAAAAAAATTAAGGTACCCCAATTTCAAGTTTTCTATACGTTTCAAGGTCCCCTGAGTCCAAAAACATGATTTTTGGGTATTGGTCTGTGTGTGTGTATGTGTGTATGTGTGTGTGTGTGTGTGTATGTGTGTGTGTGTGTATGTCTGTGAACACGATAACTCCATTCCTAATTAACCGATCGACTTGAAATTTTTAACTTAAGGTCCCTATACCATGAGGACCCGATAATAAGAAATTCAATAAAATTCAATTCAAGATGGCGGGAAAAATGGCGGATAATTACTAAAAAACCATGTTTTTCACGTTTTTCTCGAAAATGGCTCTAACGATTTTCTTCAAATTTTTATCATGGATAGCTATTTATAAGCCCTATCAACTAGCATAAGTCTCATTTCTGGGAAAATTTCAGGAGCTCCGTAATATTCTTGAGAAAAATGGCGGAAAATGACTAAAAAACCATGTTTTTCACGGTTTTCTCGAAAACGGCTCCAACGATTTTCTTCAAATTTATACCATGGATAGCTATTTTTAAGCCCTATCAACTGGCATAAGTTTCATTTCTGGGAAAATTTCAGGAGCTCCGTAATATTCTTGAGAAAAATGGCGGATAATGACTAAAAAACCATGTTTTTCACGGTTTTCTCGAAAACGGCTCAACGATTTACTTCAAATTCATACCATGGATAGATATTCATAAGCACTATCAACTGGCATGAGTCTCATTTCTGGGAAAATTCCATGAGCTCCGTGATATTCTTGAGAAAAATGGCGGATAATGACCAAAAACCAGGTTTTTTACGGTTTTCTCGAAAACGGCTCTAACGATTTTCTTCAAATTCAAGCCATGGGTAGCTATTCATAAGTCCTATCAAATGACATGAGTTTTTTCCTTGGAAAATTGCAGGAGCTCCGTAATATTCTTGAGAAAAATGGCGGATAATTACTAAAAAACCATGTTTTTCACGATTTTTTCAAAATAACTTGACCTATTTTTTTCAAATTCATACTCTGTATAGTTATTTATCAGCTCTATTAACTGGCATGAGTCTCCTTTCTGGGAAACTAATGGGGGGTCCACCCCATCCTTGAGAAATGGACTTTGTAACCTCCTTCTCATGCATGAGGTAGGTAGGTAGAGCAGTTCATAAAAAGAACATATAGTCGAGATATTTCATCTGTAGAACAGCTGTTTTGACGACTTTAAAAAAATGACGACTAAAAAAATCATTGAATTTCACAATTTACACAAAGGAAAAAGTACTCTGAAAACAATTATATATACACATATACAAAAGTCTGATCGTAGTTTCGAATATGAGCAAGGAAAGTTGTGTGAGTGTACCACACCAGATTTTTTATTGTAAATTTCTTTTCTTAGTGTTTTATGGACGTTTATTTGGATTACACAAATACTGGTAGCCAATTGCAAATCATCTCATTGATCATCTGATAATAGTTTTCAACGTTCAGAAAACAATATTTTAGTCAAGTAAAATAATTTTAGGTCATTTGTATAAGATAATTATGTAGTAAATCAGGAATCATACCACTGAAAAGAAAATCTTGTGTGGCGCACTCACAAAACTTTCCTTGCCGTTATGAAATTGATCACCTGACGCTTCGGTAGTGTTCCCGCGCATCTGAAGTCTACTATTCAAAGATTAGAGGCAGCTGGTGACAGGGTAATAACGCTGGAGACACACGAGGTCTGCTATCTCTTCATAGTGAATCATTTAATAGAATCAACAGTTGCCAATAGTTTGCAATTGGATAATCACATTTTCTCGATTTTCGAGTTTATTTTTAATTCTAGGTGAAAATGTTACTGAACATTAATTGTAGAGATTCTCATGCTCAATCTATTCCACTCGAAAGTTTTTGTTTATATAGTATCTGGAGCTCCATTATTAAGAATCTAAACTCAAACTTTGCATAGATGGGGCGGAACTCCTGAAATTTTTACAGATATGAGACTTGTGGCAGTTGATAGAACTTATCGATGACTATTCTGGGTATAACTTTAATCAAAATTGTTGGAGCCGTTTTCGAGAAAATCGCGAAAAACCCTGTTTTTGACAACATTTTCGCCTCTATCTTGAATAGCATTTGATCGAAATTGTTCGTGTCGGATCCTTATATTGTAAGGACCTTAAGTTCCAAATTTCAAGTCATTCCGTTAATTGGGAAATGAGATATCGTGTACACAGACGCACATACACTCATACACACACACACACACACACACACACACACACACACACACACACACACACACACACACACACACACACACACACACACACACACACACACACACACACACACACACACACACACACACACACACACACACACATACAGACCAATACCCAAAAACCACCTTTTTGGACTCAGGGAACCTTGAAACGTATAGAAATTTAGAAATTGGGGTACCTTAATTTTTTTCGGAAAGCAATACTTTCCTTACCTACTGATTTTTTCTCTGCTCCTACTAATTAGCAATCTCATTATCTCATCTACAAAGTCACAGCGAACTCGACAAGGTGACAAGGCTTTTCCTGGTTCTTGACAAGAGACAATTCACAAGGAACTCTAATTGCATATACGTCGATTCAATTGAATGCGGTCGCAAATTATTCATGACTATTCCGAAGGACACAGACAAGAGTGACATTTGCAATGCTTGTTATGCATTTTTAAAGGAGGCTTGTTTTGCATGGTAGGCTATAGGCCTAGGCGTATTTGTAACATTCTATTGCAATAGATGAGAGCTCAACCCTCTGCATAGAGGGCATCCACGGCCCCACATATCAACTATCACTTTGAATCAAGAAGTACCCTCATACCTAGAAGTACCCTATTTACATGCTTAGTACTATATTGCATTATTCTTAGATTGGCCTTTAGCTGTAGGAGTAGTTACTTTGAGTACTGTACTGTTTCTGTAAAAATTGGGATATTTTCGCAACAAATCCAACTATATTATAAATAGTTGTACAATGGATCTCTATTGCAGAAGAGAAGCTTTGTGAAGTACTAGTTTCCATCTTGTGTTGAATAAATTTTACCAATAGCGTACGAATTGAAAAAAATAGACTATGACTACGCTTAGTAGCACGACCAATATTGATTTTTGTTGTTGTTTTTTTTCATTCTTTTCATTTATGTTGATCTCCAACTAGAGACCAGACTACAATCGAATTCAATTCAAACCCTCGCTAACTGCATAGAGGGTTAACTGCAATACGTCTATGTGCTCGGAAGACTGACAACCCACATCTCCACCATCATAGTTGATTTTGCATTTTCAGCTACTGGGTTACTTTCTGTCTGTGAAATGTATATTTCTAAACTATTAAATTTAATGCTCGTTCATTCATAGATTCATTCCATTTATCAATAGTTTACTGCGTGGGAAAACTCAGTTGCTAAAGTGGACCAGTTATATTTATTTTTTATGGCTTTCCTTGGCAGAGAGATCCTTTCGGATGTTCTGCCTCTACGTATCACCCAATGTCCCTTCCTATATACACCTACGTTATATTTACTGATTGAATTGATAGCCGGTCATTCATGATTATTTCAAAATATAGAGCATCAAAACCATTTCGCTTATTCCATAACCGTTCATTTGTTAATTTAATATGATAAGGCTCTTCTTCATCTTTGGCTCTTATTCTCACGTATTCAATTGAGGAAAACTTGAGAATCCTTTCATTAATAATTGAAAAATTCCATAACTGCTCGATTAATAGGGAAGCTATGGGACCGTGAATGAGTTACTTGATAACTTGGAGGATTATCAATTACTTTTCTAAAATTTGTGTTATTGTTGTTGACTTGTTATATTTGTCAATTTTCCATTTTTCTCCATTCGGCTTCTTCTTCTTATCATACATACATTCGGTCTTCATTGGACCTCCAACTATGTAACTGATAATTCCATATTTTACTGCTGATTTATGTGAAGCTGCTGAGCCGCTTGCGTGATAAGTGAGCGATCGTTGACATGAGGGCATGATTGTAATTATTGGAGATGGAGAGCATTATTGCTTGCTGTGTTTGAGACAACTGGCGGAGTGCAAATGTTGCCGATGAAACGACTGTTGGTCGTGTTTATGTTATTAGGGTGGCATCATTGGCTGCACAGAGGGCAGAGGACAGTGTATGTCATTAAAAGCAGATTACCCCTACGCAACGAAGGGCAACAGACAGAAATCATTAAGGCCCGTTTTCCACGTCGCTCGCCCCGGAGAAGCGTGTTGACTACGCAAAAGCAAAGAGGCCATCCCCTCGGATTATAAGGCGGCTGTCCTCTTCTCCCTCGGCCCGCGCGACAAATGAGTTGTGTTGTGTCACATAAACAGTGCGACTCACTTCTAGTAATTAGGATTATGACGCACACTCGCATCGATTGCTTGTTGTCATTCACATAATTGACTCTTCACAGTGAATAGAGAGAGGATCACCCACAACTGGCATCTCCTACATCTAATCTAATTGGCAAAATCACAACAAACATCTATCAATGAATCAAGTCCCCTATCTAACCAAGAAGTTGGTTGTATAACTGAAGTCTTTAGTCTCTTATACAGACAGTAAAATAGTTTTTCATGATAAACTACATGACATTCATGTCATTCATGATGACATATGATGGTTTATCATATTTATAGATAGTATTATTTTTGTGTGATCCTAATGCTTGTTCTTGTGAATCGTAATTGTAGGAGATTGGTATTTATTTTCTACAGGTGGATTTTATTTATTCCCTGACTAACATAGAAGTTTTATTCACATTACAGGATAGAATTTGAAAACGAATGATAATAATACTACAGGGATTAATCAGTAGATTGTTCAGATGGGAATGATGTATTCAAGTTTATGATATACAATATCATTGAATATTTTATACAAATCATTTAGCATGAATGTCAACATTTTCCAATCTACATTATGATCTGGTATGATATAATATGATTGAATAGAATAGAATAGAATAGAATAGCTTTTATTGTATTGAGCAAATATTATACAAGTAAATAAATTTATAATAAACAAATGCAAGCTGATAACCCTTGGTACTTGACCGTCAGGGTGAGTTGAGATGTATACATGACTTTTAAAGAGTTTTTTGTAAATCTTCCTTTAATACAAGAAATAAATTTTTCAATGAATAAAGTCTCTCACAATTTCGAAATTAGGCACTAATAATTGAATTCAGTTGTCAGAAAATGTCTATATTTCCATGCATCCGCACAGTACCCACTCACTTTCAGCCAGTTCTCACCATTCAAAAGCGTTTTCATCTCTGACCAAGGAAGACACGATTTTCCCAGATGCTTTCGCCTGTAGAAACTAAGAATAGGGCACCTGCCAATGAAATGAACAATATCCTCTTCTTCCTTCAAATTGCACAAAGAACAAAGTTTGCTGCTTCGCGTGTAGGAATATTTGTTCAATTGTATGAGTTCATTCCTAGCCTTGAAGAACCACTTAATTAATTTGAAGTCATACTCCTCGGACACGTATTCATTGCTATGACTGAGCTGGCTCCGAAAAGGGTAACGTTGACTAGCTACGACTTGCTGAACCTGTTGATCATACAGTTTTTCTCCTATTGTTGTTAAAACTTGGTCTGTATTCAAACTTCCATCTCTGATGCCATCCAATGAGATGCTGAATGATTCCTCCAGTCTCCGCCAATCCTCAAACATAAACGCTTCTTTACTGATCATCTCCTCCATTATACATTTTGGATATCTATCCTCTGATAACTTCAAGCATCTTTTGACAAATCCAAAGTGTAGCCTCAGAGTATGTGATATAATATGATTGTCTGTATACTGATGATCCCCAGTTAGCAGACGACTATTCATTTAGCTGATCATATAATAAATTTCTAGACCACTAAAACGATTTACACAATTCGATTTTAGAGTGTGCGCAGGCTTTCAGTGTAATGGAGAGCCAAAGTTAAACAGATGCACCTTCCAATTGAGCTATCTAGTCTCTAATGTTTCGAACAAATTATCAGCTTCATCCACTTGAAGAGTGAAAAAGGCTCCTGCTGCTGAAAATCATCACTGGTACGGACTTGATCATGGAGGCATGGAGAAACTAGTGATCGCTAGATGAAAGCAACTCGAGCGGAAGAGACTTGCTCGTTCATGATAAGAGAAGCATGGTGAATGAGTATAGGAGATGTAAAGAAGAAGAGAAGATTCAAAAATAAAAGTAGAAGAAGAAAAAGAAGGAGAAGAAGAAGAAGAAAAAAAATGCTTCTGATCTTTTAGAATCTTCTTTCTCGTCACGTGTCCGAGCTTGCGTTGGGACCCTCTTCTGTTTGAGACACCAGATGCCCCAGAAGGCGCTTTGATGTGGTTTTCGAAGGCAACGCCAGAAGACTCTTTACATCATGCGCCTTTCTACAACATACACAGAAAAGAGAAAAGATAAGATACGACAAAGCTTCAAAAAATTGCCGACAACTTGAAACAGTAGCAGAGGCTTCTCAGTGCTGGATGGTGACAAGGGTAGTGGAAGTTGTAATAGTAGGTGTGCATCGTGCTCGTAAAATGCCTGCTACTCACAAGTGGATCGAGCAGCAGCTCTTTTGACGGCGTGTTAATGTCTATTATCAGGCAACAATTAAGTTGCATTTTTTACCTCTCAGTAAAATCCTGTCTCAAACATCAAACGATTCCCGTCATTTAACAATCCTTCAAGTTATTATAGCGCTGAACTCTGCATCATATTTACTATTCATCTGTGACATAAAACAGATCTTGACGTCCAACTCAAAGCTGAAGATAAGAAGATAGCTACATCATTGAAGCTGCCTGAAGTTATGATTATTAAAAGCCAGTCTTCTCACGTTTGGCTCAGACTATTTGTGATACCGGATAAAATTGAGTTGGAATATTTCAAATTCGATTAATTGAATTGCAGTAATCCCCTACAGAATGACATTTCATATTTTTAACACTTTGATCAAAAGTAACTCACCACTAGTAAGAAAGTGAAGGAAGATCATATGAAGGCAAACTAATCAAATGGATTTATTGTGAACATTTCTCCTGATTATGTGAATTAACAATGTTATGAAGTATGTAAAGGAGGATTCAACCGTGAACAAACAAGCGTGTTCAAAAATAGCTCTGAATATTTCTTGTTCCAAATATTTATCAGTACCGTATTCATATTTCTCAGGTCCAATTGTGTGACTTATTCAATATTATCATTCGAAAGTTACGTTTCTAGCTCTTATGTCAATATCAATATCAATCGTAGGCCTGCTCGGCTACTCCTATCATCTGTAGCCTAGCTTCTAGACAATGTGTGCGAAGAATGTGCTGTGTTCTGAATAGTTTCGTCACTTTGACCTTCCAGAAACATTGCAATTGCACCTTCAGGAATTACAAGAATTCTTATACACGGTGGTGGATTGGCTAATTTCCAGCTAATTCCCGTAAATTGCAGATGGAGTAGCAGAATGGAATATGTCAGACATGATTAGGAGTTCTCTCCCGATTTTCTCCGCACATAAGCTCATTTTATCAAATTCTCATGAAAATTTCAATTTGTGTCTGAGCTAAGAATTTTTGAATTTCATTCCCAGACTTGAGAAACCGATTATCATGCAAATGGCGTTCATCTATCAGCTCAATTGGCTGCAAGTGAACTTGCTATGCACGATTATTCTCAAATTATGTGGATCTCGACTCTTTCCTCCTGAAAAAGATCTCCTTTGTAGCTCCACTGCGATAATTATTTTTTCCTCTCAACTTCCATGTGAAATTACATTTCGAAATGTGCCTACCAACTCCACGTTTGGATGGATTCAGTTGAAGATGACTCTCGCAAATGTATAACAGCTTCTCTCATTTCCATCACAGATCATAATAGTCAGTCTCGAAATAAATCTTCTACTCCACTCTATCTCCAACTTGAAACCTTTTCAATAAAGTATGAGCTATTATCGTGGCATTTCAGTTTCTTCAGAAATTGAAAAGTGAGTATGAAAATTTGTTCTCATCATTCTTTCCACTCTCCCATATGAAATAGCAATGGATTGCACACTGATAACTGAGGAAAATGAAATAAAATAGATGCACCAGTTGATGAATTATTTTTGCTCTTTTGATAACTGGTGAATTGATAATCGGCTGATAGAATATGAAATATGCTTATTGTGATAAAATACCGGCTCACATGGAGCTCCGATTAGGAATGAATGAGTTCGTCTCGTGGAGAATATGAGAGAATTCAGTAATCTCCCTCGTTCAAGTAGTAGTTGTATCACATGACCTTTTTCCAACAACTAGGTCGATTTATTAACTTCCCAAATACATTGAGCTTTTGTCAACAAGTATATTACTTACTTCATCAAACGTATCCGACAAGTACTTCCATACCAAATCCAGTGAGCTTGCACCAAAATGCATATTGATTAAGGCTAGCCTGCTACACACACATTGATTTTTGGACGTCCTTATGAATCCTACCAATCAGATAAAACGGAGCCTGACAAACATAATTCGTTTGATATAATCTGCTCTTCAATCTAATAGAATTTATAAGGACAGCAACAAATTTTACGTCCAAAAATCGATGAGTGTAGCTAGTTTAGTGGTTTCGAACAGTGAGTATTGAATGTAAGTATCAGTGAGTATTGATAGAATTACATTCTATCCTCACTGGTTTCAATACGACAAGAAAACAAGTAGTAGTTTGTGAGTAAGGAAACAAAAGACAGTCAGACTGAGTTGAACGACTTTTGACTTTGTTATTGGTGATCGTAATCATAATTCACGGACCAAATACCTTTAGTGCTGAGATTCACATTAAATTACATTCCTTATGAATAGCATCGATGTTTCCTGTTTGATAGTTCAAAGTGAGTCTCACTGTTGCTCTATGATTACAATTGTACCGGAAACGTCATCGCCCACCGATTGCCAACAATCTAGTTCTTCATCTTCATCGATTTCTTCTTCTTATTGCGCCGTCTTATCTTCTACGTTTTCGTTCTCTTTCACATGACCATTATCCGATCAAAATCAACCGCCGCATCCAACCGAGCAACGAAAAACACATTTCATAAGTTCTGTAATTGCAGGTCACCAACCACAGATATCTAGATGTCGAAAGACAATAGGACCCTGACCCCTCCAGCCCCCTGATGACCCCTAAGCTTTTTCTTCCTATTCCCAACGCTAGGACGAGCACACCCGACAAAATTCGACACCCTTATCGTCGTTGATTGCCATTAATTTCGTTTACAACGGAATGCATAGTTTAGTTTATCAATTCTCTTTTGTAAAGGTCTGATTAATTCTCAGAAAATCAATTCATGATTATAAACTAATGATTTGGTTTTTATTCCTTCCCATTCTGATTCAACTTGATTTTGAATTACTTGAAACTTTTATTCAATAAATTATCGAAATGATAAGGTTCTAACTATTATGTTGTTGTCAATTGGGTTCGAAATATGAGTGTGATTTTTCATTTTTTTCCGATTACACTGAGAGCGATCTCAAACGAATCTAAACGAATCCTAACTACTTATCAAGAGTTTGCCTGCCCAGAAGTATCCTTCTCTATTATTGTACCTTCTTATTTCTACTTGTACTCATTGGAATTAGCAGGAAATTTGAATTTGAAATGAAAAACAAAATGGATATTTATTTTACAATCACAGTGTAGGAAAATCAATGATAGCAGAGAATTGAAAGCCAGAACATCACGAGTAGAAAATTCAATTGAGTTTACTATGATTGGGAATATTCTTTAACTCGTCTTCAATGTTCACACTGATCCCTGTTCGGTTTCATGTCTTCTTTTCAATGGTCCATGCAAATTTACTCGAATTTGAAACTCTATTCTCTGTTTAACCACTCATGTCGCCTGTCGATGAGAACTTGTCTCAGTAAATGTCAAATTTGAAATACATTTCTGCTAGGTATGTTTCCACAACTTCTGTTGCCTATGCATGAAAACTTATCTCAGTAATGTTAGCTACTGTAGAATACTGAAAACAAGAATTTTTCGAGCATCACGACCTTGGGACCAGCTCATGCAGATAGCTTGTTGTTTTACAGCTTTAATGTAATGTAATGTGAAGTATAAGTTGTTTGGCGTAAGTGTTTTTGAGACAGTCGGCAGCCGCGGGATGTTTGCTGAAGAGGGCACGACGCAAATTACACGTCCAGCCGATGACTGATGACGAAGGTGTTGTGCCATCACGAAGCGACCGCCGAGGCGAAAGGTGTCTCACCCATCTCCCATCTCCCATCACCCACCGTCGTGATATGCGCTCCAATAAATCCGTCCACCACTGGCGCCGTGTCATGACCACCCAATGGCCACACATAGGCCACCCATACATCGCGGCCAACAGCCCACTATCGATAATCAATAATTTCTTAGACAATATTTCAAGTACAAGGAATTTTCGAGAGGTTCAGCGCGATCCAACTACGTTACCCGATAAGGGTAAGTAAAATATACTAACGTAATGCTAGTGTAGTAATACAATACTCGTAAATATAAATCTATTTTCAATATTGATTTCCAGTGTAGATTATCAGACATATTAACAGAAGAATTGTTTTAAGTCTAAAACGTTGAATCTCTTATGAATTACTTGACACTTGAAGAGAGAAAGTAGCCAGCTTTATATACAGTACCAAATTTACAATATTGTATTATCAAAATTATAATAGAATCAATCTACATTGAAATAACAGTTGTATTGGAATAGAATAGTTAATACTGCATAGGCCTTCTGTATTATTTTCTATTCACTTATTTTTCAGAAAGTTGTTGAAATAAATTTCTTCGATCTTACTTTATTTTCTTCGTCATGTACGAACATAACTCGTCGTTGGGTGAGAAGGGAAGAGAATATTCTGTTTACCTATTATTACCTCTCAGTAGGCCTACAGTTCGCGCTCGCGATCGACCTTCTATAATCTATACCATAATTATCTATTTATGTATTGGATCGAGCAGACTATTGTACAATAGTACAATATTACAATAGTCGTAATACAATATTACAATAATAATACAATAGTCGGAAAAGAAAAACACCCTATTGCCAAAACTTCTCCTATTTCTCAATTTTGTCTCAAATCATCCAACTAATTAACCAAATCATTAATCTTGAAATTTCAAATCAAAATCGAACAAAATTTTCCAATTTAGATAGATTGATAATAAAACTTTTGAATAAACGGAGAACAAACTTCAAATTCATATTCATAGAATATACAATATATATCTATATCTAAAAATAAGAAAGAAACATAAAAATCTCAGTACCCTTTTTGAATTATTTAATCACAACATGTTTCGGACATTGATGCCATTTTATATTAAATAATTCAAAAAGGGTATTGAGATTTTTATTTTTCTTTCTATTTTTATTACAAGTAGCCCTATACAGAAAAGAGATAAATATCTATATCTATATTGTATATCTTTATTTATGAAATCCAAATGATTTCATCGATCGAAGCCGAAATCTACACACTCGTTCTGCTCGCACTTGTTCTATCTTCTAAAGTTTCACTTCCTAGTTACTACTAGCCATCATAGCCGATGTTCTCTTAACATGCCCTCTACAGCTCAGAAGTTTTGAAAAATTCTTCTACTTTGTCGGGTATGGGAAATATATCAAGCTCTTTTCAAAACATCAAACTTTCAATAATTTTCTCAGAAATAGCTCTACTTTTATGGTTTGAGTCTGTAGTTATTGACAAATGTAATGATAAGTGCACTACTGAATGACATAATTATAGTCACAAGTCACAATATACGTCGTTACATGTATAATCTCGTCGAAAGACGCTTGATAGCCATTAAAAATGTCAGCTTTCAGGTTATTTATAAACTAAAAGTAGAAGTTTATCGATTTCCATCATTATCAAGCCCTATAGTCCAGAAGTCTTATTCAGGCATCACATTTGGTGAGATCTTCAACAGCATGATTTTAATTTCCGTTATACAGAGACTTAATTGATCGGTTGAGAATGACTTTGTTGGATATTCTTTTATGTTATTTTCAGGAGGAGCACTGTTACCATACAATTTGTAAATTGTATAGACTAATCAAGACCACAGTTGCAGTATTAGAAGCTATAATTGGGTCTATGGTATACAAGTATGAGAAGAATTGACTGTTATGGTATTATTTGTCAGGAATTTTCTCAGATCTCAAGCTCTAGAACATTATCCTTTGATGGTCGTAAAGGAAAGGGTCATTTATTTAATTGGTAACAGTACACATATCAATGTAAACGGTACCTTCAATTCATATCACGATAACTACAAGAATAAAGTCTTCTTTCTCATGTATTAATAATAATGATTTTTAGCATACTTAAAAAGAAATAATAATTTCGATCAACTTCTTCAACAGAAATAAGCCGTCCAAAGAGAAGCTGTACCGTACTGTATTCTGTAGTGCAATGGACAATGGAATGATGTCCTATAATCTGAATGCTCTCTCTTTTTTGTAGCCCTCAATTTTTTGCAATTATATGTACGAGTTGAACTTTATGAGTCGGTAATCTGATACGTTTTCTTACGAAGAAACTCGTGATACCTTCACTTCCGGTCAGAGTTCTTCATGAGAGTAAAGGAGTACCGCTAAATTTGAGATTCGTTCTTGACCATTTTTTTTCGAAACATAAAATCGCTAGAAATTAGCTTTTAGGAGAAAAGAGTTATTCCTAATAGAAGTTATCTGAGAGAGTCTTGGCAAGGCCCGTTTTCATCAGTCTTTTTCAACTGGTTTCTTATGTCAGCCTACTGGTGTTTCGGAAAGATTTCATCTAAGTTGTCACATTATTTTTTTCGAATAGTTCATTCACCCCTCCTCTCCCCATTCTTCCAAGTTAAATATCCAAATATCACGTATACATTTTTTCCATCGCCATCTAATTTTATTAATTTTTTCCTGCATTTTATACATCATTTTTCTATTCTTCAACTGATTTTGACTTTTATTTCGTTTCTTATTATATTTTCCAAGGTGCTTTTTCATGATTGGTTCTGGTGTTTTACATGTTCCGAATATTGGATAGGAAAATACACTTTTTATTCAGTTGAACCTCCTTCTCTTTATATCAGGTTCATATCTAGTAAGAATAATATACTGAACCATTGCATTCTCTCGTATTTCATGTTATTATTGTGTTACTATTATGCTACTATTATTTTAATAGTTGAATGAAGTGGAATCGTTTATATGCACCATTGAATTCAGTTCGTATTGATGATATACAGTATATTGATGAGTCCTGTAATCATACTCGTATTAGAATCCATACAAGCTCTAATCCTCAATCATAATAATCTAATACTGTAGAAGTTAGTCCAAATTTTTTCAGAAATATTCCGATTTCAATTTGGGACGTTCAAACAACATACTACTTGGATTGCATAGACAGTCGTTGATAAAGTGCCAAGCCAAAATTTTATAGCCATTGAACTATAAATGTTCGAAATTCCAATCCAATAGTTTCTTCTTCCGTAGATGCTGAACAAAATTCGAAAGATTTCCCAACATTTTGATGCGATGTTGATGAAGTTAGTCTCGAGTGATGTGAATTATCTAGAGTTGGTTAATTCAATCTTTTCAATAATTCCATAATTATCATTCTTTAAAGTTTCATCTTTGTAATCGGCTTAAGTGAATGCAATCGAATTTCACGGGGTATTACTGAGTTCCAACAAGTGTACATTCCACTTCCCATGGAATCAGTTCAAGTAGTGTTGAATCTCGAATTGAATAGCGTGATATCAATCTGCAACTATCCGTTATAAGAAAAGTACACTGCCTCTATCATAATCCTAATGACAGATGTTGCTTGTCGGGTGTCTCTGTGTGTATCATTAGTTACGCTAGCTGTGTCTGTATTAGTGCGCGAAGCGAGTAGGCTATCTTACGCCTTTCATCATTCGGCTCTCTTCTATTTTCTAGGCAATAAATTTCACGAAATCCCTGTTCAAGGCTTACCATTATAATGGATGTTGAGATGAGATTGATTTTTGCCGCCAGCAGCGTTTAATTGAAATCTAGACCATCTGAGAAGCGTAATCTTACCTTTTACAAAGAGAATCTTCATGGTAAGTCACTCTCATTGTCTATCCTAAAACAATTGATGCCACAGTGACTGATTGAACTTAGATAGATCAACTGTGATAAATCGAAAATAACTTGATTCTATACTGATATATTGCAGTATCGATAATAGATCAATCTAAGAGGTCTTTGATATTCAATTCGATGAAACGTTTATGAATTAACCCCACTGATGGGGTATTTTAATAATGAATAATCATATGAACAAGTAATGCGTGAGTGAAATGCTAGTGAACATTCAATAGATTCTATGAATTAGAGAATAATATTGTCCTCGATAGTAGATGTTGCATGAAATGCAAAGTGATATAGAATTAGATGTATAACAACAATGTTCTCCTTGTGAGAACTTATTGAATTTCAAGATCATATTATTTTATGGATCATCAACTTTAGGTTGTATTCAAACTGATTATGACTATCATCAACATCATAAATTCAATTTCATTGCATGAAACGAGTGTGATTAAAATTTGATTTACATTTCATACTCAATTGTTGAATATTTAAATTCTGATTTGCTCTTCATATACATAATGAAAGCGTCAATTATCCTCCTATATATTATAATAATAATAGTAAGTGGAAACCAATTTTTTGTGGTTTTGAAAAATAATATTGACCTTAGGGTTGGGCAGTGGATAGCTTCATTGCGGTTATTCGTGATCATGATATTGCCGCAAAAAGCCAAGGGGTAGCAAGAGATAATATAAGGGATGTCCGACTCGTAATACGCAATTACAGAGCCGCTACCCCAACAAGATCGTTATCCGTTCATCCCCTTTTTTTGAGGGCTGCTAGTGAAGAGGGAGCAAACAATAATTGGCTTCAGTATTCGGTAGCCTATTGTTGTAGCAATGCAACACAAATTTGCAGAATCACAACTTTCAAATTATCTACAAAACTCTACCCTACTCTATACATCATAACATATAAGAAGATAACTCAGTTGAGACACATTGAAAGAATATTACTTTCATTATTATTATTAAGTTATATGATATATACTCGTTCATCGCTGTAATACATGAATGATAGGCTTTCCATAGCCTGAGGATAAATGTGGCTATTCAAATGGTATTTAGCGCGGATTTCTGTCGATATCATTATTTTTATATATTAAATGCAGAACTATTATCGATATACAGTATAATTCTTCTCTCTTTTGAATATGCCCACATTGATTCGCCAGATCATTATTTATGTCTCTCTTCTTCTTTTAATATTTCATGATTGATTGATGTTATTTGTATATAATAATTATTCCAACCGCAGACGCCCAACTCCTTCAATTTGAATTAAATTATATTGTTCAATAATGGAAGCACCCACTTATGATAAAAGCTTCGTTTCTACTAGGTATGGAATCAGATATTCTAATTTCAGGTTTGACAGCTTCTTTCTACAAGAATGATAGCCAATTTAAATCCTGTTTCAACCTTGGTATACCAATTCACATATGATCTAAGTACATTCATGAAGCAATTTCCGAGTTTCAATCCAGCCAGCGAAGCAATGTGTTGAAACCCTTTCTTAATGATAATGGTATCAGAGAGAAGAGAATAGCATTCGCTTGTGACACCAGTTGGGAAGCAATAGTAGTTGAATAGTTGTTATGACTCCCTGGGCGACGACTGTACCAAAACAGACAGCTTAGCTTCTAATACCAGTGGGCGAGAGAAGAGGGTGAGAGAAGGAGACAGACTTGCGATCGCTTGTAGATCGAGTGATATTATCAATAAGGCAAAGCTATTAGGGCAACAAGATCAGGAAGGCCGTCTTGCTGGATGGATGGTGTGATCAGTGCGGGGTAAAAGCGAGACAGACTTGCATGCAATACGTCGAGCTAGTTAAGGGTGAATTAGACAGATTGCCGTGTCCGTGGGGTGATTTCAGCCCTCACTAATCCTCTACGATCAAGACAACGTCTAGGGACGATCCGATCCTTATTGTATCGGCTACGATGGCAACTGTTGGCTTTTATGCCACCAATAACTGCAATAATGTTGTACTGCCATATCTGTGCACGTAGACCATACATTAGGATGGGGAACCGATTCTCCCTTGCTGCAAGCAGTGTGGGGGTGGCGCTGGCGGTGATACCTCCCGCCTAATAGTTTGATAATCGCGGCAGCCACCCTGCCAAATTATCTGCGGTTAACCCCTTGCTACCACTAAAATTAATACGCAGTCACTCATACACAGGTTCGCTTCATACTATACAACTCAGCCAAGTGTGGTGACCTACTAGATAGCATTAACAATGTCTTCAAACAAGTTAGAGTGAAGTTTCATCTACCTCTTGTTTCATAGTACCAAAGTTGATATTTGAATGAGTACTGTCTTCCTAGTCTGATTCCTGATAACCCATACTTCACGACGGAATGGAAGAGAAAAGAGCACTATTTTAGTGAATAAACAATTTTTCAAATTCATTTTTTCTCTGAAGACTGATATTGTACTGGAATCAAACGAATTTATGTATCAATTTTATAAGGTTGAATATTAGTTATAATTCATAATAATTGATTTATTTTTAGTTTCGATTGAAAATAGGATTATATTCAAAATTGAATATTATTTAAGAGTTTTCTAATATTGTTATGAATGATACTTGAAATAGTAATCGAACGAAAAAATCGATAAAATTGAGTATCAATTTTAGTTGGCTTGTAAGCCAACTAAATTTATTTTGAATGGATTTGCAAGTATATCATACTGAAAATCGGATTCATTGGTCACGTTCAATCAGGCAAATGATCTCTTATGCCATTTCTAAAATATTTCATACTTCTATATTATTTCATGATGGGTTCCTTAAATAACATTTTGAAACTTTTCTCATCTGCTTGAGGATGAATGAGTTTATTAATTGATATATTCTGTATGTTGTAATGCACGAGTGAGCTCTTATATCCAATCCTCTCATAACCATTCACCTCTTGGCTTTGGCCAGGAATTATTATGAGATTGCAGTATATGTTTCAGTCATAATTTGCATTTAAATAATTCTGACAAGTCATTTAATTATCTAGAAGTTGAACTACAGTCAACTAAATCGACGATTGAAGATTTTGCAATAAGTTACAGTCCAAATTAAAGTCACATAATATTCAGTGAGATAAAGCCACATTCAGTCAAGTTTGCTGAAAAAGTATGTACCGCAAAAAAGTAGAGGTTTATCTTTCATGGAATTTCGGACAACGTGACTTTGGTTGATGCATGGCGCGGTTGAGGGTTGAGGGATGAGCCTTTGCAGCAATAGAAGAAAGCCTCGAAGGAAGGATGACATTGAAGAGGGTGACATGCGGAGAGCCGAGAGGGTGCTTTCTCGAGTGTGAGATATAAAGATCGAAGCTGCTGCTGGAAGACAGCAGTTATTAAATCAAAAAGGGTCATTATGCTAATATCAGGCAATATAATGTTATGTGCTGTCCAGACTTACTAACTGCAAGAAACAAAAGCTCCATGTTCAGCCCTCACATGAAGTCAAACTGTCCTCCCCCATTACATAATTCACGTCAATCTCATAATATTATTTTTTCTATCGAAAATAAATCTATTTTTCTGTTGATCTCAGACAAGGTTGAAATTTACATCATAATACTGTATACTTGCTATGCCGTTCCTTATTAACATTATTTCCTTTTTATTTGGCAAAGACAAAAAGAATAGGAAACTGGTCATATAATTATTATACAGTTCATATTATGAGTATACATTTATTTACTCGAGAACAGGTTATAGATGATCATAAATACAAACCTGAATGCATTTTCGCAATGATGTGAATGTAAGTAACATATTTGTAAGTAATTTATTCAAGTCCTCATCAATTAGGTCCGGTTGCACAAGAGCAACCGTGCAACTCGTGATTAATTTCACAAGAGCCAATCAGAGAACGTTTTCTTGAAAAGACTGCTTCTCTGATTGGTTCTCGTGAAATTAATCATGATTAAAATTTAACCGACTTTTGTGCAACCGACACATAATAAGATAAAACTCACAGAGCAAAGGTTAATCCTTACAATAGGCTACTAAGTTCTACAGGGATTGTTATTCCAAAAAATCATATAGAATTATTGAGTGGTTTGCTACCCTCAACAATACAATGATAACTTGTGAACTTTAGAACGGTTGAATTGTGAAAGTTCTCCAGTAGTAGACATGAAATGGTGGGAATGTTTAGATACTTGAGTTATTAATACTCTCAAATCAGATTCAAACAGCTATACAATATTGAAAACTCGAAAAATTATTCCAAACTGAATCACTTGTAAATGATTATTTTCGTGCAAAACAATGTTGGTATGCTGTATATATTACTCCCAGTTTCTAATTTAATTCTACAGGATTAGCATGAGTCTGTCTTCAAGTACAGGTAGTTTTTCCTGAAGCTATTTTGAGTTTTACAGTGACATGATATGACATACACTATACACAGGGCATCACCTATAAGACTAATTTAAATAGATGAAAATATTATTATTATATTATAATATCAGAATTATAATTTTATTTCTTCCGTAATATTATCGTATTGAGCCTACTTGACGGATAGTATCATCCAATGGGGTCGAAGGATTATACACATCTGCTCCTACACATTGTGGTTGAGAATGAGCCTAAGACTAACAATTTTCAATATTCGTTTTCCTGCTGCAATGACTAACCTATCATCAACAATATTATTAGAATACCTGTAATTTCCAACAGTTGGTGGCTTGATTCAACAAAGGCCTACTTTTCGTTTCGTTGTATCAACGGAAGTATAAAAACCGCATCATCCTTTTCAAACATTTATTATTATTAAGCATCAGTCAGTTATGTGGTCAGATTGGTCTCTATTCATCACTGACAATGTTCTTTCAGAATCTGGTGTTAATCCCCAATTCCACTGAAACTACAAATTAAGTGAATATTGAATTTCCTGTGATATGAATAGAACTGAATAAGTCAACAATGCTTAAGTAGTATTCATCTAAATAAATTAATGGTTTACATGTTTACACCTGGAGTCTTACTGAATAGATTGAGTGGCCGTTTAACTGACAAAATATATCTTTCTAGTTGAGAAAGAATTTGAATGACTCTTGACGTTTTCCAAAAAATTCGTTTTTGTTTGATCTGACTCTACTACTACTACTATGATTGTATGAATGAGAGATAAGATCACTCATTTCCTGTGTTTCATTTTACACCTGCATGAACTTTCAAAGATAGGATAAATCTCCACAAATATCATTTAGTAGCTCAGTTATTATAGCAGACGCTATGAATTTGATCCGCTTCAAATAATGTAAAAACATTCACAGAACTGTTTTATCCTATTGCTATTGGATTGCGATTTCCACTCTATGTAAAAAAATTTACCAGTGGTTGTGTAAAGAACATGAGCCATTAGCACCTGTTGCATGTTGTCACCTGAAAGGAACGTTCTTTTGATATCGATGAGAAAATGAGTTTTTTCTTCAGCTGGCTTATTAGCTTAATAATAGGCTAAGCGTCATGTTACCCTGCTGAGTTGAATTGATGTTTTCAAATATTTCGGTTGCGGCTTGTCCAAATACATTATAATAATGGCAGACAAGATGTGACGGATACCGCAGCCTTTAGCCTATAGTATGCCGGTGATATCCATGAATATGAATATTGTGACAATCTTTGTTGGCGGTCTGGAAGGTCTCGGTGTGGTTCACAGTCACAATGACTGTTTCCATGACTGACAAAAGGACGACGCAAAATGGAGAACAGGCAGCTGACAACAATGAGCAAAGCAGAATGAGTGACAGCATAAGAGGGTCATCGCTCATCTCCGGATGCCAACTTCCAATAGAAACTGAAAGCTGAAATGAAAGCTTGCGTTTTTACAAATGTTTTGACCATTTAACGAAACTCGTGATTGCCTCCCAAGCTGTCACACGCTTTCCCATGGCGAGGTGTCACCTTGCACCTTCGTGTCCAGCAGTCGAGAGATGCGCTGCCATTGCCATGGACAAAACTGAGTAGATGAGTCGAGCTTACACCAGTGAGTAAAGAGCGTTTTTAGAAAGTTTGTTTTTATAGGTACTCACTGGCTCACATACCGTACTGGTTATTTTTTGAAAAAATCCAACACTGACAGTTTGCTTGAACAATTCATTACAGGAAACTGATCTATCGTATTTGTGATACTTAAAGCATGTATCATGGAAAATGATCTTAAAGTCTAACAATTACCAATAGATAATAATGTACGAGTACGAATATCTAGGCCTATAGTTATACATAAAAACTAGCTCATTTAAGAACACATAATAAGCGCATATGAGCGCATGCCATTGACTTGGATTTGAATCTTGTCCCTTGATTTGGATCTTTGTTTTTGTATTGATAAATAGTACTTGAAAAGTTCAATTGATCCTTATTTATTCTAGATCATCACAATTACAACGTAGACTCTACAGAACACAGACCAACAAAAATGTTTCATGACACTCACAGTTGTCTTCCAAATAATCATGAACAGAGAGTATGGATTTGTTGAAGTTAAATGCTTATAGTGTCCATATAGGCATTGTGGAAGTGAGCTCTAGGTATCAATAAAATTCAACAATAGATAGCATTGCATTAATTTTGAAATGGACAACTGAATCTACCGTAAGATAATATTTTTTTCAGCCGTAGAGACTTTTCTAGCTCACCTCAGAATCAATAAATAGAATAATTCACTTGATGTTCGTTTTGGATGGAGAAGGGATATGAGTTTTCACTACTTCTACTATGAGTGCTATGCTGACATGCTACTCTGAGCTTTTCAGTTTCTTTTTAGTTCCGTCAACCCACATAATTTTACAACTCCTTAGAATGCTTCTCTCTACTTTTGCCAAGTTGGTGGCCTGAGTGTTTCATGAGGCAGTTAACAAACGACTGCTGTTGTCTGTTCACGCCTTGCAAATCGACTCATTTGTGACTCTACGGACGCACAAATCGTTTTTATCAATCGGTTAGCAAGGACGCTCGTAAAAATATAATTATTCAGACGAAAGCTCAAATGAAGCGCATCTCAAACAGAGCTGCTTGCATCCCGTTTCGCAATACTGTACTGCCGACTGCCAGTGACAATTCGTTCCAGTTCTCACTAAAGCACCACGTCAC
This sequence comes from Nilaparvata lugens, assembly GCF_014356525.2. Lineage (NCBI taxonomy): Eukaryota > Metazoa > Arthropoda > Insecta > Hemiptera > Delphacidae > Nilaparvata > Nilaparvata lugens. The sequence goes on along the minus strand of NC_052506.1, from coordinate 60,806,089 downwards.
GCCGCTGGCCGAGTGGCTTTGTTTCACGGCTTTGAAATCAGAGGATAAGTACCGATACACAAGTGAGCGGAGGACTTTGATGGTGACGAAGGCTCGTATCCCACCTCCGAAACAGCACAGGCATGTGAGTTCTGTTTGCTGCATTCTACTTGGCTTTCACTAATGGGTTTTGACTTGTAATGTCTTTGATCTTGAAATCGGTTTAAGAGTTTTGCCAGCCTATGCTTATTATGCTCTGAATGCTTATTCAGTGTTTGATGTTAAATAGATTAAATTTATAAAAGTAGGTGAATGAGGCTTAATGTTATTAAAAACCCCTTAAGAATTGCAAAGACTCAATGATGTTTTGCAATTAATGATGTTTCGTTTTCTACTCCGCTATAAATGATACACGAGGGATGCTCTGTGATAAATGCAATAAATTAATGGAACTTCTACAAAATCCTATAGCATAGGAGACCCATATTAATTGTATTCAAATTTGAAGTAAAACTGTGGTTATGTAAAGAATTGAGTCGAATGTTCAATATTCTGAACAATTCACGCACAATAAGCCGTGCTCCGTTACCCGATATTAATGGAATTGGAAATAAAAATATTCATCTTCATGGAATTTAAAATCAAACTTTCTTATTAAAATCCCATAACTGATTCAAAGTTCTAGACTAGATGCAAATATTTTTCAATCTTGCAGAATTCTGTAAAATAAATCTGAAGATAGAATATTTTATCTCTAGATGCTTATCCCGGATATACTTACATTCATATTTATGTAGATGTGGAGGATTATGACTTTCCTGAAAGTTTCTGGAAAATAATATTTTTCAGTTTTCGTATCATCAAATGAGCGTTTGTCGCCAAGCTGGTGAAGACAAATTTATCTAGACAGTGTATATAAGTCGGCATGATCCGCACCATGCACTATGCAACTTCAGTGATCGCTCGGGGTCTGACTCGTCTCGAAAAATCCGGTTCGCCGTAATAGAACGTTTATTACTGTAATTAGCGCACATGGGGCTGGTCGCGGCGCGTTATTTAAGCCTTCCATTAACAAATAATAACATATTTCGACTGTTTATTATGTTGGGTAATGGAGGGCTTCCGAAGCCGATGGCTCATTTTCAAAGTGTAAGAAAATTGGGTCTGATCACAGGTTAACGCCGGCTGTCATTCACTTTGAGCCAAGTCATTACGCGTTTTACACGTCGCTCTTTGACGGTGCCACCCCTCCGTCGCCAACCATTCCTCCTCCACCTACCTCCTCCTTACACTGCTTCATAGGAATCGATCTGACAGGGAAGCTAAAGTCACTTTTCAACGATACTTCAATTATCACCGCCAATTTCCATTCAGCCGCCGGTCAGCTCTCCATCTGCATTGCATTAGCAGGGTGTGCTGGTATCAGAAGACTCAGGTTGGTGCAACGCCCAGACACCGACATTGGCTACTGATCATCGTCTTTATCTTTTCATCTAGTACATCTTCCATGTGAAAGAGTCAGTTACAGATGAAATTAATTGTTTGCTATTGATATTGATTCAATTCAAACTGTGAGAATTCCTCATAAATGAAGAAATGAAATCAATGCTTCGGATTCAACAAATGCTTAAAGGTTGAAGTGAATCTCATCAAACGAATAAACAACAATCTGATTTTTATTGTGAAAAATGTAAGAGTTGTGACGTTATATTTGGCGTCACATGTGCCCTGCTTGGCCGCAGTCGGTAGAGCAAAGATTTTTGAATAAATTTAATATTTTTGTGACTCCTGAAAGCAAAATACCACCAGTTTCTTACCAGCTCTTCTAGGAGCTCAAATAATTCTCTGTTTCCGATGAATGCAAACGTCGGCTGCTTTAGCAATTTACAGTTCTCATAGCTGATCTGGTCGACTCCACAATTATAGATGCAGAAAAAGTAGATAGATATAAGGGATGTGATTTTTGTGTTAGACAATTTGATATCCTCTCTTCTGAATTAAAGCAATTACTGAGGCGGAAAAAACTAAAAATGCTACAGGAACAGAAGGTTCCAGAGCCAAATACTAAAAAGCCTAAAGCTGGCATTAAAGCCATGATTAACACAAAATACTGATCAGACTACATTTTGTACTGCTTATGACAGAGGACAGATACTGAGTGAAGCCCACTGTACGCTTGCCTGGTCTAGGAGCTGTGTGATTGTCCTTACGAGATAGACCTAACCAACATTAACTGTTGCTTTTTTATTGAAAATTAAGTTACTATTTTATTGAAAATATTCATCACAATTTCTGCCAATAGAAAGGAACGGTACAACTATAACTTAAGATACATTCTCCCACCAAGTGACAGCTATGATCATGAATAAGGTCATGAACCAGACTGATGCTCCAGGAAAATCGTTGATTTTCTTAGTACTATAACTTCTACGCACACACTTACAGAGTCGACACTACACAATGCAGAAAAGCCAAGCAGCAGAACAAGTTGTTATAAAATACAAACTTCTCATGATAATTCACATAATCCACATCATTCACAATTGGAACAATGAAAATTGTTACAAAGTGTATTCAAATTTATTGGGTGGACTAACATAGATTTATACATCTACTAGCCATCAGGCTTGCTTCCCTCGCCATATCCGTCTAGCCAGGGGGCTCTGCCTCCTGGACCCCCGACTGGGTCGTCCGAGAATGAGATCAGCAGGCTCGCTCCGCTCGCCTGCATTTTTCATTTGAGCATTTTATCATATGTTAGGACGATCCAGTCGGGGGTCCAGACTAAACGGATATGGCGAGCGAAGCGAGCCTGACAGTTAGTAATATAATATTCCCAGGATTGAAGTAGCAGTGCCCAATCAATTTTTCCGCATTAAATGCATTTAAATCTTCAACCTGGTGCCAACCTAACAAAGTCGACTCAACTTAATGCCAACCTGACGAAAGTATTAATTTAGTTGCCAGTTAACAACTGTTTCGAAGAGGTACTCTATCTATAGTTCTATAGTAACATATGATATGGAGATTTCAATTATAATTAAGAGATTGGGAGAAGAAGAATATACATGCTAAAAGACGAACTTCAAACCCTCAAAAACAACCCTTAGAGTTAAAATATTGCCAAAAGATTTCTTAGTGCGCCTCTAAAGGGCCAACTGAACATACCTACCAAATTTGAACGTTTTTGGTCCAGTAGATTTTTAGTTATACGAGTGAGTGAGTGAGTGAGTGAGTGAGTTAGTCAGTGAGTGAGTCAGTCAGTCAGTCAGTCAGTGAGTGAGTGCCATTTCGCTTTTATATATATATAGATTTAGAGATATTAAGAGGAGGGATCTTTGATACACAATGGTGGCATATGAGACAATTCAGGTAAAGCCCCGCACACACACATCAATTTTATTCGTACAGTATTTTTCCATCCCTATAAATTCTTTAATAAAGAATTTATAGGGATGGAAAAATACTGTACGAATAAAAATTGATGTGTGTGTGCGGGGCTTTACCTGAATTGTCTCATATGCCACCATTGTGTATCAAAGATCCCTCCTCTTAATATCTCTAAATCTATATATATATAAAAGCGAAATGGCACTCACTCACTGACTGACTGACTGACTGACTCACTCACTGACTAACTCACTCACTCACTCACTCACTCACTCGTATAACTAAAAATCTACTGGACCAAAAACGTTCAAATTTGGTAGGTATGTTCAGTTGGCCCTTTAGAGGCGCACTAAGAAATCTTTTGGCAATATTTTAACTCTAAGGGTTGTTTTTGAGGGTTTGAAGTTCGTCTTTTAGCATGTATATTCTTCTTCTCCCAATCTCTTAATTATAATTGAAATCTCCATATCATATGTTACTATAGAACTATAGATAGAGTACCTCTTCGAAACAGTTGTTAACTGGCAACTAAATTAATACTTTCGTCAGGTTGGCATTAAGTTGAGTCGACTTTGTTAGGTTGGCACCAGGTTGAAGATTTAAATGCATTTAATGCGGAAAAATTGATTGGGCACTGCTACTTCAATCCTGGGAATATTATATTACTAACTGTCAGGCTCGCTTCGCTCGCCATATCCGTTTAGTCTGGACCCCCGACTGGATCGTCCTAACATATGATAAAAATGCTCAAATGAAAAATGCAGGCGAGCGGAGCGAGCCTGCTGATCTCATTCTCGGACGACCCAGTCGGGGGTCCAGGAGGCAGAGCCCCCTGGCTAGACGGATATGGCGAGGGAAGCAAGCCTGATGGCTAGTAGATGTATAAATCTATGTTAGTCCACCCAATAAATTTGAATACACTTTGTAACAATTTTCATTGTTCCAATTGTGAATGATGTGGATTATGTGAATTATCATGAGAAGTTTGTATTTTATAACAACTTGTTCTGCTGCTTGGCTTTTCTGCATTGTGTAGTGTCGACTCTGTAAGTGTGTGCGTAGAAGTTATAGTACTAAGAAAATCAACGATTTTCCTGGAGCATCAGTCTGGTTCATGACCTTATTCATGATCATAGCTGTCACTTGGTGGGAGAATGTATCTTAAGTTATAGTTGTACCGTTCCTTTCTATTGGCAGAAATTGTGATGAATATTTTCAATAAAATAGTAACTTAATTTTCAATAAAAAAGCAACAGTTAATGTTGGTTAGGTCTATCTCGTAAGGACAATCACACAGCTCCTAGACCAGGCAAGCGTACAGTGGGCTTCACTCAGTATCTGTCCTCTGTCATAAGCAGTACAAAATGTAGTCTGATCAGTATTTTGTGTTAATCATGGCTTTAATGCCAGCTTTAGGCTTTTTAGTATTTGGCTCTGGAACCTTCTGTTCCTGTAGCATTTTTAGTTTTTTCCGCCTCAGTAATTGCTTTAATTCAGAAGAGAGGATATCAAATTGTCACCTCACAATGGAGATTTTCCTCCTATAACCGCTACTGAAGGTACGTCATAGATTTATAATATAATTAAGGAAATTATTATTGATGAAAGCTTCCATCAAAGTATTTATTGTTATGAATAGTCCTTTTGATTCTCTTATGTAATGGAAGGTGGTATTCTTATATTCAAACTGATAAATGTTGGAAGAAAATGAACGGTATATGTTTTGTAGAAATTTAGAATACCTATAAGAAGGAATTGAGAATGATATTTTTGATTTTGAATCATTTTTGAAGAGGAAGCTATTAACCTCAATTTAAATGACAGTTTTGTGATATAGATTTTATTTGTTTCGCTGATTCTAATGAAAAGCTTTCTTGATTCTTAAGGAAACACCTATCATGTAATTTTTTTTAATTACACTATATATGTAATTTATGTAAGAAAACTGACTGAACAAACTAACAACATTACTCTAAAGACCTTATTATGAAAAGTTGTTCAATCAACTAGTGAATTAAAGTTTGGTATTATGGAATAATAATAATTATGTACTCACCTCTTTGTATATAGGGCATGACCCTGATTACTAATAAATTCTTTTCTATTAAAATCAAGATATTGAAGTAGGTAATGTCTATTTGTGTTTTGAAGTAATAAGTATTGATTTGAGTTTTATATAACCTAAAGTAGGTTGACGTTGTGATATCACTGAAGTTGAGTTAATTTGTATTATCCTAGTTTATTTTTTTATTCTAACAGCAGTCAAAGTACGGGTCCATCAAAGTATGGATCCATCAATGTACGAGTGCATCAATTTACGGGTTCATGAATGTCTCGTGAACGTGTGTCTTTAAGCCGCTGAGATGCCTCTGAATCGATGGCAGTCCTAGAAGCTTGGGGTATGCTGTCTCCTGTCCATCTGGACGTGTAGAGCTCGATCACCGAGCCTAGATTCAAATTGAAGAAACAGCTTTGAGGTAACAACTTTTTCCAAATTAAACAAACGTCCCAGGAACTCCGGATGTGACAGAATGGGTTTTAGTGACTATAGACTTTCAAAAAGGGGAGGGGTGTAAAACTTGCTGAATTAAACTCCTTTTGTTAAATCGTAACTTCGATTTGGGAATTATTAGATTACAAAGTTTTATTTCATTTGGATAGTAGATTTTCGGTTGTATCTCTACATTGAAATGTGGGGCCATATTTTCTCTGTAAGGATCCAGCTGGAAATTTCAGACTTCTTTAAATTTATATTTTATAATCTACTAAACTACTAAAGGTTGAATTAGTATATGAAATGTTTAAAGTTGTAAAGGTCTTAAAGTTGTAAAGGATCAAATGAAGTTTCAAGGACCCTGACCTTTTCTAAATTTGTTTTGATAACACATAATTTTGAATAGTTTTCCAAGGTAGAATTCCGTGATGTGATTTTTTTAGGAATATTTTGTCTTTGCTGCTTTCATAATAATTATAAAGATACAGAATAGATATTATTAACATTTGATAGTATTTTGATAGTGTTTTAAAGGTTTCCAAGTGTGTTCTAAATGTGCTACGAGTGTTCTAAATTTTATCTTGATCTTTTCATAAAAATATGTATAGTTATTTATGATTTACTTCTGAGAAATATCTATGATAACTTTCAATTCTTCTTTCTGAAATTAGAGTCCTTTAAGCTTCTCATGATTCAATCTGAAACGTTTTCAATGTAAAGCAGACAGAGTAGGATACTGTCGAATTTGCTATATCGGAGATAACTTTCTAAATTTAGTGATTCTATTTCCGGTTTTCATGATGTAAATTAATTTTGTTTTATTTAACTGTAAGAGGTGACAATATAGTTGATATCTTCTCTCTATTTCGTTGTCTCTCTTGTCATTTCTGGTTTCCCGTTCTCTAGCACTAGGTATGTTTATCAAGCATCCCTTTTATTAAGTTATATTGTGTGTGCTTCTAAATTTCCAAATTAACTTTCTAAATTTTCATAGCACGGCACAACTTTTATTGCTGTTTATTGATATTTTTCAAAGGATAAGCTTTTCATTCATGAACAACAGGATATTTTTTTTCAATCCTCAACTCATGAAAAAGGCGTGATCTTCTGATTAAATTAACATACAATTCGCTGGACAAAACCGAGAATGAATTACATCAAACTTTTCCATATCATCATTTTCCCCCTTCTTCATAAAAAAGTAAAAATATGGGTCCGAGACAGTTATTGACTTTCTCCGCCCAGTTAGTGACTTGCTAAGCGTTCTTTCAAGCTGAAGACCTTTCCGTGAGCTTGCGACAAATTTTAATATCGTAAAAGCTCGGTAATTTGGATTTATAGAGGCGTGCAAAGCGAGGCTCGAGGGATTTGCTAGTAGGCAGCCACCATTATCGGCCAAAACTGTAAAATCATCGAGCCGAGAAAAACGAGAGCGAAACGAAAACGTAATATGAAATTGATTTTGAAAACGCGAGGCGGACCCCAGACCCCATTTCCCACAGTTCGCATGGGTCAATGCGATGCAACTATTATTCTGCATTTTTCATCACGTGAAGTTTCACATATTAATGGCGATTATTCTGTGTTCAACCCGTTAGACTATAATATACTCAAGGCGACTTGATATTATTTTAGGAGAAGATATCTTTCTAAATTTGTCACTACTCAGTTAGTTGGTTTTTTCTACTTCTGGAAACTTCTTAGTTCTCGATCAGTAAAACCCACTATAATCTCTTATGCAAAAGCTATTCCAAATCAGTTCGATTCATTTCTGTTTCAATACATATCAAACTAAAGACAATACCAATATTTATAATGTCTGCTCTTTAGATTGTTCCATAGTATGTCATTGTATACTGAATACAATTATTTTTTCATTTTCAGCCTTAACTATACATCACAAAATTGATTCGTTAATATTATGAAGATAATTATCATGAATTATATGCATAATATAAATCATAACCCAGTATGTTTTCCTTATAAACCAAATCCCAGTATTGTTTATTGTTATTATTGAGTAACATTTTTTTAGAGTCTAACAGACGGCTTCTATGAGGGAGGAGTAAACAGAATTTCAGTGAGAAAAGAGCAATTTGTGAAGAAATTGAGTTGTAGAATGCAATGAAACAGAAATGACTGGCGTTGTTATCTCTGTCGTGGAGTCAAGCAGTCTCTCCTCTCTCGGTGGGCACGTAACAGGAGCTTCAGGAGCTTCCCGCGGTGGCGGGTGGAGATCTTGCAACTGCTCGACTTGCCCCATGCATCCGAGAAAGCAGCAGTTGTCACCGCTCTATAATCTCAGCTCAATCACACCATTCCTAATGACAGCCTTCCGCGTCTAGCTGCTTCCACGTAAGCGACGTGACGCTCTCAAAATGTTACAGCACACCTTCAGTCTCACCTCGCTCGCCAACCATTCAATCTTCACGCTCCATCACTGTCTTTCTATTTCTTTTACTTCTTTCCTTCTGCTTTTCTACTCTCTCCTTTCCTCCTCTGCTTCTCTGTCTTCTGTCTCTCTCATTCTTCTCCATGACTATCTTTCTCCTTGTCATTCTCTTCCATTCTCTGTCTCTGACTCTTTTATGACTTTGTCTTCTCTCCTGAACCTCATCCCCCTTCTACAATTCCACTCAGCTCTCTGCCTGTTTCGCCCATGCTCAATCTCTCTCCTGCTCTCAAAACTGAGCTTTCGCTCTAATAGAATCAACTTCGAAGGTATCTGAGATTTTAATAACGCAGATAATGAACTCTTGACATTTTTATGCTGTGATGTGCACGACATCAGTCATCGATTTCATAATGCATCATTTTTCCTTTTCTTATTTCCTACTTCAACTCTTGTTTTAGTTGTCAAACTTCCCTTATTTTTATTTTGGTTGTTCTTCTTTTCCTTTTTTTCCTCATCAACCTTGTGAGTTTCTACTTCAATATAATTTTCCTTATTTATAGAAATGTAGGCTTACTTTGGAAAAATAGTTGTTAGTTTTCAATATCAAACATTGTTATGTCTATAATTTAACATGTTCATACTCTCAACGTTTTTTCTCCCTTTTCTCGCCTAGTCATTATCGAATTCAAAATTCAACCCTACGTATTACAATGTTTATAGAATTTCAAAATTTTGATTTTACAAAATAAGCTAACAAGATGCATGAATGTCAAGTCAAGGTAGCCGAGTTGAGGTTGTTCTCTAGTAGCCTAAGTTTTTAATATTTTTTTGATTCGCTATCACATAATATTTTGCCACATAGTCAGTTCCAATATTTTATATTATATTGATAGCGTTTGGTAAAAGTCAAGAATCGAAGACAGTGGAGGGTTCATGTTGAAAATCTTGCTCTGGCAACAGGTTGATAGTTGAATAAATCCGCACTAGGACACACCAATGGTTACTAGCAGGTTGGTAGATTGCTTTGATTGACAACCTTTTTCGAAAAAGCTTTGTTTCTATTTGAGGTATAAAGGATTCTTCTGTAATATTTTGTTCATCCTTGCACACCTGAAATAACGTAGGTAATGATGCGCAGAAAAGGGAACATACCATTGGAAGTCTTCTCATCTCCTTCTATGTTCATTTCTCTTTCCATTTCAATTACAAAGTACGTGATCTCTCTGCCTGGGAAACTATTTCACATTCTTGCACATCGCACCTGTCAATTACTAAGCTGTAGAAGTAATTAAAATTATATTCTGAGCAAAAATTCAAACACATTTGATTTAAAACGTGTGCAATATCCCCTGCGGAACCTGCATTTTCACCGCATTTCGTGCCCAAAATAGGTTTCTCGTCTTTTCAGTTTTCTTGATCCGTACATTAATCCGATTTCTTCTTCAGCTTGATTCATGACATTCCACCATGACACTTAATTCTGTCATACTCATTTTCGAAAGAGTAATAATTTCAAGCTATTATTTTCTCGTAGTGCAGATTCGAAATAAATTGAACTCACCTCTTTGTTTTTACTGTCTCACGACGCGAACACTCACATCGCAAGAAATGTTATTTCGGAGAAAACCATAAATTGATAGAATGAGATATATTTGAGAATTATTTTCATCAGATGGAAACATTTCAAAGAAGTGAGTTTTTTATCTTGGAGAAAACAAATAACAGTTTTCAAGAGTGAATTATTATTGAAGTGTGCAGTGTGATACAACTGTGTTTGTAAACATTACTAATAATTACCGGTAAGTTATTACTTTGGAAAAATAGTTGTTAGTTTTATTTATTTATTTATTTATTTATTTACAATAATGTGTGGAAGCAACAGATCAACAAAGATCCATTTTGCTTCCATTATACAAAATTAACAAACCAAAGTGAAATCAGAATAATAATAATAGTACAATGAGAAAAGAAATAAGAAAAGAATAAAAATATATACATAAATATATCAATCGGAAAGAATAATATTATGATTACTCAATGATAAAGAATAAGTGTTTACTTATAATAAACACCCTTAGAGATATACATATGAAAGGCGGTGTATGCTAAGCTGAGAATATTTATAAAAAGTTACTTTAGCTATACTCTTAGATTAGATAAATTTAAATACAAATATGCTACAGACTCCTATCAAGTAGAACGTCTATCTATCAAGTAGAGCCTCTCTACATTTACGCTGGAACCTACTCTCTGAAAGATGAAAAATGTCCACCTCACCCGCAATCGCATTGAACAGCCTGGGGAGTCGATTCATTGGAGCAAAAAAACCATTCAATGTTCTACAATAACTCACTCCAAGGGTGAAGGCAGATCTCCGCGATATTGGAGAAATGTAGATATTGACTTGGGCCAGCAGCTCAGGTGCGTCAACAGCGTTATTCAGCAGCTTGTGCAAGAACACCAAATCGAGCACAGAGCGTCTAACACTGAGAGGATCAATATTGAAGATTTTGCAGAGCTCCATGCTAGGAAAACCAAGAGGGCAAGGAACATTGAATTTCTTAAAGTATAAGTGTCTCAAGAATCTCTTCTGTACCCTTTCCAAGTCCATAATGAGACCTGCAGAGTATGGATTCCAGATAGGCGCTCCATACTCCAGCACACTTCTGACAAGTGACTTATACAGGCACAACAAAGCCTCAACACCCCTGAAGTCCCTGCAGGTTCTCATTATAAAGCCCAAGCTCTGACTAGCCTTGTTAATCGTTTTTTCGACATGATAATTGAATTTCAGTGAAGAATCGAAATAAACTCCCAGGTCCTTCACTTGCTGGCGACGTGGCAGCTGACAGTTGCCAATATTGTAAGTGTATATCAAATTATTCCGCCTACGAGTAAATGTGACAACGCTACACTTTTCAGCATTAAGCAGCAAAACATTCTAGTGGAAACGATTGAGCATGGACATCTCTTCAATTAATGTCCAGTAACATTTTCACCTAAAATTGAAAATAAGCTTGAAATTTGAGAAAATGTAATTATTCAATTGCAAACTGTTGGCAACTGTTGATTCTATTAAATCATTCACTATGAAGAGATAGCAGACTTCGTGTATCTCCAGCGTTATTGTCCTGTCACCAGCTGGCTCAGATCTTTGACTTGAGATGCGCGTTTACACTAGCGTCAGGTGATCAATTTTCATAACGGCAAGGAAAGTTGTGTGAGTGCGCCACACCAGATTTTTAAAAATTATTTTATCTGCAGTTTTTATAAAAATGTAGGTGGAGGAAAAATGTTGTGTATATCACGAGTGAAAAATGTTTTTTCTCCCTCAGGAAAATTGTTGCTCTCGGCTTCGCCTCGGGCTTCAAACTTTTCCCGCAGGGAGAAAAAACAGTACTTTTCACTCTAGATATACAAATAACTATTAAAGTAAGTTGAAAAATCTGGTTCTGTTACTCTGTTAATCAATTCGAAAAATAAACAGAACTGTAATGCACATCTTTTGAAGAAAAGTGAAGATTCAATTAGTTGAATAATGTAAAGAAAACGTTCATCATGTTTACCATCTCTAAAATTAAGGGCGCTTATAATAAACTGTAAAACATATGACAGATATTTTAGAGAAAGACTCGTACCGCTGCAACTAGAACAGGTGACACCAGATACTTGTGGATGAGGAAACTGCGTGAGGTGTACTGTTCACAGAACTACTAGTCTATTATCCTATACTATTAAACGAGCAATTTCTGTTTATATGTTTAGATGTTTTCATGTTTATACAGTGTGTTGTAACAGCCGTTGACCATAGGTGAACCATACTCGACATTGCTGACAAAAAATGTTCAGTAAACTTTTTTCCTAACGACCTTAGTTTTCGATATATTATATCGATTTTCTATATTTTCAGAATATGCCTACTTCCGGTCATTAAATACTCAATAACTCGAAAACTAATTCCAATTTCAAGGGTATTTTTGAAAAGAGAAAAACATTTCTAACAAGATTAATGTAATTTTATTTGTTGTGTGATATTTTGTAGTTTTTTATTAGGGCTTGAATTTGAAAAGTGCTATTCTTCAAATTCAAAGTCAAATTTCAAACCCGTTTTGCTAGATTTTTCTCCGGGTAATTATAGTGGTTTCAATATTTCAAAAACTTCTCCATTCAATAAGCTTTCGAATGAGTATAAATTAGAAAGGGTAATCTCCATGATAAAGTGTTCAAAACTGCTAATATCTGGAATAAATACCTTCAAAATGAGGAAATTCACAAACAGCATGCATCAAGTGGTGATCCTAAGGGTGAAATTACATGATTTCTCTCTGACAATATTCACAAGTTTTAATCAACATTCTAACATTCTACAATGATATGACTTTTCCAATAACTTGCATTATTTCCTGTACCATAAATCCTGAATAAAATAACAAGAAGTGTATGTTTCAGCCTATTTTCAGTATAGTTTTCAGTGTGCTTTCCAGTTAATTGACATGATTTGTATCAACTTCGGCTAGTAGAGAAATGTTCGCGTTCATTATCATGAAATTTACCTTGATTGAGAACTCTAACATGTTATTGGTGTATGGAGAGTGTGAATGCAATTCAAGAGAGGCAGAGAGAGTATACAGGAGACGTTTTCCTGACCGAAAACACTCATCTCATAACATGTCTTTAAGATTGGCAGATGTCAAGATGGTGAGGGTTTAGGATCAGTTTCAAGGTACGAGAGGCCCGTCCCAATTTTTGAATCTTTTGAGAATCTTATTCTAAGCTGGGAAGTTGGATGTTCCAAAAATGATAGTTCAAAGAATATTGAAGAACAATAGCTTTCGACCATTTCATGATACCCCAGTTCAAGAGTTCAATGAATCTGATACCGTTTCAAGGATGCTGTTCGCCGTTTGATCTTAGCACAAGATCGTGTTTCAAACATTTTATGGACAGATCACAGATAAAAGTACATTCACGAAAACTGGTGCTGTAAATTTTCACGGAATCGAACCCGGTACCTCCCAATTGCCAGTCAGGAATGCTTACCCTTACACCAAACTGACAATCTCTGGATAGCAGCGCTCATTTTATAGGAAGCCATAGCGGCCAAACAGTTACAGATGGAATTAAATAGAGATTTATTTAGGATTTTCGTTAAAAAATAATTATATATTAATTAGCATTTGAATAAATGCATTCTCTATCTAATTCCATCTGTAACTGGTTGGCCGCTATGGCTTCCTATAAAATGAGCGCTGCTATCCAGAGATTGTCAGTTTGGTGTAAGGGTAAGCATTCCTGACTGGCAATTGGGAGGTACCGGGTTCGATTCCCGGGCTGGCAACCAATTTTTGGATAGTAGTTCTCAACGAATTTCCATCTAGCTGTTAACCCTGTTGTCAATGTCTGCAGTAGCAGAAGTCTTCGGGGTGATTTACAGCATTTATTTAGGATTTTCGTTAAATAATAATTATAAAAATATTATTGGCCATCAATGAGAACTAGTATACAAAATGTGATAAATCAATGTGAAATCTGTTTAAAAACAAAATATTAAAGAACGCCCTTGAACCTTGAGTTAAATCTAACACTAACCGCAACGAGACCCTTACAGAAATTACATAGACAGCATCACATTCGATAAACAAAAATTTCTAACTATTATTGGTAGCTTTTCCAGATACGCTCAAGCATACCAGTTAAGAAGTGGTCAAGGCATAGAAGTTGTTAATAAATTGATAAAATACTTTTCATACCACGGAACACCAGAAACAATAGTGTCAGACAATGGAGCAGAGTTCAACAACACTTTAGTAAGAGAGTTGCTACAGATGCACAAAATTAAGATTCACTCCATTAGTACTCAACATCCTCGTTCAAACGGTATGGTTGAAAGATGACATTCAACACTAATCGAACACATTCGAATTCTAAACAATCGCAACGAATTTTCAAAGGAATCAATCGAAAACAAAGTGAGCATACAATAATAGTATCCATTCTGTTACCAAACTTACACCCTTCGAAATTCTATTCGGACACGTCAACCAAAACACACTTCTCGACATCAACATAGAGACACAAGTAATGAATGATTACATAAGTAGTGATGAAATAGAACAGAAAAATTGTACGACCACATACAGGAAATAAACCGAAGTAGAAAAGAGCATGTCATCAACGAAAGGAACAAAGATCGAGAGGAACTACCAGAAATTCCAAAAGACGTTTACGTGAGAAATGTGCAAAAACAGAGTAAAACTAGAAATAATTCAACAAAGAAACTCTCCTATCAGTGAATCGGGAACTTAAAACTGCCAAAATAAATCCCCGACATCATAACACTAGAGAAAAAAAATTCATCTATCTAAAATAAAACGACCTAGAAAGTTAAAGAAAATGAACAAAAATCAAACTAATGAAAGAACTGAACAAGTAACAACCGATCAATGAGTAACGACGATGAGTATGACGAATCATTCTTCTCAAGCTGAAGAATTCCAGAATATAAGTAACAATCTACGAATAATTGCAGCAGATTTAGGCTCTGCAAAGTTAGAGATTTCTAAGCACACTTTCATACATTATTATGAATTAGAAAGTATTTTTGATCATGTTGACATTTTGAATACGTATTATAAGGTATTAGAAAATGTAAGAGATAAGATTCCAATAATGGAAAATGTTGAATCTATAACTGATAATGGTAGTGAAGCAAGAGATATAGTAAACTATTTGAAATTTATTAATCGTGCTAAGAATGTAATAGAAGATAAGTTAGATATTGTAAGTGCAACTAATAATAAGAGATCCAAAAGAGGACTTGTGAATGGAATTGGAGCCGTAATAAAATGTATTACTGGAAATCTGGACTCGTATGGTGGTGAAATATAATCAAAACAATTTAATAAATCAAATATCAGCCCAATATTCATTGAATTCAGAACTTAAGGCTGGATTTAATCAGACTTTGAACATTGTTAATTATAATTTTAATGAATTAGAGAGTAAATTGAAATTTGTAAATGATAAACTTAGCGACTAAGTAGAACTAGAGAGATTTAGAGATTTGCTGAACCAGTTGAATATTTTATATAACATTGTATTAAGTTTGATCCAAGATATTGAAAATTCTTCAACATTCTGTAAATTGAAAGTTCTACATCCTACTCATCCTAGTATTATTTCAAGTAAAGAATTGTACTATCAGATAACCAAGATTGCTAGTTACTACCAGAACAAATTACCATTGAAACCTGAATTGAAAATATGTGGCAATTAGAAAATTTGATAGATGTAAACTGTAAATTAATTTCTAAATAAATTATTTACTTTTTGAACTTACGAATCGTAGATGAATCAAATTATAACCTATACAAATTGTTTTCTGTACCTAATATGTTTCAAAATGGATATGTGACTGTCATACCTAAAATCATATACTTACTAAAGTCAATATTTATAAAAAGAAAGAAATATCAATTGAATGTCTGACTAGTGAATGTTCTAGAAAAACAAATTCAAATTTTATTTGCTCTATAGAAAATCTGTATCATGACAAACTAAATTGCGAAATAGTTATTTGTGCAACTAGTGCGCAAAGTGACAGTTTGCTGCACCGAAAGAAACGTTTACGCACGAGCTGTTTCTTGAGTGCAGCAGGGGAACTTTGCGCACGTATTTCACATTAAATTTTTCCTACAGTTACCATTGAATATGAAAAGTGGGTAATTATGGGTAAAATTCCCTGAAATCCATCAAATGTTTTTCTGTGTAATTTTATTATTAATAAAAACCTTAATTTATTCAAAATTGAATAATAATAATGTAAATGAATGAAGGCGGCACATGTGGTGAATGTGGTGGCTGTCAACCACTGTCATCGTTGTCCACTGCCCCATATTATAACCACTATACCACAGTCAGTGTTACCAACTTAATTTTGATTTTCCTGCACTGGTGCTCCATATAATCTACCAACTATTTTGCGTTGTCATGCTGCAAATCTGGAGTATGCAAAGTTATACTTTGCGCACTAGAGCGGAAAAGTGATTCTTTGCAGTCTGCAATCAGTGCACGAATGCTCACTTTTCAAGGTATCTGTAGGAAAAAGAAATTATTGGATCAGGAACTACATCAAATTGTAAATATAGTAAGATGAAAATAGATGATATTATTGTCAAATGGATTCCAGAATTGGATAGCTATTTGTGTATCTTTCCAAATGAGGAAAATATAAAAATTGACAAGCAATCAAAAATGATAACAAAATCTGTAAAAGGAGTTCATTAATCAATAGCAACAACAATAGATTTTATTATAATAGTAAAAAACACAATCATTTGTCTGAATCAAAGTATAGACCTAAGTTATTGAACCTAGACAACGTTATTAATACTATGAATGAAGACCAGGAATCAGAATTCACAATTAATTTACAACATCTTGATTTTAATCCGATTGATGTCAACAAGTACATCCCCATAAGGGGAGAAAGTAATTTTACAACAAGCATAAGTCTATGGACTTATCTATTGTATATCGTACTTCTAGTAATTATTATCATAATAATTGTTTATAAAAAATTCTTTAAAAATGTGCAACCCCTTCTTGCAGCTAATCCATCCCCTGATGTTCTCTTTAGGGATGGAGGAGTTATATGAGTGAAAACTGCATACAATCACTGTTAACTTGTTTAGTCAGCATAGTCATAGTGGAAGACAATATTGTATTCAGAGCTCAGTTCCTCGCTAGCGTACATAGCGAACGGACCTCATAAAATACTTTGTAATGTTTTGTAGTAAATGAAATTGTTTTTTAAAAAGTAACTTATTTATTAACAAACCATAATTTATATAATTAAATCTGTATGTGACTGGATCTCGAAAACGGCTCTAATGATTCTCACAAAATTTGTAACATAGTAGGTTTATGATTTCAAAATTCGATTACATTAGGTCTCATCCCTAGGGAAACTCGCTGAATGACATTAGAAGAATAATTCATCCTTTGAAAAACAGCTGAGATTTTCGTCGTTTTTGGATATGAAAATGAGTGAGCGAGTGCCTCTGTGGAAAATCAAAATATCTCATCCCCGAAATTCACAAGCTGATGTATAGCCTAATTGTAAAATATAATCACGAACTAAACGATGAAGAAACAGGTTTGAAAGGTAAAATTAGTTATAATTAATCAATAATCATAATCATAATCAAAATAGAAACATATTTTCGTGATGTTTCCAAATTCATCAAATAGTTAAATTTCCTTTTAATTCTTCAACACTAACCCCCAGTTTTTCGTATGTCGGTCGGTTAACGTTTAATCACGATTATTGATATTAGCATTCAAAATTAGATTCTGATTTTTGAGGTTAGTTTTCGATCTGTTGTCGTCTGTTAGCAGCATAGCACTTGACACTGGCGACAGACAGAGCATTTTTATGGCGCATGCATGCATGCCTTTGTATTGAATGGTAAAATTCACCGCTTCAATAACATAACCTCATTTCTACCTTAAAACATACCTATCATTATCAGTTTTCTATTATGTAATAATATTCTCTCTTATTAGAATTGAAATCAAACTCATTTTTTCTTTGTCCAATAATATTGGACCATGATCTCATTTGTTAATATTTTTTTAGTTTCAAATTCACCTCTTCAATAACATAACCTCAACTATTTTGTGTCAGTTAAATTACGGTGTTGCCGGATTGTGAAACCGTTAAAATCTTGGTTAGTTAACCGGTAAACTTAATCGGGATTAAAAACTAACCGATCTTGGTGGAACAGAAATGAATCCATAAAACTAACGCTGATTTGTTAATCGACATTGATGTCCATATTTAACAGACGGACGTGCAACTGGCCCTTAAAGTTTTTAAAAAATAAAGGGTACTACAAGATTTTTATATTGTTTTTATTAATTTTAGATCTATACCTATTATTAAGTAGAGAAAAATCACGTTGTCTAGTTGTTATATGAATTTCTTGATTTCTTCTCTAAATGACTGACATTAGGCTACATTATTTTTCTTGTTGTTACTGGAAGTGAATTGTCTCAACTTATATTGACTGGCCCTCCAACCGAAGAAATTACGAAGAAATTTGTGTTGCCAAAAATTAAAGAAATAAAAAAATGATAACATTGCCAAAATATGTTTCTCTTATAAATATTACTTCCCTTAGAATTAAGGGAGGTCGTAATGCGTGAGAATGTTATATCAAATTAACGTGGAAAATGTCTTCTTAATATAGGTGTCTGAATCATTTATATCCGACTCATAGTTATTTATTAATTGATGATTATGTTCATCATTTCAGGCAGAAAACATTAAACTTTCGACATGCTAGAAACATGTAGAGAAGCCTACATGTAGAATACATGTATTCTGGGTACATTGGTGTAGCCTATCGATGTACGTATAATTTATTAGAGATTGAATTCATAAAAGTTTTCAAAGACTAGCGCATGCACTAGTTGTAGGCTTGCGCAGTACAACTAACGAGTGACCCTCGTTCCACGAAAACTTTGAACAAATCACAAACCGATCCACGCGTGGAAATCAATTTCGTGGAAAAATCTCGGCTGGGTGCAGTTTGCGGCGCACCATTGCTAGCAATGCTTTTAAAAAACGTTCCATCAAAAAATCTCCTCGGTTTTAATCGAATGCTATAGAAATTTTCATATTCAATCAGCTGACAAGTGGATAATTCATTGCATGTATTATACAGATGTCTAGAGAAGCCTAGCACTGGTTTACAAAACATCCCTCGGCGTGGGTTGCTTTTCGTGGATTAGCGTGGGTCTACTTTGCAGTTGGCCTAATATCGGGGCACCAAGCTTCGCTCGTTATTTTTTTATTGTTAAACAGGACACAATTCTCTTAAATGATCGTGTTTATATTTCACAGCTGGCTATATGTCATCTTATGAATTTCGGGGATGCAATTTGATTTTTCACATACTCACTCGCTCACTCACTTTTTTACTATCCACAGCTGTTTCAGCCAACGATTAATTATCCTTTTAATGTCGTTATGTGAGTTTTCCCAAGGATGAGACCTAGTGCAATCGAATTTTTATATCATAAACCTACTATTTTCCAAATTTCGTGAAAATCGTTGGAGCCGTTTTCGAGATCCGTTGAACATAAATAACCAGATATAAATATATAAAAATACGGAAATTGCTCGCTTAATATGATAGGATTAATCACATTCATTATAGTTGTGAATGTAAGGCTAAATTTTTACTCTAAGAAGTCCAAAATAGTAACTAGATGCTATTAGTGTAGAATAGTTAATGGTACATTAACAAATATTGTAGCAAACATAGTATATCATTCTATAAACTATAAATATATTATAATTTCATCTTTCGTTATAAAATTAGTATGCTTTTGTTCACCAGAGCGAAGCTCGGTCCCCCGATATTTTGAATAATGTCCGTCATACATGTTGGCACAATTTTTTCATATGTCAATAAACTGCAATATAACTAAAGTTTGTTAGACATTACCTAGTCTATTAATCCCAAAATGTGACTAACACACACACATCGTCATCGGACAGACGGCACGCATCGGACGGATCGGACGATTAGATTTTATGCATTGTTTTCAATTGGAGTGCGCATACCTATACGGATGCGGATAGGTATGCGCACTCCAATTGAAAACAATGCATCGAATCTAATCATCCGATCCGTCCGATGCGTGCCGTCCGTCCGATGACGATCTGTGTGCGCCTACCTTTAAAGCAGCGTTTACACCAAAGTTATTAGCAAAATGTTGATAACTCAATCCTTATAGATTCAATTCGATTGAACGGAACTTGACAAACACATCAGTATCTATTCAGCTTTCAATGCGACCGGTCGTTTCGGCAGCTCCGTAATCAGTGACCTTTGCCGCTGCGCGATAATTCCTAAGACGAACTTTTATTTACTTGAAAATCTCATCATGTCTCAGTGCTTCAAGTGTGAAATAGATTTCACAGAAAAAGAAATCTCAGCCGAGTGTAGCGAGTGTACTAATGTTTTTCATCCAAAGTGTACTAGACTTGAGTCAATTGAAAAGTTTAAAAAAATGAACACTCAAGCAAGAGCCGTGTGGAAATGTGATAGTTGTAAGCAGGACAAAAACAATCCAGGTCAGTCATCGGACATTAACTTGAAACAATTTTCCTCTGATATAGTAGAAAATTTACGAAAAGAAATAACCGATTTGAAAACATTCTTCACCTCGAAATTGGACGACCTACAAACAAAACTAGAATCTATCAACACCAAAACAGACACTATAAAAACACAAATAGACACTCTCACACAAGAACACAATAGCTTGAAACTCAACTTTAACAACCTCGAGAAAGAAAACTTGGAAAATAAAAAACATGTTCAGAGACTAGAGAAAGAAATACATGACCTGCAGCAATATACCAGGAAAGACAATGTTGAAATTGTAGGCATCCCCGAAACCCAGGGTGAGAATTTACTGGCCGTCATGGATGCCGTCGCAAAATCGTTGAATGTGGAGTTTAAAAAGGACGACCTATCCATTATCCATCGGATGCCAACCGCAAAAGGATCCACTTCCATAGTGGCTAAATTCTGTTCCAGACAGAAGAAGATGCAATGGATCACCGCTGCGCGTCAAAAGAAAGGCATCAAAACAACCGATGTGTGCGACAAGCTGCCTCCTTCAAATGTCTATGTAAATGAACACCTCTCTCCCTACTACAAAGGACTACTAGGCAAAGCGAAAAATCTTAAAAAAGATAAAAAAACTAGCCTATGTCTGGGTTCGTGACTGTAAAGTTTTCGTGAAAAAAACTGAAAGTTCTCGCACAAAAAGAATCATGAGCGATGAGGACTTAATAGTATTTCAGTAAAATGGGTGTTTATCAGTATTTTTACGAATATTAGCACAGTATTACATAAAATTAGTTTCCAGTAAAAATTTTCAATACTTCCATTAATATTCAAAATTTGCGCAGTAGGCTGGTTGTATTGATTTTTGATTTCTTAATTCGAAAATTTTATTTTTTTATCACTTTTTTCTGCTTCTGAACGATTCTATTCTTACTTTTTTCTCCACTTTCTTACCTTATCTTATCTTTTTCTGCTTCTTTGTTTAATGAACAATAATTTTGATGATATTGATGATTCACTTATACATGGCAGCGTTAAAAATACAATTGAAATAGATGATTTCTTTTCATTCAATCCATTCATTTATAACAGTCAGGCAAATAAACTTTTTAATGTACTTCATATGAATATTCGAAGCATTGGTAGGAACTTCGATGAATTCCTTTATTATATTAGCAACATTAGTACTAGATTTCATATTATTGTTTTAACAGAGACATGGCTAGATGATTCAGCTAGATTTAATTTTAATATTGATGGTTATACTCCTATTAATAAAAGTAATGTGTTTACAAAGTGTGATGGTTTATGTGTGTTTGTAAGTAATGAGATAAAGTTTGATAGGATAGATGTCAATAGAGAATCTGTTAACTTGATAGCTATAAAGTTTGAACTTGATAATAAATTGTATAGAGTACTAGCACTTAACAGATCACCGTCTCTAGATGTTAATGCTTTTCTTATCAGCCTCGACGCTTATCTTCGTACAGAGAGGTCTAATAATTATTCTACCATGATAATAGGCGACTTGAATATAAATATTATCAATAATGATTTTCAAAGTAACGAATATCTTAGTGTCTTGCAACTTAACGGTTACAAATCATTTATAAACAAAATAGCACGTTCACATAATAATAGTAAAAGTTGCATTGATCATATATTTTTCAAATCTAAGTCAGTAGAGGAAAACGATGCGTTTGCAACCATTATAAAAACTGGTATAACTGACCATTATTGTATTTCTTTCCATTTAAAGCTCGGTTCCAACACTCATCACAACCCTCCAAAAAATAAAAATATGCTAACAAAAATTAACTATGAAGGGCTAATGGATGACTTAGATAAGGAAAACTGGAATTTCATAGAAATGATCGATGGAAATAACATTGATGAAATGGTTGACGTTTTCATCGAAAAATTAGAATATAATCTTAATAAATACACACAAAAAATTGAGCTTCCGCATAGGAAAAGACCATTAAAAAAGTGGATTACACCAAGCATGGTATGTGCGATGAGAAAGCGTGATAGAATGGCCAGTAAACTTAAAAATCAACCTTTTAATGTAACTCTAAAAGAGCAATATAGAAACTATAGAAATAACTTGAATACCTTGATCAGGAATGCTAAAATAGAATACTTTAATAACAAATTTCAATTGTGCAGGGGAAATACAAAGCAAACTTGGGAAAACATCAGAGAGATTCTAGAAATTAAGAGAAAGTCTGATACTGAACCAAACGTTGATGTTGGAAGTTTCAACGAGTTTTTTGTCAATGTAGGAGAAAAATATGCAGCCAACCTGCGACAGAACATACTTAATCAAGAAGTTCCAACACCTTTATCCAATCCTCCTGTAAATAGTTTTTATTTATATCCTACAAATTCTGTTGAGATCGGCCACATCATAAATACTTTGAATAACAATGCATCCCCAGGTTTAGATGGATTTACAGGCCACTTTCTGAAACAAATTGCTCCCTATATTGTTAGACCTTTGGAAATTATAATAAATAGTTGCTTCAGTCATGGATACTTTCCAAAACGCTTTAAAATTGCTAGAATTATACTAATACATAAATCGGGTGATAAATCAAATGCAGCGAATTACAGGCCTATTAGTTTATTAAGTAACCTGTCAAAAATAATGGAAAGACTTTTAAAAAAGAGATTGATGGACTATTTGAATAAGCAGGACATCATAGCAGCGAATCAGTTCGGATTCCAGCCAGGGAAATCAACTAAGGATGCTGTTATGTTGTTAGCAGATTTAGTTAACAGGAACTTCAATAAAGGATCCAAAACAGTTGCAATATTTCTAGATTTAGCTAAAGCTTTTGATACCATACCTCACTTAACTTTGATAAATAAGCTTGATGGCTGTGGAATACATGGACTGGCTAAAAAATTAATTTTGAATAACCTGGACGATAGAATGCAAATTATGACCTTAAACAATAGAACAGATACTCGCAAGCTGAAAAGCTATGGCCTACCTCAAGGTACAGTCTTATCTCCCTTATTGTTCCTAATCTATTTAAATGATCTCCTCAAATTAAATATTCCAAACACAACAAAAATATCTTTTGCTGATGACACAGCGTTAATATTAACAGGTGAGTCATGGAGGGAGGCATAATGAGAATGCAAATAAAGGTTTAGCTCTGGCCAAGGCATGGTTTGATAATCACACTCTTACATTAAACTTGCTTAAAACTAAATTTATTGCTTTCTCCCCAACTTCGATCGGCGAGCCACCTCCTGATCTCTGTATTAGAATGCACGACCACAGAATCAATACCCCTATAGGTGAGACAAATTGTTTGTGTCAAAAAATAGAAAAGATAAATTCTATAAAATATTTAGGAGTAATGGTTGATTGCCACTTGAAGTGGAATTCTCATCTAGAGTATTTGATTTCCAAATTGAAATATCTGATATCGGTTTTCTACAAAAAAAATTTATTGAATGATGTGAACATAATAAGAACCATCTATCATGCCTATGCTCATTCTTTGTTTCAGTATTGCATAGAGGTTTGGGGTGGTACTTTTGACTCCCATTTTAATAAAATTTTCGTTTTACAAAAACATATAATCAGGGCAGCCCTTGGGAAACCTAGACTTTACCCTAGTAAATGTCTCTTCATAGAATTTGGAGTTCATACACTGAGACAGGTTTTTGTTAAAAACATCATAATTCACATAAATAGAAATAGAGAATTATTAACCCTAAATACCAATCCCTATAACATTCGCCCTTCAGTAAACAATTTATTCAATACATCATTTAACAGATTAACAATAAATAAACATCAGTTCTCATTCTATGTAGAATTTTATGCCAATAGAGTCCCAAATCATTTCATAACTAGCAAACTTACAAAAAAGCTTCATATAGAAATTGATGAGTGGATCAAGAGAAATATTTATTTTCATCTCTGCTGATGATAAGCTGTTGTTTTCTTGGATGATAGTGAAGATGTTCCTATTAGGTTGATAATTATTAAGTTTTAGGATAGTTTTTTCTATTTTCTAATATTATGATGGTATTATTTGTCCTATTATATGTTGCTCTATTTTTGATGCATCGAAAGCGAAGTGCTTTCATCTCTTTGTTGTGATTGAATGCTTATTGTCCTAAAAATGTATTCTCATCTTTAGTTCATTCATTTATTTATTCAATTTGCCTTTTTAAGATTAATTTCGAAAAGCCTAGTATCTCACGTTAACTTTTTTGTATGTCATGAGTGAATTCATCTTTATTTATTTAATCTTTCCATCTTTAAACTCTAATTAAATTGTCTAAAATTTAAAGCCTTACAAAACTCTTTTTTGTCTATAAATAAAAATTATCTCTTGTATTTTATCCTTTCATTTTAAGCTATTAATTTATAAATTTATTTTTCTTTCTATTCTTTTGTTTTTTGTATTGAATCTATTGCTGTAAATGCTGAAAATAGAAAATGCTTTCCTTGTAAAATAGAACTCACTGCTGGCGCTCAAGTTGTACTTCTGCCGGCAGTGCCAAAAAAAGTTAATAAGGTGCTATTATTAGGCCAAGATAGGCTTACAAGTATTTTTATTTGATAATATTAAAAGTTGTATTGTGTCAAATTTTGTATATATTGTTTTTTGCACTTTCTTGCTTCAGTCTGCATAAGAATTTTGTATTTGTAATTTGTTTTTTTGGCAATAAATAAATTCTAAATTCTAAATTCTAAAAAAACATATGTTCATCATGTGTATGATAAGATTATGTTCAATCTTATCCAATCTATAAGATTGAGGACGGAGAAATTAACATTTTGTTAATAACTTTGGTGTAAACGCAGCTTAAGAAAGTCTTGGAAAATAAATTTTTAAGACAAAAACATCAATAAAGAAATCAATGAGAAATGACGTTAACTACGGCAATCGATACATAGCCACCAAGATTGGCCAAAAATCGCCTCTTGTCTGTCATCAGCACTCTTAGCGATATATATTAGCGACAATATTAGCGATAGATTGATTTTGCTCACAATATTATTCAGAATATTTTGGTCTATTGTGTGATAAAACACATCTTCAAAAATGAAGCGCAATACAAGTGATTCACTCCAGTTCACAATATGTCAAATTTGCCTTAGCATTAATTAAAATATGTTGAGAAATAATTACGCATAGATCAAATTGCGTTCAATAGCAGATCCTGTCCATGACGTTTTTCATTATCTTGACAATTACAAAGATTCATTGCCTAGCTGTTCAAAACCCTCTTTCTCTTTTCGTCTTACGAGTGTTGAGCAGGTTCATAGTGTAATACTATCCTTAATGGACTAACCATCGTGAAACACACAGAAACAAAAAGTATCTCAGATTTGACTTAAATTTGCACCATAGATAAAGCTCGACCTGAGAAATGTCAGAACCAATGCAATTATGTAAATACATTGAACTGCTTTAAGGAGTATTGTATAAGAGCTTATATAATAAGCTTCCTGCATATTTGAAGGAGCTAGAAGTGTGTAAATTTAAGAGAACCATGAAAAATATTTTAATAGAAAAATGCCCGTATAGAAAAGAGGAGTTTCTAATTTGAGGGTATTTTTGTTGCGGTTTGTATGCTTGTGTTTGAATTTTGTATTTCTTTGAATGTAAATACTTTTCATTCACCATGTTTAATTTTATGACGATGTTATGCATTTGTATATAAATGTTTTTCGCAATAAAGAAATCTTGAATCTTGAACAAGGGAATTCTCTTTATCGTCTTGCGTTTTATTATTTTCCGAAGCCAAACTAAACACCAAGTTAGTCTCAGAGTTAATAAGTTTATTGTCTTGCCTCTTGCTTATTAATTCAGGTTTCAAAACCAGAGTTGCTTCTGGATGTTGAAGATGAGTTACTCACTATTATTGGGGAATTGCTTCTTCAATCAATGATGATTTCATCGAACATCACAAAAAATTTCCTAAATTTATTCAGTACGTGTCCTCATTAATCAATGTTCAACGGAAATTAAGTTTATTTGCCGCGTCACTTCTAGTCTCTTAATAGTGTTATTATCCTCCATTAAAACGTTTCTGTAGCTGGTGCTGATGTGTTATCAACACCATGATTTTGTTACTTACATCAAACCTGCAATCAAAAATGGAATTAATTTTTATTCAAAATATGACTCTAACGTTTTAATTTTAAATGAAAAACAAAAATGATTGCACTGTTTTATGTTGCACTGTTCAAAAGAAACAAATAATCTTGATATTTCGAGATACTTCCAAAAATCATGGAATAGTGATCCAAGTTCAATAAGGATAATCTCCAAAATCTAACAAAATAAACCAATATTGATAATTAATAATGAATATCCATAATCTCATTTTTACAAAAGGTGGTACTACACCAGCTACAATTTCCAAACATTGGTATTTCTTGCAACTTCATCACAAATATGACATTATTCACATTATTCTGACATTATCTTTTGTAGTTTTTGAGATATCTGCTCTTGAAGGTGTGACATTATTTTTGAAAAAACATATTTGCATAATTTTTTTCTATTCTTGCTCTTTTAACTCTTTGAAAATCGACGGGAAAAATCCATGCTGATCATGAGCTTTCAGAGCATCAAATTCTCTTCAATTTGATGTATAATTTCACACTTTTACGAATTTCCCTACTCCTTTTGCAGCAGCTTTAGTGTTGAGTGTGAAATCTCAATTTTTGCAACAATAGACCAATTGCATTACAAAGGAATTTGGAGGGAATGTTTTAAACAAAATTTTTGACTTTGCAGCTTGATAAATTCTCTACACTTTTTGTTCAGTGGAATTTTGATATATTCACAACAGTTCCCGAGATGTTTGCTCTTGAAGGTGTGTAATTGTTAAAATGACAGGTTTTTATTCAATGTTTTGCTCATTCAGGGCATATAACTCTCCAACAATACATAATAAAAACTGATGTTTATCATAGGTTTGTAGAGAATCGAAGCCTCTTTGAAATTAGGTATTATTTCACTATTCTAAGTTTTCCTTTCATTGTTATAGCAACTTCAATGTAGGGGGTGAAATTTTCATGGCTGCAACAAGTGTCAACTCAGCGGTTCCACACCTACCACAGAGGGGATAAAGATGCGCACTTTTGCTATGTTCACTTACTAACTAGTCCAAATTAAGCAGCAAAGTCAAAAATTGTGTCACAGACACCCCCTCCATTGTCAAACGATCAATTGTTGCAGCAATGAAAATTTTACCCCCCACATTAAAGCTGCTAGAGAGAATTCAATGCTCTACAAACCTACGTTGAGCATAAGTTTTTACAATGCATTGTTGGAGAGTTATAAGCCCTGGAAGAGCAAAACATTGGATAAAAACATGTTATTTCAACAATTCCAAACTTTTAAGAGCGAATATCTCGGTAACTGTTGTGAATATCACACAGTTCCACTAAACAAAAAGTGTAGAGGATTTATCAAGCTTCATTTTTGAATTGTTAGCTATGTCGGTTAAACGCATTGTTCTCAAGATATGAACGTGGCAGCAAAACGCTGAAAAATGCAACTTTTAAACCACCCTCATCCCCTTAGCACATGAGTTAGGAATGGGGACTTTTGATATGTTGTCCTCCCAACTAGTCTCAACAAAGCTACGAAGTCAAAAATTGTATTTAAAACATTCCCTCCATATTCCTTTGTCAATTGGTCTATTGTTGCAAAAATTGAGATTTCACACTCAACTCTAAAGCTGCTGCAAAAGGAGTAGGGAAATTCGTAAAAGTGTGAAATTATACATAAAATTGGAAAGAATTTGATGCTCTGAAAGCTCATGATCAGCATGGATTTTTCCCGTCGATCTCAAAAAGTTATAAGAGCAAAAATAGAAGAAAATTGGTGGCAAATGTGTTTTTTTTTCAAAAATGTCACATCTTCAAGAGCAGATATCTCAAAAACTACAAATGATATGGAAAAAGGTTGTGAAACAAATATTGTAGGAAATTATGTGAGCTTTAATTTTCTATGTAGCCTAACAGTTATGTCCGAAAGATACATATTCTTTGAGTTATATGCAAGAAACCAAAAAATGATACCTTTGAACCATCCCCCACCCCCTTAGCACAGGGCGTTAGGGTTGGGACTTTTGATATGTTCACCTCCTTACTAACTTTAACAGAACTGAGGGGTCAAAAATTGTCTTCCAAACATTTCCCTCTATACCCTTTTTTGAGCATTCATTGCCTGGACTATGTTGTGGATTATCGTAAAAATGTAGAGGACCATATTGAAAGCTAGTTACATGTAGATAATATTTAGAAAAAAGTCGAAGCTGTACTATGAATAGAAGCTGCAGGAAAGGCGGTTTTATAAGCGCGCGTTTTTTACAACTTACCCGCCAATCTGTCGACCACCCTGTGACGTGACGACATCGAGTTTCATATATTATACACCAAAGTCCCTCAACAATAATCCGAAGTCAAATTCTCTGCCTTTCTCATGTATGCTCAATGTAATCCAGCGCCTGGACTAAATAGCAAATTTTTCAATCAATGGCAATCAAGGAATCTGTGAGTTTATTTGTATTTTAATATTCAATAACAATAACAGCATTGAATCCCCTGCCCAGGAAGTTTGTCCATTTTCAAGAAGAAAAGTCTGAAACTAATAACTAGCTTGTTATGGGCTATTTGATATTGCATATTAGCCCAAATAATGATTAACAATATCATCGATTATAAGAGGCCTCGTCCCGACGTGCAGACATTTTCGCAGACCTCCCACAGTTGTGTGTCGAGTTGGCTCTCAGCTCTCAGCTCTCACGTAGCGGCTTCCATCGATTTATTATTAGAGGATTGTTGGCGTTTCGGGCTCATTCAGCTCTCACCAACAGCTACTGATTATTATTAAAGAGTATCGGTAGAAGTGTAGGCTATACTGGAGTTGGCGGCCTATTTCAGCTACCGCTCAAACCTATTATAATTTTATAGTTATCGTTATTTTTTGAAATTAGTTTCCCATTGCGAGTGGATTAAAATTATATTTGATAAAACTTTCCCACCGTTTTCTAGATTCGAATTAGTTTTATAAGCAGCCATCTTTGTGTGGAAATTTGTAAATTGAAAAAATCCAACTTCCATTACGCTTTGAATGGCTCTTGGATCGGCTCTTATGGAATATAAAGATGGCGATTTGACTGGCGCCTGAGATGGAGTGAGGGTGATAGAAACAGCTTGGGCTGATGTGTCTAGCGATTGTTATTTTTGTTTTAAACGCTACCGGTCGCGATAATGGCCGACCAGCTACTGGTTTTTGTTCGCCTGGTGGCTAACAGAATCGTCTCTTATGAGAGACGCCGCCACCGCCGCCACTTTAACACACGTTTTATCGACGCTCATTTTCCAGTGTAAAAAACGCAGTAAGTTATTTTTTATTCCCCTTTTATTTATAATGGAACCATCCGGCTATTGGAAAAGACTGAGTCCTGTGCGTGCAAGACATAGCGCCATCGCATTTATAGAGAACTGAACGGTTTATTAATAACGGTGATCAACACAGCCGTAATAAGGCACCTGATGAATTTCTTCCACAGCGCTCCTTCATCACGCAATCTCATATCTCAACACACAAACTCATACAATACATAATAAACCAAACAACCACATCTATCTTGGAACACTCACTCACCAAGGGAACAACAGGACAAATGGGATTTGAAAAGTACCCAATCCAGTAATTAGCCAGGCTATTAAAAGCCATTACATTCGCTGCACAGGAGCAGGCTGTACTCGTATTATCCAAACCTACTTTATAACAGAAGTGTTCTGATGGATTATTGCTTGTTTTTTTATTGCTGACTTTGATTTGAATGACCAATCACCACAGGTGATTGAATTGATGGTTCATTCTTGGTGCCATGGGAAAATCAAATGAATCTACTGGAGAGTGGAGAGAGCATTGGTCACACTCAGCTATCTGTTTAGGAAATTGGGGAATTGTAACATTCTCATGGAAATAATATTAGTTGAGAATTGAATACATGTTTCGAGTTCCATGATCCAGAGTGTTCGCATTTCACGTGAGAAAAACTAATAGGCTATCATCAATAAAACAAAAAATCAATGATATTCTACAAAATGTGCTTTGACCACTGACCAGGAAGAATGTATTCACTTATTATTGTTTAGCTCAGTGATTTGGTGCCGGTTGCACAAAAGCCCGTTAAATTTTAACAGTGATTAATTCCACGAGAACCAATCAGAGAAGCCGTCATATCAGAAAGGCCTTCTCTGATTGGTTCTCGTGAAATTAATTACGGTTAAAATTAAACCGGCTTTTGTGCAACCGGCACTGAGACTCCAAACAACACTACCGTAGTTTCAAGTGGATATCATCAGTGATGAGCAAAGAGGATTTGTGAATTGCCCACAAAAAGTTGTCACGATGTATATCGTAACTGGAGAAAGGAATTGAATTTAGGGCTCAGTTAGTCGACGCTCGGCTATCTTTCATAGAATCTGAGGGGTCAACGTTCAAGCCAGCCACTGGCCTACCGCTCAGCGATGCTGCGCATCCTCCCTCCCCTTCCTCTCGGTCACTGAGGGAGGCTCGAGAAAGGCCAGCGGCAGGCAGTCGAGTTCGGAGAGCCAAGTCGAGCGGTCGAGAGAGGTGAGAAGGAAGCAGCGAGCAGCTAGCAACGTCACAGTACGCCTTGTACTGAGTGAACTCCAATTTCTTCAGCGACCGGGAGTTGTGTCGAGGCTAAAGTCGATTAGCCTCTCACACAGTGAACTCCACTGCTCTACACTCGTTTGGGCGAGTGTTGAGAGACATTTAACCTGTTTAGACAACGGGTTGCCAGTTTCGACCAACGACAACACGTCAGGTTTGGTCGAAACCTGACCCCCCACTGGTAGGCCACCAGTAGGACATCAGACCGCAAGAGGACATCCGGGAAGGTGTGGGAGAACCTTTCCCGCAACTCCGCGGCCGATCCGGACCCCAGGAGGACAGCTAGTGCCCGGCCAGTAGGACTTAGGAAAGTCCAGAGTGCTGGCCGCCGCAGCGCACCAGTCCAGTGCGGGATCGCAGGAGGACATCCGGGAAGGTGTGGGAAAACCTTTCCCGCAACTCCGCGGCCGATCCGGACCCCAGGAGGACAGCTAGTGCCCGGCCAGTAGGACTTAGGAAAGTCTAGAGTGCTGGCCGCCGCAGCGCACCAGTCCAGTGCGGGATCGCAGGAGGACATCCGGAAGGTGTGGGAAAACCTTTCCCGCAACTCCGCGGCCGATCCGGACCCCAGGAGGACAGCTAGTGCCGGCCAGTAGGACTTAGGAAAGTCTAGAGTGCTGGCCGCCGCAGCGCACCAGTCCAGTGCGGGATCGCAGGAGGACATCCGGGAAGGTGTGGGAAAACCTTTCCCGCAACTCCGCGGCCGATCCGGATCCCAGGAGGACAGCTGGTGCCCGGCCAGTAGGACTTAGGAAAGTCCAGAGTGCTGGCCGCCGCAGCGCACCAGTCCAGTGCGGGATCGCAGGAGGACATCCGGGAAGGTGTGGGAAAACCTTTCCCGCAACTCCGCGGCCGATCCGGACCCCAGGAGGACAGCTAGTGCCCGGCAGGCAGGACTTAGAAAAGTCCAGAGTGCTGGCCGCCGCATCGCACCAGTCCAGTGCGGGATCGCAAAAGGACATCCGGGAAGGTGTGGGAGAACCTTTCCCGCAACTCCGCGGCCGATCCGGACCCCAGGAGGACAGCTAGTGCCCGGCCAGTAGGACTTAGGAAAGTCCAGGGTGCTGGCCGCCGCAGCGCACTAGTCCAGTGCGGGATCGCAGGAGGACATCCGGGAAAGTGTGGGAAAACCTTTCCCGCAACTCCGCGGCCGATCCGGACCCCAGGAGGACAGCTAGTGCCCGGCCAGTAGGACTTAGAAAAGTCCAGAGTGCTGGCCGCCGCAGCGCACTAGTCCAGTGCGGGATCGCAGGAGGACATCCGGGAAGGTGTGGGAAAACCTTTCCCGCAACTCCGCGGCCGATCCGGACCCCAGGAGGACAGCTGGTGCCCGGCAGGCAGGACTTAGAAAAGTCCAGAGTGCTGGCCGCCGCAGCGCTCTAAACCAGTGCGGAACCGGAAGAGGACCTCTGGTAAGGCCAGGGAAAGCCTTTACCAGAGCTCCGCAACGCACCCGGACCCCGGGAAGACACCCGGTGCCCAAGGACTAGGACTTAGTCCCGACACGAAACCCTTTCTCACGGCTAACACCGTAAGGTTCCTGCTCCTTTCTTTCCGCGACCAACCCTGTTTGGCAGTGCGAAAGCACGGCCCTTCTTTCCTAAAAGAGGGAAACATTTCTCCAAAGCACTCAAAACCCTGTTTCAACCCCCAACCCGAGCGAGGGTGGTTGACGGTCGCCCCACCAAGACTCCCGTCCCCTGCCGCGGCCCTCCCCAGTCGCCGACTGAGTTTAGCCGGCCCAGAGCGACACTGGGAACTCTGATAGAGAAAGGTGTGGGCAAAAATCTACTCAGAAAGTAGTGATGTGGGAAGCATATTAACATCTGAGCCAGTTTGTTATAAGATTTCAGATGAAGCCTTGTTATCGGCTCCAAAGTGGAGGAATAAAGCCTACATTCACCATGAATTTTCAGTAGGGTGAACGATTTCTTTCTAAGCCACTAAAATCATAACGCATACCATAAGGAGATCGAATTGGCAATGCCAATATAAAAATATTCATTGGAAGAGTAGCCCAGTATTGATTATCTCATTCCAACTCTATACTGTTGATACAATTCCATCAAGCCTACTCTTATCGGAACTAAACCTGTCTTTTAGTTGAAACATAATCGGATTCCTTCTTTATAATACGATAATATTCTTTTTATAATATTATAGAAGCATTCCTTTATCATTTCGGCTTTACTCCTTGAGTCATCCGATGCAAACGTCAGATGTTAACTACCTTACACCTTTGTAGGTGAGAAGTCTTTTGTAGTTTATTTGCAGTTGGAAACATGATTGTGTGTGTTGGTTGGATAAACTTGTTCTTTTTGGCGGTTCTGTTCCAGTGTGTCGGTTACACGAGTAGAGGCGTTTTCGGGCGCTTCATAAAGGATTGGAACCGTCAATTATGAATAAAAGTAGCGTGTACACGGCTATTCAGTGTTAGCGGGCACCTTGGAACCCAGACACACGTCTCAATGATGATGACAACGTGGACATTATAATGAATAATAACAGATTTTATTTAAAGTAGGATGAATGGGTTTGTTGGTGAAGGAGGGGGGGGGGGTGAGAGAATTTGGATGTGTTGCTCGAGGGTGAACTACTAAAAATATAGGTATAAACTTGATTGTTTCTTGTAGTAGACGTTGAGAAGTGGAGCCTGTTTAACACATGTTATAGTGTTTTATCGGGGCGGTGGCGGCTGCTTTGATAGCGGTGCCTCAAGGAAGTCAGTTGTTCTTTGACGATCTGCTTTTATCGGGCGAACAAGATTTTTCGTCATAGTTTTCTCGCTTCTTGTTCTTCTCCTTCCTTCGCACGCCAACCACACCCGTATTCTGTCTCTGTTTCTGTTCTCACTACGTGAGTAATTATTTTTCAATTAGACAGGACGTGGACATGACTTAATGAAGCGGCCAACAGAGTGCGTTCGCGGCCACCGCCGCTTATAATTTGAACAATTAGGGCGCTATATATTTCGCCTCACCCCCGCCCAAAGATCTGGCCGAGAATGTAAACCGCTTTTGTCGACGCAATCGGTCGATAATTGAGCCGAGCTTCTCCTTCCCGTGTGGTAATTGAAACCGGGGCCTTTAATCTCCATCACCGCCAAGCCGAGCACCCGCCTGCCTACCTGTCTAACCCCTCTCCTCCCACCTTTTTGCTTCAAATTTATTCTAAAGTTTTCAACCGCGACGAGTGACCGCACCAAATCTGAATATCTTGGCACGCTTGTTTCTCGCCATCAAACTTTCCCAAGATGTAACAAAACTAGACAAATCTACGTCTTTAAGGTGAGCTGAGAATAATGTCTTATTGAAGATACAATTTCCCTTCAAATCAATAAGTTCAAAAGAGTCGTATGATATATAATAATGGATAGAGTTGTAAATAAATATTTCGATCATCATACTTTTGAGTAGTTCAGATTTCACTTTCTTTGGGCCAGTGCTTCAAATCTGGTGGCTGTCTGAAGAGCTTAATGTAAAATGAAGGATTAAATATCATTAAATAGGCAGCCCATCTGATCCTTCTACACTTACTCGTATATTGAACTCGCATACTACATCTGGCTCCCTATAAAGGTCTCTAAGTTCTCTGTTGTGTCTCTTCCTCCACTCTCCTCCATCATTTATAGTTCCATAGATTTTCCTAAGGACCTTGTTCTCAAATACAATCAATTTTCTTCCCTCCCCCTCTTTCTTCCATGTCTCAGAACCGTAGAGCAATATTGGACTGTTAATGGTTTTATGGATTTTAATTTTCGTAGTATGTGATAACAATTTGAGGACATAAGTCTGTTGCATGCATAGAAACATCTGTTTTCAAGGTTAAGCCTATTCTGAATTCCTGTTACTTCTGTGTTTTGTTCAGAAATTACAACGCCTAAATACTTGAAAGTGTCTACTTTTTCAAAGTACTGACCGTTCACTTGGAGAGGACCTAAGTCTCTGTTATCTAGATTTCTTGTGAAATGTACATATTTTGTTTTTGTATTATTTACTTTCAGTCCAATTTTCCCTGCTTCCTCCATAAACACTTTTGCTAATTGACTTAGGTCATCTATTTTTTCTGCGAAAATTACCATGTCATCAGCAAACGCTAGTGTGTTGATTCCAGATCAAATTTTTATTCCTTCATCCTCATTTGTAATGTTTTGGAGTGCTTCCTCGATGGATATATTGAAGAGAATTGGCGAGAGCCCATCACCCTGTCGTACTCCTGAATTTATCCTGAAAGACTCAGAGACTTGTCCATTCACTCGTACCGAATATATGTAGCTTCTGCTATACTTGACCTGACCAGGTTTACTAGCTTTTTTTGGGATTGCAAACTTCTCCATTTAACCCACAGTTTCTCTCTGTTTATACTATCATAAGCTTTTTGAAAGTTGATAAATAAAGCAAAAACTCTTCGTTGAATTCCCAGTACGTTGATAAAATTTCTTTGAGAGTAAATATTTGATTTGTTGTAGACCTGCCTTTCATTTTAGATAAGACTTTGTAGGGAATGCTGAGGAGAGAAATTCCTCTAAAGTTGCCGCATTCCTCTTTCTCTCCTTTTTGTGTATGGGAACAACTATTGCCTCCTGTCAGTCATTTGGCATCTTTTCTTTCTCCCATATAATCCTTATTGATTCCCACAGCTCATCTATTATTACATCTCCCCCATCTTCAGTAACTGCTAAAATTTCATCCTTCCCAGGAGCTTTATTGTTTTTAAGAGCTGTGACTGCCGCTTCAACCTCTTCTTTGGATGATACGTCTACGTCGGGTTGTACATTACAGTAGGTCTTTTCATTATTTCCGTCTAGAGCAATGTCCAAATCTTCCACGTTCAGCAGTTCATAGAAATATTCTCTCCATCTTTCCCTCTTTGTCCTTGACCCAATACGGATTTGGTGTGAATCCCTTCTAAATAACCTTATTTTTCTATAAAAGTATCTTGCATTATTTGTTGAACGATCTTGTTCTGCTTTATCAATTTAAATATTTACAAACATTGGTTTTTTCCTTCTTAATATCTTATTCGTTTCGCTATTTGATTCCATTTACCTGTCTTTATTCTCAGCTGTGTCACTACTTAAACCAGATCCTTTTCTTTTGCTTTCGTTCTGTTATTTTCTGCTCGCACTCCTCATCAAACCAGGGTTTCTTTTTCATTCTTCTCTTTTCCCCACATATTTCCTTGGCTTTCTCTGTCACACTTTTCTTGAGGTTGTTCCACTGACTCTCTATGTCATTCTCTTCTATTTGTAGATCTTGCAACATTTGGATCCTATCTTGTAGTTTCAGCTGAAATTCTCTCTTCAATTCTCTGTTTTCCAGCTTTCCACCATCTATGTTGACTACTTCTAGCACTTCTTCTTCTTCTGTTAGCACTATTTTTCATAGTTATGATATTTTTATACAGAGCACAGTAACATTGTAAAATGTAAATAGACTAATTGCACATTTGAAGTTTATTATTATGTGTTACCAGGGGTCAGTTTCATGAAAATTTACAAGTGATATGTGAAAACATTTATACATCTAGTGTGTGTCCGCCTTTTTACTGTATTACAGGGAACCTAAATCTTTATGGAACAGGCCCCAGATTTAATAACCATGTATTGATTAGAATCATTCTACCTGTTTAATTGCTTGATTGTTGCCATGCAATAAAATTAACATTGACCATGGCTATGGGAGGTCTGCTATGTGACTTTTATCTCCAGTGGAATTCCTCCTATGTGACAATTTATTCATTTTTTAATTATTATAATTTTAAAAACCATTGCAATGGACTGTATATTCATAGGATAATAATATGGAACATTACAAAGGTTATATTATGTATAAAAAAAATGTTTTGATAATTTTTCAATGAAATACCAGCAATTTGAATTTGTTCTTTGCTATCCTGAAAAATATGAAATTCAACACAAACGAGGTTTCCTAAAACCAGCGATGGTATATAGAATCATTGCTGACCATGAATCAATTTTGTACAAGCACAGTTTCCATGAAAAAAATTCAAAGTTCAATATTGGTAATATTGATAGTATGGGGAATTCTTGAAAAATCAAATACAAAAGTCAAGTGCATTGCATTTCTCCTGTTATTATGGACTAAATGCAATGTTGAACATATACAGAGTAATTCTTGATCACGAATGAATTTTTTACAAGCATAGTTTTCACAAAAAATATTTTCGAAGCTCAATATTGATGATAGTAGTACTCTTATAGTCCTATATTGTGTTCTTGGAGAATACCTCACCAAAGTTATTTTTTTTTTTTGTTGAATGAGATTTCCGAAACCTATTTTATCATATTTTTTCTGATAATGAATCTCGTAGAAGCAGAACGTCCATGAAAACAATTTTTTTATTTCGATTTTTTAGATTGTTGTATTCTAGAATTGATGGAGAATCACCCACAATATCAAAATATGTTGCTTCCGTCATGTTATTCTGAGCTAAAAGCAATGATTCGAACCTATTGAATCATTTCTGTCAAAAAATGAGGTTCCACAAGCACATTCTCATCGAAAATGATTTCATAGTTTAATACTGGAGCTGGTATTTTTCTAGAGAATCCATGGAGAATCACCCACGAAAGTCAAGTACATTGCGTACCTAATGTTTATTTGTTTGAATGCAAACTTTGGCCATTTCCTCATTCATTAGTGTCAGGCCAAAGCAAAAGTGTATCGAGCCAATTGGCTACATGATTTACAGTGCCAATTCAGAAAAACCTTTTACATTAAGGCTTCTCATCCATATTTAAAAGTGTGTTGTACAAAATTCATTCATGATCAGGAATGATTCTATGTATGTTGAACAATGCATTCTGTACATAATAACAGGAGAAATGCGATGCACTTAACGTTTGTGGTTGATTATTCAAGAATTCCCAAGAGGAGTCCTTCAACAAGTATTGAACTTTGACATTTTTTTCGTGAAAAGTGTGCTTGTACAAAATTCATTCATGATCAGGAATGATTCTATATATGTTAAACAATGCATTCATTCCACAATAACAGGAGAAATGCGATGCACTTAACTTTTGTGGTTGATTATTCAAGAATTCCCAAGAGGAGTTCATCAACTAGTATTGAACTTTGACATTTTTTTTCGTAAAAAGTGTGCTTGTAAAAAATTCATTCAAGATCAGGAATGTTTTCATATATGTTTAACAATGCATTCAGTCCATAATAACAGGAGAAATGCGATGCACTTAACTTTTGTGGTTGATTATTCAAGAATTCTTAGTTCCCTAGTA
This sequence comes from Nilaparvata lugens, assembly GCF_014356525.2. Classification (NCBI taxonomy): domain Eukaryota; kingdom Metazoa; phylum Arthropoda; class Insecta; order Hemiptera; family Delphacidae; genus Nilaparvata; species Nilaparvata lugens. Next base: position 60,767,715 of record NC_052506.1, on the reverse strand, counting down.
TTCAAGAATTCCCTAGTTCATCAACTAGTATTGAACTTTGACATCTTTTTCGTGAAATTTGTTCTTGTACAAAATTCATTCATGATCAGGAATGATTCTCTATATGTTAAACAATGCATTCAGTTCATTATGGAAGAAAAATGTGAGGTACTTGACTTTTGTGATTGATTATTCAAGGATTCTTAGTTCCCTAGTATTCAAGAATTACCTAGTTCATCAACTAGTATTGAACTTTGACATTTTTTCGTAAAATTTGTGCTTTTATAAAATTCATTCATGATCAGAAATGATACTATATATGTTAAACAATGCATTCAGTCCATTATGAAAGAAAAAATGTGATGCACTTTGATTGACTTTTGTGGTTGATTATTCAAGAATTCCCAGGTGGAGTCCTTCAACTAGTATTGAACTTTGACATTTTTTTCGTGAAAAGTGTGCTTGTACAAAATGTATTCATGATCAGGAATGATTCTTTATATGTGGAACATTTCATTCAGTCCATAATAACAGGGAAAAATGTGATAGACTTGACTTTTGTGATTGATTATTCAAGAATTCTCAGGAGTAACACTATCACTAATATTGAACATTGGAAATTTTTTTCGTGAAAACTGTGCTTGTACAAAGTTCGTTCCAGATCAGAAATCATGCTATATACAGGGTGATTCTTAATTATGGTAAAATAATTTAATACGTAAAAGTAGAGGAAAAAATAGGAAAAAAAATTCTTATTAACATATATCCATGAACGCTTCATTAGCGAGCTATACAGAGTGAAAGATTCTGCCTGGAATTCAGTTCCTCTGGTGAAATACACCGATGCTGAATTGTTTGGGGACTAGATTTTGAAAAACGTATGGTGGATTCTTATGGAAAAATATCTGAAAAATTGAAGAAAACTAGTCTGGAAGCTGTAGTGCGAATATTTTTTGAGGAAAAAGTTAAAATATGCAAAAAAACTAAGTAGAAAAACACAGACTTCTACGTTTGATGCCCAATAACTTTCTTTAATGACCAGTAAACAAATAATTTTTTGCAATAAAAATTGTAGAGAATTTAATTCTAAACGAATTATGTAAGCTGTGTAAACTAAATTTAGATAAAGGTAAAATAAAATGTATTCTTATGCAGTACATTACACCACAAAAATTTGTTGTTTTATGAGGAGAGAACTAATAACTCATTGGTTGTAGCTGATTGCAAATAAAAAAGTATTTATATAACAGCTGTTCCAAAACAGCTGATTTTTTGTTTCAAATAAGAAAATATTTTAAAGAAATCATTATCGGCTGAAAATTATTTTCAGAAATATTTTAGCTCACTGTTGAACAAAACAACAAACTGTAAGTTAGGCCTACTGTAACCGCGCCGTGTTTTATGTTTAATCTATTAACCAGTTATTTGTAACCATTTCACTTTGCTTTTTTGTGTGAAGTGTTAACTTTTTCAAAATGGCAGATAATTTTAGACATTATTCATACTCCGAATTATCTGACATGCATTTAATATATGGGATGGGACACTGTAATACTACTGAAGCAAGACGTTTGTATCAAGAGAACTTTCCTAACCGAGTATGTCCAAGTTCAAGGTTTTTTGCCACTATTCATCAACGTCTGTCTGAAACAGGCTCTTTGATGTCCAAAGAGCACATTTATGGAGGCAGACCCTGATCCACTAGGACTGTTGAGCTAGAGGAACTAGTTCTTGATGAGATTCATGAACATCCAGAGAAGAGCACAAGAGAATTGTCAGTGCAGTTTAATGTCAATCAAACTATTATTTGGAGGATACTAAAATAGCAACAATCACATCCATACCACCTCCAGAAAGTTCATACTCTATTGCCACGAGACTGTATTCCCCATGATGGTATTTTCCGATGGTTTTTAGAAAAACTTGTTAACCCAAACTTTTAAACAACTGTTTTATTTACCGACGTACACTTTACAAGAACAGCTATTTTTAACGTCCACAAACAACATATTTGGGCAGCTGAGAATCCTCATGCCATCAATCCTAATGTGCACTACAAGTTCACACTTCCAGCATAGGAAAATTAGCATTGGAAAATGACCTTGACCACGACTTCAAATGCGTGTAAAAAAACGGTGCTTGTACAAAATTTAAATTTGGATATTCTGCCGACACAAAAGTAGTGTAGTTTATTGTCAATTTTTTTCGGACTTGTGCACTACTAGTTCACGGAGCCTATAAAATCTGAAAAAGCATTTATTGGAACAGGTCCACTTCAATACTCGTTCCGTTACTATGTAGACGTCATTTTGTCCGTTTGCACTGTCCGGTGATGTCACAGTCACGGTTACACGTCACTGTCATACTCAAGATTGTTTTCTAATATTATTCGTCGTTTCAATTTTAATATTTGTATTATTCAATTTTTTGGAATTTTATTTCGTCTTTTAGGCATCTTACTTTCTAGATATTTGCTACTTTTTCATCAAACGTTTGCGAACGTTTGTCTACATGTCTGGCGTTTCCGGCTTGTCCTTTTTGTTGCTAAGGCGTTAGCTTGTTTTCTTGTCTTTCGATCTCTTCTCATCGGTGAGGGCACATCGCTTATGTGGTCTACCTTTCTTCATCCAAATTCATCTGGTTTACTGAACGTTTTAAATGTGAATTATTCCTTCAAATTAATTCTTCAAAATAATGTATTCATCAACTGTGATTCAATTATTTATCAATTTCTTCATGTATTTACGCTGATAGACCTTGTCAAAATTCCATATTATTGTGTTAGCGTCTCTTGACATTTTTTACAACATGGCTTTGCCATTTGAAACTCGAACTTTCAATTTCATCATCTCTACCGTTTGGAAATCAATCTAAAAATTCCACAACTTGGAATTCGAGTTATTTGTTTGGAATTCTACATGTTCCTGTTCACATTCCCACTGGAGGAATTGTCTGCTGTGTTTGATGCTTCCATCTTGGTCATCGCGTGGCCATCATGTCATCATTTACTGAACGTGCTGTTCCTTGGGGTACCGTGGATTCCTTGCCTATCTGCCTGGCTTCATCTCTTCCTCAAAAATTTAATTCAGGTTATGTAAATCATTTTATTCAATTTTCATTTTTTACTCATGTATTGCATAATTGTTCATGAAAATACTAACAGCATGTCGAAACTGGACCACGTTGCTCTCTATTTCTAATTCAAACATTTTAATGTGCATTCATATTATTTTTGTAGCTATCATTCAGCTTTTACGGCAATTAAAAACATTTAATTCTCCATACTTATTCAGCATTCAAGCCTATGTTCATGAATTCAATATGTTACAGTGTATGTCTCATTGAGAGCACTGTCCTACGTTATTTCAAGGTTATAATATGTATTTCATTCAATTTTGATAGCTACCCTTGGCTCACAAGCGTATTTTCATATCTAAATTATTGTATTAATGTCGACCAAGACATTCAATTTTGATAGCTACCCTTGGCTCACAAGCGTATTTTCATATCTAAATTATTGTATTAATGTCGACCGAGACATTCAATTTTGTTGATAGCTACCCTTGGCTTGCAAGCGTATTCTCATATCTGAGTTGTTCTATTGATGTCTAACTTGACATTCAAATCATTGAAGGCCTATGTCGCCTGTATTAATGTATTCAACATTGACAATTATTTCATTGTATTTGATAGCTACCCTTGGCTTGCAAGCAATATCTTAAGGCCACCGACGCCTATTTCAATGTGTATGACATTGATTTTGGAACTTACTACGGTTCTTTGGAAAGTACAACGGTACTTTGGTCTTACTACGGTTATGGGCTCGTATTATGGGGTGGGACTTATGTCTCAACACTTTATCCCATCATAATTTTTCAAAAGTCCTTCATTCGTATTATAACCAGAACACCTAGAACTGATCATTCATGGCCGATATTTGTTCATCTCAAGATACTTCCAATAAGAAATCTTTATGTTTATAAAGTATTGAAGCTTTTTTTTCTTAGGAGTTTGAATGAAAATCTCATTAGAGATGTGAGATATAACTTTAGACGGTTTATGGTTCAGGTTCCACATTCGAATTTAACGATATTCCAACATTCATATTATTTTAATGGTCCTAGATTGTTCAATCTAGTGTCGCAATATCTAAATTGCCAGGAACTTTCACATTCATTTCTGAAATGTTTGAAAAACTACCTGCTCAGTGTTAATGACTGTGAATCATTTCTGAAAATTGTAAGATGATATTCTTAAATAAGAAATTCCATTATTTATTATTATTAAATCCTGAATAATAATCTAATTAACATATCCATTCTTAGAGTATGCATTTTGCATTGTAAATCTTCTATTTTTTGGTTTTATCTCTGTATGCCTTTTATTTTTCATAATGTAATTACTTCATCCTTGTTTTCATGTGATGGGCTACCGTAGCAGAAAAAAATGTATTTTCTTTTAAGTTATAATTTATTATGCCAAGTTTATTTATAGAGCGGAGCAGCCTACTCCTCTGAGTATTTTTAGTTGTTTATTAGGAGTAGTACACCCCAATCGGGCTTATGCCTAGGGGTGTCCACTTTTATTTCACATTTTTTTATATCTTTCTTTTTTATTCTGTATTATGTTTGTTTGTGAAATAAATGAATTGATTGATTGATTGACTTACTTATGTTAATGTCGACCAAGGCATTTTCATTTCTGAACTTACTTACTTGTGTTAATGTCGAACGAGACATTCAATTACTCTAAGATTATTTGTATTAGTGTCAATCAAAACATTCAACCATTTCAATATATAGAGCATTATCTACATCTCATTGTCATTTGTTATTATTCTTTTTAAAATCATTAAGATTGAATTTTTCAGCACTAACTCTATTATTGTATCATTTAAAATTTTCTATTCTCAATTCAGGTATCATTGACAGTACCTTATCAATTGTTGTCAGTCTTTAATGGTCATTAGTGTCATTGACTTAAATTCATTCAAATTTTGTAATCGCTTATTTTCTAACGGTTTTATTACATGTTGTAATAAAATTCATCTAAAGATTTTATTCGATTTAATCTACTTACACTTGTTTTTGTATGTGGCCATCTGCCTATTATTTTATTAAAATTAAATCTCAACTTGTTTACTCATTTTGTCTTTTATTGGCGTACTCACCACACTTCAAGCTATCAGTTTTTTATGCACAGAATTCAGAGATTTATTTGTAGGTATTAATACCAACTATCATTCACAGTCCACTGCCCTGACTTTGGATTCTGTCAGAGCCCGTCTAATGCCCGGTCTACACAAGTTTTAGTCGTAGATCGTTGTAAATTTCTGAGGTTTGAAGGTTTGTGCTTTCTTCGATCAATCTCAGCCAGGTTTGCGTCAATTTTTCTAAAAAACGATTATGTCTCATCTATCCATCAAAACCTAAATTGCTTCAAAATGAAGATAGAGAATTCGCGATTTCATATTCCGATTCAGCACACTCAAATTAAATATGTGCGAGGTCAATTATCAAAAATACTCAAAATCAAGGAGGATTTTTTGATTGATAATAACTAGTAGTTCTGTGAACAGTGGACCTCACGCAGTATTCTCATCCACAAGCACCTGATTGAAACTATACCTTATGGAAGTACAGCAATAGACTGGCTTCTCCACACATCTGTGTAATCACTTGTCAGCTGATATAATTATGATGAATAATTCTATAGACTGATTTCTACTCTAATATGGGCGTATGAAGGAGGCTTCTTTTTTCATTTTATATTATCCTTGAAATGCAAAATTTCCAAAAACTTTGTATAGGCCTATACGTCGACGCGCAATTAAAAAAGGATCATACCTGTCAAATTTCATGAGAATCTATTACGGCGTATCGCCGTAAATGCGCAACATATGAACATTTGAACATTAAAAAACATTTAAACATTAAAAAACATTTAAACATTTAAACATTTAAACGTTTAAACATTTAAACGTTTAAACATTTAAACATTTAAACATTTAAACATTTAAACATTTAAACGTTTAAACGTTTAAACATTTAAACATTTAAACGTTTAAACATTTAAACATTTAAACATTTAACATTTAAACATTTAAACATTTAAACATTTAAACATTTAAACATTTAACATTTAAACATTTAAACATTTAAACATTTAAACATTTAAAAAACATTTAAACATTTAATAATTTTAACATTTAAACATTTAAACATTTAAACATTTAAACATTTAAACATTTAAACATTTAAACATTTAAACATTTAAACATTTAAACATTTGAACATTTAAACATTTAAACATTTAACATTTAAACATTTAAACATTTAAACATTTGAACATTTAAACATTTAAACATTTAAACATTTAAACATTTAAACATTTAAACATTTAAACATTTAAACATTTAAACATTTAAACATTTAAACATTTAAACATTTAAACATTTAAACATTTAACATTTAAACATTTAAACATTTAAACATTAAACATTTAAACATTTAAACATTTAAACATTTAAACATTTAAACATTTAAACATTTAAACATTTAAACATTTAACATTTAAACATTTAAACATTAAACATTTAAACATTTAAACATTTAAACATTTAAACATTTAAAATTTAAACATTTAAACATTTAAACATTTAAACATTAAACATTAAACATTAAACATTAAACATTTAACATTTAACATTTAAACATTTAAACATTTAAACAACATTTAAACATTTAAACATTTAAACATTTAAACATTTAAACATTTAAACATTTAAACATTTAAACATTTAAACATTTAAACATTTAACATTTAAACATTTAAACATTAAACATTTAAACATTTAACATTTAAACATTTAAACATTTAAACATTTAAACATTTAAACATTTAAAAACATTTAAACATTTAACATTTAAACATTTAAACATTTAAACATTTAAACATTTAAACATTTAAACATTAAACATTTAAACATTTAAACATTTAAACATTTAAACATTTAAACATTTAAACATTTAAACATTTAAACATTTAAACATTTAAACATTTAAACATTAAAAAACATTTAAACATTTAATAATTTTAACATTTAAACATTTAAACATTTGAACATTTATACATTTAAGCATTTAAACATTTAAACATTAAGAGAAATGCCAAACCGTCGACTTGAATCTTAGACCTCACTTCGCTCGGTCAATTATCTTATTTATAGTAATGTGTGTGAAGTTGTGGATTGTAAATCCTTCACAGATAATACGATGTTTCTGATATTTATAAGAGCAGTCTCTGAATTCCCTCTTTTGCGAATAAATTCACAAAAAATTAAGGCCGTCCGGCTCGCAAAATTACTGGGTTCAAACCTCAGCTCTAGCTCAGTGGTAGATACACGAATATTCCAAATATAAGTAATTACCATAAGGTTCAATGACCAGTGATTGATAATTCTTACCACTGCTTCTGTGAAGTTCTTGAAGAATACCAGTGAGGAAATTAAAAGAATATTTGATGACTGATTATCAGTAACCATGTATCATTAGAGAATAATCAGGACCAACTATAATTGTTTCTAGTTGATTCTTAAAACGCTCGTCGTGAATACAAGTATTCACCAATATACCTTTTCAAAATTCCTTAGAACTTACAACGCCAGTTCTTGAAGCTCTCTGGATCCTTATATGATATAACTGGAACCTTATTAATATAATTTTTCAATATACTTGTTCTGGCAGTTAAAATGAATATCATCAAAGGATGATAAACATTGAGTGCTCTGAATAAAGTTAATATTACTCGATTCGATAATTTTGAGTGCTGCTAAATATTTGTTGATATTAAAACAGCTCAAACTATATATCACGAGATGAACTAGGATAAAATAAATTTGTAAGATTTGTATGCTGACAAAAACACAAGATATATTCCCATAAAAAAAGATGTGCATAAAAATATTCGAAATATCTATAATTCACTTAAATAATCTATTTCTAAAATCTGAATAATTATCACAGGCTTTGCTAATACTCACAATAATGAGTTTCAAATTCATAAATATACTATATTTAATACTGGTACTTATACTTCCAATCAATACAAAATTCTGCAAATAAAAACCTGTTCGGTCTATAGGTTTGATATACTATACTTGGTTCAATTAACAAATTTATAATTAATAAATTAATATTCAAACATGAGATCTCAGGGATTTGTATGAATTCGGGTCGTGCGTGGAAGTAAGCTTCCTACATATATTAAATAAATTTATAAATGTTCTTATGGACTATGTGATATTATTCAACACGTGGTGACCTTTTATTTTAATTCAAATTAATTGGAATAGCGCTTTTTTTATTAATTACCCCACTGAACGTAGAAAAACGAGCTCGTTTGAAATATCACTCACTGAATTGAAGTTCTAGATGGTCTCGTGGATTGAATTAATTATTTCCAATAATTAATTAGGTAGGCTCCTTTTCGTCACTGCTGGGCTAACGTGTGATCCAGATTTTTATAAGTTTCTTTCGAATTAAAGCTATTTTTATGGGAATCTTTACAAATTATGAACTCTTTGACAGCACTGAGTTCACAGATAATTGACATTTAATACAAATACTTTACATTTAAAAAAGGGTTTGGCTTAATAGTTTAAAATTTTTTTTAAAAAGGAAGAAGAAAGAACCCTAAACTCCATGTGCATCCTCTCAGGTCGGGATCTTAAGCCAGAAGAAGGAGGTTTTTAGAAAAATCTGTCTCTTCCACGAATAATTCTGTAAGCTACTCTCTGATTGGCCTTCAATTTAATAGACTCAATACAATTGGTTGCCTTGGGAATCAGGGCTTCCTCGGCTTTATAATAGAAAAAATTAAATAAAAAAGAATTTTTGTACAAATGTATAGAGTGTTTATCTTAAATTGATTTCATAAATAAATCCTAACATGCGATGTTAATACATTCAGTCTTTATATGAGTTTTGTATACTCTTGATTTATCATGCTTTCTTAGATTATAATAAATATTTATACAAAAATAATGGGTGTTCGTATTTCTACACATCGACTTCCTTTAGTATACATAATATATCCTTTATGAGTAAATTTTATATAATTCAACCTGTCATATGGGTTGATCGAATAATCAGCTGGTTTGCTCAATATTGATTCTAATAATTATCGATTTATCCAAGATCGACTAATTCTTTTCAAAATGTAAACAAATAACTCTAACCTCAATGTTCATGCATTTTATTTTTTATAATCCGCCAATAATAAGTAAGCCGCTTTATAATTTTTTGATCTTACCAATGGGTTCTCATAATTATTAAATCAAAATTATACATGTTTTCTTATCATTGTTGATAATGCTATTACTCCTAATCGCTAATAATACTTGATTTGAGTTGATTTATCCTTTGACTAGGTCTAACCTTCTTTCCAATTTTATAGTTCTATTATATTTCATTGGTTCATTTTAAAATATTTGGTGGTATTAATTTACCACGTGACATGTGATAGATATAGTTATCCACTCTTTACTTCATAAGCAGTATTCTCGATTATTATTATTATTGAGGAGAAGGAGGAGAAGTGGCAGGAATAGGAGGAGTTGGAGGACGTGGAGGAGTAGGTGGAGGAGGAGGAGTGGTTGAGGAGGTGAAGGAGGAGGTGGAGGAGGAAGAGGAAGAGGAGGAATTGGAGTAGTTGTCGATGAGGAGGAATAGTTGGTGAGGAGGAAGAGTAGGGTGAGGAGGAGTAGGTGGGCGTGGAGGAGGGGGTGGTGGAAGAGGAAGAGGAGGAAGAGAAGGAGGAGGTGGAGGAGGAAGATGAGAAGGTGGAGGAATTGAGGAGGAGGAGGAATAGTTAGATGAGAAGGTGGAGGAGTTGAGGAGGAGGAGTTTGAGGAGGAGAGGAATAGTTGGATGAGGAGGAAGTGGAGGAGGAGGGGGAAGAATAGTTGGAGGAGGATGAAGAGTAGGGTGAGGAAGAGCAGGTGGGCGAGGAGGAGGTGTAGGTGGCGGAGGAGGATGAGTAGGTGGGGGAGACGGCGGAGTAGATGAGGAGGTGAAGGAGGAGCAGTTAGGGAAGAGGAGGAGGAGGAGGAGGAGTGGGAGGAGGAGGGGGATGAGGAGGAGGAGGAAGATGAGGAGGAGGAGGAGGAGAAGGAGGAGGAGGAGGAGGAGGAGGAGGAGGAGAAGGAGGAGAAGGAGGAGGAGGAGGAGGAGGAGGAGGAGGCTTGAGTTACTATTCATCCCAAGTTTATAAACACTTCAAAGACTTCGTATAGAATTTATATAAGGTTTAGTTTATAATACAGGTTTGTGTTAAAGTTGGTGTCGTGTGAACAGAGGTTTGAGCAAACTTGGCTCAAAGCCAGATTTGCGTAAACCTGGCTTTGAGCTAAGTTTGCGCAAATATCGTTGTCGTGTAGACCCGGCTCTGCTCTCCTCCTTGTGAAAAAGTGTTCACCGATCGCTGCAAACTTGCGATCCTCAAAAAGCCTTCCGTTGTCATAGCAACCAATTATGGTCGGGACACACATATTATCCGCACCGAACCCGAGCCGCGGCACGGCCGAGTGACGGACGTACTACGGCGAGTGAGAAAACAATAATGCTTTGAAACGTGTAGGGACACATACTACCGCACCGCGTCAGCACCGTCACCGTGTTTGATGCCCGAGCCCAGCGCCCCAGCCCACGCCGTCAAGGTCTAGTTCAAATTACTTTTTGACGGAGACGGTGCGGCCTCGTTCAACATGGAGAATAAAAAACTGATTGAAGAAATACGGAATTTTCCAGTTTTGTACGATCAAATTGATGAGAAATATGGTTGAACGAAAAAAATAAGTTAAACCAAAAGTAAAAGTAGAACCAAATAACTTTTAAGAGCCAAAGGTATAATAGACATAGAATAATAAATTCAAGTTCAAATTCATTTATTTGCCATAAAATAATACAGATTGATAAAATAAATATTTTAACTTACAAAATGGCACTACCGGCAAAGAAACCCGGCGAACAACTAGGTATAGCAAACATGTCAATAGAAAGAAAAAGAGCTTATTCAAACCACTAGAATAAATAAATCAGGTCACATCTCAATACTTACGAACGATAAGACAAAGAAACAAAATCACAAGCAAATGACAAACTCAAAAAGACCAATTCAAGGAAGTCATGGCAAATATTTTTTTTAAATTTATAACACAAGAATGAAACACTACATAATGGATATAGATAATTTGAAATAAACATTTATCTTAATCCAATCCAGTATAAAATTTATTATGGTTTTTGTAATTCTATTAATGATGAATTCAGTTGGGACTTTATTTATAAACAAGTAACACTGATACACTGATATTCAAACTGACGTCTACATACACTTAAGCTGGTAAAGTCAATATCAAATTGTAACGGACTGCAGGGACGCAAATTATATGGATTATTCCTTAACTTGAATGTATCACTATTCTTATTAATGAATAATATGATTCTTTAAACGTATGTTTGCCTCACGGTAAGCACCTGGAATTCTTGAAAAAGAAGTCTACTAGGGTACAATCTTGGCCTGCATAATGCAGCTCTGATTAGGTGTTTCTGTAATGTGAATGATTTGTTCATATGGATATCATAAGCAGCCCCACATATCTCAATTCCATATTGGAAAAGTGATTGCGCATAAGCATAATAAATCTTTTTCATTATTACTATAATTATCAGCTATTTGATTTAGTTCATAAAACTCATAAATTAGATATTTAAGCCGTCTGCACATATATTCAATATTAGTATCCCATTTTATATGATCATTCATCATTATACCCAAATATTTTAAGGATTTCACCTTTTCAATACAAGGGCAATCACAATCCACATGATTTAACAAAGAGTGAGAATGCATTTGTAAAGACAAGGTTTGTACTGGTTGACCTATCTCAGTAGGAGAAAAAGTCATAAATTTAGTCTTCTCCAGGTTCATGGTGAGTACATGTCTATCAAACCATGATTTTACAATTCTCAAGCCCTCATTTGCATTGTTATATACATCCCCCCATGACACACCAGAAAAAAACCATAGCCGTGTCATCAGCAAATGAAATTACTCTGCAGTTAGGTATTCTCAGATTCAAAAGGTCATTAACATAAATCAAAAAGAGCAATGGTGAAAGAGCAATGGTGAAAGAGCAATGGTGAAAGAGCAATGGTGAAAGAGCAATGGTGAAAGAGCAATGGTGAAAGAGCAATGGTGATTTTTCAAACGTGTTTTATCATTAATTGTCAAATATTGAGAGCAATCCGTTAGATAACTCGCAAACAGATCGTTCGCTATGCCCCTAACTCCACAATTATATAATTTTTGCAATAGTATTTTGTGTGGTATGGAATCAAACGCCTTTGCAAGATCTAGAAAAACTGATAGTGTTTTATGCTTGGATTTGAACTTTTTTGGGAAGTAGCCTGATAGAAAACATCTATTACCATAATTCCAAACGTTTAACTATGAACTGAGAATTTTTTTCAAGAACACCCATGACATACCATCAACACCTGTTGCTTCATTGTTTTTCAAAGATTTTATCACATCAAGTATTTCAGTGCTGTTGGTTGGGTTGAAAAAAATGCTGTTATTAGGACTGGGGGATAATAAGTCAGGTATTTCAATATTATGGATATCATCCAGGATTTGACTCGCATATTTTTCACCAATTCTTGTGAAATGATCATTCAAAATATCTGGATCTATATTTGGTTATAATTTTAGTCACGAAATTTTATTTAAGAATTTTACGATTTCAACGTAGCTTAGCCTGATTCATATAGGGGTGTCGTTCCGTGTGCTCTCATATGTATTTTTATTAATATGTTATAAATAAATGTATTTATACAGGTAATCTCACTCGCTAATAGCTCAACTACAGCGATCGATAACTTCCCTTGCTGAGTTCTTACTGCTAGTTTGTGTGCATTCATCAACTCATAGCTTTATAGACACATTTTGTAAAGGGATCCAAATGAATGTTACTGTTATTGCTAGAAGGCAAGTTGTTACAGTTACTTCAAAGTTGTTCCCAACTTAATAATATCATTTACGTTGAATTGCTCTCGACAAATGAATGCATTTAACCCGGGTTTAATCGTTGAAAATTAATTGTCGTTGCAATGTGAGGCCCAGCGTCACACGGTAATTATTATTGGTCTCACTGGGAGGGTCGTATTTTTATCACGCCCCGGAGACCCAGGCTTGCTGTCGTTATTCAATTTATACGCCGTGTCGGACTGGCAGAGTGGGTTAGAGGGGAAGGGGTGGGTTGATCGGCTCAGCTCAAAGCCCCAAGAAATGAGTTGTTATTCATTTTGGGCGTGCTAATTACTATAATCGAATGATAATAAAAGTTTAGCGAGGCCCGGAGCTGCTGCGCCGGAGACTCTTGACGCTTTCCTCGCCGAAGAGCTGGAATTATGTAAAGCGCACCTCGCGTCGGTCGGCGCTTCTAATCAGAACCCGGCGTCATTATCGACCCTAATCGCCTAGCGAGGCCGGCTCACCTCTCGCTGACCCAGTCACCACCCTCACACCTCACACCACCTACTTCTGTCAATGTAGCTTCTTCTTCAAATGGAGTCAAGTGTCAAAAAACTGTAGAATTTGACTATGTATGTGTGTTTTAATCTCATCAAGTGTCAACGGTTACTATTAGGCTCCTACAGTCTTGGTGAACTCTGGAAAAATTAAATATGATGATCGACAAAGTAAGTATAAAAAATAAGTTTGTCACTACAAAATGACAATACACCTATTTATATTATTTGAAATTGCGTTAAGTTCATCAACTACCAATTGTAGGTTGCACTATGATGATAACGATTATAACGTGATAATAACCTCATGTTGAAGGTGTTTTCCTGCCCACTTACGACAAGTAATAAGTTACATACAATATGGGATAGATAATTCCTATTTTTCCACGTGATATGCTTCTCACTAATACCAGGATCTCAACTCCTAATCATTTTTCCAGTGTTCCAGTGATTTTAATTATTATACTTCTGATGCTGTCATCATCGCCAGTTCTACTGTCATAACTGTTCATATATTCAACTGTTGGTCATGAACAGATCTTTTTTAGGATTTTTTCCACAACTCTGAGCATTTAAACAATCATAAATACCCCCAAGCTCTTTATTCGAATCAGTATTATTTGGAGGTTAAATATTGTGGTTAACAGTATTTGTGGGTTAAGTGGAAAAGGGGGCTCCTATTTCCTCAACTTCACCAACATCACTTTTGATATTGCAAAGTGTAAATAAAAAGACATTTATCTATCCATAATTATTATTCCAAATAAAGAAGTACTTAATACAATATATCCTCTGAATTCTATATAAATAAGAATTTATTCAGCAGACACATTGACACTATCACAAACGAAAATAATCTGCATAACATGAAGAAAAAAGTGGAACGTAGATCAGTTGCCGGGGGGGGGGATTGTAATGTAAGTGATATTCAAGAGCAAGCGCTGCTTTGGAATGATGTGAGTGAGCTGTCGGGCGACGCGACGCGGTGATGGATGGAAGGCGGGAGGCGGGAGGAGGGTGACGTGAGGCGGCAGAAGTGAAGGCGGCAACATTAGTAGCCGGCGTGAAAATAAACAGCTTGGAGGCGTTTGGGACCCTATTGAGGCGGAAGAGGGGGTGACAGAGGGGCCTCAGATCCAATTACACGGGCCAGTGAACACGATTGTGTCGCATAAAAACGCAAATCTGCTGCTTTCGCTGAGGAGTTAATCAGAAGGTCGAACGCTGTCCCCCGGGGGACACATCAGCCCCCGCGGCCAATGTCACCGGCAAATACCACCTCTCCCCAACAACCCTCATCTCAAACATATCACCCCACTATTACACGAACAACACTCTGAATATATGAACATTAAATATGGACAGAGACAAATTTGTATCCTAGAAAGCGAATAATGTTATTGTTACTGTTATTGTTAATGTTATATGTGTGTTTTCTATGTTTCTAGAAAAAGGATCTCCGAAAGTCACAAGGGACTGCAACTAATATTTGGAGCATGAAAAAGGTTCCTTATTATACCTATGCCAAATTTAATCGGTGAACTTCAATATCGACTGTAAGATTTTAAAGTATAGTATGACTTTTCTTTTCGAGTAAGTGGCTAAAGCTATAGATTTGAGACTGATTTCATAAGCATTGAAGTCTGAAGAGAGAATTTACCGAAAACTATTTCACAATTTCACTCCAATCGATAGGTTGGTTCTGCTCTGAACACAGTTTCTTCATAACAAAGAGCATTCCTGCAAGGCTCATCATTCTAGTTTCAAGCAGTCAGTATTCCATCGCTATTTCTTATTTTATTGTAGAATTTTAAAAGAAAATACAGGCTAATACATAATATGGTAACTTGCAATATGTTTGAAGTACTACAGGTCATTTATAATATAATAATGCTGATGACAATATATTAATATTCCAATTGATTTAATAAAAACAATATAAAAACTTGTAGTACCCTTTATTAAAACTTTGAAATATTTTAGCGACTAGTTTCGACCATTGGTCATTTTCAAGTTGAAATTTTTAGTTTAGTTTAATTTAAAATTTTTAACTTGAAAATGACCAATGGTCGAAACTAGTCGTTGAAATATTTTTAAGTTTTTAATAGTAAAAAATAATAGACATTGTAAAAAAATACAAGAAATTTTCGACCAGGAATTGGGAAAGTGGCATGATAAGGACGATACGATTCATTCACGTAGTTGTTTATGAACTCCTCATTTGTTCTGAAACTCTTGGCATAGGCCTACTCTTGCATCAACTTCCTGATATCTTTGGATACATCTGAATTGATTTCGACCACAAGTTCAGTGTTACTATTGACAGTATCTGAACTAGTGTAAATCTTGTGAAGCATGAGTGGAGACCCAATGTCCGATAACTGCCAGTTGAGGCGATAAATCAGCTGGCCAACGTTTGTTTTGAAATTGGATGTAAGTGGTGGGCGAATTGGGACAGTTGGAGTTGAGTTGAGCATGCAGCACGCCCCTGTCCCTGGCCACCCTGCGAGACCTGGCTTATTGACAGTGCAAGCTTTATTATTGCGGTTGGCGATGACTCTATTATCTGATTGTCCAGTATGCATCTGCTGTGCTGGACCGGTCGTTGTCGCTGCAGACCGGTCAGAGAGCATGTGACCCGAGGAGACCCGCTCGCTCGCTCGCTCGCCCATAAACATCTTCCGAAACACTCGATTGAGCGCAGTGAATAGCAGTGCTTGCCCCCTCTTACCACTGTACGACTTTGTTTCCCACTGTGTTTATGAAGTCACTTTCCTCCCCAAGACTAGCAGGCGACAATACACGAAACGATAAATAATGTGCGCTGGCTCGACCACACAAGGCACCTTGGTGCGACTCCTGGACACACATCTGTCACGAAGCAGCCGTCATCGGAGGATCCGATCCATTTCGAGCCTTGACAGGCGACTGTCTCTCAATCCCGCAGGCCACACACACCACACTCCACTTCATCACAATGCCATTACAAAGAAACGATGACACTTAATTTCCCGCGACCCTTAAACTGTGTCGTTTGGTCTGTCGATTTGAAAGCAATAAATCACTATCGCTCTGATCGATCAGCAAACACAACTCATCGGTCATACTCACATAGCAGCATGCGGGATTTTTACGTAGCCTAAAGCAAACCACTAACGTATTAGTGTTTGATGATTTGTCAAAAATATTGATTTTTGGCCATATCTGTATCCTGATCCTGACTCCATGGTATCTTAGATTATGGAAATTCTCATCAGTCTCCTTGTACGATAATGTACAAGATGCATATTCAAACACAGGCTCATTGTTCTACGTTCATTGGGGTGAAGCTCTCTCGAACTAAAAGAGTTCTATTAATCTATTTTGTTTATAGTCCTAAAGGCGAACGTTCACATTTACAGACGAAGGAAAAATTCCTTTCCAGGTGTTCTAATATACAACGCACACATTATGATTGCATAAGTCTGCTCACGTCTGCATGCGAACGTTTGATTTTTACTCCGTCTGTCTGCGTGCAGACGTTTGATTTTACTCCGTCTGTCTGTAAACGTATATCTGTTTCTGTGTGCGTTCGCCTTATAAAGCTGTAAGTCCACTCATCTCTCAACAGGTCGTGTATTGATGTGAAGGATATTATTCTATATCCTTCACAGAGAGTCGACAATATTTGTTGAAACACCGCCGATTGAATTGCATTCAATCTTCATTCTGATAAACAATTTTTCATACTTTTTAAAATTCTTTGAATAATACATTGTAAATTAGTGTATAAGGCAGATTATTTCGTTACAAAAATAAAGAACTCTAATCCAATCTAATCTAATCAGCATTTATCTTATGATTCCATTATCCACACACAATCTTAGAGCTCATTTGGGCATCACTCAGCAAAAAAAAAAAAAAATTCACGATCATTTTTATTGAGTTTCAACCGATATTATCTATCACATTCATAATATTATTGCAAGTGAGGTATAATTGAAAATTTTGAAAATAAAATAGACTGATCTTCACTGAAATCTGATGGCAAATCAAAGGAGAATTCTTTGTAGAGAATAGATATCTTTCACAAACTTTCTTACGATTGACAAACGGAAATTCTTGTTATCAAAATCTTGAAGATGTCAATCGATGAGCTGTATGCTTCTTTCATTTCAGGATCTTTGTTTTCAACAGCTATCATCAAACCAGTCTAAAATTTTATACTGTACCAACTTAATGAGGGGTATAAGGAATTTCGATTGAAGAAATTATTCTTAATGACTTATAAAGTATTTCCCCGATTCCTTAAGCATAAAATTCGGATTAGATTCTTACCATTTAAGCTATTGTGTGGCGCTGTGAGTATCTTACCTATTTTATAGATCATCATTTAAAACTTGAAATTAATGTTTACTAATCCATTTGATTCCACGCCGGTCAATCGCAATGAGCCGACTGTAAAATTGTCTTCAAGTCTCAAAGCTATATTCTCATTAATAACACGTTCGCTTTCCTTTATGTTCGGTTTACGATGTGAGTTTTCAGTCAGACATGAGTAATAAACAAAATGGTAGTATAAATAATAATTTTCGTTGTATGAAATTATGTGTCTACTAGTAACTTGCATCAAAATCAGATATTATTTACTATTTAAACGTTCCAAGTTCGTTCTCTGACATCTTTATCTATCCACTCCACTACCCCTAATAGTTTATTAGCTACGATGCTAAAGCTGCATTCACACAAAAGTTAATAACAAAATAAAGTTATGTTTAGTCTAATAGAATCTATAAAGATTAACATTTTGTTAATATCTTTGGTGTGAACGCAGCTCAAGGATATCAATCCAATCGGAATTGAAATCACAATTATTTTTCATGAAAGAAATATCCGGAGATAAACTCGGAAAGAACAATCTATTGTTTTTCTATACTGCCAAGTTGCTGCAGATATAAGATAGCAATATTTGAAGGAAAATTACTGGATAAAATAGGGCTACTCCATTTCCATAGTCTTAATTTTTCAATGATATCACAATTGGTAACATAATTGACCGAGCGAAGTGAGGACTAAGATTCAAGTAGACGGTTATGCATTTCTCTTTATGTTTATATTAATTATGTTCCGCATTTGCGGCAATACGCGGGTATAGATTTTCATGAAATTTGACAGGTATGTTCCTTTTTTCGACTTATATAATATAAGGTTTATTTGATTTTTTTTTATTTTAAGAATAATACAAAGGGAAAAGGAGTCTCCTTTGAACGCCAATATTACCGTTATAAATCAGACTATAGAATTAAATCTATATAAATGAAAATCGAGCCTCAAATTTTGACATTCAATAACTTTTTAATGTGTGCACGAATTTGATTATCTTTTTTAGTTGTGTTCGTTTTGTTCAGGACCAGGCTTATGGCCTATTAAATTTATAATTCGACTTCAGGACTCTTTTCTACAGTCCTTCAAAGTTTACATGTAATCCTTATGGGAGAAGATTTGTGAGCTGGCCACACACAGAAATAAAAATCAGCTGTTATAATCATTGCGTCATTCAACAGCCGTCGGTAGATAGTAGACGAGAGTGACTGCTGTTCCATGACCGCTCATGTATTTCACTCTAAACGCCCCGACTAAGAACAAAATGACTGTTCTGTGTGTAACCATCCAGCAGTGCGGCCTCAGGTTGAAGACTTACATGTTTAGATTGAATTGATTTTTAGTTAATTATTCAGTTACAGTTATTACATATTTTAGTTATTAGTCACATATATTCAGTTACTTATTCAGACTTATTAATCGATCTGTTTTTCAATTTTCTTTCTACTGATTCACACAATTTTAATTCTTAATAATGACGCGGTACGAACGACGTCCAAACTTGGGTCATAGAACTCGAAACGCTGTAAATTTAGAATATGCATGGGAAAATCGGCAGCAAGGATATATACCATTCAATTCCCAGCGAGTTGCATTCAACTATAACTCGACAATCCAGTACAGTTCACTGTCAATTATTGTTGCTTTTGACACATGAACATTGTGTCAGTACTGTGGGGCATATAAGTATAAAAATGAAGCACCCGGATTGTGTTGCGCCAGTGGTCAAGTCAAAATGTTTCAATTGACTGACTCCACCACCAGAACCACTTCATTCATTGGTTTCCAGAAATGGAGCAGATTCCAAACATTTTTCGAAAAATATCCAGCAATTCAACAATGCATTGATTGCATCATTCAAGACTGCACTAGACCACATGCCATCTGATTACCACAAAATAGTCATCAGAGCTGATATGACACCTGCCGGACAACACCCAAGACGTTTCAATGTCCCTACGATTGACGGAGTATGTGTGAATGTTTCCTTTCAAACCAATAAGCAAGAAGCACCTGGATGCAAAATGCCGCATTGCGCCTGCTCAGGTGTGCATCCAGCTAAAGTTTCTCATGAGATGCATTAACTGTTTGGCGGTACGAAGTTCACCGGGCCAGCTAGTTCATCATAAATCAGCTGTCGAGTGGATTATTAATCGCATGCAATTGATATCTCAATGTAACTTAATAAAAAATCAGCTGTCGTGTGGACTATTAATTGCATGAGATAGCGCATGCAATTAATAACTGAAAGAAACATAGTATTTCTATCAACCTTTCTCTGATTTCAGCTCGGGTTGAACTGTTGTCTTGAAGGAGATTAGCTTTTGATGTTAGCATTTTTGATACACCAACCCTAAAGGGTCCCTTACACTAGGGAACTTGGATCGGCGAACTTGGTTCTTGCGAACCAAGTTCCCCAGTGTATGTGGAAAATTGGCGAACCGCGAACCAAATTCGTGACGAACTTAGTCTTCAATCTGGATTAAAAACGTTCTTCGGTTCGTCCGCAAGGACGATATATTATATATATATATATATATATATATATATATAATATATATATATATATATATATATAATATATATATATATTCTATATATTTTCTTCCCACAGCAGCTGCAAACTTTGAAACACTCATCTCTAGACCCCGAAAGACACTGCGCTGAAGATATCATAATCATATGTCATTCGATTCGTTACATTATTGACTACAATATTAGTCGTATTCATTATCTCAATAAAACAAAAAGTTTCCTTGATAAAATAATATATATGAAAAAATTTAGGGGTTTTTCGATTTGATTTTTTGTTTTCTCCGATTAACTTTGAAGCAAATGATTTTAAAGAATAAGAATAAGAATTTTATTTGCCATTAAACATATAAACATCAATGCAATAGGCTTCGTCAACAAAATATAAATTTGAAATACATATTACAATATAATATATAACATGAAAACTAATTATAGCTCACAGTCTAGCAATACTACTAATATCACAGTCTAGAAATTCTCGTAAGTTATAAAATGGATTCTTTTTCAGCCAATTCTTTACCACTAATTTAAAGCTTTTCTCTTGAAAATTTCTTATTGCTATGGGGAGTTTATTAAACATTACATGCCTCTGATACATATGACTCCTATGAGTTCTAGACAATCTTACATAGGGTGTGAGAAGGTCACCGTTTTGTCTGGTATTGTAATTATGGTTATCACTATTTTGAAGATAATTTCCCAAATTGTTTCTCACCTAGATTAGATTGTAGTAAATATACAATGAAGTCACAGTCATTATACCAAATTTAATAAAACTCTCTCTACAGGAATCTCTTTGCTGCAGGTTAGCAATAATTCTGATGACTTTTTTCTGTAGTATTAACACCCTTCCTGCATTGCTGCTGTTCCCCCACAGCATAACTCCATAACTGATGAGTGGGTGGAACAGGCCAAAATAGGTCATCAGTAGTGTTTGAGTACCTACGCAATATTTTAACTTCCTTATAAGATAGACTACTCTTGAAATTTTCCTGCATACAAACTCCACTTGCTCTTTCCATGTTAACTTATTATCTAAATATAAACCTAACAATTTGACTGATCTATTCTCACAAGCATTATTCGCCAATGGAAAATATATATTCTCAGTCTTATCATTATTAATTGCTAATATATTAGACTCAAACCAGGCCGTAGACAATTGGATACTCTCTATCAACCTTGCTGTAACGTCTTCCTGTCTTTTTTGAGAGCACATCAATGATGTGTCGTCTGCATACAGTATTGGTAGACAATTATTAGATGATACACTACAATGGAAGTCATTCATGAATATTAGAAATAGGAATGGGCCCAATATCGACCCTTGAGGTACTCCTGCTATCACCTTTACAACTTCTGACCTCTTACTGTTTATAATTACAACTTGTCTCCTATTTTGCAGATAAGACATGATTACATTTAGCTCACTGCCCAAGATACCATAGTGGCGTAATTTATTCTCTAGAATAGTGTGTGATAAGCAGTCGAATGCTTTTTGTAAATCTATTAGACACACACCTGCAATTAACTTATTCTCAAATGCTTCTAATATCCTATTAACAACAGTCTCAACGGCTGTTATGGTAGAATGTTTCGGTCGGTAACCATATTGATGTTCATAGAGTAAGTCATTGGAATTAAAATAGTCATACAATTGAACAAACATACAGGCTTCAATAATCTTACCTATTATAGGAACTAAAGGAAGAAGTTAGGAATGTAGGAAGAAGTTAGGCGTGTTGCCTACATCTGAACTTGAAGGCACTCCATTATTTGTTCTAGTAAATTGAATGTCTGCTGTTTTTTAATCATGCAGGTATATGATTATGATTAAAGGTTTATCATATAAGATAGGGATGGGTTGGTAACCTATTAGAATTAGATAGAAGATAGATAGAATTATGAAGATAACTTGAATAAATAAATAAATTGAGTTCTATGCAAATGTAATATATTTCTACCAAACACCAAGATAACTATTCCAATATATCCAATAAGTATATATTAGACCTTCAACCCCAAAGAATAATCAATATGAATATGAAATGGGATATATAAAAGCCAAATAGCCTACCACTGACCTATTCATCACCGCTTCTTGAAAACCACATGGCCAAAATGGTTTTTCATTATAATTCCTTCTTTCGTAATAAATTGTTTATGCTTTTATACTCGGTCCCCGATATTATGAGCTAATCATCTAGTAGAGGGAATCTAAGACTTCAAGGAAGCTTTTTTGCTCGAAATCCCCTCCCCCCTCTCACCCCTCGTCCATCCCGCCTCCCCTTCCCCCCGCCCGGAGGGTGGGGGGTGTTCTAAAAATAGATTTCCCCCCTCTCTCCCTCGCTCTCTCTCTCTCTAGAGAGTTAGTGGGGAGGATATTTTTAATATTCTTCCCAAAGAATGGACATTGATATGTCCAAAGCTCCGCCAATTTATGTAGATGCATAACAATATGATTATTATCTATAGTTATTATATTACAAATTGCTTTTTCGTATCATATACAGTTCAATAGTTATTTTCCTAGTCTATATTATGTAAATTCATCTAAAATTTTGCTGTATTGTAAGCTATTGTATATAAGTGTATAAGCCAGTATATATTGTAATCTACATGAATAAAGTACTCAATCAATCAATCAATCTCTCTCTCCCTCTCCTTCTCCTTCTCTCTCTCCCTCTCCTTCTCCTTCTCCCTCTCCCCCTCTCTCTCTTATCTTATCTTATCTAATCTAATCTTATCTAATCTAATCTTATCTTATCTAATCTAATCTTATCTTATCTAATCTTATCTTCCCCTCCTTCAGTGAGGACGAGGGGGATGAAGAAGGAGAGAGTGATCTCTCTCTCTCAGTGAGGGAAAAAATAATTTCCCTGTGAGGGAAAAATTCTCTACTGTCAAATTAAAGTGAATCCATATTTCTACATCTATACTGTCAAATTAAAGTGAATGCATATTTCTACATCTAATGCTATACTGACAGATTGAAGTGAATGCTAGATGAGGGAAAAAATCCCTTTGAGAGGGAAAAATTCCCTTGGTGACAGATTGAAGTGAATCCTTTTTGCTATACTGTACCAGTGAATCCTTTTTGCTATGCTGACAGATTGAAGTGAATCCTTCACTCTACATCTATGCTGTCTTTGTTACTGCAAACCAATCAAAAGGAAAACAGTTGAAACCCCAATTGGCTTGCGGGTCTGCTTCAATTGAGAATTCATTGAAACTTGTACAATCAAAATTCTCACTCATTTTTGATCTTATTAGCTTGAGCGATTAGAGCCAAGTGGCAAGTGTGTGTCCTTAATGAAAGTACATCGCGTGCTACACAAACTTTCCTTATCAACATGTTGATGGTATTAACTTAATGGATAAGAACGCGTGCTACGCGGGCTTTCCTTATCATGATGGTGATGACAAACACTTAATGGGTAGCGGTCGGCTCAAGGTTTTAGAGAGAGCAGGATATGCCCCTCGCTTCTCACAAGTAGCAGACGGAGATTGAGCAACTCTAGCCAGATGCCACATCTGCTCTCTCCTTCTTTTACTCACTCCATCTCTTACTGGCACCCTTCCTTCTAAATTCTTTTTTTGCTATTCTCTATTACGAAAGGCGAGTGAAGCAAGAATACAGACAACATACAGACAACGACTAACTAAGTTCCATTTTGATCGAGCGTTCCTATACTGTCAGATTAAAGTGAAACCATATGCTTCTCTCTACGCAGCGATCTTTGCATTACGAAAGGCTAGAGAAGGAGAATTCAAACAACACCTTTCTAAACTCTCCTTTGATCGAGCGTACTCTACTGCCAGATTAAAGTGAATCCATATTTCTACATCTATACTGTCAAATTAAAGTGAATGCATATTTCTACATCTAATGCTTAATAATAATAATGGTTTGCTTTCCACCTGACAGTTAAGAAAACTCAATCAATTTATATTGAATTTTCATGTGTTGTACAAACCGCAGGCGTTATTGTTTAAGTGTTTCTCTGAGAATATCTATAGTAAATTTAGAATGAGCTAGCATATCCAAAAATAGGTATAGATATCCTCAGACCTATTTCACTTTGGGAAATCAAGCTCTATTGATGTCTGACATATCTCAACAGAGAGAGGTCAATGATCTAAGTTGTTCTTTTACATTTTTTATCTGCAATGTCATACAAGCATTTCCAAAGTTCGTCGGAATTTGTAACAATAGTTGACAAATCATTTGCACTACAATAATGTAGATGACCGCTGTCTAGAATATCTAGCAGTTCGAATATTTCAGATAAAATCGGAAAGTGTACATTTTCTGTTTTTGTTAACGGTAAATCAACATCTTGGAATCCTGTTGAAAATTTAATATTCTTTGCAATTGAATCAAATTCATTAAATGAAATTGACATCAAGAGGCGAGTTAATTTTTTGAATTTTGCAAAGCTAAAACACTGCATGTCCTTGATTGCTATGAACTATAATTGATAAGGCACGAGGTGCACTTAGCTGTAACAGATGTCTGTGAGGGGGGCGTATCTCGCTTCTAAAAAAAAAAAAAATTAATTGATAAGGCACAAGGTGTACTTAGCTGTAACAGATGTGTGTGAGGGGGGCGTATCTCGCTTCTAAAAAAATTAATTGCAGCTCGTGTGCTAACAGCAAAATGAGGTGGGCGTAACTTTTTCGATACGTGCTTGCTCAATCAAGTCTAGACTGAAACTAAACCAAAATGCACAAGGAAATATCTGAATGAAAAATTTGTTTTCAACATAGAAAAAGTTTATTTACACATTTCACTACAACAATACATAACTTCATCTTCAATTCTAATTAGCTTATCTATAGACAAATTATGAGGACAATAATAACATAGATAGTCTCTTATGTCATTTAAATTAACCGTGCTTAGAAAAATGTCTTTCAATTGTTTCGCCAAACTATAATTTTCACGAGATGATTTCTTAATAGCAATTTTGCATTCATCATACCAATCAATACAGTTTTTTAACCTCACTTCCAACTCGTTGTCGGCAGCTAACCACTTTGTCGGATCCATGTTGTTGAGCGAATGGAGAAAACTATGTGTAGGCAGGTACTATTATAGAGTAATTAAGCGGCCTTTCTTCATTAATTGACGACAGACAACATGTACATGCTTTATGCAGTCTCAATGCATGCATGCAATAAACACACTGAATCTCTTTTCCGTTGTAGAAGAATCCATAATGAGCAAAGTTTCTTTTCTGTGAATTCGTGTACATTGGCGCCATTTTCATACTTTGCATTCGATTGTTTTTGCACAAGAAATTATTTGTTTGATACATATTTTTAAACAAAAAAGAATTATAATGTTGCGCAGAGAACAAAGAACACCGCCCATCTGGTCTATTTTTATGAATGTTACACACAGCATAACACCATGAACTAGTGAAAAAGCTGAAATCGGGTTTTGGAAAATCCTCTGGTATACATTGAACGTTAGTATGTAATCTTCTTAAAAACTTTGCTTTCTCAGTTCCTTTTGTGAAAAATTTCTCATAACCTACAAGGTAATCACGTATTAATGAGTCACTGTATTCTAAATCTCCATCTTCCCATTTTATTTTATGATAGTGACGTTCTAACCATGTTACATCGTTATACAATTTTGCACTCAATTCTGTCTTTGCGAATGGTGATTTGAAATGGAATACAATATAATTATTAAACTGATCAATTATGGCAAGTTCTTTCACAATAATTTGATTACAATCTTGTTTAAACCAGTGAAGATCAACTGTAGCAATTTTCGCACTCGCTTCCTTGTCCACTTCTTTCTCTTCGGCGGCGGGCTTGTTGAATCCTTCATCTTTCCCCTCCTCCTCTTCTCGTTTCTCCTCCTCCACCTGCAGCGGCTTCGGTGTACTGCACCTTGCTTCATAATAGAAACTATCAGAATCAAGATCGCACTGAATACCAATAGAGCGAGTTTGTGGCTTGTCCAAAATATCAGAACACAAAGAATAGGACATGTTGTCTGTTCAAAGGTGAAACTGATAATGAACCAAATTTGTCAGAGTGCACACCTTATATAGCCGGTGCGCAAATTACTGAACTTCTTCCATCATGCTCGTCAGAGGTGTGTACTCCATCACACGATCGCTAATTAAAACGCAATAGGCAGAAGTATTTGCAGGTACTGCACTATTAAATTCCATTTCAATACGAACATCTGTCGATGATTTCAAATGACTTGCTTGGTGTGAACAATCTACAACAATCAGCGGTGTTGATTCACAAAACGTTTTAAAGTCAATTTCTGTTCCGAGTTCGCTATTGATTGAATGATTATAATACGAGGGCGCGAAATCCAGGAACATGCGGTATAATACCTCCTTTTTACCTAGCAGATTTTCATATGGATAATACTCGCTGTTCAAATATACTTTAACATTGTAAATACCGCAGCTATCGAAATTAGATATTGATTTTTTAATTTTATTCTTACGATCAGTTTGAAATGCAATTATAACGTATTTTGGACTATCAAAACTCGATGTGGTGCGAACTGCCCAAGAATGGTTAAGTGAATTTTGCAAATTTGGTAATTCACAAATTTCCCAATGTCGGAAACCTAATTTCAGTGGAGTGTCAGCATCGAGCAGTCTCAAAAATTTCAGTCTTACATGATCTTCTAAAGTTATGTAGGGCATTCTCCATTGCAGTTTTGTAATTTTCACACTAACGTTTGTTCCACTTGCCGACTCAACACAATTTAGATCTGTCGGCGACCTCAATAAGACGAGTTCCTGTTTCAAATTTAAAATTATTCTTTGAAAATCTTCAAAAAACGGGAGGATTAATTTGAGCGGTACACAGAAAGTGAATTTATTATCCGTTAGCTCATATCCTGCTCTGTCAAAACCAGCCAAGTGATATGTGTTTTTATCGAGCGTATTCTTCACTAGAATAGCTTTAATTGTGGATGTTAATCCAATCAATCTTGATTTAGAAATTTGCTGACCTGCTAATTCATATCGTATTTCATCAAAAAGGTTGCCGATTACGTTACTGCTTAATTTATAGTCTGCTGCAACTGGTGCATCGGCTGGGTCTGTTCCCGGTTTTGTACAGTTAACTGTTCCCTCAATAAATATGAATGATTTGCAAGGTAAAGAATAGACATCTAAAGAATTTATACCAATACGTGCCTCGTCAGAGTTTTTTATTTCTTGACCCGAATATACTGTATGAGTATGAAATTGGAATTTAGTAATATCATTATAAAACTGAAGGTCTGTCTCCACATCCAGAATTTCACTAATTGCTGCGCCGTACATGACGCCAATCAACTATAAAACCCAACTTTTCTAATATTCTCGCGCTTTTAGCCGACAAAGCACGTTTGTTTTTAGGTGTTGACGCTCTCACGTTCGTCTCTCTAATGACATCACGTGTACACGTCTTATTTGAACGTGGATTGAAAACAAGATAACCCATTACTTTTCACGTATGTGTAACCTAATTGTAATTGTATCTCCACGGAAATCAATAAACGATCCGTTCTGGTCCGTTACCTTTACATTAATAGTTTGAATTCGATGCGTATTCAAAGGTACATAAATAATTGGAGAGGGTACTTCATTTATTAAATAGCCGCTAGGAACCTTTGGTAAAAATTCGTAGATTATATGTTTTTGTTTTCCGTCAGAGTAACTACCACATGCTAAATTACACTCAACTACAATACTACCAATGCTTGTTATGTTAACCAAATGCTGAGAATAATGCCATTTATTTGGCTGCAAAACAACATTATCAAAACCAAGTATCTTAGCAATCGAATCAGAACGTGTTAAATCAATAGGCTTATCAGAATGAATTTCAATCTTCATAGTATTTGCGTTTGCACGTATAATAAGTTTATTCTTCTTCTCATCAATATTCAATTTATTCTTTAGAGATTTTATAATATCTTCAAGTTCATATGCACCCGTATCCAACTCGATTAATCTATCACCATATTTGAAGCTGGAATTTGTTCCTTTGTTAATGTTTGCAATACTATTGTAACTACAAAAATTAATCAATCCAATTTCCCATTCACGATTTTTATCCAATTCTATAATTTCTTGTAAATGTTCATAGAGGTTACTTGTGTTAGATCTTAATGTAATAACAACCATCTTGTGTGTGTGTGTGCGTTCAGCACAAACACTTAATTACAAGTGATTCGCAAGAAACAATAATGTGAGATGACCACAAATATCGCTATTTAATGGTTGCATGTGCTCTACATTATAAAATATATTTACTCCATTTTCTTTTTTCCAATATTTGTCCAATTTGTATGGTGGTTGTAAATTTCCAATTGGATCAAAATACCAAACATTAGAGCCAACTTTCTTATATGCTACCCAATGTGTCCCATCCTTGCTTTCCCTTGCTAAATTCACAATGGCATTCTCGTTTTTTAGAATTTTTTTGGGTAATGCATCTAGCATATATATACCTCTTAGCTGAATCTGTAATAATTTCGACCAATCAATCAAATCATAATTACTCAATTCTCCTTCAATATTCATGTCTTTTACTTCTTCCTACTCTTCTTTGTCTTCTTCTTACTCTTCTTTGTTGTTGTTCTTCGTTTCTTAACTTGGGGGAATAAACTCACTCCATATGATGATGGGGGTGGGGGTGGAATTAAAATTCTGCCCCCACTAATACTAGGAAAAGGCTTCAAAAAATACCCTTTTCCTGCAATATGCTTTTTCAACTGAGCTATAGCTTTGCGCCTAATATCATTACTATAACTTTTCCCCTCATTCTTCTTCTTCTTATTTCTCAAAGAACCACCAAAGTAATTTTTAGCTTTCATCACGTTTGTAACTAGGTAGCTGAGTCCTCTCTCTGCAAGAGGAGTTTTCGGATTTTTAAAAATCTCCCACGCTGCGTTTGCTAGTGCTCTGTCTGCTTTCGATCGATTTGCATTATCACTATTTTGTGAATATGCTATATCGTGTGCCTTACAAGCCTGGTCAAGTTTGTTAATTCCCGGGTCACCTCTTGCTAATCGCTTTTCAAGTTTGGTGCCAGGGCCACAATACTGGTAGCCAGGGGCTATTGGGATCTCCACAGGTGTAATATCGATCAATTTATTTGAAATAGTTGAAGTAATACCTGTAGCAGCACCCGCCGCCCCCTTAAGTACTCTGCCAGCAGAGCTTAAGATACCTTTGCCTCGTTTCCTTGGAGTTTGCTTTCTCCTACATACCATTTTTCATTACCTTTCAACTCAATGGTTGAACATTAACTAAAGTTAATTAATTAATCATTACACTAACTTAATCTAAAAGAAAATTGAATTTTCTATTAATTTAGAAATGAATTCACCTTTCAAATCGAATTCACCTTTTCAGATTTGCTATTTGAAAAGAATTTTCAAATAGCAAATCTGAAAAGCCAAACACAATTTGAAAGGAGGAAGCAGATACAGATTTGAGCGTGTGCTAAAACAGATGTGAGGGAGCAATGCCCGACCTTTGACTGAAGTCGGCCTTGACTGCTGTGCCTGATGTGTCTAACGCTCACCCTTGTGCATGCGTACAACAAGCTATAAAAAAAACATTCATTTCACAGCACTCCTCATAATAAAAGTGGATAGTGCTGACTGAACGTCTGGTTGTGTACGTGTTTTACTACTACTTCTAGTGAACTGTGTATAACAGGTGAGAATTGAGAACAATTTTTATAGAATAACAAAAAAACTATTTATTGAACACTACTGACACATACATATTAACATGTAAAGCATGTTAATGCTAGATGCTTAGTGACATAAAAAATGCTAAATGCTAATTTAGCATTTAACAATTTTTATGTCAGTCATAAAAGCATTAACATGCTTTACAAACAGAGATAAGGTTTTGCACTTTAATTTAAAATTTTCAATGTCTTTTGTGCTCAAAATCCGGCTAAATCTTTCTGGAAGATAAACATCTGTTGTACGTAGTCCGGGTACCCAGATTTTGAGCACAATTCGCCGCCCGTGCTGGTTGGACGCCTCTCTCACATCACATATCGGATATGCCATGCCCTCTTCCAACTCGCGGAGAGGCGTCCATGGCTTCTCGGTGCGGCTATTCAACAATCTCAGGAAGTCCTCGTCCTCTGTCTCCACTTCCCCCTCCTCCCTCAAGAGAGGCACGATCGAGCTGTCCTCTTCCGGCACACGTTTCTGTTGAAAAATATTTCATTAGACTCTTATTTGTTTCAGATTTTTCATCA
Organism: Nilaparvata lugens; assembly: GCF_014356525.2. Taxonomy (NCBI): domain Eukaryota; kingdom Metazoa; phylum Arthropoda; class Insecta; order Hemiptera; family Delphacidae; genus Nilaparvata; species Nilaparvata lugens. The sequence continues at coordinate 60,736,984 of NC_052506.1, read as the reverse complement.
TCAAATCATACGAGAGAGAGAGAGAGAGAGAACTTGCTCAACAGATTCACTACTCAAAACTGAAAGTAAGTAATAACTCGGAAATTCTCCAATTACTTGAACTCAATTCAAATTGCTAGATAATTGACTCGAAAAATATTTCAGTTCATTACATGCACATTTTTATCAACAATAATTTTGTTTCACACGAAATATTATAAACAGTTTATGCATGTGATCGGATTTTTCATAATTCAAATAACAATGTATTATTCGAATCAATATTTCAGTTCATTACATGGACATTTTTATCAACAATAATTTTGTTTCACACTAAATATTATAAACAGTTTATGCATGTGATCGGATTTTTCATAATTCAAATAACAATGTATTATTCAAATCAATATTTCAGTTCATTACATGGACATTTTTATCAACAATAATTTTGTTTCACACGAAATATTATAAACAGTTTATGCATGTGATCGGATTTTTCATAATTCAAATAACAATGTATTATTCGAATCAGTAATTTGATATAGTAAGTAATAATAATGATATATGAGTAATAACTCGGAAATTCTCCGATTACTTTAACATAACTCAATTCAAATTGCTAGATAATTGAATTGTTTCAGTATAATCTTTCATACAACATATTCGAATTCATCAAAATTACTAAAACATGTTTATTTTGAATTTTTATCCAAATTTCAATGCAACCATCATGAAAATTTATCTGTGTTCAGATTGTTTTGATAGCACAATTAGAAGTCAAGCTCAGTCTTGACTTCGCTCACAGTATAAGAATCAGTAATGACTTGTAATGTACACAAAAGATTTTATCCATTGGAAATTAGTTTTAAAAAAACTAATTCACATTTTATAAAGATTTTGTGCACATTACATGTTAATACAATAATAATATTTCTTTAAGCTAACCTTTGATTGAGTGAGCACGCCCTCGTCCTCGAAAACTAGCCTCCTCTTCACCGGCTGCTTGCTGGGTTGAGTTGACAGCACCGCTCGTCGCGGCGCCCAGGTAGCCGGTGTAGATTGTGGCAGAGGACTGTCCGGAATCACGATCTCCTCACCCCTCTCTCGTTGAACGAAGATTCCCTGTCTCTTCAGGGGTGAGGCGGAGGAGGAGGCGGCGGAGACAGCGGAGGCGGCAGCCATGGCAGCGGAGGTGGCAGCCGAGCTGCGAGCTTTCTGCTTCTGCTGCCAGTAGTTGAGCTGCTGCTCTGTTGGTGGGCTGTCTGGTATGATGAAGCTTGAAGATGATGATGAATCCATTGTGTAGATGATGATTAGGGAGAAGTTCACGTAGGGTATATAAGTTCACTTAACTCTTCTCTAACGTAAATGGTGATTTTCCTCTGAGGCAACTGATTTTATACCAAGTCGTTTCTCTGTCTGTTGCAGGCTTGTACGAGTGAGAGAGAGCATACGAGGGGGCATGTGCAATTGGAGCGTGCTGTACTCAACTCCCCAGAGGTTTACCAGCAGCACAACGCTGACATTTGATTGTAAGTAAGTATAATCCGTTACATTCTGATATTTTTGAAATAACACTTACTTATTGATTTCTAATATTTGGTTGCAGTTATTAAATATTTCATTGTTTTTCACAGCATTTTCTCACCTCACAACTCAGTTTCTGGTCTCATAAGCAGTTGTGCTCTCGTGAGGGAAACATACCTGCATCGAGAGAAGCATAGGCGAGGAGCTAGCTAAGCTGAGACGATACCTGAGCTGAGACAACCACAGTCGAGGAGCTACCTGAGCTGAGAGAAGCATAGCCGAGGAGATAGCTAAGCTGAGACGATACCTGAGCTGAGACAACCACAGTCGAGGAGCTACCTGAGCTGAGAGAAGCATAGCCGAGGAGATAGCTGTCATTTCGTCAAATCAACACATGTAAGTTCATTTTTACTTTAATTTTATCCTTCGAGGACAATTTTTTTGTCCTCGGAGGACAATTTTTGTCCTCGGAGGACAGTTTTTGTCCTCGAGCACAGTTTTTGTCCTTGGAGCACAGTTTTTGTCCTCGGAGCATAGTTTTTGTCCTCGGAGCACAGTTTTTGTCCTCGGAGGATAAAAAACCTTCTACAATATACTGCATGCATGCGATTTTACCTCATCTTTACGATACGCTATATCCGGAACATCCAACCCCCGCTCTTCTTTCTCACACTCTTCATATAAACAAAACGGTAAATGTATTACTTTTTCAAATGGATTTTCGATAATATATTTGCAATAGACACATTGCAGATAGAATGGATTTTTATGTAAGAAATAACCATTTCTCGCGAAATACTCTGCTTTATTGGATAATGATTTACAAAAGTCACAATGTAGATGATGCTTTTCAAAATACTCTCCTTGAACGGATGAATCTTCTACACAATTAAAAGTTAAATATCTTTCTTCATATTCTCGTAGAATATTATTATCGAAATTCTCCTCTTCAATTGTTATATTATCTTTCCTTCTACAGTTCGGACTGTACCTTGCATGTTCTATTGCTGGTATGTCACTTTCTTCCCATTTTCCCAAACAAATTGAACAAAATACACATCGCACAATGTCTGGTGCAGATGAGAATATAAATCCCTCTTTCGCCATGTTTTCCGCGGACAAATGCGGAGAAGATTTCGACCATCTTTTATCAAAAGATAATAATCTTAATCTTTCATACAACATTATGTGATCTTGAGATATCATTTTCACACACAGCCTTCTTCTACCAATGCCAATTCACAACTAAACATGCTGTTGTACTCTATCTCATCCTGATCATTATTCTTTTGTTTTTCAGAATCATGCTGAGGGAACGCAGACTACGCGGTGTCAATTCTGCAGCGGTGCGTCATCGCATCACCCTCGATGATAAGCCTGAGGATATCGACATCACCAACGTGCTTGAGTGGTCGAAACGTCGAGTTTTCGACATAATTAGGGAACATGCGGCACGGTATGATGGGAATGTTAAGTGGTTCATAGTATTAAATGTTTTATTGTATAAATTAGTGGTATTGGATGACAAGCAGGTTGGTGAGACTGTCTCGACTCTCATAAATCTACATAGTTACTCCAACATAGGACTAAGTGTCCTTGAGAACTATGATGACTTTAATGAGCATTTTTTCTTGGCTGTGAAAAAAATCCTCTCATCTTTCGAAAATTTCGTAAGACATGGGAGTGGATGGGTGCTAAAGAAAATTGAATCACTGGATGTGAACGTGATTAAATTTAATCCTATATACACATCCAGTTTCATTCAAACACCCCAGTTTTTGAAAAACAAAAAATGTATTATAAATGTCAAAAATCTCTCTGACGAAAAATGCTTTTTATGGTCAGTGCTCGCGTATTTCCATCAGAAGCCAAGGAACTCGGACTTGAGTGTAAAGTATTTGAGCAAGTTTGCTCACACACTTAATACGCGAGGAGTAAATTTCCTGGTGATGACACGCGATATTAAGAAATTTGAAATACTCAATCCGGATATTGCAATTCACGTCATCGCGTATGACAACAAAAAGTTTTTCCCCTTCCGTACAAGCATTTTCCGCACGCATAAACACCAAATTAATCTTTTAATGCTAAAAGGCGATGCAGGAAAAACTCATTTCTGTTTAGTAAATACCGCGAACGGGAAAAACGGATTATCACGTCGTCTCTCCCACCTTTCAAAACGCCGCGGACAAGTACACATTTGCAATTTCTGTTTTCACCGGTTCACATCAAACAAAACTAAGAATACCGATGGTGAAGCAAATTTGTTGAAACATGTGGAACTTTGTTCCAAGTTTGAATCTCAGCGAGTTTCATATCCTAAACGCGGAGAGACAATTAAATTCAAGAAACTAGGCGTGACGTTGAAGAAAAAGTACACCATTTACGCGGATTTAGAAACTTACGTTGTGAAGCTTGATGATGACGAATCCGATTCCGATTCTGATGAAATTACTTGTAGTTACACAAAGAAAACAACGCGGCATATTCCTTGCGGGTATTGTTTTGTTGTTATCGATGTTAACGGGGGAATTGCCTACGGACCTGTACTCCATAGATCGAGTAGTTTAGACGAAAAAATCATGGAGAAATTTCTTCAGGAAATTACAGATCTCGGCGACATTTTGTATGAGGATATGAAACGAGAAATTCCGATGCAAGCTTTATCCGAAAGTCAAGAGCGCGAATTTCAAAATTCGGTAAACTGCGGGCTTTGTGCTGAACCGTTTTTAGACACGGATATTAAATGTCGTCACCACGCGCATGAAACCGGTAATTACTTGTGTGCGGCACACATTTCTTGCAATTTAACAGCTCGTACTCCGGAGTACATTTTGTGTTATTTTCATAATTTCTCCGGTTTTGATTCGCATTTTATTCTGAAATTGCTCGGTAAATGTAGAAAAGAAATTTCCTGCATTGCAAATATGTCAGAGAGATTTTTGACACTTTCGGTAGGCAAAATTAAATTTCTAGATTCCTACAAGTTTATGAACGAATCCTTGGAAGTATTGGTGCGTAATTTGGTAGAAAGTACAGACATGGAAAAGAAGTTCGAGCGATTATTTTTGGTGTTTCATGATCCACCTCGCGAACACAGACAGCTCTTGTTGAAAAAAGGAGTATATCCTTACTCGTACATGAGCTGTCCCGAAAAATTCGCGGAAACGTCACTTCCCCCCATCGAATGTTTTCATAATGATTTAACTGATACACCTCTGACTCGCGAAGAATATCAACATGCACAAAGAGTGTTCTCAACATTCAAACTGAAAAATCTGGGTGAATATCACGATTTTTATTTATGTTTGGACGTGATGCTATTAGCGGAAGTTTTTGAATCCATGAGGTCTACGCTTTTTAGCTCATACGGCCTTGATGTCACCCATTTTGTTTCTCTCGCGCACTTCACCTGGAATTGCATGTTGAAATACACCAAAGTCGAACTGGAATTAATTACAGACCCGGACATGCATCTCATGTTCGAAGCGGGAATGAGAGGCGGGGTCTCATTTATCGGTAAACGTTATTGTGAAGCGAATAACAAACATCTACCCGAAACATACGACCCTTCAAAACCGAGTAATTATCTCCTTTATATCGATGCAAACAGTTTATACTCGGAAGCTATGAGCAGATCTTTGCCCCTTGGGAATTTCAAATTCCTCACAGAGGAAGAAATTTCCAAGCTTGATTTCGCGAAATTGGACAGCAATTCAGGAACTGGTTACGTAATTGAATGTGATCTCGAGTACCCGAAAGATTTACACGATAAGCACGCCAGCTTCCCCCTCGCCCCTCTCCACTTAACACCGCCGCGGGAATTGCTGTCGAACTACCAAACAAATGAGAACGGTCAAACTGGAACCAGAAAACTCATGAACACACTTTTTCACCGTGAAAAGTACATTGTACACTACCTCAATTTAAAACTCTACCTTCAGCTCGGTTTGAAATTAATGAAAGTACATCGCATAATAAGCTTTTCCCAATCTCCCTGGCTGAAAAGCTACATCGACTTCAATATCAGAAATAGACAGGCCGCGAAAAATAAATTTGAAATATCCTTCTTTAAGGCCTGTTGCAATTTGATCTTTGGAAAAACGATACAATCAGTCCGGAAACAAATCAATGTTAAAATTATTACAGACGAAAAACGATTAGACAAGTACATTTCAAATCCGTTATGCAAACGCTGGCAAATAATTAGTCCAAACGTGATCGCGGTTTTCTCTCGTAAATTGGAACTTACAAGCCTGTCTATTCTGGGTTTTCCATACTGGAGTTGAGTAAATTCCATATGTACGATTTTTTTAAATTGCAAGTTGCAAAAAATCGTACCCTGGCACTGCGTAGAACTCTGTATGACCGATACCGACAGTTTTCTTCTAAACGTGAAAGTCGAAGACGTGTATCAGTTGATTAGAGAAAATTTGAGCCTATTCGATACTTCTAACTATCCACCTTGCCACCCTTGCTTTTCCATGGAGAGAAATAAAGTTGTAGGAAAGTTCAAGGACGAGACATCCTCACAACCTATCAGTAAATTTATAGGCCTAAGATCGAAACTTTACTCCTTTTTAGTATGTAATGAGAATGATGACGAACCTGTAAATAAGTGTGTAGCAAAAGGAGTAAAGACCGCGGTTAAATGTAGAAAACTTAATTTTAATTTGTATAGGAAATCATTGTTTGAACGTAGTGAACATGTAGAAAAATTTAGTATGTTAAGATCCTATAATCATAGTATGTATCAGGTTGAATGTGCAAAAATCTGTTTGAGTCCTTATGATGATAAGAGGTACATTGCGGAGAATGAGATAGACACTCTCCCTTTTGGACATTATAGAGTGCCCACAACACTCTAACTGATTGCTCAGTATGTTCCGTGACAATCATCCAACACCACTAATTTTGATTTGTCTGTTGTAAATATCATGAATATTATTAGATCTAAGCTAGCTTTAGAGCTTCATAGCGTGCCGCGTGTGAACTATGCCACTCGCAAATATGAACTGAAAAGTGAAAAAGACCTGCTTCAAGCCGACCTTATTGAGATGACAAGTTTATCGCGTTTTAATAAGGGTTATAAATATATCTTAGTTGTTGTTAATTGTTTTTCAAAATTTGCATATTGTGTACCATTAAAAGACAAGACAAGCCAATCTGTATTTAACGCTCTCGAACCAATTATTTCTAAAAATAAGGGAGTTAAGCTGTTCCAAACAGATCAGGGAACAGAATTCTTTAATTCAAAAGTTAAAGCGTTATTAGATAGATATAGTATTAAACATTACCATGTTTTTACCGATAAGAAAGCCTCCATAGTTGAAAGGTTTAATAGAACAATTAAAGCAAAAATTTATAGATATTTAACTGAGCGTGGAACCAAAAACTGGATATCAGAGCTAGACAGTTTGGTTCGTGATTATAATGCAACAACGCATTCATCCATTAGAATGAAACCTAAGGATGTTGGTAAGAAAAATCGTACTCATGTTTTAATGTCATTGAATTCTGCATTCAATAGACGATATAAATTGAAAAATTCAAAACCAAAATTTAAGCTAGGTGATATCGTGCGAATCTCGAAGAAACGATTATTTTTCGATAAATCTTATAACATAAACTGGAGCGCAGAGTATTTTGTGATTCACTCTATATTTCTTTCTAAACCTATAACCTACTCACTGAGAGATCTAAACGGTGAAGTAATTAGTGGTCGGTTTTATGCAGAAGAAATTAAAAAAACACAATTAAACAAATCGGAGAGACAAGTGTATTTGATTGAAAAAATATTAAAACGTGATAAAAAAGGATTGTTAGTGAAATGGATTGGATTTTCAACACCTAGTTATATTAGTAAAGATCAATTATTAGATGAAAAATAATCTTTTGTAATCTATTGTAAATATCATGTACATTTATTGTAAATAATCTATTGTAAATATCATGATGTACATTCGTTGAAAATATAATAGAAGTATTATTATCAAACATTGGTTCTCATTTCAATCCATAGTTTCATTTCGTAATATAAGAATCTTTGCACACTCAATAGCTGATAAGCAGAAAAGAGGGTGAGGAACAGAGAAGGTAGATACATCCATCCTCTGTCTGATGATGATGACAGGAGGTGGAGAGTGGTGTCTACATTCCAATCTCTTGATACGCTCCTCTATGCTAATGCATGTGTGCTCAGTCATTGCTCTCATTCATAGCGGCACTGATCTAACTTTTGTAAAAATTTTCAGTAGCTTATCAGATCACGTTCTGTACATTTGTAATCATGAGTCAAATACCAATTGTTAACTTTGATAAATTAATTACAGATAAAGAAAAGCCTGCATTTTGTAAAAATGGAGACTTACTTCCTCATAATGCAAGAATGTTAATTATTTCTCCCAGTGCTGGAGGAAAAACAAATCTCTTATTTAATTTAGTATTTGCTGAAAATGGCTTAAGATTTAAGCACATTTACTTATTTAGCAAGAGCTTATATCAACCAAAATATGTTTTTCTCAAGAAGGTATTTGCAGGTTTGAAAAATATCGGATTTCACATGAAAGAGGATGTGAGCCAAATTCCCCATCCGTATCCCCGAATATAGCTTAGTAATTTTTGATGACTTACAACTGAGCAATGTGCCACAGATAAGAGAATATTTTACTATGGGACGTCATCAAAATATTGACACAGCATATTTAATTCAGAGTTATGGAGCTACACAGAAACATTTCACTAGAGACAAAGCAAATATGATTATAATTTTTAAGATGGATTTATTGAGTCTCAAATTAATTCACAGAGATCATGTTGGAGGAGATATTTCTTATAAAGATTTCAGTAAACTTTGTCATACAGTTTGGAATCGTAAACCGCATAATTTTGTTACAATTTTGAAAGAATGTGATATAAAGGAAGGAAAATATTGGGATACACTGGACACGATTCTTTCCGTTCAGTAGAGATTAATTCTTTGTACAGTCATGTTGTCTAAAACATATAGGAGGAGGAGAGGAAGGAACATAGTAAATAACAAGAAGGAGAGTTTAATCGAAAAGATTAAGAAATTGAGAAAAGTAATCAGCGACAAGCATAAAAGCTTAGTTAATTTTGAAAAACGATCGGAGGAATACAATAGGAAAACTCTATCACCATTGATAGAACCTATAATTGAATTGGGAAAAACCAAATCTAGTTTTCACTCTGGTGTAAAAAAGGAAGAAGTAAAAGAGGAACAAGAGAGTATGGAAATTGGTGATGAACACTCGAGTTATGATAAAAGCTATGAGAGTTCAACAGACAATCTTTTAAGCTCGACTAAATTTGAAAACAGTTTACTTGGTTCTAGTAAAAACGATGATGTGCTGTCACAATATCTAAAAACGTTTCATGCGGAAAAATTGAATAATTCAATTAGTTATGGAATTTCATACAATTCTAAAGATGACGTGTATTATATGGAAATCAGCAAGTAATATTCGACGATGGTTATATAGATATTAATAATGAAAGATTTCATTTAACACACGGTCTACTTGAGTTATTATTCAGTTCAAGACCGAATTCGAATCTTTATAATCAGAGAGATCTGGATAAGTATAAAAAAATCTTAACACTTACAGGCATACATTTAGATCGAAGAGGGTATGTTAAACGAAATCAGGGAATTAAATCGCAAATGATTCAGAAGTTATTTCCCAGTAAAAAAATTAGTAAAAAGAAGGGATGGGGTTTATTGAAATTTGCAAAAAATAATTCTCATGATAGAATTTATCAATACTTTGATAATTTTGACGAATTAGTGGAAAGATTAAATTTACTCTATTCCTCAAAAGCTTCTGGCAACACTGGACATGATATTGAGATCGCGTCTATAATTGAAGAGCTAAAAGAAGCAAAACTAATTGTTTAGTGTTACGATGACTCTGCATCGATTCGGTCGAATTGATACACCTAGTGCTGGGGCTGCTGTTGCTAATCTTACGTGTGATATTGACTCGATAACGCAGAAGATAATCGAATCGATAAATCAACAAGGAATCAGCGAAGCTGTGAAATTTTATTTAGATTCGCAAATAACCAAACTCGTTTCGGAAAATACAAAGAATATTGGAGTGAGCATAATTGAAAGAGAACATATTCTAAGTACATTACAAAATTTTAGTGCTAATATTGATAAAGCTATTGGAGAGAGAACTCTAACTTTAGAATCTGCTCTAGGAGAAGTGAAAACTTTAACAGACAGCTTTTCATCCCAGTTGGTGAGTATTAACAACGATAAAGTTGATAAAGCTTATTTAGATAAGAAATTATAAGCCATATCAGATAAAATTAAGAATTTGGAGGTGCTGGACAGAAATCTCAATACTAAATTAAAACAGCTTAGTACAGAAATTTTTACTAAAGTAAATGAAACACAGCCATCACTAATTGATAAGCAATATTTAGAATCTACTTTGCAGAAATTGACTAGTTCTTCATTAACAAAGGAAGAGTTTGAAAAACGATTATCTGAAATGGCGAGTGCAATAAAAGCTAATATTATGGACGGTATTGAACAATTCATTACAAAAGATGCCATTGCTATTCTGATTAATCAAATTGCAGAAAAGTATGCAGCTTTAGATGTCAAGATTTATCATGGCGTTCCGAGTTACGGATGACAATGTCAATGAAAAACTTCATTTTCCCCATGAAATCTTTCCCATAAAAATTTTAACAGATTGTTGTTCTACAAGGGTCTCTACATGTTATAAAATGAAAATCCCAGTGAAAAACAAAAAGTGCCACTTGATAATTCCCAAATCATCTTTTTAATCGTAGCTCTGGTTCAACTGAGCAATAACTTTCTGAGCTTACTGAGTTAATAAAGTAACATTTAAAATTATCATAAGCGCAATGGGACTTGGGATTTTTTCCATTTGAAATTATTATTTTCTAAGTTCAAAGGCATTTTAAATTTATTTAACAAAATTGAATGATTCTCAGAAGGTACGTTACTAGCATTAATAGCACATGATACATTTATAGAATAATTGTTTAAAACATCTGCTGATATAGGTGGCTCTTGCTGTTTATATCCAGAAGTTGCTGACTCAGTTTCTATAATATTCCATGCCGCTTTACACATATTTTTTGCTCTAGTAATACAGTCATCATTGGTCTTAATTTTAGAGTTTGCAATGGCTTTCCTATAATCTCTTTTAAATTTCAAGAAGTTTTGCCTATCTTCAATGTCATGACTATACTTCCATCTATTATACAAAATAATCAGCCAATTTCTCATATTTGCTATTTGAGGTGTGTACCACTTGTTACAAGATTTTTTCTTAGCACTTTCAACATAAGTAATTACAGAACAACATATATTAAAATGATTCAATATTACATTCATAAAATTTTCAAAAGCTACATTCAAATTTTCATTGTAACAGTTCTGAGACCAGTTAACATTCAAAAATCTATTCTTAAGTTCTAATAATCTCTCATCAGTTATTAATCGTTTGGTTACAGTCTTGTTTCGTACATTCCCAGTCTTAGAATCTTCTACAGAAATCTCCAGCCACACCCCTGCATGATCTGACAATCTTCCTTCACCCAGCAATGATACTTTACATAAATCAGGTTGAATATCAGTGACAATATTATCTAGGCAAGCTTGCCCCCTAGTGGGCAACTTATTCGTACAATAAACATTAAAAGATCTAAGAAGATTTAAAAAATCATTACAAGCCAAACTGTTAACATCCAAGATATTTACATTAAAATCTCCTGCCAATATAATAGATTTACAACTTTTTGTGAGAATATATTCCAACATATTTTCAAGATACACAAAGAAAGTCTCTACAACAGAGTTCGGAGTCCTGTATACATTTATTACAATAATAGAATTCTCAATAAGCTTGATGGCTGAAGCCTCACATAGAAAATCAGTGCAAAGATTGGCTACGTCGATAACTTCAAAAATTTTATCTTTCTTAACATATATGGACGATCCCCCATGTAACTGTGGTGGCTCTCTACAATAGAAACTAGCAAGCACGTAATTAGATGGCACATAACAATCTATTTCATCTCTCACACACCAGTGTTCACACATACATAAAACATCCACTGGTTTGTTTACAAGTTCAGCTCCTATCATGCTCAATTTATTTCTGATGGATTGTATATTAATATGAAGAATAGATAATTTCAATTTATTAATAAAAATATCTCTATCAGCACCACCTTTGAGATTGTTACGGTTATAAACTGGAATCTTATATGAATCACTTGTCGAAATGGCAACATCAGTCACAGTTTGTGTGCATACAGGCGTAGTAATCGAATCAGACCTTCGCTCCTCTACTCTTCTAAAAAAGAACCATGTTGGGGAGTAATAGGAGGAAATGAACTCAAATATGTGAAATGATCATTCACACATTCTACAATCCTATCACTCACGTATTTTTTCCCAAGTAAATTCAAATGCATACCATGACCTGTGAAGAATCTTCGTCCTAAATCACTTATGTCTATAAACTTCACATGTGAAAACCGTCGACATATTTTCAACATTGCCTTATTAGTTTCTCTTATTGCCAAATCGACGCAAGACCAGCGTGGCAGGTCGTACCGAAGAGGAATCGAAAAAACAAGTACATTTGTTTTATACATTGCCGCCAAACTCCGCCTTAGTGCTATAAGAACATCTTTAGCCTCATTCTTACTAACGTCGTTTGAGCCTGCTTGAAATACTACAAAGTCCTTCGCACCAAAATCATCAAAATTATTGGGTAAGACGTCCCGGAATTTTGCACCCGGCTTTACGAAAGAGGTAAAATTGTAGCTGTTATTCTTCTCAAACTCTCTTCGCACATTTCTCCCTTGGCTATCAGCGTAATGATGTACTTTAGCCTCACAAGTGGTAGACCTACCAGAATCAGATTCCTTAGATCGATTTTTGGACTTTCGATTTGATAACCTTCTATTACAATTTTTAGAGTTTCGTTTTTCCGACTGAATTTCTCTATGCTTTCCTGACTTAACATACAAATCATCATGCAGTGTCCTCCATTTATTTGTCTCTTTCCGATCCACATCTCCTTCATTTCTCAAAACTAAGTTATCCGCCTCTAATGCTTCAATAGACGTAGACATTGACTGCACTCTTTACAATAAAGATTTATTTTCGTTCTTCAGTGCCGTGATTATTTGATTTGAACTTTCACACTCACGCTGAATTTCAGATTTCAATTGTTCTATTTCTAATTTTAAACACTTTAAACACTTTAACACTTACTTAAGAGAAAATATGACACTGGAAATCAGTAAATAAGTAAAATTCTAGAGCTCTAATTACAAGTAAACTTTCAAGGTAGCCCAGTGCTACCAACCTCAATAAAAAGAAAATGAGACAAATTATTAATGTCGGCAAATTATTAATTTTTCATTGCAAATCCATTGATGTGTATTGTTATGTATTTGTGATACAATTTGACGCTGTGGAAGGGGAAGCAGCCGACGCGGCTGACTCCCTTCACCATAGTAAATAGTACTGCTTCCTACATTGCATCGTATTTATACTTTGGCGCTTGAAACAATCAATTTTGTCTATTATTTTGACATGTTCTGAATCTAGATTTCCACTATTCAATACTCTACAGAATATTATAATTTTCTTGATTTAACTACGCTGATGATAAAAATCAGGCTTTCGTTGTATGCTCACAGAATTTATTAATTTGAAGTGTGCCCTTAACAGCCATTAGCCGTTTTTACACCAATATCTCGCCGACACGAAATAGGCTATGGATAGGATTTACTCTGATGGACAGTATAAGAGAAGACTGTGGTTTATAGCTGCGCGAGGTCTACTGTTCACTGAACTACTAGTATATTGGGCTGAAAAATGACAGTCCGCTATTCTCACTAAGTTTTTAAAAACAACTATTTCTACAGGTAAGTTGCTGATTTGCAAAATCTCAGGAGTATTGAATATTTATACATGAAACTTCCAAATTTTTTATCATTCTTATTTGCTGTATTCTACTTCGAAATTTTAGCAGAGGAAATTATTTTTAAAACACTCAGAGCTGAACGGAACAGTGGAATAGAACGCTCAGTGACACGGACAAAAAATGGCCTAAAAGATAATGGTACGGTACCCAGAAAACAGAAGCATTAATACCAATCGAAATCTCTATTGTCATAAAAAAAATGATTCAATGTGTCTCAAGTCAGAACATTGCTTCGTGAAAAATTATAAGCAACATAATAAATAATTATTGTACTACCAGTTTCTTCATTTAGAGCAGGGGTTCCTATCCTGGGGGGCGTGGAGAAAGTCCAGGGGAGGCGTGACACCCAAATGAAATGGATAAAAAAATTACAAACATAATTTCCTCGGAACTTTGGGATAAAGTCTTTCTAAGTTTTCATAATTGTTTTAGTAAAGTTTCAATAAAGTTGTAAACTTTATCAAAGAAAGCACAATTTTTAAAACTGCTGTAAGATTATAATTTTGAATAGTTATCAAAATCACTAAATGAAAAGAATTTATAGGTCTCAAGCAAACAGCTGTATTTCTATCACTAGATACGATGTCAACAAACTCGAGATTAGATAATAACGGATATCCAGGCTACAGTTTTGAACAGCCAAATGAAAAGGAGAATATTATTGCTATTTATTTAATAATATAAAATAATGAATTTTTGAGGTTAGGTTCATTGATACTTACTGGTCGACAACCTAAATAATTGGTCAAGCCATATAAATTGAGAATTAGCCAGACACCTGTGGCAAATTTAGATGCATACAAATAGCATTTGCTTGAAATGTGATCAGAGGGATGGTAACAAGCATGGCATGTCAATGTAAAAGAAAAAATGTTTTAAAAAATACAAAATATTTATTATGTCATACGAGCATGGACAAAATGTTTAAATAAATAAAAATATTAAGGAAATGTGGTATATCTTACTCAGCACATGAATACATTTGTAATTTTAGAATACGCCAATCAAAATACAGTAACTGAACAGCAGTAAAAGCAAGTTGATTCAAAAATATACATTATTTATTATATAAATGATAAGAATTTGTAAACTATACAGTATCCAGTTTATGTAACGGATAAAAAATGAATATTTGAAAATTATAATATTTGCTCTTTATGTAGTAACCTAGCAGATTAGCATGGACTATATTGAATCATATTATTGCATAGTAGTGAGGCTAGGACCAGCTAGATGGTCGTGGAAAGAATAGGGGTAGATCTAAGCCCACTTGCTTGCCAGAGGTCACCGGGAACAGCCACCAATTTATAGAGCACAAGATCCCTTTTTAAATAATTGTACGTTTTAAAAATCTAAGTTTGAATTTAAAAAGTAATTTCATAGGACTCAGTGAGGTTGTAGCAAGACATGAGTCACTCAATTTAAATATCCCAATTGGAGAAGATGACAGCAGCTCACCAGAAAGGCCTAGGACATCGAGAAGAATCTGGATTGCCATCATAATTTGTGAAAATCAACACGTGAGTTCAATTGAAAAGTTATTAAGGGAGCCCTCAGTGCTTCGAATGAATCACGATTAAATAAAGCTAGCTCGACGAAGGGTTATTTAAATATTGAAATTAATATCAAAACTTGGGCAAGTCATTAAACGTAAAGGGAATATTATTAAGAACAATTTATGAGATTTACATGTTTGAATATGCACAGAGAAAAAATATATTAATATATGATTTATTATAATTCTATGCTCACTTAACCATCTTTTTTATCAGTATAATATAACGATTTTTAAGAAGCTCATGTTCATAAGATAAATTATTGATTTATCTGATTTCCACCAGAGGCCGAACCCTAGCCTTGAGATATACATATTAATATATTCTGAGATTTATAATTTATATTTAATTATTTATATCAATTTGGGAAGAAGATTTTAAAATTTTATTCGACAACCAACAGCAAGTCGATAACTGAGCTGTATAATTTGAAAGCATATGATTGCTGATTGAAGAAGCTCATGGTAATATTTCGTGCTAGAAAACAAAGTCAATCATTAGTGAGCTATCTGTGATATTTTTACTTTCCTTGCCATATTACCATAGGGAAGGAGAGTATTGCTTTCCAAAAAAAATTAAGGTACCCTAATTTCATGTTTTCTATACGTTTCAAGGTCCCCTGAGTTCAAAAACATGATTTTTGGGTGTTGGTCTGTGTGTGTGTGTGTGTGTGTGTGTGTGTGTATATATATGTGTGTGTGTGTATATGTGTGTATGTCTGTGAATACAATAGCTCCATTCCTAATCAACCAATTGACTTGAAATTTCAAACTTAATGTCCTTATACCATGAGGATCCGACAATGAGAAATTCAATAAAATTGAATTAAAAATGGCGGAAAAAATGGCAGATAATTACTAAAAAACCATGTTTTTCACCGTTTTCTCGAAAACGGCTCTAACGATTTTCTTCAAATTTATATCATAGATAGCTATTTATTAGCCCTATCAACTGACATGTGTCTCATTTCTGGGAAAATTGCAGGAGCTCTGTAATATTCTTGAGAAAAATGGGGGTTAATCACTAAAAAACCATGTTTTTCACAATTTTCTCAAAAATGACTTGACCAATTTTTTTCAAATTCATACCCTTTATAGTTATATATCAGCTCTATCAACTAGCATGAGTCTCCTCCCTGAGAAACTAACAGGGGGTCCACTGCATCCTTAAGAAATTTACTTCGTAACCTCCTTCTCATGCTTGAGGGTGGGTAGAGCAGTTTATTCAAAAGAACACACATCAATATTTTATTTGTATAACAGCTGTTTTGACAACTTTTGAAAATTCCTCAAATTTCATAATTCAAACAAAGGAAAATGTACTCTGAAAACAATAACAATAGTATAATCGTAGTTTTAATAGAATTATTTAGCCGCCAATCGGCATAATGTTATTCCCCTAGATTATCCTCGTTTAAGAATGAGGCTTATAAATCAATGAGCAAGGAAAGTTGTGTGAGTGTACCACACCAGATTTTTCAATATATATATTTGTTCTTCTGTTATTTTTATGCTTGTTGCTCTATATTTCATTTGCTTGTTGATATTTTATGTAATTATATTGTATGTTTATTTGAATGGTGTACCCTTTATTTATTATCCTGTCTCCATGCATGACCAATCTTGTTATAGTCTATTTTATTACCAGTATTGAAATATTATTAAGATTACCAACCAACTATATTCTTCAGTGAATAAGTTGGATAAATCAGTGATATACAGCATTGATTATCAAATCTTTGGAAATAATACGTTCCCGAGATTCATATAAATTATCCAGTACCAACACATCTGATTTGAAGAATCACAAAGGTCATAGTATAAAGCTGTAGCAACATAAATTAATAGAATTTATAAGGTATTCTGATAGAGTGTAGCCTTTGATTCCACCCTGTATCATTTTTCATTGCTGACCACTTTGGCGAATGGTGGCGGGTGTCATTAGTGGCGGTACCGCATCATCTAGTACGATAATCAGAGCCCTTATATCTATATATTGAGCCACAAATGGCGACCACATGCTCTCCTAAAATTTAAAAATTGTAGATTTCTGTTATGTGGTAACACGTGCTCTGAACATATTGTATTTAGGAATATGAACGCTCGAAGAGCTAGAATAATAAAAAGAACCGTTTCTCGAAACTATTGAGAATGCATTTGAATAGCCTACCTAGCCAGATGACTGGGGTTATTATTCTTTTCAAAATAGTTTGAGACAAAATCATTCTGTCATAGAAACTTGCTAACAAATATATGATAACAGTAACGTCAGTCACAGACACGTTTACAATAGAAACCACATGGCCCACTGTGTTTTGTGTCAACCCTTGTATATATCTATAGCATAAGTTGAGTGCAGGTAAATGAAGATTGTGAATAGCGATATAGATATATAGTTAGGAGAGAAGTGGATATAGATATGTAGTTTTCAATGTAACCACGTGGTCATCATATGCTACAATTTTACCACGTGGTCAGCATATGAATATTATTGAAGCAATTATTTGATGATCAATTATTTGAATGGTGATCACACAAAACCATAAATATGAAACAAGTACATGTTTATAAAAACTAGGGCGTGAAGTAGATTAGGCTATATGTATGAAGTATTCAACAAATATAATGTTGTACAATGAATTATAATTCAATTATATATAACTTAATTATTATAAGCTAATTAAGTTAGTTGAATCCGAATTCATAGGCTAAGGACAAATTTGTAAATAGAATAAATTAGGTATATTTGATTGAAACATGTTGACAATGAGTATAAGAAACCTGCTTAATTAATTAAGTAGTAATTGATTGGTATCTTATTAATTTGATTTATTCAACTCGATTGTAATGATGTACTGTATGACATTGTATTTTGTTCAGTTCATGTATTTATTATTGAAGTATTTGCCATATTAGATTTATAAGATTGATTACTGTATTAATCAAATCAATGCATTCAATTGTCAGTATCCAAACTTTAGAGTTTAAATATTGGTAAAATGTATGATATCATTTGTTTTAATAATGAAGGGGAGCCATAGTTTAAAATGATATAACATAATAAACATTATAGTGAATTCAAATTGATATTTGAATCCAGTTTGTTAGCAGAATATTAGCTGAAGAGTTTGAGTGTAGGCAGAGCTAGAGGGCGAAGGGTGATGAGGGGTGGAAAATCGTGGTTCTAGTATATAAACAGGCAGACCCTGTCTTGAGAGTTAGTTGCAGTTAGTTGCTGTTAGTTGCTGTGAGTCTCTTGGAGTTTGGACAGTGTTCAGTGTAGGAGTGAGTTTTTGGTCTCAGACTTCAATTATCCTATAGGGAATTGACTGAGCCAGGTAAAGATTGTATTTAGAATTTTCAATTTTTCTCATTTAGAATCCACACCACCCCACCCTAAAAAGCCCAAATAAGTATATCATAGCATTATATTAATTTCATAGCATTATAGTAAAGAGCAAACTTAATTATTACTTCTCTTTAAACTCATATCTAAAGACACAATCTTAATTAATTTCTTGAAGCTTACAGTTGAAATTCACTTCTAAGCACAAATAATAGTTTTTTAAAGCAAGGCTCCCCTAATCATATTCATTCTTCAAAATTTATCAATTCTCTTATTTTGACTATAATCATATTTTTACTAGAGTTGTTCAATACTTTGATTTTATATCTTATTTTTCAAGTAACCTGATAAAAGTAATAAGAACTGTTTGTTAAATTTTGTTGTTTAAAATTAAACCTGAACTGTGGTACTTTCAAAAACTTAATCATCTTGTATTTATATCTAATCATTACTATATTTTTGATCAATTTTTTATAAATTCATATAAATTAAAGTTCAATAATAAATTCATAATTAACCTTTGTTTTGCCTTTCACTTCGTAAATTCCCTTACACACGACCCTGATCTATCTATCTTTACCTTTTTCTTCAATACTATTATTAGTTCAGTGAGTGAAATATAAGTATCCACACAGTGAGTGAAATTTTAGTAAAGTAATTATTCTATCAATTCATAGTAATTGATTGGCGCCAGGCAAAATACCGTATAGAGTGAGGGAGTTCGAAACCCACTCTAAACAAAGGCCGACAGTGGGAAAGAGTTCAATATCTCTACTGCATCTATATTTGTGGAGTACACCAAATCAGTCACAAGAACTGTGAACTGTTAAAGCGGCCGATGTTTGCAGCCAGCGAAAGCAGAGAACTGTTTGAGCTCCTGGGGGAGCTGGTAAGAAATTGGTACTATTATTTTTCCAGGAATCACAAAAAGTATTATACATTATCCAAATATTTGCTCTACCGACTGCGGCCAAGCAGGGCACACGTTATAGAGAAAACATGGCGCATCCAACAGTGGGGCTGGTGATGAGAACAGAGCTCATAAAATCACATTATTGAGTATAAATCAGGGCTGTATATCACTGATAAGTATAGACAAGTCAATACAGATTGGGATTTGTCATGGATGGACGATAGGCAGTAAGATCTTGTTTGTGACCGCAAGTAAAGTAAAAAATTATTTTGGGAAGTAATAGCTTTATGCAAAGAGAAATTATTTTAATAATTTTATTATTTTTGAAACTAGATTCTGGAATATTCTATGGGCCTAAATTGCTGAATTTTATCAATTCATTAACCAGTTAAATATAAGCCAGTTTAATAATCATATAGGCTACAATCAGCAATAAGCTAGTCGAAAGTTGACATTTGATCTCTTTTAATATAATACTATTTGTAAAAGAAGGCTGTATAGTTATAAATACAGGCATACAGAGCAAATTGACAGATCTAGATAGGACATAAAACAAAATAAACTTTAAATTGGTAAATACCTGTTCATATGAGAGTAATCAATGGTTTGAAAACTTTTTACCACTGTTAACACTTTATTCACACTTGTAAATTCTATCTTGTGGACCACTATAAAGGCCTCATTGCTTAAACTTTCTTGCTTTTTCAAATTTAAATTATCACTCAATATTAACATGAACCACACTCCGGCTAATTCTGAGGTTTCATATATAAACGGCGGTTTTCCAGATCCAGAGCCATGGGAGAGGGAACCCAGAAGTGTCAGTTCAATAGTTTTCGATCCTCAAGGTTTACAGCATCTGTCGTCCACTCAGATTGAAGCTACCAACTCACCACTGAATACTGGGGTAGCAGATGTCGATGTTGAGTGGGGCGAAGAGGAGCCCGCGGATCCAGCGCTTCAGGAGTCAGAATAACATCTGGAGGAACAGAGCATGTTATCAAACACTGAACTAGACCCATTAACAAAGGTAATGATGGACCAAACTAGCAGTATGTTTAATATTATGTTACAAAATGCAATGAGTGATTTGATGCAGGAAATTAAAGCAGAAAATTCAGAAATAAAAGCTTCAGCCAAAAAAGCAGTAGCACAGGGTATGAAGGAAACAATGGACAAAATACAAGCAGTAGAACGTAAATGTGATGCTATTAACAACAGGGTAGAAAGTTATAGGAAGGAATTAAAGGTAATGATAGATTTGAAAATGGAAGATCAGGCAAAATTACAAAAGGCTTAGTAGCACGGATAGACACAGTTACATGTGAATTGAATGAACGAATAGATAGCTTATCAGTACAAAACAACTCACAAATCCAGGAAATAGGAATAAAAATTAAAGCCAATTGCCAAAAAGAAATTCAGGAACAAGTTGCAATTACTAACCAGAGTATGACTGCTACCATAGATAAATACACTAATACTATTACATCTATCCATAGTAAACAAACCAGTATGTTCGCGCAAATGAATTAATTAAAGAGTAATATTAAACAGAACATAGAGTCCTGTAAATCTTTAGAAGAAGCTATTCAAGAGCAACAATCAACCTTAGTAAAGATAAATAAGTGAATAGAAATCAATAAAACTGGTCTGGCCAGAGAATTCGAACAGTAGCGCCAAAATGCCAGACTGCAGTTCTGCCAATAGCAGGCTTGTTTGCGCCAGCGCAGATCGTCCTGCTGTTTTGGCCTTGTCGATGTTAAAGCCCGAGTCTGTCTTGTCTCGTCCCCGTTGTTGTAAAAGACCGAATTTGTATTTTGTCATGTAATTTCGATCGGAAATTTCTTGTAAATAATTGTTTGAGTGTCGTGTGTGTGAATTATGAGTATAACAGCGTAAATAGTGTTGAATTGAATTAATTTGAATCGGATTTGAATTTATAAAGAATCGAGTTTGAACTTTGTTCGAAACACAGTGCATAGCCTGCAAGTTGAACACGAAAAGACAGCCCGGAAGCCAGAACCTGTCTTATTCCCGGATTTCATCCCACCCTGAACCTGATCAAAACACCTAATAAAGGCTTTGAAGGGCAAGTAGACAAGATTGGATTGAATCTGGTGAGTTTTTGCTCTTTTTTATTGTTCATTAATGCAGAGTTTAACTGTACAAATAACCTGGCTCAAATTGAAGATTAAATTTTGCCCCTTGTTTATATTTGATTATTTGAATAGTAAATTACAGTCCTCTGGTAGCTCTAGCCTGAGCTTTGTTCAGAACATTTCTTGATCCTGCCAGGCCGGGATGAATTTGGATTTGTAATTTGTTGATTAATTCACACACATTGGATTTAAGCAGTTTCGTATTTGTCCAATGTTGGCATGTTGAGAATGGTCTGATCTATGCTCAACTTAAGTTTGTTGTAGCCTTGTTCTAGAGCAAGGTTTCTTGTCAATTTGTATTTGTCTGAAATTAAATTTATTTCAGTTAAAATTGTAATATCCTGAAACTAGGCGCATTGAGCTATTTTTCTCAGGAATTTGTTTGTTTGTTGGAATTTGTATTGTCCATTTTTTTATACATGTTAGTGAAGGTTAATCACCAGCATGATTTTGTTTGTTCAATTCAACAAGTTATCGTTTGTTTGTGAGTTGTTGGAAGAACATTATCTAATCATATAGTTTTGTCTTCAGCAGTAACTTATCTTGTGAATTGATAATCAAAGTTTAACTTTGATAACTTACTAGTCGTGATTCTTCCTTTCATCTAGTTTTGAACTCATTCTTGTTTTATTGTCTGTTGTTTTTATTGTCGGGGCTGAATTGTTTTGTGTATGAGTTCAAGATGGAGGAAAAAATACAGAAACAAATCAGGGTGCATCACCCTAAACTGGAACAATTGTATGCCAGATTGCAAAGAATTTATGAACTGTCTAAAAATGTCTCTGATCCAAAAGTTGCTGAGCAATTTTCAATCTTGTATCCTCGGGTGTCTCAGACCATTTTGGATTATGAAAAGACAGAATTAGTGGTTGATGAATTGGAACTTGAGTTGAATAAAGATCATGTTGTAGCATTCAACGACTCACACTTAGATCTGTTTCAGTATATTGAAGTAGCGGCTAACACTCTCAAACAGAAAGAGGCGACTGATGCTATTGCTCAATCTTCGGCAGCTACAGCAGCTAGTGCACAGCCGGTCGTGTCCGAGTCAGTACTGCCTAAAATCGACCTTCCGAAATTTGATGGGAACCAGACTCAATGGTCGGTGTTTTATGAACTATTTAAGGCATTGGTACATGACAACAAGAGTTTGAACGATCAGCAGAAGGTCCAATATCTTGTAAGTAGACTTACTGGACAAGCAGCAAATATTTGTCGTCATTTGCCACCATTGGCTAACAATTATCAAATAATTTGGTAGGCATTATTGACCCGCTATAACGATCCACGGGCGCAAGTCGATGCCTATTTCAAACAAATTTTTGAATTTCGTCCAATAAAATCAGAATCAAAGGCAGGTTGTATTGCGATTTTGGATGGGTTTTGCAGTTCAATCAATGCAGTCAAGAGATTGCAACTCACTGATTTGTCAGACTCGATATTCCTCTATCATGGCTTGAGATTGCTGGATCCAAGTTCTTGTAGAAATTTTGAATCGGCCGTCCGTGACAAGGCTATGCCAACTTATACCGATTATGTCAAATTCATTGAAAAGCAAATTAAGACTCTTCCTTCTGATGAGAAACAGACTGAATCATTTAATATGAGGCACAAAAAGGATAATAAATCAAAGGTGTTTGTGGTTCAATTTAATGATTCATCTAACGATGCATCTAGTAAAAATCCCAATTGTCTGAAGTGCTCAAAACCAGGTCATCGGTTAGTAGATTGTGCAAGTTTCTTGAAAATGACTCCTTGGGATCGTTATTGTTTGATTAAAGGAAAGTTTTGTTGTTTTCGTTGTCTTGATGTGGATCATTTGAGTAGAGATTGTCGTAGTAAAACTCAGTGTGCTCAATGTCGAGAATCTCATCATTCTTTATTGCACTTTTCCAGATCAAGTTCCAATGAAGGTGTTGCATCCTTGTCGGACTCCAAGGCAGGTGGCACATCACCTATTAGTTGTTGTTCTACATCCAACGATGTAGAAAAATCGACCGTTGTGTTGTTGACTGTCACTGCACATGTTCGAGATTGTAATGATCAGCTTTGTGATGTTCGTTTCTTGGTTGACACCGGGAGTCAGTGTCATTTTGTTACAGCCAAATTGTGTCGGCGTTTGAGACTACCATTCCAGCCCATGAAAACCGTTGTTCGTGGATTCGGTGGTGGTACTAGTGAAATTTGAGGTCATACTTGTGTGTTGATTCAGTCGAAGTTGGATCCTACCGTCAAGTTTTCGATGGATGCCACAGTGGTAGATAAAATCATCGACAAGTTGCCTTCTTGTGAAATCGACAGATCCAAACTTCATCATCTTGAAAATCTCACACTGGCTGACGACAAATTCTGCCTTCCTAGTAGAATAGAAGGCATCATTGGTGTGGAGTTAGTTCCTCACTTGCTACGTGGGAGTCCTAGTACAGGTGAATTGCACGAATTGATGACTGTTAATAGTGTCTTTGGTCACATTCTGATGGGGAGAGTGCCGATTATCACTCCAACAACGAATGTGTCGAATTGTTTTACAGCCATCTGTAGTCCATTCGTTAGTAGTCCATCGTTGGATAGTTTTGTGGAACGTTTTTGGGAGTTGGAATCGTGCCCTGCACCAAGCTGTCAACTGAAACCGGAAGAGTTGGAGTGTGAGGTAAATTTTTGGAAGTCTGTACATCGTGTGAATTCTGGTCGTTTTGTTGTTGCCTTGTCATTTGCGGAGCCGCCCAGCAGCTTGGGAGATTCGTATGCTGTCGCCGAATGCAGACTGCTGACTTTGGAGAGACGATTAGAGCTTGACAGCAATACTCGTATTTCATATCATGAAGTATTGATCGATTACCTACATCAGGGTCACATGTCGTTTGTAGCAGATCAGACAGACCAAGGTGGTTACTACATACCGCATCACGCCATCGTGAAAGCAAGCAGCACTACCACGCCCATCCGAATTGTATTTGATGCTGGTTCCAGAACATCATCTGGTTTGTCATTGAACCAGGTTGTTCATGCTGGTCCCAAATTGCAGACTGACATTTTTGTTTTGTTAGTTAATTTTCGTTTGTTCCCAATCGCACTAACTGCCTACATTAAACAAATGTATCGACAGATATTAGTGGAGGATTCCTGCCGTCGTTATCAGCGTGTATTGTGGAGATTTTCGCCGGAGGATCCAATCGAAATTTATCAGCTCAATTGTGTTGTTTTTGGTGTTTCAAGCTCTCCATATTTGGCGCTTCGCACCGTCCACCAGCTTGTAGAGGAGGATGGAAATCGTTTTCCAGCAGCCAAGGCGAGAATACCAAGAGACATGTTCATGGACGACTTAGTCACATCTGTCGCCACAGAGTCAGAGGCCGCGGAGCTGTATCGTCAGTCCAAGCAGCTGTTTGAGGGAGGAGGTTTCTCGCTCACAAAGTGGACTTCAAATTCACCATCAATGTTGGAGAAATTCTCGGAGGAAGAGAAATCGTTTTCGTACAAGGATTTTGAAGCAGACAACTCCTTGGCTATCTTGGGATTGAATTGGCAACCTAGTACTGATCTGTTTCAGTTTTCAGTCAAGAGTGGTGAGGTCGTCGCTACTAAGCGTTCTATTCTGTCAGTGATGGCTCGTATCTACGATCCACTTGGTCTCTTGTCACCGTTTACATTATTTCTAAAATGTCTTGTCCAGAAACTGTGGAAATTAGGAGTGGATTGGGACGAGAAGCCGCCTGAGTCTATCTGCACTCTTTGGGAGAATTGTCAAAAAGAGTTGCCTCTATTGTTGAAATTTGCTGTTCCACGTCACGTTGGTTTGTTTCAGGATTCTCACATCAGTTTGATTGGTTTTTGTGATGCATCATTGTCTGGTTATGGTGCAGTTATCTATGTGAAGTCGCAGAAGGAGAGCGAGGAGCCAAGAGTTGTATTATTGTGTTCAAAGTCCAAGGTAGCACCATCTAAAGTTGTTTCAATACCTCGTTTGGAGTTGTGTGCAGCACTCTTGTTGGCAGAACTCATGAATTCAGTAGTCACTATTATTAGTGAACGTTGTCATGTGTCTCGTATTGTCGCACTCTCTGATTCTACAGTCACCTTGTGTTGGATTAATGCTCCATCTGCGAAATGGCAAACTTTTGTTGGTAATCGCGTCGCAAAAATACAGGATTCTTGTATACAGGAGTGGATGCATGTTGCCGGAATTGAAAATCCCGCGGACTGTTTGTCTAGAGGTTTATCACCAGTTGAGCTTGTGAACTTTCCATTGTGGCTCTCAGGTCCATCATGGATAGCAGAGGACGAATGCGATTGGCCCGTCCGAACTCAAATGGAAGAGATCGTGGATCCACCGGAGGCAAAAAAAACCGACAGTGTTGACAGTCACAAAATCTCCTGATTGTAACAGCAATGCAGTATATTCATTGATTGGTCGTTGTTTGGATTATGGTCATCTTTTGAGAATTGTAATTCTTGTTCTCAAATTCTTACGAATCTTACCCCAATCAGAAGAATCAGATTTCGATGTTGCTGAGAGGTATCTATGTAAAGTGGTACAGAAGATACATTTTTCATCTGAATTTGTGCAATTAGAGAAGGGAGAGGATTGTTCTATGTGCCTACGTTGCCTGTCTCCATTCATTGATAGAGGTGTGATTCGCGTCGGCGGTCGTTTGTCTCATGCTGGACTGGAATTTGAGACTTGTCATCAGATGATCTTACCAAAATCCGACGCTTTCGTATCGATGTTAATTGATTATCATCACAAGAAGAATTGTGTTGCTGGACCTTCGTTATTGTTGTCCTTGATCAGACAGAAATTCTGGATACCTTCTGCTTGCTCTATTATTTGTATTTGTGTCTTTAAGTGTAATCGTTGTTTCTGTGTTCGACCTAGTAATAATGCAATTATTCCAAAAATGGGTGACCTGCCTGCTTGTCGTGTGTCAAAATGCAAACCATTTGAAAATTGTGGTGTGGATTACGCTGGTCCTCTGCATATTACTATGACGAGACATCGTAATCCTTGTGTTTTAAAAGCCTACATTTGTCTGTTTGTGTGTATGGCAACAAAGGCGGTACATATTGAGTTGGTATCGGATCTATCAACGCCCATGTTTTTGGCTGCGTTTCGTCGTTGTTTGTCACATCATGGACCCTGTCATGTGATGTATTCTGATTGTGGTACTAATTTTGTAGGTGCCAAGGAACAGTTGCGAAAAATATCTCAACTTTTGAACTCGTCCGAGTTTCAAACCACATTGACTAGTCAACTCGCCGAACACAAAATTGATTGGAAATTCATTCCCCCTGGTTCACCGCATTTTGGAGGTCTGTGTGGCAAATGTCAAATCTGTAAAGTTGCATCTGTTCCGAGTAATTGGCAATCAACTTCTCACCTATGAGGAACTGAATACTGTCTTGGTGCAGATTGAAGGTGTCCTGAATTCTCGCCCACTGTGTGTACTGAGTGAGGATCTGTGTGAACCGCTGGCTTTAACCCCAGCACACTTTTTGACTCTAACACAGTTGAAATCGTTTTCCATGCAGGACGTGGACAGTGTCCCTGTGAATCGTCTCACCAGGTATGAATTGATCAGTCAACTTATTTAATCATTCTGGAACCGATGGAGAAGAGAGTACCTGCACAAACTTCAAAGTCGTAAAAAATGGCTGAAATCACCCACTTCTATCAGTGTGGGAACGGTTGTGGTAGTAGACCAACCAAACACACCTCCATTGCAGTGGCCACTGGGTGTCATTGAACAAGTGTTTCCGGGAAGTGATGGCGAGGTTCGAGTGGCGAGTGTTCGCCTAAAAACTGGTATTTATAAAAGACCAGTAACAAAATTATATCCACTCCCAACTCAATAGTTGTTGTGCTTGTTGCATTTTTTTCTTTGTGTTGTTTTTTGGTGTTGGTGTTTTTGTTCTTTTTGGCATGTCTGGATTTTTTCCTTTCTGTGGTTTTTTCAGTTTTTGTAACTTGGCTGAAAAATAGTTTTTCAGAGGCGGGGGTATGGTCTGGCCAGAGAATTCGAACTGTAGCACCAAAATGCCAGACTGCAGTTCTGCCAATAGCAGGCTTGTTTGCGCCAGCACAGATCGTCCTGCTGTTTTGGCCTTGTCGATGTTAAAGCCCGAGTCTGTCTTGTCTCGTCCCCTTTGTTGTAAAAGACCGAATTTGTATTTTGTCATGTAATTTCGATCGGAAATTTCTTGTAAATAATTGTTTGAGTGTCGTGTGTGTGAATTATGAGTATAACAGCGTAAATAGTGTTGAATTGAATTAATTTGAATCGGATTTGAATTTATAAAGAATCCAGTTTGAGCTTTGTTCGAAACACAGTGCATTGCCTGCAAGTTGAACACGAAAAGACAGCCCGGAAGCCAGAACCTGTCTTATTCCCAGATTTCATCCCACCCTGAACCTGATCAAAACACCTAATAAAGGCTTCGAAGGGCAAGTAGACAAGATTGGATTGAATCTGGTGAGTTTTTGCTCTTTTTTATTGTTCATTAATGCAGAGTTTAACTGTACAAATAACCTGGCTCAAATTGAAGATTAAATTTTGCCCCTTGTTTATATTTGATTATTTGAATAGTAAATTACAGTCCTCTGGTAGCTCTAGCCTGAGCTTTGTTCAGAACATTTCTTGATCCTGCCAGGCCGGGATGAATTTGAATTTGTAATTTGTTGATTAATTCACACACATTGGATTTAAGCAGTTTTGTATTTGTCCAATGTTGGCATGTTGAGAATGGTCTGATCTATGCTCAACTTAAGTTTGTTGTAGCCTTGTTCTAGAGCAAGGTTTCTTGTCAATTTGTATTTGTCTGAAATTAAATTTATTTCAGTTAAAATTGTAATTTCCTGAAACTAGGCGCATTGTGCTCTTTTTCTCAGGAATTTGTTTGTTTGTTGGAATTTGTATTGTCCATTTTTTTTATACATGTTAGTGAAGGTTAATCACTAGCATGATTTTGTTTGTTCAATTCAACAAGTTATCGTTTGTTTGTGAGTTGTTGGAAGAACATTATCTAATCATATAGTTTTGTCTTCAGCAGTAACTTATCTTGTGAATTGATAATCAAAGTTTAACTTTGATAACTTACTAGTCGTGATTCTTCCTTTCATCTAGTTTTGAACTCATTCTTGTTTTATTGTCTGTTGTTTTTATTGTCGGGGCTGAATTGTTTTGTGTATGAGTTCAAGATGGAGGAAAAAATACAGAAACAAATCAGGGTGCATCGCCCTAAACTGGAACAATTGTATGCCAGATTGCAAAGAATTTATGAACTGTCTAAAAATGTCTCTGATCCAAAAGTTGCTGAGCAATTTTCAATCTTGTATCCTCGGGTGTCTCAGACCATTTCAGATTATGAAAAGACAGAATTAGTGGTTAATGAGTTGGAACTTGAGTTGAATAAAGATCATGTTGTAGCATTCAACGACTCACACTTAGATCTGTTTCAGTATATTGAAGTAGCGGCTAACACTCTCAAACAGAAAGAGGCGACTGATGCTATTGCTCAATCTTCGGCAGCTACAGCAGCTAGTGCACAGCCGGTCGTGTCCGAGTCGGTACTGCCTAAAATCGACCTTCCGAAATTTGATGGGAACCAGACTCAATGGTCGGTGTTTTATGAACTATTTAAGGCATTGGTACATGACAACAAGAGTTTGAACGATCAGCAGAAGGTCCAATATCTTGTAAGTAGACTTACTGGACAAGCAGCAAATATTTGTCGTCATTTGCCACCATTGGCTAACAATTATCAAATAATTTGGCAGGCATTATTGACCCGCTATAACAATCCACGGGTGCAAGTCGATGCCTATTTCAAACAAATTTTTGAATTTCGTCCAATAAAATCAGAATCAAAGGCAGGTTGTATTGCGATTTTGGATGGGTTTTGCAGTTCAATCAATGCAGTGAAGAGATTGCAACTCACTGATTTGTCAGACTCGATATTCCTCTATCATGGCTTGAGATTGCTGGATCCAAGTTCTTGTAGAAATTTTGAATCGGCCGTCCGTGACAAGGCTATGCCAACTTATACCGATTATGTCAAATTCATTGAAAAGCAAATTAAGACTCTTCCTTCTGATGAGAAACAGACTGAATCATTTAATATGAAGCACAAAAAGGATAATAAATCAAAGGTGTTTGTGGTTCAATCTAATGATTCATCTAACGATGCATCTAGTAAAAATCCCAATTGTCTGAAGTGCTCAAAACCGGGTCATCGGTTAGTAGATTGTGCAAGTTTCTTGAAAATGACTCCTTGGGATCGTTATTGTTTGATTAAAGGAAAGTTTTGTTGTTTTCGTTGTCTTGATGTGGATCATTTGAGTAGAGATTGTTGTAGTGAAACTCAGTGTGATCAATGTCGAGAATCTCATCATTCTGTGCCGTGCTTTGAATTTAGAAAGTTAATTTTGAATTTAGAATTTAGAAGCACACACAATATAACTTAATAAAAGGGATGCTTTATAAACATACCTAGTGCTAGAGAACGGGAAACCAGAAATGACAAGAGAGACAACGAAATAGAGAGAAGGTATCAATTATATTGTCACCTCTTACAGTTAAATTCAACAATTAATAAAACAAAGAAGTTAAATTATGAAAACCGAAAACAAAATTACTAAAGTTAGGTTATCTCTGAAATAGGTAATACGGTAATAACCTACTCCGTATGCTCTACATTTTAAAACGTTTTAGATTGAATCATAAAAGCTTGAAGGACTCTAATTTCAGAAAGAAGAATTAAAAATCATCATAAATATTTCTCAAAAGTTAATCATAAATAACAATAAATATTTTAAGAAAAGATCCACATAAAATTCATAAAATTCTTAGAACATTAAATTTTGAACACACTTGGAAACTTTAAAACACTATCAAAACATTATCAAATATTTATGATCCCCCCCAATAATAACTATTCTGTATATTTATATCATGAAAGCTGCAAGGACAAACATTCCTCAAGTATCACATCATGGTATACTACCTTAAAAAGAACTATTCAAAAATATATGTCATCAAAACAAATTTAGGAAAGGTTAGGGTCCTTGAAACTTCATTTGATCCTTTACAACTTTAAGATGAGAATTATTTTAAAACATTAATTTAATCAATAAGGGACATTTAAAAATTCATGTACTCATTCAACTTTTAGTAGTTTAGAAGATTATAATTATTTATAAATTTAAAGAAAACTGAAATTCCCAGCTGGATCCTTACAGAGAAAATATGGCCTCACCTTTCAATGTAAAGATACAACCGAAAATCTATTACTCAAACCAAATTAATAAAAATTAATAATCTATCTATCCCCAATAATATCTCAAAATTATGATTTAACAAAAGTCTAATTCCGCACGTTTTAATTGATTGAAAGTCTGTCGTCACTAAAACCCATTTTGTCACATCCGAGTTCCTGGGACGTTCGTTTAATTTGGAAAAAAGTTGTTACCTCATAGCTGTTTCTTCAAATTGAATCTAGGCTCGGTGATCGAGCTCTACACGTCCAGATGGACAGGAGACAGCATACCCCAAGCTAGGACGGCCATCGATTCAGAGGCGTCTCAGCGGCTTAAAGACACACGTTCATGAACCCATGAAATTATAGATTCGTACGTTGATCCCATACTTGATGTTCCCGTACTTACACCGCTGTTAGAATAAAAAATAAACTAGGATAATACAAATTAACTTAACTTCAGTTATATAATAAATCAAGGCATTACCTACTTCAATCTCTTGATTCAAAAGAATAGAATTTATTTGTAATAAGGGTTACGCCCTATACACAAAGCGATGAGTACATAGTATTCCATAATAGGCCTACATAATTCACAAGTTGATTGAACAACTTTCCATATCAACTTTCGAGTATAGTTGTTTAATATCAAAAAGATTCTCTTGAAAAATTATATGATATTTAGGTGATTTCTCCCTAATCAAAATCATTGAAATGATTTCAAATATGACAAATAAAGATGATAAAATTACTAATAGAATTAATCATAAAATACAGTCTCTGAAAATCTCACAAATTGACAGATCTATTTTTATAAATAATAATAGCTTTCTCTTCAGAAATAATACAAGCCAAAAATATCTTAATTCCTTCTAATAGGCACTCTATATTTCTACAAAACATATACCGTTCATTTTCTTACAACATTTTTCAGTTTGAATTACGATTTCCATCTTCCATTCAAATCAAAAGGACTATTCTCAATTTTTACACTTTAATTACGGTACATTACAATAAATACTTTGATGGAAGCTTTCATTGAAGATAATTTCCTTAATTAAATTATAAATCTATGACGTACCTTTAGTAGCGGTTATAGGAGAAAAATCTCCTTGTGAGGTTACAATTTGATACTCTCTCTCTTCTTAATTAAAGCGACTACATAGGCAAAAGACTAAAAATGCTGCTGGAACAAAAGGTTCCAGAGCCAAATACTAAAAAAAGCCTAAAGCTGGCATGGAAGCCATGGTTAACACCAAGTTCTGATCAGACTACATTATTTAGTACTGCTTATGTCGGAGGACAGACGCTGAGTGAAGCCACTTCGCTTTTCTTGTCTTGATGTGGATCATTTGAGTAGAGATTGTCGTAGTAAAACTCAGTGTGCTCAATGTCGAGAATCTCATCATTCTTTATTGCACTTTTCCAGATCAAGTTCCAATGAAGGTGTTGCGTCCTCATCAAACTCCAAGGCAGGTGGCACATCACCTATTAGTTGTTGTTCTACATCCAACGATGTAGAAAAATCGACCGTTGTGTTGTTGACTGTCACTGCACATGTTCGAGATTGTAATGATCAGCTTTGTGATGTTCGTTT
This sequence comes from Nilaparvata lugens, assembly GCF_014356525.2. Lineage (NCBI taxonomy): Eukaryota > Metazoa > Arthropoda > Insecta > Hemiptera > Delphacidae > Nilaparvata > Nilaparvata lugens. The sequence goes on along the minus strand of NC_052506.1, from coordinate 60,704,642 downwards.
CTTGGTTGACACCGGGAGTCAGTGTCATTTTGTTACAGCCAAATTGTGTCGGCGTTTGAGACTACCATTCCAGCCCATGAAAACCGTTGTTCGTGGATTCGGTGGTGGTACTAGTGAAATTTGAGGTCATACTTGTGTGTCGATTCAGTCGAAGTTGGATCCTACCGTCAAGTTTTCGATGGATGCCACAGTGGTAGATAAAATCATCGACAAGTTGCCTTCTTGTGAAATCGACAGATCCAAACTTCATCATCTTGAAAATCTCACACTGGCTGACGACAAATTCTGCCTTCCTAGTAGAATAGATGGCATCATTGGTGTGGAGTTAGTTCCTCACTTGCTACATGGGAGTCCTAGTACAGGTGAATCGCACGAATTGATGACTGTTAATAGTGTCTTTGGTCACATTCTGATGGGGAGAGTGCCGATTATCACTTCAACAACGAATGTGTCGAATTGTTTTACAGCCATCTGTAGTCCATTCGTTAGTAGTCCATCGTTGGATAGTTTTGTGGAACGTTTTTGGGAGTTGGAATCGTGCCCTGCACCAAGCTGTCAACTGAAACCGGAAGAGTTGGAGTGTGAGGTAAATTTTTGGAAGTCTGTACATCGTGTGAATTCTGGTCGTTTTGTTGTTGCCTTGTCATTTGCGGAGCCGCCCAGCAGCTTGGGAGATTCGTATGCTGTCGCCGAACGCAGACTGCTGACTTTGGAGAGACGATTAGAGCTTGACAGCAATACTCGTATTTCATATCATGAAATATTGATCGATTACCTACATCAGGGTCACATGTCGTTTGTAGCAGATCAGACAGACCGAGGTGGTTACTACATACCGCATCACGCCATCGTGAAAGCAAGCAGCACTACCACGCCCATCCGAATTGTATCCAGAACATCATCGGGTTTGTCATTGAACCAGGTTCTTCATGCTGGTCCCAAATTGCAGACTGACATTTTTGTTTTGTTAGTTAATTTTCGTTTGTTCCCAATCACACTAACTGCCGACATTAAACAAATGTATCGACAGATATTAGTGGAGGATTCCTGCCATCATTATCAGCGTGTATTGTGGAGATTTTCGCCAGAGGATCTGATCGAAATTTATCAGCTCAATTGTGTTGTTTTTGGTGTTTCAAGCTCTCCATATTTGGCGCTTCGCACTGTCCACCAGCTTGTAGAGGAGGATGGAAATCGTTTTCCAGCAGCCAAGGCGAGAATACCAAGAGACATGTTCATGGACGACTTAGTCACATCTGTCGCAACAGAGTCAGAGGCCGCGGAGCTGTATCATCAGTCCAAGCAGCTGTTTGAGGGAGGAGGTTTCTCGCTCACAAAGTGGACTTCAAATTAACCATCAATGTTGGAGAAATTCTCGGAGGAAGAGAAATCGTTTTTGTACAAGGATTTTGAAGCAACCAACTCCTTGGCTATCTTGGGATTGAATTGGCAACCTAGTACTGATCTGTTTCAATTTTCAGTCAAGAGTGGTGAGGTCGTTGCTACTAAGCGTTCTATTCTGTCAGTGATGGCTCGTATCTACGATCCACTTGGTCTCTTGTCACCGTTTACATTATTTCTAAAATGTCTTGTCCAGAAACTGTGGAAATTAGGAGTGGATTGGGGCAAGAAGCCGCCTGAGTCTATCTGCACTCTTTGGGAGAATTGTCAAAAAGAGTTGAAATTTGCGGTTCCATGTCACGTTGGTTTGTTTCAGGATTCTCACATCAGTTTGATTGGTTTTTGTGATGCATCATTGTCTGGTTATGGTGCAGTTATCTATGTGGAGTCGCAGAAGGAGAGCGAGGAGCCAAGAGTTGTATTATTGTGTTCAAAGTCCAAGGTAGCACCATCTAGAGTTGTTTCAATACCTCGTTTGGAGTTGTGTGCAGCACTCTTGTTGGCAGAACTCATGAATTCAGTAGTCACTATTATTAGTGAACTTTGTCATGTGTCTCGTATTGTCGCACTCTCTGATTCTACAGTCACCTTGTGTTGGATTAATGCTCCATCTGCGAAATGGCAAACTTTTGTTGGTAATCGCGTCGCAAAAATACAAGATTCTTGTATACAGGAGTGGATGCATGTTGCCGGAATTGAAAATCCCGCAGACTGTTTGTCTAGAGGTTTATCACCAGTTGAGCTTGTGAACCAGTTGCTCTCAGGTCCATCATGGATAGCAGAGGATGAATGCAATTGGCCCGTCCGAACTCAAATGGAAGAGATCGTGGATCCACCGGAGGCAAAAAAAACCGACAGTGTTGACAGTCACAAAATCTCCTGATTGTAACAGCAATGCAGTATATTCATTGATTGGTCGTTGTTTGGACTATGGTCGTCTTTTGAGAATTGTAATTCTTGTTCTCGAATTCTTACGAATCTTACCCCAATCAGAAGAATCAGATTTCGATGTTGCTGAGAGGTATCTATGTAAAGTGGTACAGAAGATACATTTTTCATCTGAATTTGTGCAATTAGAGAAGGGAGAGGATTGTTCTATGTGCCTACGTTGCCTGTCTCCATTCATTGATAGAGGTGTGATTCGCGTCGGCGGTCGTTTGTCTCATGCTGGACTGGAATTTGAGACTTGTCATCAGATGATCTTACCAAAATCCGACGCTTTTGTATCGATGTTAATTGATTATCATCACAAGAAGAATTGTCATGCTGGACCTCCGTTATTGTTGTCCTTGATCAGACAGAAATTCTGGATACCTTCTGCTCGCTCTATTATTCGTATTTGTGTCTTTAAGTGTAATCGTTGTTTCCATGTTCGACCTAGTAATAATGCAATTATTCCAAAAATGGGTGACCTGCCTGCTTGTCGTGTGTCAAAATGCAAACCATTTGAAAATTGTGGTGTGGATTATGCTGGTCCTCTGCGTATTACTATGACGAGACATCGTAATCCTTGTGTTTTGAAAGCCTACATTTGTCTGTTTGTGTGTATGGCAACAAAGGCGGTACATATTAAGTTTGTATCGGATCTATCAACGCCCATGTTTTTGGCTGCGTTTCGTCATTTTTTGTCACGTCATGGACCCTGTCATGTGATGTATTCTGATTGTGGTACTAATTTTGTAGGTGCCAAGGAACAGTTGCGAAAAATATCTCAACTTTTGAACTCGTCCGAGTTTCAAACCACATTGACTAGTCAACTCGCTGAACACAAAATTGATTGGAAATTCATTCCCCCTGGTTCACCGCATTTTGGAGGTCTGTGGGAGGCAAATGTCAAATCTGTAAAGTTGCATCTGTTCCGAGTAATTGGCAATCTACTTCTCACCTATGAGGAACTGAACACTGTCTTGGTGCAGATTGAAGGTGTCCTGAATTCCCGCCCACTGTGTGTACTGAGTGAGGATCAGTGTGAACCGCTGGCTTTAACCCCAGCACACTTTTTGACTCTAACACAGTTGAAATCGTTTTCCATGCGGGACGTGGACAGTGTCCCTGTGAATCGTCTCACCAGGTATGAATTGATCAGTCAACTTATTCAATCGTTCTGGAACCGATGGAGAAGAGAGTACCTGCACAAACTTCAAAGTCGTAAAAAATGGCTGAAATCACCCACTTCTATCAGTGTGGGAACGGTTGTGGTAGTAGACCAACCAAACACACCTCCATTGCAGTGGCCACTGGGTGTCATTGAACAAGTGTTTCCGGGAAGTGATGGCGAGGTTCGAGTGGCGAGTGTTCGCCTAAAAACTGGTATTTATAAAAGACCAGTAACAAAATTATATCCACTCCCAACTCAATAGTTGTTGTGCTTGTTGCATTTTTTTTCTTTGTGTTGTTTTTTGGTGTTGGTGTTTTTGTTCTTTTTGGCATGTCTGGATTTTTTCCTTTCTGTGGTTTTTTCAGTTTTTGTAACTTGGCTGAAAAATAGTTTTTCAGAGGCGGGGGTATGGTCTGGCCAGAGAATTCGAACTGTAGCACCAAAATGCCAGACTGCAGTTCTGCCAATAGCAGGCTTGTTTGCGCCAGCACAGATCGTCCTGCTGTTTTGGCCTTGTCGATGTTAAAGCCCGAGTCTGTCTTGTCTCGTCCCCTTTGTTGTAAAAGACCGAATTTGTATTTTGTCATGTAATTTCGATCGGAAATTTCTTGTAAATAATTGTTTGAGTGTCGTGTGTGTGAATTATGAGTATAACAGCGTAAATAGTGTTGAATTGAATTAATTTGAATCGGATTTGAATTTATAAAGAATCGAGTTTGAACTTTGTTCGAAACACAGTGCATAGCCTGCAAGTTGAACACGAAAAGACAGCCCGGAAGCCAGAACCTGTCTTATTCCCGGATTTCATCCCACCCTGAACCTGATCAAAACACCTAATAAAGGCTTCGAAGGGCAAGTAGACAAGATTGGATTGAATCTGGTGAGTTTTTGCTCTTTTTTATTGTTCATTAATGCAGAGTTTAACTGTACAAATAACCTGGCTCAAATTGAAGATTAAATTTTGCCCCTTGTTTATATTTGATTATTTGAATAGTAAATTACAGCCCTCTGGTAGCTCTAGCCTGAGCTTTGTTCAGAACAAAAACTTCAAATAATAATCAGTGGCAAATAACTCAGGATAAATTAATAGAATTGGAAAACCAGGTCCAGCAACACCCTCAACGAACTCAAATAATCTAGTCAAATGATAGTATTAATTCAACTGGCATACTGAATGGACTGGGCAGATTTGATAATACCGATTGCCATTTACAACCTAAACCGTTTATTGATCAAATAAAACTGGTTCAAACACTTGCACCCACCTCTTGGAACATGTGGCGGCTCCAATTAACCAGCTTGCTGAGCGGTGAACCCCTGTTGTTTTTCCGGAGTAGAGCACATGAGTTCTCATCTTTGGATGAGTTCATCAGTGTCTTCCTAGAACAATATTGGAGCAGAAGTAAACAGTTGGACACACTAGCTAATAATATCATATCATTTGATTTCAACCCCAATTTAGATGGTGCCTATACTACTTTTGTCACTGCTCTCCAATTTAAAAATTCTTAGTTGGAAGAACCTATAAATGATTCTGCCTTAGCAAACATAATCCTGAAAAAACTACCCTTCTGAGTCAGAATGGCACTTGCTACACAGCCAATAACTGGTTGCAAACATCTGATAAATCATTTATACAGTATACAATCTGTGATGGCAATATCAAACCACTGTTTAGATCAGTCAAACACTCAAAATCAATATAATTCAAATGCTAATTGGTATGCCAGCCAATTCCATGAATCACTGCCATATGATCATCCCCGAATGACACCTCGTTTTGAGCATTGCGGCGAACATAATCAGAGTAATAATAAGAATAATGGAAATTTTCAGAACCGTTCGGCAAAACATTATTCACAACCGGCAAATCGAAGAAATTATTATGATGGCCATGACCATTTGAATGCAAATACCGGATATACCAATAATAATTACAATAGAAGCTATAACCCACCACTACAACAAGTAAGCACAAACTATACAGTGGAGCATGCAACCCGCTTAAACCAACAAAAAACACAGAAACAAACACAAAATAACCCACCACCAGACACAGAAGAGACTGCATCTAAACAATTATGACTATATGATACCACTGATACAACCCACATAAGCTCAGAAGAAATAGATGAAGAAAATAAAGATATCCCATCCTCATATACCACTTTTTTGAACGATCCACTGAAAATATTATTAGAAGAACCGGAAAAGAACACAGGATACCAGACACACAGGTGCAAGCATATATTGATATCAAATTATATGAATTAAAGATCCAGGCATTAGTAGATAGTGGTTCACAATGCAGTCCTATACAATCAGATATATGTCAGCATATAAAGGTGAAAACAAAATTAGCTACCCTACCGCTAACAAATGTATATGTATCAGGCATCAATCCAGGATGACGGATCCATATAACCACACAATGTTTACTGGAAATGGACCTTCAACAACAACAGTTCGCCTATACTTTTCTTGTGTTACCTGTACCCAGCCCACACTTAATAATAGGTACCGACTTTCTCCAACATTTCCAAGCCTGCTTAAATTTTCAAACATTAAAAATCCACGCTTTTACTGAATCTGATTCATATGAGATTATATTACCGCTGAATCTAAAGAAACGCACTGAATAAATTACAGAGATACATTTTGCTCATTACATGGAAGGCACGCTGAGGATGTGGGGTATCCACGAGATCGAGAATGCTATGGAGCATATAGAAGTGTTAAGTCTGACAACTGAGAGCCATGTACAGCCAGGAGCAGATTCTAACACCAACAAATTATTAGAGATTTTGATAAATAAGATCCACCAGCATACAGATTGGCACCCTGACATTAGAAAGGAAATAATTCAAGTATTCCGTAACAATACAGACATATTTTCTGAACAACCTGGACTAGCTGCTCACTTTGAATGCACACTCAAAGTTAAGCCACATGACACATATTACCGCAAATCATACCCCATACCATTCACCTATCGACCAGCCGCTATAGCAGAAATCACCCACATGAAACAACTGGGAATTATAGAGGAATCAACTGCACCCTATAGCCTACGGATCTTTTGTGTAGCGAAGAAAGATGGAACCGTAAGACTATGCCTAGATGCTTGCGCTTTGAACCGCATCCTGGATGACAATCGAGAAGGACCCGACCAGATTGAACAAGTCATGCAAACATTCTCTGGCAAAACAGTAGATTTGAGCGCAGGATACTGGCAAGTCCAAGTGGCACCAGAGCACGATTATTTGTCATTTTTGTTCAACAGACGTAATTACAGGTTCACTCGCTTAGCATTTGGGTTGCATAATGCTATGGCTATAGGAGCCGATATCGGAGACTACTGTATGCTATACGTGGACGATGGATTGATAGCCTCACAAGATATCCTCGAACATTGTCAGCATCTGGATACAGTATTTAGTAGATTGATTAGCTGTGGGCTGAAGTTAAAGCTAAGTGTGAATGTTTTGTGAGGGAAGTTGAATATCTAGGACACATAATTACACCCACTGGCATATCACAGAACCCAAACAAATTAGAGGCTATCCGACATTTTCCATCACCAACCAACCACAAACAACTACAAAAATTTATTGGATTTCTACAGTTCTACCACCGTTTTAATAAACAAATGTCCCACTACATCGCCCAACTCAGCCACATACCATCCACCAATAAACCTTGGAGATGGACCAATAAGGAGGAACTCATATTTCAACAACTCAAAGAAACGTTCTCAAATTCTGTTGTACTGAAACATCCTAATCTGAAGAAACCTTTTTTCTTAAATGTTGACGTCTCTGATAATGCGATAGACACAGAAATTTTCCAAGAGGATGATCAGGGAGAGAAAGGAGTGTTAGTGATCCTCAGTAAAACACTCAATTCAGCACAGCGTCGATATTCAGTGACTGAGAAAGAACTATTAAGTATTGTTAAAGTATGCACTAAATACCAAACATTTTAACTCGGCAATAAGATATTCATTAATACAGACCACAATGCCTTAACCTTTTTTTAAAACTGCCAAGTTAAACCACAACCACTTATCTAGATGATTCCTTGCACTTCAAGAGTATGATATAGAATTAACACATTTACCAGGAAAGAAAAATCAGACAGCCGACTTTCTATCTAGAGAAATAGATGCCACATACTGCCAAGATACTAACCTAGAGTGTTTAGCCATAAACGATCAAGAAAGCATACCCTACCCTCCAAATATCAAACCGTGTAATCATACCACTGCCCTGACACCAGAAAAAATTCGCATCGCCCAACATGAAGACGCAAAACTGTCCCGGATTTGTGAATTGATGGAAGAAGGAGCTACGGAACCACCCAACTACCTGTGACAATACACCCGCTACTGAGGATTTATGTTTCACCGACCGGCCAAAAATAACTACAACTGGTGCATAATGATTCCCCCGAGTATTGAGAAAGATCTGATAAAAGAGGCCCGAGAATGCATCAGACATTTTGGAACAATGAAGACCCTCCACATGCTGAAAGAAAGTTGTTATTTTAAAAACATGCATAAAAAGGTAGCCAAGATAATAAAAGTTTGCGATATATGCCAAAAAGCCAAGTATTTACAGTATCACGTCAGAGGCAAAATGAATCCCATTCTACCTCAAGCACCATTGGAATTAATATCAGCGGATATTTTAGACAGGCGTTATGTAATAAATTGAATTTGATAAGCAAGCAAAATCGCTAAATGAAAGGATTTTATAGGTCTCGAGCAAACAGCTGCTCTATTATCACCGGGTGCGATAGCAACAAGTGAAAGATTAGATAATAACGGGTATCCTGGCTACAATTAGAACAGCCAAATTGGAAAGAATTTTATTCGCTATTTATTATATTATATAAAATATTGGAATTTTGAGGTTAGGCTATAATACTTACTGGTTGGCAACCTAAATAATCGATCAAGCCGTTGTGCCGTGCTATGAAAATTTAGAAAGTTAATTTGGGATTTAGAATTTAGAAGCACACACAATATAACTTAATACAAGGGATGCTTGATAAACATACCTAGTGCTAGAGAACGGGAAACCAGAAATGACAAGAGAGACAACGAAATAGAGAGAAGATATCAACTATATTGTCACCTCTTACAGTTAAATTCAACAATTAATAAAACAAAATGAAGTTACATCATGAAAACCGAAAATTAAATTACTAAATTTAGAAAGTTATCTCTGATATAGATGATTAGGTAATAACCTACTCGGTCTGCTTTACATTGAAAATGTTTTAGATTGAATCATAAGAAGCTTAAAGGTCTCTAATTTCAGAAAGAAGAATTGAAAGTTATCATAGATATTGCTCACAAGTTGATAATAAATAACAATAGATATTTCAAGAAAAGATCCACATAAAATTCAGAAAACCCTTAGCACATTTAGAACACACTTGGAAACTTTTAAAACACTATCAAAATACTATCAAATGTTAATAATATCCATTCTGTATCTTTATAATTATTATGAAAGCAGCAAAATATTCCTAAAAAAATCACATCACGGAATTCTACCTTGGAAAACTATTCAAAAAATGTGTAATTTCAAAACAAATTTAGAAAAGGTTGGGGTCCTTGAAACTTCATTTGATCCTTTACAACTTTAAGATGAAAATTATTTTAAAACATTAATTTATCAATAAGGGACCTTTAAACATTTCATATACTAATTCAACTATTAGTAATTTAGTAGATTATAAAATACAAATTTAAAGAAAACTGAAATTCCCAGCTGGATCCTTACAGAGAAAATATGGCCTCACATTTCAATGTAAAGATAAAACCGAAAATCTATTACTCAAATCAAATTAATAAAATTTGTAAACTATCCATCCCCAATAATATCTCAAAGTTACGATTTAACAAAAAGTCTAATTCTGCACGTTTTAATTGATGGTTAGCACATTTTACACCCCTCCCTTTTTGAAAGTCTATAGTTACTAAAACCCATTCTGTCACATTCGGAGTTCCTGGGACGTTCGTTTAATTTTGGAAAAAAGTTGTTACCTCAAAGCTGTTTCTTCAATTTGAATCTAGGCTCGGTCATCGAGCTCTACACGTCCAGATGGACAGGAGACAGCATACCCCAAGCTTCTAGGACTGCCATCGATTCAGAGGCGTCTCAGCGGCTTAAAGACACACGTTCATGAACCCGTAAATTGATGGACTCATACATTGATGGACCCATACTTTGATGGACCCGTACTTTGACTGCTGTTAGAATAAAAAAATCTGGTGTGGCGCACTCACACAACTTTCCTTACCGTTATGAAAATTGATCACTGACACTAGTGTTCCCGCGCATCTCAAGTCTACTATTCAAATATTTGAGCCAGCTGGTGACAGGGCAATAACGCTGGAGACACACATGAGGTCTGCTATCTCTTCATAGTGAATGATTTAATAGAATCAACAATAATTTGCAATTGAATAATCACATTTTCTCAAATTAAAAGCTCATTTTCAATTTTAGGTGAAAATGTTACTGAACATTTAATTGTAGAGATTTTCATGCTCAATCTACTCCACTTGATTTTTTTTGTTTCAATTGTATCTGAAGCCTGATAATTGGGAATCTATCTGCATTGATGGGGCGGAGCTCATGAAATTTTTACAGATATGGGACTTGTGGCAGTTGATAGAGCTTATCGATGACTATTTTAGGTATTAATTTGATCAAAATCGTTGGAGCCGTTTTTGAGAAAATCACGAAAAACCCTGTTTTTGACAACATTTTCGTCATTTTGGCCGCCATCTTGAATTGCATTTGATCGAAATTGTTCGTGTCGGATCCTTATAGTGAAAGGACCTTAAGTTCCAAATTTCAAGTCATTCCGTTAATTGGGAGATGAGATATTGTGTACACAGATGCACATACACTCATACACACACACACATACAGACCAATACCCAAAAACCAGTTTTTTGGACTCAGGGGACCTTGAAACGTATAGAAATTTAGAAATTGGGGTACCTTAATTTTTTTCGGAAAGCAATACTTTCCTTACCTATGGTAATAGGGCAAGGAAAGTAAAAATAAACTAGAATAATACAAATTAACTTATATGATAAAGTCAACCTACTTTAGGTTATATAAAACTCAAATCAATACTTATTACTTTAAAACACAAATAGGCATTGCCTACTTCAATATCTTGATTTAATAGAAAATAATTTATTTGTAATCAGGGTCATGCCCTTTATACAAAGAGATGAGTACATAGTATTCCATAATAGGCCTACATAATTCACAAGTTGATTGAACAACTTTTCATAACAAGGTCTAATACTGTCATTAAATCTAGGTTAATAGCTTCCTCTTCAAAAATGATTGAAAATCAAAAATACCATTCTCAATTCCTTCTTATAGGTACTCTTGATTTCTACAAAACATATACCGTTCATTTTCTTCCAACATTTATCAGTTTGAATATAAAAACACCACCTTCCATTACAACAAGAGAATCAAAAGGACTATTCTCAACTATTATACTTTAATTACATTGCAATAAATACTTTGATGGAAGCTTTCATCGATAATAATTTCCTTAATTATATTATAAATCTATGACATACCTTTAGTAGCGGTTATAGGAGGAAAATCTCCATTGTGAGGTGACAATTTTTGATACTCTCTCTCTTCTTTACTTTTGAAAAAACTTCTAAAACGCAAGCAAACTAAACATGCTACTACAACAGAAGGTTGCAGAGCCAATAAAAGGAAAGACTAAAGCCGGCCAAAAGCCATAATAATATCAAATCACTACATAAGTTCAAGCAAAGTCCATTGAGAGACTACATCTTCAGTTCTGTTAGCAGCAATGGACAAATGCTGAATGAATCCCACGGTACGCTTGCCTGGTCTAGGAGCTGTGTGATCGTCCATACTAGATAGACCTAAGCAACATTAACTGTGATTGGCAGCTACTATTTTCTAGAAAAATTTCCGCCAATAGAAGGTAACGGTACAACTATAATTTAAGACACATTGTCCCACCAAGTGACAGCTATATTTTCCTTGGCAGCTATAAATTCCTTGCCTTATAAGGTCATGAACTCAACTGATGCTCCAGGAAAATCGTTGACGTTCTTAGTACTATAACTTCTACGCACACACTAACAGAGTTGACACAACACAACGCAGAAAAGCAAAACAAGCGAAACACAGACTAACTTCTCATGATAATTTGCAAAACCATTCACAATTAGGACAATGAACATTGTTACACCATGTAATTTGAAATTTAGCCAGACACCTTTGTCAAATTTTTGTTGTAAACAAATAGCATTCAACTAGAGGATTTGGTAACCACATGGCATGCTATTGTAAATGAAAAAACAACTTAAAAGGTTTATAAAAATTTATTGGCCCATTACCTATGGCCCAGTATGGAAAGAAATACATATTCGTTCTTACATGTATTTTCTCAAAATATACCATGCTATTTCCCATAGGTAAATTAACAGGAGAAGCCTTGGCCCGGTGTGTGACAGGAAGATGGACTAATGAAGTGGGAAAGCCTAAACGTATCATATCTGATAATGCAACCTATTTTTGCAGCAAGCAGTGGAAAGAAATACTTCACCTGGCTAATATCAAGTGGTCTAGAACTTCTGTGTACAACCCTAGTGCTGATCCTGTAGAGTGACGTATGGCAGAGATCTCTCATTTCTCGTTTTATGTGGACATACTGTAATACAAAACACCAACAATGGATTAAATATTTGTCATTTCTAGAAGAATGTTACAATAACAGTATAAATGAAAGCACTGGTCATACTCCACACGAAATTATTTTTGGAGAAAGAAATGATACGTTTATTAAAAATTAATTGACTTTCCAACCTCATAAATAAACAGGCCTAGAAATTCTAATTTGCACCACCCAGTCCGATTAAAATTGGAAAAGGCAGCCAGTAGTATCCAGTACTATGCTAGTAGTATAGTAGCAGCCAAAGCGATATCATGATCAAGCCTACAAAATATTTTCTTATAGAGTTGGAGATGAAGTTTTAGTAAAAAGTCATTGCTTATCAAATGCATTGGAAAAGGTAACACGTAAATTCTTTTTAATTTATTCAGGGCCATTCACCATTGTACCCATCTCTCAACACAACACTGTTCAATTGCAAGAGAAAGAAGATACGAGCATTTTCTGGTGGGGAAATGTAGCCAATGTAAAACCATATCATAGAATTTGAAGCAAATATGATAAGAAGACAAATAAAAACAGTATTATCAGCCAAATACTGACCCACCTGAATAAATTTTATATTGGATCTTTGCCTTATGTCACCAAATTTGTATTTAATCTGCCCAAGCTGATAGAAACCTGCAACACATCAGAGAATAGTTCTGAATTATTTGTTTTCTTCCTATTTATCGATTGAAAAAGGCCACAAGGTAGAATAATTGGATTAAGTGAGATAATTACCTTTAAATGTGAAAAATTGTAAAAGTTAGGTTAACTAGAACCACGGAATAAGCATACGTAGTGCTTCTTTCCTCTGTGCTAGAACCAAGCCGATGATAAAGTGTGATGTAAATGAAAGCGGAAAGATGTTCTGTAGATCGCCAATGCCAACCAAATCAAAAGCATGTAGCCCTGTTAAATATATATCAATGTAAAGCGAAATTGTTCCCAAGTTATTTCTGTCATTTATTGTATCCATTTGTGTTCATATTTACTTATTAAGATGTTTTATATTCATTATTATTATTATATATGTAGTTACCAAAGCCTTCAAGTGAATCTAGTTACCTCAAGTTGTAGAACCAGAGACCAAAGAATATATCATAGCGAAAATTGTACTTGTATCTAGAAAATGTCATTAGAATAAACAAGACCTAAAAATTATAAATAATGTATGAGCCCAATAACATTACCTGAATGTATTTTGAGAGAAATTTATTGTATGAGAAGTCAGATGTTGATGTTGTGATGAAGTAAGTTGGTATCACTGCCAAGTGGCAGAATTGAAAATGTTGTATTGATGTTAGGGAGAAGAGAAGTGGAGTTTGGATGTTATATTTATGATATTTTTATGTTTGTAAGAAGGAAAATGTTATTGTAGTGATGGGAAAAAGGAGGGCGTATGCAGAAAGAGTCTGGGAGTTGTAGTAAAGTTATGAAAATGTTTTCAGCAGTTATTTTTAGGTTATGTTTATGTGTAAGAGGAAGAATTTGAATTAAAAACCTTGTTGATTCTCAAAAATATTTTGAATATAAATTCGGGGGCGTTGTGTAAGGTTATGATTTTGAATAGTTATCAAAATCACTAAATGAAAAGAATTTATAGGTCTCAAGCAAACAGCTGTATTGCTATCACTGAATACAATGTCAACAAACTTGAGATTAGATAATAACGGATATCCAGGCTACAGTTTTGAACAGCCAAATGAAAAGGAGAATATTATTGCTATTTATTTAATAATATAAAATAATGAATTTTTGAGGTTAGGTTCATTGATACTTACTGGTCGACAACCTAAATAATTGGTCAAGCCATATAAATTGAGAATTAGCCAGACACCTGTGGCAAATTTAGATGCATACAAATAGCATTTGCTTGAAATGTGATCAGAGGGTTGGTAACAAGCATGGCATGTCAATGTAAAAGAAAAAATGTTTTAAAAAATACAAAAATATTTATTATGTCATACGAGCATGGACAAAATGTTTAAATAAATAAAAATATTAAGGAAATGTGGTATATCCTACTCAGCACATGAATACATTTGTAATTTTAGAATACGCCAATCAAAATACAGTAACTGAACAGCAGTAAAAGCAAGTTGATTCAAAAATATACATTATTTATTATATAAATGATAAGAATTTGTAAACTATACAGTATCCAGTTTATGTAACGGATAAAAAATGAATATTTAAAAATTATAATATTTGCTCTTTATGTGGTAACCTAGCAGATTAGCATGGACTATATTGAATCATATTATTGCATAGTAGAGAGGCTAGGACCAGCTCCAATCAGAGTGAATATTTAAATGCTATGCAAATTCAAAAATACAGATGGTCGTGGAAAGAATAGGGGTAGATCTAAGCCCACTTGCTTGCCAGAGGTCACCGGGAACAGCCACGAATTTTTAGAGCACAAGATCCCTATTTGAATAATTGTACATTTTGAAAATCTAAGTTTGAATTTGAAAATTAATTTCATAGGACTCAGTGAGGTTGTAGCAAGACATGAGTCACTGAATTCAAATATCCCCAGTGGAGAAGATGACAGCAGCTCACCAGAAAGGCCTAGGACATCAAAAAGAATCCAGATTGCCATCATAATTTGTGAAAATCGACACATGAGTTTAATTGAAAAGTTATTAAGGGACCCCTCAGTGCTTCGAATAAATCAAAATTAAATAAAGCTAGCTCGATAAAGGGTTATTTAGATATTGAAATTAATATCAAAACTTGCACAAGTCATTAAACGTAAAGGGAATATTATTAAGAACAATTCATGAGATTTACATGTTTGAATATGCACAGAGGCAAAATATATTAATATATGATTTATCATAATTTCATGCTCACTTAACCATCTTTTTTATCAGTAAAATATGAAGATTCTCAAGAAGCTCATGTTCATAAGATAAATTGATTTATCTGATTTCCACCAGAGGCTGAACCCCACCCTTGAGATATACATATTAATATATTCTAAAATTTATAATTTATATTTAATTATTTATATCAATTTGGGAAGAAGATTTATAAATTCTATTCAACAAGCAACAGCAAGTCGATAACTGAGCTGTATAATTTGAAAGCATATGATTGCTGATTAAAGAAGCACATGGTAATATTTCGTGCTAGAAGACAAAGTCAATCATTAGTGAGCTATCTGTGATATTTTCCAATATATATTTGTTCTTCTATTATTTTTATTCTTGTTGCTCTATATTTCATTTGCTTGTTGATATTTTATGTAATTATATTGTATGTTTATTTGAATGGTGTACCCTTTATTTATTATCCTATCTCCATGCATGACCAATCTTGTTATAGTCTATTTTATTACCAGTATTGAAATATTATTAAGATTACCAACCAACTATATTCTTCAGCGAATAAGTTGGATAAATCAGTGATATACAGCATTGATTATCAAATTTTTGGAAATAATACGTTCCAGAGATTCATATAAATTATCCAGTACCAACACATCTGATTTGAAGAATCTCAAAGGTCATAGTATTAAGCTGCAGCAACATAAATTAATAGAATTTATAAGGTATTCTGATAGAGTGTTGCCTTTGATTTCACCCGGTATCATTTTTCATTGCTAACCACTTTGGCGAATGGTGGCGGGTGGCATTAGTGGCTGTACCGCATCATCTAGTACGATAATCAGAGCCCTTATATCTATCCATCTCTACTGCATCTATATTTGTGGAGTACACCAAATCAGTCACAAGAACTGTGAACTGTTAAAGCGGCCGACGTTTGCAGCCAGCGAAAGCAGAGAACTGTTTGAGCTCCTGGAAGAGCTGGTAAGAAATTGGTACTATTATTTTTCCAGGAATCACAAAAAGTATTATACATTATCCAAATCTTTGCTCTACTGACTGCGGCCAAGCAGGGCACACGTTATAGAGAAAATAATGTTACACTACATAACACACAAGAGTGTTTAAGGTTCTCAAAACCGTCCCCCTCCATAGCAGTTACTGGCATATGCAACGGGTTCATGTAATACTTACTTTGATTTTCATCATATGTGCGATTATTGAATCTTTTAAATCTACATCACTGCATTCAACAGTGAACAAAAAAATCAACTTAATCACCATATCAAATAGGCACATCTTTTAAAAGTAGGAGTTGGTATGTACGGCACTTTGGAAATAGGGTATTGCAAAATGGAAAATTGATATGTGTAGGGGGCGTGGTGGTCTCTATATAACCAGAGGGGGACCTGGTACAAAAAAGGTTGGGAACTCCTGAATTAGAGAATGACATTAATCATTCCACCACCATGCCCTCAAAGAGAGCATGCAGTTGACATCATGTCCTCTCTTCACATCATCATCTCTCTATTTTTTCATAAAACTATTTTGCAACTTATTGTCACGTACTGCTCCGTGGAGGGGCATGAACATGCACTAAATGAATAATGGTAAACTTTTAGGTTATGAAACTGTACTTCCTAATTATAGGTTAGGTTGGTTTCTATCTGACTTGTGAAGGCATAGACAGCACTGAATTTATAGGATCTAGGCAGAGTGAACAGTATATAGACGAGATTGATTTGATAAAGTGATTTGTTGAATTGATAGGTTGGCGGTCTACAAAGGTAGCCAAAGTAGGAACTGTAAACTTCCAAACTAATGCCTTAGGTGGGGATGTGATAACTTGAAAGAATTCAATTTGGTAATAAAATGCAGTTCAGTTTGAATCTGCCTATTATAATCAATGCTGTCACTAGTACCAAACAGAGATTTAAACTTCTGAGTGAGTTCACTCTCCAAATAATATCCAGTATACTTAGATTCTAATACCTGTTTTACAGTTGGAAGAGATATTAGACTGCACAAGATAACAAACAAAATGGCAAATCCATGCAAACCGGGTCTCTGACAAATACTATAGGTTGTGAGATTGCAAAGTGCCAAACCAAAATAGTAAATGCTTCGAGTACCGAGTTTAATTTTGATGCTGTCTATGTGATCAATTACCTCTCCTTGTGGCATTAACTGGTTGTTAATGCTGGATCCAATACACCTCGATGTGGTAGGTTGACGGCAGTAGATCTTATTTGGTTCGGGAGGATATCTCCAATAAAATGTTTTATTATTTGATATGAATGTCGACTACCATCTACCACCAGAAGAAATAATGTTCTAATAATATTTATGATACTCAACAATATCTGACTACTGCAAAGCAGGTCGTGTCTTGCATGATCAATATGTGTCAGTTGAGAAAGAACAAACTTGGAGGTGTAATGAAATAAATTCAGAGAGATGAATAGATAATATAATAATTATATTGTTGAAGAAATACCCAAATAGCAAAAAATTGAATTGATAGATGAACAGATTATACAAAATATAATTACAAACTGATAAGGAGTGAATATTAAATGATAATAAGATTGAGTCTTCAAATAATAGGTACTGTATGTAAAAGTGACAACTTTTAAATTCCTTGAATGAGATAGGTGATAGCCCTTGGAAAGGGTCATAAGACATACAAAAACTAAATAGGCCAAGTAGGCTAATACAATATTATAATTTGAAGAAAGAGTAAATGAATTGATAAAAATATTTCAGGGTGAGGGTTTGCCTAAGGAAATAGATCTTTCAGCTAAGTACAGCGTGAATATTAAATTTATAATTCCATATTATAAGTTGTTCTAAATTATCATTAGGTTCCATTAAAACATAAAATAAATAATATAATTTCATCAACTACTATATACATTTGTTAAATAACGAGATAGGTTTAACAATTCAGAAGAACTTGTGCTGGCGCTAATTTTGTGAACTTCAAAAATAGCCAATAATTTGTAGAACATAGACGTAATTTTATAAAATAGAGTAGAAGTATATAGACATATAACAACACACATGCTTGTAATAATAATAAATATATTTCTTTTGTTTATTGTTTCCAAAGTGTTCCAAATCACTACATATAAACAAACCATGTTAAAACTTTATAATAAATATAGCTTCAAGACAGCTCATTAATAAATATTTGGGCCCATATAGCTGTTGCAAACAATTATTGAGCAAACTGCCTTCTCAATTGGCTAGTTGTTGATACAAGTTAGCTTTGGTTTATTTAGGGTTATGTATCGGTACAATTCTAACCTCCAAATATTTGAATCACCAATCAAAATAGTAAACAGTTTAAATACATGTGGTTTTTGTTAATACATTTCTGAAAGATATACTATTACTAATTTACTAGTTGCAGCATTTATAGGTCAGATAACTGCCTTAGATAAGATTGTGATTCTTTCTCAGTGATGGAATTTGTTGTTGAATCATTGGGTACATCACAATATTAATTCAATATAGGAAATGTTTTTGTTTTTTCAATTATTTCAAGACTAATTATTCCTCGATGCAGGCCTAGCCTGAAGAGGAAATGTGACCATGTAATCATGTAACCTATGTAACCTTAGAATCATAGATTCTATTTTATTTCACTATTAATTAATAAGTAGATACGTGTTAGCTTTTGACCATAGTTAGTAGATTATTATTTTATAATAATACTAGCAGGGCACCCGTGCTTTGCTACGGGAATTAAAATATAAGATAATTTTTGTGAAACAATTATAATCTAAGTTCTACCAAAATTAATATTATAATCGTTTTGAGATTAGTCCACAACTTGGCATGACAATTATTGAGTCAAATCATTCGAATAATTAATTGATGTGTTGGAAGTGCTTTGTAGAATAGTAGTCCAATTGCAGAGAATTTTGTAGAATATTGGGCGGGGCTTAAGAGTCGACCTCGACTTTATTCATTGGCAATTAATATTTCCCATTGACAGTTATCAAATTAGCAGTGATCATGTCATTTTTGTTTTTGCTTGATGCAATTGAAGATTAAATTCCAATTTGAGTTGATTCAGAATTTTATGACTCTGGTATCCATGGATCTCTTGCTTATTCTGGAATTTTTGGCATAGCCTGACACACTTACTTTTTGTTTCACTTATCCAAAAGTGTAGAATCAGCCAATCCAATGATTCTTTCTTCCATGGAAGTCCATTCATGATAGTTGGTATAACATTTATTGTGGCCGATCTCTCATGTCCTGAACTTTACTATCACAAATAATAAAATGAAATCATTTTAATGTGAATTTGCATGAATCTGAATAGAGTTTATTCAATCAATTTGATTATTGACTACCATTATATGATTCCTTTTTTGATCTTAGCTTGAAATCAAAAGCTTAGGGATGGAAATTTGGATGTCAACTAACATGTAACTAAATTCAATTTCTTTCTAAATTGACAACTTTAGTACCTACTTGTGATCTATCAATATCAATATATCAATAGTTTTGTCTTGTGTCTTGTAATGACATGATGGAAGGAAATAGGAGCAGCTGATAGAATATCATATTTTTTCATTTATCTACTTTTTAGCTGATTTTGAAACATGAAAATATTAGGCCCAGTTGCACAAAAGCCTGTTCAATTTCAATCATGATTAAATTTCATGAGAATTAATCAGAGCAGAATTTTTTCCAATAGATGGATGCATCTTTCTCTGATTGGTTGTCGTGGTATTTAGTCCTGATTATGAATTAACAGACAGCGCAAGTGGCTCTCTCAAGGCCATGCCTGCGTACAAACATACAGCAACAGAGGAACCATTACAACAGAAGCTGAAGAAATTAGTCGCATTTCTATCACCTCACAATGAACATTACATTCAACTACCATATGTTTGGAGAGATCGTTTTTAAATTTCTTTTGCTATCATCCAGTCACTTTCTGTACCTATTCTTCCAGATGTTCCATGAATACTGCAATGTTTTAAAATATGGTCGCCAAATTTGGTAACTCAACTACAGTTATTATAATCTTATTTGCTCACACTCTCTTACGTTTTCAACAGACTGGAAAACGTTTTTCTGATGAGCTGCTACTTGAGGGACCAATAATCCTTTCTCAAGGAACTTCAGCGAATTTTCCCAGAGTTGAGACCTGTTCCAAAATAATGTTTTTTTGTCGCAAACCCACTATATTCCTGATTTAATCAAAATTGTTAGAGCCGTTTTCGAGATCAGTCTGACATACTCACGTATCCACTAACACACATATTCAAACAGAAATATTGCTTTCTTAGTATAATTATTGACTTCAATGATTATGATTTCATTCAATGAGAGCTTATTTCACATAATAATAATAACAGCTGGCATCAAAAACAAAAATGTCAAACATGATTGATATTGAAACAGTAGCGATCATCAACATTATTATCTTCATCTGATCTAAAGTAACCAAATTATATACAGAGTGGGTGAAAAGTCCGAGAACGGCTTAATATCTCATACACAAAGGTAATTTGATGGTGGGTGTGATTGGGGATCCTACTCAAATTGAAAATACTACTTTACCATGACTTTAAAAACATGGTCTGCCATCTTGGATCCGCCATATTGAATGCAACTTTATTTTCTTGAATAGGAAGGTTGTCATTGTCATGCCATACATGATTTTGATATGGAATTTCAAGTGAAAATGAATGGCGAAAACCACACATTGATATCTCAAATCGTTTAAAAGATATTCACATTATTAATCAATACCGTGCAAATAAAAATGAAATAAATAAGTTGTATTGGCTAATAATGTGAATATCTTCTAAAAGGTTTGAGATATCGATGTGTGGTTTAAGCCATTCATTTTTTTCTTGAAATTCCATATCGAAATCATGTATCGCATGACAACCTTCCAATTTAAAAAAATAAAGTTGCATTCAATATGGCGGATCCAAGATGGCGGACCATATTTTCAAAGTCATAGTAAAGTAGTATTTTCAATTTAAGTAGGATACCCGATCACACCCACTTTGGATTCACATTTTTTCATGAGATACTAAGCCGTTCTCATACTTTTCTTCTCTCTTTTCTGCTTTGAATAGTATTGATTAATAATAATATCTTTGAAATGGTTTCATATATCGATATGCGGTTTTCGCCATTCATTTTTTCTTGAAATTCTGTATCGAAATCATGTAATAGGCCACTTTCCTATTAAAAACAAAGTTGCATTCAACATGGTGGACCAGATTTTCAAAGTCATGGTAAAGTAATGTTTTCAATTTGAGTAGGATCCCCAATCACCCCCACCGTTATATTACCTTTTCCTACAGTTACCTTGAAAAGTGGCCATTCCTGCACTGATTACAGAATGCAAAGAATCACTTTTCCGCTCTAGTTTGGGAAATTTTTTTTCTGCAGTCCAGATTTGGAACATGGCAACACAAAATAGTTAGTAGGGTATATGGAGCACCAGTGCAGAAAAATCAAAATAAAGTTGGCAACAGTGACTGTGGTATAGTGAGAGGTGCACGTTATAATAATATTAAGGACAACGAGGACAGCCACCACATTCAGCACACAGCCGCCCCTTCATCAATTTACTACTACCTACATTATTCAATTTTAAATAAATTAAGGTTTTTATTAATAATAAAATTACACAGAAAAACATTTGATGGATTTCAGGGAATTTTACCCATAATTACCCACTTTTCATATTCAATGGTAACTGTAGGAAAAATTTAATGTGAAATACGTGCGCAAAGTCCTCTGCTGCACTCAAGAAACAATTCTGCCCTCGCCTACGGCTCGGGCGTAAACGTTTCTTTCGGTGCAGCAAACTGTCACTTTGCGCACTAGTTGCACAAATAACTATTGTGTATGAGATATTAAGCCGTTCTCGGACTTTTCACCCACTCTGTATAGTGAGATTCCCATCATTGTGTCAGCATTGTTTGAATGGGGAGCATTGGTGCTATTTATGAGGAATACTGACAGTAAACGAACTGTTATGCATATTCTCCAATATTTTTATCGAAAGTTCCCTTCTATTTACTTTGGTAGAACAATCAATGTTTGGGAATAATTGATTCATGGGAAAAGCGCCTTACTTGTATGGAACATATTTTTACATTAGGAAAAGCAACAACAGCTATTTGCCAGTTTTAATAAATAACCCCTTTCTTTCGCCCAAGTTAAATTTTGACTGAATTTCCTCATTCTTTGCAAACAGATTCCACAACGGGCACTTCTGAAGTTTTAAAAATATCCTCCATATATCATACTGAATTATTAAAATTTCATCGAAATTGTTTAAGCAGTTTTCGCGATGTGTCTGATATACAAACAAAATTAGTCTTGATAGAATAGGATCAATTGATAGAAGCAGCTTCCGTCATAAAAGTTGGTTTTGTGAAAAATGAAAATTATCTATACTCCCAGGAATAGTTCTGATTGAAGCAGCAGTGCCCAATCGATTTGTTCTCGATAAATGCATTAGTTCTACAACTTGGTGCCAACCTAATGAAGTCATCTCAACTTAATGGCAACCTGACACAATTATTAATTTAGTTGCCAGTTAACAACTGTTTAGAAGAGGTACACTCTCTAAATAATTATAGTTCTATAGTTATACTTCATATAACTATAGCTATATATATAATTATAGTTCTATCAACATATGATATGGACATTTCAATTATAATTGATAGATTGAGAGAAGAAGAATATACATGCTAAAAGACGTACTTTAAACCCTTAAAAACCACCCTTAGAGTTGAAATATCGCCAAAAGATTTCTTAGTGAGCATCTGCGACGTATAAGGAAGCTATATTCCAAGTTTTGTTGCAATCCATCCATTAGTTTTCAAGAAATCGTGATCAGTGAGTGAGTGAGTGAGTTTGATGAGAATTTTATCAGTATAGATGGTGTTATAATTCAATGATCCTTACATTGGGATTCAATTAGTTTTAAATGACAATTTGATCAGTATTGACCTAAAGTTAATTTACTAGCATTGACCTAGAAGTGTCCAATGGAAGTATGTATCCTAGGTTGCAGATGTGCTAGGTAGCCGAGTGCCCAGGGGAACAAATAAAGCAGCACGTTTGAATGCACTGCGATTGTGAGCAACAAGGCGATGCGACGCAACGCAACGCGTAATCTGATAAAGCGCGGCAGGCCGTATTTCTGAGGTGGCTTTCTCGGCGACAATGTCACAGCGGCTTAGCGTAACACAATCTTCGACTTTGAATTATTCAATTGTGTGAGCCCTCAGCCCTGGCCTGGGGCGCCACTCATACAAACCGGGCAAATCGAGTTAGACCCCTGTCAATGGCGGTTACTGCCCGGTAAGACGCACCCCGCCCCCCACCCTACAGCGAAGCGTCGTCTTGCTGGGCACGTATTCTTCCAGCTCACCACCGTAATTCGGCCGGTTGCTGTCACTACCATCTCCGCAACTCATTCGTCAAGCGCATTGTCCCTGTTTTATTATTTGGAAAATTGTAAACGACCAGTGCGGCAAAGTCTTCGTGTCAAACTGATTTGAAAGGATGCTTCTGAAGCCTTCTACCGGAATTTCGTTCTTGAAGGTGAAATCCAGAAATATATCACGACGAGTTTTGAGAGGAAAATCATATGGTCCATTAGGTTGCAAGATGACTGGGAAATTGTACTGTATTTTCAACAAGTTATTGAAATCAATGCTTCGTTCTGAAGTTCATACAAATTGAAAAAGATAATCAGAACTCATAAACCTCAGGCATAGAATAAAACAATCTTAAGTTCACCATCGTATAAGTTTTCTCTGATTCAGGCCACACAACTAATTCAAGTAGCAGTAATAGTTTGATGAAATACCATATTGCAGTACTCCAGTTCTCTCTTCCTAGGCTTCCTACTTTCAATCCTCCTATTGATATCTGTTTACAGTCTGAGTTCTGGATTTTCAAATTATTAAGGGATTATTATCTACGTCCCAATTCCATTAACAATGATTCTTCCTATAGTAAGGTCCACGTTATAATGGCAGTGGATAAAGATAGAAGAATAGCGATGCCGATTCTCTGCATTAATTAATTATATTTTTACACTGTCAAAAACATAATTTGCATCGTTGTGTACCTGGAAAAGAATAGTACCACCGGCTTTGTCAAATGATAGACAGGGATAGCAAAACCAAAGTTGATCAAATACTGACATTATAACGTGGACCTCACTATAGCAGTTATTCATTTTCTCAATTTTATAGTTCATGGTAGGCTCCTTCTTTATAAATCATTATTGTGGAAGTAAATAAGTTGATTAGTACTGTTTATGGAATTTAACATATAGTTTTATATACAGTAATTTGATTCAACAGTAATCATTATTGTGAATTGTAATTGATTAATTAAAATCAAGATTTCGAAAGCCTCATTGAGAGAGTAAGATTTTGTCACTTGGATACCTCTCCAAACTCGCGCCTTTGCAGGTTAGCCTGCATATATTTCCTGCATGTCGTGTAAATGTTTTTCGCATAGTTATATTATTTTTTTAATGTATTGGAACAGAGAAACAATATAATGTATTTTTAATTAACAATCATCACTGTTTTACTTATTTGGATGCGACATCCAATATGTCAAATAGAATATTTGACATATGGTTGAATAGTTGCTAGTGGTCGAACAAACTCTAAATCTAGCAGTCAAGCAGATCCATGTTGAAATACAAAGAGAATGTGATGACAACATTGTAGAGCTAGGAATTAGATTGGAAACGTTGGACTGTAGTTGAGGCTGAGAGAAGTCAGCCAATCACGTTCGAGAGTGAAACGTTGATCAGAGAAGAAAGAAGACGCTGCAGAGCAGAGAAGAAGGATTTAATCCGGGTCTCCCCTACTTTGTTTTTGCGCCGGGGAAAAGTCAGTTTCCGACGTCATGACGGATAGTGAAGTTTGTTTGTATTATTATCCGGTTTTGGTTTAGTAATGTTGTTAGGAGCTGGACGCTGGGCCGAGGAGAGGGTGCAGTGGTGGTTAGTTGAGTTGATTGGATGAAGGAAGGTGGAATGACGGATGGCGTTGAAGAAGAGCAAAGAAGGGGAAGGAGGAAGAGGAAGACGAGTCTAGTGATTTAAGGAGCATCCGGGGGCGGCTGCTCTGGAGGCGGTGGTCATCCCTCACCGGGATTCGATTTGGCCGGTGATCGGTGTTAAGCACACGCTCACTATTTGATGAGCGCCCTCTGCCTATAAACGGATTACGTGCACCGACTCACCCCGACTCACGATTGTTCTCTTTAATCATCATTTAAAATTTATCACACACACACTCACTCATCTACCCTTGCATCTCGATTCCGCCCTAAACCCCCCCCCCCCAACCGCAACACCACTCTTAGCCGGACGCCACCAAATCACTGTTCAGATTTGTACGGCGACAGAGTATCCACCAATCCCTTCCTCGCATTCATGGTTTGATTTCCACCCCACCTCCACGTCCTGAGAGTTGAGTACGGTAGCACTGCAAGAATTGGTCACTTCAAGCATTGTATTTCATTATTGAAATTTCATTACATTTTATTTAAAAAAAAAAACATTCACATTACGAAAAATTATAAATCATACACTTTACCTAGAAATGGAACTAACAATAAAATGGAACATCAGGAACTAATTCCCCAAAGGAGCAAACGGGAACAAGCTGGACTAATACATCCATGGCCCATGTCATTTCCAAAACATTGTGGAAAAAATGAAAATTAATGTGGATCATTAGGTATTTATTACAAAAAAAAATTAAAAATACTGATTACTGTGGAATAGGAAGTGAGTTGAATCAAAATCAAATCCAACACGCAAAAACTTACAATAGAAATTAAATAATAAATAATAGATAAGTATTTAACAGGAGTAATTAAGAAGAATACGACAAATCATCAAGAGAAAAGCAGTACTAGTCCAGTCAAGGAAGGTTATAGAGGGAAAAGTTGGGAAGACAATTCTTGACCCCGGAGTTCTGTTTAGGGTAGTAAGGAGGTAAACATATCAAAAGTCCCCACCCCTACCCACTGTGCTAAGGGGGTGGGGGTGGTTTAAAGGTACCATTTTTTTGGTTTCTCGCACAAAAGTCAAAAACTATGTATCCTAAGGACTTTACTGTCATACAACAAATTACAGCTTATATAATTTCCTACAATATTCATTCTACAACTTTTCTTATATCTCCTCTAGTTTTCGAGATATCCGCTCTTGAAGGTGTGACATTTTTGAAAAAACACGTTTGCCACCAATTTTTTTTCTATTTTTGCTCTTATAACTTTTATAAAAACGACGGAAAAAATCCATGCTGATAATGAGCTTATAGAGCATCAAATTCTCTTCAATTAATGTATAATTTCACACATTTACGAATTTCCCTACACCTTTTGCAGCAGCTTTGGTGTTGAGTATGAAATCTCCATTTTTAAAACAATAGACCAATTGACAAAGGAATTTGGAGGGAATGTTTTGAACAAAATTTTAGACTTTGCAGCTTTGTTGAGACTAGTCGAGAGAACATATCAAAAGTCTCCATTCCTAACTTGTGTCCTAAGGGGATGAGGGTGGTTTCAAAGTTGCACTTTTCAGCTTTTTGCTTGGACGCTCATATCTTTAGAACAATGCCTTCAATCGACATAACTAACCATTCAAAAATAAAGGTTGATGAATTCTCTACACTTTTTGTTCTGTGGAATTTTGTGATATTCTCAACAGTTCCCGAGATATTCGCTCTTGGAAGTGTATAATTGTAAAAATGACAGGTTTTTATCCAATTTTTGCTCTTTCATGGCTTAAAACTTTCCAACAATGCATCCTAAAAATTTATGTATATCGCAGGTTTGTAGAGCATTGAAACGCAGCTTAAGGCAGGAGAAACGGGTTCGTGAAAAAAGTTTCAGGAAACGTGAAACGAAAGTTGCTCGCAATCGACTGATAAGATTAAGCAGGGAACGTTTCTTTTGTATGCATGCGCGAGTGAAATGGATTGCATGAAACAAGTTTCATGAAAGAGAGCTTCACGAAATGCGTTTCTCCGGTGTGCATCCCGCCTAAGGGTGGCTTTTGAGGGTTTAAAGTTCGTCTTTTAGCATGTATATTCTTCTTATTCCAATCTCTTAATTATAATTGAAATGCTCATACCATATATGTTGATATAGAACTATAATCTAGAGAGAGAGCAAAGTTAGTAGAAAGTCTACTAACGTTGGAGAGAGAGTACCTCTTCGAAACAGTTGTTAGCTGGTAACTAAATTAATAATTTGTTAGGTTGGCACAAATTTAAAGATTAAAATGCATTTATCGCGGAAAAATTGATTGGGCACTACTACTCCAATCAGAGCTATTCCTGGGAATTGCCTATTATATTATTTATTTCCCAATCACTTGATAATGGCATTATTTATAGCCGGAACATGTCGTGCTAAATAATTTTGAAAAGGATACTCAGATTTATAAATATCAGAATAAATATTTTTATTTCTATTCCTGGGAGTAGGCTATAGATAATTTTTATGTTTCATGAAGCAAACTTTTATGACGGGAGTTGCTTCTATCAATTGATCCTATTCTATCAAGACTAATTTTGTTTGTATATCCGACAGTTCGCCTAAACTGCTTAAACAATTTCGATGAAATTTTAATTATTCAGTATGATAAATGAAGGGTATTTTTAAAACTTCAAAAGTGTCCGTTGTGGAATCTGTGTGCAAAGAATGAGGAAATTCGGCCAGAAAGTCAGAAAAGCCAGAAAAGGGGTTATTTATTAAAACGGCCAAATAGCTGTTGCTTTTCCTAATATAAAAATATCTTCCATAGAAGTAAGGTACTTTTCCCATGAATCAATAATTATTCCCAAACATAAGTTGTGTTACCAAAGAAAATAAAAGGTAGCTTTCGATAAAAATATTGGAGAATATGCATAACAGCTGGTTGATATTCACTTGAAACTGTCAGTATTCCTCATCAATAGCATCAATGCTCCCCATTCAAACAATGCTGACACATTGATGTGAATCTTACTATAATTTTTGTTTACATTAGATCAGATGAAGATAAGATGATAGCTACTGTTTCGATTTCAAAATTATGATTGCCATTTTTTCCTTTTTATGCCAGCTGTTATTAGTTTCGATTTCAATTTATTATGTTTGACATTTTTGCTTTTTATACCAGTTGTAACAGATTATGTGGAATAAGCTCTCATTAAATGAAATCATAATCATTGAAGTCAATTATACTAAGCAAGCAATTTATGTTTGAAAATGTGTGTTTGTGGATATGTATGTATGTCTGACGGATCTCTAAAACGCCTCTAACGATTTTTATTAAATCAGGAACATAGTACGTTTGCGATAAAAAAAATATTTTGGAACAGGTCTCAACTCTGGGAAAATTCGCTGAAGAATTATTGATCCCTCAAGTAGCAGCCGATAAAAAAAGTTTCCATAATCTGTTGAATACGTGAAAAAGAAAGTGTGAGCGAGTGAAAAATATTATAATAGCTGTAGTTAAGTTACCAAAACTGGCGACCTTAATTTAAAACATTGCAGTATTCTTGGAGCGTCTGGAAGAATAGGTACAGAAAGTGACCGGATGATAGCAAAAGCAATTTAAAATCGTCTCTCCAAAAATATGGTAGTTGAATTGATGCTTATTGTGAGGTGATAGAAATGTGACTAATTTCTTCAGCTTCTGTTGTATTGGTTCCTCTGTTGATTCATGTTTGTACGCAGCCATGACCTTGAGAGAGCCAGTTATACTGTCTGTTAATTCCTAATCCGGACTAAATACCACAAGAACCAATCAGAGAAGCCTTCTATTGAAAAATCCCTGCTCTGATTAATTCTCATGAAATTTAATCATGATTGAAATTGAACAGGCTTTTGAGCTACTGGGCCTGATATTTTCATGTTTCAAAATCAGCTAAAAACTATATTGAAAAAAAATAATATTCCTTCAGCTAGTCCTATTTCCTTTCATGATATCGTTACGACACAAGACACACCTATTGATATTGATATTAATAAATCACAATTAAATACTAAAGTTGTCAATTTAGATATAAATTGAATCAAGTTACATGTTAATTTAATCCAATTTTTCATCCCTAAGCTTTTGGTTTCAAGCAAAGATTGAAGATAGAAATCATATAATGGTTGTCAATAGTCAAAGTGATTGAATAAACTCTATACAGAATTATGCAAATTAACAATAAAATATCCACTTGAAAATTCCCACTTTAAAATTTATGATAGTAAAGTTCAGGACATGAGAAATCAGCCACTTTAAATGTTAGACTAACTATTATGAATGGACTCTTATATATAAATGGACTTCCATGGAAGAAAAAATCAGTGGATTGGCTGATTTTACACTTTTGAATGAGTGAAACAAAGAGTAAAGCTACGTTCAAACCAAAGTTATTAACAAAATGTAAACATTTTATGAACATATGTGTTTGTCAAGTTCCGTTCAATCTAATAGAATCTATAAGGATTAAGTTATTAACATTTTGTTAAGAACTTTGGTGTAAGCCAGATAGGCCAAAAATTCCAGAATAAGCAAGAGATCCATGGATACCAGAGTCAACAAATTCCAAATAAACTTGATTTGGAATTTAATTTTCAATTGCATCAAGCAAAAGCAAAAATAGCATGATCACTGCTAATTTGATAACTGTCAATGGAAAATATTAATTGCCAATGGATAAAGTCGAGGTCGACTTTTAAGCCCCGCCCAATATTCCACAAAATTCGCTGCAATTAGTCTACTGTTCTACAGAGCACTTCCAACACATCAATTAATTATTCAAATGCTTAGACTCAATAATTTTCATGCCAAGCTGTGGCCTAATTTCTTCATTTATTGCCGATAGAGGGCAGGATCATAAGATGCTCCTAGCAAATAGTGGGTCCGTGATACAATAATTTGAGCTGAGTCTCATCTCTGAGATAACTTGAGAGGAAAATTGATCATCCAAGTGGCAGCTGATTGAAACAGAAATTTCCATCGTTTGTTGAAAACTAAAGAGAGGAAGAGAGAAAATTAACAGCTGTGATTATAAAATTTTAAGCAATATAATTTTAAAACATTGCATGATTCAATAAAAATATTCCCTGATGTCAAGATGAGTAAGAGCAACTGGGTGACACCATAAGGCATCGCTAACTTGATTGCTAAAATACGCAGTTGAATGTGTTGTTCAAAGCACGGTATTTAGATGAAATATTTTTCTATATACCGTGGTTCAAAGTGAGGTGATAGCAACGCAACTAATCATCACACTTACTGACAACGATTTTTGGGTAACCAAGTATTCAAATATATTTGAATGAAACTTGAAACCCTTTCAGATACAGAATTCTATAACAGTAAGGAGACTATATTGATTTATTATTTGAGTTATATTCAGCAAGCAATTTTTGTTTGTATGATGGATCTCAAAAGCGATTGTAACGACTTTGGTAGAATTGAGGTTATGAAATTTTACAAAATAAATCTGATCTTTTAATTCCCGTAGCGAAGCACGGGTACCTTGCTACTACTTATACTTTTCCAAAAAATCAGGCGGTAAAAAATCGGCCGTCCAAAATTGGTGTGTGAGCAAGTAGCCTAACACCCTTTACACCAAAATTTAATAACACCCTTACACCTATTTAAATAACACCCTTTACACCTATTAACCCTTACACCAAACTGACAATCTCTGGATAGCAGCGCTCATTTTATACGAAGCCATAGAGGCCAGCAAGTCTACAGATTTAAATTACTGAGATATTGCAATATTATTCAAATGCTAATGAATTAATTATTAGTTATTAGCTAGATTCTAGCTGCTTACCCTGTTGTCAATATTTACAGTGGCATAAGTCTTCGGGGTGAATTACAGCATTTAATTTCGATTTTTGTTTAGTAATAATAATTAATGCATTAGCATTTGAATAATTGTAATTTCCATCTTTAAAAATTAATGAATGTCTGTGTGTCAGTTTGTTTGTTAGTATGTTGTGTGAATATTGGGGATGGTTTCTGACCAGAAATTTCAATAGGGGGGGGGGCTAATAATAACTATTTATTAATCCATTTTACAGACCTATGTTATCGAAATCGTCGGCCGAGCAGCTACCGAACAACGGAAAGATGATCATGATTCAAAATTATGTTGTGAGAATATTATTTAGCATCTAAAGTTAACAGCTGTAATAAACAGATAAATTGTGTACTGGTATTAAATTCATCTTTGAAACACTGATTAAACCTATCTATTTTTTTTTAATTCAACACTTTACTGATAGATATTACTACGAATTGATTGAGAAGAATATGTCTTCGGAATATAAATGCTGCATGACTACGCACATAGGAAGTCGGTATTGAGATGTAAATGAAAATATCGATTGTCAGATAAATTTCATGATTCACCAAATAAAAGTCAAGAGTGACATGAGATACATTGACTTTTTGGCGGTACGAAGTTCGCCAGGCAAGCTAGTAGTTCATAAAGAATTATATTCCACTGCTAACTAAATTTGAAAGGAAAACGACTTATGTTGTTTCTCAAATGACTTATTCTATAGATTTTACCACATTTTCCTGCAAAAACACATCACCTATAAATATGAGAAATAAAAACAAAGCACAAATTGGAAAGCAATATTGAAATTGATTTTTTGGGATGTAGCCAACCGTATTTGTTTATTCATTTACTAGAATAAAGAGAAAAATTTAGAATAAAGAGTATATGAGTGTATATGAGTATATGAGTATATGAAGCAAAAAAATAATCGAAATCTTCTTATGTATGCTGCACTGCAGTTACCCTACTAGTGCAGGATGTGTTTTAGTAGGTAGTGTCAGTTAGCATTGCCCTAACTGTGACCCAATGTACAGTTTGTTGATAATCGTTAGACATAAATTGTTATTCGGAAGCTCAATTATTTATTTCCAAGTGGTTAATTTGAAACTGTGAAGTCTAAAAGCGTGTATCATTGTTCTACCTGCCAAGTAGCGGCATCCATTTTAAACAAGAATATCTCGATTTTTACCTTACTTGGACGTGTTGTTCAAAACATCTGTCATTCAAGTGACGTCTGGTCCTTGTTTGTTTCGCCAATTAATGTATTTCTTCACAGCACGATCAGTGTTTTGTCGTGAGCTTGACTGTGTAATTGCACAATTGATTTACATTTATGTATAAGATCTGGGGTTGTCAATCCATCCTTACACAATATCATCAATCATATGAGGGTTATGTTATATTCATTCAAACGGAGAAAAGGGCCTAGGTTCATAAGAAATAACCTTTCATTAATTTCCTTTTTTACAAGGATTTATCCTGACTTGAGAATGATAACTGCCTAAGACACTGGTATAGATCTCAAAAAAACTAGAAAATCATTATTATTAAATCAAGCATTCTGTTTATCATTCCTAATATTGAACTGCAATATACAAGGTGATTCTTAATTAGGGTAAAATAATTTAATACGTGATTTTATAAACTTTAAAAAAAAATTTTAACAAGTTCTTATAAACATATTATATCCAGCGTGGTTACAGTAGGCCTAACTTACAGTTTCTTGTTTTGTTCAACAGTGAGCTAAAATATTTCTGAAAATAATTTTCAGCTGATAATTTCTTTCAAATATTTTCTTATTTAGAACAAAATAAATCAGCTGTTTTGGAACAGCTGTTATTAAAATCCAAGTTTTATTTGCATTCAGCTACAACCTATGAGTTATTAGTTCTCTCCTCATAAAACAGCAAATTTATGTGGTGTAATGTACTAAATAAGAATACACTTTATTTAACTTTTACAGACATTTAGTTTACACAGCTTATATAATTCTTTTCAGAATTGAATTCTCTACAATTTTTATTGCGAAAAATTATTTGTTTACTGGTCATTAAAGAAAGTTATTGGGCATCAAACGTAGAAGTCTGTGTTTTTCTACTTAGATTTTTTGCAACTTTTTTCTCAAAAACTACTCACACTACAGCTTCCAGACTAGTTTTATTCAATTTTCAGATATTTTTCCATATGAATCCACCATAAGTTTTTCAAAAACTAGTCCCCAAACAATTCAGCATCGGTGTATTTCACCAGAGGAACTGAATTCCGGGCAAAATCTTTCACTCTGTATAGCTCGCTAATGAAGCTTTTATGGATATATGTTTATGAGAACTTTTCCTTATTTTTACCTCTACTATCACGTATTAAATTATTTTACCATAATTAAGAATCACCCTGTAGACGTACTCAATATTGAAACAATATACTACTCTTCAAGTGTATGCTTGATGCAGGTTATCATAATCTATCAGAATTCTTAACTCTAATGAAATAAATGGAAAGGTAATAAACTAACTAGTAAAACCTACACAGAAAAAAACATGGAAATGGCATCTCAATAATTTTAATAATATGATACTAATACATTAAAATTAAATAAAATTATATAATTATAATTATAGTTTTGTAAATTATAAAATTATCAAATACCTACGTTTATTATAAATATTAGTCGAGGTGCAAAAACGATTGATACAAAATTAATTAATAGTAACAACAATTTGAGGATACATTTCAAATATAGACGTTTGTGAATATAAGTTTCAAGACAATCAAGAGCGTTTCATCCAATAGTGAGCACCTGTCACAAATTGTTCACAAATATAATTAGTGATTAAACTATTATTTGATCTAAGAACAATATAACAACTATATTGAATAAATTATAATGGTGTATAATAGCTTCAATACTATTTTTTTAATTTACATTTTATAACATAAATTTCAGTTTCAATACTTTTTAAAAAGAGCTGTCCTTTTCCATAGATTTTTCGAAACACCCATGTGTTTGGAACATTATTGAGTGAAATAGTACTCTAGAAGTTGATTCTTAATGAAGAGATTTGAGTACTGAGTAGTATTAGATGACTAGTTACTTCAGTTAATGTTGCACGGTCTTGGCTAAAAATGTTGTCAATTATTGAAGGTTAATCGGAATAGTAGCCGGAATTTTTAAGCCTACGATATTCTCTTTGAAAGGATACGAATAAAAATACTATATTTTGATTTGTATTACGATTAATAAGAAAATCGTATGATTGTCCAATAACCATTAAATGAGTTTGAACATCAAGGAACAACATTCTCCAAGAACTTTATAGGACCACTAGCAGTAGCTTCTGTCAATTGCAAGGAGGGCAAGTTATACATCACGAGCTAACTGATTTGCCAGATTACTTCAGGTAGGCTATCTTTATGCTGCAACAAAAAAAAGATTATCAGACAAGTACAACTATTCAAAGGATATTTAAAATCAGTTCAACGATATGTGATACAATTTACAAAAATGAAGGGCAACCGTGTTCAAGTAGTGTAGAAGTGCCCAATAGAATAGATTGATTTTTTTCTATTTCAAAACTGCAATAGCAAGGAAAAGTTGTGAATTATGTAGGATGAGGGAAGTGGGCAACCAAAACAAGTAAAAACGTAGAAGATTGATTGACGAATTATTCCGTTCGTGAATTGGCCTCAACATTTAAAAAAAATTGAAAACCCCTCATCTACGAAATTATTCTTCTAATTTTTTACTTCATTGTTATGAAATACACAAGTTTTCAACTCCATTTAGAATAAATTCAATATATTGTATTTTAGCTTGATTAGGACTAACAATACATTCACATTGACAAGTATTATAGACTGTATAGAAAAAGTTCAGACATGACCCACCATCCAAAGAAATTACAGCGTTGCAAAATTGTGAAAAATTGCAACTTTCTCAAATTTCCAATTTGAACACAGAATATTACTCCAGTAAAGTGGCGACCATCATTTTGCACAAATTGTTCAAGTCTCACACTGAAATTGTTTTATATTAAGCGAGCAATTTCGGTTTATATATTCATATGTCTGTATGTCACCGGATCTCGAAAACACCTCTGGTTTTTTTTCACGAATTTCATGTGTTATCCGCATTTTTAAATTCGGTATTGTTGCTGTCTCAAAAACCTTTGACTTGAGGTATCCCCATGAAAAGAAATGACAGGAGCTTAAATGGGGTGGTGGGGGAGGTCACTCAATATCCACCCCCAATTTCCTACTAATCAAGCGGTTCGCAAACAGAATTCTCATAAGCTCAATTTATTGATACTCTGGCCGTATGGCTAAATAAGAGTGTACCCATTCACATGAAATAGACAAAGTTCAGGAATGAGGAAGTTGTTCAGCATTTAAATATAGGAAGTTATGTTACTGTTACTGCGTGGCCGTTGTCATCCATAATCTATAATATAATAAAGAAAGGAATTGGCTTATACATGTGCGGGATACGAAATACAAGCTTTACGCATCATTGCGTCTGAACCACTGAACTGAAATTTTGCATAAAGATTCGCAATTTACCGTGGATGGTAAATATACCTATTTAATTTTTGTTTATCAATCAATTATAATTTGAATAATTGAAACAAATTTATCCAATCTGTGATACAATTTTACGTAAGATAAAAGCTCAATTAAATTGTTTTTCTATTGTAAATTAATGACGCAGCATCACATCTGAACTGATTAACTTGGAATTTTGCATAAGGATTCTTAATTTACCAAGGATGGTTCTAGGCCTATCTCTTCTTCTTCTTCTTCTATATCTTTACTATATATAAAGGATGGAATTGAGTTATACATCTACGGGATACGAAATACATGTTTGACGCATTATTGCCTCTGAACTACGGTACTGAACTGATTAACTTGAAATTTTGCATAACGATTCTTAATTTAATGAGGATGGTTATTAGCCTCAGTTCTTATCCTTCAGTCGATGGGATCGGATCGATTGCTGAAGCTCCTACTTAAACGAGACTAGACCGGTTGAATCTGCTTTCGGAAAGAATTGTGTCGGCCTAACAACTACTTGCGCAATTACGTTTAAATCAAGCTTAATTCTTAGGTAAAACCTTTGACGAGCTAGCTTTATGAAATTTCTATTAATTCGTTGCACTGAGGGCCCTCTTAAGAAATTATATTTCGGTAACTCACGTGCGTAGATTTTTCACAAATTTAAAGACGTGGCATGAATTAGCCTCGTGTGTCCTATGCCTTTTCTGGTGGGCTGCTGTCGTCCTCTCCAATGGGGATATTTAATTTAATAACTCATGTCATAGAGCGACTTCACTGAGTCAGGTTCATTACTTATTAGGAATTTTTCAAGATTTAAACTTTGGCAATAAATAAAATTAATTCTTATAAGGGAATCAGTCTATTGCTCTCATGTTGGTTGGCGTCTTGGTCGGTCTCTGGCAAGCAAGTGGGCTGTTGATCTTCCCTTATTCTTTTTCGACGATACTTCCGATTCTAAATTTGCATAAAATTTAAATATCTTCTCCCATTGGTGGATTTCAATAAATCCGCGATGACACAATTCAATATTGTCAAATAGTCTGCAGTACATGGGCATATTAAGAGGTTATACATAAATATTTTTACACTCAAATTTTAATTTATGCTAGATATAGGTTTACATGTATTCTACAATAATTATAATTTTTTATAATTTTAAAAAAGACCACTTGGAGAATTTTGAATTAATAATTTTTTAGCTCCTAGCAAATACTGAGCACTGATTGGTATATCATCCGATTTTTGTACAAAAGTGCTACTGTGTTAGTGTGCCTAGAAAAATTAGATCTCACTTCCCTTTTATTTTTATTATGTTTTCATGATTTTTATTTGCTCACATAGATATATAATAAATATTTATATTTGCTTTTTTAAACGTTTATGTCCTTTATTTTGCATGCTATGAGTTACAAAACCTTTTTGTCCTCGTCTTAACGAATGCTACCTACTTGCAATTATTTCACTAGAGTATCTGAATGAATTGCAGATGTTCAGCTTGGCCGTTATTGATACAGCCGACAAGCGTTATTTACAAAGAACCTAACCTCAAATTAATACAATATTATTATTTTATTAAATAATTGAAAAATGATTTCCATTTCAAATTGTTATCAATAATCTTAGCCTTTCTAGTCGTTATCGTCTTATCTTTATCGTTGACTGATAGTACCATTTGTGACAAATATTTTTGTTTTTCTGACTGAGACCTAACAATCCATTTCAATTAATGAAATTTTTATTGGTACCAAAATGTACCGTTAGAAGTGTGAGGTGTCAGACCTACAACAGCAAACCAGGAAAAATAACATTATTATTGCTGGTGTGCCGAGATCGCGAGGTGAGAATATTTTTCAAATACTTGGGGAACTTACTAGACTCTTACAGTTAATTTTAACAATTACGATGTGTCTGCTGCCCATCGTTTACCATCTAAGATGAGAGATAATCGTCCACCGTCAATCGTGGTTGATTTTGTTTCAAGACAGGCAAAAACCCAGTGGATTCACGCAAGGCGAGTGAGGAAAGTAATGTCGGCTCAAGAACTGCATCCTTCTTTTCCGAATATACAAATCTACATCAACGACCATCTCACTGAGAATAACAACGCTATTTACTTTAAGACTGATAAAAATAATAAAATACGAGTAGGCCTATATACATTTAATATTGATACTTCTGAAATAGTTTTAATAATTCCCAAGTATTTGGAACAGTTTAAATTTAGTCAATAGGTGCAATGCTCTTATTCATACTTGTTTTATAATAGTAATCGCCGGGTATTTGAGCGATGGAGAATACCAGTCCGGCTTTAGACCTGGAAGAAGTACCACTGATCAGATATTCAATGTGAGACAGAAAATGGAAAAAAGTTATGAATTTAACATTGATCTACACAATCATGCTATTTATTGATTATAAGCAAGCATTCGACTCAATAGATAGGAATAAGCTGCTAGATGCACTTGAGAGCTATGGTTTGCCAAAGAAGCTTATAATGCTGACAAAAATGACATTTATGAGAAGTCAAGCTAGGGTTCTAGTGGCAGGAAAGTTGAGCCGGAGTCTTGATATTGTCAAGGGCGTCAGACAGGGAGATGCACTGTCAGCTGTTCTCTTTAACTTGGCTTTGAACAAGGTCATGCGGGAGATG
Organism: Nilaparvata lugens; assembly: GCF_014356525.2. NCBI lineage: Eukaryota > Metazoa > Arthropoda > Insecta > Hemiptera > Delphacidae > Nilaparvata > Nilaparvata lugens. Next base: position 60,666,470 of record NC_052506.1, on the reverse strand, counting down.
GACCCAAGAGGCACAATAATATATAAATCAAAGAAAATTCATGCCTATGCTGATGATATCTTGTTGGTGACCCGGAATCTGGCTACACTTAAGGAGACGTTTTTAAAGATAGAGCAGGATGGAAAGCCACTAGGACTTAAGGTGAACGAATCTAAGACCAAGTACAGTTTATGCTAATGTCAAGTGCGCAGGCCCGAAGAAGAAGAAACGAACCAGTTAGGATAGGACAGTTCTTGTTTGAAAATGTGAGCAGTTTCGTTTACCTAGGCACAGAGCTGAATGTAGAAAATAAAATGTCTGAAGAAATAAACAAACGAATAATCAGTGGTAACAGAGCATATTTTGAAAATGTTAAAATAATTAAGTCCAAGCTGATAACGCGTGACACTAAAATAAAACTCTATAAAACAGTAATCAGGCCAGTAGTTACATATGGCAGCGAAGCATGGACATTCACTGTAGCCGATATATCCGCACTTAGAGTCTTTGAAAGGAAAATCATCCAAAGAATTTTTGGACCAGTTCGGTAAGATGAAACATGGAGAATAAGAAGCAACAGAGAGATAAACAATATCCTCCAAAACCAGGACATAGTTCATTTCATCAAATCACGAAGAATCAGCTGGCTGGGACACGTCTGGAGAATGGAGCAGAACAGACTCTGCAGACAACTGCTAGAGGGTGAAATTTTTCAAGTAAGAAGAAGAGGGAGACCCAGGAGAAGGTGGCTGCAGGATGTCGAAGGAGATCTGAATAGAATGGGGATTCGTGGATGGAGAAGGATGGCGAATGACCGGAACGAGTGGAGGCGAGTGACGGAGGAAGCCAAGGCCCACCCAGGGCTGTAGTGCTAAGAAACAACAACAACAACAACAACATTTGAGCGATGGAACTGCTAGTTTTAATTTAAACAGCATACAATAACCAACAGAGATACCTCTGAATTTGAATCTGAGTTACACTGAGAATATTCTTTTTCACATATTATTACTGATATTGGTGGGTATTATTTTTATAATTGTGGGTATTGAAATGATAATACGAAATCAATAATACTAGATTTTACTTGATTCATGAATATAGTTGATTTAGGACAAGTTGAATTATTATTTGAGTTTAAGAACGTTAAATAACTTCAAGTTGAAGACTTGTTTTGATTTAATTTAGAAGCATACTAACAGAGGTAGCTTAATTCTTATCTTATTTATGTCATATATTATATCATGAAATGTTTTTCCGAAACCATCAATTCGTTTAATGAAGTGGAAATCCAACAAAGATTTATTGAATATTTGTTTTTAATTTTCATTGATCAGTTTTAATGAACAGTTTTTGAATAAATTATACTCAGATTTAGTTGTTGAAATGATTATTAACTATGTATTTTATTTTATGTTGTTCAACTACAATTTGAAGGAGAGATCAAAGTGAAACATATTGCAAAAATGTTTCAGTCTTTAAAATTGTTCTACTCAAGTAGGCGACCATACTAACTTTAGTTCTTGAGCGAATAAATTTAATCTATGAAAACAACTTGGATTGGTTATCACTATCTGAAAGTCTTATTGCTTAGATCTATAAAAGTACATTCAAATTGAAAAATACCCACATTTATTTTTTTCAGTGTATATTGTTCTGCTTCTAACTTAGTAAGTCTTGTCTTGATACTTCAATAGCGCACCTCTTGATATACCACATACCTTGATATACCACATACTTTTTTCTAAATCAAGGAGAGAACTTGTTTTGCATTGATACTCATTCCTTTCAATCTAAATTCGATCTTACAAATTAATGAAAACGTTTTAATCATCAACAAGGCTATTGGCCTCTAATAATTCTATTTATATTTTTTAGCAGCTTTCCGAAAGCGGATTCATTCAGATTGATTTTTATGATTGAACAGAATCTACTTTTTGATTACCAGTTAGTAGAGTGCTTATACTGTTAAGATACAGGTAGTTTTTATCAGGCTAGCCAGGAAAATAAGATACTCAATATAAGATACCCAACATAAGATACCCAATACTCAATCGTTTAAAATTATCCAGAATATCCGGAGCTATAATCGCAATTTCGATGAACTCTTAGTATTAATTGAAGATCTCAAAGTAAAATTCAACTGCATTATTCTAACTGAAGCATGGCTTAATTATGATACTGATTTAATGCACATTGATGTTTTCAATGTGTTTAGATCCTTCAATAGTATCAATAATAATGATGGTATTGTTATCTACATTGATAGTGCCCTGTCTGTTTCGTGTACTGAGCTGTGTTTGGGAGGGGTTGCTACCTGCCTGAATTTTGTCTTCGACTGGTTTGGTCTGCCTTGCAATCTCCTAGCTGTTTATCGCATTACAAATTCTAATCAGATGCTGTTCACAAATGCCTTGAATGATTTTTGTGGCAAGAACTTTATGATAACGCTGGCCTTTCGGCAGTGATTGGCGATATTACCTGTGACATACTTAATCCAACCCCAAATATGTAATTAGATCGCTACATGGAGGTGATGTATGCAAACGGCTTAATTTCATGTATTGATGAAGTAACCCGGCCTGATAGTAATACTAGTATTGATCATATTTTTGCAAAAATACCCAACAGAATAAAATAAATCTTAAAATCTGACATAACCGATCACTATCCCATCTGCTTAAACATAATTCATAATACCGGTAGTAGTAATTGTAATAATAGTAACAATAACAATAGTAATCAATTTCATTCAAAAGTATGTTGGAGTAGCGTTAAACGTTGTTTGCAATTTCAGTGCTGGGATGAAGTTTTAAATACAAATGATGTTGACAAAGCTACAGATTCATTTCTCAGTATCTTGAGAACAACTTTAGAGTCTAATTCAAGCAGTACCCCGATAACCTCAAAGAATAAAAAGATAAAACCATGGATTATGTCAGGATTAATAATATCTATTAGATGCGCGATAAACTTAGCAAAAAAGTGCGGGCCCAACCTTTTAATCACGATCTAAAACAAAGATATATTAGGTATAGGAACTCGCTTCACTCTTTAATAAAAAAGGCTAAAAGTAACTTTCATAAAAAGAAAACAGATTCCGCAGCTGGCGATCCAAGAAAATTCTAGAAAATCGTCAAAGAGATTTCAGGGCGTCCAGTTGGCAAGGAGGTATTTCCAGTCGGGGCTTTTGGGCACAAAATTGGTGATTGGGCTGCCACAGCGTTCGAAACTTTAAGCGATTCATTTAACGAATATTTCTCCTCCGTGGGAAAACAACTGACGGTGGCTCTGAACCCAGTAGGACCTGCCGAGGTGGATCATGCTACTCAGTCTGTATTCAAGCTACAGTCGATCAGTCCAGAAGAACTTTATGGTGTTAGGAACAGTATTAGGGGTAACTCATCACCCGGGTTAGATAATATACCTACTGGAATGATTAAAAATAACTTTAATGAATTACAACAACCCTTAATGCACATTATAAACCTGAGTATCAACACAGGGAAATTTCCAACATCATTAAAAACAGCAAAAATTATCCCTATTTACAAAACAGGACCAAAGTCAGCAATAAGCAATTATAGGCCAATCTCTCTTCTTACAGTTGTTAGTAAAATAATAGAAAAATGTGTTAAAGTTCAGCTCACAAGATACCTTGTTAGGGAAAATATTATTGCAGACGAACAATATGGATTCATTACCAACAAAAGCACCTCAGATGCTTTATTTGACCTAACCAAAGAAATAGCTACAATTCAATTCAATTTATTACTTGTCATGGCTAAACAATGGTAAGCATAGACAATAGTCACATACATTAAAATTTTAACATTCATTTACAAAGTAAGACTAGATAAATTTTTAAAATTGTGAAAATATAATATTTGAAAACTTATAAATAATATGTCAGTTAAAACTCATACTTATGCAGAAACACAAAATTACAAAATTAGGAAATAAGAAGAAGGTTTCGATTACATTTATAGATATAGCAAAAGCTTTTGATGCGATTGATAGGACAAAGCTTTACAAAAAAACTAGAAACAATAGGAGTGAGAAATAGAGAATTGGAGTGGTTCACTAGTTATCTAGGGAATCGCTCACAAATTGTCTCAATTAATGGATCTCTTAGCAAATTATTACCAATAGAGTACGGAGTGGTCCAGGGCAGTACATTGGGCCCTCTTTTGTTATTGATTTATATTGATAGTATAAGGAAATTGAGAATTAAAGTGAAACTGTTCTTGTTTGCGGATGATACGGCTGTGGTATCTGAGGGCTGCACGTGGGATGAGGCATACAAGCATGCATCCCATGACCTTGCCAAAATTAGAAATTGGTTTGACCATAACTATCTTACAGTTAATATTGAAAAAAACCAAACATCTTCCATTTATTGGTTGACAAGATATTGACTGTGATTGATACGTGTTAAGGATCCTCAGTCGGAGGTCTGCGGCTGTGGCATAATTGAACGGGTTGCTCATTATAAATATTTAGGAGTCATCGTGGATAGTAAATTAAGCTGGGTCCCTCATGTACAGGGGCTGAAGAACCGTTTGAGAAAATGAATGTATGCCTTCTCACGGCTGGGCCAAGTGCTTACTGTGGATCGCTGCAGGATAGTGTACTTTGCGTATGTGCAGTCTTTGCTGCAGTATGGCATTCTGGCGTGGGGAGGTGCGTCATTGGCGGTCTTGGAGCCTCTGTCAGCCCAGAGGTTGATAATTAAAACCATAAAATAACTCAATAGTATTAGTTTCAAGTGGCAATTGAGTGGAATATTACTTATAAATTTATTAATTCAAGTCATCTAAATTCAAAATTTATAGTTTTCATGTTTATTTTGGACTAAAATTTTATAAAAAATGTACACATAAAATTCTAACCTTATCTTGGACTTTATTTGGAAAGAAAATAAATTTGGAAGAAAAATAGCACAAGGACTACCTTATTATTCAGGGTGTCCACTGATTCAGGCTCAGAAAATTCCCGTACATTTCCTGTATATTTTACGGTTTTCCCGGTTTTCCTCGCTGGTTAAAACACATTATTAATATGTAGAAATATAGGTTGGGGGGGGGGTTATGGGGTTACTCAGAATGGGGGTCAATTTGTAAAAATATATAATATTCTTAAATAACAATTTCAAAAGTGCACAAGCATGTTTTTCATCAAAATGTAGCAACATTATGAGATTATAACTGTACACTGTATTTCGAATGATATAAAAAAGGCAATTTAGAAGAAAAAACGAAACTCCAAAACGAAACTACCCTTTACCCTTTAAAACATTATAGTCCAGTTACTACCGGTACCTATACATTGGTGTTTGCAATATAGGTAGTTCTGATTTTTTAATATATTGTTTGGATACATTAGAGAAGTCTAGAACCAATTTTGCATGCAAAATTTCCAATATCTTCCGATTGCCATAATTTAAATGTATAATTAAAAATCCCTCTGGTCGCAATTTTGTGCTCTTCAACCTGAGACCAGAGAGCGCACAAAATTACGCCCAGAGGGATTTTGAATTATACATTTGAATTGTGGCAATCAGATGATATTGTAGATTGAAAACTAAAATTCATTTAAATTGATTATTTTGTTGAAATTTTACTCGTTTTTGTAACTCAGAACATAGAGAGCTCCGGATGATTTCATTTTATTCAAAATTTTATAATCTGAAAAAAGGCGAGAGCAAATTTAACATTCCGACACCTGGATTTGGCGGAAATAAGCTGAAAACTAGAAAATGAACCAAAAATTCGAGGTGTTTGGGCGATTCTGTATCTAGCACAAGGAAATTTTGCATGCATCAAAAATTGGTTCTAGACTTCTCTTATGTATCGAAACAATAATTATAATGAAAAATCAGAACTACAATATTATATTGAAAGAACGCCCCCTTTTTCATGTCTATATTGACTGGACTAATATTAAACATATGTGTGATTTGATTTACTATCAATAATTACAACACCGAATTAAAGGTATTTCCACACATGCCGAACCAAACCTTGAACAGCGTAGCGATTCGTACAATCCGCCGTGTATCGATCCGTGCAGCGAACATTAGCCATATTGTCCCATAGCGTCCCGACTAGCCGCTCTTTTAACCGTTCTTTACTATGCCGTTCGCCGAACGCTGAACTTTTAAGCCAATCAGAACCCTCGTTAAAATTCGCCGTGCAGCTTGCGGTCCAATTTTGGCTATCCATCACAAGTGGAAAACATATGAATACTTTCGCGAACATTAAAGGCCGGAACACATAAAACCGCACCGAGCCCGCGCCTACTTACATCTGAGCTAAGCCCGCGACACGGTGATGGTGGTAGGAGAACACACATATCCGTGCGACAGCCGGGCGGCAGCTGTTTCTCAGTTCTGTAGAGCTACTGTGGTCTGATTACTGAATGTATTAAACTATTGTTGATAATATAACACTATTAAAAGCTTGTTACATCCGATTTGAATTTATATATCTTCTGCCTTCTGCATCTACACTTAATTGGTTTTAAATTTAAAATACAAGATACAGTAACTGGTTTCTTCTTTTATACATTTCGTTGTTTATTTTATTATTTATTATACTATGTCTATTATACCTTTGGCTTAACTTATTTGGTTCTACTTTTACTTTTGGTTTAACTTATTTTTTCGTTCAACCATATATCTCATCACTTTGATCGTACAAAACTGGAAAATTTCGTATCTCTTCAATACATTTTTCCCTCTCTATGCCGCACCGTCACCGTGAAAAAGTAAACTGAACTAGTCGATGACGGCGCGGGCAATAAACACGGTGACGGTGGTGGCGCTGTGCGGTAGTATGTATCCCAACATGTTTGAAAGCCTTTGTCTTTTCACTCGGCCGTACGTCGGCGCGGGCTCGGTGCGATTATGTGTGTTCCGGCTATAATACAGTACAGGCCTCTTCTCATTTTATTTAATCTATAATTTTGAACAATTCATTGTCATGAATAATAAATTTATAGGAATCGATAAATAATGTTTAATGCAAATAGAATAACTTTTGAAAAATTAATGTTAGGATAAATCTCAATAATAAAAAATATTGTTGACCAAGAGCTCAGTATCATGACAATTATTTCCTTTTAAAATTATAATCATTTTGTTATTTTTAAACTAATAATTAATTTCATCAACTAACCATAAGTTGACTGGAATAGATTCTGTAATTTCCATATCCTATTTATTTTAATGAATACTAAAGCATTATACTAACTGACAAAAAGTGACACCTTTAATATTTTCCACTTGCCATCGATTTTCGTTGATAAGAACATTGATCATTGTTATTTCACAATAACAATGATCATTGTTAAGTGGGTAGAGTTGAATAATTTCCCCCAAAAGGTGTCTGGTTTGGTCTATGTTTTGGCAACCCAAAAAAACTTACTTCGGTGGATAGGACCTTTCTAGGCTCAACAATATATACTATAATAAAGTAAAGAACTGACTTATACTAGTAAAGGATGGAAAAATTATGTTTGACACATCATCACGTCTGAACTACTGGACTGATTAACTTGAAATTTTGCATATATATTCTTAATTAACCAAGGATGGTTATAAGCCTATTTTAAATTCTTCAAATTTTCATTACATCAAGTTTTCAGTTTGTCAAGTTTTAAAATAGACCCTTGCGGAGCACGGGTTACCTACTATAATAAAGTTTTGATCAAGGAATAAGGGAGTGTTATTTTCATTGATTTGCAGAATTCAGAACAGTACTGAACTGTACTATGCACGACACTACACAGCGTTTTCGGCCGACTGCACAGTGCGTCAATCAGTCTATCAGTAACTTAATGATTTAAATGATAAAGTATTAAAATTATATAAAATATCATAGAGATTTATAATTTATTGATGCAAATATAAACACATCAAAGAATGCGTTTTCGCATTGCGGGTACATAATTAAAAACAAAAACATTAAGCAGATGAAAAAGATTTACCCAAATATGTTGCTTAATATTTAAAATAACCCTGACAAGCAAGGTGGATGATATTAATTTTTCATGATAGGTTATTATAACTACTCTAAATACTTTTGTTACCAAATATATCATAATATCCTAGAAACTTTTCATTGAATTCTGAAATTGGTTTTACTTTATTTAGTACCTATCGATTAAAAATGGATGATCAATATTATTAATTCACAAGAAAGTATAATAAGAGAATCCAAATCAAATAATATTCTAATCATGTTTAGAAAAAAATCAGTGATTGGAACATAATATATAATGTCTTGAAATTATTTCAGATATCATTGACACTACGAAAACTGATGATTTGAAGCCGAAATTAGTAAAATGAATCACAAAATTGATGATTCATTATTAAAATTGAAAAAGATTCACCACTTGACAGCATTTTATTGTTTGAATTCGCTGAGCGGTTCGCTGCACGGCGCGCTGCGCATCGAATTGCACGGTCGCGGCGCTGTTCCTGGTTTGGTTCGGCATGTGTGGAAATACCTTAATAATGAATATCGAAAGAAAACCAATTGTTCCTATCGAACCTATCGATACACGGCACCGATAAAACGCCATATCGATACATGATATTATTTTATAAAACGCCACATCGATACGCCAACCTGCATCATCCATCATCATCATACACCACTCATCCACTGGCTAAATTTCAACTCTGTACTTAATTAATAATTAGCAAATTGACGAAAGTGTCAAAAAATACCCGTATCTCGACAAAATTCCCGTACATTTCCCACCCAAATGAAATTCACGTACAATTCCCGGATTTCCCGGTTTTCCCGCCGCGTGGACACCCTGTTATTTTATCTTCTATAATGTTATTGCATTAGTGTCATTCGCATTGTAAAAAATGAAATATTACAAAAAAACAGCGTTTTCCCACCAATCTACTATTCAATTCATTTCCAGTAATAAATGTTAGGCAGATTTTCATAAAAACTTTAGTAATTTACATTTTCAATAATAAAAGGACACTTTTTCAGAGAGATTCAACACAGTCATCTAACCAGAAACCAAACAATGTCACGTTTATTTAATCCTACTATTAGTATAAGTTTGCAAAGGCACAATTCATTTTACATTTCCCAATGGCTGTATAGAAACCTTCCTCCAGAGATAGTTGAGGCTGGGGCGGGCCGAGTCATTGTAGTGTTAAAGTGCACAATTTCTGAATGGTTAATGCATGTTGGATGGCAGGATGCAGAGAATTTAATCAAATCACCTTATGTTTCAAATTCAAATTTTAATTAGTTTTTTCTTTACCAAATACATTTTGCAAAAAGCGATTCCGGCTGTTCTGGTGTGATGAAAATAATTATTATTATTAATAGATTATAAAAATTGGTATTATTACAAGCCGATTACCTAATTTTCTTCCAATGGATCTATCTTTTCTTCCTCTTTAAATTTAAATTGATTTCTTATATAATTAATACAACAAATATATTAAATATAATCTATTTTCACTTCATTTACCGTATGTATCTTATATTTACAGCCCAATATTTTTTATTGTAACACAGCTAATCTTAAGAGCTGCTCCCACACATGGACGTAATAGTAGTCTATGTGGGTTCTGATTATTGTAATTGTGTTGTTAAAATTGTATGATACGTGAATAAATTAAAAATTGAATTGAAATTGAAACATATTTTCATTTTTGATCACCGAATAATTATAATTTTAATAATTAAAATAAACTTTATTGAATTCATGGAACAAAGTTTAAGTAAGTTAAGAGCCCAATCGATTCGTTTTTTCATAGCAAATTATTAGTTGTTAACACTTTCAATATCAACATAAAACTATAAAAATGAATTCAATCTATTTGTTCTTTAATCAGACCCTTGTGAAGCACGGGTTACCTACTAGTTCTTAATAAAATATGGACCAATTATCCATTCGAAGAGATTGCACTCCAGACATTCACTTTGGCAAAATGGAGCCACCTTTCATCAAGTTCTCGAGGATTTTAGTAATAATGATAAAAATAATAATTTATTCGACCAAAAAACAAACATTGTACAAACAAATTAAAATAAAATAACAAAACGGGGTTTAAACATCCTAATACATAGAATTTTGTCTATTTATGTATTAGTGAACTATTGAACTAATTAACTTGAAATTTTGCATATAGATTCATTATTTACCAAGGATGGTTCTAGGCCATTTCCAGTCCTTTAAGATTTCAGTTCATTAAATTTTCCATTCATGTTTCCCGTTTTTTATACTTGAAAAAACATAATAGTTTTCCCCCATAAAACTATTATAGGAAAAATATTTTAGAAGAGTTCTAAATGGACAGGATGAAGACAACAATGAGGGAGAAAGAGGGGAAGAAGGAAACAACCAGTGGGAGACAAACCAGGGAAATATCAGCTGGAAGGAAATGGAAGATGCAATTCAGAGAATGACCAGTGGGAAGGCACCCGGCACTGATTTAATATCAGTGGATATGATAAGAGCTGCTGGGCCAATATTGGAATGCAATGGTTGTATCTGGGATAAGAAGGAAATACCAGAAGATTGAAAGATAGGTGATATCATCCCTTTGTTCAAAAAGGGAGTAAAAAGCGTGCAAGAATTAATTATAGAGGTATCACGTTGATGAGCCACTGCCCAAAATTTTTGAGAGAATTGAATTAAACAGAATATGCACAAAAATCGAATCAGAACAGAGTGAGGTTTTCGACCTAGCCTTAGTACGATAGATCTTATATTTGCAATACGACAACTGATGGAGAAGAGTTGGGAATTTAATAAAAATATTATTTCACTATTCATAGATATAGAAAAAGCATGATTCTGTGGATAGACAAGGTTTGTGGCAGGAAATAGAAAATTTTGTAAATAGAAAAAGAGCATAATAAATAATAAAGGCGATGTATAGAGGATATAAATGCAGAGTAAGAACAGAAAGTGGTAATACAGGCTGGTTTGAAGTGAGGAATGGCCTATAACAGGGAAGTATTCTGTTACCAGCCTTATTCAATGTAGTTATGAAAGGAATGAATCGACAAGTGAGAGAGAAAGTTGGAGAAATAGATAAGAAAATGATATTTGATAGATTTGACTAGATTTTGAAAGTTTATCTGAAGTATTTCACAGGATACAGAGCTTTGAATATAGAAATTGGTCATTATTTTGTACATTGAAATACTGGTTGGTTAAAGTACACTCAAGGATGAATTTTCCAATTTTCGACCAAATTTGACTAATGATGCATGATCTCCAACCGCCTCGACGAGTCGAGAAAAATGAGCTGTAGTAACATACTATGAGATCCGATGATTGTATCAAAAGTTATAAGTGTGAGAAATTTTGATCCTTGAGGTGTCCTTTTGCGCGCCTCTCCACTAAATTAAGTGCATCTAACGGGTGATTCTCATAGAACAAGATCTTTATGAACTCATATAATTGTGCAAAATCTTAATGTGATGAATTACAATAAAATTGGTTTGGTAATGGTGATGACAGTTGGTTATAATGGTTGAAGTTGAAACTTAGGTGATTTTCAAAATACAAGGAGCATTGTTGTAAGGTGAAAATTGTTGTAAATCTATAATATGAGATAGAGCTTTCTAGCTGGTCTCAGATTATAGAGGACAAAATTACGCCCAGAGGGATTCTGAATTATACATTTAAATGGTAACAATCGGAAGATATTGTTGATCAAAAACTAACTCATCAAAATTGATGTTTTCTTAAAATTTCACTCATCTTTGAAAAATTGTAACTCAAAGCTCATTGAAGATAGAGAGTTCCAAATGATCTCATTTTATAATCCAAAAAAAAGGTGTGAGAGTGATTTTTTCTGTCCGATTACAGGATTTGGCGGAAATAGCTGAAAAATGGAAAATGAACCGAAAATACGAGGTTTTTGGGCCTCTCTGTATCTAGCACAAGCAAATTTTTCATGAAAAAATTGGTTCTGGACTTCTCTTATGTATCCAAACAATATATTTAAAAAATCAGAACTACAATGTAAATTGCAAGCACATCCCCTTTTTTATGTCTATATTGACTGGACTATAATACTAAACTATCCATTCTGTAATACAATCTAAATCATATTTAATCTTCCTAACTTTTTTAAAGAATCAATTGCTATCTTTAGTCTAATAATCTAGCCCATCTAATCTATGTGCATCTCACCTCTTCTGATGATACTGATGATATACAAATTGAAAAACTTAGAAAAAAATCACGAGTTGAAAGTTTATTTTTAGCCTTTGCACAGCCTTAACCTAGTTGTCTCTCAATAATTTAACTGCAAACTCTATCTGCATTTCTGTGTAAAAGTCCAATAAATGTGAACGTGACAAAAATAAAACTGTGTTTATTATACACTCGTTCCAAATAATTCCTGTCTTGTCAAATTAAGTCATTCCACTATCTGAGATATTCTTGTAATATTTTAGAGTTTCAATAATTATATACCCTCATTCTAAATAATTCCTGTATTTTTTCAATAATCTTCTAGATCAAAACTGCATCGATTCATAAAACGAGTATATCTCGGCTCCAAATGAAGTTATCCAACTGAGTTTGATTTCATCATTTTAAGGATAACTATATCTACAAATCAGGACTCATTATCGTAGATCTATTGATTAGGAAGTTATTTCTACTATACAAAGTCAGAAAATTATGGAAATTTTGCGTCATCATTTTATACTTTGTCGAGTAAAATGTTACACTTCCGTTCTCCGAAAAAATGTTATGGGTAAAGGTTGCAGCTAGTTTAAAGAACTTTGAATTAGTGTATTACAAGTAATACTTTATTGATGTCCCATAATATTAATTGTTCAGTTAATCTCTCCATGTACGATTTTTCCGCGCTTGATGCCCATTCGAGAAAGAGTACCACCAACAGGTGTTTCAGGAAAACTTTTATTCAAAGTACTTTTCTCTGCTCTCAATGCTATTTATCTCGGAACGGCTAGATGATAGATAACTGAATTTACTCTCAAATTGTACACCAGGAGTCTTTCTTTCAATTGCATTAAATTAAAAATGGATAGCTTTAAAGTTAGTTACGTAAGTTTTGATTTGCCATAGATTTCAAGAAATTCATCCCTTTCAATAGTTGAAGTCATTTTTCAAACGAAGTGATTAAAGACAAATTTGTGACTAGAGATCTTTAAGAGGATGAAATTCCCTACAATATTGTAGACCAATTAGATTTTATTTGCTTGCATTAATCTCTTGTTATTGGATGATAATTAACAGTAAAATCTTTAAAAGATTAGCGAACTTCGAGGGAGGGAGCTAAGAGGGGAAGCAAGCTGGGGGACGATGGGAACTTTGTCCATCATGTACGATGGGTATACTCTATGTAATTGACTTGTAACTGAACAACCTGAAAAAATTAAGCTTTACCATAATTTGTTGCGCATCAAACATAGTCTTTATTGACAGGGCTAATAGGAGCCTTATTGAAGGATACTCACATCGTTTTCAGGTTCGTTCGCTTTTGGAGGAGATGTTGTGTCAAAGAGAAGCATCTGTTGCTATGGATACTGGAGGAAGGAAGATGGCTCTGAGCTGACTGTGAAGGTCAGCAATGCACGGATCTTCCTTCTCCATAGCCACAATGTGCTGGGTGAATTGGATTATACCTGTCCATCAACAAATAAATCATTCACAAATTCACTTAATTTTCCGATATCAATTAATAAATTAACTTCAACAATCATGAAAATAATTTGATTATTGGACAAGTCATTGAAAAGTAACCAACCACTTTCCGAGCAAAGAATGTCTTTCAGAATATACAAAGTAACAAACCTCAGCGCTCAGCATCCTTATATTTATATGTAAACCAATGACAGCAATTCTTTTTTAAACAGGATAAATGTTTATGCAGAATGTGCCAAAACACAGGTTAGTATTACTATAGGTATAAAATATTAGTATAAATATGTGTTCTATATGTGATCTTTTCAATAAGTAAACCATGAAGTTCATTGATTTTTTTGTAAATCAGTGATTTTTTTCGCTTTACGATTAAATATACCAGTAGTCACCGAATCGCGGAACGCGGTCCGCATCCGGACCGCCAGCTAGTTTTCTGCGGACCGCGAAATTATACCGATCTCAACGAAAAAAAACATAAAATAAATCCTGAAACAAAAAATTCATAAGAAACCCTCTAAAGTGTAGATGAAATTGAATTTTAAACAAACAACCAGAACAATAAATAAACATCAGCTGCGTAACCAAATTAGGCAGTTTCAGCTTGAATGGACACTTATATTGCTCCACAATGCCAAACCGAGTAGGAGCAGTACCGGTATGTTTAATATGCACTCAAACTGTAGCTACTGTTAAACGTTCGAATATTAAACAACATTACGAGATAAACATGAATCGTTCGAAGAAAAATATCCTGTGGGAAGTAATGTCTGTAAAACTGAAATTCTGAGTTTACTTTCAAACTTGACACATTAATGAGAATCAGCTGCACAAACTACACTCTTGATTTTAGGAATATTGTTTAAAATAAAACCTTTTATTTTCCTCACTGATCGTTAACATTTGAATCTGTTTATTTGTAATAATTTCAACCACTACTTACTATAATATGTTGTGTGATTTCTTATTTTATTTTAACTAGCAGGTAACCCGTGCTTCGCAAGGGTCTATTTTAAAACTTGACAAACTGAAAACTTGACGTAATGAAATCTAGAAGAATTGAAAATAGGCATATAAAAATCCTCGGTTGATAGAGAATTTAAATGCAAGATTTCAAGTAAATCAGTCCAATAGTTCAGATTTGATTATGCGTCAAACATAATTTTCCTATCCTTTACACGTGTATACGTGTTTAAGCCAGTTCTATACTATAAAAGAAGGAAATGAATGAGAATAAATTTTGAAAGGTTTGAGATATCGATGTGCGGTTTTCACCATACCATTTCTCTGGAAATCCTGAATTGGAATCATGTATCATATGCCAACCTTTCAATTAAAAAAAAGAAGTTTGATTCAAAATGACGGTTCCAAAATTTGGGTGCGACGGAAAACCTGTTTTTATCATTCGAAAAGGATCCCCAATCATACCTATCTTCTAATTTCCCTTTTAAGAGAAATGTGCAGCTGCTTCCATACAACAACTGGAAGCATGACAAATAATTGAAAACTTGACAAACTGAAAACTTGATGTAATCAAATCTTGAAGAATTGAAAATAGGTCTATAACCATCCTCGGTTAAGCAAGAATCTATATGCAAAATTTCAAGTTAATCAGTCCATTAGTTCAGACGTGATGATGCGTCAAACATAATTTTCCTATACTTTACAGGTGTATACGTGTATAATCCAGTTCTTTCCTTTATTATAGTAAAGATCAAACAAATCTAGCAAATAATATAAAAAATGACCTTGATACCATGTCCTGCTGGCTCAAAGCAAATGGACTCTCTCTCAATTATAATAAGACTTTTTTAAAGGAGTTTAGCTACAGATCAACAGACAACAGAATTCCTCTTTCATTAACTGACAGCAAACTGAAACCAGCGAAATCAATAAAATTCTTGGGAGTTGCAATAGATGAGCATTTGACTTGGAAGGAACACATACACATACAGAATCTCACCTCCAAGTTGAACCGTGCATACTTTATGATTCTAAAATTATCTCATTCGGTGGACAGAAACACTCTCATCATAGTATATTATGCCTACGGTATGTCTATTCCCATCTATGCTATGGAAATATCTTCTGGGGTAATTCAACAGACAGTTCTAATGTATTTTTAATGCAAAAAAGATTATTAGAGTGATTTTCGGGTTGAGACAGAGAGACTCATGCAAGTCTGTTTTTCAAAATTCTCAGATTCTCACCTTGCTTGCAATCTACATTTATCAGTTATTAATTTTCATCAAAAGTAATATCAATAAATTTCAATTTTGCACAGAGAGACATAATTACTCCACACGCAATCAGCATTTGCTGTTGTATCCAGTCCATAGACATGCGACATATGAGAAGAATCCCTCTTATTCAGGATTAAGATTATATAATAAATTACCTGAGACCATTCGAAAAATTGAATCTCTAAAGCTCTTCAAAAAATATGTGAATAGAATCTTAGTTGATAAAGCGTACTACTCGGTGGCAGAATTCAATTAACCATAAACTCCGCACTCAATGACACAAATTAAAATGCTCACATGTGCTCTATTTTTAGGACTAAGAATAATGATAGACCTAATATAGGATACACTTTGTTATATATTTTTTTTATATACTGTTACTGTTTATTTTACCTGTTAGAAATCTTACTTAGTTCTAAGGATGCAATTATTTGACAAATCACCCATCAAATGGGAGCATTCCCAATATTATGATGTAATGTGATGAAATAATAAATAAATAAAGTATAGAAGAGGATAGATGGATGGATGATTATTGTTATTTTACTAAAAGATAGAATAAGTTGAATATAGTTTCCATTTCACAGGGAGTTTTGACAACCCACAAAACTCATTATTTATTTGAAGATATAACGAATAGGTGCATAGGACCTTACTTTTTTTGCTCAGCTTGCTAAAATACCCCTCATTCCAGTATTAAAATTTTCGACTGACTGTACAATGAGTCTGTCATTCTATCAGGGCTCGAATAATTTTGAAATTTTAATTAAATAAAAATGGAAGGGAATAATATTTCTTCATGTAAATATCAACACCTTTATTCAAAGACATATTAACTGCATGCGTCTTCATATTGCCGATACAGCATTGATGTAACTGTAGACGTTTATTTAGCACTTTGTCTCAAAAAACTGTTCTAGCTAAAAAATTAATAATCCATGCCTACACATTGCATCAGGAAAACGAAGTTTCAAAACTATCCTCCAGTTGCACGTACGTCGGTTAACGTTTAATCACGATAAAATGCTATACTTTAATCGAGATTGGCGCTAACCGATGCATTTTGGTTGCACAAAACAGAAATTTCAAGCCATAACGCCGATTAAACTAACCGGTGTAAAAAATTTTAAATTCTGATTAGTTGGCACCATTTTAACGGCGAATAGCTGAAATTGAGAAAATTTGGTTGCACAAAGATAAAAATCTGTTCTTAAAATCCATTTTAAGAGAAATGTTCAGCTGCTTCCATAAAACAACTGGAAGCATGACAAATAATTGAAAACTTAACAAACTGAAAACTTGATGTAATCAAATCTTGAAGAATTGAAAATAGGTCTATAACCATCCTCGGTTAAGCAAGAATCTATATCAGGGGAGGTCTAGTCAGGTCGGCTGGTCGGGGATCCCCGAGGCCAAGGTGAAATAATGTAAGGCCTGCTTTTGCAAATTCACTTGGACTTTAAATGTTTTTCGTAGTAACAATAACCCAGGCAATGAATGCTCAAATAAAGGTATAGAGGGAAAAGTTTAGAACACAATTTTCAACTCCACAGCTCTTTTAAGGATAGTAAAAGGATTGACATATCGAAAGTCCTCACCCCTACCCACTGTCCTAAAGGGGTGGGGGTGGTTTGAAAGTAGGTACCATTTTTTCATGTTTCACATATATCAGGGGATCTATGCGTCTTATGAACATTTGTATTCTGTGCAAAATTGAAATTTACAAAATTACCAACAAGAATGTTCTAATTACGAGATTGTAGAGCATTAAATTATTTTTCATTTCGTGTATAATTCGACAATTTCACGCACTCCCATACGACTGTTGCAGCAGTTTTGAGTGTCTTTGTTTGGTAAGAAGTTAAAACACCCCCTGTGTTTAGTTCCGGAAACGTTCCAATAGGTACTCAATATGAATGTTCATACTGAAGCACACTGCCAATTCATGACGACAAAATAGTGTGATATTTGAGAAAAGTCACTAGTTGCGAATCTTGAGATTTGACACTCAAAACTA
Source organism: Nilaparvata lugens (assembly GCF_014356525.2). Lineage (NCBI taxonomy): Eukaryota > Metazoa > Arthropoda > Insecta > Hemiptera > Delphacidae > Nilaparvata > Nilaparvata lugens. The sequence goes on along the minus strand of NC_052506.1, from coordinate 60,648,557 downwards.
AAACTGCTGCAACAGTCGTATGGGAATGTGTGAAATAGTCCAATTATTTATGAAATGAACGATAATTTAATGCTCTACAATCTCGTAACTGGCACATTCTTGTTTCATGGTTGAAGCCTCCATTGATGAACGTTGAGAGGGATTTATTTCACAATGTTGTCAAAGGCCATATTATTGACGAGCTCGCCAAATAAATCTAGCCAAGAAATGTCTAAAGCACTTTTAGTGTAATTTTCCATTCTGTGTAATCTAACAGTCATTGACATCAATGGAAATTTGATAATAATGCTCAAATGAGTCTAATTTTTATCCTTTTTGGCTATATTTAGAATTTTCATGTTGTATTCCAAACATGTTCAAGGGGGCCCCCGGGAACCCCCCTCCCACTCTTGCTATGAGGTATTCCAGACCCCCCAGTCCCGTCAGTGGGGGCCCCACAATCAGCCATAGCCGAGGGCCCCCAGCTGAGCCAGACCGCCCCTGATCTATATGCAAAATTTCAAGTTAATCAGTCCAGTAGTTTAGACGTGATGATGCATCAAATATAATTTTCCTATACTTTACAGGTGTATAAATGTATAATCCAGTTCTTTCCTCTATTATAGTATAGAAGAGGATAGATGGATGGATGATTATTGCTATTTTACTAAAAGATAGAATAAGTTGAATATAGTTTCCCTTTCACAGGGAGTTTTGACAACCCACAAAACTCATTTTTCATTTGAAGATATAATGAAAAGGTGCATAGGATCTTTTTTTTCTCAGCTTGCTAAAATACCCCTCATTCCAATATTAAAATTTTCGACTGACTGTACAATGAGTCTGTCATTCTATCAGGGCTCGAATAATTTTGAAATTTTAATTAAATAAAAATGGAAGGGAATAATATTTCTTTATGTAAATATCAACACCTTTATTCAGACATATTAACTGCATGTGTCTTCATATTGCCGATACAGCATTGATGAAACTGTAAACGTTTATTTAGCACTTTGTCATGTATTTATATTATTTATACATGTGTACTGTATTTGTAATGATTTCTGTGAATAAACTCAATTTGAATTTGTCTCAAAAAACTGTTCTAGCTAAAAAATTAATAATCCATGCCATGTGTAGGCCTATACATTGAATTTTTGCAATGAATCTTTAATTCTGATTAGTTGGCACCATTTTAACGGTGATTAGCTGAAATGAAGAAAATTTGGTTGCACAAAGGTAAAAATTGAAAAATAACACCAGTTAAACTAATCGACGTAAAAAATTTTTAACTGGCCATTCACGGGGAATTAAATCCCACTAACACCAATTAGGTTTCTTACTGATAACTGTCTTCCAATTAGTTTTTGGTAAAAAAAACTACAGAATTCAAAGTAACAGGTGTGGCAGTCAATTGGGCGATTTTGCAACAGCACTTGTGTTCGTTTGGCTGGAGTGGGGAGAACAATGCTACACCCATCGTGTAGCAAACTTTAAAGCATTTTAGTAGCAATGGAGCAGTGGACAGGTTCACAGCGTGCTTATGCCATAAAAGCATTTTATAAAAATGGGGACAGCTATGTGATCGCTCAGCATGAATTTAGAAGAGAGTTTGAGATTCATTGTAATAATGATGTTCCATCAGACAATGCCATAAAGACCTGGGTTCGTAACTTTAAGGCAACTGGTTCTACAGTGAAGAAGAGAGGTGGTAGTGCAAAAATGTGCGTACACCAGAGAACATAGCGGTAGTTAGAGAGGCCTTTGAACAGAGTCCACGCCGCTCAGCGCTTAGTAAATTTTGTGGCACTTGGGCTTTTAGACCACAGCATTCGACGAATCTTACATCAAGATCTTCATTTCCATGCGTACAAAATTCAAATTGTTCATGCATTACAGAACCAAGACCATGGAAACAGACTTCAATTTTGTGAGACACTTCTGCAGTTGATTAATGGAAACCAGAATCTTATTAACAACTTACTGATGAGTGACGAAGCACATTTCCATTTGTCAGGATACGTTAACAAGCAAAATTTCCGCTATTGGTCCGACGCAAACCCATATGAAATCCACGAGAAACATAGCTTGAAAGTTACTGTATGGTGTGCAATATCCTCTTTTGCAATTATTGGTCCCTACTTCTTTGAAGATGAGAGGGAAAGGGCTGTAACTGTGACAGGGGAACGCTATGTCCAAATGTTGCAGAATTTCTTAGCTCCTGCAATTGCTCATCTTCCTGTGAACGAAGACACGTTCTTCCAACAAGATGGGGCTACCAGTCACACTGCAAGAAAGTCTATGGCAACTGTAAGGAACATGTTTCCCAATCATGTAATCTCGAGACATGGGGATATCAGATGGCCGGCCAGATCCCCCGATCTTTCAGCCTGTGATTTTTTTCTGTGGGGCTACTTAAAAGGAAAAGTGTTTATGTCTCCAGCACCACACACAATTCAGGAGTTGAAAAATCGAATTCAGAATGAAATTGAACAAATTCCAGTGGAGATGCTGCAATGTGTGATGAGCGATGTTAGCAGAAGACTTACTGAGTGCATACATAGGAATGGTGGACATCTGACAGATGTTATTTTTCAAAAATAAGACTTTTCTTTTCTATTTTTTTAGTTTTTTGAGTTTGTAAAATAAATGCTACTATCTTTACTCTGTGTTTTTGTATGTTTCATGTCAATAAATCTAATAATTCACTCTTGATAACACTTTAAAATCGCCCGTTTGACTGCCGCACCTTGTATAAGCTAAATATATGAATGAATTTCATCCATTAATAAAATAGAGAAGTGTATTTAGCTAATATTAGCATTCAAAATTAGATTCTGATTTTTGTGGTTAGTTTTTGATCTGGTTTGTCTGCAGATAGCACGACACTCGCGACAGACAGAACATTTTTATGGCGCATGGGTAATGAATACTGAATAGTCACCAATTCAATAACATAACCTCACTTTTGTGCCATTTGTTCAGAACTTGCACCAGTTATAGAATAATAAAATGAGTTATAGAATAATAATTCTATAACTGGTCAAAGGTTCAGAATAATAACATCTGTCGGTTGAACTACAGTGTTGCCAGATTGTGAAACCGTTAAAATCTTGGTTAGTTAACTGGAAAACTTAATCAGGATTAAAAACTAACCGATCTTTGTGGAACAGAGATGAATCCGTAAAACTAACGCTGATTTATTAATTGGCGTAAATGTCCATATTTAACAGACCTATGTGCAACTGGTCTAATTCTATAATTTCTTTGATGCAGCTGTTTCGCATTCACCATATTATTATTATACAGAGTTTGTGAAAATGAAAATATTTATTAATTATCAAAACAATACTATTATTAAGCCTATATTTATAATAAAAATATTATCATTATTACTAAAAATATTTAAAAATTATCAAAAAATATTGAGGTTGAGTAGTGGTATCAGGTAGAAAGCAATAATAGAACAGAAGTTCCTTTTTTAATTTCGATCATATGATTTGCTATTTTTTATGAAATTGTATGTACCATTAATGGAATTTGAAAATTAATTCTGAAAAATCTAGAAGGAAAATTGAAATTTGGGCTTCGAGGTGCACGAGATTGATATTTTAAAAATCTATGTGCAAAATTTGGAGATCTAAATCATTCCCGTTTTTCCGGTATGTAATCCACAAGTTGACATGTTTTGATTCAAACAAATGAACAAACACAACCCTACTCTATCTCTCTCTCTCTCTCTCTCTCTCTCTCTCTCTCTCTCTCTCTCTCTCTCTCTCTCTCTCTCTCTCTCTCTCTCTCTCTCTCTCTTATTATATACGAGATGTTAATGTTTTATTAGAATTGCTTATCTGTATCTTATTCTTATTTTACAACTCTTAATAAAAAGTTGGCTATTGATTTGATATTGTTGCATCATTTCATCCAATTATTTTATGCCTAGTAAAATATTTAATTTAATTTATCTTGGTATTTCAATAGCTAAAGAGATATAGGCTAGTCAAGGACTTTATTCGAGAATGGTTTTGACAATTTTATAAGTAAACATTCTTCATATAAATAGAATAAAGAAAAGAATAGAGTATTTTTATTGCCAAATCAGATTGAAATAATGGCCTTCATTTTAATTTTAATAGATCAATGGCATAATATCAAACTTCAATATATTTGAAGAACATTAATATCAGAATACATACAGAGTAATAACAATCCTAAAGATTTGAATTTTTAAAATTAATGTAGTTAAACTATTAATTTTTCAACAAATTTCTGAGGAGTACCTCCCCCCCCCATCTGTGGTTTTCCCTGAATGGACCGCGGAAGGTCGCCAAGACTTTGAAACGGACCTTCATGAGACTTAATTGGTGATCACTGAAATATATGGAGACGCGCGCATGCGCCAAACGTTGTAGTTGACTAGTATTATAGCTCCGTAGTTTTTGACATTTCATAGTGGTAATTTGCTAGAAAGTGTACAATTTTTAGCATTTAATTGATTAATGAAAGTGTGAAGTACCTGTTTCTATAGTATTCCATAACTGCAAAAACGGTGAGTGACTAATATCAGCAAATCAAACGCACTAGATCAGAACAATTTATTATTGGAATCCATTTTTCGTGACCGGCATACGCTTGCTATTTCGTTATCGTTCCGATTCGACTGATTCCACTACGACCCTTATCACATCTGGATTGCGGCTGGCTGTAGTGAGTGAAGTCTTTACTTTGTTAACGCCAAAACAAACTGTTTTTCAACCGGCCTTTATCTCTGTTGCTACCGTCGTGAAGCCGGTGAACTCCAGCTGACTTTTGTTTACGTGTAACCATGACAACTAACCGCGACAATTTTTAAACCGACTTCTTCCATCTGTATAGAATAGAGGAACGATATCTCGCTCTTTTATGATACGTGACTACAGTTTAATTAGAGTCTCCTTGACCTTGTCCTTATTATCAGGAGCTTCCAGATACAGCGCCGTGATTGCTCTCTCGGCATTCCTAATATTATATTCCTACCCATTTTCCCATTATTTCCTTTTCTCTTTGATGATATGCCACTTTCTCAATTTTTTGAAAGATAGTTCGGCATCGTATATGACTAAAGTTTGTACTGTATGCAAAAAATAATTCTTGATCATGAAATAAACACGCAATATACGATTGCTATTGATTTCGATCTGTATTATGTCTTCAGTGATAAGAAAATTTTCAACACAGAGGGGGAAAGATGCTATTGAGACAAATGGATTCAATTATCGAAAAGATCGTGTAATGTTGGATGGCAGAATATCTTGGAGATGTCTTAGAAATGGTTGTCCATCCACTTTGAGAACGAATGCCTGTGTAAATAGAATATTGGAGACAAGCGGGCAGCACAGTCATCCGGCTCTGGATTTGGATCTTGCAAATGATGATATGAGCAGTGACAACTCTATAGGTGAATCAACTTCGATATACATTGATAAATCTCCGACTACTCCTCGAAATTGCAAAACAAGTGCATTATCTCTCCCTATGACATGTGATATGGGTGTAAACACTCCAACATCAATAACAGTCTCATCAGCTAATACACCACCTAGCTTGCGCGCAGTAGAGCTTCTCCAACAGCGTGATGATTTGATTGCTCACTCTCAGGATTTGAAAACGCAAATTGAATCGCTCCAGAAACAAGTAGATTCTCAGAAGGAATATATCAGGTCGATGACACTGAAATTTGATGAGAAGAATTTCGCAGTTGAAGATCAACTTAAGTGCATGACTGTGATAATTGAAACTTTGGAGGCTGATAACAACGCTTTAAGGAGTGAAACTAATTTGTCTAGGAATGATGCTAATAAGTGGAAGAATAAGTACGAAGAGGTGCTGAAATTCAGGTCGAACGAGGATTGTGGCAAGCGGGTAGGGATTGAAACAGTAGTTCAGTCAAGACGATTAAGCGTCTCAAATGTCAAGGGTGATAAATCTCAAACAATAAGCGCTCAATCCAACCGCTTCAAATGGGAATCTACAAAATACCAGAAGGAAAAACACAATAATTCTGGAAACAAGTATCTTGTGTTAGGTGATTCAATGGTGAAAAACGACTCCTCAAAACTGTACCGTTGATGTTCGACCGGGAATACGAATTGATCAGTTAGCCCGGGTGATACAAAATAAGTATAAAACATCTTCAAAACAGAACTATAACAGTGTAATAGTCCATGTTGGTACTAATTCAATTCGAAGAGATACTGAAGAATCTTTGGTGAATGAAATGAGAACATGATAAGAACAGCAAAACAATATTTCAGTTCATCACAAATAATAATTAGCGGCATAATACTAAGACGTTCAGTGAGTGACTCATACATCAATAGGATTAATGATTCCATCAGAACTGAGTGCGACAAATTAGGTGTATTATTTGTTAACCCCAACAGTTTCATCAACATCAAGGAATGTCTAGGCAAAGATGGTGTACATTTAAATAGATTAGGCTCAAATAAAATAAGTGAAATGTGTGATAAGGTTTTCAGTTTAATGAGGAAAGAGGAAAACTAATTGGCTATGCTATGGGTGTAAATAAAAATAAAATATTTGAAATGAAAGATTCACCGAGAGTTGAGAGTAGTGATAAAAAATATTTAAAAGACTCATGTAATTTGAAAATAATACATCAGAATATTGATGGAATTATTAGTAAGGTGAACCTTTTGGACACGCTAGTGGAAGATGAACAACCTGATATTCTTATTTTGACTGAGCATGGTTTGAAAGACTTTGAAATTAGTTCTCTGACCATTAATGATATGTTTTTAGTATGTAGTTATAACAGAGTTGATATGAGGAAAGGAGGTGTAGCGATATATGCAAGTCTTGAATTTTTAGATGTCATTAATTGCAAGTTTACAATTGTGAATACTGCTGATTTATGTAATATTCGTGATATTGAAATGTGTGGCTTTGGTTTTAAGATTGGTGGACATTCCTATACTATTGTTGGCTTGTATAGATCCCCAAGCGGTGACATTAGTGTTTTTTTTTAAAGGGCTTGAAATGTTATTTGATCGGATATGTAGTCATGCTCGTGATAAAGTTATTGTTGCTGGTGATTATAATATAAATGTACTAAATAGTTCTCCTGAACATAGAAACTTGATTAATATTCTAAACCAATTTGATTTGCATTATACCATTAAAGAGCCCACAAGAATTTCTGGAGTAAGTAGGACAGCCATTGACAATATTATTACTAACATTGAAGTAGAATCTTATACTGTACATATTCTTCACACACTGTTATCAGATCATACTGCACAGGTTTTTCATACGCAATACGCTCATATTTTCAAGAGATCCCAGACTAATCAGATACTATTTAACACTCCAATCCATAATTTCTCACAAGGAAATGTAATAAAACTTGAAAAACTCTCGGTGATGAATCATGGACATTAGTTTATAATGCATCAGATGTAAACAACCAATTTGCGCGGTTCCATGAAACTTTACTCAATCGCTTGAAAATAAACTGTCCTTTAAAACGTCAACGTAAAAAGACTCAGAAGAAAAATAAATTTAGAGGTGAATGGATCACGGTACGAATTAATGACGCTCCCTCTCCAAATAAATCAAATTGTAGAAATAGCCTATTCTTCTTTCCAACATGTAGTAGAGAAATACTCGAAATAATAAGAAGTCTCAAATCAAAAAATAGCGTTGGATTTGATAATATCACGGTGGATGTAATTAAGGAATGTAGTAATGAAATAGTTGATCCACTAGTTTTCATAATAAATAATGCCTTAGGAACTGGAATATTTCCAGATCTACTAAAAATTGCCAAGGTTAAACCATTGTTCAAGCAGGGTGTGGAAACAGATGTAAATAACTATAGGCCCATTTCTATTTTGCCAGCTCTATCCAAAGTGTTTGAGAAACCAATTTATAACAGAATAATGGATTATCTAGAGCGATTTGACTTAATCTCATCCTGTCAAAATGGTTTTGTGAGAGGCAAATCAACAATAACTGCGGCTATAACCTTTATTGAGAGTGTTATTGATCAGGTTGTTAATGGCAACTTTGTTATTGGTACACTTTTGGATTTGTCCAAAGCGTTTGACAGTGTTGATGTTGATATACTTATCAGTAGGATCTCAGAGGTAGGAATTAGAGGAATCGGTTGTAGTTTAATCAAGTCCTATTTGACAAATCGATTTCAATTTGTTGCACTATTGACTCTCAATCTCAGGTAGCTGAATCAATGCGACTGAGTGTTACAAGAGGTGTGCCGCAAGGATCCATTCTGGGTCCATTGCTTTTTATTCTTTATACAAATGATTTGCAATCGTCAGTCCCAGTAGAGGTGGGTATCACATTATAAGCTGATGATACAACAATGATTGTTCAACAACAACAGCCTCAATGAACTGGAGGTGGAAGCAAATCTACAGACAAATTCTGTTGTATAATATTATAATGAATCATTATTGTCAGTGAACCCTAAAAAAGTGAGTGCCTTCAATTTGGTTTCAAACATTATGTATTTGAACCAGTAATTAGCATTGGTGACTCTATTGTGGAGAATGTGACAGAGGCGAGTCTGTTGGGACTGATTGTAGATAAGGATCTCTCATGGAATTCCCATACTGACAGACTGGCGAACAGAATCAGTAGCAGTTTATTTGTTCTGTGAAACATAGTCAAGTGTGTGCCCCCTGAGACAGGAAAAACGTTATATTTCGCACTCATTCATTCACATATTGCATATGGAATTGAGCTTTGGTAACACGTCTCTACAGAACATAAATAAGATATTCATTCTGCAAAAGCGGGCTATTAGGTGTTTAATGGGATTGGGGTTCAATCATCCCTGTCGAGATTATTTTAAAAGGCTGTGCATACTCACTGTACCTTGTATTTTTATTTTTAAAACTTTATTATATGTGATAAAGAATATGGGCAGTTTAACGACCAATGCACAGGTACATTCACACTTTACAAGAAACAGGAACAACTTTATCGTTCAGCCTCACAGGCTAACTCTTTTTGAGAAAAAAACTAGCTACATAGGGACAAAATTTCTAAACAAGTTGCCTAGTAATATAGATTTTAAGAGCATGACTTTCAAAAAATATCTTCATAGGTTCCTTATATCTGGAGATAATAATTTTAAGACAATTCAATCCAGCTGCAGGCTGGGCAGATCGTTTGTCACTACGATCATTCAATTAAATTTTATTTATTTTGCATAGATAGTAAATGATACCAAATTGACATTAGTCATACATAACAGCATAACAATAGAAATACAACTTACATGTTATCAAATATACTATACAACTAAGTACTAAATAAGTTCTACAACATAACTAGAGAAATAAACTACGATTTAATAGTTAATCTAAACTATGACCATTTAATTATCTGAAATGATTGTTGGTTTCTTTATAATTGTTAATCGCATCAACAAGTAGTTCATCCTGATATTTGATTGATTGATAATACAAGCAAAGAAATTTTGCATGAGGCTACACTGTCGCCATCAACGGGTAGTCTGAGAAGGTGCGGGCAACGAACACCTCGTCAGTCGTTGCAGTGGTGTGTGTGTGTGCCCTAAACCCCCCCCACAGTGTGTCGGAGTGTCCCAACCTCGTCAGATAAACTTAATAACCTACTTTCCAGCGACAATATTTATAATAATGGCATAGATTGTTTCATTTGAATCTTTTCAATAATTAACCTGTCACCAACTTTGACTCGATTTCCAATTTTTTTTGGATTTCATTTCAAGATTTTCATAAAGGGATTTACGATAAACTCATTGACAGGCATTCATTACCAGCATTATTCATTTTAAGGTAGTATAATTAATTAGCTTTACAAAAAAATACTTCATGTTCTGATGGAATATATAATAATAATAAAACATAAAATACAAATATTTTATATATTATTATAAAGAGTGAGTCATATGTTTGAGATCCCCTCAATAAGTTGGAGACAGTTGTAGATTTAATACTGCAACTTTCATAATAAGTTTAAAATCGAATACTCTACCTTTTGACATACAACTGAATTTCAACCCCTCATGAGGGGGTGACTTAGGGGTTGTAACTCGAATATTTTAAATGTAAACACCCATTTTGTGGTGCATAATTTTAAATATCTTTTTGAAACAAGAAATATGGCATCAATAAAAAAGATTCATGATGCTTATATCTGAAATGGCAGCTGATTAAAGTTTACGTTTTTAAAGAAATGAGGGGTTGTAACTCATTGGCGTAATAGCCGGGCCCACAATGCGGGGGGCCCGAGAACCAGGGGGGCCTGCGAACCGGTGAGCTGGAAATGATGAGAGGAAACTAACGAGAATAGGTGAATGTTGATGAACTAGCAGAGGATGATCGCTTGTCATATCCCCATCTCTATTTCGAAACAGTAGTGTATTATAAAACTTTGGATATTGTAATAAATCGAATAAAATGAAGATTTGAGGGAATGAATGATGTAATTAGAATTTTTGGTGTTCTCAATCCCAGGTTTTTATCTACTATGTAGAATGTATTCTTACCTTCTCTATTATCCGTGAAGCCGTACTTTTTAATTACATCCATTTGAATTTGAACTACTAGAGGGAATATATATTGCATCATTTTTAACATATCATTGCCAACATTTTCTTTGGCCTCTTCTAGTTTTGTCGAGTTTTCTTCGTTGTTCAATGTCGCCAAGATGTCAGTCAGAGCAGCTGGAAAATAATTGAACGGTTTTATTGCATTGCATGGGATGAATTTTATCAAGGATAGACTTGTTTGATATGAACTTTTTTGTCTGCTGGATTTTTATTTTTAAAATGTATGTGAATTTCGTAAGTTTAAATGAACGAATTGAAAACTATTTGTCTAGAAATTTACACAGTTCCACTAGAGCGATTTTTAAATATATCAATTTCTGGATGTTAGATTTGCTCAATAAAATGCGAAATAAGTCTGATGCTTCTATCATAATTTGTGGAGAGCAATTCTGTCTCATTATAGGTATGTTATTTGTCTTAAGAATTTATTATGGATTAGTGTACCAATTGTTTATGTATTTTACAGTGAAGGGAGTGACTGAACCAGCCTCTTGTGAGCAAGGACTTGAAGTTGAACCATGATAGTTTATACTTCAGTCATAGATTCCATGCAATTTTTCAGAATACTTTTCCAAGTCGTTGCCAAGAAATGGGATTTCCAGTTAGTCAGTGTCAAAGGTTTCCAGTCAATTACAAATAGAAGTAATCTGCATTTTTATTCTTGCTGTGGAGGTGCTAAATCCCCAAAATAGAGGCTCGACACTCAACTCCCAAAAAGTGTGAAGTGGCCTTTCTATGAGTTTCTTCTTCACAATTGCGTAGAACTTCCCAGTACTGTACGCTCTGAATATCCTTAGGAAGACTATTGAAGAATTTAATGGCCTATGTTGGGAAGCTAATTGCTAATCTGCTTTGTGTTATTTCCAGCTAGTTGATATGCCTGGTATTGTAACCATGTACATCACACCTTCTTTGCAGCTGCTCCAGGTTCACGTACAACAGTGAGCACAGTACTTATCAACTGTGTAGTGTGAGAAGTTCACGACTCCTGAAGAGTGGCCGGTAGTGATCCCCAAAGTCATCGAATGAAACTATCCTCAGAGCCTTCTTTTATAAAGATGATTATTGTCTGTGGTGTTATTAACGCAACTTTCATTTTCCCTGATATGCATATAACGCAGTTGTTCAAAAAAAATTGGGCGTTGGGTATGATATTATCAATGTCTCATATCTTGACATCTAATTGCATAGTGATTTAAAATGGGGGAAAGCAAATTGGTTTGCAGTGTAGTAAGATATCTAGAGATATATTTATTTTGAGCAGATTATGACCATTATATTTTGATGTTTTAATATCTGTTCAATATACTCACAATCAGTGTCTTCTTCACACAATAATATAGAATCTGGTACTGTAGAGGCTTGATTTCTTGTCTAATAAGGCTTGAACTTGTCAAATATCATTTTTGCATGATGAAGTGAATCAGATGTGGAAAAGCATTTTGTCTTGCAAAAGGAAGATAGCTTATTATAATAATTTTCAATAAAAATAGTAAAGCCCATTATATATATATATATATATTTTTTTTCAAGAAATGCAGTATTACGACAATTACGCTCACTGAAATTTATGCTTTTGAATGCCTAAAATACAAAATCAAGAATTCTTCTAGCATTCTAATTGATGAACTTTTAACTTACACAGCCATTATGGTAGACAAGCTGCAACACCAACATTAACACAATCCATACACAATAATATTATTTAATGTTCAACAGTTTTGTTAAATTTGTGAAAAATTACAATAAAGTACCTAAATCATATGTAAGACCTTGAGAATAGACAAAATTCTAGAAATTTCAAAAATAATCATTACAATTGTATGCTGTCTTTACATACAGAATAAAAATAATGACTCAATTATATCTTAAGCCGTGTTTTCGTTAAGCTGTGTTTTCGTAACGGGCAGAAGCAGAATCGATTGCAGCGCACCCAAGCGGGCAGAAACAGTAACACTCAAAGAACTAGTTCTTTGATATGCATTTTGCTTTATGTGTTATGGGTAATGAACTTTTTGGGTTGTCCAAGAGGTAATTCTAAAATTATTATTGGATATTTAATTCAATGAAGTGAATTAATGGCTTTTTAAAACTCAGTTAACTTCTCCACAATAAATTAGTTACTTCAATCAATCTTTATTCTATGCTTTATAGACATGTCAATCAAGAGTTAACTTTTCATTTCCTATGCTAAGGGTAAATTTGAAGTAACTGATTGTATTTCATTATTAATAAGATATTTATCATTTTATTAACTAGAAGCATTCCATTATTAATAAGATATAAATATAATTATTTTATTAACTAGAATCAATTGCCTTCAAAGAGTCAATGCTTGTTCTTTGAATCACATCGTGTATAGGCAGGCCTACCTTCTTGTACCGTATTCAACTTCAATGGCCCATTGAAGCTCTATCGAAAAATAGTTAATTTGAATTAAAATTAATAGATAAGTGCTTTACAGTACTTCTAGCATTTTTGGAATCTACGGGTTATATTACACCAATGGAAATCAATATTGTAAACGTTTTTTAGGCAATTTTATTTTAGCAGTCCCCTTTTTGATCATTGGATAGGTACGGTCCCGGCTGATATACATAAAATATAAGAATCGTGAGGCCTAAATTGACTGCCTAAATCAATATGCCTTCTCAGGCAATTACGGACTCCTCACCAGTAAAAGCTATAGGAATAATAAAAATTATTATTAAAGATTAACACATATGACATGTACAAAGTGTATTCAAACAGGCGAACTAATCCTAATAATTATTGTTGAGATACCTGTATATCTTGCTAGAATAAACAGGTTCTGTTACGGTACTTTAAATAACACAGAGCCTATTTTAAAATGGATATATATTTATTAATATTAAAGAAGGTAACTAGTAGCCTTGTAATATTCCAAGATGAAACATGATTAGTTTCGACATGTTTAATAAGGACTCTCTTGACGATGACATAATTAGAAACTGGTCATGCTTATTTTTAATATTTTAGGGTAGGCCTACTAGTTATTTTCTATAATTAAACATTAAAGTTGCCCTATTAAAATTAATACTTTATTAGGGTATTAATTAGAATTAGAGTAGCCTTTCAAACTCCTTATTTACTATAATGTTCTAAAAGCTTATCAATTTTAATCAAAACCTTGGAAATATAGCCTAGAAGGTAGAATTGAAAGTGATTATATATTATTTGATGTGGCTTGTAACATAATATTTTCAACTTTTGCTTGTCATTTTTCATATTCAAAGAATTATTACCCCTTCAATGAAGTACATAAGTACTATTACTTAATTCTTAATTCAATACATAATTGTGATACCCTATTTTATATCCAATTCAAGTCTATTATTTAACTACGTGTTACCTATAGCATTTGCCAGTCAGCAATGTTAAATAATTTTATTAGTTCCAAAAAAAGCAGAAGCCATACAGAACCAATTATTAGATTTGTATATCGAGTATCGATACCGAACGTTTAGTCCAGGCGCTGGCTTACATTGAGCATACATGAGAGAGGCAGAGAATTTGACTTCGGATTATTGTTAGGGAGTCTTCAGTGTATATGAAACTCGATGTCGTCACGTCCCAGGGTGGTCGACAGCTTGTTGGGGAGGGGGGTAAGTTGTAAAAAACGCGCGTTTATAAAATCGCCTGTCCTGCAGTTACTATTCATAGTACAGCTTTTATTTTTTTCTCAATATTATGTACACATAACTGGCTTTCAATGTGGTCCTATACATTTTTGCGATAAACCGCATAGTTTTTCCGTAAAAAAATAAAATATCTCGAAAAATGTATTTTTTTATTATGGACTTTTTGTTATTTCTCGAATATTCAAGTAATTAGCCGACTTAGAGGAAAAGGCTCCCAATAAACGTTGTAGGCCGTTTCTTGCTGAATCCAATGATATACATAGTTTGGGGGTTACGATCATAGATGCGGCAGTGGGAGGGGGATAAGTAGCACTGTTACGCTGCGGCGCGGTCCTCCCCCATGATTAATGCGCGTAATGGCCTGTCTATCGCATCGCTCCTACTAGTCTATGTATTTCAGGAACGCTATCTTATGTATTTTCGATCGCTGAACACGATTTTTCAACTCTCAAGCCTTAATAATTAATAATTCTCATCATAATATACTAATTATGGTAAAAATTACAAACTTCATCTCATTATCATTATTTATGATTACATTGTAATGATAAACCATCCTGTTAGGAATCCTATATGTGTTTCTCAGTCGAAAAAAAACTGATATTCCATTAAGAGAGAATGATTATTCGATTTAGTTCAATGATCACTTTGGAATTGCGAAAATCAAGTAATGGAGTAAGTTGAACAAATAATATAGGCTACCCCATATAGAGCACCGTGTAACAGAAGTAAAATATTTTCTTAATATAAATTTATAGTTGAAGCACAAATAATGCCCATTAATCCCATGTGATATGACTAAATATTTGATTACAAAGGAAATACAACTCTAAAGCTGCGTTTACACCAAAGTTATTAAGGAGATGTTAATATAACTTAATCTTTATAGATTCTATTAGATTGAACATCACTTATCATACATATGATGGACATATGTGTTTGCCAAGTTCCGTTCAATCTAATAGAATCTATAAAGATTAAGTTTTTAACATTTTGTTAATAACTTTGTTGTAAACGCAGCTTTATCAACTGATTTCTGTAACTTATATCTTCGAATAGATACTTTTCATCTGGCTGAGTTTGATTGATTGTCTTGGGGTGGTACTTGAATGAAAGTGGAATGAGAGATATCTTTGTTGAATTTGAAATATTTGGAGAAAATACTGTTGGAAATCTATTGAGGGGAGATCAGTATAATTAAGGTGTGAGAGCAAGCAATCAATTCAATGAAACAACTACAAGGACTCATGAATGGTTCAAATATGAGAGATTGTCAAAGTATATTTGAAAGAAGTCAGGAGCTATTTGCGGAGTTTTTTTAGAATCAAAATCAATGACTACTTGAAATTTATGAATGATTATTGTAACATAGTTTAAATTATCTTAAATTGTATTCATGCTCATAAGTAAGGACTCTGGTATTGCACATAGAAACTGTACGAGAAAAGATCCCATACTTTTTTCATTCAATCACACAAACTATGTTATAAAGTCTGTGTTATATCTAGAAAATATAAAAAAATACCCATAGAAGTAGAAAATAATTTCCAATAAGGAAACATTAACTCTATACAGTGAATACATTGACTCTCTGTCAAATGAAACCTTGAAAATTTAATAAATGTGACAACCGATCATGCTTTGGAGCAAACCCTCATTCGATCATCCAAAACTGAGTGATTGGAATAGCTAGTTCTTCAAAGGCTTTCCTAAAATGGCTGCTACTATATAAATAAATCTTCCATCAAAGATATTCTGTTCAATTATGTTGACATCATTATGGATATCACTGGAGATTGTGAAGAAAGTCATCTAATGAAGTAAAACAAGAATAATGAGAGATGAGAATGATTTCCAGAAGCATAATCTTCTCAAGAGAACATAACATTTTTCTTCAAGAGTCTGATGGACAACAGAATCTGCATAATGTTATCAATGGTCTGGAAGGAAGTGAAGAAGTGTGTGATTCTCTTTTGAACGTGTAGAAAGAAATAGTTATTCGGTCTCCAACGTTTTTTATCTGAACATAGTTGTGGCAAATTGTAGAAGTGTATTCTCACCTATAAAAAGAAACAGAGTTCTTTCATTCTCCACGATGCAATCAAACAAAAATCCTAGTCTTAGTTAATTCTAGAACAAAAAGATCTGATCTCTGTATTTTTACTAGGTAGATGTTTAAAGATAATTCAGCATTGAAGTTTTAGTGCAGCATGCATTTCTACAATAACCGCAATCTCTGTCAACATCTGATGGATATCTAAAAAAAAATCTTAATCTCACTTGGCCCATGAAATTGTAAGTGAAACTAGTTGTGGATTTGACTAAATCCCTAAATATCGTTGACAAATTCGCATAATGATGACATGGCTCTCCTGAATTCAACTCCTACTTCACTTCACAAAACTTTAATACGCTGCAAGATTATGGAAACTTTGTGATGAGAAGAGTTATGAAAATTCTCAATAAAGATGGAGTGATACAGGTGGACATAGATTTTTATGTCTATGGTCTAAAATCAAACAAAGTTAGTGAACATATTAGAAGCAGCAGAGTAAAAGATATTATATTCACTCCCTAACTGGTCCCAACAAAGCTGCAAAGTCAAAAAATGTGTTCAAAATATTTTCTCCAAATTCCTTTGTCAATTGGTCTATTTTTGCATAACTGAAGATCTCACACTCAACACTGAAGCTGCTGCAACAGACGTGGGGATGTGCATGAACTTGTGAAATTATACATCAAATTGAAGAGAATTTGATGCTCTATAAGCTCATGATCAGCATGGATTTTCCCATCGATATTCAAAAAGTTATAAGAGCAACAATAGCAAAAAATTGAGGGAAAATGTGTTTTTTCAAAAATGTCACATCTTTTAGAGCGGATATCTCGAAAAGTGAAAGAGATACATATGCGACATGGAAAGATATTTCAGAAGTCAAGGCTTAGAGGGTATCACTATGAATGGTCAATTCGATGTATTGATGCTTCATTACGTTGATGATATTGTAATTCTGGCAGATAGCCCTTCAGATATGCGAAAAAAGTTGAAATGCCTGGAGGCCTATTGTCAGAGTTTGCAGCTCAGGGTGAATACTACAAAAACAAAAGTGATCCCCTTTCACAAGGGAAAATTGGAAAAGCATTTGCCCTTTTATTATTACCAGGAAAAAATAGAAATTGTCAAAACCTATAAATATTTAGGCGTTGAATTCTGTAGAGGTCGTTACAACTCATTTTGCTGCTGTGTGTTAAGGCGAAAAGTATTAGTTCAGCTATGAGATATGCTTTAGCTCAGGCCAAGTCTGATTCCTGGGAGAGTAAAATAAAACTGTTCAACACAATTTTGTTGCCAAGGGTATTGCATAGCTCTGAAGTGTGGGGGTTGTCATGCATGGAGCCAGTGGAAAAAATCCAGTGTCAATTTTTCAAGAGCTATTTCTTTATAAGGGTACTCCTGACTGGGCGATTTGCATCGAGACAGGTAACCTTGAACTGGTTAATATAGTTTTTTCGAAAAGCTCTGAATTGGTTAATACGACTATTAGAAATGCCAGTCAATAGATACCCAAGAAAATGCTATGAAATTATGAAACAAGAATTAGCTAATGGTAGGGTCAGAGACACAAAACTCAAATACAACTGGTTATATCAAGTAAGGAGTCAATTCCATTACCTATGCCTCAGCGAGCAACCTGTGGACCGATCACGGGATAGAACTGAATACTCTAAAAACGTTTTGTACTTATTTGGTAGCTAAGCATAGCGAGAACTTATTCAATTTAGATGTTAGCAGGGCCCTTGATTCTCATTCATTACCCAGGTACACATTTTTAAACCCAAATTTTCTAATAGGTGAACAACTGAATTTCAAGTTGGCTTTTTCAAAAATCCGCTGTGTTTCCCAACTGAGACTAGCCAGTGACACATGCTTTTACCTGTTTCTTGAGGGGAAGGGTACTTGGATTAACTGCAGGGAGCTCTGTCCAAACTGCAATCTTAGAACCGACGAAACGGTACAACATTTCTTACTGATATTCCCCATGTATAATGACGCAAGAAAACGTTACATTGGCAAACTTATTAGAAGTATTGTAATGGATTCAGATAAAGTTATGGTTCTTTTGTCAAATTCAACTGTTGTAAAAATGAATAATTTATATAATTTTTGTGCAGAAGTTGAACGGCTAAACCGACACTTGGACTTAATTTCGAAATAATAATAGCCTAATTATATGTGTCAAACTAATATGTTTTTTTTTGTGTCAAACGAATACTCTGTACTCAACTCTTTGAATATAGGGCATGGACCTGATTACAAATAAATTCTATTCTATTCTATAGAAAAAGTTGTAAGCTCAATATTATAGGAAATTATGTAAGCTTTAATTTCTTTTAGAATAGTCATGTCTGTAAAATGCATAGTTCTCAATTTATATGCGAGAAACCAAAAATGGTACCTTTGAACCACCCCCACCCCCATAGCACAGGGGGTAGGGGTGGGGACTATTGATATGATTAACTCCTCACTACCCTAAACAGAACTGCAGGGTCAAAAATTGTCGGCTAAAGTGCATGTCCAGTGCCAACATACCTGTCATCAAATTATTGGTTGGGATTGATTTAGTATGTTATTTTGAGCACAAAATCACAAAAAATTTAACGGCGCTCACTATTGTTTTTAAAATAAATAAGAACTTTACATGCTTTTAACCTATAAGTAGCAACCATAAGTAGCTAAGGTTAGGAAAAGCTTTAGGTTAGAAAAAGCTCTATGTTAGGAAAGCTTAGGTTAGGAAAACTCAGATTAGGAATATCATAATTTGATGATTTTAATAATCAAAATGGCTGCTACTCATAGGTTAAATGCATGTAAAATTGTGCTACTTTGAACTTAGTTTATTTAAAAAACAATAGTGACCGCCGTTAAATTTTTGTGCTCAAAATAACATACTAAATCGATCCCAACCAAAAATTTGATAATAGGTATGTTGGCACTGGACGTGCACTTACACCAAAATTGTTTTCCAAACTTATCCCTCTATAACACTTCGTTGACTGGGTTATAACCTAAAGACTTTATAAGGTAGGCATAGATATAGAAGAATTATTACCTTTTGCAGTTTCCGCATTAAAATTAACACTTGAAACACTCATTTTAACTCTGACAGTATTTTATATCAATAACTTATTTCAATCCTCGGAAAAATAGCATTATACGCTAACTTATTATAATAATCATAACTTGTTATTATCACAATAAAATTATATCTAGAGAAACAAAATCTAGTTTTATATCCGGATTTTTTAAAAACAAAGTAGGTAGGAGACAAAAGTTAGGTTATGCTGTGAAATTGTTGACAGTACAATCAGCTGTTCATCATCATACTTTGTCAATCTGAAGTAGATTTCTAGAGAGGTATTTTATTTAGTGCTAGTATTATCTCAAATAATACTCCTTATACTTCCCATTCTCATAATATCCTTATATAATAATCAAAAATAATAGAAAAACTAATTTTTTTCCATTTTGTTGATGTTTCATACAAAAATATCCATTTGTACACTCTGCACTCAGCATGAACTGTCTAAGGCTCTAAGCCTCTAAGCTCAAAGAAAACAGGAAATGTGTTCGGCGGTTCGGCATAGTGCATAGATTTTGATGGTTATCAACTGCAGCAGTTTGATAGTTTGATTTTTCAAGTACAATCAGGTTTTAAGATATTTGTTTAGTTTTCAGGTCTATGTATTGTTTCTAATAATTTTAATATTTGGTATTTGAGGTAATATATACTTTTTTATCAACCTCATCCTCGACCTTTGAGCTTGAGATGCAACTCTTCGTAATCTAGAATAATTTAGTTTTTGTAAGTTTTATTACTAAATAAAATGCTATTCGTCAACTTAAATCTTATTTACATAAAATATATCTTTAATATTGATCTATAAACAAATTGATTTAGCTGTAACTCTGTAAGCTTATTAATTTTAGACAACCTGCATAGTAACTACTTGAAAACAGTGACTAATGAACAAAATTCAAAGTATTTTATGACTTTGCTAGCAAATAGTTACCTAACGACAATCAAGCTCAATATGACCTTGCATAATTTAGTAATATTATCGAAATTTGATTTGAATTGATAATTACTAGCTATACTTTTGAAATAGGCCTATCACCTGTCTGATCTTCAAACATAGTTTTTAAGGTTAGGTTAGAGCTAAGAGTATTGGTTAGTTACAAGGTACATTGGTTAATAGTTAGGTTGAATTAATTTTTTATGTTTACCGCTATTATTTGGTTTATGTTTGGTTAACCGTTAAGCTGCGTACACATAAACGCGCTTCCAACCCGCACCGAGCACGCTCCGCCCTCGTACCGCCCTCGTTCCTCCATCGAACCACAGTCGCTCCGCCCACGCACCCATCATGAACGTTACGGAAAATGTTAGATCTTCTCGCGTTCCCCGGTCGAACCACTGTTGCTCCCCGGTTGATCATCAATCGCTCTGCTGGAGTGACGTTCGGTTGCGGAGCAGAGCGAAAGTCTGTACGCACCTTTAGATCTTTAAAACCAGGGTGTGATGAAGGATAGTGTATAGCAGGTTGCCCGATCGCGTTTACATACGCGCATGAGATGGCATGAGCCTACGTCAAACTCCGACCTCTCGGCCGGCAAACGCCGGCTTCCCATAAGAATTACATACAAAACACCTCGTCAAATATCAATTCCTCACATAAAAACCACTGTATTAATAAAAAATATGAATATGCGATTCAATTCAGAAAGAAACAAGCTTCACATCAATGTGTATTTTGAAAAGTGTAGAAAGTCCTTGAATCTATCACTATATTCAATCGGTAAAACCGATTCATATTTGTGAAAAGGCTGGTAACTTATTTGTTTTGGACTTATTTTGAACAATAATGAAGCGAACATATTTAGTTTTTTGCTGGTCATCCAATTATATTCAAAAATTATTGTTTCTGATTTGACAATCGTTTGTGAAAATTGATAGTATTGTCGCCCGGAATGCTAGTTGCAAGCATTTGTATTTATGACTATTTGTTTAAGACTTTATTAATTGACAAATACCTAGAACCAATTTAGCGAATTCATGGAACTGTTCACCATGGTTACAAGTTATTTTTAGAACGTCGAACTGTCCGGTTTCTAATAATTATTTCAGTTGTCTACTGGAAAGCGTAGTGCCATAGCCTACTATAGATAGAGTAAGCCATGGTAGTGCCAATACGTTGCTCTTGTATTGTGTTTTTGTTTCTGCTCAGTGCCTTATTATCATTATTGACGATCATGAGCATATCTTATTGATTATTTTCATGGGACACCAATTTACGAAGGAAATATCATTTATTATTCACGGTAGTATGTTATTTTTTATTTCAACGTGTCCATGGGATACTTATGAATGCAAAGAACACTTGTGTAAAGCAAGAATAGATCTTAATTATAATTTTAATACTTCAACTAATTATAACTTCAAATAATATAACATTAATTATTCATGAAATGTTTCAACTACATTATAGTAGTTACAGTAGTGTAATACGCTTTATTTCTTGATAAAAATAGCAGCATTAAAGTCATTAAAAGTCGTGATTACTGATTAGCCTATCTATTTTTTTATAATAATTAGGAAAAATAAAAATCTTTATATTGTTTAAATGATGTTCATACATTGTTAGGGCTTATCTAGACTGTTTATTCTTGTGATAAAGCTAGGCAACTGTTGATGGGTTGGCATTGTTTCAGGAGTTGTTGATAAAAATAACGTTAATATCCTGAAATTCCTAAAGAAGCTGTTAGTTCTTTCCACAGACCTTTATAAGGATAAAATTTCTAAATGAGAATAGAATAAGAACTAGAACGATGCAGAAAAAACTAAGAGAAAGTACAAAAACGTATTTGAAATTGTATTATCAAATCGTGTGTTCAAACGATTTGATTTAGACTCGCCAGTAACATTTATAGGATTTATACTGAAAATTGGTTTTGATAAAATGCTGAAAATTGGTTCAAAGGGGATAAAATGCTGAATATTTTGATGTCAATCACTTCTAAGTAGTGTTGATGGTTAATTTTCTATGAGGGCTCAAAGTTTGGCATTTTTACATTTGAATGCACGTTAATCCGGGCCGAGAGGTCGCAGCATGACGTAACACCATAGCCGGCTGCGTTCTCCACGCGTCTTATGTGATCAAGGCAACCTACTATAGCCTATACTATTCTTGGGGTGTGATCACATTAAATTCGTATAATTATGTGGAAATGAACACTTGCTTATACCAAGCTTGCAGATGAGGAACAAAATCTGGGAATAGCAATAGGAACACTTACGCTTAACTCACATTTACGCGACTCAAGTCAAGAAGGGACTGCAACTCTGATCCCTTTGCAACGCAGCATGCTTTTTCGGCGTAAACCTAGGTTCAGTGCCATCCCGTTATACCTGTCATCGAATTTTTGGTTGGGATCGATATAGCATGTTATATTGATCACAAAAATTTAACGGCGGTCACTATTGTTTTTTAAAATAAACCAAGTTTTAAGTAGCACAATTTTGCATGCATATATCTTATACCGAGTCAGCCATGTTGTGTTTCAAACTAATGATTGGTCGAAACAGTACTTATAGATGTAGGCCTGCTGATCTGATACCTAACCCCTTCCAGCATATTATTGTCATTTAAAAGCAAAAACCTAACCTACTAACCTACCCTTTCACTTTTGAAATATTAATAAACCTAACTCAACCTGAACCCCAACCTCTACCAGCTTATTGCAATGCCAAACCAAAATCCTAACCCCCTAATTTACCCTTTTACCTTTAAAACACTAAGATAAATCATAACTCAATCTGATCTTTAACCGGCGTAATTCTAAGTACAGAGGTGTGTTAAAAGTCTTTAACATAGTGAGGTTAGTAAAACTAATTTTTTTATTTGTGATGAGTGGTCGCCGTTTAATTTTTGTGATCTAAATAACATACATAACATGGCACTGGACCTAGACTTAAGCCTGTATTTTCAAATTGTGACACTCGGACCAGTCGGTTCTAGCAGAGATAAGGAAAGTACTCTCTTCTCTCTGATTATACTCTCCGCAACCTCACGACTGTGAGACTGAATCGAGCGGCGTCTCGAAATATTGGTCTAGAGCGATAGTGCTCGAGTTGCGTAGTACTGTGTATTTTTGATGAAGTGAGGTTAGAATTAAAACTTCAAAGTTTCATATTCATGGTTAATGCACTGAGTAGATACATTTTCTTTATTGTTACTTCTTTTTAGTTTCATCATTTTATATCGGACAATAATAAGAATTAGATAAGACAATATTCATAATAATTATAAAAAAAGCTGTGAGGTGAGGTTAGAAATACAGTTGCATGGAACTGAAGCAGTGACAATGAGCAAGAAAGACGTAAGGTCGAGAGACTGGAGTATCCTCGACTGGAGTCGTGCGATTTGAGTCTAGCTAGTGTGAGTTGAGTCATACACTGAATGCGTACTTTTTCTGGTTGCGTTCAGTGTGAGCAGCTACATGCAAGTTACGATGTGTTTAAATGGCACTTTTCAATCTTTGTTTTTCATGCATGATTCGACGTACATTTGCACATATACCAGGATGTCCACGCGGCGGGAAAACCGGGAATTATATGTGAATTTCATTTGGGCGGGAAATGTACGGGAATTTTTTGACACTCCCGTCAACTAGCCAATTGTATATTAAGGACAGAGTTGAAATTTAGCCAGTGGATGAGTGGTGTATTAGTGATGGATGATACAGGTTGGTGTATCGATGTGGCGTTCTATAAATATCGTGTATCGATTCGGCGTTTTATCGGTGCCCTGCATTGATAGGATCTATCGGAACGAGTAGGTTTCCTTGCGATATTCATTATTAAGGTATGTCCACACATGCCGAACCGAACCTCGAACAGCGCAGCGAACCGTGCAATTCGCTGCGAAGCGCGCCGTGCAGCGAATTCAAACAACAAAATACTAAGTGGTGAATATTTTTCAATTTTTATAATGAAACATTTATACTGTTGATTTATTTTACTAATTTCGGCTTCAAATCATCAGTTTTCGTACTGTCAATGATATCTGAAATAATTTCAAGACATATATGTTCTGATCACTAATTTTTTTGTAAACATGATTAGAATATTATTTGATTTGGTTTCTCTTTATCACACTTCCTTGTGAATCAATAATTGATCATCCATTTTGAATTTATAGGTACTAAATAAATTAAAACCAATTGGATAATTAATCAGACTGTAAGATATTATGATATATTTGGTAACAAAAGTATTTAGAGTAGTTATAATAACCTATCACGAAAAATTAATATTATACACCTTGCTTATCCGGTTTTTATTCAGGGTCATTTTAAATAAACTTTTTTAATCTGCTTAATGTTTTTTTTTTAATGATGTAGGCTACCCGCAATGCGAAAACGCATTCTTTGATGTGTTTATATTTGCATCAATAAATTGTAAATCTCTATGATATTTTTATTTAATTATAATTTTTTCAGCCCCTTTCTCATTTAAGTCATTAAGTCAAAAGTTCAGAACAGTCAGTTCAGAATGATGCACTGTACAGTCGGCCGAAAACGCTGTGGAGTGTCATGCAGAGTACAGTTCAGTACTGTTCTGAATGTTGCAAATCGATGAAAAGAACACTCCCTGATTCCTTGATCAAAACTTTATTATTGACTAGCAGGTAACCCGTGTTCCGCAAGGGTCTATTTTATAACTTGACGTAATGAAAATTTGAAAAATTTTAAATAGGCCTATAACCATCCTCGGTTAATTAAGAATATATATGCAAAATTTCAAGTTAATCAGTCCAGTAGTTCAGACGTGATGATGCGTCAAACATAATTCTCCCATTCTGTACTAATATAAGCCAGTTCTTCACTTTATTAAAGTATAGATTGGTGAACCTAAAAAGGTCCTATTCACCTATATATAGTCTGTGTAAAATAAGTTGAGACTTGACCCTTCATCCGAAGAAATTACAAGGTTGCAAATTCCTGTAAAATTGCATCTTTCTCAAATTTCAAATTCAACGTCAGAATTGGATGTAGAATATCATCCCCGATATCCTAGTAGTGCTAAAGAAGTTTCAGGGTTCAAGGATTGAAAGGAAATTCAACTTTAATGATAAAATTGGAAACATCGCGAAGATTTGTTTTTCTTTTGAATATCACTTCTATCAGAATCATGGGGATCATAATGCGTAATAATTCTATATCAAATTAACAGGGAGAATGTCTCCTTTCTATTGTTGTCTGGACAATCTTTATCCGACCTATAGTTATTTTTTAATTAATGATTATGTTTGTCAATGTCGAGACTTTTCGAGCAGAGAACATGAAATTACCTAGAACATTTTTTGTTTCAAAAGATAAGTAGGTGGTAAAAGCGAGAAAGTTTCTCAAAAATAATTTAAATTATTTTTTTTAATTGTCAAAAGTAGTCGGAAGGAGGTATTTCGGTCTCCAAGGGATTTCAAAGTTAGGAGAGCGGCTGCATGGTATGCATTGTGTACCAAATTGTATGCTAAAGGCTGGCAATCTACAAAATAATTTGACTGAATTGTTTCAAACGCAAGTAGCTGATTGCCTCTAGAAAGGCTGTTATGAAACACTGCTTGGATTATTTGAGGCGAGGTTGTCATTCTCACTATTTATAATCATGATTGTGGCTTGCAGTTGCTGAATTTTTCAATCGTTCTGTATTTTGTTTTTGTTGATCCCAGCTATTGATAGCATATGATGGCACACCATTCAGCTGCTATCCTTAACTTTGAAACTCCTGAGAGGCCATAATACCTTCTTCCGAGAACGTTTGACAATTTAAAAAAATAATTTCAATTATTTCTGAGAAACTTTCTCGCTTTCACCACCTACTTATCTTTTGAAACAAAAAAGTTTCTAGCATCTCGAAAATGTCATGTTCTCTGCTCGAAATGTCTCGACATTGACAAACATGATCATTAATTAAAAAATAACTATAGGCCGGATAAAAATGATCCAAACAATAATAGGAAGGAGACATTCTCCCCGTTAATTTGATATAAAATTATTATGCATTACGACGCCACATGATTCTGAGAGAAGTGATATTCAAAAAAAAAATCTTCGCGATGTTTCCAATTTTATCATAAAAGTTGAATTTCCTTTCAATCCTTCAACCCTGAAACATTTTTAGCACTACTAGGATATCGGGGATGATATTCTATATCAAATTCTGACGTTGAATTGGAAATTAGAGAAAGTTGCAATTTTTCTCGATTTGGCAACCCTGTAATTTCTTCGGATGGAGGGCCAAATCTCAACTTATTTTACACAGACCATAAGTAAGTTTTTTGGGTTGCCAAAACATAGACCAAACCAGACACCTTTTGGGGGAAATTGTACAACTATACCCACTTTTTCGTGAAATAACAATGATCAATGTTCTTACCAACGAAAATCGATGGCAAGTGGAAAATATTTATAGAGGTGTCACTTTTTGTAAGTATATGCTGTAGTATTTATTAAAATAAATAGAATATGGAAATTACAGAATCTATTCCAGTCAACTTATGGTTAGTTGATGAAATTAATTATTAGTTTAAAAATAACAAAATGATTATAATTCTAAAAGGAAATAATTGTCATGATACTGAGTTCTTGGTCAACAATATTTTAATATTAAAATTTATCCAATCAATAATTTTTCAGAAATTATTCTATTTACATTTAACATTATTTATCGATTCCTATAAATTTATTATTCATGACAATGAATTGTTCGAAATATAGATTAAATGAGAAGAGGCCTGTACTGTATTAATGTTAGCAAAAGTATGTACATGTTTTCAATTTGTGATGGATAGCCAATATTGGACCGCAAGCTGCACGGCGAATCTTAATCAAGGGCTCTGATTGGCTGAAAAGATTAGCGTTCGGCGAACGGCGTGGAGAACGGTTAAAAGAGTGGCTAGTGGGGCGACGAACGGTTCGGAAAACTGAGCGGCGGTTGTTTAACAACAGCTGAGTGTTAACATTATGAAAAATATGGCTTATGTTCGCTGCACACAGCTCGATGCACAGCGGATTGTACGATTCGCTACGCTGTTCGAGGTTCGATTGGGCATGTGGGAACATACCTTTTCCATACCTTTCCCTATCCATTTGAGGTGTAGTTCCGTATCTGGTGTAGGTATTATCGATGTTGAAATTATTGATAGTGAATCAAATCACACTATGTTTTTCAGATCCTTAAATGTTCTGTTCAATATTATTATTATTTTTTGAAGGGACGGATTCAAAGGTTCAAAGAACCCCACACGTCAACCGAAGCTTATTGTGTTCCCCAAGTAGTATGTTAGTTAGACAAATACCTGTGTCCTTTACAGGAACCAGGAATTTTTCCCTATGCTGACATCCGATTCATCACCTGGTTGCTTGTCGCAATCCAGGGTGATATGCTTGGCAGTCTCTTCAAACTGATTGGTCCTTGTGACCTAAGTGAGTTCCACTCCTGGCCTTTTTGTAGGTCCTTCCCCTGAAGGAGGGGTCGCCAAATTGCCTGTAGGGCACCTAGTCACCCTCGGCTCAGCCTCATGACCTACATTTGTGCCTGGATTTTCACCCATCTCTGGTCTCTTGGGTTTTTCTTTTTGCCCCTCCGAAACTTTGCAGGATCGAAAGTCTCACCTCTCCCAAGAAGTGTTGCCTGAATGGCCGCCCTTCTTTGACCAGTGGTGAGTTTTGGCCTCTCCACCCACAAACTCGTGACCTATGTGAGTTCCACTCCTGGCCTTTTTTGTAGGTCCTTCCTCTGAGGGTGGGGATGTTTAATATTATTCCTGTCTCCAGTCAATAAAGACAAAAAGGGGGTGTGCTTTTAATATAATATTGTAGTTCTGATTTTTCAATATATTGCTTGGATACATAAGAGAAGTCTAGAACCAATTTTTGCATGCAAAATTTCCTTGTGATGGATACAGAATGGCCCAAACACCTCGTATTTTCGGTCCATTTTCTAGTTTCCAGCTTATTTCCACTCCGTCGTCGGATAGTTGAATTTGCTCTTGCCTTTTTTCATATTATAAAATTCTGAATACAATGAAATCATCCGGAACTCTCTATAATGTGTTCTGAGTTACAAAAACGAGTAAAATTTCAACAAAATAATCAATTTAAATGAATTTTAGTTTTCAATCAACAATATCTTCTAATTTCCACAATTCATATGTATAATTCAAAATCCCTCTGGGCGTAATTTTGTGCGCTTTCTATTCTCAGGTTGAAGAGCTTAAAATTACGCCCAGAGGGAATTTGAATTATATACATTTAAATTATGGCAATCGGAAGATATTGGAAATTTTGCATGCAAAATTGGTTCTAGATTTCTCTAATGTATCCAAACAATGTATTAAAAAATCAGAACTACAATATATATTGCAAACACCAATGTATACACCGGTAGTGACT
Organism: Nilaparvata lugens; assembly: GCF_014356525.2. Classification (NCBI taxonomy): domain Eukaryota; kingdom Metazoa; phylum Arthropoda; class Insecta; order Hemiptera; family Delphacidae; genus Nilaparvata; species Nilaparvata lugens. Next base: position 60,619,780 of record NC_052506.1, on the reverse strand, counting down.
ACCGGAGTACAACGGTTTAAAGGGTAAAGGGTAGGTTAGGGAGTTTCGTTTGTTTCACTAAATTGACTTTTTTATATTATTCGAAACACAGTGTACAGTATAATCGTATAATGGTGATACATTTTGATGAAAAACATATTTGTACACTTTTGAAATATTGTTATTTAAGGATATTTTTTTCCAAATTGACCCTCCTTTCCCTATAGAGACCCCCCCCCACCAATATTTTTACATATTAATCATGTGTTTTAACCAGCGAGGGAAACCGGGAATAACGTGAAATATGCGGGAAATGTACGGGAATTGTACGGGAATTTTCTGAGCCTGATTCAGTGGATATTCTGTATACGCATTCAATATGACCAAACCCTTTATCTGGCATTGGAATAACGAAAATGGTATTTTATAGATACATAATAATAATATACTATAATTATATTCATTACAAGCTATACAAAGCTACAATATGGCTGTATATATTGCCACTCAAGTAAATAAATATTGCTATTTATATTAATGTTATTAGGTAGGTAACACAGTCTTCAACATGACATTGTATTGTTTGAATAAAGCTGCATCTCTGATAGGCCTACCTATTATTAGTTGTTCACTCTTTTCTTTGCTTTTCCAGATTCTATCGGAAACATTTATCATCAGCCTTCTAATTATTTAAATCAGCGTCAAAAATGCACATCACATGTGTGATTTGCGGAGATCTATTTACTGGAACAAACATTGCAGAAAGTGTATACTCGACTCCATGTGGCCATCTTTTCCACCACCACTGTCTTATGGAATGGCTCGGAAGATCACCTTCGTGTCCTCAGTGCAGACAAAAAACGTCCGATAAGAAAATTACTCGTATTTTTTTCAATTTGTCCAGCACAAGTGAGAATGACGCAAGCGCTTTAGCGTTCCAGGTTGATAGCTTGCAATATAAATTGGATGAGAGTGGCAGAGAAATTAAATTGTTAAAAGCCGAAAGAGACAAATATAGCCTTCAAGCCAAGGGCCTAAGGTAATCACTTTAATAACTATAATCTCACAATTAAGGGTATGATCACATTGGATGTATGTATGTGCCAGAGCACTGTAAATCATGCATGAGCCAAGCAAGAAAATCTGGAAGATCCATTGAAACACGTTGTGGCTTGTCTGTAGCTACTCACGCGTGCACTTGCTGGTTGAGTTCAGTATTCCTATTGTACTTTCCAGATTTTGTTTCTCATCTGCGCATTGGACATAATATTCAAAATGATCATATCCTAATACTGGTCTAAGGCTGGTCACACACCGATTTGTCAAGACAAGACTAGTCACGTTTAGTCACAATACTTCACATTGCTGCTTATGACGCAACACACACTGATAAGTCATTGCAATTAGACATGATTCCATAAGAAACTATGTGAAGTATTGTGACTAAACGTGACTAGTCTTGTCTTGACTAATCGGTGTTCGGCCAGCCTTAAACCTTTGTTTACTGTAGTAAACCATGAAACTCTAGTACATAAAAAACTTGCATCTTATATCTTTACAAGCTGTGATATCCTAACACAACCTTCAACTGCTAATCAATGATGGTTTGAACATTGAAACTTGATTTTTTTCAGTAGAATATACATCATATTGCGTTTTTATTCCGTTATTGAAAAATTCTACTCAAAATATATCTTGTATATTCATAAGCTATCTGAGTGATTAATTTTGCATCAACATAATCTATTTAAAAATTTATTATTTTTATCATTGCATTACCTGAAGGCTAATAGTCCAGTCAAGGAAAGGTTATAGAGGGAGAAGTTGGGAAGACAATTTTTGACACCGCAGTTCTTTTCAGGGTAGAAAGGAGGTGAACATATCAAAAGTCCCCACCCCTACCCCCTGTGCTAAGGGGGTGGAGATGGTTTAAAGGTACCATGTTCTGGTTTCTCACATAAAACTCAAAAACTATGTATCCTAAGAACTTGACTGTCATATAACAAATTAAAGCTTACATAATTTCCTACAATATTCATTCCACAACTTTTTTTATATCTCTTCTTGTTTTCGAGATATCCGCTCTTGAAGGTGTGACATTTTTGAAAAAACACGTTTGCCATCAATTATTTTCTATTTTTGCTTTTATAACTTCTTACAAATCGATGGGAAAAATCTATGTTGATTATGAGCTTATAGAGCATTGAATTCTCTTCAATTTTATGTATAATTTCACACTTATATAAATTTCCCTACACCTTTTGCAGCAGCTTTAGTGTTCAGTGTGAAATCTCAATTTTTGCAACAATAAATCAATTAACAAAGGAATTTAGAGGGAATGTTTTAAAAAAAATTTTGACTTTGCAGCTTTGTTGTGACTAGTTAGGAGGAGTATATATCTAAAGTCCCCATTCCTAACTCATGTGCTAAGGGGATTAGGATGGTTTAAAAGTTGCATTTTTCAGCGTTTAGCTTCCACGCTCATATCTTGAGAACAATCCGTTCAACCGACATGACTAACAATTCAAAAATAAAGCTTGATAAATTCTCTACACTTTTTAATCAGTGGAATTTCGTGATATCCTCAACTTTTCCCGAGATATTCGCTCTTGAAGGTGTGTAATTGTTAAAATAACAGTTTTTTAACCAATGTTTTGCTCTTTCAGGGCTTATAACTCTCCAAAAATGCATCGTATAAATTAATGATTACCGTAGGTTTGTAGAGCATTAAATTCTCTTTGAAATGATGTATTATTTCACTTTTCCAAGTTTTCGTTTCATTCTTATATAGCAGCTTCAATGTAGTTGGTGAAATGTTCATTGCTGCAACAATTGATCGTTTGACAATGACATTTGAAGGGGGTGTCAGTGTCACAATTTTTGACTTTGCAGCTTGATTTGGACTAGTTAGTAGGTGAACATATCAAAAGTGCGCATCTTTATCCCCTCTGTTGAAGGAGTGGAACTGCTAAGTTGACACTTGTTGCAGCAATGAAAATTTCACCCCTACATTGAAGCTGCTATAACCATGAAAGGAAAACTTGGAATAGTGAAATAATACATCATTTTGAAGATAATTTAAAGCTCTACAAACCGAAAAGAATTAATTCATACTATGCATTGTTGGAGAGTTATAAGCCCTGAAAGAGCAAAACATTGGATAAAAACCTGTTATTTTAACAATTACACACCTTCAAGAGCGAATATCTCGGGAAAAGTTGAGGATATCACGAAATTCCACTAATAAAAAGTGTGGAGAATTTATTATTCTTCATTTTTGAATAGTTAGTTGAACTCAAGATATGAGCGTGGAAGCCAAACGCTGAAAAATGCAACTTTTAAACCACCCTCATTCCTTTAACACAAGAGTTAGGAATGAGTACTTTTGATATGTTCTCCTAACTAATCACAACAAAGCTGCAAAGTCAAAAATTCTTTTTTAAACATTCCCTCCAAATTCCTTTGTCAATTGGTCTATTGTTGGAAAAATGGAGATTTCACACTGAACAATAAAGCTGCTGCAAAAGTTGTAGGGAAATTTGTAAAAGTGTCAAATTTGACATCAAATTGAAGAGAATTCAATGCTCTATAAGCTCATAATCAACATGGATTTTTCCCATCGATTTGTAAAAAGTTATAAGAGAAAGATAGAAAATAATTGGTGGCAAACGTGTTTTTTTTTTCAAAAATGTCACACCTTCAAGAGCGGATGCCTCGAAAACAAGAACAGATATAGAAAAGTTGTGGAATGAATATTGTAGGAAATTATGTAAGCTTCAATTTGTTATATGACAGTCAAGTCCTTAGGATACACATAGTTTTTGAGTTTTATGCGAGAAACCAAAAAAAATGGTACCTCTAAACCCCTGTGCTAAGGGGTTAGGGACTTTTGGTATGTTTACCTCCTTACTACCCTCAACAGAACTGTGGTTTCAAAAATTGTCTTCCAAACATTTCCCTCTATACCCTTTTTTCAGCATTCATTGCCTGGTCTATAAGTATTAAATAAAGTGAGATTTAATATTAGTTAATTTTTTCTGTCCTTGATAATTGCCAGTAATAAGTGCAAGTCATAAAAACGTTTGATATTTAATTTCTTTATAACGTTTCACTAGATTTTAAATTTATGTGTCATAATAATCTGTATCATTATTATTAATTAATAATGTATCCTCTTTCAAGGCAAGAAGTAATACAAGTTTCTAATAAGGAGAAAAAGCTGGAACAATGTGTCCATGCTCTTAGAAGCGAAGTGACGCTATTGAAGAAAAGCTGTAAAGCTTATGGGTTGCTTTTATGTGAAAACGAAGAGTTGAAAAGAGAAAACGCCAGCCTCAAAAAGTAAGTATTGTATATTTTATTTAACACATGAAGTAAACAGGTAAAGACAATGGGTCATATGAATAAAGTTGAGCATTTACTTATACTTCTAAAATATTGAGCATATGCTTCATTTTCTGTGAATAAACGTGAGCAAAACCTTTTGCTCATGCTCATCAAAAAATAGTTTGAGCATTTGCTCAAAATTGTATGTATAAACTAGACCATTTGCTCAACTTTTGAATCAAATGCTTCAAAAAAGGTGAGTCTAGTCTAGAGCAGCTTTTCACCTTTTGCTCATAGTAAAATGGCTCAACTAATTCGTATGAGGAAGAGGAAACTATACCAGATACGATCACAATCAATAGTTGAGAACTATAAAACTCTTTTTAGATTCAACCATGATATATATCACCATTATCCCTACAAAAGATACATATCTGATATAAAGATAGCAATCACAGAATAGGAAATAGAAGATGAGAGTGTAGACGATTATAATAAGGCTATTAAGATTATGATAGAGAGGACATTTTTCAGGCTATTATTTCAAAATTCAGAACTCAACTAACCTAAAACTCAATTCATAGATAGAGAACAGAGCAGACGACCAAACACAAGCGGTGTCTATACTTGCATATTTATTTATCGCTTACGTGAGTAGCACATTCTAACCTTTCACTATAAAAACAAAGGAAGACCACAAAGGCGAATCAGCTGATGAAAAATCTTTAAAATACGTGAGCATTTGCTCCAGAGTTCAGGAGCAAATAGGTAAGAGTGTAAGGTAAAGCTTATTCATATAAAAATGAGAAAATGCTCGTGAGCAAAACCTTATGCTCATGCTTATGAGCATATGCTCTGTTTTTAATCATATGGCCCATTGTTTAAAAATTTTTAGCATTGTAGCTTATCAACTTGAAAATTATTAGCAAGACCACCGATGTCATAAGGTTAGGGATTGGTTATGAGTAGTGATGTGGATCGGGAATATTTCCAGTGGGAAGGATCTTATGATTTGGCAATATTTCCGGGAATATTTACGAGGCCAAGAAATTTTGGGAATTTATGGGAACTTAAGGGAATTTATAAAATTGTTCTGAAATGATTGAAATTGATCAAACCCACTCATATTCTACATCAATATAATCAATAAATCATTATTCTATTTTATATTGATCAAGCTCAGCCACATTTTACATTGATATAATCAATAGAATCATCATTTTTCTAGCCTGTTTTTGCTCACTCACTCACTGTATTTTAAATACTCGTATAGTCCAGTCAAAGAAAGATTATAGAGGGAAAACTTTGGAACACAATTTTTGACCCCGTAGCTATTTTAAGGGTAGTAAGGGGGTAAACATATCAAAAGTCCTTACTCCTACCCCCTGTCCTAAGTTGGTGGGGGTGGTTTGAAAGTGCCATATTCTGTTTTTGCATATATCTCGAACAATATGCGCCTTTCGGAAATTTTTGTCGTACACAATCATAATATTAAAGCTCACAAATTATCCTACAAGTTCCATTTCCAACATTTTTCCATATCTCTCATAGTTTTCTAGGTATGAGCTCTCTAAGGTATCACATTTTGAAGAAAAGCCCTTCCGGCTCCGATTTTTTCATCTTTTTGGCCTTATAACTTTTTAAAGATTCATTGAAAAAATCCGTGCTAATCATGGGCTCATAGAGCATTATATTCTCTTCAATTTCATCTATGGTCTCATTATTTACTCCATTACTATGGATCATTATTTTACGCATCTCCCAACGATTGTTGCAGCCGTTATAGTGTTGAGTGTGAAATATTCAGTTCAACAACAATCAATGCATTTCAGCTTCAGCGACATGGCTGAGTAAAAATAAAGCTAGATAAATTTCCTACAAGTTTTGTACAGTAGAGTTTTGTGATATCTCCTTTAGTTTTTGAGGTATTCATTTTTAAAAGTTTAAAATCTTTGAAAAGACAGTTATTCTTCCAACTTATTGCACTTTCAGGGCTTATTACTAAACAACAATGCATCGAAAAAACGTAATTTTTTCACACAGGGGGTAGGAGTGAGGACTTTTAATATGATTACTCCCCCTTACTATCCTTAAAAGAATAGCTACGGGGTCAAAAATTGTGTTCCAAAATTTTCCCTCTATAATCTTTCATTGACTGGACTATAGGAGTATTTAAAAGACAGTGAGTTGTAGAGCATTCAATTCTCTTCAATTTAATGTATTATTTCATCATGTTATGCTATCCATCAATTTTTATAGAAGTTTGAGTGTTGAAGGACTGCGAGGTCAAAAATTGGGTTCCAAAATTTTCCAAACTTGTTTTAGTTTAGCCTATTTTGCTGTATTTTATACTTTCTAATTTTTTGGATTTATGTTCTACTCTAATCTTTATTTAGGGGGTCAATTATTTTTGTGCGGAGAAATTGAATAAAATCATGCAATGAAAGTTAAATTACACTCAATACTTTGTTGACTTTGTTTACCTGATTTACAGGCATTTATTAGTAAGTAAAAAATCTTATTCAACTTCTAAGACATAAAAGTAGCATGATAATAGTGGTGCTCTTGAATGATTTATTGAGTGCTCATTTCACCTTTCAGTCTATGAACTTCAAATTACTGTTTTCTTTGATTTTACCACAATTTATAAGTTATTCATCCTTATATTCCTTACATAAATCCGTTGTATAACTGGTGATTGAGACAATGTGTAACAAAAAACGTCTTTTTCGGTCATTTTTTATGAAAGAAATCATAAATTTCCTCAAGTCCCCATAAATTCCCGGGAATTTATGATTTTTGGGAATATTTCCCTTAAATTCCCTGGGAATATTTCCTCGATCTTAAATTCCCAGGAATTTTACATCACTAGTTATGAGTAATGATAATTACGATAATGATCAGTCATATCAACCCAGAATCTTGGATAGATCTCCCGAAAAGTGATTCTGAACGTAAAGCCGAGTACTAGTTATTCAATTCAGATAATTTGATATCTTAGAACTTTCGGCCAACCATTTTCTTATTACCGAAGTGCTATAAGAGTGAATTTAAATAATATTCAAATCTGGGGTCGGCAATAATGTTGTTGTCTTTTAGTTAGCCTCAGTCCCTTCATGTTGGGTGGATATCAGTTCTAGTTATAAACCAGTATTATCATGAAACAACACCGTGATCTTCAAGAATGAATTTCTATGCAGTTGAATTCGACCGCTGACTAGAAGAAGCTGTTCGGAACTACTTCAAGCAGGCAGCTCAGAGTATGACATTAAACTGTTGAACATTCTCGCAATATAATGGCCCATATGAATAAAACCATAGCAAATGCTCAAGAGCATGGAGCATAAGGTTTTTCTCATGAGCAAAAGGTAGAAGCAAAAGCATTTGCTCATTTTTATATGAATAAGCTTTACCTTATACTCTTACCTTATGCTCCTAAACTCTGGAGCAAATGCTCACGTATTTTGATGATTTTTCATCAGCTGATTCGCTTTTGTAGCCTTACTTTGTTTTTATAGCTCACGGAAGCGATAAATATGCAAGTAAGGGAGCACCGATTGTGTTTGCGTCGTCTGCTCTGTTTCCTATTTATGATTAAAGTTTTAGGTTAGTTCAGTTTAGAATTTTGAAATAATAGCGTGAAAAATGTCATCTCTTTAATAATCTTCATCAATAGCCTTCTTATAATCGTCTACACTCTCATCATCTTAAATTGTTATTTCCTATTTTGTGATGGCTATCTATATGACAGGTAGCTATCTTCTGTATTTATTCTTTTGTAGGAATAATGGTGATATATATATCATGGTTGAATCTAAAAAGAGTTTTTCAGTTCTCAACTATTGATTGTAATCGTATCTGGTATAGTTTCCCTCTTCCTCATACGAATTAGTTGAGCCATTTTACTATGAGCAAAAGGTGAAAAGCTGCTCTAGACTAGACTCACCTTTTTTGAAGCATTTGATTCAAAAGTTGAGCAAATGTTCTAGTTTATTCATACAGTTTTGAGTATAAGAAAATTTTACTTTTGAGCAAATACTCATACTATTATTTTTTTTTTTTTTTTTTTTTTTTTTTTTTTTTTTGATGAGCATGAGCAAAAGGTTTTGCTCACGTTTATTCATAGAAAATGAAGCAAATGCTCTATATTTTAGAAGTAAAAGCAAATGCTCAACTTTATTCATATTGCCCAATGAGGCGCCAATATAGCATAAATCAAATGTAATGCAAGGTAGTCAAACACGTTTCCTGGCACAATCAATATACATTTGGGACAAATTTTATTTTTCCCAATTTGGGACAACATTTTACTGCTACAGCTTATTGCTAACTGCAATACCTGCTGTAATTCGATTATTTTTGAGCCGCCGCAAATATTCTTTTTGTATGTGGTCTGGTAGGCGGCATTGCATTTGATAGGTGGACTGTTGTTGAAACGTGCATGGCTATTTTTCAAACTTACTTATTTTTTGTCATTGACAATTTTGATATTGATAAAAGTCTAATTGTTACTTATCTATTATAGAATCAAGGATATAATTCATGGCTCTGATGCAGAGGTTGATGAAGCTCTCGAAGATGCTGACGCTTATCCCAATTTGAGACAGTGCATCACCTTTTTTAAGAAGTAAGTAGTTTATTTTATAATTTCAGTATATTCTTTCTTCAATTGTTACTTAGTTCATAAGCACTAAATCAAAGATGTTAAACTTCATTACAAGTTACAATTCAATTGCATTCAAATCTTCTTCCTCTTTCATAACGAATGATTTGATTCATTATTCGGATACAGGTGAAGTCAAAGGCTTTCTTGTCACTCATATCCACACAAATTATAGTACTATAAGTACTAATTATAGTATTATATTACTGATTTACTCATTTACATTATTTTCACATGATTTTTATAGTAGTTGTAATATTACATTTTTCTTCTCACATTTAAATCGAATCTTCAATTCGAGATTTATGGAACTTTATAGTAAATGTCAGAGTTATCAATAGACGGATAAACTTTTGATGGAGAATTTATTATCGTAAATGTTTGTTGCTTTGTTCCATAATGTCACCGAGGTAGGGTTAACAAATTACTAAATAAATCGTTTATTTGAATAGAATATGTATAAAAAATTTAAAATAACTTTTTCAAAATAAAGTTTTATTGAGAACAGATGTAGAATGTGAATTCTAAACTTATAAGTTATAATTTTTTGATGACGTGTCTGTGAAGATCGATATTGAAGAGGGCGTTGGTTTGGTGACTTTCAACTTTGCTTTTCCTGTTCTTGTTCTTCTGAAACTAATGGCTGGCTGTTGCTTGTATAATTTTGTGCTCTGAGTTATTGTCTGTTTAAATGAATTTATTAATGTTTTAGATTGAAGTTTATATAAATTTTTGTGCATAATTTGCTGTTTGTATAGTAAAGCCAATAGCCACTGTGTTTCAACTGTAAACTAGATAAGTATTTTTTTAGTTCGTAATAACTCTGAAATCATTAAGCTTATAAGTTATTGTTCGTTTTATAATTCTGTGTTTTTGCCAAAATTTTCATCTGAAGATTATAAGTTGATTTGCTCTGAAGACTGGATTTCTCATTCGTAGGCGATAGATCCATTCACAGTTTATCAAGTATCTATTTTATTGGAGCCGACAACTTTCCTTAGTGTGATAGGTGTTATATGCTATTCCAACCGTTTAAGGAAAAATTGGTAGCACGGCAAATGTTACCCCTGTGGTGGGACAGAATTACAAAATAAATATGTCCCAAATGGTACACCATGAAATCCCTGGTTATAGAAATTATTAGTAGATAGATATCTTGATAGGTTATGAATGGTTTGTTGCTGAGTGGGAAGTCGGTTCAAGAGAGATCAAGTTTTAATGAATCAGTGCATATTACAAAATGGCAAACATTAAAAATGATATAAATCTTATAGAGTTCTTAACACAAAGGTTTGATAAGCTAGATGCTAGGTTTGATGAGCAAAATGCTAAATTTGATAAGCAAAATGCTAAGTTAGACCAAATGTTTAAAAATCAAAATGCTAGGTTTGATGATATGAAGCAAGAATGTACTAGCATTAGACTAGAGCAGGTTAGTATAAACCTTCTATTGAAAAATGCACATGAAACATTGAAAGATGAAAACAAATTGAAGCATGATAATAGTAGTGTTAAGATACAAGATCAGCTCATTCAAGTTTTTGACAATGTAGGCCTAGTTACTGTGGTTGAAAAAGTCAACCATAGTGAGACAGTAGAATTGAATAAAGAAGTAGGTAGGGAGTTGTCTTCATTGAAAGTCAACTATCATGAAAGTAATATTGCTACATTGAAGGTTAGGAAAACTATGAACAAAGTGAATGATTACATGAGACAGGTTTCTGTAGAGGTTAGGAAAAATGTAAACAAAATGAATCTTGCTTTGAGTCAAGTTGATGAGTTAAACTTTCAACTGAGAATTGAAAAGGTGTATGCAATGCATTCTCAAGTGAACATGACAAACTTTTGTAGGCAAAACTGCTTGGTTGAAACTAATGAACCCATGAATAAAATTATGCTATTGAAGAAAACAAAACACAAAGTTTCCATTGATGTGTTAGTATTCAAAGGTTGTTTCAAGTTGCTTATTTACAAGATGATGACAATGAATCACATGATGAAAGGGTATTCCCCAACACACAATGATTAGGAATCCTGTGTTATGCCGGGATTCAGAATAGCATAATCGCTACACAGTGTATGGTAAGAGTCCATAATTGTGTCTTTTTTCTTTCCTGTAGCCTATTTTCTTGGCCCTTAATCTTTTCAATTTTCGATTCTTTCCTGTCTTTGTGTAATATTCAGTAAATTTCTTCTATGAAGCATATCTTAACCAATCTTGTCCATAGTCATTTAAATTTGTATTTTTTCTGAAATAATTTTAGAAGTTAAAATAGTAGCTTATTTTCCTAATCTTTATTTGTTGATAAAACTTAACTTTTCTAAAATCTATCCATTGTTGTGTAAAGAATTGTGTGCTTGTGACATATTTTTTCATCATGTATCACTTATGTGAAGTGTATCAATTTTGTGTATATTGTTTTAGGGAATTTATTTACCCAGTTTTCTTTTTCTCTTGTTTGTATTTTTTAGGGAACTTATTTACCCAGTATTTCATCTTGATCATCTTTGTATCATAATCTTGAAATGTTTATACTTATTATACAGTCTTTAAATTTTAAATTATTTTAAAAAATAATTGATTTAATTTAAAACGTTGTGTTATATTATCAATTGAAATGAGTTAAAGGCTAAAATTTTTCTAAAGTGTTTTGTAATTGATATTTTTTTTTAATTTAAAACTGTTTGTTCTATAAATTTTGATATGATTGATTATCGTTTGAAATGGATGCTGGAGTGTATGTAGAATTTTTAGTGGGGTTTGTTGATTAGAATTTTGCTGGTATGTGATTGTTTTTTGAGATGGAAACCCATTATTGCCTAAAGAAGGAATAACAGAGGTTATGACTTAGAGAGGCAGTAATGAGATAATATTTTTTGTGTTGATTACTTATGTTGATTGCCATAGATGCAAAAAAAATAATGATTAATAATGTTGATTGCCATAGATGCAAAACGATGATTACTTATGAATATTGTTTGCCTTTGAAGCAGAATATTATTGATGTTTTGAATGGTTTCTTGTTTAATGTTTGATAGTAAAGTTTTGTCATGAAATGTAGTTTGTGTTTAGAACATTGAAGAGTCGAAATAAACTGTAGTATCCAACAAACGATGATTAACAATATTAGATAATTTGCTTTTTATACAATTTTTGAACAAAATTAAAACTAAATAATTTTGAAACCCTGAATGATAAATCATAAATGTGAAATGAACATGCTATAAATGAAATGTTATATTAAATAATAATGAAATGCCGATATATTATGAAATGATTGAATAGAAGACCAAATGTCTGAAATTATTGAAATATGTATTGAAATTAAATTTTTGTTGTGTTGTTATGATGTTTGTTTTTTACAATTTTGATAATGATACAGGGTGTTATGAAATTCTATTTCTATTTTGAAGAATGGATTAAAATGTTGATATTTGAACAGTGAATAAATGAATTTTTTTTAAATTTATCATTGATATGTCCATATTTCACAATTTATGTATTGCTGACTGTATAATAAGATGTTAACAAATTTCAATTTCATAGATACTTAAAATAATTTTTATGTGTATTAGATTGTATTGATAGCCTAATCAAAGTTTTTCTTTTTAGTTTATAAGCATTTTAAGATAACAGGTACAGCACAGACATTAACATTGAAATAGTTATCATGTGAATCTCGAAATCAGTAACAAGTGAACGCCATGAAGAGTGTTAAGAACATTTGGGTGATTTTCGAACTAGTGTGACATATCTACGCCAAAATCAACGCTGCGGCCTACACCAATAACTACGCCAAAATCTACGCCGATGCCTGTGCTGATGTCAACGCCGATGCCTGCGCCAAAGCCAAAATCTGCGCCAATGCCAACAACAAAAATCAATGCCAATGCCTGCGCCAACACTAATAACTACGCCAAAATGCCAAAATCTGCGCCAATGCCAACAACAAAAAATCAATGCCAATAGCTACGCCAATGCCTGCGCCAACGCCAATAACTACGCCAAAATCTACGCCGATGCCTGTGCTGATGTCAACGCCGATGCCTGCGCCAAAGCCAATAGCTACGCCAATGCCAAAAAATCTGCGCCAATGCTGATGCCAACAACAAAAATCAATGCCGATGCCTGCGCCAATGCCAATAGCTACGTCAATGCCGGCACCAATGCCAAAATCTGCGCCAATGCTGCACCAATGCCAATAGCTACGCAAATGCCTGCGCCAATGCTGATGCCAACACCAAAATCAACGCCAATGCCAATAGCTTCGCCAATGCCAAAATCTGCGCCAATGCCAATATCAACGCCGATGCCACAGCCGACACCAAAGCATACGCCAATAGCAATGCCAATGCTTATTGCTGACTCTGTATCTCAAACTTCAACACTACTGCATTACCTGGAGGTAATTGCCATCCATGTTCACATTCACAACTTTGAATTCAGAAGAACAGTCACAGTATCATGAAAGAATTGATTCAAAAAATCCTCTCCTAAATTATTCCTGTATGCAGAACTCTAAACCTTGAAAGCTGAAAACATCAAAAAACCAAACCTTACCTAAATTAATCCTCACCTAAATTAATCCTGTATGCAGCGTCTATCTCTTTTCCAAAAAACAAATTACATTGTCATTTCAAGCCTGAAATGTACATTGTATAATTACAAATATGATACAAAATTTATGTGACTCTGTATTGAATTTGGAATGCAGCCGTCTACTACAAACATGAAGCAATGCTAACTGAGATGTCACCGGTATCAAGTTTGGAATGCAGCCGTCTACTACAAACATGAAGCAATGCTAACTGAGATGTCACCTGTATCGAGTTTGGTATGCAGCAGTCGACTACAAGTATCAGCCCAACACTACGTGCATCCAGATCAGCCCAACACTTAACGTCATCACATTGGAGTCACACTTAACTGAAAATCATACTGAGTGCCTTAACGGACTGTTTTCAAAAAATGTGCATCAATAAAATCAACCGCGTCAATAGTGAAAGAAATGAACATTTTTTGATTTATTGAAATTTTATGTGAAAATTAAATGTAACAATTCATCAATTCATTTAAAAAAAAAATAATAATAATAATAATAATAAATTTTTTATTCAACATACTAAATTTTTTTTTATGCAATAAAAATTAAATTTTTCTATCTATTAAATTTATGTGCAATTTCAAAAAACTATTCTTTACATATTAAACTTTCTGTTGAGATATTTTTCTTTAAATTATAAAGCTAAATCAAAAGTAATATTGATATTCTATATTTCGAGATATTGTTTGGAAACATATAACAAACGCTATTGATGAATTTTTATAATAATTTTCAATATTTTTGGATGACATGTAATGTTTTTCTAGAAAAAATTGTTACTGTTCTCGAATTTAAATTTCAACAATTTTCATTAGGGTCAATGTAAATTTTTTCTTTAAATTTTTCAAACAGTAAAATTTTTTTTATGTCAAGAGGGGGGTATTTGTAATATTACATTTTTCTTCTCACATTTAAATCGAATCTTCAATTCGAGATTTATGGAACTTTATAGTAAATGTCAGAGTTATCAATAGACGGATAAACTTTTGATGGAGAATTTATTATCGTAAATGTTTGTTGCTTTGTTCCATAATGTCACCGAGGTAGGGTTAACAAATTACTAAATAAATCGTTTATTTGAATAGAATATGTATAAAAAATTTAAAATAACTTTTTCAAAATAAAGTTTTATTGAGAACAGATGTAGAATGTGAATTCTAAACTTATAAGTTATAATTTTTTGATGACGTGTCTGTGAAGATCGATATTGAAGAGGGCGTTGGTTTGGTGACTTTCAACTTTGCTTTTCCTGTTCTTGTTCTTCTGAAACTAATGGCTGGCTGTTGCTTGTATAATTTTGTGCTCTGAGTTATTGTCTGTTTAAATGAATTTATTAATGTTTTAGATTGAAGTTTATATAAATTTTTGTGCATAATTTGCTGTTTGTATAGTAAAGCCAATAGCCACTGTGTTTCAACTGTAAACTAGATAAGTATTTTTTTAGTTCGTAATAACTCTGAAATCATTAAGCTTATAAGTTATTGTTCGTTTTATAATTCTGTGTTTTTGCCAAAATTTTCATCTGAAGATTATAAGTTGATTTGCTCTGAAGACTGGATTTCTCATTCGTAGGCGATAGATCCATTCACAGTTTATCAAGTATCTATTTTATTGGAGCCGACAACTTTCCTTAGTGTGATAGGTGTTATATGCTATTCCAACCGTTTAAGGAAAAATTGGTAGCACGGCATAGTATAAAGAAAATAAATTATTGGCTTATACAGTCATGAACAGGATAGGAAATACACGAACGACGCATCATCACGTCTGAACTGATTAACTTGTGATTTTGCTTGAAGATTCTTAATTTACCGAGGATGTTTATAGCCTAAGCCTATTTCCAGTTAGAGAAATTTTTGTATTCAGTACTTCATGTTTTCAGTTCATCAAGTTTTCAATTCATCAAGCATCCAGTTTGTTATCCTTTGCTTGAGTGCGGCCATAGATAAAGTGTATTCAACTTTATCTTCTATCTTCTGATTCCTCTCTTATCTTTATCTTCTTCTGCTATATCTAATCTACTGGGTGTTTACGAACTCCCTACCAATACTTTAGGGCATTGTTCCTGGGTAAAAATAATATCTAAATATCATATTTAAATTGTCCGGAAGTCGTCAGTTACTCACAGTGGCCATTTGCTTTTATCACTTTTTTTCTTAATAATGGTTGAATATAAAAAATTGAAACTTTGCACAATCATTTATAACAACTAGACAAATCTACAAAAAATATGATAGTTTCAAATATTTATAAAACAAAATGGCGGCCATTTAAAATTTTGTTTTTTAAATAACTCAGAAACCGATGGTTTTACAAAAACTTTACAAAAATGACTTTTTTTAGTAAATTTAATTGCCTATCGATTGGTACCAGAATTTTTTAAGATTGGACCAATATCAACTGAGATTATGGCAGCTTTAATGGTTGGTGACCCACCTTAAGAGGGTTATGTAACGTTATTTTATTGTTTGAAATGACCTAAAATCGCTTACAATCAACATACAATGCAAATAGAGATTATTGCATCATTGAGGCGACTCTATTAGCATGACTTGGTTTGCACTGCAACAAACCAGTGGTCACCCATGACTAAGGCTGCCATATCTCAGTTAATATTGGTCCAATCTGATAGGTGATAAGATTTACTAAAAAAAGTTATTCTTGTTTTTTTTTGTAAAACCAACGGTTTCTAAGTTATGTAAGAAACAAAATTCTAAATGGCCGCCATTTTGTTTTATGAATTTGAAAAATTATCATAAATTTTTGTAGCTTTGTCTAGTTTTCATAAATGATTGTGCAAAGTTTCAATTTCGTATGTTCAATCATTATTTGGAAAAAAATAATAAATGAAAAAAGCAAAATGGCTGCTGTGTGAATAACTGAAGACTTCCGGACAGTTTAAATATGATATTTAGATATGTTTTTTACCCAGGAACAATGCCCTAGACTCTAGAGTATTGGTAGGGAGTTTGTAGATACCCTGTATATTATAATGGTTGAGGGTCTACGAATCATAGTACTATTTCTAATATGGAATATTTGTTCTATACTATGTGCAAAATTACATTATCAACTATTGACACACTTTTTCATGTTATCCAGTCGTTTGTGTTAATTCATTAAATTTACAAACTACTAAGGCAACTTCTTTATAAATTTGTTTCCAGGAGGATAAAAACTCTTTTGAATGAGCACAAGAATGTTCAGGCTGAATTGAACATTCAAAAAAGAAAACGCCTTGACCTGGAATTGAAATTGTCATCACTTTACGAGGAAAGGAGAGTGATGAACCTAGAGAACAAGTGAGTTTTGGCCAATCTTCACAACAACTTGAACATAATTCTATTGCATAAATTAGTAATGTTATCAAATAATATAAAAATATCATAACTTAATTTTTCTCATTACGTTGTAAGCATTTGTCTTTGCTCCCAATTTCTGACTAGCCTTGATTGCATTTCCACATTTTTTACAGAAAATTACTAAAAAATTGTTGAAATTATTTCAAAACCATCAACAGTTTACATTGACCATGTGTCAACCCCCCCCCCCCCACATTAACTATCATCATAGAGAAAAGATAGCATAGCTAGATTACTCTGTTTTCAAGATTTCTCATAAATGTTGAAGTTTTCAAACTTTATCTGAACTTCTCTATATTTTGAGACCAAATGCATGTTCCTATCATGTATAAGTCTCTATTTTTTAGAGAACGCTTTGACTGTTGATTAACAGTAGAATCGTAAAAAAATAGAATAGTGAAATTAGTATTATTTTATTTGGATTGACATTTTAATGGTAATCGTATGAATAGAATCTTTTATTGGGATGGAAAGAGGAGGAAATTCTCTACAGTCTTCACTAGATTTCGGTATTTCATATCAAGTAAATGTTGAAGTTTTTAAACTTTATCAATCATAAGAATGATTTAATAATCAACATCCATATCGAAAAATAATAATTATTCAATATTTACCTTGTGTCAATTAAGACAAAAAAGGGTTTTGCGTAACTTGAGGGAAATCTGAATTTTTGCAGTGTTATTATACATTTTGCATAGCCTGGAATCACAAAATCATCATAGTTCGTGGGCTTGCTTCCCCCCTGCACTACTTAAAAGTTCGAAACTGCAAGGATTACATAAAGCAAGTATCTCGTGACTCCCAATCAAAGTATCAAACCAAATTTGATTTCATCCCTTCAAGGAAAAATAGTTTTGGAATCAATGTCCAATAAAATTGTATCGTATAACTTGGGAATCTATTTTTATACGAAGTTAAAAAGTGATAAAATTTCAATCTCATAATTTTAAATTTTGTAGAACAAAAGTTTACGCTTGCGTTTTTCGAAAAAATATTTCAGATAAAAGTTTTTACTCGTTTCAAAATCTTAAAAATAGTGTATCATAATTCGTACTTTTTCAATGTCCAATAACCTCACCAACAGGTGGTTTCATGGAAACCAACAGGTCAAATGCTAGAAAATTTGTTATCAGGTGTACCTGAAATCTCTCTCTAAGGTTGTAGAGGACAAAATCACGCCCAGAGGGATTTGAATAGCGGAAATCGGAAGATATATCTTCGATTTAAACGGAAATTCCTCTAAATTTAGATTTTCCCAATAGTGACTCGTTTTTGAAAAATTGTAACTCAACCCTCAATGAAGATAGAGAGTTCCGAATAATTTCATTTTATATCTGAAAAAGGCAAGAGTGTGATATCTGATGGCTCGACTTGATTAAAATTGTAAAAAAAAACTGTAAAATAACCAATAATCCGAGGTTTTGAGGCCACAATGTAAAAAGCTCCAGAGATTGAAAGTCTACTTTTTTGATTAGTTATGCTGTCCAATACTCCAGAATCATTGTACGAAAAATTCAGCTTATATTGATTTAATTCCCCAAACTTCCCTCACTACCTCGTGACTGGACTACATGACTGATGAAATATACGATAGAACATCATAGTTCATGAGATTCAAAATAATATGCAGTTAACAATATGTCGAAATAAGTTATAAGTTGAGCAATTGTAATTTATTCAAACAATATTAAAACAAATGGGCTGGAGAACTTACCGAACTGGCAACTTATTCTTGGTCTTTTTCTCGGTTCAGTGACGGATTTCTTAATATGAAGAAATAGATATAGAACTCATGAAAAGAGTATTCTCATCTCACTGAACCGAACGCGGACATTGAAACTGATATTGGAACGTTTAAAGGTTCCAAGAATGGCCGTTTTCATACTCACCGAGAATTGAAAGCTGATTCTCAGCCAATCAGAGGAAATTGTGAGAGTCGTGTCGTCGAAAAATCGGCGAATCTGAACCAAACTGAGAACTCACTATGCTCGTTCAATAAAAATATCGGGGCACCGAGATTTGCTCGTTATTTATTTATTGATAAACAGAACACAATTCTTCAAAATGATTGGGGAAGGACTAACAGGCACAGCCCCAAACTGTTTCTTCCCCGAATTTTGATTTATACATTATAAATGGTCCAAAAAATAGGTTATGTGTCATACACTAGAATTCTGGTCCAATTTTCAGTCAAAATATTTAAAAACAGGAAAGTTCTAATTTAGATTGTTTACAAGCCAAATTGAATAACAAAATAACACTCACTAATCACTTAAAAGTGTAAAATAATTATTAACTTTGAATATTATGATATACTCTAATTTAGAATTATAAACCATTTCATGTCAAAAAACAGATCATTTTGATAGAGTCTATTAAAATTTCTAGATAATATTTCTCGCGAGATACGGTAAGCTGATTGATTACACAGCTGATCTCCCACACAGGCACACGCATCTTCTGTTATCGACAGACGACAAAATTATCATCTGTTCCTCCAAGGATGAATTATCCTTTTAATGTCCTTCAGCGAGTTTTCCAGGGATGAGACCTAGTGCAATCGAATTTTTATATCACAAACCTACTATTTCCTACTAAATTTCGTGAAAATCGTTAGAGCCGTTTTCGAGATCCGTTAAACATAATTAACCAAATAAATATCCAGATATAAAAATAATCAGATAACCAGATATGAAAATATATACAGAAATTGATCGCTTAATATAATAGGCTTTTGATCAAAATAACATGAAATTTATTCATCGATTATTTTCAGAGGACTGAAGACTATAGCTTCAATTTACACTGGAAACAGGAATCCTGCGAAAAAAATGAGTATTGACAAAGTTGATACTCACAATGATGAAGAAGAGCAGCTATTCGAAATCAGTGTAAGTATTAAGCAAATTTAAGAATACATTTACCGAATTACAATGACCAAGTATAAAATTAATGTTCTTTGAATTCATTGATAGATTTTTAGGTATCTTCCAAATTATTTCTTGAGTGCTAGTTTTGCTATTAATGATTGATTTCTGTTATTATTTGTGTAAGTTTTTCTCCATTCTTCTCTGTTTTAGTTTCTTAATTTAGTTTAATATCTGTATTTTTCAAGTCTTGCAATGTTCTTATTTAAGTAAACAGAATTAATTAATTAAAAAATGTTTTAAAGTTTCTTGATAATATTTAAATGTAGATATTCAATTCCCTTCGAGGTATGTAGTCTTAAAAACCAAAGGAATAATATTTTTAGATACTACAGTACAGTATCATCTTACTTGGACAGATATGGATTCAAAACATTAAGAGTAAATTTTCACCAGTTTGAAAACAGTAGGTTTGATAACAACTGGGTATATTTCTGAAGAATGTTGATAAGAATAGTTCCAAATCTGTTTGGATTTAGCTATGAAGATAACACGATTTGATAATGAAGAATACAAAGCGTGTATTCTTTGTAGACTTGAAAAACAATCTATACTCTGAATAAAACAAGTTGAGACTTGGACAAAAAATCCGTTTAGCCAAATTGTGCTATATTTTTATATTGTCATGCTAGCTGTACTGAATATATAAAATTACAACTCTGAATCGACTGTGCTGACAAGTTAAATATATTCAGTATTATGAAAGCCCGCATGGAAAGATTAGAATTTTGCTTAGTTTGGCAACACATAATTGCATAATTTTTCAAGTATCAACTTGTTTTATTCAGAGTAGGCCTATAGGTTTTTTCTTGGCCAAACAAAACTGAAAGGTTTGCTTTATTAAGCAAACTTTACAAATTAACGTTCGTGAACTATAGGCTATGTGGATGGTGTTGAAATACCATTGGTACCCATTACAAAACCATGTTGGGACTGGTGATGTCAATATAATGACAGTTCATATTATGTTATCAAAGGATGATGAGAGGAGGGAACAAAAAGAAGAGACCGAGGTGTCCTACAACAAGCCGGTCTTCGCACACACGTCCAGGTCGAGCGCTCTGCAACCAAACCATAAAATCCAGCATAGCTTCCGAGGCGCACTCAAACAGTCGTTTCCTGCATCATCGGCGTCAGGCAGTGACAACTTCCATCCCCGAAAATACTCAGCGGCGGCGCCATCCAAAGTCGGCAAGAAGTTGAAGAAGAAGCTTTGTCCTAGTGCTGTGTCTGCTATAAGAGACGTGCAAAAAGCCTCCACAGCCACATCGGAAATCGCCGCCATGTTCTTCGATTCAGTCAAAATGACAGCAGAAGGTTCGAGACGCCGCGCCAGCAGCCCATCAACCTCTAGATTTGAATCTCTCATGGATTCCATTGATCTCGATACTCCACCATCCGAACGGCGTGCCAATCATACATTCTCAGATATTGATGAGATCTTAGATACAGTACAGCTTTTATCGCCGTCATCACAGTCGAGCCGCCAAGCAAGCAAACAATCAAACTCAATCGATCTCACGTGACTTTTCTTGCACTTTCATCAAGCCTCGCTCAAAACAAATGTATTTTTAAGTTATGTTTTCGTTTCTTATTGGCGATATAAATTCAACTAGTCGATTCTCCAATTTCTTATGTTTTTTACTTGTCTCATTTAACATTATATTCATCGAAGTATTAATTGATAGTATTAAACGCGTGAATTGATGGAATTGTTCAAGGAATTCTCCTGCTTATGATGTTCCAAAGTGAAAATTAAATCATTAGTTGAAAATGTTTTGTTCAGTCGACACTATACAATATATTCTCTAAATTTTTTAATGTGTCAATAATTTACTATTAAATTTCATAATTTGTTAAATGTTTTTTTTTCATTCTAGACTCAAGTTACCTACTGTGTCCTTCACTAACTTGAGGGTGTTTTTACAGTTGATTCATAGACGACTCTGCTGCAACCAAAACAAAAGTTTTTGTCCTCTTTTCCCTATCTAATTTACATGCTCAACTCGTATTCAGTGCAATTAAATTACTAGTAAGAGAACAAAACTAATAAAATTATTGAAAGTTATCACAACCACAAATTTATCAAAATTATGAGATACCGTTTTCTGTAACAATTTGAAATCTACAAAACAAAATATTATTTGCATTATGGCTGTAGAGAAAACTCATTCATGAGTTGTTTGAAAGTTATGATAGTATCCCGATGGATATTTAGCAAAGCCAATCTCATAGATCGTATCTCTCTCGTCGTCATGAGATACCATTTCAGTCTTTACGTCGTAAGAACCCTACACTCGTTGCAGTTGCGAAGGGAGTGTTGCAAATAATTAAGAAAATAAATAAAATAATTATTTTTCAATAATTTTAAACTAATTACCTGTAGAAGATGAGAATCATAGTGCTGGTATATATTTCGGTGCATAACAATACAGTACCACAATCAGTCATGTATCGGAAATATATATCTGCAATAAAATTGTTATCTTCTGCCTAATGTATTTAAACGTAATTAGTTTTAAATTTAAAATTTAAGACTCAGTCACGGGTTCCTTCTTTTATACTTTTTGTTGTTTATTTTATTATTTATTACATTATATCTATCATACATTTGGCTTGACTTATTATTTGGTTATACTTTTACTTTTGGTTCAACTTATTTTCTGTTCGACCATATTTATTTTCACTTTGATTATAAAAAACTGGAACATCAGTAAGTTTTTCACTCTCTCTGTCAAACGAGCCCGCACCGGCTCCGTCAAAAATTAAACTGAACTAGTCGGTGACGGCGCGGGCACGGCTCGGACAACAAACACGGTGACGGTGCTGACGCTGTGCGGTAGTATGTGTCCCTACACGTTTGAAAGCATTTGTTTTCTCACTCGCCGTAGTACGTCCGTCACACGGCCGTGCCGCGGCGCGGGCTCGGTGCGGATATGTGTGTCCCGGCCATATTTCTGACCAGAATTTGAAAATTTTTCAGAATTTAGGAGGAATATTTGTTCTGAAAGCCTTCAGGGTTTGATTTTTTAATATTCAATGTATATTATTGCATAAAAATATTATAATGGCAAGGAAAGTAGTGGGGGTGTGCCACATTCGATTTCTATGGCATAGAAATCGCTATCTCGTCAGCTGCTGACTGCTCTAGGAATGCATTCAACAGTTGGATGAAATCTGGAATATTTTTAAGGACTCTCAACTTCAACATTACCTTTGGGCTTGTCGATTTGCTAGTCGAGGTATTCTTATTTCTAATTCAAATGTATTTATTTCCATCTTCATACAACATGCACGATACAGTATAATAAAAATTAACTATTCTAATACACAGCATGAACCATTTAATGAAAATGAAAATTTCCACCAGCAAAAGTAAAACTTGGTCGCTAGTGGAAGTCCATCCTAAAACTAAAATTAATAATTATTAAATACTAGCAAAAAGGAAAGGAAAAAACATAAGTTCAGGAAAACCTAGAAATGCCATATTTAATACAGAAATAAAATAAAATAATATACTCATTAGAAAAGAAAAAACAACAGTTGCTACGAAATATCTTTGAATAGAGTAATTCATCAAAAACCAGATTAAAACAATATTTATACATATTGTGACACAATAAAAAACAATAGAAATACCAGAATATTATAATCTGCTTTGGTTATCTTATTTACTTAAGGTATTGACAGGAACCTTAATTCTAGGAAAAGTTATCACATATCCATTTATTCAATATTTTACTATTTTGACAATGAGCTAGAAATTCTTCAGGTACCATGTTGATTAACTTGGAGCTAACATAAATAAGCTGTCTCCAAACTATACTCAGGTTGCTGGGATATACTTTGTATTTTCTCACTATGTTAGGTCTGAATGAATAAGATGGCCTGTCAGATTCCTCAAAGTGCTGTATATAGCTATTAATGTATTTTATCAACATTTTTATGTATAATTGCCTCAGAGTCATGACATCAAGTCTCTGAATACCTGCTGTGTAGGATAGTCTCTGGGTTTGCGGAGTATAGTTTTAATTACACCTTTTTGTAAATAGACTATTTAAGTGAGAATCATATGTACCTCCCCATACTGTGATTCCATATCTTAGTATTGATTCAACTAAAACAAAGTAAATAACTTTTATTTGCTTTCTGTCCAGTATTTTATTAAATTTATAGAATTTATAATTTATGAATTTTAATTTTTTTAATGATGAACTTTATGTGATGATCCCATCTTAGGCACTCATCAACAATAACATTTAAATATCTAATAAAATTCACATTCTCAAAGACAGGACAGTTAAGGGTTGCCATTTGTTTTCCTGAAGCAAATTGATCACATTGAGTATGTAGTTTTAATTTCAAAGGCATGAGTGGTTTACCGACAACATTTGCTGAGAAAGTTATATATTTAGTTTTACTGAGGTTCAAGCTAAGTGTATGCTGGTCCAGCCAGTTCTTTATTAAAAACATATAATTTTCCGCATTTTGAAAAGCTTTTTCCCAGTTGATATCTGAAAAAATGACTGCAGTATCATCAGCGAAAGAATAAATTTGACAATTTTTCAATTTAATATTCAACATTTCATTAACATAAAGCAGGAAAAGAATGGGTGACAAAACTGTACCCTGAGGCAAACCAAACTCACACAATTCTCTTTTATTTCACTGATTTTTGAGTGTTAAAATCTGGGATCGGTCACTCAAATAACTTTTAAAGAAGTCCAATGGCAGCCCTCTTATCCCATATTTTTCTAATTTAATCAGAAGACTATGATGTGGCACCATATCAAACGCCTTTGCCAAGTCCAGAAACACTGCTATCACTTTTTTACCACCATTAAGTTTTTTTGTGATGGAATTTGTGAATTTTATCAATGCATCTTCTGTACTTTTTTGCCTGAAACCTAAACTGAAATTCAATCAGAACATTATTTGCTTTCAAATAGTCTACCAAGCGATTTTTTATTAATTTTTCTAAAATTTTCGAAAGATTACTTAGCAAGCTTCTGTCTGTTATTACTAGCTACGTCTGGATTGAAAATAGGTTTAATTTTAGCGATTTTTAATTGTTTTGGGAAGGTTCCTGTGCAAAAACACATTTCAAAAATAAAAGACAGTGGTTCAGAAATAATAAGGTGTGCTATATTTTTAAGAGTTATACTACTGATATTATCTACTCCAGGGCTAGAGTTGCTCTTCAACTGTTTTATTACACTTTCCACATCACAAGGGTTAACAGGTTTTAGAAAAAAAGAGTGAATACATTTTTTATGATTTTCGTTTATCTCATAATGTCTCATACTACTGGAATTTTGTGTTATCAGTTGTGCATTCGTTTTACCTACTTTTGCGAAGTAGCTATCAAGACAAGCAGCATCAATTTTAATTTCACCATTATTATCCTCTCCAACATCTATTGCTTCATTAATGAGTTTCCAGAGTTTTTTTATCAACACCACATTCAGATATTTTTGTCTTATAGTAGTAGGTTTTAGCTGTTTCTATGGCCATGTTCAATGTA
The DNA here is from genome assembly GCF_014356525.2 of Nilaparvata lugens. NCBI lineage: Eukaryota > Metazoa > Arthropoda > Insecta > Hemiptera > Delphacidae > Nilaparvata > Nilaparvata lugens. The sequence goes on along the minus strand of NC_052506.1, from coordinate 60,594,395 downwards.
TTTCTGTATCCTTTATATTCTTCCCTCAATCGTATATTAAGTGGATCTTCTGTATTTTTTGTACATCTTATCTCTTTTTAAAATTTATTAGACCAGGGGCTATCCATGGTTTCAGGGGTTTCTTTTTGGGATAGATTTATTTATTTATGGATGATAGTTCTATGTAACAGAGTAATTTTGACACAAAGCTATCAACAAGTTCATCAATTTTCAACTCTTCAACAAATTTGCTATTGTACAACCATGTCCAATTATCATTTAAAAGGTGTTTATTTAATATTTTATTTACCGTATTTTTGTGATGTTGATCTCTTTATCCTTTGTCTTATCAGATTTTGTCCCTAATTCCCCATATCCCAAAATAATGTAATGTTACAGAGAAATGATCAGTACGGTAATTGTAGTTCTCAGTATATTTCAAATATTATGCTGAAATTTATTATTAACTTTTTTTTTAAATATATGATCTAAACAGCTTTGAGCTCTAATACAGCCATTTATCAACAATTCGAATCCGTTACCATTCAAAATACTCAGATAATCCTGAACTGAGCTATTATCTCTACTAATATCTATGTTTATATCTCCTGCTATCTACAGACATCAATTGCAAGTAGAGTACTTTTTATAAACTTTTCTAAACTAACTAGGAATTTGTACACGTTACTATTTGGTGATCTGTAAACTCCAATCACACGCATTGTCACATTATCAGTCATTATATCAATTCCTATACAATTTTATTCATTGATATTGCAAACTATAACCTGAAATGAACTATTTTCCCTGGCATAAATGCAAACTCCATCACATTTGTTCAGAGAAGCAGGTTTATTTATTGATTTGAAATAACTCTGTTATAACAAAAAGGAATTTTTTCAGTAATCCAGGTCTCTGTCAATATTACATCATATTCTGTTACCATGTTATCCAATACACAACATAATTCATTATGATTCTTTCTTAAACTTCGATTATTGGTCACGAATATATTAAAGAAATTACACAAGGTGAATGGCACTTCAGGTGAATAACTCAGATAATCCTCTATCTCATTTGTTTCACAATTAAATCATCTAACAGCGTATATAAATCTTCAATTGTTGACATAAATAAATAGATATAAATTAAAAGAAAAAGAAAATAAATGAATGTTAATAAGAAAGACAATTAAACTATAAGGCTAGCTTCACACGCTTTCGGTTTCATTCGGTTCGTTTTCGGTTCGGTTCGTTACCGAAAATGAATGAGGCTTTCATACATGTCAGGTTTTAATTCGTACGGTTCTAGGCGCTTAGGCGCCTACATACAAGTTTACACGTTGCCAGTTAATTATAAAACGATTGTGTAGTGATAATGTGAAGGTAGTTTCGTCCATCGCAACAATTCTTTTATTTATACATAACCTATTCACTTATGTCTTAGTCATTTATTTCATCATGTTATATTATCAGTCTGAAATTATTTACCTTTGCTGTTTGAATTGTTGTGATGGACGAAACTACCTTCATATTATCACTACACAATCGTTTTATAATTAACTGGCAACGTGTAAACTTGTATGCAGGCGCCTAAGCAAAATAGAAGCACAAGACATGAACCTTTGCGAGCCTGGGAAGTAGTGGCGCAGTCGCAGGAGATTGCTTGCGGCGCCTGCGCAGGTTGACTGCTCCGTTTCACTCTCTCTCCAGGTGAATGCCTTTGGGTTGCTGCTGCGTTGCTCGCCACTGCTCCTATTCGTGCTCTTTCCAGCCGACTGTGAACTGAAACAAACGCTCTCACTCACTCTCATTGTGAGCGCATAACACAATGCAGTTTATGCAGCATAATGCAATTGCAGCACATAATGCAGTTTCTTGAAGTGTCGCCTGGCAAACCAATTTATAAGACGTTGTCATGTCAAAAAAATCTTGTGTTGCGCACTCACACAACTTTCCTTGCCGTTATGAAAATTGATCACCTGATGCTAGTGTACTCGCACATCTCAAGTCTACTTTTCAAAGATATGAGACAGCTGGTGATAGGTCAATAACGCTGGAAACACACGAGGTCTGCTATCTCTTCGTAGTGAATGATTTAATAGAACCAACAGTTTGCAATTTAATAATCACATTTTCTCGGATTTCAAGCTTATTTTCAATTCTAGGTGGAAATGTTACTGGACATTAATTGCAGAGATTTTTATGCTCAATCTTTTCCACTTGAAATGTTTTGTTTAAATTGTATATGAATGCTGATAATTGAGAATCTAAAATCAAACTTTGCATGGATGGGGCAAAGCTCCTGACATTTTTACAGATATAGGACTTGTTGCAGTTGATAGAGCTTATCAATGACTATTCTATGTATAAATGTGATCAAAATCGTTGGAGCCATTTTCGAGAAAATCCCTGTTTTTTGACAACATTTTTGCTATTTTAGCCGCCATCTTGAATTGTATTTGATCGAAATTGTTTGTGTCAGATCCTTATAGTGTAAGGACCTTAAATTCCAAATTTCAAGTCATTACGTTAATTGAGAGATGAGATATCGTGTACACAGACGCACATACACACACACACACACACACACAGACCAATACCCAAAAACCACTTTTTTGGACTCAGGGGACCTTGAAACGTATAGAAATTTAGAAATTGGGGTACCTTATTTTTTTTCGGAAAGCAATTCTTTCCTTACCTATGGTAATAGGGCAAGGAAAGTAAAAGGCAAGCGTGTGTAAAAGACTTTTTTTTTGTTTTTTCCTGTTTCCCTAGCAACGAATTCGAATTTAATGAAACCTATTCATGTTGAGGGGGCGTTCGTTGCTATGTGGTAGCTATTTGGTACCGAATCATCGTTTCACACTTATCGGAATTTGCCAAAAACGAAATGAACCGAACCAAAAGTGTGTGAAAGTAGCCTCTTGCTAGCAACGAATTGAAACCTGATGGGATTTATTAGAGTCAAGTGGGCGTTCGGTTCTATGCAGTTTCTATTCGGTACCGAATTCAAACCGAATTACCACTTCACACTTATCGGAATTTGCCGAAAACGAAACGAACCGAATGAGTGTGAAACTAGCCTTATGGTCGACGGTCCAATGACAGCATTTACGCACAAACAAAAACCCAGCTTCAAACGTAACAATATTCTCAGCTTAAAAGTAGAAGGAGAAGGGGGCACTTTAGTTTATGGGCTGCGGAATCTAGCATTTCCTAACCTAAGCTTCCCCTACCCTAAGCTTTACTCAAACATAGCTTCCCCTAAACTAAGTTTTTCCTAACCTAAGCTTTTCCCAATCTTAGCTTTTTCCTAACCTTCAATTTTTCCTAATCTAAGCTTTTCCTAACCTGGGCTTTTTTCTAACCTAAGCTTTTCCTAACCTAAGCTTTTTCTAATCTAAGTTTTACTAACCCAAGCTCCCCTAACCTAAGCTTTTCTCAGACCCAGCTTCCCCGAACCTAAGCTTTTCCTAACCTAAGTTTATCCCAGAACCATCCTTCTCTAACCTAAGCTTTTCCTAACCTAAACTTTTTCTAATCTGAGCTTTTCCTAACCCAAGCTTTCCCCAACCTCAACTTTTTCCTAACCTAAGCTTAATCTATGTTTTCCTAACCCAAGCTTTCCCCAACCTAAGCTTTTCTTAGACCCAGCTTCCCCTAACCCAAGCTTCTCCTAACTTAAACTTTTCTAACCCAAGCTTTCCCCCAGACCCAGCTTCCCCTAACCTAAGCACTTTCCTAACCTATGCTTTTCCTAACTTTAGCTTTTCCTAATCTAAGCTTTTCCTAACCTAAGCTTTTCCTAAGTTGTGCTCTTTCTAATGCAAGTTTTCCTAACCCATCTTTCCCTGACCTAAGCATTTCTCAGACCCAGCTCCCCCTAACCTAAGCTTTTTCCCAACCTGAGCTTTTCCTAACCTCAGCTTTTCCTAATCTAAGCTTTTCCCAATCTATGCTTTTTTTCCTAATATAAGCTTTTCCTAAACTATGATTTCCCTAACCTATGCTTTTCCTGACCCTAGTTTCTCCTAACGTAAGCTTTTCCTAACCTAAGCTTCCCCCAACCTAATATTTTCCTGAACCAAGCTCCTCCTAACCTAAGCTTTCCCCAATCTAAGCTTTTTCTAACCTAAGTTCTCCCTAGGTAGCAAAAAATGGAATTGCAATATTTTTATTTGCCCAAATATCTTGAACAATTTTTAGTTTAGGCAATCAAGTGACTGAACATTATTTCTCTAGAATTTATCATTCTACTAGATCCAATAGTTTTAAATACCTATCAATCACCATGCAAACAGGTTCACCTCTTTTAAACAAAAAATTTGCACTTTTTCACACATTTTTTGCAATATCTCAAAAACTACAGAAACTACCTGAAATTAGTTTCATTGGATTCCTCGTCAGATTTTACATAAGATTGCACTAGTTTTAAACATATTGTAGCCATAAAAAAATTATTAAAAATAAAAATTGATATAGAAATTTTGAACTTTTTGCCATGTTTTTTCAGCTAAAGGCCTGTTTTCCTAGCGACAGGTTTTTTGCGCAGCAGGATCCGAATGAGCCTGAAAAACATCGACTAAAGCGCGAAATATATTACGCAGTGTAAAAGTGTTTTCCTAGCGCCATGTTTTATCTGTTCAGTTGGTGTAGAATCGTGTTGAAGGTTGGGTGTTTGTATGTGAAACATTTAAGTGAAACTGCTGAAATGGAGAACATGGTGAGAAAGATAAATGTAATGGCTGCTTTCATAATTAAAGAAATAATATATGGTGACAAAGAAGAAGAGTTCGTATTAACAAAATATGCAAAAGTAAGGGAAAGTGTGAGTGATGTATTCTCAAACCGCAGAAGTGAAGGAATGTTCAGCAGTTTAGTCAAGAATCATCTTCTTGATGATGAAGAGAAATTCCAAAGATACTTAAGACTGCCCAGAGGAAGATTTTTCGACATTTTGAACCTCATTAATGACGACTTGACTACTTCTTCCTACAACCGAGTGAAGGAACCTATAACAACCGCTGAAAAATTGGCAGTCACACTAAGGTAAGCCGGAAATATTTTTTTATTTCTACTACATTATCATTGTAGCAAACAATTGACTTTTGACGTAGTAGTCCGATTTTTAGACTGACAAGTTAGGTCAAAAAAATATAAGTATTTTTACCAGATTCTTTAAAAAAAAAATTAGTAAAGTAAAACCAAACTTAACCTTGAGTTAAAAGAAAAAATCTGGAAACTATTTTTCATAGTATCACAAACCCAAAAAAATTCTTAAAAAATCGAAAAAAATGAACTAGTCATACGATTTTTATGAAACTTATACCTAACATCAAGTACCATGGGAAAGAAAAGTAATACGATATGAGAAAGAAAAGTAACAATATAATACTTAAAATAGAAGAACAAAGTAATTACTTAGTAGAAAACGAGTACAAAAGAGAGTAGCCTTCTCAATCAAACACAAAACTATTCAATCAAACATGAGTACAAAAACTGAATTATTCATTGTTCTCTGTGCCTACTAAGGCCATTTGGAAGGCCTGAGAAACGATATGGGAGTAGGGGTCCAAAGCTTGTGTGTGAGATGAATGTGGAGTGGACCAGGGTGAGAATGTTGAGGAGGGTGACGGTCTCAATTGGTTGTTATCATACTGAATATCTGTGAATCCACTGTCACCAGGGATAGACAGACGCTGGTTCAGCACTTCCATATCAGTGACTATTTTGAAAATACTCGCTTTAGTCTGGGTGGCAAGATCTGGTTGGAGTTTTTTAACAGTTGCGGCCATTGTTTTGAAGAACATATCAATTTCAGTTTCATTTTGTGGAGGTCCTGGGTATGTCATAAGACCTTCAAGACATCTCTTTAAATGGTTCCTGTCTTCCTTTCTTTCCTGCAAATATTTTTGGAGAACAGAACTGTCTTTCCTTTGTTTTGGATTTCGACGGTGAAATTCAAGTTCGGACCTTTTTTCATGTTGGGATGGGGTCGTATTTGTCTGTTCAGTATGCTGAGATGATGTATGCGGAGATAATTCCTGGGACCTATGTTCCATTGAAGCATCCTCCTCATACTCTTCTGGAATGCCTTTTTGTGGAGTTTCAGATGATGCTCCAACGTCGGATGTGGTAACAACGTTCGTAAAACTCGTTCTTTCATCCTCCACAGTGTCTAAAAACTGCAACCGTTGCCAGTACTGAGCTCTTCTCTTCTTAGCAGCTTTCCCTGTTGTACCTTTTTCTTCTTTTTTCTCCATTTCGCAGGAATTTTTAAGGAGTCAAAAATTGGAACGTTAGTTACAAATGGAACAATATTCCCGCCACCAAAGAACCTTCCGCATTCTAATATCATTCTACCTCATGTAGTAGTTGGCGATGATGCTTTCAGTTTAGGTAAGCATATGATGAAGCCATATTCGAGAGCACAAATGCTCCAAGATGCAAACAAAAGAAGGTACAATTACTGTCACAGCAAAGCCTGGAGGACATCCGAAAATGCGTTTGGCATCATGTGCCAAATTTTCAGAATTTTTTTCACTCCCATACATTTGAAACCTGAGACTGTGGAATCACTTATCATTGTGTGCTGTTGCTTACACAATACCAGTATGTTGAGGGATGAGTATTTATCGAACAGTATTTTGAACACTGAGGAAACCTTGGAGGATTTCCCTTCCCAAAACCTAATTAATCTAGCAGGCACAGGTGGTTTCTCTCAAGCTGAAGAATTCGAAGTGAGAAACCGTTTCACTGAATACTTCAGTACACACTGAAACATGTTATGAAAACACGTATGATAATACGTGTTTAATAATATGTGTAATTAATAAGTAATATATTTAATAAAATTTATGACATTATTATGTTTTTAAATGAAAACGTACCTTCTTTTTCCAGTCTTCTCCCTATTTCATTCCACAACAGGTCTTTCTTCGTCGAGTTTTTAAATTCTTTATGTTTAAGGTCATATAACATATCTTCCTTTTGGACAAACTCAATTAACAATTCGTCCTCGTCTGCCGAAAACCTCGCTGATGCGCTTTGGGACATCTTGAAAACCTCACAACTCGAAACTTGAATGCACAAAACACTGGAATCCAAGGCGATTGCGTCAGCGTACTGCGTTGTTGACTCCTCCTCGAGCAGTGGGGCCAACCGCGTCAACACAACACGTTCTGCGCTGACGTGTTGCACCCTCTAGGAAAACATCCCAACTAGATTCAAAGGAATCAGTGGTCGATGTTAAACGCCCAGCATATCACGTTGTCAAAGGCGCAAAAAACCTGTCCCTAGGAAAACAAGCCTTAATCCTTGGAAATCGACAACAATGTTATACATGGTTGATCTCGTCTTGATCTCCTCTATCGATCTATGTGGGTCTCAATGCTAGATTCCGTGGCCCATATACTAAAGTGCAGCCTGCAAAAATGAATGTAATGAGCAATAGGACAAAACTGAACATAAGAACACCTATTCCTCAATGACATTTATTTTTATTGTTTATTCCTTAATTCTCTATCCATTTGCAATGGCGAAAATGAATGTAATGAGGGAATAGGACATTCTGAACATAATAATTCCTATTCCCCAATTACATTCATTTGTATTGTTTATTCCTCAATTTGTACAAAGGTTTGTACAAAAATGTGAGCAAATATGAAGGTTATAGATTCATCGATATCAATTGAGTACAAATACCATAATATTTATTGTTAATTCATATAAATTTGGTGTTTTGTATTCAAAGACCTTAAAGAGATTATAGACCCACAATGCCTATGCCTTCCTAAAACTATAGTAGCCTATACTCTGATGTTTGATTAATAGAATTTACAGATTCTCAATTTGAAACAGCTCATAATTTGGGAATAGAGTTTTTGTACAAGAAAATTAGGACTATTTTATAGTTACGGTACATATTTTATATGATGCTGCTTAGGAGTTAGGGCTAAACTCATGTTATGATTCTTAAAATGTTACTTACCTTTGATGTCTATAGGCTATAATAATCTCCACAAATGCAGAGATTATCTTTACTCCAATGGGTTATGCCCAAGGATAGCATTTAACCTTATTATATAGGATATACTTTACTTGGTCTATGCCTACACTAATCTATACTATAATAAAGGAAAGAACTGGCTTATATACGTACAGGATAGGAAAATTATGTGTGACGAATCATCACGTTTGAACTACTGGACTGATTAACTTGAAATTTTGCATATAGATTCTAAATCAACCGAGGATGGTTATAGGCCTATTCTCAAACTTTAATAAGTTATCCAACCAAAACCATCTCAAAATAGTAGGCTACACAGTACTGTATGTAGATGTTATAAAGGCCTAGATTACCAGGTTAATATTCGTTGGCCCTGCTATTGGCCAATGCTCTGACTCCAGTACAATTGTATATATGGTATACATTTCTACAAATAGTGTAGAAACTTATAGTACCTACTGTATAAAGTCAATCAGATTTTCTTGACTTCTTGACTTTGCTGGTAAAACTCTATGTTCTTGTAATAAATTCAACATTAATGTTGGAACTATAAAAGTAGATAGGTACCGGTAGCCATCCCACACTTAAACTTTGCAACTCAAATTGAAAAGAAATTATAGGTCTACGTAGAATTTAATCAGATTGAAGAAACATTATAACAAATGTTTATAAAAAATATAAGTAGTTTATAAACAACATGGGAAGAAAGATTTCTGAAAACTCATTGGTAGACAAGGTCTGAAATCTGAAGCTGTTTTGACGGCTCACTCACCTTAGAAACTCAGTTGCTTTATTTAGCATGTGTGACCATAGTCGGCTCACACATCAGCGCCTCCCAGCGCAACAAACAACCAACAAGACGCGACAAGCTACACTACTACTGAAATTCTGAATCGCACCCAGGAGCAATAAGAGAAGATGATAGAGCAATATGAACATATGGAGTTGATATTCCATGATCCATGATCAATCGTAGAAAACTAGAAAATCTGGTGTGGCGCACTCACACAAATTTCCTTGCCGTTATGAAAATAGATCACCTGACGCTTGTGTTTACGAGCATCTCAAGTCTACTATTCAAAAATCTGAGCCAGCTGGTGACAGGACAATAACGCTGGATACACACGAGATCTGCTATATCTTCATAGTGAATGATTTAATAGAATCAACAGTTTGCAATTGAATAATCACATTTTCTCAAATTTCAAGCTTATTTTCAATTTTAGGTAAAAAATTTACTGGACATTAATTGTAGAGATTTTTATGCTCAATCTTTTCCACTCGAAATTCTTTGTTTAAATTATATCTGAGACCTGATAATTGTAAATATGAAATCAAACTTTGCATAGATAGGGTAATAAATGACTATTTTAGGTATAAATTTGATCAAAATCGCGAAAACCCCTGTTTTTGACAAGATTTTCGCCATTTTAGCCGCTATCTTGAAATGCATTTGATCGAAATTGTTCATGTTGGATCCTTATAGTGTAAGGACCTTAAGTTCCAAATTTCCAGTCATTCCGTTAATTGGGAGATGAGATATCGTGCGTGCACACACACACACACACACACACACACACACACACAAACACACACACACACAGACCAATACCCAAAAACCACTTTTTTGGACTCAGGGGACCTTGAAACGTACAGAAATTTAGAAATTGGGGTACCTTAATTTTTTTCGGAAAGCAATACTTTCCTTACCTATGGTAAAAGGGCAAGGAAAGTAAAAGGCAAGCGTGTGTAAAAGACTTTTTTTTGTTTTTTCCTGTTTCCCTAGCAACGAATTCGAATTTAATGAAACCTATTCATGTTGAGGGGGCGTTCGTTGCTATGCGGTAGCTATTTGGTACCGAATCATCGTTTCACACTTATCGGAATTTGCCAAAAACGAAATGAACCGAACCAAAAGTGTGTGAAAGTAGCCTCTTGCTAGCAACGAATTGAAACCTGATGGGATTTATTAGAGTCAAGTGGGCGTTCGGTTCTATGCAGTTTCTATTCGGTACCGAATTCAAACCGAATTACCACTTCACACTTATCGGAATTTGCCGAAAACGAAACGAACCGAATGAGTGTGAAACTAGCCTTATGGTCGTCGGTCCAATGACAGCATTTACGCACAAACAAAAACCCAGCTTCAAACGTAACAATATTCTCAGCTTAAAAGGAGAAGGAGAAGGGGGCACTTTAGTTTATGGGCCGCGGAATCTAGCATTTCCTAACCTAAGCTTCCCCTACCCTAAGCTTTACTCAAACATAGCTTCCCCTAAACTAAGTTTTTCCTAACCTAAGCTTTTCCCAATCTTAGCTTTTTCCTAACCTTCAATTTTTCCTAATCTAAGCTTTTCCTAACCTGGGCTTTTTTCTAACCTAAGCTTTTTCTAACCTAAGCTTTTTCTAATCTAAGTTTTACTAACCCAAGCTCCCCTAACCTAAGCTTTTCTCAGACCCAGCTTCCCCGAACCTAAGCTTTTCCTAACCTAAGTTTATCCCAGAACCATCCTTCTCTAACCTAAGCTTTTCCTAACCTAAACTTTTTCTAATCTGAGCTTTTCCTAACCCAAGCTTTCCCCAACCTCAACTTTTTCCTAACCTAAGCTTAATCTATGTTTTCCTAACCCAAGCTTTCCCCAACCTAAGCTTTTCTTAGACCCAGCTTCCCCTAACCCAAGCTTCTCCTAACTTAAACTTTTCTAACCCAAGCTTTCCCCAGACCCAGCTTCCCCTAACCTAAGCTCTTTCCTAACCTATGCTTTTCCTAACCTTAGCTTTTCCTAACCTAAGCTTTTTCTAACCTAAGCTTTTCCTAACCGTAGTTTTTTCTCAATCTAAGCTTTTCCTGAACTAAGCTTTTTTCAATCGAAGTTTTCCCAACCCAAGCTTTCCCCAACCTAAGCTTTTCTCAGACCCAGCTCCCCCTAACCTAAGCTTTTCCCAACCTGAGCTTTTCCTAACCTCAGCTTTTCCTAATCTAAGCTTTTCCCAACCTAAGCTTTTTTCCTAATATAAGCTTTTCCTAAACTATGATTTCCTAACCTATGCTTTTCCTAACCTTAGCTTTTCCTAATCTAAGCTTTTCCTAACCTAAGCTTTTCCTAAGTTGAGCTCTTTCTAATGCAAGTTTTCCTAACCCATCTTTCCCTGACCTAAGCATTTCTCAGACCCAGCTCCCCCTAACCTAAGCTTTTTCCCAACCTGAGCTTTTCCTAACCTCAGCTTTTCCTAATCTAAGCTTTTCCCAACCTAAGCTTTTTTCCTTATATAAGCTTTTCCTAAACTATGATTTCCTAACCTATGCTTTTCCTGACCCTAGTTTCTCCTAACGTAAGCTTTTCCTAACCTAAGCTTCCCCCAACCTAATATTTTCCTGAACCAAGCTCCTCCTAACCTAAGCTTTCCCCAATCTAAGATTTTTCTAACCTAAGTTCTCCCTAGGTAGCAAAAAATGGAATTGCAATATTTTTATTCCTTACTGTACCTATGGTAATAGGGCAAGGAAAGTGAAAAGTTGACTTTCTACTGCTGTAGTTTACAAGCATAAGCTATTCAAACATATTTACATACAACAATACTAACACACAAAACATTTGACAGAAAAATAATCTCAAATTCTTAGCCAATAATAATAGAAATAGATTCAATAAACAAAAACTGATTGCTTCCTTTTTTTGTCATAGTTCTGGAAACATTACCGATGTACTCAATGCACTCATTTACACATTTTGAAAAACAATAATTTCTACAATATATAATTATCAACTTGAATAGTATAATAATATTCATTTCTCATAACATATGAGTCTATGGTACTTATTCAGGATCAATACTAAACTGTTTTTAAAAGTAATGCAATTTCTGAGTTAATATCAGTAGAAAAAAGAATTTTTTTAAGCTCTAACTTGAATCATTTCTGATTGATTTTTTGTCTTAATTCTGGCGGCAATTTATTGAATAATCTTGGGGCCAGATAATAGAAATGTCGCTGCCCTGTGGTCGTTTCCCTTCTTGTCTCCTCTACCATTCCTGACACCATCCTCCTAGTTTTAAAACCCTTGCTGTGACAAATAGTTCCTCTGATGGATAATATGGATCCTTTTTGAACATTATTCCTAGAACGATTCTATGTGCCCTATTAAGGTGGTTCAACAGTTGTAGGAAAGGCTGCACCCCATGCCACAATATCATACTGAAGGACTGCTTGCACCAACCCCATATACACCTGTCGCATAGCTCTACTTGGAAGGAGATCCCTTAGCCGTGAAACCTGGATCATCAAATACCTCATAGGTTTTGTTATATTATTTACATGGACATCCCAGCGTAGATACTGATCTATGGTGACACCAAGGAACTTGCAGGTGTTAACCTTTTTGAGTTTTACTCGACATCTACACCCATCAGTCCTACAATCCCTGATCTCAGTAGCAAATCCAGTGCAGGAGGCTGACCAGTCTTGTTAAGAGAGAAGGCAATGAAGTTAGTTTTATTACTATTTAAAGTTAATTTGTTTACATCTAACCAGCATTTTATTCTCGCTAACCTATTCTCTGTCAAATTATAAACCTCCTCCCATGAAGTGCCTTTTATGGTAATAGGGCAAGGAAAGTAAAACGGCCTTATGAATATTGGTATGCAACATACCATTCTGGTACCTAGTATCTAGCTGAAATGTTCATTAATTTATTTTTACATTTCACATTATTTCTCACGATAAGCCCGCAAAATAGTTTTGCAAAAATTATAATATTTATTATAGAATTAGAATTTAAGTTGAATGTTTGCAATTGTTAAATGGTCACTGGTCAGTTATTGGTTTATCAGGATTCAAGAGTCCAAGAATCTGTTTTCTGTTGTTTTACTACATGCATTTTTCCAGCTTAGGCCTTCTCAATTCTGTGTGGATGGTTCAGTAGGTATGACCTTATTGATTTATGTATTTTTCCGATTATCAAAGTTAATGATATTAAGCTAAGCTTTTCATAAACATTTTATCTTATTTCAGGTAAAATATGGCAAATGAATCGTTGGTCTACACCAATGAAAAGTTGAAAGATTTTTCACTAAGAATCACTCGAGAAGTTCTTGAAAAGTGTGATTCGAACGATTGTTCTGGTACCAGTATATTCGCGGTTTTAGATAAATCATCTGAACAAAGCAGTAACGGCAAGGTAAGATGCAGGCATAATTAAACCTACAGACCTGAAATTGCATTTGCATGCAACTATTATAAATTTATTATCACTGCTGGAATTTAATTGGCTTATCTCAAGATAGGCCCGCAAAATAAAACGGTTAGCAAAAATTATAATAGACGAGCAAGTGTGACCGCGCTTTGCAAGGGTCTGTGAAAACAAAAACCGATTTGAATTATAGTTTTATAGTTCACTGCTGAAAATTAAAGTATTAAGCCTATCCTATTAAATTGAAATTGAAAATAGAAAAATTAATTGAAAAAAAAGAATATAGTTATTTATCATTTTGTCAAAGTGAGTTTTCCTATGTTGAAAATCCACATTGAAGTTGAAAATCTCATCAAAAAAAGGACTGTGATTGGACTTGTTCTACAATTTTTCATTCACAAGTCCCGCTCGCTACTCCATGACTTTTATCGGTACTTAGACTTTGAATTAAAAATTGAATGAATGTGTTCAACTTTTTAAATTTCCGTAGGATTAATCAGCCTTATCTATTAAAAAAGGCTTTTAACCATCCTCGAAAATGTAGAATGGCCTATTTTTATCCAAAATATCAAGTCAATCAGTTCCGTAGTTCAGAAGTGATGATGCGTCAAGCATATATTTCCTATCCCGTACATGTTAATGAATGTTTTTTTAATAATAGGATAGAAGAAGATATAAATAATATGGGGTACAAAAATGCATACACACTTTGACGGAAGCTAAGACGGTCTGAAACGGCCTCACAGTCTGCATGCGACTTACTCATGCCACACTATCTTTTGATCTAACATTGTACTATACAATACAGAGTAAGATTCATAGTTGTACGTTGTTTTGTTCTCTTCACGTGCACTGTCAATATAAGTGTATACATTTTGGACTCCTCTGTAGATAGACTTTATAGCCTTTACACACAGATAGTGATCTGCTGGTGGCGATCAGAGCTGTCTTAGGTATCTTCATCTATCTAAGATATCTACATCGATATCCTCCTAAGACCGCTCTGATATCTGCCGCAGATCACTTTCTGTGTGTCTAGGTCTAGACCCCTCATATGTTAGTATCTAAGTAGAAGGTAAAAAGATGATCAATTACTGGTAGCAGAATATAGAACTATGAAATAATAAAATTACTCATGTTCTCAATATTTCTACATGAGCTAGAGTTTGGATTTTTTATTACAGACTTTGGTGAAACCAGAATTAAAATTTGAGACCAGAAGTGTGCCCCCGCTGAACCCCTCTGATGTCCAGGTCAAAGTCTTCTTTGGAGGGCTTAACTTTTCTGATGTGTACAAATACGACGGGAGGTTTTTGCAGTACACACCACTACCACTGGTTCTTGGAATGGAGTGTTCTGGAAAGGTTGAGGCTGTTGGAAGTCATGTGAAAGAATTTGAGGTAAAATTTTAATTTATCAGTTGCTATCATTATTTGCAATTTGAAAATTGTTGGTTAAGACGCCTAAATATGTCCATCTAGATAAAATTATTTCCACGAGTCAATAAGAATATACAGAAGGCCAACCATATTCAAATAACCTCACATTCAGTTATCATCAGTAGGCTAATTATCATTAAGCGTTTCTCATCTTTGAAATTGAATAAAACAAACTGTGTAGGCTATTCGCCAGTTCAAGTCAGAAAGGTCAAGATCTTATGCGTGATGAGTGCCGCTGATTCTCCTGCACATTCCTATACGCAGCGACATTATTCTTTGCAGACCTTGCGAACCATTGTTGTATGGGTGTTGTTTAAACATTCACCGAACCAGCTTCCTCAAATTTGTTCACATTGAGATTAGTCCTCTTGGTAGAATCATTATTGCGACCGTGAAATGGGCAAAACATTGCTTGCGCACAAAAAATATTTCTTGATGAAACAATTTTACTAGTAGTTCTGTGAACAGTAGACCTCACGTAGTATTCTCATCCACAAGTACCTGATTCAAACTATAGACCTTATGGAAATACAGCAATAGACTGGCTTCTCCACACATCTGTGTAATCACTTGTCAGCTGATTTATGATAAATAATTCTATAATCTGATTTTTACTCTAATATTCGCGTATGAAGGAGGCTTTTCAAACAATGAACCTTTCTAGCTATTTTTATTGTAAGTGAATCTGTATTATTACAGTGAACTGGTGAATACTGCATTATTTTGAAAAATAACTTCCCCATTGTCAAAAAAACCATTACATTTTACGATCAGTCTCCTTATCTGATTGTTTAAATCAGCTAAATCATCAAAATAGCAGAGAATTTACGCAGCATAGCAATTAGTTTTAGAGAATATTGTCCTGAAACTGACCCAGATGATAATTGGGTTGAAAATCCCTTCTGCTGTCAAGATAGAGGTGAGATTCGCGGGCTCACTGAAAACGAACAAGATCAACTTGTGGATTCATCCATCTGTAGTGAAATGAATAAACAATTTGAATGTAACTCAATTTTGGCAGACTTTTGGGAAACAGCACGAAAGAACTATAAAGAGCTTGGAGAAAAGACTTTGAGGTCAATCCTTTCCTTTGCAACAACTTACCGTTGAGAACAAGCATTTTCATCAATGTGTTTTATGAAAAACAAGTTTAGAAGTCGACTCGACATGCAGTCAGATTTTAGAGTGAATGTGTAAAGTATGGAGCCTGATATCTCAGGAATCATGAACTTGAAGGAAAAATTCAACTTTTCTCATTGAACAATATTGGTGATAATTATTAGGAATAGTGGACCTAGTCTTCATTTTCGCAACTTATTTCAGCTGAGGTACCATACAAGGATCGCATTCTCATTAAATAAAAATACTAAGAAATTGTCAAAAACCACAGATTTATTGATACTTAGAAAGACCAGTTTCGGTTGTTACACCATTATCAATCTCTGATAAACCTCTGTTCAAATCAGAGATTGACAATAGTGTAACAACCGAAACCGGTCTTTCTAAGTATCAATAAATCTGTGGTTTTTGACAATTTCTTAGTATTTTTATTTAATATGAATAATTACCACAATATCAACTTCTCAACTACACAAAAAGTGATCGCATTCTCCATATCGAAACCAAGTTAGTGGAACAATTTCCGTACTGATTTTACAATAACAATAATTTTACAGTAATAATAACATGAAAATTATTATGATAAATGCACACAAAAAAATATAAATCTCAAGTTTTTTTAATAAATTCAAATTGGGTTTTATTCACAAAACCATTACAAATACAAATATTATTCTAACGTACCGTAATTTAAATAATGATAATCAATTATTAAAAAACTACCTACATTTTTCTTGAAATGTCAATTTCTTCTCGTTATCGAATTGAGTTATGAAAATTCAATGAATTTTCAATAGAGTCTGAAGCAATCGAAAATAATATTTAACTGGCTCTTCCTGATTGTACTAATTAGTTCAAATATTCTCTATTCTGACAACCTATTTAAAAGATGGTAGATAGATACAAGGCATATAATATATTTTTTTCACTCTGTTATATCATCAGATTAGATTAGCTGCTATACTTATTACTATTAAGAGTGTGGGGGGGGTATGTGCTGGCGGTAGATGGAACTATTTTAAGGAATGCATTTCAGGAATAGTGGGCGTCCGCATAAATATAATAAATGGATGAGGGGGTCCTTGGGAAAATTTTGTTGGGAACCCATGTCTTAAATAAAAATGACAATCCTTCTCAAACTGCTATTTGAAATCCGCAATGCAATAGAATGTGAATGTCGACAAGCAGAACGTTCCAATGATCGTTAGACTGCTGTTCTCATCCTCTGCACATCCTCTTGCGACCTAATGGATCTGCAACGACCGTGTGTGTCTATTGTTAGTGTACTAACAGTTCCCTCTAACTTCCGAACCCAGGAAAGAATTGTGTTAGCATGTTTTGCGTGGAATGTTGATCTAATGTGATTTAATTGTATTGATTTAAATTCAATGTTGAAAATGTTTCAATGTTGTGTTGATTTAAATTCAAATTTAAAATTGAATGTTGATTTAATTCTGTTGCGAGGAATGTTGATCTATCGTCTAAAAGCTCGTTGTGTAGCGACCACAGATTTATCTGGCGTTTGTAATAACGGTGAACGGCAAAACCACGTTGAATATGTTGCCAAATCATGTTTACACAAATGTGGTTAAATAATGAACAGAAATTTACCATGGACAAAATTCTAACAATGTGAGAGTTTAGTTATCTACAATGTGACCTCTTAATCGGTTCTGCCGCACCTTGTATGTAGTTTATTGAATCTTCCCCATCTGAACTGTAGCCCACAAAGCGAAAAGGATCCTCCAAAGTGGAAAATCAATGATGAAGGCTCCCAGTTTATCTATTCATTCTCAGATACACTTTCAAAACAAAAATGTTCAATTGTCATCAATCTAATACTTGATAGAACTGATTCAAAAACATATTACGTCAAGTTTCCTCGTGATAAGTAAAGCCATCATACATTTTTCCTATATTACCTAATAATGTTTTCGTTATTTTCAGATTGGAGACTTCGTGGTCTGTTACAATGCAGATGGCGGTTTGTTTGGAACAAGTGTGATAATCGACAGAACACTTTGCTATAAAATCGAAAAAGATCATTTGTTCATTTCATGTCTTTTGCCAACTGCATACATGACAGCTAAGTTGGCATTGTTTGATATAGCCAGGATTGATGAGAGAATGTCAGTTCTTTTCAATGGAGTGTCAGGTGAGTACGTTACGCCCGCTGTGATAATAGTAATAATATCTTGTCCTTCTGGGATTTTTTATCAATTTCTGAATATTTTGAAACATTTTGTAGGCACTTCCATGAAGTGTATCATATTGTACAGCAGTTTGATTGTTTCCTAATGATTCATCTGTATAGTTTCTACTAATGCATTACATTGGTTTGGAAAAGACAAACATTTTTATTTTGAATTCGCAAAACTTTCATTGACATACAATCAGCAAAGTGAAGATGATTTATCAATAAATTTTATGAATAGTAAATTACTAAGAAAGATTAATAAAATCTTTCTTGCGTTATCAAGGAATCATAATAGTGAGATGCAGATTGATTTCATACAAGCTTAGTTTCATTTATTAAGGAAGGTGCATTGTGAAGAGGTATGAGATAGATGGAAGAGGTCGAGGTCAAGAAAGAGTGTATTAATTTGTTTTACGTTGATGCATCTATATCTCGGCTCCAAAGAGGCCTCGCGTAACTCATTTTGAAGACAACAGAGTTAATATTTCGAGGGATTAATGCCTTATGGGGAAATGATTGAGAACTCATCCCTCTACTTCTTTTCTATGGCACCTCTTCTCTACCGTTATCTGTATTCTCACTGCATTCATCAAGGAGTACCACATGATTTTATTTATTACCTACATTAACGGTGATGAATTTCATTGTAGTTATCCAAGAACCAGTCTGTTCTAATCTAAGCTCGTAACATCAAAAACCAAGGCCACATATTTCAGACGATTGAACTCATTGTTGAATTGAGTAAATGTTAGGATAAAAGGGTGGAAAGATAGGTGAACAGTACTTTTCAACTATATAGGTGCGTACAGACTTTCGCTCTGCTCCGCAACCGAACGTCACTCCAGCAGAGCGATTGATGATCGACCGGGGAGCAACAGTGGTTCGACCGGGGAACGCGAGAAGAGCTAACATCTACCGTAACGTTCATGATGGGTGCGACTGCAGAGCGGAGGCGGAGCGACTGCGGTACGATGGAGGAACGAGGGCGGAGCGTGCTCGGTGCAGGTTGGAAGCGCTTATATGTGTACGCAGCTTAATAGAGGAATGTAGGCTAGTTTATAGGAACTTTTTTTATAAGAACGTATTCTTTCTCCTCAAGCTTTTGTCTCAAGTCTGATGTTACACATGCACTTGCATAATTTACTTGTACGATCTAATTTACTTGTACGGTACTGTATATACTGTATAACTTGATATCTTCACAATGCATAAAAGTTAAGAGTGGCATTAAAGTTGTAAATGTTTACAGGATCAGTTGGATTGGCTGCAGCAGATCTGGTGGCTATTATGGGAGGACTCATTTACGGAACTTGCTCTGAACAGAAAATCGAAACTGTAAAAGGCACTGGTAAAGTGCATAAGCTGTTCACTTACAAGCAATTGGAGACCGAGTTGAAAGACACCCGGTTCGACATTATATTGGACACACATGGAGGACCAGCAATTACACACTGCATCAATCTTCTCAAGCCCTTTGGAACGCTGGTCATTTTAGGTGAGAATTATTCATTCAGCATAGGTACCATACCTATTTCTTTGCAGTTAATTACAAAATCGCTAAAATTATGAGAGAAAAAACATTATCTATATGATAAGTTCAAACACAGATTATCAAAATATTAACGGCAATATAAAATAATGACCAAAGACACCAACAGTATGTTGGTAATGTACGTACATCAAGGTGAATCCTGTCCATTCTTGGGGGTTTCTTTTACCCCAAGTTTTGAAAAAGATTTATCCCAAGCTACCCCAAGTTTTATCATACTAACTTTTCAATGGTGGTTGAATATCAATAAGGGTGAAGCTCAGGGCCTTATCTCTCACGGATCAAATAATGTTTCCTTATCTCCTCAATAGTGTGCAAATGTGTACGAACAAGATATAACAGTTCAATAAATTCATTATACTAGCTTGTAATAATGAATTGATAAATTACTTTCATTTAATTATAATTAACTTTTGTTCATTATACTGGCTCCATTTGGTATTATATATTCCATAGCTTGAAAGAAGCTATTTCCTAAGTTTTATCATACTTACTTTTCCAATTGTGGTTGAATATCAGTAAGGGTGATTCCAAAGGACTTAATCTCCCTCGGTTCAAATGTGCCCTCATCTCCCCACTAGTGTGCAAACAAGATATAACGGTTCAAGGAATAAATCTTTCATTATATCCATTTGGTACTCCATATATTGAAAGAAGTTTTCTCATTCCACGTCTCATGTGTGGGCTGAAAAAAGCCTTGCCTCGAGCGTCTACAAATCACAAGGTTGCCCTATCATACTGTAAACTGTAGAATCAACTATTATAATTACAATCAAATGCAATACTCAATAAATTATTATAATAATGATAGAGACTAACCAGCAAATAATATAATTTCTGAATTGTCAGGAGCTGCAGGAGTAGTGTCGTCGAGTGCCGAGGACGAGGCAGCATGGTTGCAGGCAGGAAGCAGCATACAATCCGTCGACCTGGTCACAAAGAACATCAAAGTCGCTGGAGCTCATCTGGGAAACACTCTCAAACATTATCCCTCCCACTTCAACAACTCCATGGATAAAATTTTTTCTCTACTTGATGCAAATCAAATCAAACCAGTTTTACACGGAGTTTATCCATTCCTTGAAGTAAGTCAGTTTTGAATAATTCAATACAAAGTTATTGGTTGAAGTTGATTTTGAAGAATTATTATTTCAAGCTAAATGATATCAATGAATGAATTTCAACGCCACCTCTGTATCAGGGAGAGTTACAAGTGACTAATATCAGAGATAGAATACAAGCTTATATATTTTTTATATTGAGGTTGATGCCCACATAAGCCCTTAGGCTTGTGCGTGGGTAATGAGTGAGAGGGATGATGACTACTTTTTAGGTAGTCGGGACCGACGGTGTATCGTCTCCTCCGGAAGACGGGGTGACCGTATCTATGTGATTGTACTGTGGTCAAAAACTTTTTCCCCGGTCGCGATTTGAACTCGGGTTCTCTTGATTATTAGCCCTTCGCGTTATCACTTACTCCAACGAGCCACACAGCATATTTCATCTCATAGCAGTAAGCATACTCAGTAAGCTATTGAAAGTCGCAGTAAGATTCTAATTCTCTAAGTGAATGTCGCGGTAAGATGAGTTACACGCACCCCAATTGCCTATCTCCTTATATTTCATCTCTGCTAATATACCTAATATTTAAGTGAAAAGAATTCAGCAAGCTTGCCATACAACAATCTAGGCAGACTAAAATTAATTGTTATTTCATTTGTTTAATCAGTTTGAAGTATTGCAAAAATGAGATCTCATTTCTAATTCTAAATCTATGTGAGAGAGTTTATCTTCCATCAACAATCTGATTATAGCTGAAAATAATTTAGTTTGAGAATACTATTCTAGCTACCAGCAGGTAGGCTTATAGGTGTCCCATAAAGAACGCAACATTTAAATTGCACATGATTGTATGCTTGGTTACTGTTTTGTCATATGTTCTGTCTGCGGTAAGCCGACATGGAGCGACACGAATCAGAAAGGATCAACACATTGTGATTCTCAGAAAGAATTATAAGTATGGGGAATGTTATGCCGAATCGAGAATTTCCGGTCGTAGAATGTCACCAAAGTCGTAGAAGACATTTTTTGTCTCATATCGTGTTCGACTTTGTCAGTGTAGTATATACAATAGGTATATACTACACTACAGAATATACACTATCGGAAAATGGAGATAGGTACCAGATCCTCTACATGGCTTAGCTCTCAAATCGGGAATAGAGTCAAAAGGAAGGCTTGGTGCAAATGCATCCCTTTTTACTTTCCTTGCCCTATTATCATAGGTAAGGAAAGTATTGCTTTCCGAAAAAAAATAAGGTACCCCAATTTCTAAATTTCTATACGTTTCAAGGTCCCTTGAGTCCAAAAAAGTGTTTTTTGGGTATTGGTCTGTGTGTGTGTATGTGCGTCTGTGTACACGATATCTCATCTCTCAATTAACGTAATGACTTGAAATTTGGAATTTAAGGTCCTTACACTATAAGGATCCGACACGAACAATTTCGATCACATGCAATTCAAGATGGCGGCTAAAATAGCGAAAATGTTGTCAAAAAACGGGGTTTTTCTCGATTTTCTCGAAAACGGCTCCAACGATTTTGATCACATTTATACATACAATAGTCATTGATAAGCTCTATCAACTGCCACAAGTCCCATATCTATAAAAATTTTAGGAGCTTCGCCCCATCTATGCAAAGTTTGATTTTAGATTCCCAATTATCAGGTTTCAGATACAATTTAAACAAAACATTTCAAGTGGAAAAGATTGAGCATAAAAATCTCTACAATTAATATCCAGTAAAAGTTTCACCTGAAATTGAAAATAAGCTTGAAATTCGAGAAAATAAGATTATTCAATTGCAAACTGTTGGCAACTGTTGATTCTATTGAATCATTCACTATGAAGATATAGCAGACTTCGTGTGTCTGCAGCGCTATTGTCCTGTCACCAGCTGGCTTAGATCTTTGAATAGTAGACTTGAGATGCGCGTGAACACTAGCGTCAGTTGATCAATTTTCATAACGGCAAGGAAAGTTGTGTGAGTGCGCCACACCAGATTTTTTGAAAAATCGTCATACATACGAGCACGATATTTCGTAGATGAGGCTTGCCGGTACAGTTAACAGTTTACAGTGAACAAATCAGCTGTTTTACTGAGTCCCATCATATTATTCAGAATGGCTCAATTTACAAATGGATAAGCATTTCACTGCTAAACATATTCTTGTCCTTATTCTTATTAAATCAATTCTAGATAAGATTCAATGATTATGTACTAGTATCTAACTAAAATTAATTTTTTTCAGGTAGAGTCTGCGATCAAAGTTCTACTGGAAAGAAAAAATGTTGGGAAAATTGTGTTGAGGTTTATATGATGACTGTAAATGTACCCTTCTTGGTTTAATAAACATAGTATAAGAATAAAACTTGATTTTTTTCATTGTTTTTAGATAATCCATATTTCCAGTAAAAAAAAACTTCAACATGGATTCTTTTAGGCTGGCCACCAACGGTAGAACAAGCATTATTGACCGAGCGAAGTGAGGTCTAAGATTCAAGTCGACGGTTTGGCATTTCTCTTAATGTTTAAATGTTTTTATGTTGCGCATTTACGGCGAAACGCGGTAATAGATTTTCATGAAATTTGACAGGTATGTTCCTTTTTTAATTGCGCGTCGACGTATATACAAGGTTTTTGGAAATTTTGCATTTCAAGGATAATATAAAAGGATAAAGGAGCCTCCTTCATACGCCAATATTAGAGTAAAAATCAGACTTATAGAATTATTATTATTCATCATAAATCAGCTGACAAGTGATTACAGAGATGTGTGGAGAAGCCAGTCTATTGCTGTACAGTATTTCCATAAGGTCTATAGTTTTAATCAGGTACTTGTGGATGAGAATACTGCGTGAGGTCTACTGTTCACGGAACTACTAGTAGAATTGTTTTTAAATTAAATTAACAGCTGTCATCCAGCTGTGATCACAACGGAACGCTCCGAGCAGAACTTTTTGAGGTTAGGTTTTTGTAGACAGACAGACTGTCTACTAAGGTTGGTGACAAGTATCATCATTGTAGCCTACTCTGGCACTGAGTACACATTTGAAAGAATACATTTTATCTATTCATTATATTAAAGGTTATTATGTGAGCTGAGGATGGTCAATTTTCATGTGAGGAAATCAATTTTCTTGTTAATAAAATTTGGTGATTGTGTATAGACTTTTCTCTATTAACATTTTTTGACTGCCTGTTTGAATGAAATGACTGATTCGATATTTCGAATGGCTGTTGGCAGCTTATAAAGTCTCGTTCCAATATGGAGTTTCAAATGCTACGTTTCTATGAATTGGAATGGAATGATGTTTCTATTTCGAGTATTATTATACTGGTCTGTACAAAATTGGAATTTTTTATGTTTACTTTAACAAACACTACCAGCTGATAAATGTAAATGAAAGGAAGTGTGAGGCCCGGTTCCAAAAAGCCGATTAAATTTTAATCTTGATTAATTTCATGAAAACCAAGAAAAGACTTTTTCAAAAAGAAAGCTTCTCTGATTGGTCCTTGTAGAATTAATCACTATTAAAATTTAACCGGCTTTCATGCAACTGGCATTATGTTGAGATCTTTGAAAAATGCTTTACATGAATCCCTTGATTTCAATCTACAAGTGACTCAATATATTTTTCTGCTTAATGAAAATTTTACGGCTGTCTACGAAATTACCCCACTATATTGTACCATAGTTCAAATAGGAGTAAAGATGCATGATACACGGTCAATAATGTGTTTCTATCAAGTGAGTTGGAAAGAGTTGAAATAACAAAATAGGCTATCATTATATAATTATTTGTAATCTTCCAGTGGTTTGTTAATTGTTATTGGTTGTTTATTTCATGTTAGAAGCCTCTCGCTGATGATGAAGTTAGTTCTACAGTTAGTGGTCAGCCACGTAAGCAATTCTTCTTTCTTCAATTAGTTTGTCATCTTTAAGCTGCGTACACATATACGCTCTTCCAACCCGCACCGAGCACGCTCCTCCCTCGTACCGCCCTCGTTCCTCCATCGAACCACAGTCGCACCGCCCACGCACCCATCATGAACGTTACGGAAGATGTTAGATCTTCTCGCGTTCCCCGGTCGAACCACTGTCGATCATCAATCGCTCTGCTGGAGTGACGTTCGGTTGCGGAGCAGAGCGAAAGTCTGTACGCACCTTAATATTTGTCAATTGAGGTGCAAAAGAAATTTTAGTATAATGCGTTAATGAGCACATTTTATATCAAAAGAAGATATTTTTTCCATACTATAAAAATAAGTGAAGTTGAATTTTAACAATTCTAGTAGATAATAAAAAGCTCTATTTAGACTTTCATGCAAATACAAATGTATACAGGTTTTGCCAAATTTACAAGTGTGAAGTGTAGACCTCGACATGATAGACATGTCGATAAGGAGACAATATATTTGAAGGCAAAGTTTGTCTCATACTTTTACTGATAAAAATCATTATCGAATATTTTTACTTAAAAAGATATTGATCAACAATTAGGGGAACTAACTCACTCAGTAAAATTTGTTTCGGATAGTTTTGATAGTTTCAAATCGGATATCGGAGAAATCAAAAAAGCTAATGAACAATTAATCACTGAAAACCAAAAATTGAAAGAAGAAGTGAAATTTCTTTCTAAGAGAAATGAAATATTAGAAGAATATACCAGGAGGGAAAATTTATTATTAACCGGTATACCTGCAACAAAGAACGAAAACATGGACGAAATCCTACAAGGCGTAGCCAGTGCTCTCAAAGTGTCTGATTTTTCATCAAACGAAATCAGCGTCGCTCACAGACTGCCATCCATGAACCGAGAGACTACACCGATGATTGTCGTCAGGTTCGTGAGAAGGAGTATGAGGGACAAATGGATGACGGCTTTCCAAACCATAAGCAGAGAAGATAGGAGCAGCCCCGGAATCGACGTGAAAAAAATCAACAGAAACCTGCCGAACGGACACTTCAGGCTAATGAATCAGCTGACTGCCAAGAGTGCTAAAGAACTGAAAGCCGCTCGTGAGTTAGCTAGGGAAAATGATTGGAAATTCGTCTGGTTTCGTGGTTCACAAATGTGCGCTAAGAAGTCGGAGGGCTCACCTGTATTCAAAGTCAAGGGACTGGACCATCTGAAAAAAGTTATCAACGGAGAGGAATAAAGTGTTGCTACAGGTTTGATTAAACATTTATTATGAATGATCTCACGCAATTTGTAGATAGTATTAACAGTGTTAGGGAATGTGAAAGTACCGATGAATACTTGAACTATATCCAGCCCCTTAATTATGAATTGAATTTTTTTAGTTTAAATATAAGAAGTTTGAAAAGAAATTTTGATCAAATTCTCATTATTTTGAACAGCATGAGAACAAAATTTGAGGTTCTAATTTTTACTGAAACCTGGACTTCTGAAGAAGAAAAATCACTGTTAAACATTAATGGCTATAATTTATATATGAAAAGTAACTCCTTGAATCGTTCAGATGGAATTGTCATGTATGTAGCTAATAGTATTTCCTCGAAAAAAATTGATAGTCCAAACGAATATCCTTTCTTAGCTGTTGAGCTGCAAACTAAAAATAATAAATATTTAGTAACATCCGTTTATAGATCTCCTAGTACAAGTATACCTTTATTTATAGAACAACTTGATAATTATATGAATGGTTCATGCTTTAATTTTGATTATTCATTAGTGATAGGTGATGTAAATATTGATTTGTTATGTAACTCTAAAAAAACGCATGATTATTTGTCTATTATGAGTTCGCATGGGTTTGAGTCCTTTGTCAATAGAAAAACTCGTCCTGCTTCAAATACTTGTTTAGACCATATTTTTTCTAAATCCAAACATAATGACTCATTAAAAACTGCTGTATTAGAAATGTCAATTACTGATCATTATGCGACTGCTCTTCACGCATCAATTAAAAAAGATGTTTGTTCTCGATCTAGTAAGCCATGTAAGTTTATTGAAGTGAGGAATGTTAATAAAGAAAAGTTGTTAGAGGAGAGTGCTTTAATGAATTGGGAGATTGACGCGAATAGAAGTATTGAAACATTAGTAAATGAATTTGTAAATAATGTAAAAACGTGCATCAGTAGAGCAACAGTTATTAAAAAGGTTAATTTAACTAAAAAACATTTGAAACCTTGGATGTCCAATGGAATTCTAAAGTCCATAACTATAAGAGATAGATTATATAAAAGATTGAAAAATGAACCATTTAATGTAGAGCTGAGAAGGAAATTCCTGTCTTACAGAAATAGAATAGTAGATCTAATTAGAAAAGCAAAAGATTTATATTATCAATCAGAAATAAATAAAGCTCAAGGTGACCCTAAGAAGATATGGTCTGTGATAAATCAAGCAATTATTGGGGTAAATAAGAATTCACAATTACATGTAAATCAAGATCTTAATGCTTTGAATGACTATTTTGTGAATGTAGGTATAAATCAAGCGCAGGAAATTGATATACATGGACAGAATGAAGATCAATATTTGGAGCAAACAATAGATATTGAAAATGCATTTAATTTCAATTTTGTTACTGAAACAGAAATCAAGGAAGTAATCAAAAGTTTGAATGATAATAAGGCACCTGGATGGGATAACATATCCAACAGCGTGCTAAAACTATTAACTGACACAATCTCTAAACCTCTTTCAGAAATTTTCAATTGTTGTTTTTCATCTGGATACTTTCCCTTACATTTCAAGCATGCAAAAGTTATTCCTTTACACAAGGGGGGAGTAAAGAAATACCTCAAAATTATAGACCAATTAGCTTGCTAAGTTCTATTTCTAAAATTTTCAAAAAAATGGTAAAGAAAAGATTAGTTGAATATCTAGATGTTAATAAAATCCTTGATAAGAGGCAGTTTGGTTTCCAACAGGGTAGAAGCACAGAGGATGCATTGGAGTCCTTAACTGAGACAATATACAATGGTTTCAAAACAAATAAAAAAACCTTGGTAATGTTTCTGGACCTGGCCAAGGCTTTTGACACAGTACCACATGATAAAATGATCCAGAAACTATCTAATATTGGTATTCAAGGAATAGAGTTAGATTTCTTTGAAAGTTATCTAAGGGTAGAAGCCAAATCGTTAGCTGTGGTGGTAGTAATAGTGAGATTAGAGATGTGACATGGGGTCTACCTCAAGGGACTGTATTGGGACCAGTTTTATTTTTGATCTATGTTAATAACCTGCCTAGTGTACTGGACTCAGTTGGGTCTAAGACAATTTGTTTTGCTGATGACACAGCACTTATCTTCCAAGAAGGTTCCTGGGAAGATGTTATCAAGCAAACAAAAGTGGGTTACTATAAGGTTTCTCAGTGGCTAAAATGTAATTATTTGAGACTAAATCTTGGTAAAACGAAATGTATGACCTTCAGTCCAACAACAAGAGGAGATCTAGATATGAACAGGCTTTGTTTGAATAATGCTTGTAACAGGTATCCATGTGATTCTTGCAATGAGGTTATTGAGAGTGTAAACAATTACAAGTATCTTGGTATTTTTGTTGATAAGCATCTACGCTGGTCACCTCAGATTAGCTACCTTTGTAGAAAATTAAGGGTGGTCAATTTAAAAATGTACATGCTTAGAAGTATTTTGAGTCTAAAATTACTAAAATCTGTTTATTTTGCTCTATTCCAATCCTTAGTTCAGTATGGCAATTCTATATGGGGAGGAACTTTTGATTCAACTTTAAAACCTCTATTTGTTTTACAAAAGTTAGTTATCAAAACAATAATGAGGTATCCGAGAGATTTCCCAAGTGTCACATTGTTTCAAAATTCCAATCTGTTCACTATAAGACAATTGTTCATTTTAAAGACTATTAAGAAACATGTGCTCAAATTAAAAAATATTCAAAATTTTCAAAGAGTAACTAGACAAGTCGCTCAAAACTTAATCACAATTGAAAGAGTTGATAGCACCCTATCCCGTAGAAGTATTTCTTATTTGAGAAATAAACTCTATAATAAAGTTCCAAGAGGATGGTTGATAAAGAAGCCTAAAATAAAAGATTTCCATACCTGGGTGAAAGAAAATTATTTCTATTCAATTAATGATTTGGTTTAATATTGATTGATGTTGTATGAATCTTAAATTCAGCTTTATGTATATCTTTAATTTATTGTTATTTCTTAGAATAGAATATTTAGTTGGTTGAATGTTAATTACTGTTAGCCTATATTATAATATTGTAGGATCATTTTATATATTAATATTAATGTATAAGTGAATAAGTTATATTAAGACTCCACGTCGGCGTACAAGTTTTCTTTTGCCGACGTGTAGCACAAAGTTGTCAATTCCCTTTCAGTTGTATTCTGTATATATTTTTGTGCAATAAACGATTTGATTTGATTTGATTATATCGTACTGGTATTTCAAATATAGACTCATATTTTATACGGGCTACAAGAAGTTCATACAAACTTCCACATGAAGGATTCTTTACAAGAAAATAGTGGAGAGACTGCAATAATTGGATGAATAAGAAGCAAGTTAGCAAATTTTTTGCTAATATAGAATAGGGGCTATATTAGAATATCTAGGAGCTATACAGAATAGGGGTGTAATCCAAGTTCTGCCCTTTATCCGTTAAATGCTTTTTTGGAATCTACGTAGTTTAGTTGGTATACCTGCAAAGTTCCACTTTAATATCTTTTTTCTCGAGATCATGACGTTGATTTTTAGAAGGTTATATTAGTCAGCAGTTCTCGTTTCCACAGTCTGTGATCAGAGCTTAGGCTTTTGGATTGGTTGTAAACAGATAATGCTTCATGATTATTATGCTCTAATACGTTATACTTTGCTTTTGAAATCATAAAATCAACTTCAAGTAATAGAAAGTATTTGAACTTGATTATTTTTTATTCAATGAAACCTACAATGAGCAGGCAGTGTTGACAAGAGTGACTATTCTCAGTTGAGTGAATCGGATGAAAATGAACGGTATAATCAACAAAAAAGAAGGAAAATCAGAAGAAATTCGGGGAAAAATACACCAGTAAAAAAGGAACAAAAGTGGAGGGTAAGAATTTTAAACAAATCAAAACTTGTTGCACCAAACAATGTTACAAAAATGTTAATGTGTGTGAGCAGAAGAGACTCTTGAAAGTCTTTTACGATTATGGTAACAAATCTCTACAAGATTCGCATCTAGCTAGCTGCATAACATTCGAGCCTGTGAAAGTGAAACAAGTTACACTTAAAACGAAAAATCGTAAGTACTCCTAGAAATATAGTTCAGATAATACCCAGCAGATACCAGTTTGTCTTCAGTTTTTCATTAACTTGTATCAACTAAGTGAAATGTTCGAAATAAAATGACGGATAGAGCGCCCATGAATGACATGAGGGGAAAGCATTTTAATCGTCCCCATAAAGCAGATGATGTTGTATAGGACCTGGCCAGGGCTCATTTGGAGGGTATTCCACACAGACCCTCCCACTACACTAGAAACAAATCGAAAAAATTGTATTTTGAATGCTCTTATTCAAGTGTCGAAGTTCTATTTTATTTGTTTTGAGAATACTATAAATCACAGACTGGCAACAACCAGATTGGATATGAGTCATATTACAAATTTTTCAAAACTACAGATTAAACTTTCAAATTACCAAGAACAGATGTCTGCGATTATTGTACTGCTTGTAATGTGAGGTTTCAAAATAATCCAAATGATACATGCAAGGTAGCTCATGGTATCCATTTTGAGGAAAGTTTCTGCTTATGAAGGAGTAGACCCCCATTTTCTTAATCTGTCCAAAGATCAGAACTCACGTTGTCTTATGCTAGAATTTTATTATGCCCAAAATTTGGCTCTTCCTAAATTAAATGTGACACATCCCAATTCTACAAAAGACTTCTATGGCTATATCTATTAAACATTCAACGACGATTCGAGCTTTTTTTACTGTTTCAATGAAACCGAGACAAAGAAAGACCCTAACACCGTATGCTCTTTCTTGTCAGATTATTTTTTTTTTAGCAGGAGAACTCTGGAGAATTTTGATGAACTGATTCTATTCTCAGATGCCGTTGGAGGCGAGAACAAAAATGTTAATATGATTCGGTTCTGTTCGTGGCTAGCAATGAAAGTGAACATCACAGTGTTGCATATTTCTGCGGTCCGCGGTCATTCGTACAATCAGTGTGATCGCAACTTTGGATTGTATAGTCAAAAACTAAAGAAGAAAGAACATTTATTCGGCTGACGAATATTTCAATATTTTCAGCACAAGTAGATATAATCCATTTCATATCATTGAAGCAGGTGATATGATTTTTGATTGGGGTGAAACATTGAAGAATCTTTTTGAAAATAAGAAATCTACTTGTAAGAACCATCATTTCAAAATACAATCTTACTGTAGATTACAATATTTGGCCAATGGCACTGTGTGTGTAGCATCAAGTTTCAGCGGATGTTTCACTCCATTCATGTTTGGGAGGCAAAATAAGCATGGTAGTGTAACTTGAGTGTTCCTAGTGTTTTACCACAACCTGTAAAGCCGGGTAAAGAGGATGATGTCAGAAGTCTCTACTCATACCTGAGTGACGACCAAAAGGCATATTTTGACAATATATTCGCAGTCTCAGGCAGCTACCACTTAGGTTATATATTGAAATGTATATAACTTTTTTCCTTATCTCATATTGGCCTATTTCGACCAAATTTTGCAAAGTCCAGGCAGCTACCACTTAGGTTATAAATTTAAATGTATATAACTTTTTTCCTTATCTCATATTGGCCTATTTCGACCAAATTTTGCAAAGTCCAGGCAGCTACCACTTAGGTTATATATTGAAATGTACATCACTTTTTTCCTTATCTCATATTGGCCTATTTCGACCAAATTTTGCAAAGTCCAGGCAGCTACCACTTAGGTTATATATTGAAATGTATATCACTTTTTCCCTTATCTCATAAGACTTCTACCATTTAGGTAGTTATAACTTTTCTGTTTGTTATCATTTATCATTAATTTTTGAAAAATAAATTCAATAAATATCATCATTATTAAGTTTTTATTAATTAATCTTTCATTTTTTTTTTATTACTTTATAGCTAAAATATAATGCAGAGTCTCAAACGACTGAAACTGCCCTTCTTCCATTCAATGTGAATGGAACGGAAAAAGGGCAGTATTAAGCTGTTGAATGGAATAAGGGCAGTTACAAGCATATTTTAAACATTCAATATAGATTAAATGTAGCTGTATACTTTGAATTTTTATATTCCACTCTATTCATAAAATATCAAACTACCATATAATACAATTTCCAAGTATTTAGAAAAAAACCTCTCTATTTTAAAACTAGTTGAAAACTTCAAGACCCATTTTCTCGAAATCTCAATTTCAGGTTAATTCCTTTAACTAATGGATACTTTTATCTCATTATTAATGGATGCTAAGAATTTATTGAAAAAACTGAAAATAGTTTCAAGAACTTTATTCTTCAGAAAATATCAACTTCATAATATAGACAGAAAATATCTGACAAGTTAACAGTAATATACATTATTATATTTACACGTAGCTATACAATTTCAAATTATGATCAATTTAATTGTACATAAGTAGATAATTTAATACAGACAACCTACATTTTTTTTAAATAAAATAAAGATTAGGGAGATAATTTATTCATTCATTCACATTTCATAATACACAGATCGAATAATATGATGAGAAAAGGACGTACAGGTCCAGACCAAAACTGCTCCCTTTCCGAATTTTGATACAATTATGTGGAATCATACCAAATAAATTGAGATGTGATCCATAAAGGCAAAATCAAATTATGGAAAATAATGTGAATCGAGTAAGAATATACATACAATTCATCAAATTTACTTTAATCAAAAACATGAGAAGCATAAATGAGTAATAATTACTATGGTTTATACAGTATTCAATAGTTACAGTATTATTTGCGATAAAAACTCAATACTGGTGGAAACCACGGTTATGAATAATATGCAAAAAGGGTTATCTCTCACAGTCATACTAGTCTATCATCCTTCATGACATCTTTTAAAATAGTTCCACTTCTACCAGATGAGAATTGAGACAAGTTGGACAAGGCCACATCTGAAAGCAGCACCGAAGGAGATGCAGTTGAAGATGATCGTCTACTCTTTGATTCCTGAAGAAAAAACAAACAAGTTATTCGACTAGAACAGTCTTAATGAAAATATAATAAATTTTATTGAAAGGAACAAAATTCGTCAAGTTAATCACTTCAAAATCACTTCATCAGATACATAACAATCAACCGCCCAGAAAAAATAGGTAGAATAACCTCCTATTTTTTTTTAGTTCATTAAAAAAGTCATTGTGAACTGTAAGATGTAGTAAGGAAAAAGAAAGATAAGTTCGACATAATATGTCGACAGTTATATAGAGAAATTCAAGTTTTATAGTGGAAATGATAGGAAATCTTAGTTGTCACCTTTCCTGGTATAATATCAATTGTTTATTCTTGATAATACTGATAAAAGTGTATGGTTAAATATATTTCAACATCAAATATATTTATGGTTTGATAATATATTAACTAGCCATTTAATGAATTAATAAATGAATTTAGCCATTAAATTTTCATAGTTTGATAATAAATGTTCATAATATAAGATATAATATTCTGGTAATTCATATATTGTATTACTAGATAGCCTATAAACGATTTGGCAACTGTGCGAAAATGGAAAAATAAAGGTCTATCTGCTTTTTATGATGACAATGCAGAATTTCAATACAGTATAAATAATGCAGATGATACCGATTACTTAGTATAAACATGATTAATGTACTCTGTCCACCCAATCGGTGAGCTCCCTATCTGTCGAGCCGTACAGATTCGCCTGAAAAAACGAATCGTGTATCTGAGCCATAATTTTTAATGGTCAATTAGATTATTTAATGACTGTACAAGAAACTGGACCTTGAACTATCTAGTTATCAAGTAAATCGTCAAAAACTGGGACAATAGATCCCACTCTAATATTAGCGTAGGTTGTTTGTTACAGCAAGTAGCCTATTCATTTACAGACTTGAGCGTAGTAGTGATAATTGAATGAAATGAAGGAACACACAGTGTTAGATTGATTCCAAATCTCCGATGGGTGGTACTTGAAGGGACATTACCTGATTTTTAGTTTGAAGAAAGTGAAATTGAACCAAAAACTTATTGATACTCACAGCTTTCAAATCAGCAAGAGGGAATTTCAGATGTGTTTGAGGCTGCGACTCATTCTCCAGAAACCTCACAAATGCTTCAGACAGTGACTGCAGAACAATAAAATCACCAGTTGAAAAAGAAAAAATACAATAGAAGCAAGTTAAAAACAACAAGCACACATTTCATACTAATCTAGTCAACCAGTGTTTATAGCATACCGCGTTTGATGCATATGTGTAATGGGCCCAAGAATGTTCATGTTGGAAAATAGATGTTTAAAATGTTTTTAATGAAGAGCTGTCTTACAGTCAGGACCACACTCTCCTCAAAGAGAATGTTAGTGGAGAAACGTGGATTTTTTTAGAGCTACTTTCAGAATGGCTTTCTGGACAATACAGAGTGGCTGAAGTACCGTCTTGCAAGCACCACCCCATGCATCTATACCAAACTCCAAAAGGGACTGGACATATGCAAAATATGCCATTCTAATCTCTCTCTTATCCAGTACATCGCTCATCATTCTGAATGCATATATTTTTTCAAAGTTTTTTTTTAATGTATTGAGTGTGAGCAGACCACCTCAAGTTATATTCAAGCTATCAGTCTCCTGGTTTCCAATGGCAACCTCAAGAACTGTTCTGTCCTGTTCTTACTTCATGTCGATGCGATTAATCTATATTGATTAATGACGAATCATCACAAAGAATCAATCAATTTTTACACGCTGGTATAATTCAATCATTCACATTATTATTATCATTACTAGTAGTTCTGAGAACAATAGACCTCGCGCAGTTATAAACCGCAGTCTCCTCTTATACTGTCCATCAGAGTAAATCCTGTCGGTATGTCGTGTCGGCGAGATATCGGTGTGAAAACGGCTAATGGCTGATGGGATTGGTGTATCAAAAATGCTAACATCAAAAGCTAATCTCCTTCAAGACATACTGGCAACAGGACAGCCCAAGTTCAAAGCAGAGAAAGTTCGAGAGACAATACTATGTTATTTATACATTTATAATACTACCTGTCGGTATGTCGTGTCGGCGAGATATCGGTGTGAAAACGGCTAATGGCTGATGGGATTGGTGTATCAAAAATGCTAACATCAAAAGCTAATCTCCTTCAAGACATACTGGCAACAGGACAGCCCAAGTTCAAAGCAGAGAAAGTTCGAGAGACAATACTATGTTATTTTAGTTATTAGTTGCATGCGTTATTGCACGTAATCAATAGTTCATTTATTTATTTGTTCACAATGGAGAGACAACGGGTTTCCCCAAATATGTCTCCTCAACAATAAAAATTGTACAGATACAAATGAAAAAAGAAACATAATGATAAAGATAATACGAAATTATGCAATAATAAATAATACACACAACAAAAATACCACCTAATTCAAAAATGAAAAATACAAAGATTTCAAATACTTATTAAAAAGTAACAATAAAAGAAAAATCCTGATGTAAGTGATGAAACCAATGAGGAAAGATTACTTGTGTCGCCAGTGGAATTAAGAGATGGAACATAACTAATAAGGTTGAATCACTCTTACATTAGTTGAATGAAATAATACAAACTGGAGATTAAAAATAAACTGCACTATCCAACATAAAACTAAAATTATAAAGATTTATAAATAGACAAAATAATTATTGAGAAATATCTATTTCAAAAATCAAATTTATTTCAAGACAAATTAATTATTGAGAAATATCTATTTCAAAAATCAAATTTATTTCA
Source organism: Nilaparvata lugens (assembly GCF_014356525.2). NCBI lineage: Eukaryota > Metazoa > Arthropoda > Insecta > Hemiptera > Delphacidae > Nilaparvata > Nilaparvata lugens. The sequence goes on along the minus strand of NC_052506.1, from coordinate 60,558,887 downwards.
AGACAAATTATGTAAATAATATGTATTCTATATTCTCTGTTTGGAAGTTATGTTTGGGACAACATAAATAAAATGCTTACTAGATGTTTTATCAAATTGTTAGATCTGAAGCATAGCATTCATATTTGTTTGAATTGCATAATATGGTTCGATATGGTAACATTATATCACTTAATTGCAGATTAACAGAAATCTGATTTCATCCAGGGCTGGAATAAAAGGGTTTATTGTTATATTAGAGACCCCTGGGTTGGAGAACTCGCTCAAGAACAGAACTGGTGTATTGTAATATTTGTTACCCGCAACTTTTAATTATACAGAGTTGAAAATCATGAACAGCTGAATATTTCTCTTACAAGAATAATTCAACAGTAGGTTTCATTTGACTGTACTAATTGCATGCAATTAATTCTTCAGCTGACTAAGTGTTTTCTTATGCTCTCTCAATGTTATTTTTATATCCTGAAAAAGGACGAAGGGGTGAGTCAATTTTGTTGTCCAACTTGACCTGTAAAAAGGTTCCAAGAATACGTGTTCAAAATTCAGTTGGTCAAAAGTGAGAACTCGGTAACGATCGTTCAATTATTTAAAATTAAAATTGATTTTTCAATGGCAAAATTTGATGATAATTCAGTGAGAGTACCCACACCAATTTTTCTTCGAATGTCAGTATTTTTAGTAAATTTGTTCACTACTGACGGTTGAGGTTTCATTATCATAACATTCAAGATCTTGTTTAAAATATGGGTATCAACTATCAATCTTGATCAATACAGCAATTAGTTAAGAAAATTACTTAATCCTTTTAATTTGTAATTGAATTACTCACTTGTCAACCTTGCCTTCCACTCCACTAGTTGTTGTCTTCAGCTTCTCCTCAGTTCTCACCAGTTTATCTTGCAGCTGTTGGACTATCAATAAAATGTTATTAAAGATCAATTCACAGGAAAATGAGAAAATATAAAATATAAAATGTAAAATATAAAATTTCATCAACTGATTCCCTACTAATTACTATATTATTATACAATAACTGTAACTTATCTTTGTTGCAGGTAATGTTCAATCTCATTTTGATAGACAGGTAAGTATAAGGTACATACATTTATCTGTCAGAATAGAATGAGTCATATTTTAATAGATATTGATTTGCTAACTTGATTCATGGATAGTACAGGGTGGGGGGCAGAGCCGATTAACGAGTTTGGAAGGGTTGGTTATAAGTAATGAACCGTTCAACTTAAAAAAGAATTAAAAGAAAAGAAAAAGAATTGGTTCAATTCAGTTTGAATCTTTCAATATTGGCATATAAATCACCTGACATAAACAAACTAATTCAGTTTTGAAATGTAGTTATTATCAATTTTTGAAAATTATATCAGTTAAATGGCGGCCATCAGCAGCAATACATTGATGTAGAGTATTTTCGAAGTTTTATAACGAATTTGGCACAATGCGATTGGTAAGGCCTGGATCTCCTCTCTACTGATTCGCTCCTTTAGTTCTTCCAAAGGTATATGAACGATCTTTGAAACTTTATTTTTGAGGTAACCCCATAGAAAAAGATCACATATGCGGTGAGGTGAGCGTGCTGGCCATAGCTGTTTGAGAATGGCAACATCACCGTCAATAAACCTCCCAGCGTTGTGTCAATGCTACAAACGTTTCGCGCCCTAAATTGGAAGAACTTGCTGAGGAAAATGACTTTGGAAAATATTATTTTAGCGGGATGAAGCTAATGTTCCCAGGGCGGCTTATCCCACTAAGGGTGGACTTGAGGTGGCCAGCACGCTCACCCGATTAAGACATGTGATTTTTTTTCTATGGGTTACCTCAAAAATAAAGTTTTAAAAGATCGCCCACACACCTTGGAAGAACTAAAGGAGTGAATCAGAGAAGAGATCCAGGCCTTACGGGCCTGTGTGGCATTACAGGCCTTACCAGGCAGTGTGCCAAAATGCGATTTAAAACTTCAAAAATACGCTACATCAGACAGTGTATTGCTGCTGATGGCCGCCATTTAACTGATAATTTTCAAAAATTGACAATAGAAACTACATTTCAAACTGATTTGAACCCATTAAAGATTATTTTTGAAGTTGAACGGTTCATCACTTATAACCCTTCCAAACGGCTCTGCCCCACCCACTATGTTTCCTTATATTTTCTTCCATCTACGATTGATATTTGGGCTTCAAGTGATTTTAAATAGATTATGATGTGAGCATCCATCAACCTTTATTCAAATTATTGTTATATTATTTATTTGATAAATAACATGATAATACAATCATAATAATCAACTAGATAAAATAACATGATCAAGTTATTTCAGGCCTAATAATTAAATCAAGCACGTGTACAATCATAATTCTATTATTCAACGTCATAAGAAGGCATTATCAAATTGATGAATTGATTCTGTATTATATGAATGAAAAGGAAAATGTTACAAGTACAGAGTGGGACAGTGAAACTGCCCTTTACTGGTATTGAAACCATTTTTGTTAAATGTCATTCGTTGACAGTTCCATCATAAGTTACATGATTCATCAGCAGCTTTCATCAAACAAAAATGGTAGACAACATCATTATTCATTTAGTCAATCTGCTATCTTACAGGCTTCTCGTTTAATTTTCAATTTTCACAAGTAACAATTTTGATTCAATGAGTAACATAACAATCGTTCAATTGACCTTGTAGAATGCACATAATATTGATATATTTCAAGAGACAAATAATTCAGAGTCAATAACAATAAATCAGATTGAATAAAGTAAAATTAATTTGGTGGAATAGGCCTAAGAGATACAAATAATAAAATTATCAACAAATAAGGTTCCTACTCAATATAATCTGAGGTTACAATTTTCGACTGATGAATTATAAAAATTTTGTGATTCAATGAGTAGCTTAACAATACTTGACTTTGTAAAATGTACATAATATTGATAATATGTTTCAAGAGACATATGCTTCACAGACAATAAAGGCAGATTGGATAAAGTACAAACAAAAAGAAAAGTACAAACTGATAGTACTAAGAAATGCAAATAAAATGCTCAACAAAAAATGTTTACAGTCTAACATTTTGAAATGGATAGAACCATTGAACCTTTGACCCTGAATCTCTGAACACTAGAATCTTCTAATAGACGATTGACTTTATTTTGCACAATTTTTATTGGTTATTTGTACGGAGTTTGGGTTTGAATTCTGAAAATCATAGTATTAATCATGAGCATAACCACAATAAATCATTCCTTCGAAACATAAGCCAAACATGTTTAAATTAGTATAAGTTAGTAAATTTTTTTACCCCCGTTAACAGTTAATCATTCCTAACAAAGATTAGTCTTAAAATTGTGAGTGGTATTATAATAATAGATAGAAACTGGTGTTGATCTAAACAAATTCATCTTTCTTAAATTCCTTCTACAACCATTCGTTACGGTGAATTTGTTTTCACTTTAGCAATGCTAGAGGGACATTTTTTCAACACTTAAATCTTCCAATTTGCAAAATATACAAAAATAACATTTCAACTTTTAGACCCGTATTACATTAGGACACACAGGCTGGGTCGCCAGTAAGGAACGAAGTGTCTGAGCGAGCGAGTCAAATTGACTAATAAATTTGTGATAACATTTCACTTATGAGTAAAGTCTACATGAGTTAATTGACTTGAAGGGCGAAGTAGTTAAGCAAAGACAAGATGAAAGTATTACACAGGGACTGATTTAACCATAAAAGGACCAGTACCTGATATAATACTCACACCCTATCATGCTCATCATCATGCAGCAATTGAAGGTCCCATGCACTTATATTACGTATAATGCATCATGCAATACAGTAACTTACATAGATAATAAAAGTAGGCTACACTTATAAAGGTAATGCATTATCAATACTTTTACTGGAATTAACTGACATGAAGTATCAATACTATAGAATTTAAAACACCATGGTTTTTAAATTACAAAGGAATAGAAGGGTGGATTAAAATCAAACACTCTTCAACTCTTCTAAGATTGAACAGAATTTTTCTAACATGATGAAAATTAACAACTCTTCAACTATTCTGAGATTAAACAGAATTTTGCTGACATGATGAAAATTAGCAAACAAGAAAATATAAATCAATTCAATTGAAACTATTGCTTTTGTCATTCTAGTCGAAGACTGAATCAGTCATAATCCTAGAATAAATATTTACAAGTATAGTTTCGAAGATTCAAAATAGTACTCGTTCAAGTTTATCAGAATTGCAATATCCTTATTTACATTCAATTTTCCATGATGCAACAGTTAATGCATAAAAAAATGTTCAAGTTATGAAGCAGACAAAAAAAGCTCCAAAAGGAAACATAAGTTAAGATGATAGATAGTGATGTACAAACTTGGCAAGGAAATATAAATAATTGAGTAGAAATTTTTGCTCTGCTTATTCTAGTCGAAAGACTGAATCAGTCATTAACTTCACAATAATAAATTCAAAGATTCAAAATGATAACCATCAAAGTCTTTCAAAGTACAATCGAAATTAACAATACTTTTTATAGATCAATTTGCACTGAAGGGAGAATCGATTATGTGAAGGGAAAACTGTGCAAATAATTAATAATTCAAGATGCAATAGTTGGATGTAAAAAGCTCCAAATGTAGACAGACTAATTTATAATAAATAATTATGTACTATGTATTCTAAATAGATTCAGTTGAATTTTTTGGATGTATAATTCTAGTCATGGACTGAATCAGTCAGTATCCTAGAATAAACTCTACATTTTATTATAGTTTCAAAGGTTCAAAATAATACTCATTCAAGTTTCTACAAGAAGAAACAAAATTTGAATAAGTATCTTTATCTCTATTAACTATATATATATATATTTAGTAAATAAATTTTCGCAAATAATATTGATAGTTTATAGTTCAACAGTCTGATAGGAGAAATCTATAATAATCTCGAGAGCGAGTTCTTGTGGTGCATAGACGACAAAAGGAGACTTTCATGGACACCAATGAAATCCCAAATGATAATGTTAAATAGTACCGATCTGATAATGCGTCAAACATGTATTTCCTATCCTGCACATCTTAATATGAATTCTTTGTTTTAAAAAAGAATGAAAAATTCAAAATTTGCATGTAAAGCAATTCTATGTAGTTCAGAAATTGAAAGAAGCGACTGAATTACTGAAAAATCGAGTGAATTTTGTGCGATTTCTTGTAGCTCAGAAGAAGTAGAATTTCATGGACACCGATGCTGTCCCAAATGATAATGTAAACGTCTATATGAGTTATCATTACCAGATGAGACTTCACCGGCATCCATATTTCCGCTCGAACTCAAGTCGCCATGTTGAAATCAATGTACATTTGTCACCCAGTAAAAATAAAAGTAGGAATATGAATAATGAATTTATATCAAATTGCTTATCGCAGTGCTGGTGTTTTACAAAACAAAATTCGCTTCATTTGTTCTAGCAATATTTCTACTCTTTCATCAACAAGCACAAGAAAAATTAGTAAGCTATAGTAGGATTGAGAATCTTCGAAACTAGAAGCTGTTGAATATTTTGTTAAAGATTTCGAAATTAAATTGAAGAGGCTGGCAAGATGCAAAGTTGAGGTGTTCTGGTCGAAAACGAGAAGCTATATTAGCAAGCGTTCGAAACTATCAATTTTCACCAATGCTGGCTAATATCGAGCAATCACCAGGTTCAATTCATGCTGATTTACAAATCATATTAGTACTAGTTATTTAAAATTACAGTTAATTAGCATATATTCTAACTAAACCTTGACAAATTATCATTATTCAAGGAAAATGAATGTATGAAATTAGTAGCTCAGATGAGTAATATTACACTGGATTAGGGAAAGTTTAAGATTTCATTTTTCCAAAGAAAATATTAAATTCAAGATTTTTTCAACCATTACAAATGACAAATTGACGAAAAAATCGAGTCTCGTTAAATATGTTTTTAAATCAAGTAAATTCACTATTAACCTATTTCGGACTATGTGTAACCTTATTTAAATTTGGGAGAGGAATAGCACAAGGTTAACTTATTTTCTCTCTCCCTATCATTTTTGATGATGAACTTATTGTGTGAATCAAAGAATACACTAAATCAACAAATACCGTACTGGCAGAAATACGTAAATTTGTAGAAGTAATTCAATGATTTATTATCAGTGGAAAAACACACTCTAGAAGATGGTCAAAATTGGTTCATTTTTGTTATAAAAGAAATTCTGAAATATTTTTAATGGTTTATGATCATGCCATGTCTATGATGGCTTACTATGCATACATGGATAACATGTTATTATACAATCGAGAAAGTATAGTACATAGATTATTAGTATCTCAATACTCATTGGGTTAGTTTCTTTAGATATGAATGTAAGACTAATTGAAAACTTTAATAAGAAAAAATTATTAAGGAAAATATTTACGATATTTTCAAGCTGAAAGTTTTTCAATGAGAAGGATTAAATTAAAATTTCAATATTGAATTTTGATGGTGAGGTATCTTTCAAATTTCATATCAGTGAGTTACAAACTCAGTTTAATCACAAATTCTCAGAATCCTCACCACAAACTCATATTTTCATAGTTTATATATATCCTTTATAAACTAGTGTACAAACTAGAGTTATAGTGTACAAGGTTGATGGGCTGCCTAAATTTTAGAAGACTAAAATTTCTGTGGGAAACTGGTGATTTCTATCAACAGTATCTGATAGAGAATAGGAAGAATAAATTACGTTGGAATAAATTACTTAGATTTGTTGTTAAAGGAAAAGTTGAATTGCTCACAATTTGCAGGCTGCAAATTTACTAACGAAGGGTTTCTACTGAGAGTATTAAATTTGTTATGATGAACTTACGTTTAGTATTCAAATCAACAATGATTTGTTGCTTCATCTCGAGTTGTTCACCCAGTCTCGAAGCTGCTCTTAGTCCTTCTTTGGCTTCTTCAAGTTGAGCCTGCAACATTAAATTCAATTATTAAACTAATTTCTAAATGGAAAACAATTGCTGGAATTTCAGCAGATATTAAAATTAATATTGAGTTTCAACAGGTACAAGATTGCGAATCGAGACCTGAAAAGGTCAACACACAGCTTATCATTTTTAATATAACTTACAGCATTATTTGTGTTAAGATTGTGATACAGGATAAATTCGTAAATAAACAGATAGGTTATCATAGTTTCACATTTTTTTAGTTAAAATGCACAAATGTTTGTATCTAGAGAGCTTGCAATGGAATTGCTTTTAATTTACTAGAATGTCGCAAGAATTTGGATTTTAAAAATATATATGACCGCGATTTAAGAAAGAAAAATACTTATCAAATTTGGAAAGGAATTTAGAAAGGAGTTCATGAAATTTAGTGAATGAGAGGATTCAAAAATCTTGAATATTCGGCAATCATGCAAGCAAATATTGAAATCAACAAAAAATGACACCGCATAATGTTATCAATAAATTGTGCCATACATGAAAATGCATGCAAATTATTAATTGGAGTGAGTAAAGTGTGAATATGTTACTTGACTATGAATGCAGGATGCCAAGATGCAGCAATTTGCTTCAAGGTCGAATGTTCTGATGATAGCAGAGATATCAGCAGGCAATCGCGATTGTTAAACGTCGTGATTACCGGCTGATATTTGGCCATCAACAGGTGCCGAGGTCATTGCGAATTAAGTGTTGAGTGAAAATGCTATTTCCATACGCAGGGTGTTAAGATGCAGGTTTTTCTGTTCAAGGCCGAGTGTTCAGATAATAGCCTAGATATCAGCGGGCAATCGCGATTGTTGAAAATCGTAATTACCGGCTGATATTGGGCAATCACCAGATATTGTAGGCGGTAGGCCTACTGCCAAACCGATGCTGACAACGTTGTTTCATCACTTGGCTACATTTGATAGCTTCTAATTAATAAATACATGGATTATTTCAATACATAAGATTGATTGTACAGTTGTACTTTAAAAAATCATTCTTATATTTATAGGGAAAGCTACACATAATTCCAATAAATTAAAAGTTCAAGTGAATTAAAAATATAATTATAAATATATGGTTTAATAAGAACAATTCAATGTAATTACAGACCCTTGAGATCTATATGGGCACATAACTGAAATGCTTCATCAGTTTTGTTGGAAAAATAATTTTGAATTTTGAACTCGAAGCAATTTTAATACTTATAAATAAGTATGGAGAAAACAACAATAGACAAATTGAATATTATATGAATGGTCTAACTAATATCAAGTAACATTATTGATTGAATACACACAGTTCAATAAGAGCTAATTCGTTTCATATTGAATAACGATTTATATTTATTAGAGTTGTCATATGTATAGAGAGTTCAATAAGAACTTTGTTGTATACCGAGATGCAGGATTAGTGGTTGAAGGTTATGATGATAGCTCAGATATCAGCGGGCAATCGCGATTTTCAAACATCGAGATTGCGGGCTGATATTGGGTCATCACCAGATTATTCATGCTGACTACCTAGTTGCTCAATCGACTCTTATTGATATCTGATAGCATTAAATATGTAGGAATTAGTTCAATGAAATAATTCGTATATTAACAAGTGGAGTGGCATTTATAAAATTGGCCCAGATTGATAAATACAGTTTAATATGAGAAAATTATTGTAACAATCTACTTTTAGAATTGTATTTGCATTTAGTAGCCACTAAATTAAAAGTTCAAAAAAACATTATTTTCATATAAATCTGATACATTAATATATATTTCCTACAGTTACCTTGAAAAGTGGCCATTGCTGCACTGATTACAGAACGCAAAGAATCACTTTTCCGCTCTAGTGCGGGAAAAATTTTTCTGCACTCCAGATTTGCAACATGGCAACACAAAATACTTAGTAGGTTATATGGAGCAACAGTGCAGCAAAATCAAAATGAAGTTGGTAACAGTGACTGGGCTGCTATAGTGAGCAGAGGTGCAACGAAGCACAACGCGCACCTTATTAATTAGATATTATAACCAAGGACAACATTTTTATTCAATTTGACAATAAATTAAGGTTTTTATCAATAATAAAATTACACAGAAAAACATTTGATGGATTTCAGGCAATTTTACCCATAATTACCCACTTTTCATATTCAATGGTAACTGTAGGAAAAACTTAATGTGAAATACGTGCGCAAAGTTCCTCTGCTGCACTCAAGAAACCATTCCGCCCTCGCCTACGGCTCGGGCGTAAACGTTTCTTTCGGTGCAGCAAACTTACTTTGCGCACTAGTTGCACAAATAACTATAGTAGCAGTTGAATGAAAAGTTCAATGAGAACACATTCTTTTTATATCAATTGAACACATTTTAAAACATTTGGTAACCTCAGAATGAAAATTTCAATAAGAGAACATTATTTTCATATCAATCTAACACATTTTAAAACATTTTTGGTAGCTGTTGAATGAAGAGTTCAATAAGAACACATTCTTTTTATATCAATCAAATACATTTTGTAGCCGGTTAATGAATGGTTCGATAAGAACAAATTATTTTCTTATCTACCCCATAAAATTTAGTATTGTAGCTTCTAACATGAAAAGTTCAATAAGAGCACATTCGTTCTATTTTATTTGTATACCAAGATGCAAGATTAGTGGTAGAGTGTTCTGATGATAGCTCAGATATCAGCGGGCAGTTGAAAAGTTCAATGAGAACACATTATTTTTTAATCCACCCAACAAACACATTCAGTTTGGTAGCTTTCAACATTAATAGTTCGTTAAGAACACATTCGTTCTATTTTATTTGTAAGATGCAGGATTAGTAGACGAGTGTTCTGGTGATAGCTCAGATATCAGCGGGCAATCGCGATTATTAAACATCGTGACTGCGGGCTGATATTGGGTCATCACCAGATTATACATGCTGACGATCTCATGCTGACTACCTAGTTGCTCAATAGACAATTATTGATACTGTATCTAATAGCATTAAATATGTAGGAATTAGTTCAATGAAATAATTCGAATATTTATAAGTGGAATGACATTTAAAAATTGGCCCAGCTTATTGAATATAGATTGAGAAGAGCAAACTAGTTTTTCAACAATCCACTACATTTGACACATCAAGTAGCTGCTGGATTAAAAGTTCAAGATAACACATTTCTTCTAAATGAATTTGATACATTTCCAAATATTTAGTAGCAGTTGAATGAAAAGTTCAATATGAACACATTCTTTTTATATCAATCAAATACATTTCAATACATTTTGTAGCCGGTTGATGAATAGTTCAATAGATATAGATATCAAATAGCATTAAATAATTACGAATAAGTTCAATTAAAATCTTTGGGATATTTACAAGTGGAATGACTTATCAAATTGGCCCAGATAAATAAATAGTTTAATAAGAGCGAATTAGTTTTGCAAGATTCTACATTTGAATACATTTAGTAGACACTGAATTGAAAGTTCAATAGGAACATATTCATTTCATAAAAATCGGATACATTGTTATTTATTTGGGAGCAGTTGAATGGAAAGTTCAAGAGAAAACATTATTTTTATATCAATCAAATAAATATAAATACATTTAGTAGCCATTGAATAAATAGGTCAATAAGAACAGATTTTCAGTGTCTAATGAATGCAAGGTTCAATAAGAACACATTGTTCTAATGGCAATTGAATACATTTCAATACATTTTGTAGCTGGTTAAAAAATAGTTCAATATGAACACATTATATTCTTATCCAACCGATAAATACATTTGGTATTGCAGCTTCCAACATTTAACATGAATAGTTCAATAAGAACACATTCGTTCTGTTTTATTAGTATACCGAGATGCAGGATTAGTGGTCGAGTGTTCTGATGACAGCCCAGATATCAGCTGGCAATCGCGATTATCAAACATCTTGATTGCGGACTGATATTGGGTCATCACCAGATTATTTATGCTGACGATCTCATACAGACTACCTAGCACATACAAAGTGGCCTGGGTTAATAAATACAACAGTTCAATAAGAATAAATGCGTTATAAAAAAATCTACAACATATCGATCTGAAACATTTGATTAGTTAACGGAATTAAAGATATTCGAGAAGCTGTCGAATAAGTTCAATAACACATCCTATTTTTAATAATCTAATATGGTACATTTTTGTACACACATGGAAGCCTTAGAATAAAAGATACGTTCAATAGAAACTCATTCGTTTATTTTATTTGTATATCAAGTAGATGCAGGATTGGAGGTCGAGTGTTCGATGATAGCCCAGATATCAGCGGGCAATCACGATTATTAAACATCGTAATCACCGGCAGATATTGGGACATCACCAGATTATGCATGCTGACGATCTCATGCTGACTACCTAATTGCTCAGTCGAATGTTATAGATATCTTATAGCATTATAGATTTAGGAATAAGTTCAATGAAATAATTTGAATATTTTTACAAGTGGAATGACATTTATCAAATTAACCCAGATTAATGAATAAAGTTTAATAAGAGCAAATTCGTGTTGTAACAATCTACATTTGAATACATTTAGTAGTCGGAGAATTGAAAGTTCAATAAGAACATATTCTTTTCATATGAATCTGATACATTTTTATGAACCTAGTAGCAGTTGAATGAAAAGTTCAATGAGAACACATTCTTTTCATATCAATTAAATAAATTTCAAAACATTTTGTACCTTAGCCTTTGAATAAGTTCAATAAGAACATGTTATTTTCATTTCAATCGAGAACATTTAAATATATTTCTTAGCTGTTGAATGAATAGTTCAATAAGAACACATTACTTTTATTTGTATACCAAGATGCAGGATTAGTGGTCGAGTGTTCTGATGATAGCCCAGATATCAGCGGGTGATCGAGATTATTAAACATCGTAATCACAGGCTGATATTGGAGAATCACCAGATTATTAATGCTGACGATCCCATGCTGACTACCTAGTTGCTTAATCACCATTGGAAAATATTATTGAAAGATTGAAAATTAATGAATCAATAGTTTCATAAGAACTCATTCTTTCTATTTTATTTGTATACCAAGATGCAGGATTGGAGGTTGAGTGTTCTGATGATAGCTCAGATATCAGCGGGTGATCGCGATTATTAAACATCGTAATCACCGGATGATATTGGGTCATCACCAGATTATTCATGCTGACTGTCTCATGCTGACTACCTAGCTGATCAATATAATGAAGACTTATTGATATCTTATAGATGGCATTGAATTTGATTGAATGATTAGTTTAATCAGAATACATTGAATGATTGGCTCAATTTAATACAATTATTCAAATATTTACAATGGAGAATGGCATTGCAAATTGGCCTTGGTTGATGAATACATAGTTCAATAAGAACAAATGAGTTTTATAAAAATCTACTACATATCAATCTAAATCATTTAATTAGATAACGAAATCAAATTTATTAGAGCTGTTGAATAAGTTCAATATGAACACATCCTTTTTTAAACATCTAATACATATTTTTCACACATTAAAAAGCCTTTGAATGAAAGATAAGTTCAATATGAACTCATTCGTTGATTTTATTTGTATAACAAGTAGATGCAAGATTGGAGGTCGAGTGTTCTAATGATAGCCCAGATATCAGCGGGCAATCGCGATTATTAGACACCGTAATCACCGGCTAATATTGGGTCATCATCAGATTATTTATGCTGACAATCTAATGCTGACTACCTAGTTGCTGAATCAACACTTATCAATATTCTAATAGATCAAATATAAATGAATGAATAGATCAATAAGATCAAAATCAATCAGATATTTATGAAGCTTAATAATGTATTTTAAAAATAAGTTGAATGACATGTATCAAATTGGTCTGGAATAATGAATACAAAGCTCTATATGAACAAAGTCATTTTAAATCGATTTACTACATATGAAATGATATTTTACATTATATATGGTAGCCAAATTTTTCAAAGTAGCAGTTGAGTAAATGAAAAGTTCAATAAGAACATTATCTTATCATATCAAATGCATATGAATAAATAATTTAATAGGCGCTGAATGAAATTTTCAATAAGGGCACATTCATTTCATATCAATTGAACACATTCCAATACATTTCGTAGCCATTGAATGAATAGTTCAATAAGAACACATTCTTTTTATATCAATCGAATACATTTCAATATATTTCGTAGTCATTGAATGAATAGTCCAATGAGAACATTGTTTTTATATCAATCGAATACATTTTAATATATTTCGTAGCCATTGAATGAATAGTCAATGAGAACACATTCTTTTCATATCAATCTAATACATTTCAAAGCTGCTTAATGAATAGTTCAATAAGAAACAAATTATTTTCTCATCTACCCAACAAACACATTTAGTACGGTTTTCTATTTCAATAAGAACACATTCATTATATTTTATTCTATTTTTATTATTATTCAGATTCAGTACCTATTGTAGATGTACCCAATCTGTTTCTGCATTTCGTCTAAAATATCATTTATTAGGAGGTATGAATGTAGTGTGAATGTTGCATGTGGGAATAAAAAATTTATTGTTTTTCTGTCACAACTTACTAAATTGTATGTCAATTTTATCATTCTTTTATGGGGGCTAATGTGAAGTTTTTTGAGAGTGTAGATGATGTTAACAATTGTTTTCTTACTGGTAATAATAATCTTACTATAATACACCAAAATATTCGTAGTATGAACCGTAATTTTGACTCCTTTATCGCATACTTGAATTGTTGGAATAAAAGACCGGATATTATAGTTTTATCTGAAACATGGACTCAATCTGAAAATGATGCAGCTATGTATAACATTGAAGGGTATGATAGATATCATGCTGGTGCTGATTTCACAAGAGCTTCTGGTATTATAATATTTGTTGCAACTGAAGCGGGTATAACGTGCTCTGAAATTACAGCAAATATCATCGGTGCTGATTCTGTATTACTTGAATGTCGCATGTTTAACTATTGTTTTAGTATTCTTGGTATTTACAGATGGCATGGTGTACAAATAGAGAATTTTCTTGATAGTCTTAATGAATTGTTGGAGGGCTACCAAGCTGCAAATTGTTTTATAATAGGTGACATTAATATTGATGTAAGCAGAATTGGTGATATTAAAACTTTAAAATACTTAGAAATGTTGTTTAGCAATGGGTATGAGTGTCTTATAGACATGGATACTCGCTTATTGAATGATAGTTCATCTTGTTTGGATCATATATTTTTTAGATCAGCCTTAAATAAAAGAGCTGTATTATCAAGTGCAGTAATTGAATCTCAGATTACTGATCACAGAGCTGTAGCCGTTTCCTTATCTAAAAGAAGTTGAAAATTTCAGATTGTCTTCAACGGAGAAATCAATAATAGATTATGATAAATTAAAAAGCTTACTAATGCATCATGACTGGAGATCGGTATATTGTTCTAATGATGTTAACTTTAAATTCAATACATTTATTGGTGTTTACTTAAAACAGTCAAAGTACACTATTCTTGTAAATTTAACCAGCCATGATAAGAAATTGAAACCTTGGATGACTGAAGGGTTGTGTGCTGCTATAAAAAATCGTGATAAGCTTTACAAAAAAATGTCCAGAAATCCAAATGACAATAAATTAAAATCAGATTATTTGAAATTTAAGAAAAAGTTAGTTGTGTGGATAAATGAACAAAAACACAGGTATTTCTCATCTCAATGTCTTACCTATCCAGCAACAATGGAAAGAAATTAATAAATTGTGTGGTCAAGCGTCAAGAAAACAAACAATTAGTTTACAGATAGGAGGTACAATTGTTAGAGAAGATCAGACTGTAGCTAAGGAGTTCAATAATTATTTTGCTAAAGCAGCGGTTGAAGTAACTTCTTCGGTGAAACCTTTATCTGATGAAAATAAGCAACTGTTAAGGAATAAATTTAAAATAAAAAATTATTACAATTCAATATTCCTTGAGCCTTTTCATTTTGATGAAATTGATAAGTTAATTCAGAGTTTAAAGAATGGCAAGTCTCCAGGCATGGATGGATTTAGTGGTAGGTTAGTAAAAATAGTGTCTACATCAATTATTCCCGTTCTTTGTGACATTTTCAATAGTAGTATTTCTTGTGGAGTATTCCCTGATGCCTTGAAAATAGCCAAAGTTGTGCCTATCTATAAAAAAGGTTCAAAAACTGATATTGCCAATTACAGGCCAGTATCTTTGCTTTCAGTTTTTTCTAAAATACTAGAGAAACTAGTAAAGAAGAGAATTGTAGATTTTTTCAATGTTAACAATTCTTCTACAGTGGCCAATTCGGCTTTCAACAGGGTTTGAGTACTGAAATTGTGCTGAATCACTTTATGACAAATATTTATAATAGTTTGAATACTCGTGGTAAGATGAAAGTTTCAGGGCTCTTCCTTGATATTAAAAAAGCTTTTGACACTGTTGATCATGATATATTGATAAATAAGTTGTTCATGTCTGGGGTTCGTGGAATCCCCTTAAAGTGGTTTAAATCTTATTTAGAGAATAGGAGCCAATGTGTTAGTATAAATGGTATTAATAGTGAACTGGTTGTAAACAGCAATTGTGGAGTCCCTCAGGGTTCAGTCCTGGGGCCTCTCTTATTTTTAGTATATATAAATGACTTATTCTCATTGAATTTTCATGGATCTGTAACATCATTTGCTGACGATACTGCACTGGCCTATTCAGCTAATAGTATAAATTAATTACAAATGATGTTACAGTCAGACTTGAGCAATTTGAGACTCTGGTTTGATGGGAACAAAATAGTGTTAAATGCTTCTAAAACTAACTTCATTAATTTCTCCCTATCAACGGTTTTTGAATTCTCAGTCCCTTTAAAGTATCACGAGATAGATTGTCAAGCAGAGTCATGTAAATGTAATAGTATTTATCAAGCTAATTCCTTGAAGTATCTTGGTATGACTTTGGATGACAGATTAATTTGGACAAATCACATATCAAATTTGAAATGTAGACTTCTTTTTTTAATTAGGAAATTTTATAATCTTCAACAATTCTTACCTAGATATATTCTCCGTCAATTGTATTTTGCATTTTTTCACTCAAAACTAGATTATGGATTATCTTGCTGGATGTCAACATATGCTTGTCACTATAATCCAGTTGTAATTCTACAGAAAGCCATAATACGCATCATTTGTGGTGTTAAAAGAAGGATTCACTCGTTCCCTTATTTCAAAATTTTGCAAGTTCTGCCCTTGAGAAGCATGTATGTGTTCAAGGTGCTGTCGTTGTTCTTTAAAATGAGTGGGAACCGGAATATGGGGATTGCGCCTGAAACTCATCCAATGGGTGAAGTGGTAACACGGCAAAGAACAAGAGAGTTGCTAGCGACACCAAGGCTTATTGTACCAGGTATAAAAAGAGTTTTGTATTTTTAGGATGCAAATATTACAACTTGCTCCCTACTGACATAAGGAGAATCAATTCTTTGACACAATTCAAAGTGAAAGTAAAGAAATGGCTTTTGAGTTTGTCATTTGAAGATCAATGATGTTTAATGAACTATAATACTTTTATTTTTTACCTTTATTAATTTATTTTTTATTTGTTGTACTCATTGATGAGTTCTACGACTTTGTCTATAATTAAACACCATCTCAGTGGTGTTGATGAACTTAAATATTTTTGTGTACTCATTAATTAGGTAGGTTTTTTTATAGACAACCTTGTCTTTAATTTGATATTATTATTATTGCAATTTTTTCACAATTTTATCTGTACTGTGATACTGTTGTGGTAATGTCTTACTTCTAAGTGAGGAATTTATTTTTCCTTGTTGACAGTCTGTGTGTTATTTTTAAAGCTAGTGTTTATTATTTTTTGCTTTTCTCTTCATAATGTCATCTATACTTGAGCAATCTAAGCCTTGTTTTATTACCATGGAATGAATAGTTAAATCAAGAATTAGTTGTTGGTTGTGACTATTTATTATTGAATTGTATGGTAAAGCTCAAATTGATTCCCATATGCATGTGTGAGAGTGTGTGTGTCTGCGTGTGTGAAAGTACATTTTGATAAAAATTAGCAGTGTTGTCAGCTCCTACTAACGGGCAAAAGACTTTGTTCTTTTTTGTTAGTAGTAATTTTATTTTGCTCTGTGAAAATCATAAGTTTGTTTTTTTTCCTTTTCTCTTATTATATATATTTTTTAGTTTTAAATTACAGAATGTTATTATACTCAAGAGAAGGAACTTTTACTATAATATGTTGTATTTGTTTTGATGCAAAATAAAAATTATTTGATTTGATTTTATTTGTATACCAAGATGCAGGATTATTGGTCGAGTGTTCTGATCAGCTCAGATATCAGCGGGCAATCGCGATTATAAAACATCGTAATCACCGGCTGATATTGGGTCATCACCAGATTATTCATGCTGACATACTGACGATCTCATGCTAGCTACCTAGTTGCTCAATCGACTCTTATAAATATCTAATAGCACTAAATATGTGTGAATTAGTTTATCATTAAAGATATTTACAAGTGGAATGACATTTATCAAAATAGCCCAGATTAATGAATAATGTTAAACAAAAGCAAATTAGTATTGTGACAATCTACATTTGAATATATTTAGTAGCCGCTGTATTGAAAGTTCAGTAAGAAAATATTCTTTTCAAATGAATCTGATACATTTTTATGAACTTAGTAGGAGTTTAATGGAAAGTTCAATGAGAACACATTTTTTTCATATCTATAAAAAATTTCAATTCATTTCGTGGCCAATGGATTAATAGATCAATAAGAACACATTCTTTTCATATCAATTGAATAAATTTCAAAACATTTGGTAACTTAGCCTTTCAATGAAAAGTTCAATAAGAACATGTTATTTATCCAGATATTTACAAGTGGAATGACATTTATCAAATTAGCCCAGATTAATGAATAATGTTAAATAAAAGCAAATTAGAATTGTAACAATCTACATTTGAATATATTCAGTAGCCGCTGAATTGAAAGTTCAGTAAGAAAATATTCTTACATTTTTATGAACTTAGTAGGAGTTTAATGGAAAGTTTAATGAAAAAAAACATTCTTTCTATATCTATCAAAATATGTCAATACATTTCGTGGCCATTCAATGAATAGATCAATAAGAACACATTCTTTTCATATCAATTAAATAAATTTCAATACATTTGGTACCTTAGCCTCTGAATGAAAAGTTCGATAAGAACATGTTATTTTCATTTTAATTGAATACATTTAAATATATTTCTTAGCTGTTGAATGAAAAGTTCAATAAGAACACATTCCTTTTATTTGTATACCAAGATGCAGGATTAGTGGTCGAGTGTTCAGATGAAAGCCCAGATATCAGCGGGTGATCGCGATTATCAAAGATCGTAATCACAGGCTGATATTGGGTCATCACCAGATTATTAATGCTGACGATCCCATGCTGACTACCTAGTTGCTCAATCACCATTGGAAAATATTATTGAAAGATTGAAAATTAATGAATCAATAGTTTCATAAGAACTCATTCTTTCTATTTTATTTGTATACCAAGATGCAGGATTGGAGGTTGTGTTCTGATGATAGCTCAGATATCAGCGGGTGATCGCGATTATTAAACATCGTAATCACCGGATGATATTGGGTCATCACCAGATTATTCATGCTGACTGTCTCATGCTGACTACCTAGATGCTGAATCAACACTTATCAATATTCTAATAGATCGAATGTAAATGAATGAATAGATCAATAAGATCAAAATCAATCAGATATTTATGAAGCTTAATAAGGTATTTTTCAAATAAGTACATTGACACATATCAAATTGGTCTGGAATAATGAATACAAAGCTCTATATGAACAAAGTCATTTTAAATCGATTTACTACATATGGAATGGTAGCCAAATTTTTCAAAGTAGCAGTTGAGTAAATGAAAAGTTCAATAAGAACATTATCTTATCATATCAAATGCATATGAATAAATAATTTAATAGGCGCTGAATGAAAATATCAATAAGGGCACATTCTTTTCATATCAATTGAACACATTCCAATACATTTCGTAGCCATTGAATGAATAGTTCAATAAGAACACATTCTTTTTATATCAATCGAATACATTTCAAAATATTTTGTAGCCATTGAATGAAAGTCCAATGAGAACATTGTTTTTATATCAATCGAATACATTCTAATATATTTCGTTGCCATTGAATGAATAGTCAATGAGAACACATTATTTTCATATCCATCGAATACACTTTGAAGCTGCATAATGAATAGTTCAATAAGGAACAAATTATTTTCTCATATACCCAACAAACACATTTAGTACGGTTTTCTATTTCAATAAGAACACATTCATTATATTTTATTAGTATACCAAGATAAAGGATTATTGGTCGAGTGTTCTGATGATAGCTCAGATATCAGCGGGCAATCGCGATTATTAAACATCGTAATCACCGGCTGATATTGGGTCATCACCAGATTATTTATGCTGACGATCTCATGCTGGCTACCTAGTTGCTCAATCGACTCCTATAAATATCTAATAGCACTAAATATGTGTGAATTGGTTTATCAATCAGATATTTACAAGTGGAATTTAAGCCTTTGAATGAAAGATGAGTTCAATAAGAACTCATTGGTTGATTTAATTTGTATAACAAGTAGATGCAGGATTAGAGTTCGAGTGTTCTGATGATAGCCCAGATATCAGCGGGAATTCGCGATTATTAGACATCGTAATCACTGGCTGATATTGGGTCATCACCAGATTTTTTATGCTGACGATCTCATACCGGCTGCCTAGCACATACAAATTGGCCTGGGTTGATGAATACATAGTTCAATAGGAACAAATGTGTTATATAAAAATCTACAACATATTGATCTAAAACATTAGTTAACGGAATTAAATATATTCGAGAAGCTGTCGAATAAGTTCAATAACACATCCTATTTTTAATAATCTAATATGGTACATTTTTGTACACACATGGAAGCCTTAGAATAAAAGATACGTTCAATAGAAACTCATTCGTTTATTTTATGTGTATATCAAGTAGATGCAGGATTGGCGGTCGAGTGTTCTGATGATAGCTCAGATATCAGCGGGCAATCGCGATTATTAAACATCGTAATCACCGGCTGATATTGGGTCATCACCAGATTATTTATGCTGATGATCTCATGCTGACTACCTAGTTTCTTAATCAACACTTATTAATATTCTAATAGATTAAATATAAATGAATGAATAGATCAATAAGATCAAAATCAATCAGATATTTATGAAGCTCAATGAGGTATTCTTTCTTCACATAAGTGGAATCACACGCATCAAATTAGCCTGGATTAATGAATAAATAGTTCAATAAGAACACATTCGATCTATTTTATTTGTATAGCAAGATGCAGTATTAGTGGTCGAGTGTTCTGATGATAGCCCAGATATCAGCGGGAATTCGCGATTATTAGACATCGTAATCACTGGCTGATATTGGGTCATCACCAGATTATATATGCCGACTACCTAGTTGCTCAATACAATCAACACTTATTAATATTCTAATAGATTAAATATAAATGAATGAATAGATCAATAAGATCAAAATCAATCAGATAATTACAAAGCTTTTAAGGTATTCTTCAAATAGGTTGAATGACACGCATCTGTATTAATGAATACAAAGCTCAATAAGAACAAAGTCGTTTTGAATCAATTTACTACATATGAAACTAATATATTAGATTAGACACGGAAGCCAAATTTTTCAAAGTAGCAGTTGAATGAATAAAAAGTTCAATAAGAACACTTATTTTCATTTCAATCGAATACATTTTGAAACTTTTGTTAGACGTTGATTGAATAGTTCAATAAGAGCACATTCGATCTATTTTAGTTGTATAGCAAGATGCAGTATTAGTGGTCGAGTGTTCTGATGATAGCTCAGATATCAGCGGGCAATCGCGATTATTAAACATCGTGATTGCGGGCTGATATTGGGTCATCACCAGATTATATATGCCGACTACCTAGTTGCTCAATACAATCAACACTTATTAATATTCTAATAGATTAAATATAAATGAATGAATAGATCAATAAGATCAAAATCAATCAGATAATTACAAAGCTTTTAAGGTATTCTTCAAATAGGTTGAATGACACGCATATGTATTAATGAATACAAAGCTCAATAAGAACAAATTAGTTTTTAATCAATCAACTACATATGAAACTAATATATTAGATTAGACACGGAAGCCAAATTTTTCAAAGTAGCAGCTGAATGAATGATAAGTTCAATAAGAACACTTATTTTCATTTCAATCGAATACATTTTGAAACTTTTGTTAGACGTTGATTGAATAGTTCAATAAGAACACATTCGATCTATTTTAGTTGTATAGCAAGATGCAGTATTAGTGGTCGAGTGTTCTGATGATAGCCCAGATATCAGCGGGTGATCGCGATTATTAAACATCGTAATCACAGGCTGATATTGGTTCATCACCAGATTATTCATGCTGATGATCTCATGCTGACTAACTAGCTGCTTAATCTTAGCACTCTTATCAAAATCTAATAGCATTGAATATGAATGAACAAAGAGTTCTATAAAACAAAATCCGGATATTTATAAAGCTGAATGTAAAAAATGTATGTTTTCCTCATGAATGCAATGACATGTATCAAACTGGCCTATTCAATGAATAAATAGTTCAATAAGAACAAATCTGTTCAATATCAATGAATTTCACACCATTACACTAGATTTGATAATTAGAATTTATTCGAGTAGTCATTGAATCAATTGATATGGGCAAGTTATTAATAGTATGTGATAACTAGTAAACCCCTGTGTTTGAGAACTCTCTCTTTACAACTGGTTTATTGATCTTTGAAATGCGCAATAATTTATAATTATATAGAGTTAGTGAAATATTATGGAAACAGCTCAATATGTCATTATTGTTATTGGCATCTTTAAATGTGAATATCTTTGAAACGGTTAGAGATATCGATGTGCGGTTTTCACCATTCATTTACTCATGTATCACATGACAGCCTTCCTATTTGAAAAATGAAGTTGAATTCAATCTGGCGGATCCAAAATGGCAGAAGACCAACATTTTGAAGCTATAGAAAAGTAGTTGTTTTATTCGTATAGGATCCCCAATGAAACCTACAATAAAAATATCTTCGGTAGAGGAATATTTCCTCAACTATTTCCATCGTTTTCACCAACCCTGTAGGACTATGTAAATCCATAGAGCTTCATAGTTTACTCCGTATGGGTATAGAGCGAAAAATTCAGAATCAAAATTCCATATCCCTAAACTCAAATATTTTTGTCCTGGGGAGAATTTGGTGTTGCATAATACAATCTCCTTATGCCCAGGAAACATAAAAAGCGGTATAATTATTCTTTTGATCAAAATTACGTGGATCAACTTCATAAGATTAAGATTATATTTTTCTAGCAAAGATAATTGGTTTAATCCTGAACCTGCAACCTTCGATTCATCAACCTTGCTCGCTACCAACTTAACTACGGAGTCACTTGAAAAAGCTGTTTTTGGAATTTTGTAGACATTTAAACGTTGAATCAAGAATTAGATAAATTTCTTCAAATTATTAAATTAGAATTAATTGATTTATCACAATAAAATAAGCCTATATCCATCTTCGGTATATTCATTAATTATTATACACTAGTAGGTAGTCCCCGTGCTCCGCAATGGTCTAATAAAAACCCTTGACAAACTAAAAACTTGACATAATGAAATATTGAAGAATTGAAAATAGTCCTATAACCATGCTCGGTAAATTGAGAATCTACTTAGGCAAAATTTCAAGTTAATCAGTCCAGTAGTTCAGACGTCATGATGCATCATTCCTGAATTTCCCATCCCGTACGTGATCGATAAGCCAGTTCTTCCCTTTTTTATTATAGATGATTTATAAATATCTTCGGATGTGAATAACCTTTGAACTGTTTGAGATATCGATGTGTGGTTTTCACCATTCATTTTCTCTTGAAATTCTGTATCGAAATCATGTATCCTATGACACCTATCCAATTTTAAAAAATGGAGTAGGATTCAAAAATGGTGGTTTTAAAATAGATGACTAAAATTTTGATGGACAGAAAATCAGTTTTTTATACTACTGTAATTGGATCCCCAATCAGACCTATCTTCAAATTTCACTTTTAAAAAATATTCAGCCGTTTCCATACTTTTCACCAACTCTATATATGCGGGGTTGATATGGAAAAAGAGAATAAGAACAATGAGAAGATTGAAAATAAAACCGTTGAATACACTATTTTATCCATGACCACTCTCAAGCAAAGTTAGCAAAATATAACAAATTGAAAACTTGTCAAACTGAAAACTTGACTGAAATCTTGGAGAATTAAAAATAGGCCTATAACCATACTCTGTGAATTCAAAATCTTTATGCTTAATTCCAAGTTAATCAATTGAGTAGATCAGACGTGATGATGCCTCATACGTGAATTTCTTATCCTTCACGTGTATAAGCCAGTTATTTCCTTTATTAAAGAATGGATAGATCACGAGTTTGTTACAGAGAGACAATAGACAGGCAGACAGACATCAAGGAAATCGAGTTGATAGTTGTAATGATGTTGTATATTAATAAGCTGGAATCATGTGTCTGTCTAATAGCTCACAAATAGCATCAGCTGTTAAGAAATGAAAACATTGTAATAAGTAATTGCATGCAATTAATAATCCGGTTGACTGAAAAATGATCAATGCCAACATTTTTTTTCTCATGCACTTTCAATGTTATTTTGTCATATCCTGAAAAAGGACGGAGTCTGTAATTTTGTTGTCCAACGAACTTGATCTGTAGGTTTCAAAGAATATGTGTTTTAAAGCTGATGGATCGACTAGTTCTAAAGTTATTGTAGAACGTACAGACAAACAGACCCACAGACGGACAATGACTTTGGCTTCGAGTCAAAAGTAAGAACTTGCTAATGCTTATTCAATGAGCATTATTGTTTAATTATATGTTAATTTATCAATATCTAATGGGTGACAATACATTTAAATTGAACAATCGATGAATGAATAAATAAGAAATTGTTCACATAAGTAGAATTATACGCATCAAATTGATCAAGATTAATTTAATTCATTCAGAACTAATTTCGTTTTAAATCAATCTACTACATATATCAAACTAATTTGATCCATTCAAATAGCAGTTGAATAGATAAAAAGTTCAATAAGAACACATTCTTACTATTTGATCTATATATATCAAGATGCAGGATTGGAGGTCGAGTGTTCTGATGATAGCCCAGATATCAGCGGGCAATCGCGATTATTATACATCGTAATCACCGGCTGATATTGGGTCATCACCAGATTATTTATGCTGATGATCTCATGCTGACTACCTAGTTTCTTAATCAACACTTATTAATATTCTAATAGATTAAATATAAATGAATGAATAGATCAATAAGATCAAAATCAATCAGCTATTTACAAAGCTTTATAAGGTATTCTTCAAATAGGTTGAATGACACGCATCTGTATTAATGAATACAAAGCTCAATAAGAACAAAGTCGTTTTGAATCAATTTACTACATATGAAACTAATATATTAGATTAGACACGGAAGCCAAATTTTTCAAAGTAGCAGTTGAATGAATAAAAAGTTCAATAAGAACATATTCCTTGCATATCAAATACATATCAATACATAATTTAGTAGGCGCTGAATGAAAGATACGTTCAATAAGAACTCATTCGTTCATTTTAGTTGTATACCAAGTAGATGCAGGATTGGAGGTAGAGTGTTCTGATGATAGCTCAGATATCAGCGGGCAATCGCGATTATTAAACATCGTGATTGCGGGCTGATATTGGGTCGTCACCAGATTATATATGCCGACTACCTAGTTGCTCAATACAATCAACACTTATTAATATTCTAATAGATTAAATACAAATGGATAAATACATCTATAAGATCAAAATCATTCAGATATTTATGAAGCTCAATGAGGTATTCTTTCTTCACATAAGTGGAATCACACGCATCAAATTGGCCTGGATTAATGAATAAATAGTTCAATAAAAACAAAGTCGTTTTAAATCAATTAACTACACATGAAACTAATATATTAGATTAGACACGGTAGCCAAATTTTTCAAAGTAGCAGTTGAATGAATAAAAAGTTCAATAAGAACATATTCCTTGCATATCAAATACATATCAATACATAATTTAGTATGCGCTGAATGAAAAGTTCAATAAGAACACATTATTTTCATTTCAAACGAATACATTTTGAAACTTTTGTTAGACGTTGATTGAATAGTTCAATAAGAACAGATTCGTTCTATTTTATTTGTATACCAAGATGTAGTATTAGTGGTCGAGTGTTCTGATGATAGGCCAGATATCAGCGGGTGATCGCGATTATTAAACATCGTAATCACAGGCTGATATTGGAGCATCACCAGATTATTCATGCTGATGATCTCATGCTGACTAACTAGCTGCTTAATCGACACTCTTATTAAAATCTAATAGCATTGAATATGAATGAACAAAGAGTTCTATAAAAACCAAATCCGGATATTTATAGAGCTGAATGTAAAAAATGTATGTTATCGTCATGAATGCAATGACATGTATCAAATTGGCCTATTTAATGAATAAATAGTTCAATAAAAACAAATTCATTCAATATCAATGAATTTCACACCATTACACTAGATTTGATAATTAGAATTTATTCGAGTAGCCATTGAATCAATTGAACAAAAAGTTCTATAAGAACATATTCCTTGCATATCAAATACACATCAATACATAATTTAGTAGGCACTGGATGGAAAGTTCAATAAGAACACATTATTTTCACATCAATGTGACATACGTATGAAAACATAGTAGCCGTTGAATGAAAAGTTCAATAAGAACACATTCTATCTTATTAGTATACCAAGATGCAGGATCAGTGGTCGAGTGTTCTGGTGATAGCTCAGATATCAGCGGGCAATCGCGATTATTAAACATCGTGACTGCGGGCTGATATTGGGTCATCACCAGATTATACATGCTGACTACCTAGTTGCTTAATCAACACTTATTAAAATCTAATAGCATTAAATATGAGTGAATGAATGAATGGATTGTTGTTCAATGAGAAACCTATCATTCGGATATTTTTTACAAATGCAAAAGAAATATTGCCTCCATTAGTGGAATGACATGGTTACCAATTGACATTAATGGATATATAGTTCAAATAGTTAAAACCGTATATTTACATAATAAGTAAAAAATGGTTCACATTAAATTGGATTAATGTAGTCATGAATTGGATCTACAGTCGGAACTCAGCAATGTAAAACATCATGTGAGCGAAAAGAGGCCTACTCATACATGATAGGAATGTCAATTAAATAATTATACATTGATTGATACAGTTCAATATGAACACAATCTTTCGGATATTTACAAAACTGAGTAAAAAATTGTTCGCATGAACAATATAGGATCCTACCTAATGAGAACATATTCTTAATAAGAACACAATTATTCGAATATTTCAAATTGGAGCGGAATTTTTACAGAAAATCGAATGTTCAGTGGGAATACATGGTCATAGATGAATAAGAATACAATCATTTATAATTTACTAAGCCGAGTCGATTTGTTTAAAAGAAAAAATGAATTCATAGTTCAATAAGAACATAATAATTCAAGATACGGTAACCATTTCCTAAACGAAAATATTTTCACATGTATAAAATAACATTTTAAGCGATTAATGAATACATGGTTCAATAAGAACATTTACAAAACTGGGTGCAATGTTCTTTTTCAAGGATAGAATTTTTATTAAACATTACCGTAATAAACCTATAACTACGACTTATGTAGATAAGAACAATGATTTTGTTTGAGAGGTCGATAAAACTGGTTGAAAACTCAGATATCAGCGGGTAATCAAGATAACTAAACATCATAATCACCAGCTGATTCCGAGTCATCACCAGATTAAAAGCATACTGACGATCCCATGCTGAATTTCTGGCTACTCCTCCACTACACTAAAGCCTGGTATTCATTGGTAGAGTTAGTGGTAGAGTTCCCTGGGCAAGTACTAACTATCTTGTCAACTCTCCCAATGACAACGTTCATGGTATTTTTATAAACGTTCAAGTTTGGAATTTTCTAATTGTAATCAATTTAATTTAATCAATTTTTTTAATTGAAAAAAAAATTTAAATTTTTCAATTTGTTCAAGTATTTTTTTTAAATTCAAGAATGATTTTTGTGTGTTCTGAATTTTAAAATGAGTGTGTAATTGAAGAATGTTGAAGTGACACATAACCTAACTACATTTGGACTGTTGTATAAATTAGAATTGGAAACGTTTTGGGCATATAAGCCTGTGGTACTTTTCTGTAAGTAGTGTAATTCTCATTGGTTAAATAAATAAATAAATGGTAGAGTAGAGTCATGGTAGAGTACTAGTTTTTAGTAGAGTGGGATAGCACCGTGGGATAGTAATCTACCACTTGCCTCCCCCACCGCTTCTCACTCTACCATTACTATGCTAAAGAAAACAGTTTCGAGATAGTTGAGTCGTGCCGTAGGCTATAAAGTTAAGTAGTATTGTTATTTAAATTAAAAAGTGTTCAAGTGTTAATTTATAAAAAAATATTGAAATGTTAAGGTTAGTTCTACGCACTAGACAAACACACCTACTATTCTCAATGCTAGTGAAAACAGTTACTCGAACAAGTAAGTAGAATAGAGTTAGCTCGGTAGAATAGTATGCCAGTTACTCGACCACTAACTAGTGAAAACCAGGCTTGAATGAATACAGTATCAAATTCAATGAGAACAATTTTCTCATCCGGTTACAATTTATTATTGCATCTCATTTAATTCATTTCAACAGAAGTAATTGTCCCTGAATGTGCAAATTTTATTCATCCAGTTTCAATTTAATGAATTTAATTTAATCTAGTTTAAAATATGTAATTTGTCCCCTTTATGTGCAAATTTAATTTGTTCTTTGGAAATGAAATATATTTAAGCTTATCATCTCAACATAAAATGATAATTTGAAAATTTATGAGAAAAAAATCAACAATTAAAGAAACAATATTGAACTTAATGATGGTCGTTTCAAATCACGCTGAGGTATTTATTTTTATTTCTGCTAACGAATAGAATTTTGTTCTCAGCTGAAGAATGTCTCCAAGTCAATATTAAAAGGTTTTATTGTTTCAATTCAATATAAAAATATATTTATGTAATTTGAAATCATCAGACTGATAACAAAAGTACAGCAAATGTTCAATGGAAAGAATAGAGGAATGTAGGATAAATGTATTCCAGATTCTGTGGAATTACCTAGGCCAAGAAAGGTCTACCGAGATCAGGAACTTATTGTTTATAAAGCCGATAGTATTGAACATTTGGCAGCTAAGTTTTTTTGATATTGTGATGTGAATGCCTGGTATTAATAAACATCTTCTAGAATTAGATACATACATTACAAACTGAGGAAAAATTTATAAGGCGTTCTTATCACTGTAAACATAACAAGCGAGCGGCACATTCATTCTATTTTCGGGTGTATTCGATTAGCCCAGGTGTTCGATTATCCCAGGTGCTCGATTAGTCCAGGTGTTCGATTACCCCAGGACTTTCACGATTAGACCAGGACCTGGTATAATCAAACAACTGGGTTAATCGTAACATTCTGTCTCGATTAACCCGGAAGTTCGATTATACCAAGTGGTATAAACGAAACCTGGTCTAATCGAGACACAGGACCTGGTATAATCGAGACGTAGGCTAAACCAGACGGAATGTTTCGATTAGACCAGTAGTTAGATTGTACCAGGTGTCATGTATACTTTAATGGCAGAAGCACAAGCTGTCACAAAATATAATAAAGTACAGTCGGTAGCTACGCTACCATAAAAATAGGATCCGCCCGGCTGAAGCGTATTTCTTTATTGTCTATGCCTTTTCTAAATCTGAATATTCATGAAAATTTTTGAAAATTGGCTCACTCAACAAATGATATTTTGTGATTCGAAAAATCCAAAAAACATGTATTTAGTGCTTTTATTCACAGACATTGGTAATGAAAAGGTATGCATGAAAGAGAGCCTTGCGAAAAAGGACCATTTTACAAGGAACAGACTGTACCTGGAGCAATCTACACATTCGACAATACAAAATTCTACAACCTGGTGTAATCGCACACCTCGACTAATCGGAATATACGTCGGAAGCCCATGTCTCGATTATACCAACCAGGTCCTGTGTCTCGATTAGGCCAGGTTTCGTTTATACCACCTGGTACAATCAAACTACTGGGCTAATCGAAGCATTTCATCTCGATTAACCCAGTAGTTCGATTGCACCAGGTTTTCAGTTTCATTGTAGAATAGGACGTGGTATAATCGAAACCTGGTCTAATCGAGACACTCCCCTATTTTCGATAGGGTAAAATTAACACTACATGTGAATCGAATTACATTTAAGATCAGTCGAGCTTTTGAAGCCTTTTGAATTAATTATTAAAAAATGGAATAATCAATAAAAATGTGTTAATAAAAGATTTTGAAAATAATTTAACGAGCATTAGTGGGTTCTTAACTTTGAGTCAAGGACAAAGTCGTTGTCCGTCTGTGGGTTTGTATGTTCTACAGAAACTTTTGAACAATTTGATCAATCAGCTAAAAATTTCGAACACGTTTTCTTTGAACCTTTTTACAAGTTCGTTGGACAACAAAATAAGATTCACTCAGTCGTCCTTTTTCAGAATTTAGAAATAACATTGAAAAAGCAAAAGAGAAAATCTGGTGTGGCGCACTCACACAACTTTCCTTGCCTTTATGAAAATTGATCACCTGACGCTAGTGTACTCACGCATCTCAAATCTACTAATCAAAGATATGAGACAGCTGGTGATAGGTCAATAACGCTGGAAACCCACGAGGTCTGCTATCTCTTCGTAGTGGATGATTTAATAGAACCAACAGTTGCCAACAGTTTGCAATTTAATAATCACATTTTCTGGGATTTTAAGCTTATTTTCAATTTTAGGTGGAAATGTTACTGAACATTAATTGCAGAGATTTTCATGCTCAATCTTTTCCACTTGATTATTTTTCTGTTTAAATTGAATATGAAGGCTGATAATTGAGAATCTAAAATCAAACTTTCCATAGATGGGGCAAAGCTCCTGTAATTTTTACAGATATAGGACTTTTGTTGCAGTTGATAGAGCTTATCAATGACTATTTCAGGTATGAATTTGA
Source organism: Nilaparvata lugens (assembly GCF_014356525.2). Lineage (NCBI taxonomy): Eukaryota > Metazoa > Arthropoda > Insecta > Hemiptera > Delphacidae > Nilaparvata > Nilaparvata lugens. Next base: position 60,528,440 of record NC_052506.1, on the reverse strand, counting down.
TCAAAATCGTTGGAGCCGTTTTCGAGAAAATCGCGAAAAACCCTGTTTTTGACATTTTCGCCATTTTAGATTGCATTTGATCGAAATTGTTCGTGTCGGATCCTTATAGTGTAAGGACCTTACGTTCCAAATTTCAAGTCATTCCGTTAACTGGAAGATGAGATATCGTGTACACAGACGCACATACACACACACACACACACACACACACACACACACACACACACACACACACACACACACATACACACCAATACCCAAAAACCACTTTTTCGGACTCAGGGGACCTGAGTGGGAAACGTATAGAAATTTAGAAATTGCGGTACCTTAATTTTTTTTCGGAAAGCAATACTTTCCTTACCTATGGTAATAGGGCAAGGAAAGTAAAAATGTGTTGTGATTCATTTATCATTTAGTCTGCCGAGTATTATTAATTGCAATAAATTACTTACAGTTTTTCCATTTATTCATAACAGCTGATGCTATGCGCGGCTATATTATGAGTAGCCTATCATAAAATCACCTTCATGCGCGGACAAATGATTCCAGCTGATATAAAACCTAATTATTCACAACTTTTTCATCAACTTGCTTTACTCATGGTCTTTTGCCAGTATTATCTGTCCGTAACATACGTGTAATTAATAATATAGTCCAGGCAATGAATGCTCAAGAAAGGTAGGCTATAGAAGGAAAAGATTCCAAAGAATGCAATTTTTGACCCCGCAGTTATTTTAGGGTAGTAAGGGGGTAAAACTTATCAAAATTTCACCCCCCACATCAAAGTTGCTATAATAATAGAAGGAGAACTTGATTTAGTGGAATAATACATTAAATTCAAGAGTATTTTATGCTCTACAAACATACGATAGACATTAACTTCCAAGATAAATTGTTGGAGAGTTAGCACCAAAGAGCAAAAAATAATATAGAAACATGTTATTTCAACAATTTTACACTTTCAAGAGCGAATTTCTCAAAAACTATTGGAAATATCACAAAACTCCACTCAATATTGCTTGTAAGATATTTATCAGGCTTCATTTTTGAATAGTTAAGTCATGTCGGTTGAACGCTGTTTCCAAGATATAAGCGTGGAAGCAATAAAATGAGAAATGCAACTTTTAAGCCACCCTCATCCCTTATAGCACATGGTATATATAGACTCATGACATTATAGACTTTTCATATGTTCTCCTAACTAGTCCCAACAAAGCTGCAGTCAAAAACTCTGTTTAGAACATTCCCTCCAAATTCCTTTGATAATATTGGTTTATTATTGCAAAACTGGAGATTTCAGAATCAACACTAAAGCTGCTGCAACAGTCTTAGGAAAATGCGTAAAAGTGTGAAATCATGCATCAAATTGAAGAGAATTTGAAGCTCTATAAGCTTATAATCAGCATGGATTTTTTCCAATGATTTTTAAAAAGTTATGAGCAAATATAGCTAAATATTGGAGACAAGCGTGTTTTTTCAAAAATGTCACACCTTCAAGAGCGGATACATAGAAAACTATAGATACAAAAAAGTTGTGAAATAAATATTGTAGGAAATTATGCAGGCTAAGTTCTCATTTTGTGTAAGACAGTCATGTCCTTAAGATACATAGTTTTCGAGGTAATGCGAGAAATCAAAAAATGGTACCATTGAACCACTCCTTAGCACAGAGGGTAGTGGTGGGGACTTTTGATAAGTTTACCTCCTTACTACTCAAAACAGATCTGCGGGATCAAAAATGTTCTAAACTTTTCCCTATGTAACCCTTCCTTGACTGGACTAATACGATACTACTTGTGATAGCAGTTGCTATGACGTTGTTGATATTCTTAATTTCGGGATTTTCATTAAATAATCGAGGAGAAAACTATAAAGTTCCATTTATTCATAACAGCTGATGCTATGCGCGGCTATATTATGAGTAGCCTATCATAAAATCACCTTCATGCGCGGACAAATGATTCCAGCTGATATAAAACCTAATTATTCACAACTTTTTCATCAACTTGCTTTACTCATGGTCTTTTGCCAGTATTATCTGTCCGTAACATACGTGTAATTAATAATATAGTCCAGGCAATGAATGCTCAAGAAAGGTAGGCTATAGAAGGAAAAGATTCCAAAGAATGCAATTTTTGACCCCGCAGTTATTTTAGGGTAGTAAGGGGGTAAAACTTATCAAAATTTCACCCCCCACATCAAAGTTGCTATAATAATAGAAGGAGAACTTGATTTAGTGGAATAATACATTAAATTCAAGAGTATTTTATGCTCTACAAACATACGATAGACATTAACTTCCAAGATAAATTGTTGGAGAGTTAGCACCAAAGAGCAAAAAATAATATAGAAACATGTTATTTCAACAATTTTACACTTTCAAGAGCGAATTTCTCAAAAACTATTGGAAATATCACAAAACTCCACTCAATATTGCTTGTAAGATATTTATCAGGCTTCATTTTTGAATAGTTAAGTCATGTCGGTTGAACGCTGTTTCCAAGATATAAGCGTGGAAGCAATAAAATGAGAAATGCAACTTTTAAGCCACCCTCATCCCTTATAGCACATGGTATATATAGACTCATGACATTATAGACTTTTCATATGTTCTCCTAACTAGTCCCAACAAAGCTGCAGTCAAAAACTCTGTTTAGAACATTCCCTCCAAATTCCTTTGATAATATTGGTTTATTATTGCAAAACTGGAGATTTCAGAATCAACACTAAAGCTGCTGCAACAGTCTTAGGAAAATGCGTAAAAGTGTGAAATCATGCATCAAATTGAAGAGAATTTGAAGCTCTATAAGCTTATAATCAGCATGGATTTTTTCCAATGATTTTTAAAAAGTTATGAGCAAATATAGCTAAATATTGGAGACAAGCGTGTTTTTTCAAAAATGTCACACCTTCAAGAGCGGATACATAGAAAACTATAGATACAAAAAAGTTGTGAAATAAATATTGTAGGAAATTATGCAGGCTAAGTTCTCATTTTGTGTAAGACAGTCATGTCCTTAAGATACATAGTTTTCGAGGTAATGCGAGAAATCAAAAAATGGTACCATTGAACCACTCCTTAGCACAGAGGGTAGTGGTGGGGACTTTTGATAAGTTTACCTCCTTACTACTCAAAACAGATCTGCGGGATCAAAAATGTTCTAAACTTTTCCCTATGTAACCCTTCCTTGACTGGACTAATACGATACTACTTGTGATAGCAGTTGCTATGACGTTGTTGATATTCTTAATTTCGGGATTTTCATTAAATAATCGAGGAGAAAACTATAAAGTTCCATGGATTCATATAAGCCTAAAAGGTTGATGAAAATTTTGGAAACCGCTTACACTAGATTAGAAATCCTATTCGAATTTAAAAAAAAACCTATTTCTCTGTAGCTTCAAGATTTTGGTCCGTCATCTTGGATCCGCCACATTATATCTCGCGCTAAAATACCTCAATGGCAGTCTTTAATTTCAAGTAAGAGCTAGCATTGGGAAGGCGCATAGGTATTGTGGGTTTATACCTCTCAAGGTCTTTGGTCTAACTGATAAGAAAAAATGTCATAACCGGTTCGTTCACCGATCAGCTCATCATACTTTTCTACCGATTGAAAAGAACGTAAAAAGGCATGGCTGAATACGAGGTGGTTTAAAATTATAATGGACTCCATTAATTCAATAACATTTAAAATATCTTCTGAAGCATTTAAAACAACTCCAATCACTTGATGGTTTTTCATTTGAATTGATTATACAATTTAATAGGTTAAATTCTGGTTTTGTTTACAAATATGAGCAGCAGAGGAAACATGTTTCATAACTCATGAGCAAACGATCAGCCACAGAATACATACAGAATGGAAAGTATCAATCCAACCAATGCATTTTACATGACGCCAACACTTGAGTGCACCAAGACCAACACACGTGACTGCACCGTATTGTTAGAAATTAAAATTACCGCTACTATAGTGAGGTCCACGTTATAATGGCAGTGGAGAAAGATAGGAGAACAACGTTGCCGATCCATTGTCTTGGCATTGAGAAGACAGAGGAGATCTTCTCAATGTCTTGTCATTCATTCTTTGTTGATAGACAAGGATAGCAATATCATTGCTAATCAAACACTGCCATTATAACGTGGACCTTATTATATTACAATGCTAGACTTTCTTTCAAGATGACGGATTTTGACGTCAGGATTATAGCCGACTTTCAATTCTGTGGTTTCAGGGCCACAAATCTGTGATCAGTTTGTTTACAGAACGTAAAAAAAAACACGATGGAATGATCAGTAGCTCTGAACGCAACCATTGGTTCGTACACTGGAATTGCATCTGATCAATTGCATCGTGTTTTTTTTACGTTCTGTAAACAAACTGATCACAGATTTGTGGCCCTGAACCACAGAATGGAAAGTCGGCTATAATCCTGACGCCAAAATCTGCCATCTTGAAAGTAAGTCTAGCATTGTAATATAAAAAGGTCCACGTTATAATGGCAGTGTTTGATTAGCAATGTTATTGCTATCCTTGTCTATCAACAACGAATGAATGATGTTGCCATTATTTTAATAATTATTAAAGAGGGAGAAAATATAAACCTAATAACGTATAACAATTGACAATTTCTTAGTATTTTTAATTTAATATAACAACACATAGAAAATTTCAGTTTTTGTCCATACACTTATGTAGACGTTGTAATAAGTTAACCATACTCTCCGAATAGAGGGAAGTTTGCACGTCCTATTGCTAGAATTACTCGTTAGTCTCAATCAGGGCTTCAAGTGTATGTAGTTTGTTGATATACACGAGCTTTGAGGTAACCCATAAAAAATATGAAGAGGGTGACAGTTGCGGTGAATGAGGAGGCCACTTTACATCTGTACGCAACGAAATGAAGCGTCCAGGGAAGTTCTCACTTAGAAATTTAGATATCGATCTCGATGTATGGCATGTTGGAACCAGACAGTATTGAGGTAAATATGTCATCTCAATTGAAGCAAAAACATTTGGAGTAGGACACACACTACGTTCCTTGCGATTATATTGGTACTAGCCGTCAGGCTCGCTTCGCTCTTTAAAAATGAGATCAGCGGGCTCGCCTGCATTTTTCATTTGAGCATGCTTCATTCTATCAGAAAGTCAAAGTACTGAGAAAACGCAGAAAAGCTGAGAAAAACGCTGATTTTGGGCGTATCTTTGATGAAATATTAAAGTCACCTCAACACAAAATTTTTAGATCCTAGCTAACCCTCTGTACCAAATTTTAACATTTTCTGTCTATTACTTGATGAGAGCTGAGAAAAAGCAAAAACCGCTCATTTTGGGCGTATCTTTGACTTTATTGCAAATTCCTTCTAACACAACATTATTACACCCTAGCTGAGCTTCTGTACTAAATTTGAACATTTTCTGTTCATTATTTGTTCTCGATAAGCTGAGAAAACGTTAAAAAACGCAGATTTTGGGCGTATCTTTGGAAATTTTTTCAAACCTAGTTTTCGAGATATCCGCTCTTGAAAGTGTGACATTTTTGAAAAAACACGTTTGCCACCAATATTTTCTATTTTTACTCTTATAACCTTTGAAAATCGACAGGAAAATTCATGCTGATGAGCTTATAGAGCATTGAATTCTCTTCAATTTGATGTACAATTTCACACTTTTACGAATTTCCCTACGAATTTCGCAGCAGCTTCAGTGTTGAGTGTGGAATCTTTATTTTTGCAACAATAGACCAATTGACAAAGGAATTTGGAGGGAATGTTTCAAACAAAATTTTTGATTTTGCAGCTTTGTTGAGACTAGTTAGGAGGAGAGCATATCAAAAGTCCCCATTCCTAACTCATGAGCTAAGGGAATGAGGATGGTTTAAAAGTTGCATTCTTCAGCGTTTTGCTTCCACGCTCATATCTTGGGAACAATCCGTTCAACCGACATAACTGACTATTAAAAAATGGAGCTAGATAAATTCTCTACACTTTTTGTTCAGTGGAATTTTGTGATATTCCCAACAGTTCCCAAATTATTCGCTCTTGAAGGTGTGTAATTGTTAAAATAACAGATTTTTATACACTTTTTTGCTCTTTCAGGGCTAATAACTCTCCAACAATGCATAATAGAAACTGATGTTTATCGTAGGTTTGTAGTGCGTTGAATTCTCTTTGAACTTATGAATTATTTCACTTTTCCAAGTTTTCCTTCCATTGTAATAGCAGCTTCAATGTAGGGGGTAAAATTTTCATTGCTGCAACAAGTGTCAACTCAGCGGTTCCACACCTTCCACAGAGGGAATAAAGATGCGCACTTTTGCTATGTTCACTTATAAACTAGTCCAAATTAAGCTGCAAAGTCAAAAATTGTGTCACAGACACCCCCTTCAAATGTCATTGTCGAACGATCAATTGTTGCAGCAATGAAAATTTCACACCCTACATTGAAGCTGCTAGAAACAAAGAAAGGGAAACTTGGAATAGTGAAATAATACATGATTTCAAAGCAAATTCAAAACTTTACAAACCTACGATAAGCATAAGTTTTTACGATGCATTATTGGAGAGTATAAGCCCTGAAAGAGCAAAACATTGGGTGAAAACCTGTTATTTCAAAAATATCACACCTTCAAGAGTGAATATCTCGGGAACTGTTGGGAATATCACAAAATTCTACTAAACAAAAAGTGTAGAGAATTTATCAAGCTCCATTTTTGAATGGTCAGTTATGTCGGTTGAACGCATTGTTCCCAAGATATGCGCGTGGAAGCAAAACGCTGAAGAATGCAATAAAGATATGTTAACTATATATATTTAAATAATAAAAGATATGTTTTCCTCCTAACTAGTCTCAACAAAGTAAAAATTGTATTTAAAACATTCCCTCCAAATTCCTTTGTCAATTGGTCTATTGTTGCAAAACTGGAGATTTCACACTCAACACTAAAGCTGCTGCAACAGGTGCAGGGAAATTCGCAAAAGTGTGAAATTATACATCAAATTGAATTCAATGCTAAGCTCATAATCAGCATGAGTTTTTCACATCAATTTTTAAAAAGTTGTAAGAACAAAAATTTAAAAAAATGAGGCAAACGTGTTTTTAAAAAAAAATGTCACACCTTCAAGAGCAGATATCTCGAGAAAAAGTTGTGAGACAAATATTGTAGGAAATTAGGTAAGCTTCAATTTATTATATGACATTTAAGTCCTTAGGATATATAGTTTTTGAGTTTTATGCGAGAAACCAAAAAATGGAACCTTTTTATGGGGGGTAGGGGTGGGGACTTTTGATATGTTCACCTCCTTTCTACCCTAAACAGAACTGCGGGGTCAAAAATTGCCCTCCAAACATTTCCCTCTATACCTTTTTTGAGCATTCATTGCCTGGGCTAATAGATTTAAGAACATTTTAAGAAGTCGAAATTTCTCAGTTGACAGAATGCAACCTGAACCCTCCTGCCTATATCAAGAGAACATCTCTCCACTTGCTTGTGTTTTCAACAATAATTGTTGAAGGCGTTATCGAGTATTCTAGCTCTTTGCGAGCTATTGCTTCCTTGAAGACTTACCTCTTGATCAAAACGTTATACGAATTTCTAATCTTCATCAATTTATAGAAAAACCTTGAACTGATTTCATTGGAATATGGCTGAGGAATTGTGATTCAAGCGGAGATGAAACTTTCAAATCAAGTACTTTGTTTTTTTATGTAAGGAGTGTTTCAGAAGTAGTGTCGAACATTTCAGGGTATTGTTCCTGGTTGATAGGAGACTACAAATGTCGTATTTGAAGTGTACAAAAATCAGTGGGTATCCTTATAGCTGCCATTTTTTTTCATTAAAAAATGTTCATCTCAAGAACGAAAAGTTTTATTGATCTGAAATTTGGCATGAATATTTATGCTATGAAGACTCAACTTTAAGAAACAAAATGAAAAATTTCAAATGTTAATTTTCGAAATGGCGGCCATTTTGATTTTTTTATTGAAAATTTCACAAAAACCGTTCACTTTACAAAAAATTTACGAGACAAAAAAGTTATCAAATTTTATAAAGATTTCAAGGATACCTTATTCATTAAGATTGGTCACAGAATAAGAGAGAAATTAATTCTTTTCGTACTGCATGCATGACCATGAACAAACATGATCATCTGAAAAACATTGTAAAATCAGCTGGATGGCCATATGGATATGGAGCCATACTGAGTTTCAAAGCTTCATCTTAAATACAATAATTGGAATTGAAAATTTTATATTGATGTTTAAATGGTGAAAAGTTGTCATGCTAACTTTTCTGTCTCTTGTAAATTTTCTGTAAAGTGAACAGCTTTCGTGAAATTTGCCATCAAAAATTTAAAATGGCCGCCATTTTGAAAATATACATCGAAAATTTTGTATATTATTTTTTAAAGTTGAGTCTCCATAGCATAAATATTCATGCCACATTTAAAATTAATAGAACATTTCGTTCTTGAGATAAAAATTCCCAAGTGAAAAAATCAAAATGGCAGCTATAAGGATAACCGCTGAGTTCTGGACACTTCAAATACGACATTTGTAAACTCCTATCATCCAGGAACAATACCCTAAAATGTTCGACACTACTTCTGAAGCACCCTGTATATGGCCATGTTGCACAAAAGCTGGTTAAATTTCAATCATGGATAATTTCACTTTCTCCAACGTGCACTCCACGGCACTCTCATCAACTTTTCACCATGTCTACAGGAGTGTTTGGTACAAATACAGACGTCACTTTTCAATGTTTTTTCCCAACGTAATAAAATTATTTCATCTTTCTGATCAACCCAGATACAAATTTTTAGTATAATGTATAATTTAGACTGAAAATTTTTGTGATCTTTATAAAAGTGTTTCCATAACCTCATTTTTAGACTATTTTTATCAAAATTAGGGAGAGAAACAGTTTTGAATTTATCCTGTTGATTCTCTCCCAATCATTAATTAGATAATGTGATAAATAATTTTTTTTTATATTTCCCCTCCTTATCCTATAATCCGGGCGCAAATGTCATGAATAAGGCACTCCGTGGTCATTTTTGAGTAACAGCCGTGGAAGATGTCTCAATTTCTTAATTAGATCTAGCATAATAAGAATCGTGATGATAAGTCGAAATCACAGGCAAACACCTCGGAAACAAGATGGCCGCCAAAATTTTCAGGGTTTTGCTATATCGTTTGTATTCAATAACCGTTCAAGATATTCAACCGTTTTTTAAGACGAAAATATTTTAAAATCTTCCTTTACAAGTTTTGTTCTATAAAATTTTCCCGTAGAACGCATATTTTTTTAGTTATAACCTTCAAAAGCCCAAAAAAACTTTTTTCTCAATTTGTTCAAATTCCATTCCATCATACCTTTTTAGTGCGAGAGATAGAGAAATTTTAAATCTATGAAATTTAGAGCGTTTTTTCGGCTTTGGAACGATATATCTTCAAGCGCTGTACGTCAAAAAATGAGTTCTCCAGCGCCCTCCAAAGAAAAGCCTGCATGATTTCTGGTGCGTTTTTCCATACGCATGAGGTAAGAAGCTAGAACTATAAAATCTATTTTTTCATGACTACTTCAAGATAGAGACTTGCAAATGGTCTCATTCTCTTAGTTACAACAAGACGAATAAGAATAGAATATTGATGATGGAAACAACGAAAATATTTGACATCATTGAAAAAAACAAGATGGCGGTCATTATTGACAGAAATTTTTATATCGCTTGTTATTCAGTTATTGTGAGAGATATCGGATTGGTCTTACCACCAAAGTGTTTAGAATTAACCAAACAATAATGTTCGAGAGAATCATCTCATTTCGACCACTCTTTCCATTATTTATTCAACTTCAAAAACTCGTAACATACATTTTTCGTGGTACTAAAAAAGGTTAACGTTTCATAAGCACAATTTTCAATACAAAAGCGTTTACAAGGTTTCTTTGAACAAAATTGTATATCGAACAAGAGTTTATCTCAAGTCTTGAGTATAACAACTTGGAAGGTCAAAGAGCCTTAACGTTTTTTAGTACAATTTTCAATACAAAAGCGTTTACAATGTCACTGGACCTCAATGCATTAGAATACTTGATTCAAAATTGTCTCATAGCCAGTATATCAAAACAAGAGTTGTCTTACTAACAAAACTAAGAAGGCCAAAGAGCCTCAGTTTCAAAAGCTCTTCAATACAACAATGTTTACTAGGTCATTGGACCTTAATGCTTTAAAATACTTGGTACAAAACTGTCTTAATATCAAATAAGCACTATCAAGCAAGAGTTTATCTCAAGTATTACTAACAGAACTTGGGAGGCCAAAAAGCCCCAACGTTTCATAAATTAAATTTTCTATACAAAAAACAATAATAATTTTATCAAAAAAAAAACTCAAGAGGAAGTTCAGAAAGCAAATGAAGCCAGCTGTTTTTGATTAATTCAATTCTTTGGTTAATATTGTTGATATTTTTCAGTTTAATGAACTCACAATGTTTCACAGAATTCAAATTCAATCTATGTGGATCGAGTTAAACTTCAATTACCATTGCGAACTTACAAATAAGTTCACAAAGTTATAAACCTAACTCTGGAATTCATTCATGAGTCCTGAAATTCGTTCATTAGCCCTAATCTGAAATTCGTTCATGAGTCCTACTCTGAAATTCGTTCATGAGTCCTACTCTGAAATTTATTCATGAGTCCTACTCTGAAATTCGTTCATGAGTCCTACTCTGAAATTCGTTCATGAGTCCTACTCTGAAATTCGTTCATGAGTCCTACTCTGAACTTCATTCGTGAGTCGGGCAAGATATTCATCTCGGGCCACTCCCGTGTTTCGGACGGACACGTTTAGCCGTCGGTCCCGGCTGCCTAAAAAGCTGTCGTTGAGTCATGTCAGAGGCCCTGAAATTGATCAATTGCGACCTGAAAACTCTGACACCAGTCCTGAGCCAGCCAAGTCACTCGATATTATTATCATTATTATGAGTCCTACTCTGAAATTCATTCACGAATTCTGGAATTTATTCATGTGCCCTACTCTGGGATTCATTCATTAGCCACACTCAGGAATTACGATATTTATAGTATCGTATTTTAAGGTATATAATAGTCATACTTTGGAATTTATTCATGAGAACTACGATTGAATTGACTTACTTAGTGAATTTAAATGTGTTAATGTATTGAAATGTCGAAATTCCAAACCAATTTGCAAATTGCTTAGGCTATACTTGCTCAAAGAATAGTATTTTAAATTCAAAATGTTTATGCTTACCCAACGAATAAAATAATAATATAAATATATTAAAAGAGTTTAGAGGTGAGCCATAAGCATCTTATGACATAAAAACGGTTTACTTCATTTCAATACAGATGAAGCACGAATAAAAAATAGGTAACTGGTCTTAAAAATAATTTATTTGAATGTTCTAGTAGAAAGAAACTGGGATATCATCCAACACTTGGAGAATAATCCATTAAAAATATCACTTTACACATGCAGATAATTTCAAACATGAATAGCTTACCTGCAAAGATTCAGTTGTCTTCTTCAGCCGAAGATTGGTGTCATTGGCAGAATCCAAACACTGCTGCAAACGAGCAGTCTCCAAGCTTATATCTTTCTGCTTGTCTGCAAAAAAAGTTTTAAATGAGTAAAACTGAGCATGTTTCAGAGGAATGTTTGAGCAACAAGAGAGGTGACATCAATATGAGAGAACTGATACAAGAGAAGCTTATTCCAATAATGTTCAATCAAATACCTGTCGAAATAAGTTCTAATCATCCGCTATTTCCAAACAGTTTTGACAATTTTTCTAACATGAGAAAACTTGAATTTATAACTACATATATTTCGATCAATAATTAAGTCATGCTAAATTGAATGGTTCAATAGTTTATAAATTCAACTCTTCATTTCATGATTCAATTCAAATCAAATCAAAATTGTATTCACAATACAGACAATTGAGGGTTCTGCCAAACCCGAAGGTTTATCGGCGGGTGCCCACTTATAGAAAAAAAGAGTTACAAAAGATAAATAAACTTATAAAAAAGTTGTATTTATGGTTATGCTGGAATATGAGTAATTATTCCTCCATACACACAGCCGTCAAGTCTTGAAGGGGAATCCCTTATAATATTCAAAATAATGCAATATCCATATAAATTGTAATTATTTGCAAAAGAAACTGATATTTTCATTTGATCAGTTTTATTTATATTAGGCTATATCACTTTACTTTCAACACTTATACGTTATAAGTAAAATGCATCGATTGGATACATAAAAACAGTAAATTCAACTTCATAGATACCATTAAAAATGTCCTTTCATATCTGAAATTATTAAACCCCGTTCTGGCAGACTACGTCAACCAAAGTAGCCTACTTCATTTCAGGAGCCATGATGTCAACCAAAGTACTCCATTTGAAACTATAGTACACCGCACGAGAAGGTGGGATGGAAAGAGTCTAGTCCACACTTAATACCCCTCATCAACTAACATTTCCATTGCCATTACGTCAGGTGTATTATAATTAGTTTTATTTATACAGTAATTAGTTGTAGACGCCGTTGATTTGGCAACATTGCGTCGACTCTCATCGTACCATTCTCGGGTGGTTTACTTTAGCATCCGTCCATACCTCCACAGAGCAGTTCACAAAATAAAACAAATTATGAAGGGGAGCAGAGAATGTATTGTGGAATGTGAATACACACCTCTTTGAAATTGTTCTAGGACGATCTGTAGATTGGTGAGTGCAGCTGCTTGCTTCTGCAGTTTGTCCTCAGAGGCAGACAGCTGGGCTTCCAGTTGCTGCTGATGCTCTGTCATCAACTTCATCTGCGACTGCAGTGCTTCCACCTGCTGGTTGGCGCGGATACTAAACCAAAGAATCACTATCACTTATGCGATCAGGTAATGCATAAAAAATCACATTGCATAACATTAATATTGAAAACGCCTTTTCCAACTGGTGTTTTTATAAATATAGACAAGTTTCAGCTTTAAAGCTGAAGCATATCATGATTAATAAAATGTATGTTAGAGAAGAGATTGATTTTCAATTTTCATGTGAATACAAGTAGCCCTTAGCATGATTTAAAATATGAATTTTGTAATGGTAATAAAGATACGGTATGTGTTGGAAAGAGTAGAGTACTTGGATTTTAAATTATGTAAATACGAGTAGCCCCAAACATGAACAGATTGCATAAAAATTGACTTTGTAATAATTGTAATGGATAACAACATACCAGTGTTTATCAAATCAAAACCAAATCAAGTGCAATCAATGAACTAAATGTAATAGATGAATTGCAATGTAATCAATGCAATGTCATTAGTCATTAATGTATAAATAAGTGATGGAGGTAGTACTTTCTCTTCGAGATTGGCACAAAGAAGAATTAAATATTTCTTTTGAAGCTGAAAAACTCTAGAAAATTTGTTTAGTAACAAGATACATAAAAAATCGTGATGTGAAATAAAATTAAATCCACAGTACAATTTATAATTAAATATTCTATTTATAATTTAACGATATATAAAACAATTCTGAATTTTTATTTTAATTTTTCGACCTTTCATGAGAATAGATCGAAGAATTCATTGATTGTAATAAATAAGCCGGTTAATAGAAGTTGATAACTTAAAACAGTACAACAATTTAATAAATTGTAGTTTCAAAAGGAATTTAGTTCAAAAGTATCAAATTCTCAAGTTCTTATCAATTTAGAAAATGCCATGAAACAAAAGATGAAAATATTATTATTGGAAATACAGAATGGAATAGTATTCGAAACTAGTCGTGTATTTGACATAATAACTAGCCTATCTAGGGTACTATCTATTAAATTGAAAAACTAAGTAATTTTAGAAAAACTACGAAAATCACAGATATCTAGGGTACCATCTATTAAATTGAAGTTGATAACATAAAACAGTACAAAAATTTAATAAATTGTAGTTTCAAAAGGAATTTAGTTCAAAAGTATCAAATTCTCAAGTTCTTATCAATTTAGAAAATGCCATGAAACAAAAGATGAAAATATGTGTGATTTTCGTACTTAGTTTTTCAATTTAATAGATGGTACCCTAGATATCTGTGATTTTCGTAGTTTTTCTAAAATTACTTAGTTTTTCAATTTAATAGATAGTACCCTAGATAGGCTAGTTATTATGTCAAATACACGACTAGTTTCGAATACTATTCCATTCTGTATTTCCAATAATATAACTGAATAATTTTTCCCACACTAATTTAATGATACTTTTTTCTCAAAAATACCAAGCTTTCAAGATTATTAAGAACTTGATTTGTTTCCTTTTCCTGTTAAAAAATAATGTAACGCCCAAAACAATAACAATATGAAGTTCTTGCAGTTTGATAAAGAAAGAATAGAAAAAACAAATAGAGTGTTTTACCTTACAGATGTATAAGCTGTCGATGAGTTTTTCACTTTTTCATTGGCTTGTGACAGTCTTTGCTGCAACTCCTGAACCTTCTCTTCGGCCTTGACCATTTCTTGAGTGTAAGAATCTTCGACGTTGACCAGGTGTTCTCTCAACCTTTCAATTTCCTTAATTAAACTGGCTTCTTTTTCATGTTGTTCTTGTACCTGTGATTTTCAAGAATAAGAGACTAAACAATCTGATGTAATTTGGACGAATGATATGCAATGAATATAGATTAAAAAAGAACATTAGGCTACTTGCACACACACAGATTTTGGACGGCCGGTTTTTTACCGGTCGATTTTTTATCGGTAGCAAAATATCAACGGCTACTTGCACACACACATACCGATTTTTGGACAGCCGATTTTTTACCACCTGATTTTTTACATATGTTTCCATTCAAACAATCAGATATTTACTTTGTTGTTGTGACACGAGGTGAATAATAATGAATCCTATAACAGTTGTTGCTATGTGGTTATTGTATCATCGCATCAAGCGCCGTAGGATTAAGTGCTCCGTAAGTGCTGGATTCATCCAATTAATGTAAGCAGAGGAAACACGGGAACATTCCACACTCTTTTTGAAGAACTAAGGCTTGATTTACAACTTTAGAATGTCAATTGCATCGTTTGACGAACTCTATGAGAAGTTGAAAAATCAAATCAATCATAAGAATACGAAAATGAGAAACTCTATTCCGAAACTAACATAATTACCTCGCACTATCAAAAGAGCAGAGCAGTCGACTGGAATGGAGGATAGCGAGTGTAGCGAGAACTGCAAGGACAGTCGGAGAAAAATCGTGTGTATGCAAGCCTGTATTTACTCACGGGCGCCACTGTATCGCCGGCACATCGCCGGCACCGGTGGTACGCAGTGGCAGTGGCCGGCTGCTCGTCGGCATTTTACCGGCGCCGATCAGCGGTCGGCGTGTGTGCCAGGTCCCGTTCTCGCCTGCGCGCCACTATTGGAATTTGGACGGCCAGTAATTTACCGGCCATCCAAAATCGGTGTGTGTGCAAGTACCCTTAGCTAAACTCCAATGAATTCAAAGTGCGATCTTACATTTAATGTGTAATTGAAGTTCAATATTGAAAAAGCTCACCTCATTTTGAAGGTACTTGTTCCTAGTCTGTTCTTGTAAGAGAGAACCAGCTAGATTGCTCTGATCTGTTTCTGAATTTGTCACATACTCTTTCTTTAAATCACTATCCTGTAAACCATGAAGAGATACAAGTCAAGATAAAACATGAATCAATCAAAATGAATTATATTACAATATTCAATAGTAATTTTCAAGAGAACATAAATAGCTTTGATAGAAGAATAGGTAATAGTTTACATTATTGTTTCTCTTGATTTAATAAGAAACTTTCACAAATTGAATAAAAAATTGGGTTACTCCCTTTCTTGACATTTAATTTCCATCATACTTTAGTAGGCCTATAAACTATAGATGGGTTCAGTCACGAGCTCACAATAAAAGTAAAACGCTTGAAATTGCAGCCATTGTGATCATTCCCCGTATAAGGTAAGTGAGAGCGGTTTTGGAACAGAGCTTTTTCTCGTGATTAAAGATCGCAATCAAGTAAGTGGTAGAAAAGTGTAAATATAAAATCAAATTTTTAATTAAGGAACATCCAGACTGGAATGTTAACAATAAGAGAAAGCACTGCAAGAGCCTTGGTGTACAACAATGTCAGTCATGAGAAATTTGAAAGTTCACCAGCACAGTTGAGCCAAAAAATGACACCAATGATAGATGATCAGAAAGTTCACCAGCACAGTTGAGCCAAAAAATGACACCAATGATAGATGATCAGAAAATTCTCTATTTAATAAACCCTATTGGAAGAAAAAAAATTCTCAAGATAAGTCAAAAAAACTACAACTTCTCAATGATGCTTTGGAGCTAAAATATCAAACATTAATTTAATGAAAATTTGAATAGGAAAATAGTTTACCACTTGGGAGGAGGGTTGGCCTTCGGCTTCTTGGCGGTCATCGACCCTGAGCAGCTGCGAAGCGTAGTCCAGTTGACTTTGCAGGCTTTCAACCTGAACACGGAGACTCATTATCTCGTTATGTTGATGTTTCAAAGTTTCTTCTTTGCCCTGATAGTGAAAATCGACAGGAATATATTAAACAACTGAACATGGTAAGAAGTGTAATATTATTTACCATTAATATTTTCAATTAATAGTAGAGGCTGTGAAACGATTTTCAGTTGTCCATATCAAGTACATTTTCTCAAAGAAATGAAAATTGTTTTCAAATAAAACAAAATTGTTTTCTTTGTTTATATATATATATATATATATATATTATATATATATATATATATATATATATATATATATAAAGTGCTATAAACTTCAAACTTAGGTGTGAATTAATTATTACAGAATTACGGTGGAAGAAGCGTCACTACCCATTATAAAGCTCAAGGTAAACTAATCTCATGGGTGGTCACTTGTTGCTATTCTATATAGTGTACCAAGAGATAATAATTTGGGTGGCTACAAGAAAGACCCTAATGGATAGTAAAATATAATTTCAAATAATATAGTAATGATAGACTAATAATGAAGGGTGGTTACATGTAGTCATTCTTTAAAATGAAAAAGAAATGAGTTTGATCGTGTGCAGAACCAAGTTGAAAAAAATAAATATAAATCACATACCTGCATTTGTTGTTTCAAATCTGTAGATGTCTCCATTAAGCTTGACACATCACTAGTCAACAGTGCATTCTTCGCAAGTTCATCAGAGATCAACTTATTCAGCCTTTGGATCTCTGCATGATATTCCATGCTTTCTGAATGCTTCGCCTGAAACGTCAACATGTCATACAATATAACGCGCCATTTAGACACAGGACACTAGACACAGGCATATGTGGAACTTCACCAGATCAAATTAAAATTAATAAAATTTTGTCATTTCCACAAATAATTTATTTTCACCATATTAGTTTCTATGCTTGGAGGGCATATTTGTTGTCCTCTGTGACCTGCTCTATCTCTTAACTAGAGATATTAACAAATGGATAAGTTTATCCATTAAATGATATGATTATTCCATTACAGTTTGGATATTGAAAAATGGTCAAGTTTATTAGGTCAATATTCTCAAAAGTTTTAGATATATAGAACAAGGAAAAATCAACCAGATCTGAAAATTGCTGGAAAAATCAATTTCAAGAGCAGAAGGGTCGACAGAATGTTTTAAACATGGATATTGATTTAAATTTATTGAAACAAAGGTATATTATCTAAAGCAGGAAATTGATGATCCATTGATGTTCGACTGCTCAAATAGCATCCTTCATGCTTTATCCTACTTATTCCTAGATCCTATATGCGGAAATATTACTTTATTCTTGCCTTGATAGCCTAGTCTGCATGAAAAAATATATATATTTTTTATATATAATTGACTAAAAAGTTATAGAAAAATAGAAGATAGATTAAAGTATATAAAATGTTACCTGAAGGCTGCCTATCAACTGATCTCGTTCCAGTAGCAATTTGGGCATTTTCTCGCTACTTTCCAGCTCTAGTTCACCGCATCTATGTTCTAGTTGTTTGTTGCGTTTTTCGAGATTGTCAACTAACTGCTTGAGTGTGTTCACACTCTCCTCAGCTGCAACCGAATTTTGGACATTCTTCCTCAACTCTCCAAGCTCACCTTCTTTTTGCACAAAATCCTCATTAATCTTCGCCAATTTTGCTTCCAATATACTAGTCAAATCTTTATATTGCTGAATTTGTTGTTCAAGTGCTACAAGTTCACTGTCTTTCTCGCTTTTTTCAATACTCAATTTGTTGATTTCTGCAAGGAGATTAGATTTATCGTTTTCTATGGTATTGATAATTTGTTTAGAGTCATTCAACTCTGCTTGCACTTCTTTTAACACTACTTCCATGTTTACCGCAGAGCTCTTGTATTCATCATTTTCCCGATCCTTCTTAACTAGTTGCATGTGGTCTGCTTGTAACTTTTGGAACTTATTTTGCAACTCTAAAATTTCACCAGTCTTTTCCTCTATGCTAGCTAAATTCTTCTTATGATCCTCAACATAGTTGGACAGCTGAGTTTGCAATTTTCGATGCATATCTTCAAGTGTTTCGTAGGACTTGTTTCGAAGGGAAATTTCTCTTTCCAAGTCAGTTTTCTGTCTATCAATCTCTTCTAATTGTGAACGTTTAGAGGCTGTCTCATCATTTAGGGTTGTATAAATGTCTTTTAAATCAATTAGCTCTTGTTTTGTTTGTTCAAGTTCCTTATCAGACACAGACTTCTCCAAAATCAACTCGCACATCTTCCGTTCTTTCGATTCACATTTTGAGCAACTTCTATCACATTCATTCAATCTCAAAGTTTCCACTTGCTCTTTCAGGCATGTTATCTGTTGAGACAGTTCGATGTTGATGAGCTTCTCTTTCTCCATCTGTTGATCCATGTTGTTGGCGAGTGTTGTCAACTGTTGTTGGTGTTGCTCGGTGAGGAATTGGTTGTGCTGCTGCAGCTGCGCGATCTCGTTGTGCAGGTTGTCCTGGTGCTTGTGAGAGGCCTGCAATGCAGCCAACTGCGCATGCACGGCCTGTGCCTCGGCCCTGCACGTGCTCATCTCTACCTCGAGGTTTGTGCGCACTTCGCGCAGCACTTGCACTTGCTCGTCGAGCGCGCTCACCTTCTGCTCAAGCGCCTCCACTTGCTCGCTGTCACTGCCCTCAGCTATCGGAGCCAGACGTTCGCAGGTCGCCGTCAAACTCTGCACCTTCTCTATCAACGCCATATTCTGTTTCTCCAATGCTTCCAATTCTTCCTCGCTCTCTTGTAACCGGAGTTGAAGTGACCTGACCTCTTCTGTCTCGCTTGGATGAGATGGCGCAACGTCAGCAAAATACTCGTCAGGAATCACAGATTGATCGGAGCCGGTGTTTCTCAGTTTGCCATTGACCGGAGCCTCGTGAACGTCAGCAGCAGTCTGCTGAACGACGGTAGACTCCTCTGCATCAGTTTGCGAACACGCATGCGTGATAGCATGAACGGCGGACTTCTCCGCATCCGTTTGCGAACACGAATGCGAGGTGGCAGATTCCTCCGCATCCGTTTGCGAACACGAATGCGAGGTGGCAGATTCCTCCGCATCCGTTTGCGAACACGAATGCGTGGTGGCATGTGGTTCTGATCTCAATTTCAATTCAGCTGCGTACATGGATTTCAATTCTGCATGTTGACTGCGAAGTTGTTCCAAATCCCTGACTGCATTGTTTTTCAGTGTCATGATTTGTTCTGCAATAAGAATACCGGCGATTAACATACAGTAGGGGAATATGGGTTAAGAAGATCAAATGTAAAGACATGATATTGATACAAAGTACATTTTTTCAACACCACTCAATAAATTATTAAGAACCAAAATAGCTTTGTTCACATTCTTGATTTTCAACAAGTGGAAAGTTTTCGTGAAAAGAAATGAGTGAGGATATTCTCACTTCGCTCGAAGCCTGCTCAGAAAACGGGATATGGTTTTATCTCTCTTCTACTGTGGCTACGCATCCTATAGAGCAACAATTTATTGACACTGTAGGACCTTCATCACGTACTAGCTCTGGGAATACTATGCTTTTTTCATGTATTGATGGTTTTAGAAAATATATTAATTTAGCTTCTTGCATTGCGTGAGGGTTCGAACAGAATGAGTGGTGAGCGGTGTCGATTTGAGTTTCGATCGATGCCACCCAACAGCTGGCAATGATAAAAACATTTGCTTGGGGTCATAGTGCTAATATAAGCTAAAAGATTTGATATGGAAGGCCGATTGCGATCACGACCTACACTGAACCTAGCGCCGCAGTGCAAGCTGGTTTCGCACAGCTTGGCTGAGTTGTCATTTGAGATGCGTGTCTGAACGGGAAGTCTTTCGGCCGCATTGCAGGATGACTTGACGGTTGCCGGATGATCAACAGCTGGGGTTTTTCGTTATTTTCCAAGATAGAGGAATTCTGATTGCAGATTCGTTGTCAGCGACACCAAGTTTAGCCATAAGGTTCAGAATGTCAAAAAACAATGAAAAAAATCAATTTTTAAAATCATCATGAAAAAGTCAGTTTAAGGTCTCGCGGATGTGTTTTTGGAAACGTTTTACTGATGACGTTCTTAAAAGTTAATAGAATTGGATACTGTTGATATATTCAGAAGTGGTGGCAGAAAAATTGATGGAATTTCGAGGATACATTTTCACGAATTCGATTTTTTAATTATCAATTTCAGAAAATATTATTAGGTAGTTTAAAAAAAACTTCAATCAGGTTATTGGTTCAAAATCAGGTATATTTTATTAGTGAATAGCATACATGATAGGATTTTTTTGATTTCGGGTATTGAAGCAAGTATTGAACCTGATAGACTTACCAAACTTGAAAAAGTAATAGTTCAATAGCAGTATATTATTTTTAGAGTGAAGGCGGCAAGTATTGAGATAAAAAATGCTTGCACTTCAAGCATGGCTTCACATGACACACCTTTGGATGATCATCAATCGGATTTGTAGCTTATTAAAAATTACATTCTATACTCACTGAGCTTATTGAATTTGATTCTTTCATCTCCTATATAGAGGGGATACTTTAGATTCATTACCCACTCTCCTAGAATATAAAAGAGATTTTATTTTTGTTTGATTTCAGGTAAAACATGTCGCTCTCCAAAAAAATTACTTTAGAGTGAGTGCAGTTTATATGTACGGAATGAATTCTTGTTCAATGCTAGGCCTACATGTGGGTACATCAGTATTACAGAGATAGAGTGTGATGGTTAATACTTTCTTGTCTATAAAAATAAGGAATTATCCTGATCAATTCTTCAACTAAGCAAGGTTGAACATAGAATCATTTGATATTTTACTACAAAAATCAAACCTGTACTGGAAAGAACCTCAACCAACTTCAGGGAAGCTATTTCTTCCGAGCAACGACTCACTATTACTATAAGGTAATAAGGAATGAAGCTAAACTGCCGCTCCGCTCGGCCCAGACATGTCTGAGGAATCAAATTAACCGACTGGATTTATCTTGAATCTGTCCGCTAGGCAGAGCTACGCCGACCATTGCTGGGTGGAAGCGGTTACAGCGGCCGCTCGCATTCCCACCAACGCTGCTATTATTTGCTGTCTCAGCGCGTAGTCAGAGTCAGTCAAGCAGCCAGCCTGCACTGCGGAAATGGGTTCAAAAAGCTAGGTTTTTTTTAGAAAGCCAAAGACGACCAGCCCGTTCTGTTCGTACCCTGAGGCATATTTACATCACTATTATTTTGTAATGATTTTGGTATTTCTGATATCTTAGTCACTTAAAGATTGATTCAAAATTAAATCTCACTATTTCGAAAATTAATGCTTAGGGATCTCATGTAAATTTGGTTGAATAAAGAAGTATAAATAATGATTGAAATAAATGTCCAATATCGAATTATTCCCATAAAAACAGTATGCAACGCAAATCGTTCTATAGTGAGGTCCACATTATAATGGCAGTGTATGATTGACAATACTGTTGCTGTCCTTTTCTATCATACAACAAAACAGATAGCACTATCTCTCTCTCGCTTTGCAATGTTGTCTATTTGCCAGAATATTTTATATTTAATTTGACAGTGACTGTACAAAACTGAACAAACCATATTCTCAGCCGCCATTTTCTTCTTCATTCTATCAAAATACTTGAGTACACAAGTCGTATAATTGATTTAAAATGTATTTTTGAAACAATGAAATAATTTTTAAACATTACCTTATGAGAAACACAAATTAAAACCTGAAATGACATTTTAAAAGTTGATAACTAACCATCCTAGACTTCATCCATGCTCAAGTTACACTACCCGTATGAGTTAGACACCACTCGTACCGGTACAAATAATATTGAAAAGTTATTTCAGAATTAATCCATTGAAATTACTCATTTTTTAATAGGATTTCTATTTTTCTATTATTTTTAAAGGAAATTGGAATAGAATACCTACCAAATAACTCAATTTCTGTTGTTTTGAAATTCAGATTGTTGTATCACAGCTTTTTAAATTAGCCGCCATTTCAGGTTTGTATAAAAATAAAAATCTGATCTCAGTCATGAAAGCAAATTTCTGAATCAAATTATGAAAAAATATATTTTCTTGATCAATTTGATATAAAATTGATTATTTTATCAATGAAATGATAATTATTATTAGATTAAATTTAATGGGACGAATTGAGTAACAGCTGTGTACAGTCAGTGGCAAAATGGAGAGACTTGGCAAAGTTTTTCTATCTTTCTTCACTGCCATTATAACGTGGACCTCACTATAGGCATTTTTACCCCACAAATGTGCAGTCTGTGAGACACTTCGATTGAAACAAAACAAAATTGTTATTGTAGAAGCATGTTAAAAATGGTTTGAATATTTTCATATATATGATTTCTATTATTATATGCTAAGGACAAACTTTCCATATGTCAGCTTTACATGAGGATGATGAACTTGTGGGATATTATAGCACTGTTGAAATGGATGATTTTTTTCCATTGAACCTCTTGAGCGGAATCATTATGAAGGGGGCTTAAATATTTTTCACACGAAAAAAAGGAGCATAAACAAGAATTTCGATGAATTAGTGCATTATATTGGTAATGTCAGTATTAAGTTTCAGGTTGTTGCATTGTCGGAGACATGGATTTCGGAAGACTCGCAGTTTCATGAAAATTTGCAAGGTTATAATGTAATAAAAAAAAAGGAAATTCTCTAAATGTGATGGGATATGTTTGTTCATTGACGAAAAAATTAAAACAGAATTGACTTAGTAATCGTAAAAGCAAACTACATCTGCATTTCATGTTTAATAAATAATGTTGAATCTATATAATAAGAGAGAGTAGGGTTGTGTTTGTTCGTATCAAAACATGTCAACTTGTGGATTGCATACCGGAAAAACGGGAATGATTTAGATCTCCAAATTTTGAACATAGATTCTAAAAATAGCAAAATCGTGCACCTCGAAGCCCAAATTTTAATTTTCTTTCTAGATTTTTCAGAATTAATGTTTAAATTTGATTCATGGAACATCATACAGCATACCTACATTGTTGTAGATGTGTTTGTATAAAGGAAGCTCATAGAGAAATTGATACGCTGGTAACAATGGGTCATATGAATAAAGTTGAGCATTTGCTTATACTTCTAAAATATGGAGCATTTGCTTCATTTTCTATGAATAAACGTGAGCAAAACCTTTTGCTCAAAAAGGTGAATCTAGTCTAGAGCAGCTTATCACCTTTTGCTCATAGTAAATGGCTCAACTAATTCGTATGAGGAAGAGGAAACTATATCAGATACGATCACAACCAATAGTTGAGAACTATAAAACTCTTTTCAGATTCAACTATGATATATATCACCATTATTCCTACAAAAGAAAGCTACCTGATATACAGGGTGATTCATAATTATGGTAAAATAATTTAATACGTGATAGTAGAGGTGAAAATAAGAAGAAAAGTTTTTATTAACATATATATATATCCATAAACGCTTCATTAGCGAGCTATACAGGGTGAAAGATTTCGCCCGGAATTCATTTCCTCTGGTGAAATACACCGATGCTGAATTGTTTGGGGTCTAGTTTTTAAAAAACGTATGGTGGATTCATATGGAAAAATATCTGAAAAATTGTATAAAACTAGTCTGGAAGCTGTAGTATGAGTAATTTTTTAAGAAAAAAGTTAAAATATGCAAGAAATCCACGTAGAAAAACACAGACTTCTACGTTTGATGCCCAATAACTTTCTTTAATGACCAGTAAATAAAAAAAAATTGAAATAAAAATTGTAGAGAATTCAATTCTGAAAAGAATTATGTAAGCTGTGTAAACTAAATTCAAATAAAAGTTGAATAAAATGTATTCTTATGTAGCACATTTATGCAGGCAGACCCCCGATTCACTTGGACTGTTGAGTTGGAGGAACAAGTTCTTAATTAAATTTATGAAGATCCAGAGAAGAGCACGAGAGAATAATCAGTGCAGTTTAATGTCAATCAATCTATTAGTTTGAGGATCCTAAAAGAGCAACAATTACATCCATACCACCTCCAGAAAGTTCATACTCTATTGCCACGAGACTATATTCCCCGTGCTGGTATTTGCATATGGTTTTTAGAAAAACTTGTTAACCGAAACTTTTAAACAACAGTTTCATTTACCGACAAGGCACACTTTACAAGAACTGCTATCGTTAACGTCCACAACCAACATATTTGGGCAGCTGACAATCCTCATGCCATCAATCCTAATCGTCCACAACATCAGTTTTCAGTAAACATTTGGGCAGGAATCATAGTAGATCATCTACTTCTGTTCGAGCTTTCTCCCAGGCTTAATGGCATAATCTACTTGAACTTTTCGAGAGAGGAGCTATTTATCTTACTTGAAGATGTACCTCTTCAGTTGCGCCAATAAATTTGGTTTATGCATGATGGAGCTCCAGCACACTTTAGTGTTGCTGTTCGTGAACATGAACACCTGAATCACAAGTTTCCAAATCAATGGATAGGCCGAAGTGGGCCAGTACCATGGCCAGCTAGGTCACCACATTTGAATCCTTTGGATTTTCATCTTTGGGGACACTTGAAAACCTTAGTCTACAATACTCCGATTGATAGTACAATTGAAGAACTCCGATTGAGAATTTTGAACGGAATAGGAATGATAATTAAAGAAGACTCCTGGAATATTTGAACGGGTCCGACAATCGATGAGAAGACGTCTTAACATATGCATTAAGAACAACGGAGGTCACTTTGATCATCATCTTTAGTCTTTTGGTATAAGTTTAATGTCATTTAGATAAAATGTTACATTCATATAGGAATCAAACTTTTCATAAAAACCCGAATATTTTATTTGCAATCAGCTACAACCTATGACCTATTAGTTCTCTCCTCATAAAACAGCAAATTTTTGTGGTGTATGTACTACATAATACATTTTATTCAATTATTATTTAAATTTAGTTTACACGGCTTACATCATTCTTTTCAGAATTAAATTCTCTACAATTGTTATTTCAAAAAAATTATATGTTTACTGGTCATTAAAGAAAGTTATTAGGCATCAAACGTAGAAGTCTGTGTTTTTCTACGTAGATTTCTTGCATATTTCAACTTTTTTCTCAAAAACTATTTACACTACAGCTTCCAGACTATTTTTATTCAATTTTTCAGATATTTTTCCATATGAATCCACCATACGTTTTTTAAAAACTAGACCCCAAACAATTCAGCATCGGTGTATTCCACCAGAAGAACTGAATTCCGGGCGAAATCTTTCATCCTGTATAGCTCGCTAATGAAGCGTTTATGGGTATATGTTTATAAGAACTTTTCTCCTTATTTTTACCTCTACTATCACGTATTGAATTATTTTACCATAATTATGAATCACCCTGTATAAAGATGGTCATCACAAAATAGGAAATAGGCATTTAAGAAGATGAGAGTGTAGACGATTATAAGAAGGCTTTTGATATTATAAGAATATGCTGAAGATTATTATAGAGATGACATTTTTTCACGCTATTATTTCAAAATTCTAAACTCAACTAACCTAAAACTTTATTCATAAATAGAAAACAGAGCAGACGACGCAAACAAGCGGTGCACCCTACTTGCATATTTAGCGCTTCCGTGAGCTATAAAAACAAAGTAAGGCCACAAAGGCGAATCAGCAGATGAAAAGTCTTTAAAATACGTGAGCATTTGCTAGAGAGTTCAGGAGCATAAGGTAAGAGTATAAGGTAAAGCTCATTCATATAAAAATGAGCAAATGCTTTTGCTTTCACCTTTTGCTCATGAGCAAAACCTTATGCTCCATGCTCTTGCTCATGAGCATCTGCTCTGGTTTTATTATATGGGCCAATGTGTTGCAATATGTGTTTCGATACAGGAAGCTCATGTTTCGATACAGGAAGCTCATGTTTCGATACCGGAGTTTTGATACAAATTCTGGCAGCTTATAGCGATTGTGATAATATTATATTATTGTGAGTTGTTAAGTTTTGAATATCAACATTTTATTGATTCTCAATCTTTCAAATTTTCGAAAAGCTGTTTTTGTCATCTTTAAATACGATATTAAACACTAAAAATCATCTACCATACAACACTACCGCCGCCGGTACGAGCGGTGAGTTAAATTATTTAAGAGTTTTGATTTTAAATGAAATCAATACAATAATATAGACAACATACTATTATTATTATTATTATTTCGCTGACAAATTCCTAAATCGGTGAAATATTGACAACTTTTCTTAACATAAGAGATGTTTTCAAGTATGATGAAGGTTAGGTACGGTACCGTATGTAGCCTACTGAAAATCCGTGTATCAGAAACGAAAATTTGTTGAACCCAATTGAAGAGCTATATTATTCAGGTTTTTGAACAAACATTTTAAATAATACGTGTCGGATTATTTTGAACTAAGTGCTATAAATAATCATTTTCTAGCTATTTTGGGGGCAAATTCAATCGCAGTCCAAAATTTAACAGTATATTTGAATATTGCCCGAATTTTCTGCAATTTATTTGTATCTCTTCATAGATAGATGCAAAAATTAATGGATATAATTATGAATCATCAGACAGAAACGAATTGAATCTTTTTAAATGAAATATGCCACATTTATTTTCATTCTATCTTTATCACTGAAAAGATAGATAGGCTAGGATGACACAATCTATATAAATAAAAATCGAGCCTCAAATTTTGACGTACAATAACTTTTTTATGTATGCACCAAATTTGATGATTTTTTAGTTGTGTTCGTTATGTTTAGGACCAGGTTTATGGCCTATCAAATTTATAATCCGACTTCAGGACTCTTTCCTACGGTCCTTCAGTTTACATGTAATCCTTATGGTAGAAGATTTGTGAGCTGGCCTCTTACAGAAATAAAAATCAGCTGTTATAATCATTGCGTCATCCAACAGCCGTCGGTAGACATGTTTTTTTATTTTCTTTATTTTTACTGATTCACAAAATTTTAATTCTAATAATAATTTCAACATGTTTAAAATTTCAACATGAGTATAATTTGTGGATTTGAGTGAAATTTTAATATTTTTTGTGATTGTGAAGTAAGATTTTGGTTTGGATTTGTATTTTGAAATTAAATTAATCTGATAAATCCAAAATTATTGTAATACATACATTTTTTGGACTCAAAAATAATTTGTGAATTAAATTATTATTTACATAACCTCTAGACCGTGTATTCCAAATTAAGGTTTAAAGCAGTTTTGGGCAAATGCCTGTTGTTTTTACCTGCATTGTATCTATTAAAATGAAATAGGCCTATTGAATAAATTAAATGAAATAATGCCGCGATGCAAACGACGTCCAAACTTGGGTCTTAGAACTTGGAATGCTGTAAATTT
Source organism: Nilaparvata lugens (assembly GCF_014356525.2). NCBI lineage: Eukaryota > Metazoa > Arthropoda > Insecta > Hemiptera > Delphacidae > Nilaparvata > Nilaparvata lugens. The sequence continues at coordinate 60,500,486 of NC_052506.1, read as the reverse complement.
AGAATATGCACGGGGAAATCAGCAGCAAGGAGATATACCATTCAATTCCCCAGCAAGGTGAATTTAACTATATCTAAAAATACAAAATGCTGTACAACTAGCACATAGGAAGTCCATATTGAGATATAAAATACTGATTGATGGATAATTTTCATAAAAATATAGTGCATCAGATTAAGCAAAGACTAAGCACACCTGAGGAGGCGCGGCTTGGTGATACAAAGTGTTGATCTTATGGAGATTGCTTTATCACACTGTTCCACGCCATGTCCGAATTAGTGTGTGTGAGTTTTTCCATTCAAACAAATAAGCAAGAAGCACCTGGATGCAAAATGCCGCATCGCGCCTCCTCAGGTGTGCATCCAGCTAAAGTTTGTCATGAGATGTATTAACTGTTTGGCGTTACGAAGTTCGCCGGGCCAGCTAGTATATTATAATTTCAATTTATCAATCACCAGCTCTGAATCTAAACGAATTTATTACAAGCTCACATACTTGCCTGAATCAAATGAAAAGAATTAAATGATATAATTATAAGAGGTGACATGAATCTCAATATCCTCGCAAATAATCATTTCGCTAATGAATACCTAAGTACACTACACTTGAATGGGTTTAAATCTTATATTAATAAACCAACAAGAGGCCCCAATGGAGCCGTATCCTGCATTGACCACATTTTTTTCATTAAGATAATAAAATTAAAAATGTTGTGACGGGTGTAATTTCAAAAACCAATATACTGTAACAGACCATTTCAGTATTTCTTTTCATCTGAACGAGGTTAGTGATAAGGAAACGAAACACGGTGAGCCATGGACTAAAGTCAAAATAGATTTTGATGGTCTTATGAAGGACTTACAGGGAGAAAACTGGGAAGATATATACAGAGCCGATGATATTGATATTATGTTGAATCTTTTAGTTGACAAATTAAACTCTAACACAAAATAGAACAAAAACAATTCGCATGAGTAAAGATAAAAAGACCTCTTGAAAAATGGATTACACCCGGTTTAGTAAACTCTATACGTGTTAGAGATAAAATGCATAAAATTATTAGAAAGCAACCGAATAATGTCCAACTAAATAATAAATAATTATGTCATATAGAAATATTCTAAATAATTTGATAAAACAAGCAAAAATAGATTACTTTGACAAAAAAATTGACGAACACAAAAATTATTCCAAGAAAACCTGGGAATGTATAAACGAACTTTTAGATACTAAAAAAAATACAAAAACAATCAATCTGGATGCCGAAGTACTTAATAAATACTTTGCCGATGTAGGAAAAACTTTCGCTGAGAAAATGTTTGAGGATATAAAATAATATACCTAAACCTAAATCCCAAAACAACTCATGTGAGAGAAGTATCTTTCTCCGCCCCAAAAACACAATAGAGATACAAAAGATAATTGATAAATTGAAAAACAAAGCAACACCTGGAGCCGATAATTTCTCAGGATCGTATCTAAAACGAGTATAAAGTTTTATTACCGAACCCCTAGAATTTATATTCAATAAATGTTTGAGCAATGGATACTTTCCTAGTAAATTCAAAGAAGCAAAAATTATTCCTATACCTGAACCCGGCGATCCAAATAAACCTGAAAATTACAGAACAATCAGCCTACTAAGTAATTCATCCAAAACACTAGAAAAGATTCTAAAATTGAGATTAATGAGTTTTCTTGATAAGGAGAGGATAATTAGTGATAACCAATATGGTTTCCAAGCCAAAAAGTCTACTAAAGATGCAGTAATTCACCTTAAAATTGTGTGCAACAACTTTAATGAAAATAAAAAAAACTGTAGCCGTCTTCATGGACTTATCTAAGGCTTTTGACACTATCCCACACAAATTACTCCTAGATAAGCTAAATAAATCTGGAACTAGAGGGTCCGTAAACAATCTATTTGCAAGCTACTTATCAAATAGGAAACAATATCTAACTTGAAATAGCTGAACGGACATTAAATTCACATCCAATTTTGGACTGCCTCAAGGATCAGTTCTATCACCGATTTTATTTCTAATCTATGTCAACGATATGCTCAAACTAAACCTTGGAAATTGTACTACATTGTCATTGGCTGATGCTACAACACTCAATTATAGTGGGAGTAGCTGGGAGGAAACGTTCAGTAATTTAAAAATAGTTCAGAAACGGCTCAAGGATCATGTTCTCACCCTCAATACTGAAAAAACCAAATACATAACCTTTTCACCTAACATTACCGGACAACCACCAATAAATATGAATATGAATGCAAATTGTATAAGCATGGTGAATGAGGAACAGGAGATAAAAACACTGGAAAGAGAGTACAAACTATGAAATACTTAGGAATAGTAGTTGACCAGCACCTTAAGTGGAAAAAACACAGAATATTTATACTCGAAGTTGAAGTATTTAATCCATATCTTCTACAAAATAAATAGAATAAGAAATAATATTATTTAATAATATAAATTTTAATAATAAAATTTATTTCGCATATGCACATTCATTGTTCCAATATATTATATAGAGGTGTGGGGTGCTGCTTTCGATTCTCATGTAAAAAAACTTTTCATCTTACAAAAGCACATGATAAGAGCGGCCCTGGGAAGACCACGAATTTACTCAAGTAGAGAAATTTTCCTAGAATTAAAGGTTCCAACTCTAAGACAGACTTACATTAAAAGTGTAATTCTGTACTTGAATAAACATAGCAATTCATTTACCACTCACACAACTTCCTACAACATTCGAGCAAATAACACAAATAGATTTAACATACACTTCACAAAACTCACTATATTCAGACATCAACTTCCGTACTATTGTAATTAATCAACAAAATACCAATAGGCTTTGTTTACAGAAATATAACCGAATCATTACTCTCAGATATACAGAGTTGGGTTGATAGTAACATTTTCTTTAGGCTGACTTAGGCCTGAAAGCTAAGTTTTATTTCAGTTGGACAACCGTTACCATGTCCCTGAATTCGCTTGTCATATTCATGATGATTGAATAGCTTCGATCTTTATCATCTCCTTTGTTGCCTTTCTTAATACCGAGAAATCTTTTGTCACCATTTATTTACATCTAACAATCTCTCACATCTTCATCTATTGCTGATTTTTTTTCTTTCCTTTCGTTTTTCTTTTCTTTTAATCTATTTAACGTTACATTGAAATTTATAATTTTCTCTTCAATATCTTTCTTCTCTGACCTTGCTTACCGATAGGATTTTTCTTTGGTATTACTATTATAATTCATATATAAATAGATATATATATACTTATTATTTTATTATAGGCTTCTTCTTGTACTGTTATTTATTCCCCACACACAGATTCGTCTATGTGGGGAAAATATTCACAAATTTGTTTTTAGGTATGTTGTCTATGTAAATGTATCTTGTGTCTTGTATTGTGAATTGAATAAATTGAAATTGAAATTCTTATTTTGTACGCTTATCTATTTCTCTTTTATTACACAAGTGTTATATATTATTGTTTATTATTTTGACGTGCTAATACAATGTAAAGTTATTCTGGCAATAAATAATCTTTAATCTTGAATCTTGAATATTGCCCTAACTAACCATATTGAACGAATTCACTGAAATTTGAAATAATGTTAAATGTCTTCGAATCCTAATAGGCTGCAATGTTTACGCATTGCAGTGATTGACAGTGATGGAATTTGATTCTTCCTTAAATGAATCATTCAAGCAAACTCTCTTCATGAATTATTCATGTACAAACCAAATAATTTTCTTTTTAATATTTGAAAAATTATTTATATTCTCTTGACTATTTTCTTGACTTGTTTTGGAGACGAAAAAGATTTGAAAGAATTCTTATCAGGATTCGTTGAAAGCGCATAATCTAGTAAAAGAGGTATAATGTTTACCAAAATCACATTCCATTTAAAATTGGAAATAGAATTTACTTGAAAACTCATCCTATGAGTAAAGAAAGCTGTTAAAAATATTATTGCCAAGTTATTGCATAGATATTGCATATTTGAAAAATTGGGTTAAGTGTTCTTGCTGTGAAATTGTAATCACTTAATGGAAAAAATTTATTCGTAGAGCTCATGTAAGCCAATTGAAGATTGGAAGAAATACGAATTCATATTAATTTTTGAAACTTAATTGTTTCGTACGAAAATCAATATTATTTTGTTAATCTATATTCAATCGATAAATATTCATTATTGTAAGACAAAAATAACACATGCAATACTTATATAAATTTTTCACTTCATTGTTTGCTTCCACGAAAGTAAATTTTCTATCAGTTTTTTCTGGTGATTTCTCTTTCTTCTGATGCATGTTGCAATTTGTGACATGGTTCGGTTTTAAGTCTGGGATTCATTTAATGGCCAATAATCAATAAATGTGTATCAAAGTATAGTAGACAGTGAACTAACAGCATTATTCCAACTATAATAATTAACTTGTAGCAACTAATTGTTTATTTATCTATGCCTTCTTGCACCGCTATTCATTCATTCATGCCTTCTTACAAAACAATTTCTTCGAAGAACATTTACATTAAATTGAAATCATGTGGTAATTTTTCACTCAAAAATTTTCGATGTAGCCATTGGAGGATAAGAATCGAGAAGAGAAAGGCCCACATCAGCAAAAAGATATTTACGTACCCAAAGCAAAATACCAACTCTCTTATAATTTGTTGGATATTGGATATTTGGAATATTGGATATTAGGATATTGGAATTACTTGGATATCAAAAAATATATACTGTATATAATAATTTGAAAAAAATGTGGTCGAAAAAATAGCTTTAAAAATAAGCGTATATTGTATACAGAGTTGGTGAAAATTATGGAAACTGCTTGATATTTATTCTATATGGGAAATTTGAATGGGTCTGATTGGGGATCCTATTCGAATTTAAAAAAACTACTTTTCTGACGCTTCAAAAGTTTGGTCTGCAATGATAAAGAGTACCAAACTAATAAAATTTATAAAAATGCTCGAATATCGTTTTTCGAGGTCAAGTGATATTAACACAAAGTAGTTTGATCTGTCAGATTTTCAATATACTCATTTATTTCATTTTTGGATGATTTATGGTATATTTAAACGAGAATAACTTTGAAACACTTAAATCTATGAGCGAGTTTCGCCATTTATTTTCTCTTAAAATTCTGTAATGCATGTTATCATATCAAACCACCTTTCCATTCAAAGTGAAATCCGATTAAAAGTAAGGGTTCCAAGATGGTGGACCAAAATTTTGAAGCGACCGTAAAGTAGTTAAATTCGAATAGGATCACCAATCAGACAGACCCTATCGTCAAATTTCCCTTTTAAATGGAATAATAGGTATCAAGCTGTTTTCATCAACTCTATTTTGACTATCAATATTTACTGTATCTACAAGAAATTCAAATTTCATGAAACAGGAAGAAAATTAGAATTAAATGAAGAGGATGAAAATAACCTTTTAATATTACCACATTAGTCTTGTGTTACTATTAAACTCATCAATACTAATTGAACGAGCGTTAGCGAAGTTCTTACTTTTGACTTACTAGAGCCTAAAGTCGTTTTCTGTCTGTATGTTCGACAAGAAATGTATCAATGATCATTGAAACTGTTTGAGATATCGATGTGCGGGTTTCGCAATTAATTTTCCTTTGAAATTCTGTATCTGAATCATCTATCACATGACCACCTTCCCATTTGAAAAACTGAAGTTTGATTCAAAATGAAGTTTCGATCCGTATGACGGATCCAAGATGGCGTGCAAAAGTTTTGAAGCGACAGAATGTTTTTTTCATCAATTGGAATGCTTTCCATGGAAGCATGGAACCTACTACTGTAATATCATTGTAAAAGATATATTTAGCTGGTTCCATAATAATTCTCGCCAATTCTGTGTAATTACAAGTTGCGGATCTCAGAGAAGAGAGAACAATACAACAGTTCATGAGCGAGTTCTTCAACCCAGGGGGTATTCTAGTTCAATATCTTATCAATTTTAATAATTATTTTATTTTTTATAACTTCATCAAGTACTCATTATTTTCTGTCAATCATGTCAGGGTCACCGTTAAAAGTAATGCATGAATTTATCTTCTTTCACAACAGAAAAATCTACAGCATCAATAAATACTGAAAATGGTACAGCATTTATTTATATACTAACAATGGATCTATTGTAATTACAATCAATTTATGAAAATAACACTTTCCAATTACTCGAATTCTCACAAATATTAATGAAACATCATCCAATCACCCTATTTACCAAGCGTAGGAGTCATGATCTTCATCAGATTGAAACATTACAGTTATCAACTATCGAATTAAAAATCTACAAGCACTTGCTTTGAAGATTGGTGAAATATGGGTCAGACCAAGTCACATCAAAGTGACTCATCCGAAAATCCTTCTACTATTTCTGGCAACAAGCTCACCAGGAGTCAGAAATAAACAAGTGCAGTTACTTGTTACATGTATATTCAATAATAAACTGACTTTGATTGGCCAATCAAGTAACTCACCAATAGCTTGTTGATGTTCCATGTCCAACTCTTCCATTCCAGTCGATAGATTGGCGTTCTCGTCCTGACTGACGGCAACTTGCGATTCTAAATCTTGTACTGCCCTAATCATCGTTGCCAATTCAGACCTCAAATGCACCTGAAATAACAGCATTATAAAAATACTGAACCAACTGATTTCGATTTCAAGCTGAATAGCCATTTTCATTCTCCAAAACACTATTGACTTCTTATAAAAATTAAAAAACCTATTGCAATATCATGCTGAATAACCAGTTGCATACTTCAAAATTATATTGTCAACTTCTTCAGTATTATTATAGCTTCCTCACTATTGAGGAAAGTTATTTTACCCTATATAAATTTTTAAAGCTCTTTCGGTTCAAGTAAAAGCATTCAATCAATGCTTTTACTTTCACGATCGAATGTAAAAATGATCGAAGTCAGTAAAACAGCAGTCTATAAACTTGTAAAATTCTTCAGACTGCAACTTTGTTTATTCTTCATTTGTAAAACACTTAAAATAATGTAATTGACATTTTCCATAGTAATAAATTATTACATTAATAGTTCTTATCAAATAAGCTTTCATAGCTTATCAAGGTAATGATGAAATTCATGTCATACGAGATTGTTGCGCAAAATCATTCAATGGAAACAATCCTTTGTAACAATATTAATGCAACACAGAAATAACCATAAATAATCAACTAGGAAAATGCATCCTACACACTAGGCTTGATATAGAAGGACTAAAAATTGAATAAACTACTGATCGAGCAAGAAGTCTAGTAATATTTTTTCAAATATCGAGAAACCTATTAAAAATTGAAGTATCAAGTAAGGAATGTTGAGATGTAAAAACCTCACCTTCTCAGCATTGATACTATCAATCTCATCCGTTAATTGTTGTACCTGGCGCTGCAATTTAGCATTCTCATTCTCCTCAGTCTTTTCATTCAGACTCACGCTCTTTGAATCACCTCGCTCATGACGAATACCTGCAAAACAAGATCATGAAATTATTTCATTATCAGTCTAAAAAGGTTTTCAAATTATTGGATAGTGAATACAATATTATTAATGAAATACACAGACGAAAATTGCATCAATCGGTAATCAAGAAGAATGTTTCAACAGCAAAGCTCCAGATCTCGAATGATCTTGAATATCAACTGATGGGATGAAGTTGTAGGCGTTGGAGCAATAAATATGTTCAAGTGTTTCAATCAAGTACGGCAAGTATGCTAGTATGGATACTTACTGTTGTATGCGGCTTTCACTTCTTCCAATTCTTTAGCGAATGATGTTTTTTCCTGGTCAAGGATCTTGCACTTGTGTTCTAACTGAAACAGAAGAAACCAATGAGTTTAAGTTGCCAATTGGCATAAATTGCCAAAAAGTTGCCGTAGAGTAGGCTTAAACGGTTGAATCAAACACAAAAATAAGCAGATTATGCAACAGTTTACATAGACTTTCAAAATCATAGTAGGACTGAGTGAGCATTCCCTATGAAGATATTTCAAGATGCTGTTGTAGGATAATTATCATTGATAACGTAGTGAGATAAGGTAGATCAATAACAGTGCAAATTTTCAGTGCAATAACAGTGAAATTACCATTCATTGCGGCTCCAGCTACTTATATTGCTGACCGAGCTAGAATATATAATATTTAGAAACCTCAAATACTCCAATGTCTCAGCATTGGAGGCTAAAGCTACAATCATAATAATTTCCAAGGATATTGCAGATATAAAATCGTTAGATTAATCAAAAAAATGGAAAATGTGTACTTGTGTATACCTTATGCTTCTCATTGATAATTTTAGCCATCTGCCTTCTCGATATGGTGAGGTCATTTTGCTCCACCTCGGGTCCATCTGAAAATGTTCATTTCATCTATTTATTATTCATCATAATATTTCTAGTTATAAGTGTCGCTATCTCAAGTCATTTCAACAATCGTCGTAAAATAAATTTAATTATAGCCTAGTACAGTATAAGAACGTACAAATAAGAAATTATTAAAAATAAAACATGCAAGCATGTAGTAGTAGAATGAATGTAAGTAATCACAAATCATCATAGCTAAGTTAGAAATTAATATTCTTAATTACAATTTAATATGAAGCAGCCAAAAGCATCAATATTAGTTTACAAATATCAAAGATACAATATCTTATTTTCAGATTTTCAAGAATCATTGTATTCACACCAGCCAACAAGATTTGAACAAAGGATAAGTGATAAATAATTTATAAAACATGAACGGATAGAAGAAAAAAATTAGTCTTAAAAATGAAAAGATAAACAGATGTGAAAAATATGTAAGTTACGGGATAAATATAAAATCTCTAAAAATATTCGTTTCTCAAATTATAAAAAATGCTAAGTGCTAAGCAATATATTTTCTTCATAAAATAAAGGACAATATTCGCAAGATGAGAGAGAAATTAATAAACTGCATGAGGATGAAAGTTGAAAATAATAATAATATAATACTGAATAATAAATAAGGTAATATTGATTCTGTATAAAAACAATTTGATGGACAAGTTCATATGAGAAAATATTTGTGAGATTTATTCTGAACCTAGCCACAACGTTAGGACCAATTAGGAGCAGGAAGGTCCCACCTCAAGTAAAATATAATAATATATATATATATTTTATTTTATCCTACCAATGAAAGTTTTGTTGCAGGCAATATAATATCTTAATATCAATCTGAAAACACGGGAGCGACCTGGCTGAAGCGATCATTGTTGGGATATCAAATAAGAAATTTTTCACATCAAATACAGTATGTGTTACTAATATCTTAAACTCAAGAAATCGTTGGAATCTCAAAATCAGAACAAGCAAATATAAAATTAAACTTTCGGTAAAATCTGTTCAAATATGTCTGACCTTGCCCCAAGTAAACATCCTGGAAATCGTCGTCGGCCCAGCCGCCACCTGACTCGCTGCTCTCGTCCCACTTGAAGCTCTCCCAGTCAACCACTTCCTGAAGACAAATTCTGATTAGCATTGCAATTTATGAAAATCAATCAAGGCTCAATATTGCAATATTACTGCAATAAAAAAGGAACATGTGGATTACTCAACATCAATTCATTGTACAGTAATATGAATTTGGATAATAAATTAATAAAACAATTATAAAAGGATAGCCTACATTATTGACAAGGTGTGTAACGTGAAGACAACATAAATCCAGATAGAACAAAGAAATATATTATTATACTTCAAATAGGTTAAAACTGGAACGAAATTTTACTAAAAAAATGAACATATATGTCATGAAAATTTAAATGTTGTTAATAAAAATCAATAAACTAATTTTCAAATAACTTATTTTTCAAGAAAAAATCAACTTAGGCTTAATTATTATGTCCAACAGCTTCATTTTGAAATTTTCAAAAATGAGTCTGGAGAAATCAAAGTCAATTTTTTACTATTTAGACTGAAATAAGTCTGGTTTACTCAGAACTCAAGTAATTTTTTGAAATTGCATAACTTTCTCAAAAAAATAGATTAAATTTCTCAGTTAATCAAAATAGGCAACAGTGAAGACTATAAAAATATCCTTGAAATTTCACGAATTCATCCATTTCCAAATTTGAAATGATCTTAAAAATTTTAACTTTGGATGGGCGCTCGTATCTCAAAATCCTGAGAAGAGATGGAGAGATTATAACTTGAGGCTGGTGCATGAGGTTTTATTGGTAACTTTTTGCTGGTGAACTAAAGTTTATCAAGATTAAGAATTTCTCAGGAAAATTTCTTCATCAAGATAGGCTAAATTAAAAAAAAATATCCAAGATTTATTTCTATCTTGACAACTTGATTTCACCAGTAAAACGTTCTCAAAAACTGATCCACAGCCTCAAGTCAAAGCGTTTCAGCGTTTGAGCTCAACCTCAACGTTGTACAATAAAGAGCTTCTAATAAGTACAAAAACAGGGAAAGTGCTAAAAAATTCAAATAGGAAAGAACTTACGAATATGAAAAATGGTGTTCGACAGGATCCAGATTCGGAGTGAATGGATACATCTAGAAGAGTGAACAAGAATCTACGAGAACTTCCACTCAACTAATGGCTGATACCAAGAGAGATTGTCAAAAGCTAAGTTAGTATGAAGTAAAGGAGTAAAACTCCAAGTCAGGAGCTAGCTAGAGCTACAACCTCACTGGTCAAGAGCGCACCGATGAATGAAGGCAAAAGAGTGAATGAGTTGAGGATTTAGCAGAGGACTGAGCAGTAACAACATGAAACACCAGGAGCGCTAGCATAGGTAGAGTACGACAAGATGGTCCCTGATATCGATTGTTTCAAGCCACAGCCAGGGACCATCTCAAAGTGCGCAAATTTACCCCTTCCAACAAGCCTACACGTGTAGTGGTAGTGGTAGGTTCAAGGTTATTTCACCCATCGGGCCTCTCCGACCACCCAAGATGACAACATGTAGGCCGGAGGAAGGGGATGAAGCAGCATTTTCCCCATCCGGCCTCTCGGACCACCCAAGATCACAACAGCATACAGGCTGGTGGAAGGGGATGAAGCAGAGGGTCTTAAGAGGTGGCTGTTGGCTGTGACTTCGGTTGAGAAAAAATATTCGAACTTCTGATACATAAATATATTTATTAATTGATTATTTTAATAGGGCTACTTGAAAGTATAAAATCACTAGCACCTTTGAAATTTACTTGAGACGCCACTTCTAGTTTCGGGTTTTTATCCCATTCTCAAGAGTATTATACATTACAACATGATAATTTATATGTTTTTTTCTACTTGTGCAAAGAATATAAAAACTCATCAATGATCAGAAACAAAGGACGAATATAACTTTTAAACTCATCTTATCAAGTCAGTTCAAAAACAACTAGGACATCTAAAACACTAATTTTGCAAATTTCTTATTAAAACTTGATTAATATTTTCTACTCAAGCTGCTTTATCCTAAAATCTGCTTCCTGGTATAATCTGTGGTAAAAACCAGTGAGTATAGAATGTAGTTACATTCTATAGAATGTGTTACATTTCATACTCACTGGTAAAAACCGGCTTAAATATGTGTCATGATGTGAATAGAAGTTCAATAAAGGTTATTGATGAATGAGTGTAAGCAAACTTGAATTCGCGATGAGCTCACAAAGAACGGATTGAAAAGTTTTGAAAAACAAATGAATGAAACGAAGAAAGTTGGCAGTCGTTTATAAGTAGGAAAGCCGATAACGAGCAATTTACCAAGTGATTGAAATTAGAAGATAACGACTTTCTAACGAATCAATCGTACTGCAGGTAGACCTAGTCGCTCAAATTGAAAGCACCAACTAAAGTACACAAATCAAGTCCAATGCCAATTTACAATAAATAGTAGACTACGATACCGGTACTCAAAACTGCGAAACTGTAGGCCTAAATTGACAACAAAAAAGGACTTATTTCTAAAAAATTTCATACCAAGATTCAAGTTTTCGTACTACTCATTTAATGATTATTTTCTTTTAAACTATGCTTGAGATAGTTTCCTAAGCTCTCCTTTTACACACCTTCAAGAGCGAATATCTCGGGAACAGTTGGGAATATTACAAAATTCCTTTGAATAAAAAGTGTAGAGAATTTATCAAGCTTCATTTTTGAATGGTTAGTTATGTCGGTTGAACGAATTGTTCTCAAGCTATGAGCGTGGAAGCAAAATGCTGAAAAATGCATCTTTTAAACCACCCCCTTAGCACATTCATCCCCTTAGCACATGAGTTAGGAATGGGGACTTTTGATATGTTCTCCTCCTAACTAGTCTCAACAAAGTCAAAAATTGTATTTAAAACATTCCCTCCAAATTCCTTTGTCAATTGGTCTATTGTTGCAAAACTGGAGATTTCACACTCAACACTAAAGCTGCTGCAACAGGTGCAGGGAAATTCGCAAAAGTGTGAAATTATACATCAAATTGAATTCAATGCTAAGCTCATAATCAGCATGAGTTTTTCACATCAATTTTTAAAAAGTTGTAAGAACAAAAATTGAAAAAAATGAGGCAAACGTTTTTTTAAAAAAATGTCACACCTTCAAGAGCGGATATCTCGAGAACTGGAGGAGATATTATAAAAGTTGTGGGATGAATATTGTAGGAAATTATGTAAGCTTCAATTTATTATATGACATTTAAGTCCTTAGGATACATAGTTTTTGAGTTTTATGCGAGAAACCAAAAAACGGTACCTTTAAATCACCCCCACCCCCTTAGCACAGGGGGTAAGGGTGAAGACTTTTGTATGTTTACCTCCTTACTACCCTAAACAGAACTGCGGGGTCAAAAATTGTCTTCCCAACATTTTTGCCGAATTTCCTCATTATTTGCAAACAGATTCCACAACGGACACTTCTGAAGTTTTAAAAATACCCTCCATATATAATACTGAATTATTAAAATTTCATCGAAATTGTTTAGCAGTTTTCGCGATCTGTCGGATATACAATCAAAATTAGTCTTGATAGAATAGGATCAATTGATAGAAGCAACTCCCGTCATAAAAGTTTGTTTTATGAAAAAAAACAATTATCTATACTCCTAGGAAAAGCTCTGATTGAAGCAGCAGTGACCAATCAATTTGTTCTCGATAAATGCATTTTAATTAGTTCTTCAACTTGGTGTCAACCTAATGAAGTCATCTCAACTTAATGCCAACCTGACAAAATTATTAATTTAGTTGCCAGTTAAAAACTGTTTCGAATAGGTACGCTCTCTAGATTATAGTTCTATAGTAACATATTATGATATGGACATTTCAGTTATAAAATTAAGAGATTGGGAGAAGAAGAATATACATGCTAAAAGACGAACTTTAAACCCTTAAAAAGCACCCTTAGAGTTGAAATATCGCCAAAAGATTTCTTAGTGAGCACCTAGGACGTATAAGGAAGCTATATTCCAAGTTTTGTTGCAATCCATCCAGTAGTTTTCCAGAAATCGTGATCAGTGAGTGAGAGAGTGAGTGAGTCAGTGAGATAAGAATTTTACTTTTCTTGCCCTATTACCATGATAGGTAAGGAAAGTATTGCTTTCCGAAAAAAATAAGGGTTTTTTGCGATTTTCTCGAAAACGGCTCCAACGATTTTGATTAAAGTTGTACCTGAAATAGTCATCGATAAGCTCTATCAACTGCCACAAGTCCCATATCTGTAAAAATTTCAGGAGCTCCGCCCCATCCATGCAAAGTTTGATTTTAGATTCTCAATTATCAGGCTTCAAATACAATTTAAACAAAAAAATTGAGTGGAAAAGATTGAGAATAAGAATCTCTACAATTAATGTTCAGTAACATTTTCACCTAAAATTAAAAATAAGCTCGAAATTCGAGAAAATGTGATTATTCAATTGGAAACTGTTGGCAACAAACTGTTGATTCTATTCACTATGAAGAGATTGCAGACCTCGTGTGTTTACAGCGTTATTGCCCTGTCACCAGCTGGATCAAATCTTTGAACAGTAGACTTGAGATGCGCGGGAACACTAGCGTCAGGTGATCAATTTTCATAACGGCAAGGAAAGTTGTGTGAGTGCGCCACACCAGATTTTTTAAGTTAGTATAGAAGATAAACAGAACACAATAATTCTCTAAAATGATCGTGTTCATATTTTACAGCTGGCTATACGTCAGCTTATGAATTTCGGGGATGCGATATTTTGATTTTCCACAAGATCACAAGTCACTTTTTATCATCCACAGACGACGAAAGTCTCAGCTGTTTCAGCCAAGGATGAATTATCCTTTTAATGTAGTTCAACGATTTTTCCCAAGGATGAGACCTAGTGCAATCGAATTTTTATATCATAAACCTACTATGTTTCAAATTTCGTGAAAATCGTTGAAGCCGTTTTGGAGATCCGTTGAACATAATAACCAGATATAAATATACAGAAATTGCTCACTTAATATAATAGGATTTCCAATCAATACAATACAATATTTACAATACAATTTCTAAAACAACTATAAAACGAAGACCTGTTGTTAAATTTGAAATTATTTCTTAGTTCTTGACAGTAGCATTTCATAAATACGACTGATAACCTCAAAGTACATATTCATGAAGAACATAATATTCGGTTATTGCTGCCGTGTCCGGCGATCGTCAAACGGCAGTTTGTTGCAGTGTGTTCTGGTATTCAACCAGCGCCGAAACAGCCGGTCCGTCAGTTTTGCCGTCTCGTGTGTCCCTGGCCTAAATAAAGAGAATAAATTTCTCCACATTTTTTGAAAACTTCCTTTTTTCTACATACAATATCCTGGTCGTTTTCCATCGGAATGGGCGCATTTTGGTTCCAAATTGTAGATATTTTGATTTCCTTGGAGTATTGTACCATAAAAATTACCGTGCAACGCAAGGTTATTGAGATTTTAAGAAAAACCCTATAAAACTTCTAAGATAAAAACCATAACATTCTCGAAGGTAACATTTACATTTCAGAAATGAAAAAGACCATATTAATTTTTCAAGATATTATATTCAACTTGAGTAAAATAGTCGTGAGTATATGCAATTTACTTTCGTTAGAGAAAATTTTATGTCAGGAACGTGACGTCCTTCTTCCATGAGGCAATTTTCTATTCTGTTCAGGAAGCTCTTCCACACTCGCTCTCCAGTGTATCCTCAGTGATCAACACCACCTCAGTACGTATCGTCGCTTTCAAATCATCCAAAATATGGGGTTTATGTCGATAATCTTGTTCTTACAAAAGTCGCCACAAATAAAAATCACTTTTGATGACTTGAAAGCGGCGATACTCACTGAGATGCCACAGACTACTGAGGATACACTGGAGAGCGAGTGTGGAAGAGCTTCCTGAACAGAATAGAAAATTGCCTCATGGAAGAAGGACGTCACCTTCCTGACATAATTTTCCTTACGGAAAGTAAATGGCACATATTCACAACTATTCTACTCAAGTTGAATAAATAGTGTCTTGAAAAATAATTATTGTTTTATTATTTCTAAAATGTAAATGTTTCTCGTGGTCACTCTGTATTACGTTTTCCTCTCGTGATTATTGAGTCCATCATTAATAGATAGCCTATACAAAGTGATATTGTGAGCCTATCCTTTTTTGTCTGAAAAAGGACGAAAGAATCGGTAAATTTTGTTGTACAACGAACTTGAAATGCAAAAACGTTCGAAGAATATGTGTTCAAAATTTGGAGCTGATTGATCAAAGCGTTAGAAATTTATTGTAGAACATAAAACAAACTGACGGACAACGAGTTTAGCCCTGAGTAAAAAGTAGGATCTCCCTAACGCTCGTTCAAAAATTTGAAACATAAGATTTGAAAATAGGCCAGGCGCCACGTTAATTATTAGGGAACGACCCTCAAAATTTAAATAAACAAAAACCACGGCATAACGCTAGTAGATGTAACTGATAGATATGAGATTTAATGATAATGATATTCGGAGTGAAAGAGGAGAAAATTCTCTATCTTATATGATTTTCCGTCTATAGTATTCCACAAGAAAGAAAGATTCAACTATTGTAACAATCGCCCCATCCAACACTCAAGCAATCAACAAAATATTCCAAATAGTTTCGTCAAAATTCCACCCCTTAGCCAAGGACAAACAACGACATGCGTCCTAATGTGTGAAGGAGAAATTCATTAGATGCAGTCAGGCGTAAAAAACAATAGACTTTCGCAGAACCAACTTCAACGGGAAGGGCCGCGCTGCTCCAAGGCCACTCTAGATGTTCATCCAGAGTGGCATATCCTGCTCCCAAAATTCTTCAAGGACGCTCATCGGCTCATGAGTCGCTAGCCAGTCCTGACCATGTTAACATCAAGCAGTTCCCCCCTCGGGGTCTTCACCCCGAGCACGACGAGGTGGCGGTCGTCAACGTTGAATCATCTCCAAGAAGAAGAAGAAGAAGAAGAAGAAGAAGAGGGAGAAATAGTAAAACTCCAAAGCACGTTGCGTTCTATCTATCAGCACCAAGATTCATGAATGTGATGTGATATTGAAGGTTCCAGGAATCGCCATAAGTGAATTACAGTGTCTTCAACTCTTCGTAGAAGAAGGAACCAGGTTTTTATCACGAAAGTTATGCAATGTTCATTTAATTAAACCAACTCAGCTCCAATAAATTCTAATTTTCAAATATCAAAATTCAACCAAATTCGTAATTTCAGCTAAGCCTACAACATTTCAAATGAACACAGTTGTTTATTAAATTTATTAATCTATTTCAGGACACTTGACAAATTTTCTCCATTCAAATGTTATGTACTTTAAGTAAAGTCTAATTATTATTTTGCCGTTTGCCTTTTTCGTTTTTAATTATCTGATGACTTCAAATCGTCGTTTTTTATTCACAAGTCGGATCATTAGATGATCCTCTCCCTTCTGTATTGTTTTGATCGTTTGAATAGAATATTCGTCAGAGACCAGAAAAAAAAGGTCAAAAATTTTCCGGACGTGTAAGGAGTTATGAAATTGTGTACCAGATGTGAGAGCGTCGGTGGAGGTCGATCGGCTGATGGTGGACGGTCATTGCTTCACGGTGGATGGAGGCGAGCGGCTGGTGGAGCTGGCGGGTGGAGGCGACGGCTGGATCAAACTCGAGAATATGTTTGGTGGGGCAGGTGGTGTCGCAGGCGGTGAGGAGCGAGTTCGATGGGGAAGCGCGGCGCCAACCGGTCGACGACAACCGCAACTGAGAGGTGGCCGTCAGTCAAGGCGAGGGTGGGCGGATGAGAGTTATTGCGTACAATGTGGCTGGATTGAATAGTAAGTCTACAATCTCGTTAAAAGTTATGATATTTTTGTATTGTTGGAAACTTTTATAGATGAGGGAAGGGAAACATACAATGCTAATAATTGTCCAGGCTTCAACTTAAATGATAAATCGGGAGTTTGCAATTAGAGATTCAAGTCAGGGAAGAGCAAAAAAAGGTCAGTTGATTGGGATTAGAAAAGGATTGAATGCAATAAGCGTATGTAGTGAACAAGATAGAAAGGTCGTGAAGATCAATACAAGTGTAGATTTTAGCTATTACATAGTTCCAGTTTATCTTAGTGGCGGGAATAATATTGAATGGGAAAGGGATTTCAACATTTTATGGGAGTTTGTGGCAGCACAGGACTGTAGAAAAAATATAATTTTAAGTGCATCAATCGGATGATCCTGATAGGGAATGATCTTAAAATCCTTTATACTATTTCTAAGTAACGATTTGAGTGGAAATTGGATAGTGATGAAGGTTAAAGCTGAAAACTTGAGTTTTTTCGAATGTGAGGTAATTTGTTTTTCGAGTGTATTTCAAAATCTTTTGAGATAGAAATGTGTAATTGGTCTCAGGTCTCAGGATGTAGAGGACACAATAACGCCCAGAGAGATTTTGCGTAATTCATTTTAATCGCGACAATCTGAAGATTTTGTTGATTAAAAACTAAAATTTATCAAGATTTCAATTTTTTCTCAAAGTTGGCACATTTTGAAAAATAAGAATTCAGTTAAAAGTTTATAGTAACTCATTGAAAATAGAGAGTTCGTAATATAATATAATTTTATTTCTTTTAATGTATCTGAAAGAAAGGCGTGAATGATTCTCTTCTATCCGGTGGCTGGTTTTGACGGAAATGACTGAACGTTGGAAAAGGGACAAAGAAATCGAGGTTTTGGATTTTGAGGCACTTTGTATTTTTTAGCAGAAGGAAATTTAGAATGAAAAAAATGGTTCTAGACTTCATTTACATATCCAAAGCCAAACAACATAAAAAATCAGAACTACAAAATATTTTACAAGTACCAATGTAGGCTATATAGTGACTGGACTATACGTAAATTACAATATTATTTGTGAGCTAACAGCTCACTATTTCAATATTTATATTTATATGTATTATTTATAATACAGATTCAATATTTTTTGCTACAAATTTGCAACTTCAATTAAATTTATCCATGTAATTTTCTAATTTTATTTTTACTCATTGCGGAGTACGGATTACCTGCTTGTACCATATGAGACTAGAATGGTGTCAGAATCTCAGAAATCCTCTATCTTTGAAAGACATATACAATAATTTGAAAAGAGAAATATTTATTGAAAACTTAAATAACAATGTGAATTAATTAATAGTAACATGTATATTTGAGATTTCATACTATCGCCAGTTCGGTCGGTCATGCATCTCATCTCGTAACCTCGGTTCACTGCAATCATCCATCAATTATTGTAAACAAAGTTAATTGTTTTGCGTCTGCAGGTGTGCAATATGATCGTAAACAAGTTAGCACGGTGGTCTAGCTCACTTGATTCTCAGGCAAGGGACTTCTCTGCATTATTATGTGACCAACGATGTCGCTGCCGCACAAACGCGTATTTTTCCACAATTTCATAAAAACATTCCTGTTTATACATGCATGTCTCTTGCATAAAAGTAAGACAATATTTTTATATTTAAGCAATAATCTATTATAGAAAAAACATACAGGGTGATTTTATTCGAGGGTCCGAAAAACCAACGTTTTTTTTCAAATGCCTCTAACAAAAATTGTGGTGTGGCACACTCACACTACTTTCCTTGCCATGATCAAATATTTCTCACTAGTATCTTAGTAGGCTATTACTTAGTTAGTAGTTACTTAGTTAGCTATTACTATGTTAGTAGGCTATTACTAGTATGTTAGTAGGCTACTCTTGCTTTGCATCGCAACTCCTTTGTTGTATTTAAAATTTTATCCAATAGAAGTACTGTATTTACATCTTACTTGTTACTATTATTGCAATGTAATGAAAACTCTAGGTCGTTGTCAAAATATCACAAAATAAGAGTTATTTTGACAACAACCTAGACCTAGAGTTTTCAATATGGATAGGTATCACAATATCTCACCATCAACAGTATCTATTACAATGTATTTTACTTTGTTATTAGTTGATTTTTTGCCTTCAAATTGCTTATTTAAATCATAATTTATTTCTCAGTTCTTATGTGCAGTACATTTTATTCATTTTTTAACTCGCGCTTCGCCCTCTGATCCTTCGTGGAATAAGTAGCAGCCTCCGCGCTTCAGGTTTTGGATTTTGAGGCACTTTGTATTTTTTAGCAGAATGAAATTTAGAATGAAAAAAATGGTTCTAGACTTCATTTACATATCCAAAGCCAAACAACATAAAAAATCAGAACTACAAAATATTTTACAAGTACCAATGTAGGCTATATAGTGACTGGACTATACGTAAATTACAATATTATTTGTGAGCTAACAGCTCACTATTTCAATACAAGGCCGTACCCAGAAAAAAATTTCAGGGGGGGTTGTGATTCTAGGCGGGGTCCTAACATACATTGTGATCCGAAGGGCCCAATAAACCCTTTTAAAAATTGTAAAATAACCCTTTTTCAGACCATTATGTTTTTATTGACAAAACGAAGCTTTGATGGGCTTGCCGCTTGGACCATTTCCATTCAAAGCCGTTTGTTGTTCTCTCTGGCTGGCTCAAAAAAGTGCTCATGGCATTAAAGCTATTCGGTAAACTTTTTTTCATTAAAATTGGATAATCTTTGTCAATATAATTGTTAAGATCATTATAAGAGTGAGAAAAAGTGGTAACTGAAAATTTCAAGTGGTCTAATAAGCGAGTTATGGGAGTTAGGGGTCGTTGAATTGCTAAATCCGTTTTCTTTCCAGATCATGAACGGTTTCGACTATATTAACAGAACTTCTCTTAAAAATTCAAAAAATGTATCTTTCCAAACTAAAAAAGATTATTCCCCATATCGTTCATAAATGAAAAATCTGGTGTGGCGCACTCTGCTATCTCTTCATAGTGAATGATTTTATAGAATCAACAGTTGCCAACAGTTTGCAATTCAATAATCTTATTTTCTCGAACATCAAGCTTATTTTCAATTTTAGTTGAAAATATACTAAACTTTAATTGTAGAGATTTTTATGCTCAATCTTTTCCACTTGAGATTTTTTGTTTAAATTGTACCTGAAGCCTGATAATTGGGATCTAAAATCAAACTTTGCATAGATGGGGCGCAGCTCCTGAAATTTTTACAGATATGGGACTTGTGGTAGTTGATAGAGCTTATCAATGACTATTTCAGGTATAAATTTGATCAAAATCGTTGGAGCCATTTTCGAGAAAATCGCGAAAACCCCTGTTTTTGACAACATTTTCGCCATTTCAGCCGCCATCTTGAATTGCTTTCGATCGAAATTGTTCGTGTCGGATCCTTATAGTATAAGGACACACACACACGACACACACAACACACATACAGACCGATACCCAAAAACCATTTTTTTGGACTCAGGGGACCTTGAAACTTATAGAAATTTAGAAATTGGGGAACCTTATTTTTTTCGGAAAGCAATACTTTCCTACCTATGGTAATAGGGCAAGGAAAGTAAAAATTAACATTTTTTGTAAATTCGATAACTTGTTTATTTTGCCATAAATCGCGAAAAACGCATATTAGAACAAAGCCAATGATATACTGAATGTATTAGAAGAAAAACCAATGGAAAATTCGAAACCGTTTATGATCTGGAAAGAAAACGGAGTTTAGCACTTCAACAACCCATAACTCGCTATTAGACCACTTGAAAATTTCAGTTGCCACTTTTTCTCACTCTTATAATGATCTAAACAATTATATTGAAAAAATTATATCCAATTTAAATAAGAAAAAAGTGTACCGATCAGCTTAAATAAGCTACGTATGTGAAAGATAACTTTAATATAATTTCCACCGTTATGTGGTCTGTGGTAAATATGAAAATTAAAAGACAATACAAATAGACTTAGCATCGTTTAATGCACCACAAAATTGTGTATGTAACGTACTTTTAACTAGAAATTGTTTTCAACTTTGAACTTTTCTTTATTTACCTATGAAAATAATTAAATAATAGCCTACTTGAGAAATTCAGTTCCCATGTACATGAAAATTTTTATTTTTGAGAAAATTTCGGGGGGGGTCCCAACCCCTGTGACCCACCCCCTGGGTACGGCCTTGTTTCAATATTTATATTTATATGTATTATTTATAATACAGATTCAATATTTTTTGCTACAAATTTGCAACTTCAATTAAATTTATCCATGTAACTTTCTAATTTTTTTTTTTACTCATTGCGGAGTACGGATTACCTGCTTGTACCATATGAGACTAGAATGGTGTCAGAATCTCAGAAATCCTCTATCTTTGAAAGACATATACAATAATTTGAAAAGAGAAATATTTATTGAAAACTTAAATAACAATGTGAATTAATTAATAGTAACATGTATATTTGAGATTTCATACTATCGCCAGTTCGGTCGGTCATGCATCTCATCTCGTAACCTCGGTTCACTGCAATCATCCATCAATTATTGTAAACAAAGTTAATTGTTTTGCGTCTGCAGGTGTGCAATATGATCGTAAACAAGTTAGCACGGTGGTCTAGCTCACTTGATTCTAAGGCAAGGGACTTCTCTGCATTATTATGTGACCAACGATGTCGCTGCCTCACAAACGCGTATTTTTCCACAATTTCATAAAAACATTCCTGTTTATACATGCATGTCTCTTGCATAAAAGTAAGACAATATTTTTATATTTAAGCAATAATCTATTATAGAAAAAACATACAGGGTGATTTTATTCGAGGGTCCGAAAAACCAACGTTTTTTTTCAAATGCCTCTAACAAAAATTGTGGTGTGGCACACTCACACTCACACTACTTTCCTTGCCATGATCAAATATTTCTCACTAGTACCTATGTTAGTAGGCTACTCTTGCTTTGCATCGCAACTCCTTTGTTGTATTTAAAATTTTATCCAATAGAAGTACTGTATTTACATCTTACTTGTTACTATTATTGCAATGTAATGAAAACTCTAGGTCGTTGTCAAAATATCACAAAATAAGAGTTATTTTGACAACAACCTAGAGTTTTCAATATGGATAGGTATCACAATATCTCACCATCAACAGTATCTATTACAATGTATTTTACTTTGTTATTAGTTGATTTTTTGCCTTCAAATTGCTTATTTAAATCATAATTTTTTTCTCAGTTCTTATGTGCAGTACATTTTATTCATTTTTTAACTCGCGCTTCGCCCTCTGATCCTTCGTGGAATAAGTAGCAGCCTCCGCGCTTCACGCTTATCAGGGTAGAGTTTTTTCTGATGGAAAGTTTAGTGATTTATTTTTTATTGTTCATCTTTCATAAACGCTCATAAGTAGTTTTTGAAAGTTTGGACATTGCTTAAAGTTTTCAAAAAAAATCACCCGGTCGGGTATCGAACTCTGACTTTTTGCGTGGTTGGCTAGTTACTATAGTCCAGTCTCTATATAATTATATTGATGCTTGCAATTTACATTGTAGTTATGATTTTTAAATTTTGATGTATTTTTTGGATACATAAGAGAAGTCCACAACCAATTTATTTTTTCATGCAAAATTTCCTTGTGCTAGATACAGAATGGCCCAGAAACCTCGTATTTTTTGTCCATTTTCCACTTTTCAGATATTTCCGCCGAATCCTGTAATCGGACAGAAAAGTACGCTCTCGCCTTTTTCTAGATTATGGAATTCGTAATAAAATGAGATCATTCGGAACTCTCCATCTTCAATAAGCACTGAGTTACAATTTTTCAAAAATGAGTGAAATTTTAAGAAGCTGTCCAGCTAAATAGCTATACAGAGTATGCATTTTTTATTGCCGGATCCTCTTGGTAAAGGACCTCAAGTAAATCCGTTAATTAGGAATGGAGCTATCGTGTTAACAGACATACACACACAGACCAACACCCAAAAATCATTTTTTTGGACTCAGGGGACCTTGAAACGTAAAGAAAACATGAAATTGGGGTTCCTTAATTTTTTTTTGGAAAGCAATACTTTCCTTACCTATGGTAGTAGGTAGAGCAAGGAAAGTAAAAATTTCCACTATTTCCAAGACCAAGGACAATATTGTGGAACAAATCATGTATAAAAATGAAAAAAATATTAAATTTAACAGTAATATCATAGACAGGATACACAAACCCAAACAGCTAAAATAGTGATATTATACATTCAGTAAGCTTATTCTATCTAAATATTTATATTACATCTTTACAATGTCAAATACATAAGTTTATAGAAAAATTGATATTATATTTTATGATTATGAAACAAATGTCATGTTCGTTGAGTTTCACATTCATTGAATTTTCTCTATAAGTTATTATTTAAAGACTCAATGCTTGGTGATGCATGCCTTTATAGATCTATAATTTATTTACAAACAATATTGAATATAATAATTAAGAATTTCTATTCAACATTTCAACGTGTGGAGGTGAAATAACTTATGCCATCAACATCAACTATTCGTTTCATCTTGTAGTGAGTGCTTTATAGTGAAATATTGATGAGACCATAGAGATCATGAGATCATAGTGAATATTGATGATTCATAGAAATGATCTAATTATATTTTGAAACATTATTTTGTAGCAATACTGAGCAGAATAATATCATGAATTAACAGCGCAATACTGTATTAGAAAACGCTCGCCTAGTTCCATGGCAAGAACACCCAGAAGTGAGGGGAAAAGCAGCATCTATCGAGTGGCAGGTGTGCCAGTGAAGCCAATGAACCAGAGTGAATAATGGAGCTGTTACTAACTTATTGTGATGATTTTGCAACAACACACACAACCAAGGAAAGCACGACAGGATGTGAATAAGTAAACTTTTAGATCTGTGCTACAAGATATTGGAAACCGATTTATTGATCAACGAATATTTTCCACAGAAATAATAATGATTTCCTGGAGTGAATTAGAAAACATTTATGGTTTGTGCAACATTATTATTTCTTTTTATTGTGAGATGTTTTTAGTTTTTCATTGTAGGCTGAAAAAAAATAATGTCAATAAGTCTGAAAATGCTTGAAGTTTCCAGTTTTGTACTTAGTAGGCTCTTAACAAACTGGTTGATGTTGCCCTGGCATGGATATTATTTTTTAAAGTTGTTTTTCTGTTCATATTGATAGAACAGCTTTTGTTCCATAGAAACAGTTTTTGTTTGATAGAACAGTTTTTAATCGGAAAATGAATTATTATCATGAGCGACCATGTAGTACGAATGTGTATTATGTGGTCGCTGCTTATTATGAGTTTTTCAACAAATTATTGATTCATAAAATATTTCCTACTCACATCAGAGTTCTTACGCTGGTGTTCTTTTTCTAGTTTTTCAACCTGAAAAAGAAAAGATTTTTAGCAAAATATTTCATCAATAAGAATACAATAGAATCACAAACAAGTATTTAATAAATTTTGTACAATACTCTCAATACCTCTTTATTATTTATAAATTCTGTACTTTCAGTGATACTTTTCTCAGGGTTGATTATTATTATTCAATAAGAAATTCAATAATAAAAGTTATCATATTCTAACGTTTTCTCAACTGCTTCTTGAGGTTCAAATTCCATCGAAATGAAAGTACAATAATAAAAATTATTATTTATTTATTAATAATAATTATAGTAAGTTATATTCTATCACAGATTCAAACCTAACGTTATGACATGATATTATTTGAAGTTGAACTTCCAACATAGAGAAACATTATCATTGTCACATTGACCAGCCATATTTGTGAGAAAAAGTCCTCTTTGCTAAATTTAGATTAGTTTATTTATCTCTTGGGACTCTCCATAGTCACGTAGATATGGATAAAGGAGAAAATATTGAAGAAAAAGAATCCAAATTTGGCTTAAGATTTTACCATAGAATATTATATTTATGGGAACTCACAAAAAATCGCAAACAAAACACACTAACATCGCTCTTAAACAGATAGCCTAAAAGTGTAAGAAAATAAATATTGGTGAATCGATTTTTCAAATGTGTCATTTTGGGAATCCTGTGACAGCTGTATTTTTCATCGTAGAAATTTCCCGAAGTTCATGAAAATAATTTCCTCTGATCTATCTACTTATACCACATCAATAACTTACACGTTTTATTAGCCATGAAACAGAAGTCAAGAATTTAGTTTCTAGTGGTAATTCTAGGAAAACGTAATTGGAAAATTTCAATTTTATTTACAAAGCTCTAAAAACTTCCATATCACATAATGGAATGAAAGGAAATGTTAGCGTTACATCCCTTATCAACAAAATAGCAAAATCTGTAGGTGGCACTAAACAGAGTCGTACTGGAAAGAGTAGGCAAGAAAAATCTGACATGGTGCGGAACGATTCTGAAATAGGAGAGAAATACAACAAAAACAAAACAGACATACAACAAAAACAACAACAACGTTGCGTTGAAGCAAAGAAAAAATAGAAAAGTTGTATTCTCTTTGATTGTATAGTGGGTAGAACTCTATGATTCTAGTAGAACTAGTATGCATGTTTGGTGTCGTGACAAATGCGCACAACTCAAAAGGGTCAGAAATCGGACCGACCTCGGTATCGGACCGATATCTCAGGTATCGGACCGACCAAAAGTAGAATGCGCACAACTTTTTCCAGAGGGTCAGAAAAATGAACATACAACCTGCAAGCTGCAACTATCATCCATTCAGGTATCAGACCGACCAGGAGACGTTAATTATTCATCACAGGAAAAATATATCAATTCAATTTTGAGTTATTTTTGGATTCTTTCAGTCTAGTGACAACGGACTAACGCTTCATTGCACAGAGATCAGAAATGTGCCAAATCTACCTGCCAAAGGATCTCGCAGTTGTATTGTTCTCCCTCGACCGTTATGGGTTGTAAACCGTACATGGGTTTTACCCGCTGGTCGCTCACTTCGTCACCAGGCATTGTTGTTGAACAAGCAACAACGTCAGCCGAATCTTTGCTGCCGAGCCAAAAGCAATGCAAGCGATTTGCGGGTATAATATTTGAAGTTTATATCAAGTTTTTAGTACGGTACTATCGGTATATAATTTCTGTTAATCTGGTAATTCGCTTATCTGCTGTTACCCTGAACTCATCAAATTCGGATAAACGAGGTTTCACTGCATATATTGGAACCTGCCAAAATGTTCAAGATTCTAAAATGATGGAGATGAACATTCATTAGCCTTCTCGCCTTTTTAAATAGGCTCCATCAAGTCCACTTTTGAGTCCAGTATAAAGGTCCTTTTCTGAGGAAAAGTTCGAAACTATATTGATTCTGTTGAGCATCTTTTTTTCAATCTGAAGGATAACTACAGGTGAGCAAAGAAAGAAAATTACTAAATATTGTTATTTTTGGATTCCTTTATTTGTTTACATGCACTGAGTTGAATAATCTAGACAAAAGTTAATTGCCAACAAATCGGAGGGTAGCGGGTAGTTGCAGACTCAATGCAACTCAAGTTAGCGCTGCAATCGCATTGCAAACGGGGTGGCAACCGCTTTGATCTTTACCGACTACGGTCGGAAACCAAATTTCGATTGCCAAACTCGCAAAACGGTCTAAACTACGGTGGTGCAAAGCGAGTTGCAGTTGTTTTAATGCTGTGCAACTCAAAAATGCGAAAATGTCGCAACATGGTTGCCAATCCGGTGTAACGCGGCTTAAGAAAATAAATATTGGTGAATCGATTTTCAAATGTGTCATTTGGGAATCCTGTGACAGCTGTATTTTTCATCGTAGAAATTTCCCGAAGTTCATGAAAATAATTTCCTCTGATCTATCTACTTATACCACATCAATAACTTACACGTTTTATTAGCCATGAAACAGAAGTCAAGAGTTTAGTTTCTAGTGGTAATTCTAGGAAAACGTATTTGGAAAATTTTAATTTATTTACAAAGCTCTAAAAACTTCCATATCACATAATGGAATGAAAGGAAATGTTTGCGTTACATCCCTTATCAACAAAATAGCAAAATCTCTAGGTGGCACTAAACAGAGTCGTACTGGAAAGAGTAGGCAAGAAAAATCTGACATGGTGCGGAACGATTCTGAAATAGGAGAGAAATACAACAAAAACAAAACAGACATAGATTCTAGTTGCGTTGAAGCAAAGAAAAAATAGAAAAGTTGTATTCTCTTTGATTGTATAGTGGGTAGAACTCTATGATTCTAGTAGAGCTAGTATGCATGTTTGGTGTCGTGACAAATGCGCACAACTCAAAAGGGTCAGAAATCGGACCGACCTCGGTATCGGACCGATACCTCAGGTATCGGACCGACCAAAAGTAGAATGCGCACAACTTTTTCCAGAGGGTCAGAAAAATGAACATACAACCTGCAAGCTGCAACTATCATCCATTCAGGTATCAGACCGACCAGGAGACGTTAATTATTCATCACAGGAAAAATATATCAATTCAATTTTGAGTTATTTTTGGATTCTTTCAGTCTAGTGACAACGGACTAACGCTTCATTGCACAGAGATCAGAAATGTGCCAAATCTACCTGCCAAAGGATCTCGCAGTTGTATTGTTCTCCCTCGACCGTTATGGGTTGTAAACCGTACATGGGTTTTACCCGCTGGTCGCTCACTTCGTCACCAGGCATTGTTGTTGAACAAGCAACAACGTCAGCCGAATCTTTGCTGCCGAGCCAAAAGCAATGCAAGCGATTTGCGGGTATAATATTTGAAGACTTTATCAAGTTTTTAGTACGGTACTATCGGTATATAATTTCTGTTAATCTGGTAATTCGCTGCTGTTACCCTGAACTCATCAAATTCGGATAAACGAGGTTTCACTGCATATATTGGAACCTGCCAAAATGTTCAAGATTCTAAAATGATGGAGATGAACATTCATTAGCCTTCTCGCCTTTTTAAATAGGCTCCATCAAGTCCACTTTTTGAGTCCAGTATAAAGGTCCTTTTCTGAGGAAAAGTTCGAAACTATATTGATTCTGTTGAGCATCTTTTTTTCAATCTTAATGATACGAGCATATAAACAAATTGCTAATGAGGTTTGAAAATTGAATATTATTTGTTCATTTTTTTCTTGTTCAATGAACAATGACGGCAAACACTGGTCAGTAATAAACCTTGGAGATTTTGTTGTTTTGTAGAACAAGAAATAAATTCTCAGAATTGTCATTTTCATATCAAACACCCTTACCTCAAATAAGGGGGTGGAGGTGGTTTGAAGGTAACATTTTTTTCGCATATAATTATCTCGACGTTTACTTATCAACGTAGCCTATACAAAATTAAAGCTCACAAATTTTTCTACAAGTTCTATCTGAGGCATTTTTACATTATCTCTCATTGTTTTCTAGTAAACGAACTAACGAGGCAACCCTTTTGCCTCCAAATTTTGTCATCTTTTTGGTCTCATAACTTAATGACGAAGGATGAAAAAATAATAGGTACTTTATTACTTATTTGAACCTTAATACTTGCATTCTAATTTTCTTTGAAGGATTTTTATGAATCGGAAACTCGGATTTCTATGGAGATGCCGTTAGCCGAGGAGTGAATCACTTTGAATAGCTGCGAGCAGACCGGAAGAAAGATAGGGAAAGTGTGAGAGAGATAGATGGATGGATAGAGAGAGAGAGAGTGGAGAGCTCTGGCTGACTACCCAGATACACAACATACTGTCACCATTGAACATCAACATAATATTGTTGTTTGTTGTTATATTGTAGGTGGACTTCGTTAGTGCATTTATGAAAAACTACAGACTATATTGGGACCCGCTGCGGTTGTTATCAATATTGCACATGAAGGTGGAAAAATAACAAACAAATAAATTGCAAGAATGTCTATACTATATGGTGGATGGTAAGTCGACAATAATTATTAAATTATCAAGAAATTTGAATGGACAATATATGAGGTAAATACGCACACTTGCTGGCAACCAATAATTATTGTTTCCCCATAGTGATAGTCCAGGGAATGCACTAATATAAATAAAGTTTGATATTGAATTATTGTTGAGGGGAGCGGTGGGGTTCTCAGTGAGAATGGAAACCAATGAAGTCGGGTTAATTCAACAAAACCGATCGTACAGAAAATCGTCTTTATTTTTTATCGGCTATTATCGGTCGTATAGTGTTGCATTTTTCAATTTTCTGATAATACTATGTATTCCTCTACATTAATAATGGTGTTTTCCTCACAGACTACGGTACGTTGAGGAAGGTTACCAGCTCCTCACCAATCGAAGGCCTTTCAGACTTATCGCAAATTCTAGTAGTTTCAAGTGATAAAAATATGTTCTCTTCATCATTACTGATTACTAACCGAGCGTAGTGAGGTCTACATTCCAACTTGACCGATCTGCATTTGCCAGTTTGTTTATAACGCATTTACGTTACGGCCAAACGCACAAATAGATTCTTTCAAATTTAAATTTTGAATTGCAGATTTTACTGTTATACATCGAATACATAGCATCCAAGAAATATGACTAAATATACGTAGAGTATTCCTATTTCAAAGCTATTTTTTATCCTTAATTTTTTCGCTAGAGCCTAGACTCTGGAACGGAGCAGCTGCAGCACCACATCACCTTTTAGTTGGCCGCCAGGGCCCAGGGGACCTCAATCATCCTCCATGATGATGAGGGTGAAAAGTAAACTTTTGTCCCCAAAAACTCAGATTTCAAGAGTTTGAAGTTATATTTACCATAATTAGTAGTTGGAATGAGATAAATCTCTCGAATATTGTAGTATGATTATTTTGGAACCCCCAGATAGCTGAATTGATCCAATATCCTCAACATGAATAGAAAATTACACCCGATTTCTTGAAAATCAACATATTTTTGCCGCCATCTTGTTTATTATGATAACAAACATTTTTAGGTTTCCATCATGGATGTTCTCTTCCTATACATCATTACAAAGATATTAATGCCATTTTGAAGTCTGTACCTTCAAGATGTCACGGGAATCTGCCTTGGAATCTCTAGGCTCAGGGCGCAATCGGTGTATGTCCGGAGTCATGAGTTACACGGTTTTCTAATTGTAAGGTTTGGCATAATATGGTGGAAAAAGCCAGATGTCATTTGAAGCTTTGGGAATATTCTACATTACTGTGACAATATTAGTGTATGTCTACTACGAATACAATAATTATTACAGAGTGGAAAGTGAAATATTGTCCCCGAAAAATGTATGTTACAAGCTTTTGAAGTTAGATTAATCATGTAAAGATACTCCAATTAAACGATTTTCTCGAAAATTATAGTTTGGTTAATTTAAAATACTTTTGTGGTAAAATCAATCTGATATCTCTCATAATAACTGTATAGCAAGCGATATAAAAATTTCTGTCAATAATGACCGCTATCTCACTAACCCCGACACATATTATTATAGTGGGGTATCATAATTGGGACTAAGTTAAGTATTAGCAACTCTTGTATTTATAATATAATAATTATGTATACGTTTTGTCAATAAACTTCTCTGGTTGCAATTCATTGGCAATCAGAGAAATTATTATTATTGTTATTTTGAATTTTTCAATGACTTCGAATATTTTCGTTGTTTCCATCATTAATAAAATATTATTCGGCTTGTTGTAACGAAGAAATTGAGACCATTTGCTAGTTTCTATCTTGAAGTAGTCATGAAAAAATCTATTTTATAGTTCTCGCTTGTTGGTACCTTATGCGTATTGAAAAACGCACCAGAAATAATGCAGGGTTTTCTTTGGAGGGCACTGAAGATATGTCGTTTTAAAGCCTGAAAAAACGATCTAAATATCATAAATTCAACATTTCTCTGTATCTCTTGCACAAAAAATTTATAATAGAAAGAAATTTTTAAAATTAAGAAAAAACAATTTGTAGGGCTTTTAAAGGTTATAACTAATAAAATATGCGTTTTTCCGTTTTAGAGGGAAATTTTCTACGGAACAAATTGTAGCAGAAGATTTTTATAATATTGTTGTTCAAAAAACGGGGAAATATCTTGAACGGTTATTGAAATAGAAGCGATATAGAAAAACCCTGGCGGCCACCTTATTTTCGAGATGATTAAATGTGATTTCGACATATCTTCAACGCGTTTCTCACTATCCTAGATCTAACGAAGAAATTGATACATCTTCCACGGCTGTGACCCGAAAAATGACCACGGAGTGCCTTTTTCATAACATTTGCGCACAGACTAATTATCACTAATATTGAGCTTAAAAAATGTTTCGTGAGAACTGTGCTTGTAAAAAATTCATTATCTTTCAAGAATGATCCAATATGCTTTTTAGATTGTATTTAGTTGAAAATAACACGAGGAATGCGATGCAATTGACTTTTATGCCTGATTCTCCAAGTATTCCCCAGAGAACTACTATCACTAATATTGAACTTTGAATTTTTTTTCGTGAAAACTGTGCTTGTATAAAATTTATTCGTGGTTGAAGATGATTTAATACATCAAACTTTTGACTTGGATATAGTATTTCATCCATTTGAATTAATCAAACCGTATCATCGCATCTCTATATTTATATATTGCCTGCATGAGCGGTCGCGCATCTTTGATCACGTTTAAATAAAAATAATAAATTGTGCTTGTGAAATAGTACAGCATAGGGAAATAAACATTGATATATATTATGACCTTGAATTGACCCCATCTTCAAAATCGTCTAAAAAAACTGTGCTTGTACAAAATCTAATATCTGCATATTCAGAAGACGCAAAATTTGTAGTTTGTCGAATTTTTTCAGATTTTTTTTCTGACATGTTCACTACGTGATCACACTTCCTGCATAGGGAGGGAAATTAACATTGAAAAATTTCCTTGACCGCGTCGAAAAAGTGACATTCACAAAACGACAATTGAGTACATTATCGTATTTAGCACTGAGTTATGACTTAATAGTCCAGACCATAAATTCTATGACAACATACCATATTTCTCACATTTTTTTTTTTGCTGAGGGTGATGTCCAAATAAGCTCCACGCTTGTGCGTGGGAAATGAGGCGGATGATAATGAGAGATGTTTGGACCTATAGTTTTAGGTGGGTTTCGAACCACCGGGAAGCGATTTTACAACTGATGAATCATATTCAGAGGAGTTGACTCGAGCGGTCACCCTTCCAACGGGAGTAGGTCTAGCAGGCGCAGAATTTTATGTTATATAAATAGGGTCGTTGATGGCCTCAACTATACTGATACAGATTATCAAAGAATCATCATGGAAAAAATACATCTTAAGATCTCAACGAATAGCTAATTTAATTATGAATCACTAATCTGACTAAATCACTCAATGGCATTTCTCATACAAGTAGGCGTCTACGGAACATTGAGTTTTATTAACAATTAAATCATAACATAAAGATAAAGTTGGTTGAAAAATGAAGCATTGGAAATTGGAACTGACAGAAATAGTGACCAGACTATAACATAACTGAATATTAATATTAAAATAACTTACTTGAACTTGAAGATCTCGACATTTTTTTTCCAGATCGTGGATATACTTTTCTTTGTCACTGGAAACTGAAAAAAATATTTATAAAATTAATTGAAATGTATATAAATTGATTTTATAATTTTTAACAAATACTTATTGTCAAAAATAAAAATGAATCAAAGAAAGCAAGCATGCATAATATGTTTGGATGATTGAAATTATTACAATCTGCTTTTTAATAGCATTTTTGAAGCTTTATAAGGCTAGTTTCCTAGTTACAGGCATCAATTTTTGGACGTCCGATTTTTGCTATCCTTAAAAATTCTTCGTTCATTGCATGTTCACGCTCATTTTGAATGTTCATTGCATTGTTTCTTCTCTTTAGGATATTATGTACATGATGTTATGTCTTCCTTACATACAGAGATAACATCTAGTATAGAGTATTTTTAAGAAGTAAATGCATACAGTAAAACAGTATACTGTATTATGCTTTGAACGTGTACCAATTCACATTCTTGCCTTTAGCGAACGTATACAGCAGAAGAAAGACGTCTGCACTCCATACTCCATAGGTATTTTGCAACGCACACATCTGTTTCCATGATGTCTGCTCAAGGCTGCAAGCAGGTGTTTCATTTATTTCTCAATCTGTCTGCATAGGTCTGCTTTTGCTGTTGCTGTGCGTTCGCCTTTTACTCAGACGAACAAGTATTACGTCGTCTCAGCATCGACAATGTGAAATTTCATTAATCTATAATAAATTTGAAGGAAACAACAACAACAGTCAGAACAGACCATTGGTAGTACAATCTTGTATGTGTGAATGGAACTAGCATAGGTTTAAACTATGTTGACAAGGGTTCGGTAAAGATTCAAAAGCTATAATTTGAACGTTGCTCAAAATGTGAATAGACAGTTCAAAACGAATTTAAACGTTATTTTATTACTTTGAACTGAACAATTTATTGAATTACTTTGAACTTCGTTGAATCAAATATGAACAACTATAAAATTATTTAGGAATCGCTTAATAAAGTAGGCCATCTATTTTTTTAAATCCCCAATTTTGATTATTTTCAAGTCCACGATGAAAAATTACTAATTTGAAGACGCTGAATCCAATTTTGTTGGAAGTGAGATCTCTAGATGTGCATTGAGCCAAACAGTCCAGTCGTAGTACAATCATGTGTCAATCTACGATATCCAAAATTTCATTGAAGTGCTCAAAATCTATTTTGCCGTGAACAGAACAATAGAAAAGTTAACTATGGAACTTTCTATCTATAGTGCGGTCCACTTTATAATGTCAGTGTTTGATTAGCAATGGTATTGCTATCCTTGTCTCACCAAAGCGGATAGCGCTAGGCCTCTCTTTCTCGCTTTGCTCTGTTGCCAGATCGTATTTTAACAGTGTAAAATTAATAATTAACAAAATAGTTCATCTTAATTATGAAAATTCATCATGAAATTATTGAAAAATATAATTTCTTGCTTAATAAAATATAATTGATCATTTTAAACAATAATGAACCGTTAATATTACATCAATAAACCTGCATCAACTACCGTCTATAGAAGGCATTGACAAGACAGAGGATCGGAAACGTTTTTCTCTCCTATCTTTATCCACTGTCATTATAACGTGCCTATTCTATAGGCCTATAGAATTCCACTAAAAAGAACATCCAATTCATTCCACTTCCAAATCCAATTCATAGACTTCAACAAAAACGAACAATAATTATTGAACGAGTGTAAGTGACTTTTGACTCAAGCTCAAGGTTATCACACAGTCTATCCTTTATGCGCTGACACGTGATTGTCTTGAATTTTGGTTTCAACTTACCCCCATAAGGGATAAACTGTTGAAGGCAAACGCACACAGCAGTAGAGAGACACAGAAAAATCAAGCTACTTCTGCATGCAGATGTGAGCAGAGACAGACGGACCTCGTTGCTCGTGTGCCTTGCAACATTCGAACACCTGCGGAGAGATTGCAACATTTGAACACTTGTGGAGAGATTGCAACATTCGTCTGTCTGCATGCATACGTTTGCTGCTGAGTGCTTTGCCTTTAGTTCTTCTGATTCACAAACTTTTGGGGGTGACACCGGGGGGCGTGGATGGTATGGAATACCCCCACCAAAAGGGGGTCCGGGAGTCCCCATCCCCGGAGAATTTTGAAAATATACCCTCAATTTGGTGGGAGATTACGCAATTTGCACGTGAAAACAAACATTCAATTCATGTTTGTTGGTGTTCAGCAAGCCACTTATTATTTAGATTTTCCCTTGAAAATGTCATAATCCTATGGGTTTTTGATTAAATAATAAAAGTGGAATGAATTAGAATATTATTAGTCATTCGATATTGTTTTAAAAATAATTATTTTGTAGAAGGCCTACGGTACTCATTATTAGATAGCAGAAGCTAGAATGCTTCAATTTTATTTTGGAATTGAAGCATTCTAGCTTGTGTTATCTAATAATGAGTACTAATAATGAACTAAATTAACAATTTTTTTCAAAGTTTAAGTGCTCAAACTCACATATTTTGGGAGGTGGGATAAAACCTATATTTTGCAAATATTAGGGAGATGTGTCCCGCCTGTGGCCTGTCCACGGTAGAAACTATGCCCGCCCGTTCATCGTAACTGTGAAATTGTGGCGGTAGCCTACTCTCTAGAAGAAAAGCTGCTGGAGCTTTGTTTAAGGATACGCATGAAACTGAATAAACTAGAATCAACTAGATCACTTAAGCTGTATTCAATATCTTTATAATAATCTATGGTAAAAGTGAACTAACTAACTTTGAAGTACCTACTAACTGTAGTTTCTCTATCCCCTGCAATCTACTCCTTACGCACTAGACCACTCACTGTCTATAAGAAAATAGTTTATAAAATTATTATAATTGCTATTGCAGTGCTATTCTCCCATCCCTCATATATTTCTCGACTTGAAATATAACAAAAATAAATTTGATGCTAATTTTTGTGGCTGATCCAGCCACAAAAAAATGCAGGTTCCATTTCGGGGGGGGATACATCCCCATATCCTTCCCCCCTGGATACGCCACAGATTATTACAACCTAGTAGTTCTGTAAACAGTGGACCTAGCACAGTTATATAAAACCACAGCTTCCTCTACAGCACATATTCAACAGTTGTTTCTTGTCTCCACTGTGAATGCATCCCCAGTGCAGTGCCTTCAGACTTCAGATGCACCGGCAATGAGTTGAACATGCAAATCCCAGCACCCTTCACTTCTCTCATACATATATATAATACAGTCCGATGTTTATCATCTCTCAAATCTTGTCTATTTCTAGTAACTAACTTAAATAGACCACTCGAAAATAGTCCGATGAGAGTAGATGCAACGTTGCCAAATAAGAGTTGACCAACGTTGTCCACAGCTGATTAGAAATGAAAATTGATTGAACTAGCGTTCAATTAGCGAGTTCTTACTTTTGATTCAAGGTCAAGGCAAAAATCGTTGTCCGTCTGATAACTTTTAAATCGTTGTCCGTCTGACAACTTTTAAACGATTTGATCTAGCAGCCTACAAAACCTTTTGAAAAAATTCAAATGGACAGATTTATACTTATAATATAAAAATCTCACAATTTTCAATTGCTTTTCGAAAAGACTTTCAGCTTATTATTATACTCTGAGAACTGCTAACAGTAAGGAAACAATCGAAAACTACTATCTCTCAGTACTTTCTATCCCAAGATGTATTCAATTATCAAACTGATAACGGTTGGAATTCAACGTTTTGATTTCTAAATAAACTCAAAGCAATCAATGGTATTGAAATATATCCCACTACACCATCACAAGGGTTGATTGAAAAAACACATTCGACTATGATTGAAAACCTTAAAAGGACTTCAATTGAATTCCCAGAACAAAGCCTAGAGCAAAAACTTATAGTATCTATGTATAAAAAGTTAAGACTTGGCCCTCCAATCGAGTTTGCCAAATTGTGTAGAATTTCGAACTTCTCAAATTTCTAATTTAACCACATAATAATTGTATGTAGAATAACATCCCCGATATTACAGTAGTGCTTAAACGTTCTTAAGGTTGAAGGATTAAAAGAAAATTTAATTTTTCATTATGAAATTGAAAAAATTGCGAAAATATTTTTTCTTTTGAATAATATCACTACTCTCAGAATTATGGAGTGTCGTAATGAGTAAGAATTTACAATATATCAAAATAACGGGGAGAATGTCTTCTTTCTAATGGTGTTTAGATTATTTTCATCCGACCTATAGTTATGTTTTTAATGATGATTATGTTCTTCAATTTCGAGCAGAAAACATTATACATGCTAGAAACTTTTTTGTTTCAAAAGATAAGGTAATTGAAGCGAAAAAGCTTCTCAAGAATAATTGAAATTATTTTTGAGAAACTAACTGAAATTATTTTTCCAACTGTCAAAAGTAGTCGGAAGAAGGTATTATTTTGGCCTCTCAGGAGTTTTAAAATCAAGGAGAGCAGCTGAATGGAGTGTCTCCATGATCCATCATCAATAGCTGGAGCTGGGACCGACTAAAACATGAGACAAAACGCTTGAAAAATTTAGCGACTCAAATTCAAATTTATTTTATTGACGTGAAATTACAAAAAGTGCATAACAAAGTAAGATGACTGCAAGCCACATTATTATGAATGGTGGAAATTACAACCCTGCCTCGAATAATCCATTCAGTGTTGCATAGCAGGCAGCCTTTCTCATGGCAATAATAGCCCAGTCAAATAGTCATTGTAATGCGGCCCGACCAATCAAAAATTAAGTTAATTGATTTTATTGCTTTAATCGTTCCATTAGGGTATAAGTAAGAGTAATCTATCGTTTCCCACCAAAATTTCTTAAGGCATAACTTTTGGCAGTCTAAAAACCAAGAGATTTTGGTACTTTCTTCAGTTTTTTCACGATATCTCCAAAACCAATAATATTTTTGCTCTATTATTTTTTGAAGAGCATTAAATTCTCTACAATTTTAATCCCCTAAATGTTTTTCTATCTACAATAGGAAGCGAGTTATAGCTCGTTGAAAATTGTTAATTTTTTCAACTTTGCAAAAAATTGCTAAATCCATGTTTTTTCCTTTTCACTTCTTATACAGTAGTATTTTTTTATTGTAATTAGAGTATTACTAAGTTGTCAATACAATCACTAATGATGGAGTTGGAACAAAAAAGGGATATTTTAGGGTGGTGATTTAATTTATGATTTGGCGCTAACTTCTTTTGGGTGAATTCAAACCAACTGCTAATTGCTAAAAACGGTCATTGTTGGGAATAAAAAGTGCACGTTATACAGTGTTATAGTGTAAAAATTATAAAGTACTCAATAGAGTAGATTTCATAAAAATAGTCCAGTTGAGGATGAAACAGCAGAGTGCCTCCTCAACCCCCCCCCCCCTCACCAAAACACCAAACGACGTTAACAATTCATCAGGTTAAAATATGAAATATGAATGTACTTTTATTTATAATCAGCTGATTTGGCAACGTTGCATCAACTTTAGCACTCTGACAACAAATGAGTACAGTATATCAGGTGTAAATCCAGGAGGCACTAAACAGCTGCAAACAGCAGTAAACAGTTGCGGCAGCCTTCCTTCAAGGACAGAGCAGCTACATCTAGCTCTGCTACAAACAAAAATTGACATATAGCAGAGCTATATGTAGCAGAGCTATATGTAGCAGAGCTACATGTAGCTCTGATTCTCTTTGATGTTTACCGAAAACTTGGATAGCTCAATTTCTGCTAGAAATTAGCTGAGAAAATAGGCTTAAAACTGCAAAATAGCCGGGCTATATAGCAGATTTCCAGTGTCACTTTTTGAACATGTAGTAAACCTAGCTTAACATTGAAAAATTTGGCATTGTATCCGAACGATATTAGTGAAATTGATCATGTTGAAAGATTTGAGACTTAAAAATTTGGATTTTGTAAACTCTGGACTCTTGTCGCATAATATTATAATTTTTGTTTTATTTATATCATTGTATTATATTATATTTTTATATTTCATATCATTTATATTTTTATATATAATTTGTTTCTTGTTTATTGCAAATTTAAAACCAAAATAGTTATGAAATTGACAATGCAAGAGTGCAAGTGTGATCAATATGCAACGAGCTAGATAAGTATGGTATAATGGAGAAGGAGTCAATGCTAATTAAAAGTTATTTGAAAACAAATGGTAAGCTTTAATGGTGCAGACTCAAATTTCCTTGATGTGAGTTTAGGCGTGCCTCAAGGATCAGTCCTTGTCCCTTTTTAGTTTCTAGTTTTTGTTAACGGTTCTCTTGTAAATATAAAAATATTGAGTAAACCTAGATGTAATTAAAATGAAATATTTGGGTCTGTTCCATTCAAACTTAATTTATGGATTAAAATGTTTGAAAAACTAATCTTTTTTATATGTTTATATGCTTGAAATACTTGAATCTTATAGGGGAATTTTTGTCGAAAATTGCCTTGGTTTTATATCTGATATAGAATGTAGAATTTAGACAGTTTAGGGCTATGCCTGTTGTATTCTCCTAATCATTATTATATCGTAATGATGATTTGTGATTGTCGACAATTGCTATTCTATTGATCAATGGAATAGATTAATAGATAGTTGAATGTTATACTAAATAGGCCTAAATCTCCGTTAAGAAAAATATGTTTAATCTTAATAAAAAATAATTCTGTCCATTTACATAACACCAGGAATAAAAATGAAATAACTAGACGTACTACTAGATCTTTTAAAAGTCATATTTGTATATTAAATTTACTAACAGACAATGTAAAACAGTTACTCTTGAAAACTTTTTTATTGCTGTTGATAATTGGCTCAAGTCTGAAGCTTATTATTTTAGTAGGCCTATCTGGAATATTTCAATGTTTATTTATAGTAAGATGTGATCTATTGATGTACATGTGATATTATATTATTGACAAAATAGCGTGAGTACCTCACCTGTGATATTATATTATTGACAAAGCCTACTGCTTACATTATTTTTGTTATTTCTTTTATGGCCAATAAAAATTCTTGATTCTTGAATACCTACGATAAGTTACATTGTACCACCTAGCCTAGACTTAATATTTTTATCTTGTAACTTTCACAACCCACTTATCTTTTGAAACAAAAAAGTTTCTAGCACAACAAAATTTTTATGTTTTCTGCTCGAAATTTATCGACATTGGCTAACATAATCATTAATTGAAAAATAACTATAAATCGGCTAAAATGACCTATACACCAATAGAAAATAGATATCCGTTATTTTGATTTACAATTCTTACTTATAACGATATCCCATAATTTTGAGAAAAGTTATATTCAAAAGAAGAACATACCGTATTTTTGTGATCAATTTCATAACAAAAATTAAATTTCCCTTAAACCATTTAACCCTGAAAAATAATTTAGGACTACTAAACTTAATTTCTGCCGTATCAACTCACGGTTTTAATGTGGTTAAATTAGAAATTTGAATAAGTCGAAATTGGCAGCGCTGTTATTCTCTCGTATGGAGGGTCAAGTTTCAACTTATTTTATACAGGGACTATAAGTTTTTCGCTCTAGGCTGGGAATTTAATACAAGTCATTAAAGAATAATTTCAATCATGGTCGAAAGTGTTCTTTCATCAACCCCCGAGATTTAGGGTTGTATCAGAGACAACAGATATCTTGTGCTATCTTTTCTCTATGGTTATCTGGTCAGAGAAAAAATAAACATGACTTACACATAAGGTATAAGGTAAGGTACTTAAAATTGTTTACTTTATGATATTGTGTAGTGAAATACTCTGTTTAGACTATAAACTCGATACACAGGTTTCGTTTAGGCAATCAATGGTGGTGCTAATAATTTAGATATGGTTTCTACAGTTTATTAATCAATGCATTCTCTAAAAGAAGATAGCCTATAGAATTTTTTAAAAAGATAGGAACTTAGTAAAAATGAATGTTCAAGTTATGTATATTATTTGTATCTCAAATTTCAAATAACTATATTCATAGACTGAAATTGAAAATTCTCATATTATATAAGCCTACGGTATTCATATCTACGTAGGGAATGATATCTATATTTAATCCGACCAAAATAAAAACACAGCGATTTTAACCATATAAGCAAAGCTTACATATAAACTTTTATAAGAACTAATATGGGTAGCCGAAACCGTTTATAGAGGGAGAGGCTTAGTTAAGGTAGGAGGTATAAACCGGTACTGAGGGAGAGGCTTTGTTAAGGAAGGCGATAGACCAAACATAATTGTTTTTTCTTTGTAGCCTTAGTCAACTAGCAATTGAATAGACTCAAAAGAATGGGACGCAAGCTGGACTTATATTTTGATGATTTAGCCAAGGGTCTAGACCTCTAGAAGGAGGCAGAGACAACTTCTATACTAAATACCATAGGTAGAGTCGTAGAGATTCTATTCTTCTATACTATACTAAGTTATATACTATAACTGTCTGTATAATCTGTTTAAGCTTTGGTAGTCTATGAAACTTTAATAAACTTTGTTTATGTTGCATATTAAAAACAATTTA
The DNA here is from genome assembly GCF_014356525.2 of Nilaparvata lugens. Classification (NCBI taxonomy): domain Eukaryota; kingdom Metazoa; phylum Arthropoda; class Insecta; order Hemiptera; family Delphacidae; genus Nilaparvata; species Nilaparvata lugens. Next base: position 60,458,979 of record NC_052506.1, on the reverse strand, counting down.
AACTTATGAATTAGAAATATTTATTACGAAGTAATACTATAAAATGGACAAGTTGACATGGTTTAAAAACTAAAAAACATTAAAAATAAGATAGATAACCTTCTTCACTGTCAGGGAGTAGAGTCGGTACTACAATCTCCTTTGTAAAATTACTAATCTGGCCTTTTAAAGATGAAAGTCCATCGTACCAAGCCATTTCTTTTTATTAAAAACTACAATATATAATTTGATAGTTTACATTTCACAATAAATTAATATAAAATTAAAAGTTTTAAACTTGCTTAGTGGCAGACAACGATTACGTTGATCAGCTGCAGATTTATTTAGTATTTACTTTAGTCAGCTGTGAGCTGCTGAACAGCAAACAGCTGGAGAAAATCAGTTTTAAGATTTGAAAATAAACATGAAAAACTAAAAAAATTTATAATAAATTATAAAAATATTGATGAGAATTTAGGAAAAAATGTTTTTTTTTTTGTGAAAAAAGCAATTGAAGTAAAACACAAAGATCGAATTCATGCTACATCGACTGCATCAACGATTTAAATTCGAAAAACCAAATTTTTTATCATTTTTCCATCATGTTTTGATTTTTAGATAGTGATGGCAATTTTTTTTTAATATATCGATAATATCGGTCATCGTATAAATTGAAAGCAACATATCGATGTCAGAAAATATCGGTACGGAAAAATCGATATGTGGACAGCAATATGTAATATATGAGAAATTTCGATATTATACTTCCGATATTGGAAATATAAAACGATACTTCCGTGTATAAGATACATATAGAAACTGTATAAATAGTTTCGTTTTAAATAAGATGTTAGTGTTAGATATTAGATGATTGGTAGTGTTATATATTAGATGATATGATAGTTTTGTGTGTAAAATAATAGAGTTTCGTGTTGAATAAAACTCGATATCGGAAGTATAATATCGAATTATCCGATATATCGAACATTTGGAATTGCATTATAATTATCAGACATCATGCACATTATGCATATAATTATTTTTCAGATCAAGGATAAGATTGGCAGGATTAAAAAGAAATATTGTGGAAATAAGTTGAAAGCATGAAAGTGTCCTTATATTTCAACGGGTTGATGATTCACCTATTGTATGAATCAATACAGAATACATTTTACATTGAAAATTATTCTCAAAAATCGAATATATCGATATATAAGTACAAAAATTGGATACTCACCCAATAGGCAAAAAGATTGATTATATTATGCTATTGATATATCAGGATAGTATCGATAATTCTATATATCGATATGGTTGTCGAGCCGTATTGTCGCCGTCTGCCGATTGCCGTGGCCGCCCATAGGGACGTTCCGATACCGCCATTCTTTCGATACTTGGTATCGAATCGGTATCGAAAGGAGAGTATCGATATTAGTAAAGTATCGAAAGAAAAGTACCGATACCACGAGTATCGAATGAAAAGTATCGATACCGATACCACAAGCATCGAGTGAGCATTAAGTATCGGAATTACCAACTAAAATACTTATCTACTAACTGCAAAACTGCAATCTATCAAGTATAGTCTCAATAGTCTGTCGAAACAAAGAAGACCCTCTGGCAAGATGGGAAAATGACTCCAGCTTGGTCAATAAGGGTATCAATACGTTTCTTTCGATACTTTACTAATAACGATACCCTCCTTTCGATACCAAGTATTGAAAGAATGGTGGTATCGGAACTGGAACGTCCCTAAAGATGTGTAAATGACTCAAGCTCGGTCATATTGGTTCAAAAATTATCAATTTGATTTCAAATTGTAGGAATATTTGTTGAAGAATTATAAATGTGGTCTTAATAGTAGATCAAATTGATAATTTTTGAACCAATATTGACTGAGCTTGAGTCAGTTATGTACTGTTTGTTATTAGTGATGTCATAATGTCTGGTAACTGCTACACTGGGCTATAATTCAGTACTATGATTTTCATCTATATTAATCCTTATAATCTTCTAAAATTTATATAACAATTTATTTATTATTATGTAATTAATTGAAGTGAACTACTTTTCTACCCATTTCGCCATTCGATACCGTTTCGATACTCCAACTTGCGTATCGATACCAGTAAAGTATCGAATCATTCGATACCGATACCGATACCACCGGTATCGAAAGCAAAGTATCAATACCAGTAAGTATCGAAAGTATCGGAACGTCCCTAGCCGCCCATATTTTTAGAGGTTATGTCATGCATGGCCAATTTTATTAACAAAATTTATTTACAATTTTGAAATAGAATCTTGAATATATTGATACCAAACCTTCAAATTTGCATTACTTTAATGTGATAATGAGTTCAAGTGAGGGAAATTTATAATTTTTCAATGCAAAAATCATAACGTCAACTTGATAAAGTTTAGATCTGTCAAAATACTTTGTTAACCTATAATACGAAATTGACCATAACTATGAAAATTATTATACTCTGATTTACCATTAAGATCATTTTAACCGGTGTCTTCACCACGGTTCAAGGATCGGGGAATTGTCAATAGAATGATCTTCAATTTGTTGAATACTATTTATTTTCAATAACAGCGAAATGGTGCTTTTGAATATAGTGCTTCGAAACGCCAAAAAGATTGACGTTAAGGTAAGCATTTTTAATGTCCTGATATTCTGCTTGTAACCTTTTAATAGGATTGGCAAGATAATAGAGTTGAATGATTGACAAATATACAAATAACTAGCCTACTTATTTACTGTATTTTGTATTTATGAAGGTTCAATGAGATGGTTTTTGAGAAAAACTCTACTTACACATTGAACAGTATTACACCAGAGATGAGAGGAATGATTACACATGGAACAGAAGAACTTCAGTACCAACGAGAACAAGTTCAGTAGCCTAGTTGATTTTTTTGCTGATTATTCTTTTTTCCACTTATAATTTATTCAAATTCAAATTGAAAATCCTTACTAAAATAAAACATGTTAAGTTGTTGATTACGGTAATCTTCGTTTCACGGCTGCACTTTAGTATATGGGCCGCGGAATCTAGCATTGAGACCTACATAGATCGATAGAGGAGATCAACCATGTATAACATTGTTGTCGATTTCCAAAGATTAGCAGAAAAAACATGGCGGAAAGTTCAAAATTTTCATATCAATTTTTATTTTTAATAATTTTTTTATGGCTACAATATGTTTGAAACTAGTGCAATCTTATGTAAAATTTGACGAGAAATCCTAATTTCAGGTTCGTAACTTTAGTAGTTTTTGAGATATTGCAAAAAATGTGCAGAAAAATGCAAATTTTTTGCTTTAAAAAAGGTTAACTTGTTTTCATGATGATTAATAGGTATTTTAAACTATTGGATTTAGTAGAATGATAAATTCTAAAGAAAAAAATGTTCAGTCACTTGATAGCCTAAACTCAAAATTGTTCGATATATTTGAGAAAATAAAAAAAATTGCACACTCAATACTCTTCAATTCTCATATTTAATTTTTTTTACTACTTTCAGCGACTACTAATTTGGCTACATCTCATGGGGATTTTTTCAGGGAATTCATTAAAATAGATTTGAGGTTAGAACATTTTATAGATTATCAAGATATTTGGAAAAAATACATGAAAATGTAGTATTTTAGCTTTAGAAGAGTTCAATATGTTTGCATAGGCATAGTGCAGACCGATATTTGGGATCACATTTTAATCAGCTTCCAATGTAATTCAGAAGCTTTAAAAGATCGTAAAAATAATTGAATCAAATCAAGCTTTTCCTAACCTAAGCTTTTTCCCAATGTAAGCTTTTCCTAATCTAAGCTTTTCCCAACCTAATCTTTTTTTTCTAATATAAGCTTTTCCTAAACTAAGATTTCCCTAACCTTAGATTTTTCCTAATCTAAGCTTTTCCTAACCTAAGCTTCCCCTAACCTAAGCTTTTCTCAAACGTAGCTTCCCCTAACCTAAGTTTTCCCTAACCTAAGCTTTTCGCAATCTTAGCTTTTTCCCAACCTTAGATTTTTCCTAATCTAAGCTTTTCCTAACCTAAGCTTTCACTAATCTAAGCTTTACCTAACCTAAGCTTTTCCCAACCTAAGTTTATCCCAGACCCAGCCTTCTCTAAGCTAAGCTTTTCCTAACCTAAACTTTTTCTAATCTGAGCTTTTCCTAACCCAAGCTTTCCTCAACCTAAGCTTTTCTCAAACCCTCCTTTCCCTAAGGTAAGCATTTTTAATGTCCTGATATTCTGCTTGTAACCTTTTAATAGGATTGGCAAGATAATAGAGTTGAATGATTGACAAATATACAATAACTAGCCTACTTATTTACTGTATTTTGTATTTATGAAGGTTCAATGAGATGGTTTTTGAGAAAAACTCTACTTACACATTGAACAGTATTACACCAGAGATGAGAGGAATGATTACACATGGAACAGAAGAACTTCAGTACCAACGAGAACAAGTTCAGTAGCCTAGTTGATTTTTTTGCTGATTATTCTTTTTTCCACTTATAATTTATTCAAATTCAAATTGAAAATCCTTACTAAAATAAAACATGTTAAGTTGTTGATTACGGTAATCTTCGTTTCACGGCTGCACTTTAGTATATGGGCCGCGGAATCTAGCATTGAGACCTACATAGATCGATAGAGGAGATCAACCATGTATAACATTGTTGTCGATTTCCAAAGATTAGCAGAAAAAACATGGCGGAAAGTTCAAAATTTTCATATCAATTTTTTTTTTATGGCCACAATATGTTTGAAACTAGTGCAATCTTATGTAAAATTTGACGAGAAATCCTAATTTCAGGTTCGTAACTTTAGTAGTTTTTGAGATATTGCAAAAAATGTGCAGAAAAATGCAAATTTTTTGCTTTAAAAAAGGTTAACTTGTTTTCATGATGATTGATAGGTATTTTAAACTATTGGATTTAGTAGAATGATAAATTCTAAAGAAAAAAATGTTCAGTCACTTGATAGCCTAAACTCAAAATTGTTCGATATATTTGAGAAAATAAAAAAATTGCACACTCAATACTCTTCAATTCTCATATTTAATTTTTTTACTACTTTCAGCGACTACTAATTTGGCTACATCTCATGGGGATTTTTTCAGGGAATTCATTAAAATAGATTTGAGGTTAGAACATTTTATAGATTATCAAGATATTTGGAAAAAAATACATGAAAATGTAGTATTTTAGCTTTAGAAGAGTTCAATATGTTTGCATAGGCATAGTGCAGACCGATATTTGGGATCACATTTTAATCAGCTTCCAATGTAATTCAGAAGCTTTAAAAGATCGTAAAAATAATTGAATCAAATCAAGCTTTTCCTAACCTAAGCTTTTTCCCAATGTAAGCTTTTCCTAATCTAAGCTTTTCCCAACCTAATCTTTTTTTTCTAATATAAGCTTTTCCTAAACTAAGATTTCCCTAACCTTAGATTTTTCCTAATCTAAGCTTTTCCTAACCTAAGCTTCCCCTAACCTAAGCTTTTCTCAAACGTAGCTTCCCCTAACCTAAGTTTTCCCTAACCTAAGCTTTTCGCAATCTTAGCTTTTTCCCAACCTTAGATTTTTCCTAATCTAAGCTTTTCCTAACCTAAGCTTTCACTAATCTAAGCTTTACCTAACCTAAGCTTTTCCCAACCTAAGTTTATCCCAGACCCAGCCTTCTCTAAGCTAAGCTTTTCCTAACCTAAACTTTTTCTAATCTGAGCTTTTCCTAACCCAAGCTTTCCTCAACCTAAGCTTTTCTCAAACCCTCCTTTCCCTAACCTAAGCTTTACCTAACCCAAGCTATTCCTAACCCAAGCTTTTCCCAACCTCAACTTTTTCCTAACCCAAGCTTTTCCTCATCTATGTTTTCCTAACCCAAGCTTTTCCCAACCTAAGCTTTTCATAGACCCAGCTTCACCTAACCTAAGCTTCTCCTAACTTAAGCTTTTTCCAATCCAAACTTTTCCTAACCCAAGCTTTCCTCAGACCCAGCTTCCCCTAACCTAAGCTTTTTCTAACCTTAGCTCTTTCCTAACCTATGCTTTTCCTAATCTTAGCTTTTCCTAATCTAAGCTTTTCCTAACCTAAGCTTTTTCCCAACCTAAGCTTTTCCTAAGTTGAGCTTTTTCCAATGCAAGTTTTCCTTACCCATCTTTCCCTGACCTAAGCTTTTCTCAGACCCAGCTCCCCCTAACCTAAGCTCTTTCCCAACCTGAGCTTTTCCTAACCTCAGCTTTTCCTAATCCAAGCTTTTCCCAACATAAGCTTTTTTTCCTAATATAAGCTTTTCCTAAACTAATATACACTCACTTGATTGCCTAAACTCAAAATTGTTCGAGATATTTGGGCAAATAAAAATATTGCAACTCCATTTTTTTCTACCTAGGGAGAACTTAGGTTATAAAAAGCTTAGATTGGGGAAAGCTTAGGCTAGGAGGAGCTTGGATCAGGAAAATATTAGGTTAGGGGAAGCTTAGGTTAGGAAAAGCTTAGATTAGGAAAAGCTTGGGTCAGGAAAAACTTAGGTTAGGGAAATCTTAGTTTAGGAAAAGCTTATATTAGGAAATAAAGCTTAGGTTGGGAAAATCTTAGATTAGGAAAAGCTTACATTGGGAAAAAGCTTAGGATAGGAAAAGCTTGATTTGATTCAATTATTTTTACGATCTTTTAAAGCTTCTGAATTGCATTGGAAGCTGATTAAAATGTGATCCTAAATATCGGTCTGCACTATGCCTATGCAAACATATTGAACTCTTCTAAAGCTAAAATACTACATTTTCTTGTATTTTTTCCAAATATCTTGATAATCTATAAAATGTTCTAACATCAAATCTATTTTAATGAATTCCCTGCAAAAATCCCAATGAGATTTAGCCAATTTAGTAGTCACTGAAAGTAGTAAAAAAAATTAAATATGAGAATTGAAGAGTATTGAGTGTGCAATTTTTTTATTTTCCCAAATATCTCGAACAATTTTGAGTTTAGGCTATCAAGTGACTGAACATTTTTTTCTTTAGAATTTATCATTCTACTAAATCCAATAGTTTAAAATACCTATTAATCATCATGAAAACAAGTTAACCTTTTTTAAAGCAAAAAATTTGCATTTTTCTGCAATATCTCAAAAACTACTAAAGTTACGAACCTGAAATTAGTTTCATTGGATTCCTCGTCAAATTTTACATAAGATTGAACTAGTTTTAAACATATTGTAGCCATAAAAAAATTATTAAAAATAAAAATTGATATAAAAATTTAGAACTGTCCGCCATGTTTTTTCAACTAATCCTTGGAATCGACAACAATGTTATACATGGTTAATCTCGTCTTGATCTCCTCTATCGATCTATGTAGGTCTCAATGCTAGATTCCGCGGCCCATAAACTAAAGTGCCCCCCACTAATAAGTAATACCAAATTATGAGTTTTAGGCGCTTTAATATTATAGAACAATATTATACTAGTAGCACTACATGTGCGGGCAGCCAATTTAAACTAAAGGTAGGCACAAAGTAAAAGATATCCTCCTTCTCTGTGAGCTAGGGCAACCAGTTGTCCGGATTTGGTACATGTGTTTGATTTGGCGTCCAGATTTTACTAATATGAACTGAAAACATATTTAATGTATTTGGGTAATTTACGCCGCAGATGAGGTCTTTCTGGATGGCTGAAAGAGGTAGCTTATCTCTGTAGGGGTGGTAGACCCACAGCAGCAGGATTGAGAGCAGCATATATATTTTCAGGAAGTTGAGACCGCTGGTGGGAATCGAGCGATTTCTGATGCTTTACCATGCAGTTTTTGGTGGCAACATACAGTATGGTATTTTTATCTGGAGTCATTCGCCGCATTCCAAAGACATTCTACTGCTCCAAAAGAAAATTCTTTGAATCATCACATAATATAGAAAGTATGATGAACATTGCCAGCCGATCTTCCGCAGATTGGGCATCCACACAGTTAGTGGACACTACATTTTGGCTTCACTGATTTATGTGAGGAGCATCATTACAACGTTACAGCGGAGAGAGCAAGTGAACTCCTACAACACTCGGAGGACAAATAAGGATGTGCCACCCTGTCGTTTGTCGAAGGTGAGGGAATATTTCCCTTTGCTGGCGCCGGGGATGTTCAACCACTTGCCAGAGTCGGTGAGGGCGCGTACGGTGAATGTCTTTAGGTCCACCTTGTTTAAGTGGCTAATCGAAAAGAGTATATATAAATTATCAATGACTTTTTTAATGAATATAGGCCTAATGTGATCCTTGACTCTGCCATCGTGATTATTATTTGATCTTATTATTTGATTGGATGGCGACAGGATCAACTCTAAGATGACAGGTGAGAGACTACGAGTAGGCCTAGATGCAGTCCCAGCCCAGACTCCGGATTCGGTCCACAACTCTATGATAGAAAACAGTCATGACTCTCCCAAACCAACACAAAAAACAATCCCAGAAAAAGTGCACTCACCTGAAACTAGCCCTGTGAACTTTAATGTTGTAGGAGTCAATGATAGTGACATTGAAAGTATATCATCTGATTCTGTTGATGTAAATTTTTTAGGAATGGACGAAATATACAAAATAATCAACTGAATATATTACACTGGAATGTACAGGGAATAACACAAATTAACAAACTAGATGAAATTAATTTATTCTTTGAAAATTTAAATGTTAGGCCTCATATTATCTGTCTGTCTGAGCACTGGTTGAGAGATGGTGACTTATTTCTATTAAATAAATTCCATAACTTTGAACTTATTTCAAATTTCTGTAGATCTGAGAAAATTAGAGGAGGCTCTTGTATACTAGTTAGGCAGGATATAGATTGTGAACCAATCAAAGATTGTACAAAGTTCAATCTAGAGCAATATTTTGAATGCTGCGGTATTAAAATAACAGGGATTTTGATCATTGTTGTCATAAATATTTATAAACCACCTATAAATTCCAAACTCTCATTAAATAAATTTTTTGATCGTCTTAGTGGTGGGCTGTTAGAGTTATGCTCCAGAAAATTTCCAAGACACAAACTAATAATAAGTGGAGATTTTAATATAGATACACTGAAAAACTCACTTCCCTGTTCAAGGCTAAGTGAAGTGCTAAGCTCTTATAATTTAACCCTACATTTTACACAGGCAACTAGGATTGCAAAGGACTCTCTGACATACATAGATAATATAGCATCAGACTCAGCAATAAACAAACTAATGTGTAAAAATTCAATAATTGAAACTTGTTTGTCCGATCACACAGCACAGTTAGTTCAGTTTCCTTATAATACATTGACGTCTTTTAAATCATTTCAATTGACCTCAAAAAATTCAAAAACATTTACAAAACTTATAAGAATATTTTCTAAACAGAACATCTCCAAATTCAAGCTTTTCTTGGACCAAGAAGACTGGACAGACCTATATAATATGCTCAATATAACGTCTAACTCTAATACTCTATACAAGGTGTTCATTCGAATAGTACTATCACACTTCGAGGAATCATCCTTAACAGATGTATCAGAGCTGCAAAAATAAAATATAATAGCAACAGAATAAAGAATGCATCTAACAAAACTAAAATGGCCTGGAAGATTGTTCGGGAGGAAACAAATATCAAACAAGATGATAGAGAGCTAACAAAGGTATTTCCCAATAAAAATATAGATGATATTTTGAATTCTTTCAATGAACATTTTATCAACGTTTGTAGCACACTAAATCTTATTCCGGACATACTCAAAACTCTAAACTATTGTAAACAATATCCAAAATCAAATAACTTGCTCATATCTTTAGAACCAGTTGCAGAAAAAAAGATAATTGAATTAGTTAAAAAAATAAATTTATCTGAAACACCTGGCTGGGATGAATTTCCTCCATTCCTACTCAGAATTTGTGTGTTATCATTAGCAAAACCAATGGTGTCTCTGATTAATTCTTCATTTAGTGGAGTGTTTCCGGAATTTCTAAAATATTCAACCGTGATACCAATATTTAAAACGGGCGATGAAAGCGAATTCAGTAATTACAGACCAATTGCTATTTTATCAGCATTTTCTAAAATTTATGAAATGGCAGCTGCTTCCAGATTAATTAAATTTTGTGACATGAACAACTTAATTCACACGGATCAGTACGGTTTTCGTAAGGGCAGGAATGCAACTGGGGCCATTTATGAATTCATATCAAGTCTCTCATTGGCTGTTGATGGATCGCAGTTTGTTGCCGGCATCTTCTGCGATTTATCAAAGGCATTCGAATGTGTGAATCATACTATTTTGTTGGAAAAGCTTCGCTGTTATGGTGTTGTTGGGACAGCCTTCAATTGGTTTAGCTCTTACTTGAATAATAGACAACAATGTGTGAAGGATAAAGAATCACTTAGGTCTTCTTCCTTTTCAAAAATAACGAATGGAGTGGCTCAAGGATCAATACTTGGGCCTCTATTATTCATCATCTACGTAAACGATTTCCCTGAGTCAGTTTCCCAATAAAGACTTATAATGTTTGCTGATGACACGACCGCATTAATATCAGACAAAAATCACAAAACTCTAGCTGGTAACATAAAAAAAGAGCTTGATATTATACCCTATTCACAGACATGCCTCTTACGAAAGAAACCCTTCTTATTCAGGAATGAAATTGTATAATAAGTTACCCGAGGCCATCCGTAAAATTGATTCATTGCCGCTGTTCAAAAAAACTATCAAGTCAATGTTAACTGAGAGAGTCTACTACTCAGTGGCAGAGTTTATTGTTGATAGATTTTGAGGTGAAATTTATTCTATTATTATGAATTATTCTATAACTGTGACTTGAAATGTTATTGATTTTATTCTTATGTACCTATATATTATTATATCTGACAATTTACGTATCAAACGGCAATATTCCCGGACATGATGTTATGTAATGATGAGTAATAAATAAATAAATCTGTGGTCTGTTTGACCAGTGTTTTTTTTTTTAAGTTGAAAATGTACTGACTGACGCGATCTACCCAGAAATGGCCTGGTCCTTGATCGAATGATTGGATACTGGATATTGTCAGTTGTAGAGATCTTCTTTACATTAAAGCAAATTTTGTTTTGGCATGTTCAGAATTACAGTGGTAACACAGTATTTCTAACTGCTGGAGAATTGTCAGAATCGAAATACAGAACAGTAGTGTCATAGTGGCAAAAGGATGGCGAATATTTTATATTATTTTATTTATAGTCATCATTTTTATTGTGAAATGTCTTGTTGGACAGTTTATATTGTTTTTTATGTATGACACTGAAGCCTAATATTGAATTCAATGGTGAATAAATACTCTATTCTATATTCGATGTCCAAAAACATATAACCTTAATAATAAATTATTTCTTTATATTCTATTTTCGAGGGTGATGCTGTTTTAAGCTATAAAACTGGTGTGTGGGAGATGAAAAGAATGAGGATGAAAGATTATAATGGATAGTAATGATTTAACTAGTAGTATTAAAAATCTAACATCACTTCATGGCCACGTTAAGAGAGTTTCTGTCCTAGTTCAATGTAGAACATGTTCACTCACTAGCATGGTATTGTCACCCACGAACATGGTGTAATTCTTTCCCTTGAAAGTCCATTTCAATCTATTGCTATTAGAAGTTGTCGAAATGTATATGTCAATTAGCTGTATTTCCAACGAAATAGCCTTTATGTATTTTCTAGTACAAATTCCTGGATTCGATACAAATTCAAGTTAGAGGTGGAAAAGGAGGTGCAGGCTGTCCAAAGTACGGAGGCATAGGAGGCAATGGCGGCAACGTCACACTCAAGGTCAATGATGGTAAGTTTTTAATCCATCTCATTCAAAGTGGATATTTAATAATTTCTGATCATCACTTCTTATTTAATTCGTTGAGAATCTGGTCAAAGATGCCTTTGTCATATTCTGATATTAATACTTGGAATTCTGTAGGTACGGTTGGGGAAAAATGGGCACGGTCTGGGAACACGAAAAAGTGGTAAATTGTTTTGTTCCAGTGATAAATTGTTCAATCACATGACTGGTGCAAAATGTTCCCATGGAACGCCATTTCAAAATCGTTGGTTTGGCGCGCACTTATGAAGTATAAATGAACAAAGGCTGTTTTACAAACCTACCGTCTAGAAAAATGTGCATTTCTATTACTCTCAAATTTTCTATAGAGAAAAATTCATTTAACGAATGGTTATCAAACATAATTCTGTTGGTTATGTATTCTATGGTTATGCTATGATAAACAAACTTAACAAACAAGCTATCAGCGCATGCGCAGAGAAGCAAGCAGACTACAATTCAATCGACCAATGAGTGCTCTTGAAATTTGAACTGTCACAATTTACCAGGCTTCCATTGTGGGGCAGGAATTTGGTACTGGAACTAGTTACTGGTTCAGAATCTGTCAAAATTCTTCCCATGGGACGCGAAACTTGTGAATCGGACAATTTACCACATTTCATGTTCCCAGATCGGGCCCATTCTGAATGAGCTAATTCCCAGACATTTTGAAAACGTGTGAGCTGTGACGATTTTATTTTACCTTGAAATATAATGAGATAATATAATAAAAAAATCTTCCCAATCAATCAATGTCACTTGTGACATTGTTTGTGACACTTTGTGATCTTTTGGCACTTAGTTGGGAAGAGCTACAGTATTTGATTTTACTTTGATCTTGGTCAATATTACCATAGATAAAGGATAAGCGTATCGATAACTTGATACTTGATACTTGTTGTTATCCCAATGGAAACGCTACTGCGTCGTGGTCGTCGCTCTGCAGAAACTCCTCTACAGAGTAGTCTGGCTAGCAGGTAGGTCTTCAGTGCCCTCTCTAACCTGTCCTCCCTCTCTATGGTTCTAATGTTCGCTGGAACCCTATTGAATATGGCGGAGCTGAGGAATTTGGGCCCATTTCTGGCTAAAGTAGATGTCACCTGCTCCACATGAATCAATCCTGCTTGTTGAGTCTTGTATGGATGGACTGCCTCATTTCTAATAAACAATTCTGGCTTCCTCTTCACCATCATGGCCGACTCCAAGATGAATGTTGATGGCAGAGTCAAAATATTTAATTGACGAAAAAGTGGCTTACAATGCGCTAAGTACGGTGCTCCACAAATTGTTCGTACAATACGCTTTTGTAACAGAAAAAATCTTTTTGCCAATGTGCTTCCACCCCACATTGTTATACCATAACTCATTATGCTACTAAAACATCCGTAGTATACCTTCATCAAAATATCATTTTCTACAATAGGTAAGAGTCTAAGAATCAAGTAACATATTGATGTCAATTTTACAGACACATTTTCAATGTGCTGATTCCATCGAAGGTTACTACTCAAAGTGATCCCAAGATATTTTGTGGATTCATTTACTGCAATACTACAGCCGTCCAGTTTAAGCAGTGGTGAGTGGTCAGGTTTTTTCCGATTGTAGAACTTGATTACATTTGTTTTGCCTCTGTTTAGTATCAACTGTTTATTGGTGCACCATTCCTGCATTTGTTGCAAACCTCTTTGCGTTCTGTTTCTTAGCTATACATGATTTTGACTCTGTATAAGGTGGCTTACATCATCAGCAAACATCCATATTCCTCCCTCCGTAATCGATTCAGGCAAATCGTTCACATAGAGAAGAAAAAGAATCTGCCTCAGATTCGAACTTTGAGGGACTCCTGTATTTGAAACTTCCAGAATTTTGGAATAATAGTGCTTGGTCAAGCCATCCACACCAGTATGCCTCACACAAACCATCTGTCTTCTGTTTGAAAGATAAGTTGCAATCCATTTCAATGCCCAGAGTCAGCAGCTTCCTTATCAATTTCTTGTGTGGGATAAGGTCAAAGGCCTTAGTCATATCGTAGAATATGCACATTGATTCTCCCTTTGCGTTCAAATTCTCATATATGTTGATCAACAGTTCGAATATTGCATCTGCTGTTGACCGACCCTTTCTGAATCCAAACTGTTGAGAAGTGAAGATGTTTTTTCTTCCAATAAAAATAGAAAGTCTTTTGAGAAATATGATTTCAAAAATTTTTGAAAATACACTTTGAACTGCAACAGGTCTGTAGTTTCTGACATTTTTTTGTTTCACTGTTCTTAGGAATTGGTACTACTTTTGATATCTTAATCTGCTTTGGAAATGTGCCAGTCTCGAAGGATTTATTTATCATCATAGTAAGAGGCTTGTCGATTATATGTTTACAATGTCTCAGCAGGCTGCAAGGTATCTCATCAATTCCAGCACCCGTCCTCGCTCCAACCTCATCAATAACCTCCCTCACCTCTCTCTCTGTAGCAGGCCACAGCACCAATCCTCCATCAACACCACAATGCACCTCAGCCTCCTCATCATCCACTCTCAATCTCTTAATTTCCTCCACAAAGTATTCATTGAATATGTAAGCTGACTGTGCCTTCACCAATTATGTAAGGGGGAAAAAAGAACTATGATAACTTTTGTAAGGGGAAAAACTATTATTACAAAAAAGAACAGAATAACTAGAACTTTTAATGAGTCTTTAACATATTTATATTTAAACAAAACAGGATTAGTTTGATTATAAAAACCTTATTGATATAAATTTTATGGGGAAAACACTCGCTTGCTGTTAATGATGATTCAATCTTTGTGGCTATAAAAAATTTAAGAACAATGATCCAGTAGTCACCTACCTTTTTGAAATGCTTCCCACTTTGGCATCCACTGGTTTATTCGCGACTTAAGTATTTTAAAAGAACAAATATTAACTGAACCAATGAATAGGCTCAGAACCCGTCTCCCTTAACAATACAATTATTTTTATACTGCCCGATCTGTGACAGAATAACTGTATGATTAAACGAACCGAAATCTAGCCTTTTTCACTGGGTCACCCTAGACAAAGCGTCAACCAATTGTAATGTCTTGCCTGGTTGATAATGAATATTGATAATGAATAAATTTAGTAACCATTTTTGCTAAACGCGAACTTGGTTCCTTGATGTTTCTGTAATACTGTAAACTACAGTGATCCGTTACAACAGTAAACTGTTTGTTTAGGAGCCAAGATCTGATATGCATAACGGAATACGTGACTGCCAATATTCAAGCTCAATGGCCGACCAATTTGATTCACTCTTAGTTAATCTTCTTGAAACAAATGAAACTGGATGGATAGTACCGTCCTCTAATTTCTGACTCAAACACCCAGCAATCCCTACAGAACATGCATCTGTGTATAAGAAAGTTTCCCGATTATCACAATAATGAACTAAAACTGGACTCGATATAATACAATTTTTCAACTCCTCAAACACTTGTTGGTGACTTTCTAACCACTCAAACCCTTTATCTTTCTTAGTTAACTGCGTCAACACATATGCTCTTTTAGATAGACATGGGATAAATTTACGATAGTAAGACACTGCTCCCAAAAATCTCCTTAGCTCAGTGACTTTAGTGGGTACTGGAAAATTTTTTATAGATTCTACATTCTCCGCCAATGGCGCTAATCCTTCATTTGAAACAAGATGTCCTAGATTTTTTAAAGACTGAAAACATATTTTCGACTTGTCTGGATTTAGTTTCAAATTACACTCCCGGATTCTTTCAAAAACCTCATTCAACTCTTTTATGTGCTCTTCCACCGTTGCAGAAAATATATATAGATCATCTATATATATAACAACATACTCTTATATAACTTATCACTGAAGATACGCGTGACCTCTCGTTAAAACGTATTGGGACTTATAGCCAACCCCTGAGGTAGTTTCTTGAACTTATATAAACCCAATGGCGTCGTGAAAGCCGTCAAATGTTGAGATTTTTCCTCTATAGGCTTAGAATAAAAAGCTGATGTCAAATCTAATGTTGTGAGAAACTGAGCTCCAGCCAAGAATTGTACCGGAATTCGGCAATGAATATCTTTGATAATTTTTGAATTCAATTTCTTGTAATTGACCACCATCCTAGGAGGCTTGTTCTTGTATCTAACGAGAAAAGCTGGAGAAGCATAACCTGATCTACATTCTTCAATCACATTAACCTGTTTTAATCCATTAAAAATATCTTGTAATTCCTCTCTTTCACAAGCAGCGAATTTTTATGGTGAACAGAAAATTAGAGACTCGTCTATCAATTGAATTTTTACTGGTGGCAGTTTCGACACCGGAATATCATATTTATCTTTCGCAAAAATATCCTTAAAATCTTTAACCAATGCATAAAACTCATTTTGAACTGACTTTTCTAACTTATCATTAATAGAAACTTTTTCTGTGATACTCACAACATGCTCGATTATATTAACTGGAGCTGATAACATCTCTCTTGAATTATCATACATCGATTTCCCAATACATTCATTCTTTTCGAGAATAATCTCATTTGAATCGACATTGCGAGCAATAAAATTGAGACCTTCTCTGCTCTGCGATACGAAATCAATAAATGACTCCTTATTAATAAAATAATGTTTGATGTACATATACCTCAGTTCCTCTGAATTTATTATTAGTATGGCTATACTCCCATATTAATTTTCTCTCTCTGAGTTTAAGTTTTATTTTTTGTGTCATGTGTACTGTATTGTATTGTTTTTCTAATTCTCTCTTTGCTTACAAAAGGAATTGCATATATGCTACAAATGAATTAAATTATGTTACTAAATAGATTACATATGTACAGTGAATTGTAGATTAATAATTACATGAATCATCTCTTTTTCTTTTGAGTTTTTAAATTTTTATGAATTCATTCTAGTTTTTCTGCTCTCTTAGTATTCACTCTTAGTACTTCTTCTTTTCGGATTGAAATTTTATTTTTTTTCTAGTTTTTTCATACATTCCATATGTTTCTTTTTTTTATTATATTTTTTCTATTTTCGACTGAATCTCAAGCCACTAATTATAGCCGACTGATTACTCGTTGCCATCGCTCAAACTACTTAGTTTTGCTGGTAACGCCAATGATAATATTATAATCGATTTTTAAATGGAAAATATTTTAATTTTAAGTTTTTGCAATGTATTGTATATGAAAATTTTTATATTTTTCACATTTGTAAAGTTTGTTTAATGATTTTGGCAATAAAATATTTCTTTCTTTCTTTCTTTCTTTTGCGATCTTTAAAACCGCTGACCACATAATTCGACTCCAAAATTGGAATAGAAAAATGTTTTTCTTCACCTGAACTTGATTTGATATAGTCTATTAAAAATACATCTTTACTAATCATTGTCCTACTTTCATCCGCTCGTAAAAGCCCAGCGTCATCAGTTGATTGCGAAATCATGGCATCGCCTATCAGTTGCCGATCCAACAACTGAACTACTGACTCAGCCGAATTGTGAATTTTTAATGTGTATCTCTCATTTTCACTGCATATAACGATAGCTATATTTCTTGTCTCTGATATTACCTTATCACTTCCTATCAACCAACATACACCACAGATCAACAATTTTCAATAAATCTTCCTTCATAAGAGTAGTCAGATTTTGGAACTGTTTTTTCTTTCTGAAGGTAGTTGGGTGGCAGTGAGCGTATTCTTATCATTAGCTATTTGAGTTAATCCAACATTCTTCTTGCTTCCCATATCATTAGGTCAGTACAGGGCTCATATTCGATTTGGAACAATCAAATAGAGAAAGCTTAGGACCTTTCAAACATTGAGCAATAGTGAATTTAGAAGTGCGTGAAAATGATAAGAATACAATGTTGCCATTTTTCCGTTTCCACCGCCTTCTATTGCTTTGTTTCAAGCTATCCCGGTATTTCTCATCGGATATTAATTTTTGATTCTTGTTAATAATGATCAGTATATCTCAAATTATGGTGTCTCATGAAGGACAAAACCCAAAGTTCAAAAAGATGTAGAAATATTTGGTCAAATTTCAGGTCCCCAAACTTCTATCTTGACAAAAGTATATTCAAGAGCAAATACAAGTTGAAGTGAGCCAATGATCATGTTTTAGCTGTCGTTTTGTTACGTTGTGAATTGGTTTTTATTGTTTGTAAATCCTACAAGTCTGGGAAAGATAAGTTATGAACAGAGTTTTCTCATTCTGCAATTCGACAATAATGCGGTTGATCGATAAATTTCTTACAATTGGTACGGTAGTGTGCAATATAATAAGAAATCAAAGATGATAAGAAGATGCTGATAAGAAGCTCGCCTGCCGACAAAGTTGAGCGCGGAAGCTATCGAACTGCATTGGTTGCAGTCACGAATAAAGACTCGCTTAGAAGGTTTATTACAAGCTGAGGTTTCATCAACTAATACTGTCATGAAAATCCCATGTTACCCATGTACTCGAACGTATTTTCAATAAAAATTAGGTAATAATATAGTAAATTTTTTTTGGAACCTTGGCTGATGTATCTTGTATTGATCTCTTAAGTACTGTTTTGGTAACAGAAGATATTAAATATGTGTTTTACTACAAGGGTATAAATAATCTTACATCTTCAATATTCCAGAAGAGAAAAACAATGAGAAAGCATGTCCAACGGGATACTTACCTGAAAACCACCCAAACATGAATTTATAAATAGTATGCTGGAGCTCAGAAATCTTCTAGTCAACATGATCAGATAAATTCTATTATTTACTATGAAATTCTGACTAACATTACAAAAAAAACTTATTGAGCTCTTATTCGTACCTAACAGATATAAAGCGTAAAGATATGAATATTTATGATAATAATCTAAGAACATTTCTATGGCCAACTGGAAAAAGTTATAGAATGGGCTTCTGCTTGGATAACGAAGGAATCTACGTGGAATTCAACGAGAGTAATAAAAGATTCTTAACAAAAGAAAAATACATTCTTGTTAGTAGAGATACACAACTCATGTTAAACGGTGAACTGTATCAGAAAATATCATCAGTTGACATTTCTGTTTCAAGTCTTCCTAATATTACGTGGATAGATGGTGTGCCAGGGTGTGGAAAGACATTTGAAATACTGAACCAGCATAAACCAGGAATAGATTTAGTTCTAAGTCAAACAAGAGCAGGAATCAAAGACATCAGAGAGGCTGTCATTCATAAGTACGGTAAGGATTACTTTAGAAAGATAATCAGATCAGATTACAGAACAGTTTCATCTTTCATTATAAATGGAGTGGGCAAGAAATATCATCGTGTCTTTATAGATGAGGCTGTAGGTACTGATGCATGCTGGCTACATTGGTTTCATTGCGAAATTATTAGGATGCACCGAAGTTTTTCTACTTGGTGATTCTAAACAGATTCCTTACACCGAAAGGAGTGGACTGAAAGTTAGATGGTCTCATCCTTCAGTTTTTTGTGAGCCCACAAGGAAAGTGACATTAACTAGAAGATGTCCGATCGATGTATGCTGCGCACTATCCAAATTCTATGGTAAAATTGAAAAAAAAATAGTGGAACTCTTCGCTCAGTTGAGAAGACTATCTTTAACGGCGGTTTTCCACAGCTTTTGATCCAGAAACACTCGTATGAGTAAAAAAATACACGCAGAATGAGAAAAAAAATTATTCAAGAGTTACTAGGTGACAGGATTGATAAAACAATAAAAATTCACACGATACACGAAGCACAAGGTTTTACTTATAGAAATGTTATTCTAGTGAGGACAAATTCAAAGGATCTACAGATTTATAACAGTGAAAGTCATGTGATTGTAGCACTCAGTAGGCAGACTCATAGTTTCAACTATCTAACAGCAGCGGAGAATGATCTCATATCATTACTTATAAATAACACATTAAGCTTTGATGATCAATATATACTGAGATGGCAGAGGAAAATAGAGGAGAACAAGCATGGGGGGGGGTGCGTCTGGATAAGCATGATGATGAGTAATAATAAGGTGCTGGATGTGGCAAATGAACTTGATTTCGTGGATGAGATAGAGGACAGTGTGATTGAGGATAAACAACAACTCCATGCAACTGCTCTTCAACACTCTAATATAACTGTATTTTCTCTCAATATCAGGAGTGCTAGGAAGAACTTCGATGACCTGATGATTCAACTACAGGATATGTCCTATGATTTCGATATAATAATACTAACAGAATGCTGGATCAAAAGAGATTATACACAGAAGCAACTGAAGGACTACAATATTTTTCACGCTTTGAATAATCGTACTCAAAATGATGGAGTAATTGTATATGCAAAAGAAAATCTCAACGTACAATCGGTAGAACTAAATATCAGACAGGCCAACGTTCTTCATCTACAACTTCAAACATCAAAGGAGAAATATAATATATTAGCAGTGTACAGATCACCTTCCTACGCCAGCATAACAGAGTTTTTAGAGGACTTTGAAACAGTGATTGGTAGACTGAGAGGTCAACTTATTATTTGCGCAGGAGACTTCAACATTAATACGCTACAGCCACATCACCATTATCAACTTGATGACTATTACGACTTATTGAGCGAACACGGTTTGAAGAACTGCATGAAAAAGGCTACCAGGGTAACAGCGGGAACGAATTCTTGTTTGGATCATATGTTGACAAACTGTAAAAGTAAAATCCATCCAATCGTATATCAATTCTTGGACTGGAAGAACATCAGTTAGACAGAACAAATGGGGATGAACAGAGCTCAACTAACTGTAAATCTGTCAACTTGAACGGCTTGAGGAGAGGACTGCGAGTGGAACAATGGACGGAGGTTTTTGAGTCAAATAACACAGACTCAGCTTACGAAAAGTTCCTAGAAATTCTACAAAAACTTATGGAGAGCAGTACACATGATTACAGACAAAAGAAAAGGATCAAGAGCATAAAACCATGGATAACACGAGGACTTATCTCAGCTATAAGAACAAGGGATTCTCTTAATAGAAGAAGGAAGCTGAACCCAGAGAACGGAGAACTTGCTAACTACTACCGAAGATACAGAAATACACTGACGTCACTCATCCAAACTACAAAAGAAAATTATTTCAAGATGCAACTAAATGAAGCGAACAATGATGTAAGGAAGACATGGAAAATAATCAAGGATGCCACAGATTCAAATCAGAAAAAGGATATACAACTGAATGCTTTGAAAATTAATGGTGACATAGTCACACTGAAAGATAATCCTAGAGAACTATTGAGTCATGTGAATAATTTCTTTGTTAATATTGGAGAGAGTATGGCTAACAAAATATCTGAGAGTCTGAATAAAAATATTAACCAAATTATAGCAGATAATGTACCAGAATTGCATGTACCAAATAATATGTTTCTTTTCCCCATAGATGAAAAGGAAATAATAAACACAATTGATTCTTTACACAGCAATAGTGCACCAGGCCTAGATGGATTAGATAACAGGACCTTGAAAGGAATAAAAGATTTAATTTCTAAACCTTTAACTCATATTTTCAATCTGAGCTTGTTATATGGTACTTTTCCAAGAGCAATGAAGCAAATCTGTGTCAGACCTATACATAAAGCAGGTGATAAACTAATTATTAGTAATTATAGACCTATTTCACTGATTAGCAATGTATCAAAAATTTCAGAAAAACTAGTTGAATCAAGATTAATAAGCTTTTTAGAAATTAATAATATTCTTTCTCCTAAGCAATTTGGCTTCCGCAAAGGTAAAAGTACAGAATTAGCTGTAATAGAATTATCAAAATTTTTAACTAGCAATTTAGAGGAAAAGAATAAATGTTTAGCAGTATTTTTAGATTTAGCAAAGGCCTTCGACTCTGTTTCCCATGACTTATTAATAAAAAACCTTGGGGCAATAGGTATAAGAGGAGTGCCACTTGAATGGTTCAGATCCTACCTCAGCAATCGACAGCAAAAAACAAAGGTTGAGAACCATATGAGTGGAGGGGGTTCCATGAAGTTCGGAATACCTCAAGGAACAGTTTTAGGACCAATTTTGTATTCGATCTTTGCAAATGAGTTGTGCTCCATTCAAATTCAAGGTTATAGCCTTTGCTGACGATACAGCACTCCTTTTTCGAGGAAAAAACTGGGTAGAAGTGTTCCAAACAGCAGAGATAGAACTCACAAAAATCACTAGTTGGTTAAGAAATAATTTATTGTCATTAAATTCAGAAAAAACAAAATTTTTAACTTTTTCTTTAACAAATAGCACATAACCACACATGACAACAATGAAGCTTCATAATTGTGATAGAAATAGTAACAATAATTGTAATTGCCCACTAATAGAACGCTCTGACAATATAAAGTATTTAGGAATAATAGTAGATGATTCATTGAAATGGAACAAGCACATAACATATACAACTGCCAAAATAAGGAAGCTTATATACAAATTCTATCGATTAAGGCGTATCATAGACAAATAAATGTTAAAAACAGTGTACTTAACATTAGTTGAATCTCTTTTAAGGTACGGTCTGTTAGTTTGGGGTGCAGCTAACTTCAGTTTTATAGATCCATTATTTAAAACTCAAAAACACATTTTGAAAATAATGGGATACAGGGAAATCCGGTTTCCAACTGTAGAATTATTTATAGAAAATAGAGTTCTCAGCGTTAGGCAATTATATTGTTGTTATTAGGGTATATGAAAAAACATCAAAATAGGAACCATATCATAAATCATAGTCATAATACTAGAATAAGAGAACGTTACAACCAAGAAGTACCAAGAATGAATACAGCATTTGGGCGAAGATCAATAGGATTTTTAGGGCCTACAATATCTAATAGAATACCATTAGAAATCAAAGGAGAGGAAAATTTCAATAGCTTCAAAAGAAAAATTAGACATTGGTTATTCAGTATTGGGATACAAAGTAGTGAGGAACTAATAGTAAGTAGGATTTAGATTTAAGTAGTATTCTTTTTAAATAAGGTAATTTATAGGTAGAAAATAGTAGCTCGGTTTAGTATCATTGTACTAGGTGATGCTTAAGGTAATAGATATTGTTTTAGATTTTTTGTATTATCTGTTGTAGCATAAATTTGATGATAACCTCGACACATATATTATATAGTGAGGTATCATTTTGTAAGCCTTGAATATTGTTATATTATTGAAAATGTATGAAAAAGTAATATGTAATGTTCCTGAATTTATAAATAAACTCCTCTGGATGTGTCGTCCAACATCCAGAGAAATTATTTAAAAAAAAGACCATACGCCTGTTTTATCATACTTATTCATGATCATGAATATATGTGTTTTTATCATTGATGAATTAATTAATGAATATGTGGTGCAATAAATTAAGTTGCAACAAGTTTTCATCCAACTTTGGATTGAAATACCCGTTATATTATATTCACCAAGAAAAAGTTCATTTTCATGATTCAATTTTTTAAATATTTTAGACTAAATATTCAGGTAGGCCTAATTCATTATATTTCTTTTTAGTTTTAAACGATGTGGAATTGGAAAAGGATAGATCTGCTTTGTCTAATGACTGACCAGTATAGTAAACCAGTGTTGATTTATAACCAATGCTGACTTTACTACGTGAATCTCACTAGTTTAGTGTTGTATTTGAGACAAAAATTCATTTACAGATGACTTCCGTACTTTTTCAGTTTGTGCAAGAATTTTTTTACACTCACCCTCATCTGTTTTTAGGAGCCAAACTATCTGACGTGCTTCGACAATATCCAAGAAAAGTAGTGGCTGCGGAAGATGGAAGAGATAGCAAAAAACATTGCATAGCTGGGAATAGAGGAAAAGACAAAATCGTCCTAATTCCTCCGGGAATTACAGTTTATGAAGGAAACAGACACTTAGGTTTGTATATAATTAATTTATGTCAGTATATAGATATTCTTTATCATACTAAGAAATAAATTGAGCGAATTTGATACATGTTCGACATACTTTCTTAAAAATAATCAGAAATAAATTTTCTGAAGCTCAATGAGACTGCTTCATCTACAGTCAGTCTCTTCTGAGTAATATAATCAGTGCTATTGAATTTGAGTAAGTCATAGACTTGTGAATGTGCTTAATTCTTACATAGACGATGCTACTTCTCAATTTTCACAATTGCAATCGAAAAAGCATTATAAATTTCTAAAGCCATGGATGACGAAAAGTTTGTGCTAGGAAGAACTTCGATGACCTGATGATTCAACTACAGGATATGTCCTATGATTTCGATATAATAATACTAACAGAATGCTGGATCAAAAGAGATTATACACAGAAGCAACTGAAGGACTACAATATTTTTCACGCTTTGAATAATCGTACTCAAAATGATGGAGTAATTGTATATGCAAAAGAAAATCTCAACGTACAATCGGTAGAACTAAATATCAGACAGGCCAACGTTCTTCATCTACAACTTCAAACATCAAAGGAGAAATATATATATTAGCAGTGTACAGATCACCTTCCTACGCCAGCATAACAGAGTTTTTAGAGGACTTTGAAACAGTGATTGGTAGACTGAGAGGTCAACTTATTATTTGCGCAGGAGACTTCAACATTAATACGCTACAGCCACATCACCATTATCAACTTGATGACTATTACGACTTATTGAGCGAACACGGTTTGAAGAACTGCATGAAAAAGGCTACCAGGGTAACAGCGGGAACGAATTCTTGTTTGGATCATATGTTGACAAACTGTAAAAGTAAAATCCATCCAATCGTATATCAATTCTTGGACTGGAAGAACATCAGTTAGACAGAACAAATGGGGATGAACAGAGCTCAACTAACTGTAAATCTGTCAACTTGAACGGCTTGAGGAGAGGACTGCGAGTGGAACAATGGACGGAGGTTTTTGAGTCAAATAACACAGACTCAGCTTACGAAAAGTTCCTAGAAATTCTACAAAAACTTATGGAGAGCAGTACACATGATTACAGACAAAAGAAAAGGATCAAGAGCATAAAACCATGGATAACACGAGGACTTATCTCAGCTATAAGAACAAGGGATTCTCTTAATAGAAGAAGGAAGCTGAACCCAGAGAACGGAGAACTTGCTAACTACTACCGAAGATACAGAAATACACTGACGTCACTCATCCAAACTACAAAAGAAAATTATTTCAAGATGCAACTAAATGAAGCGAACAATGATGTAAGGAAGACATGGAAAATAATCAAGGATGCCACAGATTCAAATCAGAAAAAGGATATACAACTGAATGCTTTGAAAATTAATGGTGACATAGTCACACTGAAAGATAATCCTAGAGAACTATTGAGTCATGTGAATAATTTCTTTGTTAATATTGGAGAGAGTATGGCTAACAAAATATCTGAGAGTCTGAATAAAAATATTAACCAAATTATAGCAGATAATGTACCAGAATTGCATGTACCAAATAATATGTTTCTTTTCCCCATAGATGAAAAGGAAATAATAAACACAATTGATTCTTTACACAGCAATAGTGCACCAGGCCTAGATGGATTAGATAACAGGACCTTGAAAGGAATAAAAGATTTAATTTCTAAACCTTTAACTCATATTTTCAATCTGAGCTTGTTATATGGTACTTTTCCAAGAGCAATGAAGCAAATCTGTGTCAGACCTATACATAAAGCAGGTGATAAACTAATTATTAGTAATTATAGACCTATTTCACTGATTAGCAATGTATCAAAAATTTCAGAAAAACTAGTTGAATCAAGATTAATAAGCTTTTTAGAAATTAATAATATTCTTTCTCCTAAGCAATTTGGCTTCCGCAAAGGTAAAAGTACAGAATTAGCTGTAATAGAATTATCAAAATTTTTAACTAGCAATTTAGAGGAAAAGAATAAATGTTTAGCAGTATTTTTAGATTTAGCAAAGGCCTTCGACTCTGTTTCCCATGACTTATTAATAAAAAACCTTGGGGCAATAGGTATAAGAGGAGTGCCACTTGAATGGTTCAGATCCTACCTCAGCAATCGACAGCAAAAAACAAAGGTTGAGAACCATATGAGTGGAGGGGGTTCCATGAAGTTCGGAATACCTCAAGGAACAGTTTTAGGACCAATTTTGTATTCGATCTTTGCAAATGAGTTGTGCTCCATTCAAATTCAAGGTTATAGCCTTTGCTGACGATACAGCACTCCTTTTTCGAGGAAAAAACTGGGTAGAAGTGTTCCAAACAGCAGAGATAGAACTCACAAAAATCACTAGTTGGTTAAGAAATAATTTATTGTCATTAAATTCAGAAAAAACAAATTTTTAACTTTTTCTTTAACAAATAGCACATAACCACACATGACAACAATGAAGCTTCATAATTGTGATAGAAATAGTAACAATAATTGTAATTGCCCACTAATAGAACGCTCTGACAATATAAAGTATTTAGGAATAATAGTAGATGATTCATTGAAATGGAACAAGCACATAACATATACAACTGCCAAAATAAGGAAGCTTATATACAAATTCTATCGATTAAGGCGTATCATAGACAAATAAATGTTAAAAACAGTGTACTTAACATTAGTTGAATCTCTTTTAAGGTACGGTCTGTTAGTTTGGGGTGCAGCTAACTTCAGTTTTATAGATCCATTATTTAAAACTCAAAAACACATTTTGAAAATAATGGGATACAGGGAAATCCGGTTTCCAACTGTAGAATTATTTATAGAAAATAGAGTTCTCAGCGTTAGGCAATTATATTGTTGTTATTAGGGTATATGAAAAAACATCAAAATAGGAACCATATCATAAATCATAGTCATAATACTAGAATAAGAGAACGTTACAACCAAGAAGTACCAAGAATGAATACAGCATTTGGGCGAAGATCAATAGGATTTTTAGGGCCTACAATATCTAATAGAATACCATTAGAAATCAAAGGAGAGGAAAATTTCAATAGCTTCAAAAGAAAAATTAGACATTGGTTATTCAGTATTGGGATACAAAGTAGTGAGGAACTAATAGTAAGTAGGATTTAGATTTAAGTAGTATTCTTTTTAAATAAGGTAATTTATAGGTAGAAAATAGTAGCTCGGTTTAGTATCATTGTACTAGGTGATGCTTAAGGTAATAGATATTGTTTTAGATTTTTTGTATTATCTGTTGTAGCATAAATTTGATGATAACCTCGACACATATATTATATAGTGAGGTATCATTTTGTAAGCCTTGAATATTGTTATATTATTGAAAATGTATGAAAAAGTAATATGTAATGTTCCTGAATTTATAAATAAACTCCTCTGGATGTGTCGTCCAACATCCAGAGAAATTATTTAAAAAAAAGACCATACGCCTGTTTTATCATACTTATTCATGATTATGAATATGTGTTTTTATCATTGATGAATTAATTAATGAATATGTGGTGCAATAAATTAAGTTGCAACAAGTTTTCATCCAACTTTGGATTGAAATACCCGTTATATTATATTCACCAAGAAAAAGTTCATTTTCATGATTCAATTTTTTAAATATTTTAGACTAAATATTCAGGTAGGCCTCATTCATTATATTTCTTTTTAGTTTTAAACGATTTGGCAACGGTGTGGAATTGGAAAAGGATAGATCTGCTTTGTCTAATGACTGACCAGTATAGTAAACCAGTGTTGATTTATAACCAATGCTGACTTTATTACGTGAATCTCACTAGTTTATAGTGTTGTATTTGAGACAAAAATTCATTTACAGATGACTTCCGTACTTTTTCAGTTTGTGCAAGAATTTTTTTACACTCACCCTCATCTGTTTTTAGGAGCCAAACTATCTGACGTGCTTCGACAATATCCAAGAAAAGTAGTGGCTGCGGAAGATGGAAGAGATAGCAAAAAACATTGCATAGCTGGGAATAGAGGAAAAGACAAAATCGTCCTAATTCCTCCGGGAATTACAGTTTATGAAGGAAACAGACACTTAGGTTTGTATATAATTAATTTATGTCAGTATATAGATATTCTTTATCATACTAAGAAATAAATTGAGCGAATTTGATACATGTTCGACATACTTTCTTAAAAATAATCAGAAATAAATTTTCTGAAGCTCAATGAGACTGCTTCATCTAGAGTCAGTCTCTTCTGAGTAATATAATCAGTGCTATTGAATTTGAGTAAGTCATAGACTTGTGAATGTGCTTAATTCTTACATAGACGATGCTACTTCTCAATTTTCACAATTGCAATCGAAAAAGCATTATAAATTTCTAAAGCCATGGATGACGAAAAGTTTGTGCTCGGAAATAAAGAATCGAGACAAACTCTATAAAAAACTTTCTAAAAACCCTCATAATGTCCAACTTAAAAATGATTTTATAACTTCTAAAAATAGAATAGTCAAATTAATTAAGGAGCAGAAGGTGAAATATTTTTCTAATTTGAAAGCCTACCCTCCCAAGCGACAGTGGGAGATTATTAACAGTAGTTGTGGTCAGTCATCCTCTAAGAAAAAGCCAATATCTTTGAATATTGATGACTCTGTGATTTTGGATGAACAGGTTCTGGCAGATAAATTCAACGATTATTTCATAAGAATTTCTGGACAAATTGTGTCATCTATAGCTGATTTAGATGATGCTACAAAAAAATCGTATGAACGCAAATTTAAAACTTATCGTTCCTGTAATTCTTTGTTTTTAAGGCCGGTCACTCCTGACGAACTGTTGTATGAAATAAATTCATTAAAAAAGGGCAAGTCTCCAGGTCCTGACTCAATTTGTTCTGAACTTCTCAAGGCTATATCTACTTCAATAGTTCCGATTCTATGTGATATCTTCAACACTTCTTTTGGAGGGTGTATTTCCTGCCGATCTAAAAATTGCCAAGGTGATTCCTATTTTCAAATCTGGATCACATACCGACATTTCTAATTATAGACCAATTTCTTTGCTCTCAATTTTTCTAAATTACTTGAAAAACTATTCAAGAAGCGATTAATCGGTTTTTACAAGCAAATCAAATTTTTCAATAAGCAACAATATGGGTTTCAGGAGGGTCTGAACACTGAGCATGCTTTACAAAATTTCATGTCTGGAATCTATAATGGGATTAACAAACCGTATAAGAGTAGAACTTCAGGTCTATTCCTGGACATAAAAAAAGCCTTTGATACGGTAGATCATTGCATTCTTTTACGCAAATTGCATGAATCTGGTATCCGGGGGGTGGCCTTTAGATGGATCGAGTCATACCTGTATATTCGTAGACAATATGTGTCCATTGGTAAATTTAGTAGTGAATTGGCTTTGATCACCTGTGGTGTACCTCAGGGATCGGTATTGGGTCCGATCCTTTTTTTGATTTACTTAAATGATCTCTTTTCCCATAACTTTCAAGGCTCTTTAACTTCTTTTGCAGATGATACTGCGTTAGCATATTCTTCTGACAGTGAGATAAAATTGCAAGAAATGATGCAGATGGATCTTAATGACTTGTGTTGTTGGTTCCAATATAATAAATTAGCACTAAATGCATCTGAAACTAAATATATAAATTTCTCCTTATCAGCTCCTTTCAGTTTTCCAGTTTCTCTAAAATATCATAAAATTGGTTGTAATAGTGTGTCATGTAGCTGTGATGAGATAAATCAATCTGATACAATAAAATACTTAGGTTTGATTCTTGATTATAAATTAACTTGGGACTCCCACATAAAGAAAATAAAGATGTATTTCATGTTCTTGATAAGAAGATTTTATCACTTGAAGCAGTTTTTCCCTAAACATTTTCTACGGATTATGTACTATGCATTTTTTCATTCTAAGCTTGTTTACGGAATTTCCTGTTGGGCATCCACTTTTGTTTCTCATTATAAAAGGCTTGTAGTGCTACAGAAGTCTGTAATAAGGATTATACAGGGAGTTAATAGGAGGTCACATACATTTCCAATTTTCAAAGCATTGAATATTCTACCACTGAGACACACTTATGTGCTGAAGGTTCTATCTTTATTTTATCAATTAAGTGGTAACAGATCTGTTTCAGTATATAACAATGATGATGAAATTTCTGTTGTAACACGGCAAACTACTCAAATGATTGTTAGGCTTCCAAAATCGAACTGTACCACGTTCCAGAGGTGTTTTCTTTTTCTTGCTCCGAAATTTTATAACTTACTACCACCTGATTTGAGAAGAATAAACACCCATAAACACTTCATGAATAAAACTAAGCTTTGGCTATGGCTTCATTCGCCAGTCGAGGTGGAAGGCTTCTTTAAGGTTTTAAGTTAATAAGTTTCAATATATATCCACAAATCAAGTCAACCTTGTATTGACTACTACATAGTCCATCAATTTATTCTGTGTGATACGTTTTTGTCTCGATGATGTCACTAATAACTGTCTTTCTGTTGAATTATACTACACTATGGAATTGATTGTTATTTTAATTATATTATTTCTCTGTAGATTGATAGGTATTATCGCTCTTTCTCTACAAATGGGTGTAATTTATAATGGTAAATGATACTAAAAATGTTTGTTTTGTATGTATGTGCGAGCTTGCACTCAATCATCTTCATTTCATCTTCATTACATCATACTTAAATTCTAAATCTCTCTTCTTCCCAACTCCTTTTCCTAGACCTACTAAATCTTAAACTATATCAATTTATAAAATAAATAATCTTACTTATAACACTTTGTATCTGACTCCTATTCGCGGACAAAGTCCAGTAACATACTGTACTTTTTGTGAGTAGTATCTTGTTCACTTGTAACTTGTCGTGTTATACTTTTGTTAATATTTTGTATGAATTTCGAGTGAATAAATTTGAATTTGAATATTCAAGTTAAATAGTTGATTAAAATATTAAATATATATTTTGATAACTTGGACTATTTTTCCAAGATTGAAACTTGTTGACAATTTATTATATTGTATATTCCATTTAAAAGATATACATTATCATACGCTTTTTAATTACACATTTATTTTAACCCAATTCATCCTAAATCGACTTGCTCACCTATAAATTAAAAATAATTACAAACTCATAAAGAAGAAAATTATTTATCTTCCATTATTTTCTTTATAATATCTTCCACTTTTTGGTTAATTTTTTCTTTTTTTTAATGTTATTCTCATTTCTCTGTTATTTTTAATCTGAATAAACCCCTGATTACTGTCAAATAGAATTCTTAATGAAATTTTTTTCATTAAAATCAATCCAAACTTTTACTTGAAGGCTATATTTCATTTTTTATATTTCAATTTACCTATTATATTTTTAACTACCGTACATAAATAGTTTATTCTCTTCATATTGTTTATATGTGATACATAATTACTATGAAATAAGTAGGCTATTGTTTGCTATGACTCCTCCCCGCACACGGACTTGTCATCCAAGTGGGGAGCCTATTCATACTTCATTTCTCTTATGGAAATTTTCTTGTATTTATGTGAATAAAATTTGATAAAGTTTTTAAAATAAAGTATTCATTCTTCCTAAATGGTCAGCGTTGACAATTCACCTATCAAATGGGAATATTCTCAGACAATGATGTTGTGATGAAAAATTGTAATTAAAACCTCAAGATTTCCTAGAAAATTGTGTCACCCTGTTAGAGTTAACCGTGAATACCGTATATTGAAGCCACTCTGTGTTCTGATGTGCTGTATATTAAAGCCATGCCGTTTGCTGGATTTAGGTGATCTGGACAAAGTGGGCGGAAGCATGTTGGTGGCGAAAGGAGGGTTGGGCGGCCGCCTGGAGACAGGCTTCAGCTCGACGAGGGGCGAGAGCTTCGACCTCACCCTTGACCTCAAGCTCATCGCTGACGTCGGTCTGGTCGGCTTCCCCAACGCCGGCAAGTCCACGCTGCTAGCGGCTCTTTCCAGAGCCAAGCCCAAAATCGCCTCCTATCCTTGTCAGTATCAATTTAAATATATATTATTCATCCAAAAACTTGTAAAATAACAGAAAACCCAATATTTAGTTACAAAGTTACAAAGAAACGAACATAAATTATTTTAAAAACGAAATTTCATCCTGTCAGGGAAACAATAAAAAATTTGGCACTCTATTGAAGAAATGTTGGACATCAAACGATCTAAGCAAAATAAGCACTTTGCAAATGTTGGGAAGAACTAAGCAAACAAATTCTTACCTCAGATTCAGAACCACGACATCCTGCTTGACTTGACGTGAACTGCCGTATTCCAAATTCATTTTTCATGTACCCTACAAACCAGGAAGAAATAATTGAAACAATAACTTACTTACTCCTTAAATCAACAGGTCGCTACAACCCTTGGCCTCCCTCTCAAAGCTTCTCCATCTAATTTTGGTAGAGAGTTAGAGGGAAGGATATTTCGAATATTCTTTCCAAAGAATGGACATTGATATGTCCAAACCTCCGCCAATTCATGTAGATGCATAACAATATTATTTTCTTAGTCTATATTATGTAAATTAATCTATAATTTTGCTGTATTGTAAGCTATTGTATATAAGTGTAAAAGCCAGTATATATTGTAATCTACATAAATCAATCAATCATAAATCATAAATCAATCAATCAATCTCTCCCGATCCACTGCTTGCCTTTTCCAGTTACGAATTCCAAGCGTTCTCAAATCCTGCTCTACATCATCTGTCCATCTATTCCTTGGCCTTCCTTTTCTTCTTCTATTGTATATTCTTTCCCTCCATTATACACTTGGCAATCCTTTCATCATCCATTCTCACCAAGTGCTCCAACTTGAGAGCTTTAATAATTCGGACGATGTCTTCTCTCCCGCTACTTTTTCTCCACCAAATTCCATTTTCGTAAATGGCCCACTATTCTCCTAGTAACATTTCTTTCAAAGATACGAAATCGAAATTGAATTTGTTTGAAGAATATTGCTACAGTAATAGCTCAGCCTCTGTCAGACCTATTCAACAAATGTTATGAAGTGGGATGTTTTCCTTCACATTTCAAGACTGCAAATTCCATTACTCAAGTTTGGTGATGTCTGCTCCAGAAAACTATCGTTCCATTAGATTGATTAGTAACTTGTCTAAGGTATTTGAAAGGATTATGAAAAAGCGTTTGGTGGATTGCTTAGTTATACAAAACAAATCTCAATCAAATCAATTTGGATTTCAAAAGGGCAAGAGTACTGAGAATGCAGTGACTGAACTGGTGGGTATTATAACTTCTAATTTCAGTGGAGGTAGGAAATCATTGGCAATGTTCCTAGATTTGGCCACGGCCTTTGATACAATGCCACATGAGTCGCTTTTGCAGAAAATGGAAAATATAGGTTTACGGGGTATTGTTCTAGAATTTTTCAAAAGCTATTTAGTGGAATAGAATTCAAGTTCTGACATTAAATGTTAAAACAAATACAAAATTTTCAACTAATTTCGGTTTGCCATAGGGAACTGACCTTTCGTGTATATTATTCCTTATTTATTTTAATGGATTGCTTAAACTTGACATACCTGGGTGTAGAACTATAGCTTTTGCAGATGACACTGCCTTGGTTTTCACAGGCACAGGTTGGCCCGAGGTGAGGGCTTTGGCTGAGTCTGGACTCAAAGTGGTCAAATCGTGGTTTGACCAGCACATCTTACTCATCAATAAAAAAAGTGTTTTTATGGTTTTCTCCCCGTCGGCTAAATCAATTCCTGCAAGTAATTTGTGTGAAAAAATAAATATCCACTCTTCCGAATGTGTTGATAATGATTATGCAGTTAACAGTAGTTCTCCCCTTGGCTGTGGCTGCCCAGCATTGGCTAGAGTCAGTGCATTCAAGTATTTAGGAGTATATCTAGATGGATATTCACAATGCAATATCCACATTAACAACACCCGTAGCAAAATTAAATACATCATTCGTGAATTTTATAAATTGAGCAAGTTGAACGAAATCAAAATTATTAAAATGGTATATACTATGCTTATGCTCAGGAGGCCATCTTCCAATATGGGATAAGAGTATGGAGACCCATCTCAGAAAGATAGAAGTGATCCAGAGTCACATTATCAGGGCTGCACTTGGCAAACAAACACGCTAATCCAGCTCTCTATTATACTATATAGCTCAGAGTACTGTACTGTATAGTTCAAAGTACTTAAAAATAGGCAAATTTTTGTAAAGAATTCAATTGTGTACCTGAATAAAAATAAAAATCTGTATACAGCTCATGTAAAAAAGTGCAGTTTTCGTTCGCCTACCATTTTTCTGTACCATGAACGGACCTAACTGTGTGTAGGAGGCAATTTGACCATATTATGCCATAAATTAATCAATTGTATACCGAAAAATTTTCTCATGAACAGGATCTTAAAGTCAACTTTGCAAGTAATAGAGGATTTGATAAAATTGCAGGGTGAATTCAATAATATCTTGTAGTAATTGAAAACTTCTGTATATATAGTTTACAAAATTTTATTTCTTTCTCTTTCTCCTTTCATCCTTCTTTCTCCTTTTATCCTTCTTTCTCTTTCCTTCTTCTCTCGCTCTCGAACATTTTTCTTTTTGTGAACAGAAACGTTTTTTACATTTTTCCTGTGTGTAGTATGCACCGATGCCAGCGCACAGACTTGGTTTTGCTGGCATTGTCAGATTGAAAACGAGTTATTTTTAGTTTAGAATCTATGTGTTGATTGAAATATTAATATGTATTTCTTGCTTATCTACTATTTTTATGATTCATACATTGTATTTGTGGTATTGTTTTCAATTTTATGAAATAAACTTGAATTTGAATATTTTCGTATTCGGCGAGAGTCGCTTATGCGGAAGTGCGACTTGGTTACTTAAGAACGATCATGATCCAAGTTCGATTTGGTTGCCTGAACCAATAGTAGTCCAGTCACTATATGAATTGGTGCTTGCAATTTATATTGTAGTTCTGATTTTTAATATATAATTTGGATACATGAGAGAAGTCCAAAACCAATTTCTTCATGCAAAATTTCCTTGTGCTATATACAAGGTGGCCCAAAAACCTCGTATTTTCGGTTCATTTTCCAGTTTTCAGCTATTTCCACCAAATCCAGTAATCGAACAGAAAAATCCGCTCTCGCCTTTTTTTAGATTATAAAATTCTGAATGAAATGATATCATTTAGAATTCTTTATCTCCAATGAGTACTGAGTTATTTTAATTTAATTAATCAAAAATAATTTTTGATCAATATTTTACGATTTTGATCAATTGAGGTGTCTTTATGCGCGCCTCTCCACTAGGAAATACTGAAATGAAGTGCATGTAACTGGTAATTCTTATCATGATCTAGTGAACTTATATTGTTGGGCGAATATTATCAATGTGAGGACAATGTAGTTGGTGATGATGGTTGAAGCTAAAAATCAGGTGTTTTTGGCAATACAAGGGGCATTGTTGTCTAGTGTATCTGAAAATCTATATGAATCGCTAACCGCTGAAAGGCAACATGTCCAGTTTTCATAATTTTACAGGAGAGACAAAAAACTTGATAAAACCTAAACCTAAACCTGCAGTAAACGATATATTCAAAACGTCGCCATTACAATGCTTTCAGTTGGACATGTTTCCTTTCTACAGTAAACTATGTATCTCACATTAAATAGTTGATTTATTGA
This sequence comes from Nilaparvata lugens, assembly GCF_014356525.2. NCBI lineage: Eukaryota > Metazoa > Arthropoda > Insecta > Hemiptera > Delphacidae > Nilaparvata > Nilaparvata lugens. Next base: position 60,423,509 of record NC_052506.1, on the reverse strand, counting down.
ATTTTTTCGAAGAAGTTGGACATGTTTCCTTTCTGCGGTTAGCGATGCATATGAGATCTATATGAGATAGAGCGCTCTACTTGGTCTCAGATTGTAGAGCACAAAATTACGCCCAGAGGAATTTTTAATCGAACATCTAAATTGCAACAATCGGAAGATATTGTTTATCAACAACTAAAATTCATCAAAATTGATTTTTTAAAATGTTTGCTCATTTTTGAAAAATCATAACTCACCACTCATTGGAGATAGATAGCTCCAAATGATCTCATTCCATTCAGAATTTAAAGCCGAGTCCACACTGATCAAATGTTCGACATAGCCTACATGCTCGGCAAACATGTTTGTTGAGGGGCTCAGGGACAAACATTTTAAAAAGTTTGGACAATCATTGTTTGTCAAACAAAAATTACTATTTTTCCAAACATTTTCAGTGTTTCCTGTAAAACATAAAAAGCTTGAGTGCCTCAGTCAGTGCCGAGCCATTGGAACGATAGCATGAACGAAATTCTGGTGTACCGTCGTCGTCGCCTTGCTTGTGTAGCCGCGGCCGCTTACAGATATTTTGTTTGTTGACGCGTCCACGGCAAACATTTTTTGTCAAACATAATAAAATTTGCCCAAACTGTTCCAACAAACTTGTTTGTCGAACATGTTCATTATGAACCCGGCTTTATAATCTAAAAAAAAGATGGGAGCGAATTTTTCTGTCCGATTACTGGATATGGCGGAAATAGCTGAAAACTGGAAAATGTACGAAAATACGACGTTTTTGGGCTATCCTGTTTATAGCACAAGGCAATTTTGCATGAAGAAATTGGCTCTGGACTTCTCTAATGTATCCAAATAATATATTAAAAAATTAGAACTACAATATAAATTGCAAGTACACTCCTTTTTCATGTCTATATTGACTGGACTATAGTAGGGAACAATCTAAACGATTCCAGTGCGAATCTGCTACACACAAACTAGTAGGACTTGACAATAGTTTTTAAATACTGCCTCAGTTTTTAATTGCAACTGGTAAATTTTCGTGGAATAAAATACTTATCCAATTACAATCACAATGCTAAAGCATATAGGATGAAGAATGCCACCGTTATCAAAAATTCGAAGAAAATGCTTCCGCATGAGACCCGATACGTGGTGAAGGGAAAAGTCGGCGTTATTTTGCAAAGTTCGTTTTTCGTTGCATAGTTTTTAAAACTGTTAGAGATAGAGCATTTATTGTACATTAAAAAGAGTCATAAATAATATAGTCCAGTCACTATAAACATTGGTGCTTGCAATTTATATTGTATTTATGGTATTGTTTCCAATTTTATGAAATAAATTTGAATTTGAATATTTTCGTATTCGGCGAGAATCGCTTATGCGGAAGTACGACTTGGTTGGTTGCTTGAGAACGATCATGATCCAAGTTCGATTTGGTTGCCTGAACCAATAGTAGTCCAGTCACTATATGAATTGGTGCTTGCAATTTATATTGTAGTTCTATCTTCCAGTATATAATTTGGATACATGAGAGAAGTCCAGAACCAAATTCTTCATGCCAAATTTCCATGTGCTATATACAGTGTAGCCCAAAAACCTTGTATTTTTGGTTCATTTTCCAGTTTTCAACTATTTCCGCCAAATCCAGTGATCGAACAGAAAAGTTTGCTCTTACCTTTTTTTAAGATTATAAAATTCTGAATGAATAAGATCATTCGGAACTCTTTATCTCCAATGAGTACTGAGTTATGATTTTTCAAAAATGAGTGAAATTTTAAGAAAAAAAATCATTCTTGATGATATTTAGTATTTGATCAACAATATATCCCGATTGTCACAATCTAAATGTAAAATTCAAAATCCCTCTGGGCGTAAATTTGTGCTCTACAATCTGAGACTAGGTAGAGCGCTCTATCTCATATAGATTTCCAGGTATACACCTGACAAAAATGCTTACCACACTCTATATTATAACAGTAATTCGAAAGAATTTATATTTATTATTTCATTCTTTCAGTCAGGCGACAGCAGTCAAATGGTGCTTCTTCTTATCGTTCCGATTACAGTTGCAATGAGATATTTTGGAATTGGATAGGAGCTTTATAACTGTGCTGCATAACCGAGAAGTGATCTAAACTTATATTGAGTGAATTTAGAAATTATTGTTGAATTCAAACGTTTTTGGAGGAATATTATAAAAGTCTCATTGAATTAATTTTTTTTTAACTAAATAGCGAGTATGTCTCTGTGCGGAATTTGCCAACTGAGCGTAGTTAGAGCAGAAAAGGACAAGAATGACATTCTTGAATAGGTAGTGATTGGGTAAACTTAAATCATGAGAGACAAGATTGGGTGCAAAAAGTGTGCTAACTTTTTTCACGGAAACTATGTGAACAGCAACGGAGATTGATTCGCTGAGTGATTAATCTTAGATGTGTGGCACATGCACTACAAAGTTCCGTTTATCGCGTGGTAGTGCGTGCTCGACTCCGGTTAGAACAAATAATGATATTGTAAAGAGTGATCTGACTATTGATCTACTACTCAACTGACTGTCACCCATTTGGATCAGGTGTTATCTAAGTTGAAAAAGGATATTATTGCGAGCTAAAAGCACAACTATGAAGACCTTTTATCATCAGTGGATGAGTGTAAAAATAAACTGACGAACTACAACGAGATTTTAGGAAGACAGGATGAACTTATTAAAAAGCAAAATGAAATTATCCAGCAGCTACAAAAAGAAAACGAACTTTTGAAAAAAAGTTAGCAGAGCTTGATGCTCAGGTCGAGGACCAGGAACAATATTCAAGGCGTAACACAGTTGAAGTTTTCGGTATTCCGGAGTCTCAGGGGGAAAATGCGGAGAATTTGGTTTTAAATGTTTGTAAGGAGCTGGGAGTCATAATCAGTGCTGAAGTGATCAGCGTTGCGCATCGATTGAGAAAATTTGGCAATCAGTGGTCAGCGGGCATTATTGAGAAGTTTGTACAAAGGAAGGATATATGCGGACGAACTTCTTAAAAGGCGCAAGGAAAAGCGTACTGTAATCTGACGGCACAAGATATGTGCGCATATATCCTTCCTTTGTACAAACTTCATAGATTTTAGCAAGATTTCATCGTGCTACACTTCATTCTTCTCGGCTCGTCAAGGCGGTCCAAAATCATGCATCATAAGTCAAATTCGGTCGAAAAGTGGAAGATTTATTGTTGATAATCGCCATTTTTGAAATCTTCTGTAACTTTCGAATGGTTTTGGAAATTAAAGTATTATTTATTGGAGTGGATAGAAGGGGACAATTTTCACATCCTCACTAGATACGGGACACTCTGTATCAAGGAAATTTTGCATGAAGAAATTGGTTTTGGACTTCTCTCATGTATCCAAATAATATATTAGAAAATCAGAACTACAATATAAATTGCAAGCACACCCCCTTTTTTATGTCTATATTGACTGGACTAATAGGAAATGGACATGTATACAGCTTATTGTGAAGTAATGTATTGAAGTTCATAATTCAGCCAACACCATTTTTCACTGAAATAGCCTTGAAACCATGTACTTGCTCTAATTTAGTGAGCAAGAAACACTGGCAATTACACTGACAACAATCAATGACAATTTGAAACTTATCATTGACGATTAAACTGCAGCTGGAGTAAAAAATATGGTTCATTTTACTTTATACTATATTATATATTTTTTCTTAATTATTATAATCATTATCATTGGTATGTTTTTTGGACTCAAGTTGAATGTGACAATCAAATGAAAATTTATTCTCTTCGAAAAGAAACAGTCCACAAAATTATGTAAAATATAGTACACAGAATAAACAATAGTAATACAATATTTTATAAACAAAACAGTTTATAATTACTACGAAATCACGAAAAAACCTATTCATCACATAATATTAACTTGTGGTACGCTGGAGGGAGTCGTACGTAGACAGGTAAAAATAAAATACTAGGGGTTGTATAGAAAAATAGGGTTAAACCATTTTGAATAAACTTATTGAAAATTAAAATAAATAATATTGTAGAGGTGACAAAGTTGAGGGCTAATTACAAGTTCAGGTACAGGTTATGATAACTTTTTATTTCAAAAACCTATCTGATTTCTAGATAATAATATGGAATATGCTTTCTATGTATTCGAGATTCAGAATCCAAGCTTGAAGTTTCCTCAAGTTTCGAATAATGTTACTGATGCAGCCTGTTTGAGAGTGATGAGAAAAGCATTATAATATCTAGGAGCTGAAAATATGAATGACTTGCAGAAGAGATAACACCTGGGTCTAGAGCACCTGATACTTCAACCCGCCAGCCTTGTCAATAATATTATCAGCCAGCCGTTTCTGTATCAATATTACATTGAGGGTTTAATCTTTTATAATGTGGGCTGTTTGTTGATTTTAGAGCTGCTTCTTTGTCTTGTACTTGAAATATGTTTTTTCGATATTACATCAAGACCCGGTTCCTAGGATAAATCTATTGACCATTATACCTATAGATTGTATTAAACCTATAGAATCAATGGCCCATAAGTGTGAGGCGTTGAACTCAATTGCTAATTGCGGCACTTGTGATTGCAGTCACGACGGTGAGGCCGAACATAGGCGTGATGGAGTTGGAGGACGGTCGGCAGATCTCGGTGGCCGACCTGCCCGGCCTGGTGGAGGGGGCTCACCGCAACTACGGCATGGGCCACCGCTTCCTGCGGCACGTGCAGCGCACCCTCCTCCTCCTCCTCGTGGTCGACATCGACGGTTTCCAGCTCAGTCCGCTCCACACCGCGCGCTCCTGTCTTCAAAACATACTCCTTCTCAACAAGGTACCCACTGCTGCTTTCCAATCATTAGATACAACATAACCCACGAAAGGTACAACAGCCGAAGACCATACATTCTACATGAAATTCGCTACGAAAAATGTCCAGTAAAAGTTTCTTAATCGACCTTAGTTTTCGAAATCTAATCCTAAGGATATGGTTGGAGAGAGAAAGAAATTTCTAATGAGGTTCTTATAATTTGTTGCTTTGTTTGACGTTTTTGAACTTTTTATGAGCGTTCTGTTTGAAATTCGGATTTGAACTCGACGAATGTACTTTTTCAACTTTGAGCGTTCATAATAAAAAGTTCAAAAACGTAAAAAAAACAACAAATTATATGAATCTTATTGGAAACTTCCTCTTTCCAACCATATCCTCAGAATTGGATTTAGACGGATAGTTTTCTAGTTATTGACATTTTTAAAAAAATATCGATAAGTCCATATATCTCGAATACTGAGGTCAATATAAGAAACTTTTACTGGACATTCTTTGTTGCAAATTTCATGTAAAATCTATACACCTTTCGTGGGACACTGTTTAGTATTCTTATATAGTATAGAACCACTTTTACTTCTCAAAAAACAATAACTTCTCAAGGCGAACGCACACAGCAGTAGACAGACATATGCAGAAAGACGAAAAAAAATTAACGTCAGCGTGCAGACATATGGTGACACACAAACGTCAGTATCCGTTTTAACATTCAAACACCTGGAGTGGGATGTCATCTCGTTCTGCCAGCAGACGTTTGTGTGCTCGCCTTTATAATTATTGAAGACAAAATTTAATTGTTTTTAAAGTTATTGTTTTTCAAGAAGTTAGGTACCCTTCAAATTCCCCTGAACCATAGATTGTTCAGCCACAAAAAAAGGTTGAAATTGCAACGGCTCAAGGGCAGCCAAGCTTTTCCTCGGGACTGAACCATCTTTACCAGGTGGGGCAGAATAAACTCTGTTTCAAAATTCACGAGAGACTGCACCTAGTAGTGTTGACTTGTGCCATTGTGGGGCAAATCTTACCATTCCAGGTAGCTGTCACCATAGTCAGGTGAGCATTAAAGTTTTGTCATTGAAACATTCTTCAAAAGTATGGATAGTGTGCTGGTGACGCTTCCTGTAGGTGGTTTGATTTCACAAATCATTGCAGGATCTGGATGCTTAATACATCAAAAAATCAGTTCCTTTTACAATCTACAACAAACGTACCTTTATGCTTCATGGAAAAATTCATTATTATATGTGAAACAGATAATAAAAATTAATTGGTAAATTCCCAATTGAAAAATATATTATGAAAAGTTGTTTTGCTGATATTTCCTTCTTACTGAATGCTATTCAACCATTCCCTTCTTTAGCTCTTTCTCTCTCTTTCTGAAATGGAGTTGGCATGTTAAAACTTTCAGTCGAATCAATATAAGCAATGGATTACAGTGAATGGCCATCAATGCACTATTAATGCTACTGTCACTTCAATGCATTGTGAACAACTATATTCTTCCAGAAGTTTTTATGTTTTCACTTGGTATAAAACTAGTAGAAGAATGAATGCTCTCAAATCTAATATCAAAATGGAGGAAGTGATCATATCAGCAGTCAGCATCGTATTGAAACAGTAAGGTTAGTTAAGTGCCGTCCTCTCAGCTGCCCGTTGAAAGGATATCATAACACCTGTAAACTAACAACTTCTTTGAACTTTAATATTGCAATAATTTCAATTCCATCAAACCAATCAAGTTAAATCCTTTTCAACACCACCAATTTTTAAAACGGCTAATATATGAAAAATTATCTGCGGGAACAAGCGACTTCAAGATGTATGTGTACACACTGGACATACAATTTTGCCTCATGTCTCATATTTTTGTAGTGTGAGGGTCTCCTCTTTTATGTTTAATAGGTATTTTAGATTTTGAAAATCAGTATATTCTCTAGTTTCAGTCCTCAATAGGTCGGCAGTAAGGTCTGTCATATAGGTTAGTGAATAGTAAACTTCCATTGTCTGAATCAATTAAACTTCTCGATAATCTTTTTCAGGAATTGGAATTGTATAATCCCGACCTAGTCTACAAACCATGCGTCCTTTTAGTGAACAAAATGGATAAAGAGGATTCACAAAGGACATACAAAGAAATAGAAGATAGAATACACAATCTAGCAGGTACATTTTTATTTCATTTTTAATTGGCCTTCATGTACCCCAAGTAGCACTTTCTGGTGCACTTTCAATTCATTTATTGCTATTAATACAGCGATTAAGACCTTGGTACTTCTCAATGCTCAATGATTACTGAAGAAATATCAAAGGAAATATTGTAAATTCAAGACAACCGACTAACTTACACAGTTTCATACATTAAACTTTGAATTGAATTTCGTACAGCATTACTCATTAGAATGCAAGAATAATATTTCTGAGATTCATGGATTGAGAAGTAGATTGTAATAGAGAAGTAACTCATATGAAGAATGATTAATTAGTTTAAATTTGGGACAAAAATTCTGTTTTGATTCATAAGATTACATTTTTATTTATAAAATTTACAATTTTAAGCTTATTTTCGATTTAGAAGGAAAACTATTCTGTTCATGAGCTTGTAGTCCAGTCAATATAGACATAAAAAAGGGGGTGTGCTTGCAATTTATATTGTAGTTCTGATTTTTTAATATATCATTTGGGTACATAAGAGAAGTCCAGAACCAATTTCTTCATGCAAAATTTCCTTGATACAGAGTGTCCCGTATCTAGTGAGGATGTGAAAATTGTCCCCTTCTATCCACTCCAATAAATAATACTTTAATTTCCAAAACCATTCGAAAGTTACAGAAGATTTCAAAAATGGCGATTATCAACAATAAATCTTCCACTTTTCGACCGAATTTGACTTATGATGCATGATTTTGGACCGCCTTGACGAGCCGAGAAGAATGAAGTGTAGCACGATGAAATCTGAGCATTGTGTCAGAAGTTATAAGTGTTTGAAATTTTGATCCTTGAGGTGTCCTTATGAGCACCTCTCCACTAGGAAATACTGAAATGAAGTGCATCTAACGGGTGATTCTCATAGAACATAATGTCATGAATTTATATGATTGTTCGAAATATCAATGTGAGTGCAATGTAGTTGTTGATGATGGTTGAAGCTGAAAATTAGGTGTTTTCACAATACAAAGAGCATTGTTGTCAGGTGTACCTGGAAATCTATATGAGATAGAGCGCTCTACCTGATCTCAGATTGTAGAACACAAAAATTCGCCCAGAGGGATTTTGAATTATACATCTAAATGGTAACAATCGAAAGATACTGTTGATCAAAAACTAAAATTCATCAAAATTGATTTTTTCTTCAAATTTCACTCATTTTTGATAAATCATAACTCAGTACTCATTGGAGATAGAGAGTTCCGAGAGTTACTCATTTCATTCCGAATTTCATGTTCTAGAAAAAAGGCGAGAGCAAATTTTTCTGTCCGATTAAGAGATTTGGCAGAAATAGCTGAAAACAGGAAAATGAGCCGAAAATACAAGGTTTTTGGGCCACTCTGTATCTAGCACGAGGAAATTTTGCATGAAGAAATTGGTTCTGGACTTCTCTTATGTACCCAAATGATATATTAAAAAATCAGAACTACAATATAAATTGCATGCACCAATGTATATAGTGACTGGACTATTGGTAGTTGTTTGATTTATATTAAAAATCAATGCAAAAGGGAAAAAATTCTAGATCAGAACCTAGATCTGGGGCCTATTTCATAAAACTTGTAACCTGTAATATTATAGGCAACTTCCCTGTTGTATTAGTTAAAATTACAATTGTGTGTTTCATAAAATCTTACAACTAATCTGTAAAACAATTTACAGATGATTCATCTGTATTACAGGAACATTTTAGAAGTGGTGTACTGTAATTTGTTTTATAAAGAATGTTGCTTGTATTACAGGACCTGTAAATCGGATATATTTTATTCTTGTTTAAAACACCATAAAAGTTTTACGAGTATCGATTATTCGGTTGAAATATTCATTATTGAATAGATTTGTAAATATAAAAATGTAAAAATAGACAAAAGGCAGCTCTAGAGATAAAGGGAATAGTATTGTTCAATAATACAATAGTTCAATCAATAACTCAATGCAGCTTGAACTGTTTCTCTTGACTTTCCAATGCTTTCAATAGAACAGCTGACATATCAGCGAACGTGTTCTCCTGTCCGGGGTGCTCACTAGAAGTACCAACATTCACTCACAAGTCATTCACTCACAAGTCATTCACTCACAACATTCACTCAGAAGTTGTTCAACAACTCTGCAACTAATGAAATTCTGCTCTCAATTATCAGACTCTTTCAACAAGGAAGAGCACGTGGCTGCAGTCTTTATAGACTTCAAAGCAGCCTTTGACACTGTGTGGCTGGATGGACTCCTCTATAAACTTTCATCTGTCTTTCCACCCCCAACAGTCAGACTCTTCAAGTCATACCTTACTAATAGGTATTTTCAAGTCCAAATCCGTACCCCTCTTCAATAGCTTCTTCAGCTCTCACCCCATCAACAGCAGGTGTCCCCCAAGGATCTGTGCTTGGTCTTATTCTCTACTCCCTTTTCATCAACGACATGCCAGCTCTACCTTCAGTTGAAACCAGTCCCTTTGCAGACGACACCACTTTCCACTCCAGCAACATGAATCTCGAGAGGGCGGCCAGGAATGTTCAAGAGCAGTAGAAACTGCTCACATCCTGGTGTTCATCCTGGAAGGTAGAGATAAATGCGTGGCTGTCGCCTTTTCCAGAAAATGTAAACTTCCTCCCATTCTCACAATCCATGGCCACGCCCTGCCATGGTCCCCCACCGTCAAGTATCTAGGTGTTACTCTGGACAGAAACCTTACCTTCAAACAACACATTGAAGTGAAAATACAACACTGTCGTGTGCTGTTTGGACAACTATTCCCTCTTTTTATCACCCCCTCTTTCCCCCTGAAGTTTCGGCTGCTCATATTCACAGCTATCATCAGGGCATACATGACCTATGCCGCCCCTGTCTGGTTCCCATACTTATCGAAGACCAATAGAAAACGACTATTTGGCCTTCAAAACAAACTCATAAGAACCATCTGCAACTTTCACTACACAGTGAACAATAGGCTACTCTATGAATATGTCTCCACTCCCCAACTGATTGACTTCATTCAGCTCACTTCAAGAAAACTTCATGACAGCATCAACGTCGTGGCGTACATCAGTAAGACAGATGTACGAGATACCACGATCAGTTCAAACCAAAAAGCCACTCCCTTTTCAACAATGGTGGCCAGACTGATGGTCAGCGACTTGGCGTCAAGGTCACCATTGTAAACAGCTCGTATTCCCCTGAGGTGAACCCATCTCCATCACACTTCTCCCAAAAAAGTGAATTTGGCAAGAAAAAAAATGAAAATAAAATGTATAAATGAATAAATAAATAAATTGTCAAATAAACAAATGTATACATATGAAAAATAGATAAATATTCATAGATACAAATATATTACAAATAATCAATATTATAACTATTCAACTATTCAGTGATACATTTTACAACTATTCCATATTACAAAACTAAAAAAAAAAAAACCCAAAAAATTAAACTTTGCCAAATTCACTTAAGGTCTATTATCTAGGAGCAACCCAAAAATTTCAGTTCTGTTAATGCTATGAGCAGTCAGAAGTCATAATACAGGAGACATTTTATAGGTGATTTAAGGATTTCATAATACTTTTAAAGAAACAGATATTACAGGAATTGTAATTTTTATTTCAAATATTCCTTAATACAGGTCCTTTATTACAAAGCTTTCATGAAATTAGGTCTATGGTAATAAATAGTAAAATTTATAAATTTGTAGATATTTTGTATTCCCATTGTAGATATACTTCATACCCGGGAACAAAACCTTAGAATAATTGGTAGCATGGTTGGGAGTTCTGAAACACTGTATTTTACAGTATATATACAGAGTGTTTCAGAAGTAGTGTCGAACATTTCAGGGTATTGTAGGTATTGTCAGGTATTGTTTTCAAATTTTGAAGTGTCCAAAACTCAGTGGTTATCCTTATAGCTGCCATTCTGTTTTTTTCACTTATGAATTTCTATCTCAAGGTCATGAATGTTTATGCTATAAAAACTCAACTTTAAAAAATAAAATGAAAAATTTTCGATGTAAATTTTCAAAATGGCAGCCATTTTAATTTTTGATGGCAAATTTCATGAAAAACTTTCACTTTATAGAAAATTTACAAGAGACAAAAAAGTTGGCAAATTTTATCAAGATTTCAAGGATACCTTATTTATTAAGATTGATCAAAGAATAACAGAGAAATTGATTCTTTTCGTACTGCATGCATGACACCTTTTCACCATTTAGAGATTAATATTAAATTTTTAATTCCAATTGTATCTAAGATGAAGCTTTGAAACTCGGTATGGCTCCATATGGCCATCCAACTGATTTTACAATGTTTTTCAGTTGATCTTGTTTGTTCATAGTAATGCATGAAGTACGAAATAATTTAATTTATCTGTTATTCTTTGACCAATCTTAATAAATAAGGTATCCTTGAAATCTTGATAAAATTTGCCAACTATTTATCTCTAGTAAATTTTCTGTAAAGTGAACGGTTTTCGTGGAATTTGCCATCAAAAATTTTAAATGATCGCCATTTTGAAAATTTACATCAAACATTTTATTTTATTTTTTAAAGTTGAGTTTTTATAGCATAAACATCCATGTCAAATTTCAGATCAATACAACATTTCGTTCTTGAGATAAAAATTCCTAAGTGAAAAAACAAAATGGCAGATATAAGGATAACCGCTGAGTTTTGGACACTTCAAATACGACATTTTTTGTAATCTCCTATCATCCAGGAACAATACCCTAAAATGTTCGACACTACTTCTAAAACACTGTATATTTTTTTTTATGGGCGACTGGTCGACCCTCATTCTAGACAATATTTTTTGTTCCTCGTTCCAAGATAAATGCAAGTGGTCCACCTTTCCTAGAACTAATAGTATTACTGCTTCATGTAAGCTTTATACTGGTTTTTAAACGTAGAAATTTAATTTAATGAATTAATGCAATTATTGAAAGTATAAAAAATGTATTCATTACAGGCTATAATTCAACAGTTTGTGAAGAAATGCAGTCGAATGTTGTCCTAAACTTCTCAGCAGTTCTCCCGATTTCGGCAAAGCATGCGACTGCAGAGGACATGGACTCCATTAAGAATACAATAAGAGAAGTCATTGATGAGCACTACGATGCACCTCGATTAGAAGACGAAATCAATCTCCAAAACAGATGTAGAAGTCAAATTAGTGAGCAATGTCAAATAGTTGTATAGTCTCTGTTATTTGAGTGAACGTATAAATATAAGTTTAACATAGTTATGTACGTCTTCTGAATTTATCTTTATTGCGAAACCTATATTGACTAACTGCTGAATTCTAATAGGAAAATATTTCTATCCAATGATCTATATTGTAATGTAGCCAATTATTTGCCATGAATCTTCTTTCACAATCGAGAGGAAAAAATGAATTGAAAGATAAAAAATGAGATTTGAATTAAAATTAACAGTAAAATTAATAACATAACTATACAAGGTTTGCTTTCTAATTAGATAATTAAATAATTAATATAATCACTGAAGCTGTCCTGAAGAAGGGTATCTCGATACTCGATGCAGGTGGGGTAGAGCCGGTGGCGGGCCTGTTTATCCGCTGTAGATAGTTCCAGATCCCGTCCTCGTAACAGACTGCCAACAGGCATACCTTTTTCCAGTCAAATTTTACTTGTCATGAATTTTTACCGTCGTCAACACTCTTGAAGTTTTAAACAACAAGGTCTCTTGATTGTGAAAATGACAAATAATCGGCTACATTATAATATCTATACGATTCTAGAAACCTTATTAAAATAAGCAATGAGAACATAATTTTCAGTATGTTTGTCAGTAATTGGAACCTTTGTAGTACAATCACAATATACAATAAATGAATGTTTATTTCGGGAATTCATTTTCATTTACTTTTTTTAACACTCAACATTGAATTTTTTTTGTATCAATTCAATTCAATTCAAAAACTATTGTTTCTTCCAAAACCAATAATTTCAAAAATTTCACTTGAACAGCAAAAATACAAGAAACCAATCACCTGCAAGGAAAATCCTGTGCGCAGGTGAGAGTTGCCAACATTACATTAACAAAAAATAATAAGAAATTCAATATCATAATATTAAATGAAAGAGATGAAGAAGTGAGAAGAAGGAGAAAGGGAAAGAGAAAGAAAAAGAAAGAGATGTAAGAGTGCCAGCAAAACATACCTTGATAGAGAAAGATAATATGATTTAATCAAAAATTTTATCCTCTATTCTAGTGGTTATTATCCATTCAATAGATCTTCTTTTGAACAATTTATCGGATCTACCATTGATATGTTCAATGAGGTAATCTGGAATGTTGTTAATCAATTTATTTGCTATGTAAAAGTATTGTCTTCTGCAAACATTGAGATCCATTCTTATGTTTTCAAATCTCTTTCTGGAAGGACGCAAATTGAGATTTGTATCACGGAAAAGAAAAAGATGTCTATTATTTTTAATGAAAATTATTAGGTTTTTGATATGAAGTTGACGGACTGTTAATACCTTAAACTCATTGAACAAATATTTAGTTGGATACAGACGAGGTTTACCTAGGATAGTTTTAATTAGGTGCTTTTGAATAATAAAAAGTTTGTTAAAATGAGCATTCAAAGCACCTCCCCAAGCCCGAATACCGTATTGTAATACCGATTGTGCATATGAGTAGTATATCAGCTTTGTTATGTTTACATTGTTCAGTTGTTTGATTTGAAAAAATTTTTAAATAAGAAATCTTAGTTTTTTACACATGTTATCTATATGGGTGTTCCATCTTAGATAGGGATCAATTGTTATACCTAAATATTTAACATTATCTTTTTTATTTATTTTCGGACAAAAACATAGGTTTTCACTGTTGCAATTTAGTAAATGGATTTTGATGGTATTGAATTGAATTGAATTGAATTACTGCCTTTATTTTCGTAGAGAGCGAAGTTAGGGCGCAGTCGGCCCTCTCTTACACTTAACTCTCTATTACAGGATAACAATACAAAAAAAATACAAATAATATAATAAAGAAAAAAATATTACAAACAATATGAAAAAAAAACAAACAATATCTACTTATTTGAAATAACAAATTTTAAATAATTGTAAAGAGAAGAAAATAAATTAACTTGGAAAAAATATATATAACAATACTGATTAATAGTAGTGATACTTCATCACTGTAGTGAACAAAATAAAAAAAAAGAGAGATCCTAATGTATACAAAATACAAAAACGACCACTATAGTGTTTGCTATACATTCCATTCCTACATATTATTATAAATCTTGAAGTGAATAAGTAAACCACATTTATATTCAATTTATTGTAAAAAAAAGACCATCAAGGAGCCAATTTCCAGATTCTACATTCACACACACACACACACACACACACACACACACCACACACACACACACACACACACACACGTACAAAGAAGATATATTAATCAATATGTTGAGTGACTGTGGTTGAGTTGATGCGTTTGGGGAGAAAGTAATGAAGACGCTTTTATCTGTGTTTAGAGTTAGAAGATGTTCATTCAGCCAAGAATGTACCACCCTCAAACCATTCTCAGCTGTGATTTTCATGTTCTCCCATGTGCGATCTGTGAAAACCAAAGCGGTGTCATCTGCAAATGATATGATGTTACAATTTATTATTTTTAATTTAAGTAGATCATTTAATTTATGTAAATTTGAAACAGTATATGAGACAGAACTGTTCCCTGTGGAAGACCATACTCGGAGAGCTTCTTAATACTAGTTTTATTATTAATCGTGAGTATTTGAAACCTATCAGACAGGTAGGAATGGAATAATCTTAGCGGTAACCCCCTAATTCCTAGATGTTCCATTTTTTTCAAGAGCCTGGACTGAGAGATAGTATCAAAGGCTTTGGCCAGGTCTAGAAAAGTTGATAGCGTTTTATTTTTGTTATTGAAGTTATCTGTTACCAATTCCAAAAGTATAGATGTAGCATCTTCTGTTGATTTTTCAGCTTGAAAACCATACTGATTGACATTAATAATTTTGAATTTGTCCAAATAACTCACTAATCTATTTTTTAATAATTTTTCTACAACTTTCGCTAGATTATTAAGTAAACTAATTGGTAGGATTAGTTGGATCACCTGATTTATGAATAGGAACGATTTTAGCTACTTTGAATTGTTTTGGAAAATAGCCAATTTGAAAGCATTTATTAATTATTTTTTTCAAAGGTTCAGTGATAAATGGAGAAATTTTTTTGAGACAAGTAGAAGTTAGGGTGTCCATACCGGGAGAAGAACTAGCTTTTAAGGAATTTAGGGTGTGGAATATTTCATTTTCATCTGTATTGGATAGAAAGAAGGAATTATATGAAGGAACTGTAGAGTCAGTATGGGTATGTTGTCTGTCGCTGACAGGGCTATTATTTATCAATTCATCTGTATACAATTGTCTTGATGAGAGAAATGATTGAGAGAAAATGAGAACCTTGAGCTATTTTTAAATAATTCCGAAACAACTGAAATTTCGGTAATGATTCTGGGGTATTGGACAACTTACATTCAAAAATTTCTATTTCTAAATATTGTGCTTCCTAAAATGCCCCAAAAACCTCCAAATTGTTATTTTTCAGTTCCGCTTTTCTCAAATTTACGAAAAATCCAGCCATCGGTCAGAGATAAATATTCTCGCATATTTTTTTAAACCAATAGAATTTAAAAAAAATCTTCAATAGCTGGGCTGGTAAATAACAATTTAAAAAACTAGTCAAACTTTCGAAAACCCCGAAATTATGTTTTATGCTAATCTAGTAATTGACCGAGCGAAGTTAGGTCTAAGATTCAAGTCGACGGTTTGGCATTTCTCTTAATGTTTAAATGTTTATATTTTGCGCATTTACGGCGAAACGCGGTAATAGATTTTCATGAAATTTGACAGGTATGTTCCTTTTTAAATTGCGCGTCGACGTATATACAAGGTTTTTGGAAATTTTGCATTTCAAGGATAATATAAAAGGAAAAAGAAGCCTCATTCATGCGTCAATATTAGAGTGAAAATCAGACTATAGAA
Organism: Nilaparvata lugens; assembly: GCF_014356525.2. Classification (NCBI taxonomy): domain Eukaryota; kingdom Metazoa; phylum Arthropoda; class Insecta; order Hemiptera; family Delphacidae; genus Nilaparvata; species Nilaparvata lugens. Next base: position 60,407,429 of record NC_052506.1, on the reverse strand, counting down.
TTATTCATCATAAATCAGCTGTTTAGTGGACTATAATACTACCCGTTCAAAAACATCGAACATCTTGAAAATGTATTTTTCCATCAACGTTGTAGACAGTTGCAGCCAGACCTGATAACAGCGCTCACAATGTTCCTTGTATTACGATTTTTTTAAATAAAAATTGATGTTTTTCGGATTTTTTTCGAAAAATCCTGTAAAAAGCTGTATGGCTAGAAAAACAACTTTTTGTATTTAAGCCAGAATAATTTGCACGAGAAATTTAGCATGTTCAGAATTAATTCCCCCAAACAGTCCTTTTTACTACCTCGTGACTGCAATATAGGAAGTTTGACTATATACCGTAGGCCTACTCTCAAGAATGCTGTTTTGGCTTTTTGATATAAAAAATAATTATGATCCAAACAATTTTCCAATTCTATGCCTATTAGACTGTTCATCGAAAGGAGAGACAATAATAGAGATTGAGCGTATGAGTGATAAATATCTAAGTCATATCAGCTGTTAATTGCTAGACTCTTAGGGCCGGTTTCCGAGCTCGGGATCTTAAGTTCTGGACTTACTGTACAGAGTCCAAGACTAAAATAAGCGCTCGGGTCTAAATCGACTTTCCGAGACAAGAGTTTATCTTCTAAACTCGGGGATCTATTAAGTCCTAGACCTATTTGAGTCAAGGACTTGACGCAGTAAACATGAGGGAAATTCAAAATATTTTATTGTTATTTTGGCAATGGGAGACTAGTATCAGTTGTTGTGTATCAAACACTGGATTGTGTAGCCTACTTCACTATGGTTTATTGATCTACGTTCAGCTGGATAGTATAGGCTGTAGGGTGCTGCATCATAATTTCCTTTTTACTTTCCTTGCCCTATTACCATAGGTAAGGAAAGTATTGCTTTCCGAAAAAAATAAGGTACCCCAATTTCTATACGTTTCAAGGTCCCCTGAGTCCAAAAAAGTGGTTTTTGGGCATTGGTCTGTATGTGTGTGTGTGTGTATGAGTGTATGTGCGTCTGTGTACACGATATCTCATCTCCCAATCAACGGAATCACTTGAAATTTGGAACTTGAGGTCCTTCGCCTATAAGGATCCGACACGAACAATTTTGATCAAATGCAATTCAAGATGGCGGCTAAAATGGCGAAAATGTTGTCAAAAACAGAGTTTTTTGCGATTTTCTCAAAAACGGCTCCAACGATTTTGATCAAATTTATACCTAAAATAGTCATTAATAAGCTCTATCAACTGCCACAAGTCCCATATCTGTAAAAATTTCAGGAGCTCCGCCTCATCTATGCAAAGTTTGATTTTAGATACCCAATTATCAGGCTTCAGATACAATTTAAACAAAAAAATTCAAGTGGAAAAGATTGAGCATAGAAATCTCTACAATTAATGTTCAGTAACATTTTCACCTAAAATTAAAAATAAGCTCGAAATTCGAGAAAATGTGATTAAATCAATTGCAAACGGTTGATTCTATTAAATCATTCACTATGAAGAGATAGCACACCTCGTGTGTCTCCAGCGTTATTGTCCTGTCACCAGCTGGCTAAGATCTTAGAATAGGTAGTAGACTCATGCGTGTGAACACTAGCGTGTCAGGTGATCAATTTTCATAACGGCAAGGAAAGTTGTGCGAGTGCGCCACACCAGATTTTTTGAATTGCTTACTATAAGTTGATGACATAGCGGAGTGCTAGTAGAGAGGCGTGGTTTTCAATTTTTGTTCTTGCACAGGTCAGTCAGGCTTTGGAACAACGAGTAGCTTGCGCTCGCCGTTGATGTCTACTTTTCGTGTGGCTGTTCAGTGGTTGCAGCAAAGCACACCTTTTGGAATCGGTTTAATTTAGCCCCGTTGGCTCGTGTTTCACACCGGAAATCAATTGTTTCGTGGGTTACTACGTTTAGAAAAATAGGTAGGTAGTAAAAAACAAAGATCTAAAGTTCCACGGCTCATTAGATCTTGTGAAAACATAGAGACAATTTTCAATCTCCAAGGCGTTGTTCTGCATGCGAACATGCGTCAGCCCTTGGACTTTCTAATCGTTCTGTTAGAAGGATTATTATTTTATTTCTTCATTGATTCATAAAATAAGTAGTCCTACATCAATGGTAGGGAGAGAAAAAATAAGGAAAACCTTGTGCTATTACTGTCCCAAATTTAGATTCTTCACAAAGATCTTGATTTCCATCCATATAAGATGGATATAATTTACAAAATGGCTGTTTCGAAGAATACTTCCCAGAATGCCCTGTATAAAGTTAGAGGCGATTTGCAATGACCGCCTCGATATCCTGATTTGCACCCGTGTAATTTTATTCTGTGTTTTTTTTCTGGAATCCCGTGTCTATATGAACCGTCTGAAGACTCAACAAGATTTAAAGGACAACATACTGGTGGAAATAGCCAACATTACGCATGCAACGCTTGAAAGTGTGATATAAAAAAATACTAAAAGTTTGAAAATAGAATAAAACTTTTCTGACTCTTACAATTCGTTTTATAAATTAAAACAAAGGAAGTTATGATTCCGCACTCTGTATAATCTAGAGAAAAGATAGCATAAGAAGATATCCCAGATTGTTTATGTTTCAAATTTCAAGCCGATTACTGTCGACTACTGTCTATTATTAGTGTTTTGGCCGGGGGAGAGTGTAAGAACGGCACAGTATGAGAGACTACCAGCACCACATAGCTTCACGAAAACTAGTACTCGACTATCGACTCGAGTTAACAGTGAAATTTGGAAAATAAACACCCTATCCCTTTGCCATCGAATATCTTCTTGCCCTATCTTTTCTCTACATTGCTACTCTCATCTTATGACAAACATGGCTACTGTGAATCCTTGCTGCTCCGAGATCCAATTTAATACGAACTGTTTGTTTACATTGTCTCTCGGCTCCCAGAATAGACTAGTGTTATAGCCTACCACTGTTCTAATACTGAAAGAAATAATTATTGTTGGCTATCATGAATTCACTTTCGATCTGTCTCTCTACTAAAAGGCAGTTTCAGGTAGTCAAGATCATTTCCTAACCCTTGAATGAAGCTATATCCATAATCCATGCTTCAACTTACTTAAGAAAACATTTCTATAAATGTGCAGTCATGATCATTAAATGCACAATTAAGACTTCGAAAAAAATGAACACAACTACCAACAATATGACCGATTTTTTTCATCAATCGTTAAATGTTGAGGCATAAAATATTTTTTAAAAATTGTAGGCAAAAAGTTTTCTATTAATTTTTTTCTATTCACATCAAAGCCAACATACATATACTTATCTTCATCGCTGCTTAAAAAGGACATTTTGTATTGAATTAGACCTTAGGACACGTCAAACGATAAATATTTACGAGCCTATTGCATTCAATATTATGAATTCATAATAAATAACCAGACCTTAGAATTGAACTATTCATATGAGATTTATTTGTATTTATTAATCATATCCCACCTAAAATCAGCTTCAGAAATAAACCAACTTTTAGGCTAGGCACACACCAGTTAGTCAAGACAAGACAAGACGTGATCAGACACAATACTTCACATTGTTGCTTATGACGCAACACACACTGATTACCGTAGTCATTGCAATTAGATAATTATGTCTTCATAAGCAACTATGTGGATTATTGTGTCTGATCATGTCTTGTCTTGTCTTGACTAACTGGTGTGTGCCTAGCCAAAGTGTGTTGATGTTGAACAAGTTAGATATGTGACAAAACCATATTTTTATATTTAAATAAAATAATATACTTGAATGGAATAATACGCATTCTTGAACACTAATGAATTTGATAACATTCTAACATGTTATTCTTTTCGGAAAAAATGATTTACTTCAAACAGCGTATGTACTAAAAATTTCAAAACTAAAAAATCTTTGTCTAGAATAATTGATGTGAGGTTCATGAATAACAACAACGAAGTACAGGCTAAGAAATCTCTGCCAATATTTTAATAATTTCGGCACATAGTAAATTTTTTCTAAATATAACATTCAACTAAAATCAGAATTCGAGCGTCTAATTCAGAATGATTTTCTGCTTCATAAAGCTTGACAAGGAAATTCTCTTGGTTGATTCAAACTTGATAATTGACACCATCGTGTACTACAAGCTCGTGTGCTGGAATAAGCTCCACTGAGTTTACACTTTGGTTGAAAGTAAATGAAATTTACTATAAACTTTATCTAAGTGAACACATATAGATTTTTCAATACTATGTAAATACCTATGTTATGTCATTATGAATATGAAGATCATTTTGATAGACGCGAAATTCTTTGAAAATATATAATGCTATTGCAATATATATTTATAAATCAGTTCAGGTCAATTCCACGAGATAAATATAATACTTTCATACTAAATCTACTGGAGACATTGGAAAACATAATAATATATCAGTGTTTCATTTGTTCTACCTGTACATAGTAAATTAGCAGTAGTGGAAAGAATAGTCTAAAGTATAAAAATGATACAAGTACTGATGAAAACTCATCACAACCAACATATAGAAGCACAAATCTATTCCAATTGAAGTTAGTTTACCCCTCCAGAAATATTAATAAATAATAAACCCTTATCATTCACTCAATAATATATTAAATCATTGCGCTCTGAGGCTCATCTCCATTACAGTAATGCGACGTTAATTCAAATAAGTAAATATATACATTTAAGCGGCCCCTGCACCGTATCAACTCAACTTGCTTATTAAAAATCATACAATAAATTATTCATCATTTTCATACTAATTGGAAGGTTTGAACTTACATTAAAAAGTCAAACAAATACTCGATACGTTTTATTACTTGGAAGAATATATTGTATATTGTATGAATCACCAAGATTTAATATTGAGCTTTCTCTACTTGAAAGCTACTGAAGTACGCACACAAGTGAATTGACGAAAAACATTAATCGCTTCAAATTTAAACAAATGCATTAATACTAGTACAATCATAATAGAATTCGATTGTTATTATTTAACTTGGCCTATGTTATGTTTCAAATAGGCTATTTCAGCTGCAATAAATAACTGATTAAATGAGAATTGAGAATACATTTGTAATTACTAAATAAATTTGTAATTTTTTTTCAATGAATACACACAATGAATGAAATAGAACAATTAATTAGACTCTGATTATTTAAAAATACACTGGGTCCATTGCTTTTTATTCACAAGGTGCAAAATTTCATCAAGACCCAAGACTGATTATTTCCTGAGAAGCATAGCAAGCGGCAACTAGTTAAAGACAGTTTGTGATATGGGATAAATGGAGAAGCTAGTGGAATTGTTTCATTGATTTGTGTCCAAGAGGATGAACTATCGAAAGTGTTCAAAGATGGATGTTGAAGAAGTCATGTTTATATTGGCACGGGATATGTCTGCTTGAATGGTGGCTAAATGAACATGGCAAGCCTTGTGCGAGCTCACAGGATATAGCAAAAATGATTCAAGTTTGCAATGATGTTTGAAGTTGCAATGGGTTTAAAGATAGCAGTCATTGCAAGTAATACATTTCTTGAGAATGCCACTCCTTAAATTTTTAGATTCTTTTCGGTCTAAACACTGCCTCAGTAACTTAAAAGCTAAACCGTCAGAGGGACTTAATTTTTTAGCACCAAATTTGAAAGATCTAGAAAGAAAGCATGATGTCGGCTCCTTGCCCATGACTTTGATGATAACCTTGTTTCAAGCGTTGCAGCTCTTTCCAGAATATATTCTGAAGAATTAGCATAATGTTAGGAATAAAACCAGTCTTAAAACCTTTAGAAAAATGTATAGTTAAAAAACATTCAAATCAGTTTAAATAGTATTTGGTGAATAAATAAAACCTGTTAATAAACTTTCAAACAGGAAGAATAGTTCTTCCTTTGAATACTATAAAATATTATATTATTGGGTATTATTTTTAGCAAATTACATTTACAACCAAAACATGTAAGTAGTAAAATAATAATAATAATTACTACTTACATAATTATTTATGTAAGTAGTAATACATTATTATCGTTGATCTTTCCAGTAACCGACTGAAAATATTTCAATAATTAAGAATATCAATAATAAATAATATTTAATTTTATTTCAACAACGGAATTTAAAACTCTTGAACTTGGATTCTTTATTGTAATTACTACAATTAAAAATATATTTAACTGGAAGAGCATGGAACTTCTAAATATTGGAATATTATCCTTAAATAATGTATATAAATGATAAATTATTGTAATTGATTGAAATACTCCAGTTGACATATCATAATAGAGATTTCAACATTCGGAGATGATCCTAGTAAATAAATTACAAAACGTTGAATAAAGGCTGATAATTGACTTAAATTAAAGGGTGAGTGACCCTAATCAACAGGAACTTTTGAAAATGTCAAAAACAAAAGTGATAAGGGAAAGAATAATTCTATTTATGACAATAAAAACTTGCAATTTAAGGTTATACTATTTCCTTTATATTACTTCCTATAGATGGCTTTATTCTTCACGAATACATTATTTAAATCTATGTTGAAGATTCCTAATTGTTCGCTGCAATATTAACTGGAATATTCTACATTTAATTCCGAATCCTGTTTTACTTTTCAATTCATTCAAAATTATTGATCGAATCGTGTGCACGGTAGTCAATAGCAGCTGAACGAGCGTCTATTGTTTGATGCCTAACCGTGTCTCACGATTCAGTTGCGTTTCTTGGCCTCATAAGTCAGTTACACACACATCGATTTTTGTTCGTCTTTATGAATTGAAAGTCAGTCTCATTTCGTAAATCGATCACTGGTCTTTGTAAGCGTTTACTGTATATTTGTATCGAGTAAATAAATGTGAGCAAATGCTGAGAGTTCAGTACCTATAATAGTTGTTCGATATTCTCACATTGACGGAACTTGACAAACATCATCTGTTCAATCTAATAGAATTCATAAGGACGGCAAAAAATCGATTTGTGTGTAGCTAGCCATAAATCGCCCGATTTATCCTCCTTATTTTTGTTGGGCATCTCAAATCAAAAGTGCTCACAATTACTGCGGTTGAATTAAAACAGACAGTTCAAAATGAAATTTAAATATCCCAGTTGAAATGTGGCAGTGATTGATAAGGAATCTTCAACACAGATTTCAAAAATGTATTAGTGAAGAAGGAAGCCATCTAAAGGATGTAATTAAAAAAAAAAAGATAAATGTAATGATCCTTAATAATAATGGCAAGTTTTCAAGCTTTCATTGACATAAATAGAACTATTTTTCTTTTCTCACTTTCGTTTTATGACGTTTTTGAAAGTTTCCGTTAATCTGGGTCACCTGTGTCTGAAACATTGTCAGTAAATACATTACTAACTAGCTTTCAAGATATATATCAAGCAAAATAGAATATTTATAATACTTCAAATTAAAATTAGTATTTTATTTCAAGAAAAAATGTAGAAGCTTTATCAATAATCTAATTGATATAATGTTTCACATCATTGTAACATTATTTCCATGTTTTGTTAGCTTGACATAACAAATTAACGCTTGATATTAAAAAATATGAATTTTACAATAATAAATTGTTGATTTGAAGAGTAAAATTCAAGCATTATTTTTGGGAATTTAGTTGTCAAATGAATTTAATCGAGTATCATTTAGCCTAAATTGAACCCTAACTAGGAATTGATTTGATTAACAACTTTTCTGCTGATAAAAAATATTAACAAACTATGAATAAAACTTTCAGAATAAAGTACTCGTATATTAAGGTTACTCGGATACTCCTGATTAATTCATCATTAGTGTACAGTAGAACTCCAATTATCCAAATCGTTTTTAGAAGAAAGTAGACGAGATTTCCGCTAACTTTGTCGAATTTTGTGTAATAAAAAAATGTCAGATATTTTTAAAAAGCATTGGCAAATTTTTATTTATACAGTAAAATATTTAACTGGTTATAATTAAAGTAAATAAAACTATAATCTATTTAATGGAGATATTTTTTTCTAAATTGCCTGTTTTTTGTGAAAACTTTAATTATTGAATATTTTATTAATCGAATGGGGTCTACTGTACTGAAGAGAGGTAGGTATTTACAGTGATAGACCTCATTTTCTCATCAAATACTTCTTAGCAATACTTGTAAGACTCATGAAATATACGGTAGCTCGTATTAGTAGGCCCAAGTCATATAATGTGAAATCAACTCTTGAATGGTAGATTGCATATCAACAAAAGGCCAAATCAAATACCTCATTGAAAATATTACGTCTCTATTTCGTAAAATCATTGGAAATTGAAAAAAACTTGCAAATTTGAGCATTTGTTTAAAAACTATTCACTTTTCAACCTAACTTCAAGAGATTCGACGTATGAAAAGTTCATGCATAGACATTTTACTGAAAAGGCACTTTCAAGTTTCAAGTGACACTTCGTCAAGAAAATAAAAATATATAAGCAACAAACATACATAATACTTGAAAAGAGCATAGATATTCCATTTTTAGAATAAATGTAAAAGTTAATCAAGAATTGAATGGAAATAGTACAGTTGCAATTGACTTTACCTTTTGAATAATTTAATAATCCGTTTACTAATTACATATTAGAACTTAATTCTTAAAAACTGAATTGTAACTATTAGAAACAACTACAATAATTATTAATATTATACATAGGCCTCTAGAGGCCTCTCATTGGTGAGATCGAGAAAAAACTTGAAATTTTCAAGTTACTTGAATTGCTTAACTAATGGAAAAGAATTCCCATTGAACATGAAGCTATAAAATAAAATTCTGGAGGGTTTAATCCTAAGATACCTTTAATCACATCATTCAAAATTAAAACACGAATAATAAAGTTCAATCTACTGATCAATAAATTCATAAATATTAAAAGTGAGTATTTTACGGATTGAGTTGTGAAGTCCGATTGCGATGGTGACACCTTCCATCTGCCTTCTGTCGATGATGGATCGAATCGCACTCCACTTACACATCCTCAGCTACAAAATTACTGGTGGAATATAAAAATACCGCTTTAGTAGTGGAAACGATAGGATTCTGGAAGAAGTGAACAGCGTATCATCTGCAAAAAATTAAATCAAACCCATTAGAATATCCATACAAAATCTTTATTGTTTTTGAGTAATATTTTCCTTGAAATACAGTTACAATAAATGCTGTTCAAACAAAAATTATGTTGCTTTAAATAATTCATTTTTTGGAACAATTCAAATTTAATCATTTCGAATGAAAATGTTGGTTTGATTCAAACTTAACTAGGTCAGCTCAAATCACACCGGTGGCACACCGCGCCTCGCAAATTATAAATCATCAGGTTAATACTTAGCATCTGAGTAAGTAAGAATGCGCACATCGGAAGCGCGTTCGTTGATTAGAGAAGGGCGGCGTGTCGCGCCTCTTTTGTGCTTAAGAATCACCTACATGGAAAAAGCCTCCTTCTATGCATTTTGAATTTGTATTATTTATCAGTTCAGGAGACCAGGTGAAAAACGACCAATGTGTCTTATCCAGGATTAATTTATTCTAATCCCAACAGAGCTTCCCTTTCTTATATTTCAGCAGAATCTGAATTTTAATAATATTCCAATAATTATTTTTATTGAGTTTGAATAAGATCAGCTTAATGAACTCATTGATGAGTTCAGTCAATCAATGCCTTTGAGCGTTCTATTTTTGCAGATTGTCGGCCTGTCGGCCGACACCCAGAATGTCCTCTGATTGGCTGACAATCAGCTGTTGGTGAGAATTGGCCAATCGGAAGCCATTCTGGATGTCATGACAAGTCTTGATAGTTTAGTATCAATGTACCTAGAATCTATTCTAGGTACCTTGGTTTAGTATAATATAAATATCGTAGTGTACATATCATGCCTATCGTATCCAAAGTTCAACTGCTTTTTTTTCTTCCAAGTGAATAAATAAAAACAAACGTCGGTCGATAATCAGTAAGTGTGTAAACGAACTTTTGGATCACATCAATGATTTTGAATATTTAAATTTAACTTGAACAGTTTCCTAGAAAACTTGGATTACCATCTTTGTGAAAACCAAAAGCTTTCACCAATTATCACATAAACAGTTGGATGTGATGGCTCAAAAAGTAGTGTATCATCAATATTACTGTCTCATAAAAGAGAAATTGAGAAGAATTTGTGTCATTCGTCAATTCATCAATAGCGTCAGTTTCAAATTTCAAAAGATTTCAATCGACTACAAGAACATTAGTTAATTTATTGACAACTAGAAAGATAATTCCGAAGAAGTTGAATAACATATTATTAGCTAAATGAATTGAGACAGAAAACTAAAACCAAGTACATTAATATGATCTATCAATAATAGTATTATTAGTATTGTAAACCTATTATAATTGTAACAGTCATCAGAACGTTAATTTTAATTATTATTATGTCACTGTCAGTGAGACCCAGAATATCGATCAACAGGATGAAAATTTTGAAGGAGCAAAGGAAATTATTGATTATTAACTGAAATTGGTTATAGATAATAGAAAAAATATTGAGGAGCATTCAAATAAATAGATGGAAATGAGTAAAATACCTCGAAATCTCAAGGGCATCATGAGACTCACTCACCACCCATCATAGTATAATAAAATGTGAAAATAAAACATTAATTGTATTTGTTTGCCAATAGAGAAAAAAGAATTTAAAACGGTAAGAATCTGATTCTGGCAAAAATTTATGGTGATGAGATTTCTATTCAAAATAATTTTAGAATAAAAATTAATAAATGCAATGTTCTTTCAGAGGTAAAAGCTCCAGTGTCGGAGCAAGATGGAGTCAAGAAAAAAAGCTGGCTGGCAATCAAGAAGCACCCCCTCCCCCCCGGTTCTTGAAATTTCACGGCTCGGTCACGACATTATTTTGAACATGGTCAAATCCGGTAGCTTTACATCTATACATCTACTACACCTTTTACAATAATTGTATTTGAGAAAGAATCAATAATATAAAATGTCATAGAAATACATAATTCTCAATTACATCTGATGTTTTCTAAATTTATTACAAATGACTGTTCTCAAATACAGTTGATAGCTTCTCAAATTCAATGCATACATTCTCAAATACAATAATTAAAAAACATCATGATTTGGATCATTTTAATTTATCAAAAAACTACTTTCACATGTAGGCTACTTACATGCTTTATAATATATAAATACTATGTGGCCGATAGCCTCAGAACACGTCCGGATTTTCGAAACATGAAAGCTCTGTTGTAAAAGTGAATTTCAATCTTGAATTGAATTATTTATATAAATATATAAAATTAAATTATTGAATTAAATTATAAATTTTAATAAAGAAAAATATGAGCAGTTTAACAAGGTACTCACTCTGAAATGGGCAAGGCAGGTGAGAAAGAATCGTCATCGTCAGGTGAGGTAGTCTCTTCGTCGAGATGCAGCTCGATGTCAATCTCCTGCTTGATGTAGGGCATTGGTAAGGAGAGGTCGAGGAAGTCGGGAGGAGTGATGGTTGAGGGTTGAGGAGGTGGGGGAGGTGAGGTGGGGAGGCATTGCTCGCATATGTAGTCCTCGTCTTCGGCGAGGTCTGTCTTGCCGAGACCGACACAGTCCATGTGGAACCACTGCTCGCAGCCGCCATCACACTGCACCCAGTCCACCTCGTCTCCCTCCGGTCGGAGGCACAACTCGGCCGCACAGTCGTCCTCGTTCTCCTGCGGCACATTTTCCGCCCCTCCATCGTTACTCGTCTCGCCGCCGCCGCTGCCATGGTAACCTTTGTCCAGTTTCTTGTCTTTCATCTCTTTGGTTGGCTTGCCTTTGAACTTTTTGCGAGGACACTGTTCGCTGTCGTCCAACCTTGAGGCCCGTTTCGTCGGCGACCTGTTGCTCGTTTGAGTTGCCTCCTTCTCTAGACGTTTCTCCAAATTTCGCTGCGAAACTAGAAGCTGTAAGATCCTCCATATCTTATCTGTTTCTTCTACTTCTATTTCAAGCAAGTCTCCTTCGGTTAGCAATTCCTTCAAAAGCAGCCGACCTTCTGGTGACATACTGACAGCAGGCATCTTTGCCAAACGCGGAGCTTTATTCAATGGTTTCTTGAATGCAAATGGCTTGTTAGCGGGTGTGCTATTTGCTATATTATCAGAGTTATCGTTGGATAGTTCATTAAGCTCTGTTATACTTTCTCCTACTGCATCAGTAGGTGAATTTTTACCAGCCTTTTGAAGATCGTTATTGTTGCTTCCAACTCTCAATTTATTCTTTTGTCTCAACACAAAGTCGGCTCTATTTAGAGCTACTTTCATTTCTTCAGCAGAAAGTAAAAGTTGAGCTTTTTCTCGCCAGTTGAATGCTCTTTGTATTAAACACTGGAACGCTTCTGCTTCCGGAAATCGGGTACGTACAGATTTCAGATCCATCAATAATTGCTTCACTTCATCCAAATTTGGTCTATTGGAGCGTGTACAAGAAGGACAAATCAGTTTTGTGTCTAATATCTCTCTTCGCGTCCTACCATTAACTCTCGTCAATGTGACACAAGTAGCGTGGAACATATCTCGACATAATGAGCACTCTAACATCATTGATCCAGAAGTTGTCTTCTGGCATATACAGTACTTAGTATCAGGAGAATTCAGCTTCTTTTTCTGGACATTTTCAAGTCGTAGCTCATAAATAAGCTCCATCTCTTTCTTGAGAGCACTATTATACGCCAATTCAATCTCTCGTTCTTTGATAGATCCAGCCAGCTTGACGTTTGCTAGCAGGTACTCCTCACAATTATTCGACTCTTTGCGTTTGATTCTATTCTTGTAGAAGTTGATTCCAACCTGTGTTCTGGGTGTTAATATCTCAAACAAAGAATAAACCGAATTTTTCAAGCAGAATATTTTTCCTGCTTTTTCCTTCCAAATTTTTGTTTTTGTGAGAGTCATTTGCATTTGTTTCAACAGAGCAAGCTCTAAGGAAAGTCCTTTTCCCTTATTGACAAGGTCTTCCAACACATCAATGAAAGGGAAAGTCTTTTGATCATAAACTGCTTTTACTTTACAAATCCAATCTTTCCCTCTTTTCAAACAGGATTTCAAACTAGGTTTGCTTGGAAGAATAGCTTTGATTTGTTCTGATTCAGTCAACAATTTAAGAAGATAGCCAATACGTGGACGTCCTTTCAGTGCTTTCTGCACATTTTCTTCCCAATTCTCAATAGAATTCAATAGACCTTGAAGTTCAGTCATTCCTATTTCGAAGTTGCATTCAGAATATTTTTCCTCCCCTGATTTCAAAAGTGTTCTTAAACAGTCAGCGGTAACTTGTTCTGGGTTTTCCTTAAGTAGTTTAACATCTTCAAGCCATTTAACTTTATCATATTTTTCCTTCAACTTGGGCAATTCTTCAAATTCAATATCAAGTAGTGCTCCTGCTTCCATGCACTTCTTCAAATCATCAGAATCTACTTCTTCTCTTTTCAATAGTTCTTCAGCCTCAGTTTTAAATTTTTCACCACTAGCAATGAGTTGTTTCACAGAGTCAGCTTCTTTTATAACACATGGCAACAGATCCAAATGTTTGTAAAATAGATTCAACTCTTCCAAGGTTAGTTTACATTTTGATTCTTTGGAAGCTTGTTTTCTAGTTCTAACTCTATTGTAGTGCAACTGCTTTGCAACACTCACATATTTCTCAGCTTCTTCAATTCCTTCTGCCAAGTGCACTAAAAGTTCTTCATCAGGGAAATTCTTCTCTTTAGCTTCTGTTAGCAAATTTCTAAACTCCTCGAAGGTCAGTGTAGATGGCACTCTGGTATCAAGAGAATTTTTTACCTTTTCCAACCAGATATTGAATGCTTCAGCTTTGACTTTCAATTTTTGCAACATTTGTGGAAGCTCATCTAAAGTGTATCGGTATCTTAGTGTATGTTTGACAGGAGGGCATTTACACAGTTCAGTATAATGTTTCAAACATACCTGTTGAGTTGTGGTGCATGAACAAGTAACAGCAGATAGGAAGCAAGTAGTTTTACATACTTCGCATTGCCGCTTGTCATCAGGCAACAATTCAAATGCTTCTCTTTCAGCTTCTCTAACACCCCACTCCAAAAGAGACTTTCTCAATTTCTTTTCACTTTCAACCATTTCCACCATATCATGATAGGTTGACAGAGCAACTCGTGCATCCAGTAAATCACACTGACTGGCCATTTTACATATCAGTTCATCATGGGAGAACACACAAAATCGATGTAGTTCAGAATAATGTGTTATACACTCACGCCCCATCTTCAACCAGTCAGCAGGAGCAAAATTCACAGCTTCAGCAAAATTGTATCCTTGATTAAAACCAGCATGATAAGCTCGAGGGAATGTGATGACGAATTCACCTGCCTGTTGGTCTGTTCTGAAGACTGGGACACCAGCATCCATTAAAACATTTGGATTCATTATTGTCACAAGTTGATGGAGGAGATCAGGCTGAGAGTCGAAGAGTTCTGGTGCTGCTGATTTCATAGACTGTTCAAAATTTTCGGCTTTATCTCCAGGTACACCATACCAGGTTTTAGGCTCGCCCCAGTGCAAGTAATTGATAGAGTAGCTCCAGTGATCTTCATTATGCCAGCAAAATGTAGCAAAGCACATTCCAACATACATCCATGGCACCTTCATTCCAGATATGTCTGCATTTATATGTCCAAGAACTGAGCCTTCTAACACAGGTAAGTTATTGAGGTTCCAGCTAGATTCTGCATATTCTTTTATGTCGCCTATGTACGGATGATTATCATTCATAGAAATCGTCTGCTTAGTAGGAAACCCTGATCCATGGTCCATCGTGTGTAAATCTGCCCCATATTGAACTGTTACATCTTCATCAATTGAAGATACTATACGCCAAAATTCTTTCTCAACCAAAGTTGTAGGAACAAGGTGCACTGGCATATTGAAATAATTTGATTTGAACTGATCAGCCATTTCACCAAACTGTTGTAAAGAATATTCTGTTTGAGCCTGTTCAAATCCAAAAGCTTCTGTAGGTTTATTCACTTCCTCAGCCACACACTTTGGACACCTCCAATCTCCTTTGGGAATATCAGGCAGAGGAGGCTTTAGACAGAATGTATGGTAGCTATCATCACATCCATCACATAAAAGCATCGATTCTTCAGAATCACCTCTTTCACAATTATGACATACATATTTTGCAAACGGATCAAACACATTATGTGATGGATCTCTTTTCTTTGGTTTGGATAATTTATTCTGGATTTCTTCGGTTTTTTCTCCACTATTTTTACTACTTAATTCATAAAAACTTGCCATTTTCGGTCCAGCCATTCCATAGAACTGTAGTCTTCCAAGCTCCTTGTTAGTTTTCAGATCTTCTTCTGCAATTTGGATAGGTTTACAATCAATTGAACTGTAGCGATTAGCACGACGATCAGTAGGAGACGGTTTGATTGCTTGTCTAGATGGAATGCCATGAGGTTTGTAATCTTGAGAAGTTCTATCTGACCCTTCTTTGAAATTTGGTTCATCCATTTCTTCTCCCTTCAAAGCTTTTCCTCGATGAAACACATCGAATGGATACAGAATCTTCTCGTAATGGTTTTTCAGTAGTGTTCCAACTCCTCTCCCGGTAGGATAGCCCATGCGACAAGCTACCCTTGTCCATTTTCTCTCTTTACTCACATTTTCTAAACCACCTTCGTCTTGAACATATTGGTGCAGCGTGTACAGGTCCAAAGCTCTACGTTCTACAACTGGAATTTTTAGTAAGGAGCCTTGGAGCTCCCAGAATCTAGCAATCTGGTCAAGAAAGTTTAGTTTAATCCTTGTCTGAGCTTCCAATTCATTTAAATGCTGAATTCGAGGAGTGAATTTAAAATGATCAACATCTACTGCAAAAGGTGGCTGCCAGTTATTTGGTGGCTTTATTTTGCAAATACCACATTTTTCAGCAATAGGCCTTATTTTACTTATGTAACGAAGAGGATCTTCAAATTCTTCAATAGTTGGTTCAAACACAGGAGCTTCAGGAGGAACAATGAATTTAAAGTGTGCTTCATCATAGCATGTATACTTTCCTTCACTGTATGAATCTTCAGACGTCTTAGAAGGTGAGTCACTTGCATCCATGTTACACTAGATAGGTACCTTATCGTAGAAACAAAGTGGTGGTGTAAAAATAATACCAATTCAATTATTAGAATGTCCAAATACACTTAAGTAATAACTTCAGTAATATCATCGTTTCACACACTTCATTTTTAACTTCTTCCACACATTTTAACAAGTTCCTAACATGAATGAAAATAGTGCAATCGTAGTATTTTTCACATCAGTCACTTGAAGGAACAAAGCAGTCTACGAAAAACGTTCACTCAACATTGAAAACACAAACTGACATTTTTACCAAGAATCAAACTTTCAATAGAGAAAATTTGACAAAATACCTGCCTGTCTTATAATCAGAAAACATTAGATTATGTCTATCGAACGTATGACTGAAAATATTGTCTGCATCTTGAAGGCAGCACAGCACTACTTGATGCCTTTCACAATAATAAAAATTAACATAACACACACCAACACATATATATACATCCATTACATCCACACTACGACTACACTGTACACTCTATACCTATACCTATGTGCCTATACACTGCCTTTGTCGGATGCTCGGATATCGATATCAATAAGAAACTTGTTCGATATATCGGAGATTCAACGAATCAAAATGCAGTTTTGAGTACTTCTTTAAACGAATGGCCAAGCCATAGTGCCAATCTGTACAAATTCACAAGTTTATATAAATAGATCATTTTTTAGTCTTTTTGTCACTGTAGCAAATGCACAACAGCTTACTTCGTAATTACAAAGAATGTTACAAGTAAATCTGTAGTGTAATTATCAATATTACACGAGTCAGCATTTATATTGAGCGCAATGATTCAAAATCATTCGACATCCACAGGAAGAATGATAAATATTAGTCTATTCATTTTCAATCTAAGCTGCAACTTAATAAATATATTTTTTTGGAAAAATACATCGCCAGACAAATCTGTGTTTTCACTGTTTACAGCGATTTAATTCATGAAAGAAGTTGAAAAGCAGTCTATTGCTGCACTGTGTATTGCTTGGTTTTGTCCTCAAGGAAAAACCGAATAACCCACCCGTTCACTAACATCATTCCTCATGTTGTGAGGACTGAGGGTGAGGAGTGACCTTCACCAGAGTAATGCCTACGTGACCCAAGTCATGCTCCAAGCTTCGAAGGTTAGGCCTACTAGTATTATTTTCTGATATATTTTCCTATTTTCGTAGGTATTCAACATATTTTTTACATAACCAAAAAATAAACAGGCTACATTATTATTAACTGTACACATACGTTAAAAATACCCACTTTGGCTAATGAATACTATAAACAAAAAATGAAATAAAGTCGAATAAGAATGATAAAAATACTATTTAAAGTGGATAAAATATTTTTTTATGATGAGCCTTTTAAAAATTTAAAAGGTTGAAATCTTCTGTTTAATTTCAATAATAATTATTATACGAGTGATCACAATAGCTCCATGTTTATCGACTATCGATATTTTTGTTTCTATACATATCGACTAGGAACATCAACCATCCATAAAAAGTGAAAACAACTTCAGACGACAATCAAGACAATGTTTCTTCAATAATTTTGATTTTTGATTATGTCATTACAAAAACAGAAATGTAAACTTATGCTTAAGCAAGTTAGAATTCTAAAACTGAATTAAAAAATATTTAAATTAACAGATTTAACGGTAAACATCCAAGATCCAAGTTACAAAATATTTCAATACACTTTAAAAGTAAGGTTATAATTTTGTTATTATTTTTTCATGTTGAAAGTTAGATAATATGTTTTTGTTTTTGTAGTAAAGAAATAAATATTAATAGGTTAGACGAACAATTCTATCGAATTCCTTATGAATGAATCATAATACATATTAGGTAAGTTTACAACTTTTCTGTAAAGTTACACTGAACGGCTGCAATATTTTACTAAGGTGTAATTATCTAGGTAATTATTTCTTTCTAATAGGTAATAAATTTTTACTTCGAATTCATTTTAAAATATAATTTTGTTTTTATAATTAATACAAATAGAATTAAATCAATTCAAAGTATCCTATTCTTGAAACAATATTTTCTCCAAGAGCCAAGTAAAGGCTAATTAAATGAACAACATTGAATAATTAATGCTACTTTCAAAAAACTAAATTATACGGTATAAATGATTAACATTTTTGGAAATAAACTATCATCAATTCAATGTTGTTTATTTATTTTAATGTCCGTAGATTTGAAAATGACTCTTGAAGATTTGAAAGTAACATAATCGTGTTTCTGAATAAAGGCTACGGTACTTTGATTTTTTATTGTGTTTTAATAATCAGTAATCCTAAAAAGAAGAGTGGATATCCTTTTTTTTATATTATTTTTTTCTTATTGAATTTAAATTGTCCAAATTATAATTTAACATATTGTAGGCTACCTTCCTTGGATTTGGATGTACCTAAAATCATAAAGAAAAGATAGCCTAACGCATAACCTATGCTACGTAAGTTTATGCTGTTATTCTCTTTGCTTAAACTAATAGGCCTAGCATTTTTTTGTCGAACAAAGTAAAGTAGTACGGTGGAATTTGAGCATTGTGTCAAAAGTTATAGGGCCAGTTTTCGAGCTCGGGATTTAGCTAAGTCCTAGACTTTACAGTATGTACACATGATGACGTTTGTTGCTCGGTAAGCGCCGCTTTTGTCGCGTACACATGAGTGCGTCAACCGCGCGCTTTGTCGACTTTTTCATGACTGCAGGCATCCGACAGTTGGACCCACGTACTCAGTGCGAACAGATGGAGTTAGAGCTTACCTGTTTGTGGTTATTGTACCGTAGACACAAGGCTAGGCGAAGAAAACAAAGGCAATCGTGGGTTCATCCTCTAATAGATGACCGGTTAACCATGGGTTCATTTGTGAAGCTATATCCAAAATTAAGGGAATTCCCCAACCAGTTTTTCAACTACTTCCGTATGAGTATAAGTACATTTGATGAACTATTATCTTTAGTCACTGAAGACATATCATCTTATGAATGTGTTGTGAGGGATGCAATTTTACCAGAAGAAAAACTCGTTCTAAAATTAAGGTATTGTATTACAATTCATATCACTGTATACGTTCAAATTTAAAAATGACAATATTTTTATCAAACCTTTTGGAAAAAATAGCCTAATTTACAAAGTAATGTTTTAAAAAATGTAATGTTGAAAAAAGTAATGTTAAAGAAGTAATGTAAAAAAGTAATGTTTCAATATAGGCTAATTGATAAATTAATTATTTGTAAATATCAGAAAAATTCGAGTCCAGAAACACAAAGCAAGATCAAAACACAACACAAGACCAGGGCTCAGATCACCTATTCACTGCGCGTTTGACTGAGTGCATGTGTACATTCCACATTGTAATAATGCCCAGTATAGTAACTCAAACGCGGCAGTTGATGTGGAATCTACAAGCGCCGCGGTTGTCGCGCGCTTTTCCAAAGCGTCCGACAGCATGTGTACAATCCCATTGTTTCTATGTATGTGTCAAACGCGCGCTTGACAACCGCAGAGTTTACTGAGCGACAAACGTCGTCATGTGTACGTGCCCTTAAACAGCTGGAGTCAGAATTTTTACTTTACAAAACGGGGCGTAGTCGCAGTTTTTATAACAGTAGTCGCAGTTTTTATTTTCTCATTTCTATAATTGGAAACGTTTTTGCTAGACGAAATTAAACATTCCTAAATAATTAAAAATAACTGAAACTTTGAACTATTTTCTCTTTATTTTATTTTCTAGTTTATCAAAATTTAATTCAAACATGACTATAACAATGACTACGACTACGCCCCGTTTCGGAAAGCCAATTTTATGACTCCAGCTGTTTAAAGTCTAGAGCTTGACTAAATCCCGAGCTCGGAAACCGGCCCATAGTGTTTGAAATGTTAATCCTCAAGGTGTCCTTCTGCGCGCCTCTACACTAGGAAATACTGAAATGAAATGCATCTAACAGGTGATTCTCATAGAACATAATCTCATGAACTTATATCATTGTGTAAAATATCACTGTGAGGACAATATAGATGGTGATAATAGTTGAAGCTGAAAATTAGGTGTTTTCCACAATACAAGGAGCATTGTTGTCAGGTGTACGGTACCTGGAAATATATATGATTGAGATAGAGCGCTCTACCTGATCTCAGATTGTAGAGCGCAAAAATACGCCCCGAGGGATTTTGAATTATAAATCTAAATGGTAACTGGTAACAATCGGAAGGTATTGTTGATAAAAAACTAAAATTCATCAGAATTAATTTTTTCTTTATATTTTACTCATTGTTGAAAAATCATAACTCAGTTACTCATTGGAGATACAGAGTTCAGAATATCTCATTTCATTCAAAATTTTATAATCTAAAAAAAAGGTGAGAGCAAATTTTCCTGTCCGATTACTAGATTTGGCAGAAATAGCTGAAAACTGGAAAATGAGCCGAAAATACGACGTTTTTGGACCACTCTGAATTTAGCACAAGGAAATTTTGCTTGAAGAAATTGGTTCTGGACTTCTCTCATGTATCCAAATAATATATTATTTAAAAATCAGAACTACAATATAAATTTTCAAGCACCAATGTAGGAGAGAATGGACTATTAAGCTATCTTTTCTCTTTGGCAGTACTGAACAAAGACCGTTTCCTATTCAATTTGTGGACTGCCTACTGGATGTTAGTAGAGACTAACAGCATCAAAAAACAGTATGTTAATTTTCTAAAGAAGTTTCAACATCTATTTCTGAAAATAGGAATCATACTCTAACTAAAAAAGCATAATATTACCTATTGTTCTAGTATTCACTTACAATCCAATTAAAAATACTCTCAATTTACGAATAGAATACTCACTTATCTTTTCAGTGTAATTATTAAGAAGGAACAAGGTTTGATAAATAATAAGGGGTGTGGTTTTTTATACTTTCAACATTTAATATGTTAAACACTCGATAAATAATATATTGGAATAGAATTATTATTTCAAATATTTTATGACAATCTACGATTTCTCTATTTACTCTTTATTAGAACAGTATTTCATTTCTTGCATTATTATAATTGCTTCTAAAATTCAAAAAATATTTCTTCCTTATAGGCTGTACTTGATAACTGACCTTTTGCCATGTGTAATTGAAGAGTGACTAGTGGGTGAAATCGATGAGCAACTGTAGAGCCCATTCTGGTTGATCGGATGGTACCATATGTCCAGCGTCTCTGATTAGAAATTCAGTTAGGTTGCCGACTTGCTTGTAATATCCAGCCACTTGATTGTTCACTTTATACACTTGTCGCCTAGCTTTCTTGTACTCGTCACTCATGTCCCACTGCATGGATTTCAGCACGTTTTCAGTCAAAGGATAAGCGCAGATAATGTCCAGCTGTCCGTTGTAGAAAACTATTGGATAATTCTTGAGCAGCTGCACGATCCAGTCGATGACCGATTTGGAAACATCAGCCTTGAGTTTCTCGTAGACCAGTCCACCCTCCGAGAAGGTCAGGTTGCCTACATGAACCGACTTCCGAAACAGTCTACTGTTGAAGAACGTATCATTAAAATCGCCAGATTTCTGGTTGTAATAATTGTAATAGTTGGTAAGTCCTGTGTGCTTAGTAAACAGGCTTTGGTCCCCTCCGACTATTCGATCCATTGCTTCAGCAGCCTCTTC
Source organism: Nilaparvata lugens (assembly GCF_014356525.2). Lineage (NCBI taxonomy): Eukaryota > Metazoa > Arthropoda > Insecta > Hemiptera > Delphacidae > Nilaparvata > Nilaparvata lugens. Next base: position 60,385,594 of record NC_052506.1, on the reverse strand, counting down.
CCATTTCTCCTCTTCAATTAGTTGCACGGCTGAACGTTGTGCATTGGCGAATTCTACTTTGGCGTTAGAGTCGATGAGTCCCAACTCATATAGATAATTATCATATTTCAACATATTAACTGGATCAGACCAGCCATTACCTATAAAGAGTCCTTGCAAATTGATTTTCAATATATCATTTGTTTGTTGATTTTGTTCATGAATGGTGTGCGCAAAGGCAGGAATGTACTTGCCAGCGTAAGACTCACCGGTAATGTAGAATTTGTTTTGGCGTAGATGGGGAAAGAGGGTGAGGAACTGCAGCATGAAGTTGTAGAGGTCTCGACCGACAACAGTCTGGTTCTGTGCATAGCCGTTTTCCGTTGCAAAACTGAATCCAGTTCCCACTGGGTTGTCTATGTAGATAACGTTGAAGTGCTGCGACCAGTACGTTTTCCTCAAACTTACCTTCTGTTTTCCCACGTCTACAACATATGGTCCATTCTCAGTGAAAACTGCAAACATGGAGCTAGCGCCTGGACCTCCTTGTAACCAAACAAGAAGTGGGGATTCAGTGTCCTTTGATTCACTCTCGAAAAACCAAAAGAACAAGTTAGATTGAAATGTCTTGTTGACAGTTATGAATCCCGCGTAACTCTTCACCTGGCCGCTAAACGGTGGCACTGCGGCTTTTCTCCTGCCCTCTTCCAATTTCCCATTTTCTATGTACGGTGAAAGCATCAGCGGCTCTCCCAAATCACCATTTGCTTTCACATTCACACCTAGTTTGTTGAGGTGCTCGCTATAACGTAGTATTTTTTTCCTTTCAAATAGATGTGTGCTTTCTGAAAACAAATGTAAATGTAACTTATCTTTCACTCTGAGAGCTTCCTGTAGAATATTATGTGAATCTGCACTTGATAAATCGACAAAGATAATCAAACACACTAGAAGTCCATTACATAATTTTGAATGCATATTTTTTCCCAGACGAAAGACGAGTGCTTGTTTATTCACTTCCACTGACACTAGAAAATTAACTTCAAAACGATTTTTCAATAATATAAATAATGTAATAAATAACCTCACTTCGTTAACTTTGTCACTCTTGTTCAGCTCTTTTAATGATTGAGTCAATTTCAACAACTGTTTCTTTGTTAATCTTATCAAGTCCGATAAGACCGGCAGTAGTTCATCCAATTCAAATTGTATCATATTCATCCATTAGCGTAAAAGTTCAAAGTTTAATTATTCTCAACTGTAATTATTTGCTATTAATATCTTTTCATTTTAAATGATAACTAGATATTTTATTTCTTTTAAATTGCTATATAATGATATTTTAAAACTTTGTTTTCCTGTTATCCTAAGAATTAAATTAAAGAGTGAGTCAATTTTATTGGTCAGCGAACTTGTTCTTTGAAGTTACAAACGCTAAAAGCTTCGAATGTTAACTACCAAGGGTAACAACCAAGTTAACATCTCCGTTAAAACAGAGATAAGTCTGCTGTTAGTTTAAACACTGAATGAAACACAATACATTATTAGACCATGTTTTCATGTAATCGTGATTTAGCGTTAACTTTGATGGTGCATACCGGTACGTTCCCAAGCTAAGAAATATAGAATTTAAGACGCATTCAGATTTTAGTTGAAAATGATAGAATAGTATCTTAAAATTCACATCATGACTCTAAGTCTATTATTTCTGATTTTGTTTCTTATCTAGGTTCTCTAGGCAACTGGATTGAACATGGATGTTTAATTAAAGTTTTAATGAAAATTGAAGATATGGAGAACTGCGATATTCCTGAAAACTTTATCCAAATCAAGGCAACCGGCTCAGAGGTTTGTAAAGCTTATCATACATTAGCTATCTCAATTTATCGTATAAGTACGCCCACGCCCGTTATATAGACTACGTCTTGAGTGGGTAGTTTTTGGTTTTCATTATCTTGAACTTTTCATGTTTCACTCTCTTGAATATTGTATTTACATCATAGAATGATGCAGATATAACGAGAAATGTTTTGCCTTCTGTGATTCAGATTATTCTATAACATTGTTATTATTATCTTTACACTTTTTCGTGCATCTGAACTGTTGAGTCTGGTTTTCATAACGTGCATCTGAACTGTTGAGTCTGGTTTTCATAAGATGTCAAATTATCTACAGAAGAACTGAAATACTTCAAAAATATAAATAGAGAGCCAGTAAATAGAAATATTCATGTAACTGACAGTTTTTTAGCCTACAGTTCTGCACCTTTATAAGTAAGGATAATTATTACAGATGAGAAGCAGAATATCGGCTCTTATGGCATGCAAACGGCGACAGGCAAATAGAAGAAACGAATTGGACTTTTTCGGAATGCAGAGAAAGAAAGTTAGCCACTGTGCTCGTGTCGCTGCACAAGTCAATCGCAGGAAAGGAGAAGCCAGTCATCTGCAAGGTTTGTCACAATGTTTTCTCCATCAATTTCGATTGTTGTACCAGTGAATATCAAGTACCTAGGCTGTTTTTCCAGTCATGCAAAGCGGGCATCCTTTACCATGGAAACGCCACGCCAAAATCATAACTTGGATTTTAAATGATGAAGTGGAAACGGAGAATTTATGGCGTATCGTATTCAAATAATACTAATAGTTGAGTTATTAAATTAATTATGAATCGAGAGAATTTTATGAATAATAGTGTGGTAGTTGAGTTATAGATTTTCTTCCATGACCAACCAGAAAGCTTAGTTTTATATCATTCCACAGAAATTTTTGAAAATTTTCAACTGGCAACACCAATATTGAAAGTCTCTCAAAATAGAAACTAGACGTTTGATCAACATGCAATAAAATATACTACAAATCGTAGTTTCTACAGGAGTGATTGATCGTACTTCCCTGTACTGGCACTGTAACTAAAAAACACATTCATACATTAGGCTACATAACATATTCAATAACAGCCAGAGATATGATCTTTCTCTTTTTTTTTAATTGTCGATACTATAGCTATCTAGTCTGGAGACTAATAAGCTAATTTTTTCTACCCTAACATACTACTTGAAAATGTTAACAGCGAATATCTCATTAGATATTCTCACTGATATTGATTGTTTAATTAATATGTACACTTATGACTGTACTATAGAAGCTAGATTCACTCAATCACTGCTCTGCTCTTTCACTGGACACTAATTGAACAAGCACTACACTAGCGCATTCGGTTTCCTCCTTTTGAGCCTCGGCACCAACCCTCAATTGTCTAGCAGCTGGATCGCCTCAACGTTGTCGTGTTGGTGCAGTCGCCCCTCGTGCCTCTCCGCATGCCTCAGGATCTCGGTGGACACCAGGTCAACGTGCAGGTCTCTATGAAGATCGCTGTTCCTGACATACCAAGGAGCATCCACAATGTTCCTCAGCACCTTGTTCTGGAATCGTTGTATGACATTGATGTTGCTGTCTTTGGTACACCCCCAAAGTTGTATACCACACTGGCTTTAGTATCTGTTTGTAAAGAAGTACTTTGTTTTGGATTTGTAGGTTGGAGTTTTTACCGATCAGCCAATACAGCTTCTTATATTTGATTCCAAGTTCCTCTCTCTTCTTCTTGACATGGGCCTTCAAGTGAAGCTTTGCGTCCAAGGTCATACCTAGATATTTGGCATCATTGGCATATGGTACAACTTGGTTGTTAATTGTTATTGGTATGGGCAGGTCCTTCTTATTGGTGAAGTTGATGTGAATCGACTTTGCTTCATTTAGTTTCATCCTCCACTTTCTAGTCCAATCTTGAATTTTGTTGATGGATCTCTGTAGTTTTTCTGTTGCAATATGAATATTACTTTCTACTGATAATATGGCTGTATCGTCTGCAAATGTTGCTGTAGTATTCTCATCAAGGCTGGGAATATCGCTGGTATAGAGTAGGTAGAGAAATGGTCCTAGAACATTTCCTTGAGGAACTTCTGCTTTTATTTCCTTCAAATCAGAATATGAATCTTCATGCCTGACTCTAAAGTATCTGTCAGTCAGATAGGATTTTAATATATCTGTAAATTGCTTTGGTATCACTTTTTCCAGTTTGAAAAGAAGACCTTCATGCTACACTTTATAAAAAGCTTGCCCTATATCAAGGAAAGCTGCTGAACAAACTTTTTTCTCTTCTAGGCTCTTCTCTATCACATTCACAATCCTATGCACTTGGTCTATTGTTGAGTGTTTCACTCTGAAGCCAAATTGGTGATTTGGAATTATGTGCTGTTTCTCAAATTATTGGTGTTAGCCTACTCAGTAAAATCCTCTCAAACAACTTGGCAAGCACAGGTAGCAATGATATTGGCCTATATGATGATACTTCATGTAGCTCTTTACCTGGCTTGAGTAGCATTATAACCTCTGCTACTTTCCATATTCCTGGTACAAATTTGAGTCTGAAAGAGGCATTCAAAATGTGTGTTAATTTTACTATTGCTTTTCTTGGTAGGTGCTTGAGGACTAAGCCAGTTATCATTTTGAATCAAAGGGTCTTTTTGTTATTCAGATTTCTCTTTTCACCTCTTCTACTGTGACACACATTATTTCTTGATTTGGCTGTAAGGTGTTCTCCTCTGCTTCTAAAGTGTCTTTTTCAGATATGTTGTTTGGTTGAAAAACGTTCACAAGATGATCTGCAAAGGTCTGTGCCTTTTCATCACTACTCCTTGCCTATTGTCTGTTCTGCTTCCTGAGAGGAGGAGATTGATGAATGGGTTTTTTATTTTTTTAGCGTTCTGCTGTTAAGTTTATCAAGTAATTATTGATTGATTCATTCTTGATACATTGAATCCCTCTCCTTAGTTCTTGAGTTAGATTGTTTAAAACTCTTTTGTCTTGAGGGGAACGTGATTGCTGCCATCTCCTTCTTGCTCTTCGTTTTTCCACAATCATTTCTCCGATTTCCGCAGGGTAATTATTTCCAGTGGTTCTTCTTCTGAATTGTGGAGTATTACACCATGCTGCCTGTTGGATATCAGTAACAAACTTCTCTAACTCCCGATCAATCTGTTCTTCGTTTCTTAATGGCGAGTTCAACTCTATTTTTTCATCCAGCATCTTTTGGAAACCATCCCATTCCGTGTGGCTGTTGACTAGCGCAGGACAAGCATTTTCCTTCTGTAGAATTGAATCACTCAGAGTCAAAATGATGGGTGAGTGGTCTGAATTCAGATCGAAACTATCCTCTAAATGCAAATAATTTACCTATATATTCTTTGTCAGAAAAAAATCTATAAGATCTGGGATTTTCCTCGTATCGGTGGGCCAGTAGGTTGGTTTACCAGTTTAAAAAGCTTCGCACCTCATCTCTCTCATTGCTTCATCTCAATTGCTTTGCATTGAAATCCCCACCAAGAATGAATTTGTCTCCTAACATATCAAGCAATGATAAATATTCATTTTTTCTGATGGAATATCTGGGAGGACAGTAAATAGCTGCAACAAAAAAATGATAATTGACTGCTTTCACTGCTATACCTGTCAATTGTATTCTATTAAGTATATTTTTAAGTTAAAAACTTTTTTTATATTTTCTTCCGCGCTGAATGAGACTATGAACATATCTAATGGCTCTCTTGTCTTCCACTTTAGCTTATTCACAACTTCTAGAACTTTCAATCCTCGTATTTTCAAATCTTCCAGTATCATGTCCGGACTACAAGAGTGATGAAGTTTTTTAATCATTACTCTTATTGGTCTCGACTGCTTATCTTCATAGGAATGCCAGTTAAATCCGTCATTAATCAGTTCTCTGGTAACATTCCGATAAGTTTCGCAGTCGACTGAATTTATTTTGAACGTTTCTCTACTCAAGAGTTTTATTCTAAATTTGTCAGCTGATTTGTCAGCAGATTTTTGTAAAATCTTAAGGAGTCCATCTAGATTCTTGATACCATCCACTATGATTGGGGGTGGTGGCATTTCTTTATTTTCTCTCTTCTCCACGTCAGTGGTTTTAGAATTCAAGTTCTGTTGAATTATTTTTGCAGACACATTTTTGACTTCTGGCGATGGAGTACTAAGCTTCCTCTTCTTGGTAGCCCGCTTAGTACGAGTCCTGATCCATTCCGTTTCTTTGGCCAATTCTTCCTCATTTGTTGAGTAGTTCTCGGCTGCTGAGCTGGTAGGCTGTGAGCTGTGAATCTTCTTCTCAATATTCAGAAATCTTGCTTCCAAACCCTGTACTTTTTTAACAGTTCTAAGTTGCTCTTCTCCAATTCCTTCCTCTTCTCATCGGTCTCATTCCAGGCGATGAAAAGTACCTGCTCTGTTGAAGTTTCGAGTTTATTCAATTTGATATATTTATCCGGTGAACACTGAATTTCTGATGTATTTAGCATGGTTTTGGTGTCCATACTGACACTGTCGTTAGTGGCTCCCTGTTCTCTTTGCTCTTCTGTAGGAATACTAGGTGGCTTCACTAAGTTAGACATATTTTGAAAACATACCTTTCAAACAGCCCTCGTATCAACACTCACGCACACGGAAACGCGAACGCGAGCTTTAGAACGGCCGCGAAAAGCAGGTCGCTTTACTTGCATGAATTCCGCGGTCGACGACCGATATTTGATGCAATATTTTTGTTTCACTTTTGATCGCGAACAAACTGCTGACTCACTACTTCTACACTACACTATTACTACTCCACTATACGTCCGTTCTCTACGAGTTGTAACGCAATACTGATATGATGTTTGTTGTCAGTTGTTGTAGTTGTGCGTGAGTCTTCTTCTTCTTTCGTATATGGGGCTCACACAGTCAAATACTATTCAACAATTTAGCCGCAGTAACTGCTTAGTCATTCCCTAAAATAATATCCTCCATCGCGCAATGTATTTCCATATTTGGACAGGTCAGGAGCTGTTCATAGTTTTGAGTCATTCCACATTCGCACATAGCATCCTCACTATAACCCCATCGCACAAGCTCCGACCTGCATCTAGTGACACCTGTTCTCAAACGATTCAAGGACTTCCACGTGGTGTATGGCAGATGCAAACCGACAGCCCGCTTTCTCTTTGAGTTCCATGATGGGTTCAGGAACTTCCCTACTCCACAAAGCAAGTCGCCGAACTTCTGGTGTTACTATCAGCTCACTAGTTGTTTTAATGAAACTTTGCCGGGATTTCGAACTCTGTTGTTGCTCTTTGTGGTTGTGCAATGGGTGACGTGAGTCATTCTTCTGTTTCTTTCTCTCAATTTGAGCAGCCACTTCCCTCCTAATTGAAGGTGGAGCTATACCAACTATGGGGTACATTTTATCCACAGAAGTAGTGCTTAAACATGCTGATATCAATCGGGCAGTCTCATTGAGAGAGATGTCAACTTGTTTGGCATGAGCTGAGTTCCTCCACACTGGCTCTGCATACTCTGCTGCTGAGAAACTGAGTGCAAGTGCTGAAGTGCGGAGAACCTGTGGATGTGCTTCCCAAGATGATCCAGTGAGCTTTCTTATTATGCTGTTCCTGGCATGTACTTTCTTTCTTGTGTCATGGCAGTGGTGTTTGAAGGTGAGAACTCTATCCAACCTAACGCCAAGATACCTTGGTGAGTCACAGTGCTCCAGATCCTCACCTTTCCATCTCACCTTCAGTCTCCTGTGGGCCTGTCGGTTTTTAAGGTGGAAAGCAGATTTACTAGGATTTGGCTTGAGAGAATTATTCCCATAGAACACTGCTAGCTCACCCAAGGCTTGTTCAAGTTTATTCTATTCTCCACCTCTTCAAAAGTTTGACCCTGCGCAGTATTGTCCGCATAGATGAATTTGTTAGTGTATGAGTTGATAGGCTGATCGTTGGTGTAGATATTGAAGAGGAGGGGAGCGAGCACACTTCCCTGTGCCAAGCTATTTTTCTGAACTCTCCACAGACTTTTTCTTCCATGAAGCATAACAAAGAATCGCCCATTCTGCATCATGTATCATTTAAAATGAGTCAGGGTATAATCTTTTGTCAGTTCATAGACTTTTTGGATGGGCACCTTGTGATTCACTGTATCATAAATGCTGCAGTGAGATCCAGGAAAGCCACTCCAGTGATCTGGCCTTTTTCGTATCCATCCTCTATATATATATCAAGTTAAATTCAAGACCTGTCCACATCAAGATCTTCCTGGCCTGAATCCTGCCTGCTCTTTAATCAGGACATTTTAAATATATTGTTCTGAATGCGTTTTAAAATTATCCTTTCCATCACTTTATACAGATGACACAGGAGGGAGATGGGTGTGCGTGAGTAATAGGAAGGTTGATGATGAGAGATGTGTGGCTGTGCACCTACAGCTTCAGATGGGCTCCGAACCACTGGGAAGCGCTATATCAATTTCAAATTATAATAACCGGAGTCGGCTCCTCAAGTGGTCACCCGTCCAAACGGACAAATAGAATAGAAGCAGCAGATTTTCGTAAAAATGGTTTGGATTTGCATTTTATCCGTTGACACAGATAATTTGTTTTTATTATAATATTAGAGCAAAGTTTTGCCCTATGTTTCCTTTTATGAAAAGTTTATACAATCGAAAATAAAGTAATCTTCAGATAGCCTTCAAAACTGAATACTAAATTATTAAAATAAGAACGAGAATAGATCAGCAATAGAAAGCATTACATTGCTTACATACTTACTTTAATTGACCGAGCGAAGTGAGGTCTAAGATTCAAGTCGACGGTTTGGCATTTCTCTTAATGTTTAAATGTTTTTATGTTGCGCATTTACAGCGAAACGCGGTAATAGATTTTCATGAAATTTGACAGGTATGTTCTTTTTCTAATTGCGCGTCGACGTATATAAAAGGTTTTTGGAAATTTTGCATTTCAAGGATAATATAAAAGGAAAAAGGAGCCTCCTTCATACGCCAATATTAGAGAAAAAATCAGACTATAGAATTATTCATCATAAATCAGCTGACAAGTGATTACACAGATGTGTGGAAAAGCCAGTCTATTGCAGTATTTCCATAAGGTCTATAGTTTCAATCAGGCTTATGTGGATGAGAACATTGCGTGAGGTCTACTGTTCACAGAACTACTAGTAATTTAGTATTCAGTTTTGAAGGTTATCTAAACATTACTTTATTTTCAATTGTATTAACTTATCATAATTGAAATTAATATAGCGCTTCTCACTGGTTCGGAGCCCTTCTAAAGTTTTAGATCCACAGCCACACATCTCTCATCATCAACCCTCCAATTACTCACGCACAAGCCCGTAGTTTATGTTTTATCACCCTTAACAAAAATAAAAAGTAACTTGTCTATTAGGACAAATTTAAAATTATGCACCGAATCCTTTTCTTCCTTGTAATGAGTTGCTTTCAAGAAAATGAGCAAATAAATAAGCTGTTTTAAAAAACTCTCTGTTACTGCACTTGGTTTTTGAATGCATTTGCTACTACAAAAACTGAAAACAAAAACTACAAAAACAAAACAAAACTGTTAATGCATAATATGTTATGTAATGTATAAATGTTTTTTTAGTTACAGTTATAAGTCAACTGTGTCAGCCAGTACAGGAAAAACCAACCAATCACTCCTACAGAAATTACGATTCGTAGTATATTTTATTGCATGTTGATCATACGTCTAGTTTTTATTTTGAGAGACTTTCAATATTGGTGTTGCTAGTTGAAAAATTTCAAAACTTTCTGTGGAATGATTTAAAACTAAGCTATCTGGTTGGTCATGAAAGAAAAAATCTATAACTACTAAAGTATTATTCATAAAATTCAATACGGTATAAGAATCCACTATAATACGTACATGCTGACGATTAATACCCTACAAACAAAAGATAATATCAGCAAGAAAAGGAGCATTAGCAGAAAAACAACTGATTGAGATATATTCTGAAGTTACATCTTGATCCAAATAAATCCACCTGACTGGTGATTTATGAGGGATATATAAGGGATATTATGAGGGATATAATGAGGCACATTATAGCCAAATACGGTTTTACTCTTAGTAATCACTTGAATCTCCTGTTTGGAAAACATCATTTTAAAAATAAAAAACTTGCTATAAGATATCTAGCTGAAATTGTATCGTGGATGTGAGATTGTATCGTGGATGTCTCGAATATGCCATATAGCACCTGTGCTGTGAATTCGAGTGAATAGATTTTTAGTAATCATGTAAGTTCTTTATCATTTTTTAGAATCTAAAAACGTATAATTATTTATAATTATAGCCTTTATAATTATAGCGATTGACACAGTTAACTCTAGCTGATCCGTCAAGTATGGAGCCATCAAGTGGAGATCAAAGTGGCAGGAAAGCTACAAAATGTTAGTCTATTTTCATTAGAAATTTCTAGTAATTTTCCAACAAACTATATCTATTCTAAATTTAGAAATCTTTTTGCTTTATAATTTATTCTGAAACTTTGATTCGCTCAGTTAGGTTTGCATGGAACGCTTGGGGTCCGCAGACTACTCATGCAGCTGACTTGAAAGAAAGATGCACCTCGATTGGTGCAGGCGTGGTCGATCCACCGCCATCCACGTCTATAGCAGCAGCAACACAAGCAGCACCGTCTTCATCGCAATTCAATTTCTCTACTAATCAGGTATTGATATGGAAAGCATTCCATTTCTTCTTCCCCTCTTGCATAATACTTGACTGAAACTAGCAAGTTTTAATATGTTATTATAGTAAAACCTATAGCACCTACTGAGCCTCCCGGGCTGGAGAACTCGCTCAAAATGACGCTGATATTCTGTTGGGCTACTCTATTGAAAGCAGTGAACTGTCTCAACTGAACTACTCTATTGAATGTCAAGAGAAATAGTTAAAGTTGCATTGAGTTATTAATTGCAGAAAAGTATATTGATGATAGCATTTCAAAGTTATCGTCGAACATGCAAACCCACGAACGGACAAAGAATCGAGCCCAAGTCAAACGTAGGAACTGTCACGCTCGTTTGAACTTCTACCAGGAATTCATAGAATAAATTTAATAATAAAACTAGTATTGGCGGAGGAACTCAAACAAAGTAAAATGTGAAATTCATCGAATTTGAGCATTTAGACAGATTTGTTAATGTTGTATGAATTTTGTAAGGTTAAAATATAGGAATGAATAATTCAATAAAAAAGTGATAATATAGATGTCTGGGTTTACAAAACGTCGAAGCATATGCAAAGTAAATCACTTTTCAATGAAAATCAATTTATTGCTTAGTTGTTACATAATGAAAAATATTCGGAAACTGTACATCTTTCCAATAGCTTATGGTTTCTATTAACTTCTATAGTTAATTACTGTGCAGCTTTTGGTTAATTTTGGCAGGGCATTGAACAATTCTATTCCTGAATTTTGTTGGTTTTAAAGTTTTCATAACTTGAAAACGGAATGCTTTAAATTTTATATTATACAATAGTAAAATACTGTCGATTTTTTCTCTCCAGTGCTATTCTGCTGTTATTAATCTACTACTTTCCAAAAGTACGAAACTTTATATTATATTCATATTTGAAAAATTATTGACCGAACTTACTGAGGTCTATGTTTTAACTCGGATTTTCTTTTGTCTGTCTGTATGTATGTAACGCAATTACGGCCAAAAGCCGTATAGAATTCCATAAGATTTGGCAGGAATATTCCTTTTTCAACTGCGCGGTCTGTCTGTATGTATGTAACGCAATTACGGCCAAACGCCGTATAGAATTCCATAAGATTATGCAGGAATATTCCTTTTTCAACTGCGCGTCGATGTATACACAAGTTTTTTGAAATTTTTCATTTTAAGGATAATATGAAAAGAAAAGGAATTCCTCCATACTCCGATATTACTATATACAGAGTGTTCTGAGAAAAGGTGCCCATACGACAGGGCGTGATTCCTCTCATGAAAAGAAGAGAAATAGTTCTTATTAACATAGGTCCGAAAATGCTTAGTTACCAAGTTATACAGGTTGGAAGATTTCAGTTCCCCTGTCGAAACGAAGCCCTACGGGCTTTATTTGAAAAAATAATCCTTAATTACATACAAAACGCATGAAAAATAGAGAGCTTAACATATTTTATTTTTATTTATTTATTATTAATACAATTATTTTTTGTCTATTTTTCATGCGTTTTGAATGTAATTAAGGATTATTTTTTAAGGTTGCGTTTGTCTATTATAGACTTATTCTACATCTCTCTCTTCAAAATTAAATTTTCTAAAAGTTCTGTAAAATAATATTTTGTGTTTATGGTACATTTAACAAAGTAAATCCACTTCAAACCTTAAAGGAACTTGTTTTCGGGACCAAGTTTCGCGTATTTCGTCACATATCTTACAAATTACTGTAGATACAGGTCTGGAAACGGTTTTATTCAATATTTCAGTTCATTTGACATAAAGTACGCTCCGTAGGGCTTTGTTTCAGCAGGGGCACAAGCATTCAACTTGGTAACCAAGCATTTTCGTAACTATGTTAATGAGAACTTTTTTCTTCTTTTGATGTGAGGAACCACGCCCTGACTTCTCCAGATGTCTGGAGAAGGTGTATATTTCTGTAAGGTCTATAGTTTCAATCAAAGACCTTAAAGAGGTATGCATATTTAAGATCTTTGGTTTCAATATTTTGTTTTGCAGTCATGGTATTATTACCTGCGTGCCTATCAGTATCAATATTCTCACATTTGAAAAAACTAATTTAATAGGTGATTAAAAATAATCAAATGAACTAAATAATGCTGAAGAGATTAGATATAATATTGTTGATTGTAAAAAATTAATTTTCATCAGATGGAAAGATTATCACGGAGCTGGATGAATTATCTAGTCCAGTCACTATATACATTGGTGCATGCAATTTATATTGTAGTTCTGATTTTTTAATATATTATTTGGGTACATAAGAGAAGTCCAGAACCAATTTCTTCATGCAAAATTTCCTTGTGCTAGATACAGGGTGGCCCAAAAACATCGTATATTCAGATCATTTTCCAGTTTTCAGCTATTTCTGCCAAATCTCGTAATCGGACAAAAACATTTGCTCTCGCCTTTTTTCTAGATTATGGAATTCTGAATATAATGAGATCATTCGAAACTCTCTATCTTCATTGAGTACTGAGTTATGATTTTTCAAAAATGAGTGAAATTTGAAGAAAAAATCAGTGACAACGAAGTTGTCAATGAACTGACAACAATGCTCCTTGTATTGTGAAAAACACCTAATTTTCAGCTTCAACCATCATCACCAACTACATAGTCTTCACATTGATATTTCGCACAATGACATGAGTTCATAAGATTATGTTCTATGAGAATCACCCATTAGATGCACTTCATTCCAGTATTTCCTAGTGGAGAGGCGCGCTTAAGGACACCTCAAGGATCAAAATTTCAAACACTTATAACTTCTGACACAATGATCAGATTTCATCGTACTTCATTCTTCTCAGCTCGTCAAGGCGGTCCAAAATCATGCATCATAAGTCAAATTCGGTCGAAAAGTGGAACATTTATGTTGAGTGTACTAAAGCCCATATTCCAAGACACAAAAAGTAGGCAATTTCTATATTCAAAGCTGCATGTCTTTTGAAATACTTCTGATAAAATTTCCAAATCTAGTGAAGATGTAAAAATTGTCCCCCTCTGCCCACTCCAATAAATATTACTCTTAATTCCAATACCATTCGAAAGTTACAGAAGATTTCAAAAATGGCGATTTTAGTTTTCACATTTTTTCCGTGATTTTACTGTTGATCAAGAGTTTCTAAAACGAGTCTGTTACATCATAGAAACTCTCGGTTGATTCCAAATTGTAGATAAATTCATCCTCTACGAGCTCAGTTGTCTAAAATCCATCTTGAATCACTTTTCCCTATCATAGTACTGTCAAAACCGTTAATATGATAAAAATATCTACAATTTCCGGATTTTTCCAACAATCAAATCTCACTCTATGAAAATATGTTCGCATAAATGGTTTACAGCATGTGAAAGAGGAAATTATATTGTACATTTCAAGATTGAGTAATGATTTTTATAATAAGGGGTTACCAAGATACATAGCTTTGAATATAGAAAGTGGCCATTTTTTGTGTATTGGAATATGGGCTTCAGTATACTCAACAATAAATTTTCCTCTTTTCGACCGAATTTGACTTATGATGCATGATTTTGGATCGCCTTGACGAGCCAAGAAGAATGAAGTGTAGTACGATGAAATCTGAGCATTGTGTCAGAAGTTATAAGTGTTTGAAATTTTGATCCTTGAGGTGTCCTTAAGCGCGCCTCTCCACTAGGAAATACTGGAATGAAGTGCATCTAACGGGTGATTCTCATAGAACATAATCTTATGAACCCATGTCATTGTGCGAAATATCAATGTGAAGACTATGTAGTTGGTGATGATGGTTGAAGCTGAAAATTAGGGTTTTTTCACAATACAAGGAGCATTGTTGTCAGGTGTACCTGGAAATCTATATGAGATAGAGCGCTCTACCTGATCTCAGATTGTAGAGCACAGAAATACGCCTAGAGGGATTTTGAATTATACATCTAAATGGTAACAATCGGAAGATATTGTTGATCAAAAACTAAAATTTATCAAAATTGATTTTTTCTTCAAATTTCACTCATTTTTGAAAAATCATAACGAAGATAGAGAGTTGCGAATGATCTCATTTTATTCAGAATTCCATAATCTAAGAAAAGGTGAGAGCAAATGTTTTTGTCCGATTAAGAGATTTGGTAGAAATAGCTGAAAACTAGAAAATGAGCTGAAAATACGATGTTTTTGGGCCACCTTGTATCTAGCACAAGGAAATTTTGCATGAAGGAATTGGTTCTGGACTTCTCTTATGTACCCAAATAATATATTAGAAAATCTGAACTACAATATAAATTGCAAGCACACCCACTTTTTTATGTCTTATAAAATTCTTATCTCACTGACTCACTGATCACGATTTCTGGAAAACTACTGGATGAATTGCAAGAAAACTTGGAATATAGCTTCCTTATACGTCCTAGGTGCTCACTAAGAAATCTAAGCCGATCTCCTGGTGACAAATGATTTTGTCGGAGAAGACTTAGTTGTTGAAATTGTGCTAGACCCTGAGATCTGCGGATTTTTATCTGATCAATAATGTGATGCTAATTCTAGTGGTTTGAGGGTCTTGGAATTAAAAACATTGATGTGCGGTTGACTGACTGCTCTTATAATAATGAGAATAAAATAGAGAATATTACAAAATACATCTTTACATGGATAATAGAATAATCAATCTGTCTTTAAGAGACCAAGTATAATACGTCTTTAAGAGACCAAACATAATACGTCTTTAAGAGACCAAATATAATACGTCTTTATGAGACCAAATACTCGTGTCTTTAAGAGACCAAATTTACGGGGGCACATCTGATATTGTAGTGGGGGGTATCAAGTACTTATCTAAGATCTGTCGTCCTCGAGTCCGGTGTCCAAAGGGTGATGGGTGAGGATGAAGGGTGAAGGCCTCCAGGCATCGGGCTAGTGGCGTCAGATCGAAGATCGTCTTTCCGCCCCGCACGGCAAGGTCAGATGTCCGATATCACCGGCCATCTCGGTCGGCGAATTCGTAAGCCCTCGTTTGACAGCAAGGCATATTTACAGCACGATCCTCGAATGAATGTTCAAGAATACACACACACAAAAAAAACCTGCAACACAAGTCACACCTACTTAGTAATGCTAGAATAAATAACATACTAAATATTGCATTCAATGAATGATTTCTCAAGAAATCATCTAATGAATACAATACATACAATTTACATTAAATATAAAATTAGAGGAATATTATAGGTTTTAATTGTAGAATTTGAAATCTATAATGAATGGGATTATGAAAAGAAATTACTAGTTAAAAGAATGATGAACAGTTAATGTAAAACCAGTGAGTATTCCAAACTTTACTCACAATTACAAAATTCCAGAGATATAAATGACTGTATCAATAAAAAATAGGAATATACTCCATTTAGTATTACTTCCTTTTACATTAGTATATTGTCATACATCTCAGATGTACGGCTACAAAATTGAGTTATAAAATATTTGAAAACGAAGAATTGTTAAATCAGGGGTTGTTACCTGTAATATCAAAATTATTAAAATAAAGACAATACAACAATACTAGAAAATATTCATTACTCACCCTTAAATGGGTTTTCGACTGTCACTAATCCATAGCCTACAATAATAATAAAGTGCAGCAGTCAACCGCTCTGAATGGAAATTAACTATGCCATTAATAAATTAATGAAAGGATTAGCAATTTCAAACTGATGGGATAAATGATTCCCAATAATATAATTTTAGTCTCCAGGAGAGAATAAAAAACTGTCTGGAAAAGACATTATTCAATCAGGCCAATAAATAATTAAGCTCAGAAAACATGTCTGTACTCTACAGATGATGAAAGCGGTCTCTTGTTCAGGTCTCCAAGTCGACCGAACCAGGCTCAAAAATAGGTATCAGGGCTGGTACTATTATGCATTAAAAAATACCAAATTACAAAGGACGTGGTGGGGACGACAATAATTTCCCTCAATAGAACGAGAAAGGAATACAACTAACAAAGACAGAATACAGGAAAATTCCCTCGATCAGAGTAGACGACTCAGCAACAGAATGGACGTTCAACTGATTTTTTATGATGATTTTGCGTTTACAACAATTCTAAGTACTCTAGGAAAGCGTTTGAAAACAATAGAGGAAATATCAGAATTTAATTACGTAATGTGCGGAATGACATCATGAAACTTCTCCGATACCGTGAGAAAATCACAACGTTAATCCAGCACTCTAATAAAATTTTATCTTGGAAAAGTTATAATTTTTTAATATTATAGGAAATTCGGCCTATACATTTATTCGTATACATAAATATTGTATTTTCGTTCTACGTGAAAAGTTATTCACGTTTCGTATTAATTAGTGAAAAGTGAATGCCAGAACTCAGTTTTTAGTTTTGTTTTTATCAATAGTCAAGTCATAGTGTTATATATATCCAGACAGTAAACTCCATCTCAAAACGGGAAAACAGCAAGGAACCAACTTTAATAGTCGCACTTTCGGTTTGCATAATTTCACCTATCTTTTCCTCTCATCTATCCTATCCAACTGTCCACCTTTTACCTCAAATAGAAGTAGGCAAGCAATTCGATTCACGACATGTTGGATTTGGGATTTGGTGAGTACCTTTTCTGATTTTCTAGGTGTTCTATGTATGTGTTTTTTTCTGAATGGATATATTGTTCAGCACAAAGATTTGATTCGTTTTATACAGTCCACTTCAGAGCATTTGAAACTTGTAGTTTGAAATATTTAAATTTAAAAAACCAGTATTTACGTAACACCGACAGATCACGAAAACTGCTTAAACAATTTTAATAATTCAGTATGATATATGGAGGGCATTTTTAAAACTTCAGAAGTGTCCATTGTGGACTTTGTTTGCAAAGATTGAGAAAATTCGGCCAAAATTTAACTTGGG
Organism: Nilaparvata lugens; assembly: GCF_014356525.2. Classification (NCBI taxonomy): domain Eukaryota; kingdom Metazoa; phylum Arthropoda; class Insecta; order Hemiptera; family Delphacidae; genus Nilaparvata; species Nilaparvata lugens. The sequence goes on along the minus strand of NC_052506.1, from coordinate 60,368,109 downwards.
CGAAAGAAAGGGGTTATTTATTAAAACGGCCAAATAGCTGTTAGATAAGATAATCTCTTTATTCAACACAGCATATAATACAATATACATTTGAATATCGTCTAGTCACAGGTCTTTCCTTGAGGAATTGTTGAAAATATACTCACATCAATGGACATAAAATAAGCACCAGTTCAAAGACATCAGATACATAAAGTAGGTTTTAAAAGTAGTGCAGGACATAGAAATTTATTATTACTAGATGCTTCAATCATGTATTACAGAAATAATTATTGAAACTATAATAAGCTTTTGCAACAAGAAAGCTGTATAATTTCTTTTTGAATATATTCTTGTTTGTTAGGGACTGCAGCTCAATTGGTAAATTATTGTAAAGCTTTGAACCAATGTAAGAAGGCATTTAATCATACAGTTGAAGCCTGTGCTGTCTTAAAGCTAATTTATTTCTGTCTCTAGTATTATGATTGTGGATGTCAGCGTTTGTGGCCAGATCTGAGATATGGTCGTGAGTGAAGACTAATAATTTGAAAATATAAATTGAGGGTAAAGTTAGAATGTTCAAATAGACGAAAGCCTCTCTACATGACTCATTAAATTTGAGTCCAGCCAAATAGCGAATAGCTCTTTTTTTGCAATTTAAATATGTTTTGGAAGTGCAAATCTACAGTGTTTCCCCATAACTCTATCCCATAAGCAACATGGGAGTGAAACAATGCAAAGTAAACCATCTTTGAAACAGATAATGGTACAAATTTTACCATATTTCTTATTAAAAAAAGATCTCTACTCACTCTATTAACTATTACATTTACATGCTCATCCCACACAAACTTGAAATCTAGTAATTTCACAGAATCTGTATCTCGTATACAATCATTTCCTATAAACAAATGTGGCTCAATCGCACTGTGTCTCAGACTAAAATTTATTAGATTACTTTTTTTTTGAATTTACTGTCAGGAAGAGCGAATTAAAATACTGATTCTAACCCTATTACACACCAGATTACAATCAATTTCTAGGTCTTCCAAGTTTCTGTCCGCAAATATCAAAGATGTATCGTCAGCGTATAGCGTCAACTTATTTTGAGGTACAAGAGAAGAAATATCATTAATATATAGTATAAAAAGAAGAGGTCCCAAAATAGAACCCTGCGGTACTCCTGAGGATACTTTAACAAGTTTTGAAGCGGTTTGTTCCTGATCGCCTTGAATTGAAACATACTGATATCGATCAGACATATATGACTTTATGAGATCATTTGCTCTACCATTTATACCAAGGCCATTTAATTTATCTAACAACAGGCTGTGGTCCACGCAATCTAAAGCCTTTGATAGATCTAGCATTACACCAGCCGTATATTTACCATCTTCAATGTTTGTTATCAGTCCTTCAAAAATCTCTATTAGGGCTGAAGTAGTTGATTTCTGTTTTACAAAACCATGTTGATTGGGTGAAATCAGATTGTGCTTAACAAGGTAGGCTACCAGTCTAGTGAGAATGATGGTTTCAAAAATCTTTGAAAAAGCTGTTAAAATTGAAATGGGTCTGAAATTATTTATGTCATGTTTGCTACCTTCTTTGAAAAGTGGAATAACTTTAGCTATTTTTAAAATGGCCGGAAATTCACCAGATTCGAGCATAGAGTTGACGATGCAAGATATTGGCTGGGCAATGGCTCTTTTACACTGCTTTAACACCCTTAAGGAGACATCATCATGACCAGTGCTATTTTTTGGCTTAAATCTATCGATAGTTTGTAAGATTTCATCTTCATTAGATGGTATTAGGTAGAAGTGCTCAGATGGTGGAACTGGAACATTCTGGTTGCTTATAAGAGTATTATTAGAAGTCAGTTAGGTTTTATTTAAATCTTTACTTAATCTTTGAGCAACACTAGCAAAAAAAATTGTTAAATTCGTCTGCAATACGTCTTTTGTCAGTAACATGTTCATCCTCAATATCAAGTCCTAGTAAGTCAATTTTTCGTTCAAACCCTTTACCTCTAAATCGATTTATTAGCTTCCAACTGGATTAGATCTATTTGTTGAATTTTTAATTAAATTATCATAAAATTCTTTTTTTGCTCTGGTTACTAGCTGGTCATAATGATTTTTTACACTGTTGATAAGAGATGTATCTAAATTTGGTATTGCGTTTGCCTTCCCTGTTGCAAATCCAAGCACAGTTCTAATTTGTTTAATTTCTTCAGTCATCCAGTTACCACCGCTACGTTTCTTCCTTTTCGTCGTAGGTGAGGGCTTGGTCACCATAGGGCAATGAATGTTATAATAGTGAAGAAAGGTTTGATGGAACAACTACAGCACTCCAATCTACAACTGACAAAGCCGCCTCAAAGCCAACCATATTATTGACACTGCAATTACGGAATGTCACATAGGAAATATTTTTTGCAGTGGGAGTACAGTTAGTAAAATTTAACACAATAGACTGAGCAGTGTGGTCCGATAGCCATGAGTGTATTACGTCTACATTTATATTAGTCAATGAGGAACTAGTAATTATATTATCAATGGCCGTTTTACTAAGCTCTGATATTCTAGTGGGAACTTCAATATTGTACCTTAAACTAAACTGATCCAGTACATTCAAAAAATCTCTACGTTGGGAAGAATCCATTAAGAAGTCAATATTGAAATCACCTGCACAGATTAATTTGATGTTGTTGCTTTTCCTAATGTAAAAATATCTTCCATAGAAGTATGGCGCTTTTCCCATGAATCAATTATTCTCAAACATTGATTGTTGAACATTGAGATTCTCAAACATTGAGAAAATAGAAGGTAGCTTTCGAAAAAAATACTGGAGAATATGCATAACAGTTCGTTGACTGTCAGTATTCCTCATTAATAGCATCAATGCTCCCCATTCAAACAATGCTGACACATTGATGTGAGTCTTACTATAATTTGCTTACTTTAGATCAGATGAAGATAATATTGTTGATGATCGCTACTGTTTCAATTTCAATCATGTTTGACATTTTTACTTTTGATGCCAGCTGTTATTATTATGTGAAATAAGCTCTCATTGAATGGAATCATAATCATTGAAGTCAATTATACTAAGAAAGCAATTTCTGTTTGAATATGTGTGTTTGTGGATATGTATGTATGTCGGACGGATCTCGAAAACGGCTTTAACGATTTTGATTAAATCAGGAATATAGTGTGTTTGCGAAAAAAACATTATTTTGGAACAGGTCTCAACTCTGGGAAGATTCGCTGACGTTCCTTGAGAAATGATTATTGGTCCGTCAAGTAGCAGCTGATCAGAAAAAATCTGTTGTGGCGCACTCACACAACTTTCCTTGCCGTTATGAAAATTGATCACCTAGACGCGCATCTCAAGTCTACTTATAAACAAAGATCTGAGCCAGCTGGTGACAGAACAATAACGCTGGAGACATACGAGGTCTGCTATCTCTTCATAGTGAATCATTTAATATAATCAACAGTTGCCAACAGTTTGCAATTGGATAATAACATTTTCTCGAATTTCGTGCTTATTTTCAATTTAAGGTGAAAATGTTACTGAACATTAAATGTAGAGATTTTCATGCTCAATCTTTTCCACTTGTAAGTTTTTGTTTAAATTCTATCTCAAGCCTGATAATTGGGAATCTAAAATCAAACTTTGCATAGATGGGGCGGAGCTCCTGAAATGTTTACAAATATGGGACTCGTGGCAGTTGATAGAGCTTATCAATGACTATTTTAGGTATAACTTTAATCAAAATCGCTGGAGCCATTTTCGAGAAAATCGCGAAAAACCCTGTTTTTGACAACATTTTCGCCATTTTAGCCGCTATCTTGAATCGCATTTGATCTAAATTGTTCGTGTCGGATCCTTATATTGTAAAGACCTTACGTTCCAAATTTCAAGTCATTCCGTTAATTGGGAGATGAGATATCGTGTACACACACACACATACATATACACATACACATACAAATACACATTCACATACACACACACACACACACACACACACACACACACACACACACACACACACACACACACACACACACACACACACACACACACACACACACACACACACACACACACACACACACACACACACACACCACTTTTTTGGACTCAGGGGACCTTGAAGCATATAGAAATTTGGAAATTGGGGTATCTTTTTTTTTCGGAAAGCAATACTTTCCTTACCTATGGTAATAGGGCAAGGAAAGTAAAAAGTTGTCCATAGTCTGTTGAAAACGTAAGAGTGTGTGAGCAAATGAAAAAGATCATAATAGCTGTAGTTGAGTTATCAAATTTGGTGACCTTATTTTAAAACATTGCAGTATTCATGGAACATCTGGAAGAATAGGTTCAGAAAGTGATCGGATGATAGCAAAATAAATTTAAAATCGATCTTTCCAAACATATGGTAGTTGAATGTAATGTTCATTGTGAGGTGATAGAAATGCGACTAATTTCTTCAGCTTTTGTTTTATTGGTTCCTCTGTTGATCCATGCTTGTACGCAGTCATGGCCTTGAGAGAGCCAGTTGCACTGTCTGTTAATTCAAAATCCGGACTAAATACCACGAGAACCAATCAGAGAAGCCTTCTATTAAAAAAAAACCCCTGCTCTGATTAATTCTCATGAAATTTAATCCTGATTGAAATTGAACAGGCTTTTGGGCCTGATATTTTCGTGTTTCAAAAATCAGCTAAAAACTAAATCGAAAAAAAATATGATATTCCATCAGCTGCTCCTATTTCTTTTCATGGTGTCATTACATTACACAGACAAATCTATTGATAATAGATCACAAGTAAAAAATAAAGTTGTCAATTTAGATAGAAATTGAATTGAGTTACATGTTAGTTTACATCCAAATTTTCTTCCCTAATCTTTTGGTTCAAGCTAAGATCAAAGAAAGAAATCATATAATGTTAGTTAATAAACAAAGTGATTGAATAAACTCTATTCAGATTTACGCGAATTCACATTAAATTGATCCCACTTTAATACTGTATTTATGATAGTAAAGTTTAGGACATGAGAAATCAAAAAAAAAAAAAAAATCAAAATCATTTATTTGCCAATTATAAAGATAACAATATTGAATAAAACAAATACTTCATACTTATACAGAATAAAAATAAAAATTTCAACTTAAAATTTAATTGGCGTTGCCAGCAAAACCTAAGTTTGTGTGCTAGCAACGAGTACCAAAAGATTTCATTTAATTTAACATAAACACAAAAGATGATTAAACATTTTATTTGAATGGTAGTAATAATAAATAAATAAGTTAAATAATAATAATTGTAGTAATATAATATCTGAAAAACATATAGCTTAGTGAAAATAATATCAAAGAAAAAAGTTTTTTTTTAATAAAGTAGATTCTAACTGTACATGAGGTGAAAAACATTGTTACTTCTGATCCATCTCTCTATATTTTTAATGGCTGATTTATCAAATCTATCTGAGATTAATTGGTCTGGTAAAATATTCATCAATCTATTACTCATGTATATGAACTGCCTGCGGCATACTGTTAAATTTGTTCTAGGAATGCGGTAATGAGATGATGAACGGAAATTATACGACGGAGTGTTAGTTTCAAAGAGATTTTTATACTTATGAACGGCTAGAATTAAGTTTTTCACGTAAAGTTGTCTCACTGTTAAAACTGGGAACTCTGCAAAAAGGCTATGGCTGGGATATCGTCTTGGTCTTCCAAGTGCAGCTTTTAAAATATATCTTTGAATTACGGAGACTTTATTAAAATGGATGTCCAATGCTCCACCCCATACCCTAATACCATATTACAATATGGACTGGGCATATGCTGAATAAGCCATCTTTATATAGTTGGGTCATTGAGCTCATTCAATCTATGGAATTTGTGAATTATGTGTTTTATTTTCTTACACATGTTATTTATATGTGCATTCCATTTAAGATGAGAGTCTACAAAGACTCCTAGATATTTAGTTTCTTTCACGTTTTTAATGAGTGACAATCACAATCTCCATCATCAGTCCGCAATCTTCCCGTTCAAGACAGATTGAAGAGTGTATTCTGATACCAGTATTCAGAATATCTCTGGGGAGAGAGCTCACTGCTGGTGAGAATACCATATATACACTCTTATTGGCATTCAGTGTAAGAATGTGTTGGTCAAGCCATGATTTAACACGTGTGAGACCAGACTCTGCCAAGCGCTTAGCTTCATCCCAGCTTGAACCAGTAAAGACCAATGCCGTGTCATCAGCAAAAGAGATCGAATGACAACCAGCTATATCAAGTCTCAATAGGTCATTAATATAGAGGAGAAATAGAATTGGTGACAGAACCGTTCCCTGTGGAAGGCCGAACTCAGTTAAAGTTAGTTTACTTGTTTTTCCATCTATAGTCAGAATTTGTGATCTGTCTTTCAAATAATTCTCAAAAAATTTCAAAACTGTGCCACGAAAACTTATACCCTCCAACTTCTCAAGAGAAAGATGTGAGGAATAGTATCAAAGGCCTGGCTAAGTCCAAATAGACAGCCAAGGTCCTTCTGTTCATCTGAAAATTATTTGTCACAATCCTCACCAGCTCTGATATTGCATCTTCAGTGCATTTTCCCTCTTGAAAACTAAATTGATTTTCTGCTATCAAATTATGCCTTTGAAGATATTCCATTATACGTACCTTCATCAATTTTTCAAAAATCTTAGACAGGTTACTTATTAAACTAATAGGGCGGTAATTTTCAGGAGCTTGTCTCTCACCTGATTTAAATAGAGGAATTATATTTGCAACCTTAAAGTGTGAAGGAAAATGACCTGTTTCGAAACATTTGTTAAACAAAATTGATAAAGGCTGAGAAACATTGCTTATATTATCAATACCAGGAGATGAATTAGTTTTAAGTATTTATCATGGCAGCAACTTCATCGGAATTTGTAGGGAAAATGAAAAACGAATCTCGAAATGTTGAGTATGTGGAACTAAAGTTGGTACTGAGTGACTTGAGTTCAAACTATTATTCAGATTTTCTGCATAACTTCTACCTACTTGCGAGAAATAATTATTTAATATTATAGGGTCGATGTCAGGAGCTTTTCTATTTCGTTTTATATCTAAAATTTCCTCTATACAGAGCCACGTCTTTTGTTGTTCCCTTTAAAAGTTGTCATTTTATTTTTAAATTAGTCTAGTTTAGCTTTCTTAATTAGTGTGTTAAGTAGATTTCTATAGTTTTTGTATCTAGCTTTCAGTGTAACATAAATGGTTGGAGTTTCAGTTTTTTATGTAGTTTGTCCCTCTCTCTTAAGGATTTATTAGCCCTGAAGTTATCCATTTTTTAATGGTCTATTTTATTTGTCATTTAATATAATCAACAGTTGCCAACAGTTTGCAATTGGATAATAACATTTTCTCGAATTTCGTGCTTATTTTCAATTTAAGGTGAAACTGTTACTGAACATTAAATGTAGAGATTTTCATGCTCAATCTTTTCCACTTGGAAGTTTTTGTTTAAATTCTATCTCAAGCCTGATAATTGGGAATCTAAAATCAAACTTTGCATAGATGGGGCGGAGCTCCTGAAATGTTTACAAATATGGGACTTGTGGCAGTTGATAGAGCTTATCAATGACTATTTTAGGTATAACTTTAATCAAAATCGCTGCAGCCGTTTTCGAGAAAATCGCGAAAAACCCTGTTTTTGACAACATTTTCGCCATTTTAGCCGCTATCTTGAATCGCATTTGATCTAAATTGTTCGTGTCGGATCCTTATATTGTAAAGACCTTACGTTCCAAATTTCAAGTCATTCCGTTAATTGGGAGATGAGATATCGTGTACACACACACACACACACATACATATACACATACACATACAAATACACATTCACATATACACACACACACACACACACACACACACACACACACACACCACACACACACACACACACACCACACACACACACACCACTTTTTTGGACTCAGGGGACCTTGAAACATATAGAAATTTGGAAATTGGGGTACCTTATTTTTTTCGGAAAGCAATACTTTCCTTACCTATGGTAATAGGGCAAGGAAAGTAAAAAGTTGTCCATAGTCTGTTGAAAACGTAAGAGTGTGTGAGCAAATGAAAAAGATCATAATAGCTGTAGTTGAGTTATCAAATTTGGTGACCTTATTTTAAAACATTGCAGTATTCATGGAACATCTGGAAGAATAGGTTCAGAAAGTGATCGGATGATAGCAAAATAAATTTAAAATCGATCTTTCCAAACATATGGTAGTTGAATGTAATGTTCATTGTGAGGTGATAGAAATGCGACTAATTTCTTCAGCTTTTGTTTTATTGGTTCCTCTGTTGATCCATGCTTGTACGCAGTCATGGCCTTGAGAGAGCCAGTTGCACTGTCTGTTAATTCATAATCCGGACTAAATACCACGAGAACCAATCAGAGAAGCCTTCTATTAAAAAAAACCCTGCTCTGATTAATTCTCATGAAATTTAATCCTGATTGAAATTGAACAGGCTTTTGGGCCTGATATTTTCGTGTTTCAAAAATCAGCTAAAAACTAAATCGAAAAAAAACATGATATTCCATCAGCTGCTCCTATTTCTTTTCATGGTGTCATTACATTACACAGACAAATCTATTGATAATAGATCACAAGTAAAAAATAAAGTTGTCAATTTAGATAGAAATTGAATTGAGTTACATGTTAGTTACATCCAAATTTTCTTCCCTAATCTTTTGGTTCAAGCTAAGATCAAAGAAAGAAATCATATAATGTTAGTTAATAAACAAAGTGATTGAATAAACTCTATTCAGATTTACGCAAATTCACATTAAATTGATCCCACTTTAATACTGTATTTATGATAGTAAAGTTTAGGACATGATAAATCCGCCACAATAAATGTTATACTAACTATTATGAATGGACTCTTATGTATGAATGGACTCCCATGTAAGAAATGTAAGAAATTGGACTCCCAATGGTAGGATTTAGATTATAAATGTTTCACAAAAATAATTTTATCTTCTAATTCCCGTAGCGAAGCACGGGTGCCCTGCTAGTCATCTATATAAATAAAAATCGAGCCTCAAATTTTGACATTCAATAACTTTTTTATGTGTGCACCGAATTTGATGATTTTTTCAGTTGTGTTCGTTATATTCAGGACCAGGTTTATGGCCTATCAAATTTATAATCCGACTTCAGGACTCTTCCCTACAGTCCTTCAAAGTTTACATGTAATCCTTATGGGAGAAGATTAATTTGTGAGCTGGCCACACACAGATATAAAAATCAGCTGTTATAATCATTGCGTCATACAACAGCCGTTGGTAGATCTGTTCTTCTATTTTCTTTCTATTGATTCACAAAATTCTAATAATACGATGCGGTACGAACGACGGCCAAACTTGGGTCGTAGAACTCGAAATGCTGTAAATTAAGAATATGCACGGGAAAATCAGCAGCAAGGAGATTCAATTTCCCAGCAAGCTGCATTCAACTATATCTAAAAATACAAAACTGCTGAACAACTAACTAAGCACATAGGAAGTCCATATTGAGATATAAATTTTAATACTGATTGTTGGATAATTTTCATAAAATATAGTGCTAAGGCTAAGCACACCTGAGGAGGCGCGGCTTGTTGATACAAAGTGTTTATCTTACGAAGATTGCCTTATCACACCGTTCCACGCCATGCCCGATTCAGTGTGTGTGAGTTCTTCCATCCAAACCATTAAGCAAAATGTAAAATTCCGCATTGCGCCTCATCAGGAGTGTATCAAGCTAAAGTTTGTCATGAGATGCATTAACTATTTGGCGGTACGAAGTTCGCCGGGCCAGCTAGTATGGAATACAAATTCAAACGTGAACTGAGTTTGTTAACATTTCAAACAGATGACATCAGATACTTGTGGATGAGAAAACTGCGTGGCTATTTAAAAACTGAACTTGATTGTTTTCACGAAAAGAAACTCATATTTGAATAAAATGGTAATTTGAAGAATTTTGTTCATATAACTTTCAGCTCTAGGAATTATTTGCTTTTCAGGAGTTTGTTAACCATACGTGGAAGATCAAATCTTGTCCGGAAGCTATGGTGAAAAAGAGAGTGAGTGAAATGATAAATTTTACAACATTAATAAACTTTTATTGTAATCCAACTGTCACAATCTTATAGGAAAATGTGTTTTTCGAAAACTAGATATCTATATAGCGTTCATATTTGATTAATAAAATATGATACATTGAGTTGCATTACCTACTATAGGCTAGCTAGTCCAGTCAATATAGACATAAAAAAGGGGATGTACTTCAATTTATATTGTAGTTCTGATTTTACTATTTGGATATATGAGATAAGTCCAGAACCAAATTTTTCATCCAAAATTTCCTAGATACAGAGTAGCTCAAAAACCTCGTATTTTCGGTTAATTTTCCAGTTTTCAGCTATTTCCGCCAAATCCAGTGATCGGACAGAAAAATTTGCTCTTGCCTTTTTTTAAGATTATAAAATTTTGAATGAAATGAGATATTCTGAACTCTGTATCTCCAATTAGTACTGAGTTTTGATTTTTCAAAAATGAGTAACATTTTAAGAAAAAAATCAATTTTGATGATATTTAGTATTTGATCAACAATATCTCCCGATTGTTACCATTTAGATGTAAAATTTAAAATCCCTCTAAGCGTAATTTTGTGCTCTACAATCTGAGACCAGGTAGAGCACTCTATCTCATATCGATTTCCAGGTACACCTGACAACAATGCTCCTTGTATCGTGAAAAATACCTAATTTTAGCTTCAACCATCATCACCATCTATATTGTTCTCACAGTGATATTTTGCACAATGATATAAGATCATGAGATTATGTTCTATGAGAATCGCCCGTTAAATGCACTTCATTTCAGTATTTCCTAGTGGAGAGGCGCGCTTAAGGACACCTCAAGGATCAAAATTTTAATACTTATAACTTTTGACATAATGCTCGGTTCTCATCGTACTACACTTTATTCTTCTCGGCTTAGAAATTGGCCATTTAGAACTACAATATAAATAATTGCAAGCTCCAATATATATAGTGACTGGACCAAGCATTACATGTAACATTAGACTATAGTGTCATGCATGACACATTATATACTATGGAATTGATCGACACCTTGAAACGTTTGATAAAAACATTTTTCTAATTACAATATTACATTTGATTTAATGTTGACAATATATGGACTATACTTTCACTCTAACCAATACTATTGGTCAAGTTCTATGTCTAGAAAATTTTCTTAGATCGGTTTTCAAGCTGTATTTAGTATAATATTCTCGTATTATGTGGAACTTTCATAAATTCTTTGCGGTTTGCTCATGAAGAGTTTGGAGTTGAGCTTCGCAGCTACAGAGCTGAGAAAGAACCTAATAGAGTACAACAGTCACTTTGGTTTATAGTTACCTCTTTCCAAAAACCATCCTCAACTGACAGGTAAGAATTAATCGCTAAGGACACGTTCGTGAATAGACTGGCCCTCGGAAGGAGCTTTACTTCAAGAAGTCTGGTTATGGTTGCCAAGAATGCTTTTACCAAGAATCACAATTTACTTCTATCACATCAAATAACATGTTTCTGATTTAATTAATTTATTGTAAGCTTGGTAGATTATATGTTTAAATAGAAAAAAATGTCCATGTACTTATTATTGAATGGTTATTAAAATAATATTTTTCTATAATTTCCAGGTTTTTCATTGGATGATATTGAAATGGAAATTAAAAAATTAAAGAAAAAAATGAAGAGTTGATGAAACGAATATCGTCTTCAATCAAGTTACTCGCGAACTTAATCAAATTTAGATGGTGAAATTCGGTGACGTATAACAGCAAAAAAATACATACAATAATGATTTTGAATGAATTAAGTTTGTATCATATATGAAATGTTATTGTTTAGTGTTATATTAATCGAAATGATTATATGAACAAGAAGCTCATTTTGTATCAAGAGATTCGATATTGTTTGGATATTATTTTGTAATTGTTGATGAAAAAGGTTGAAAAATATGAAATCAAATCTTGTCCGGAAGCTATGGTGAAAAAGAGAGTGAGTGAAATGATAAATTTTACAACATTAATAAACTTTTATTGTAATCCAACTGTCACAATCTTATAGGAAAATGTGTTTTTCGAAAACTAGATATCTATATAGCGTTCATATTTGATTAATAAAATATGATACATTGAGTTGCATTACCTACTATAGGCTAGCTAGTCCAGTCAATATAGACATAAAAAAGGGGATGTACTTCAATTTATATTGTAGTTCTGATTTTACTATTTGGATATATGAGATAAGTCCAGAACCAAATTTTTCATCCAAAATTTCCTAGATACAGAGTAGCTCAAAAACCTCGTATTTTCGGTTAATTTTCCAGTTTTCAGCTATTTCCGCCAAATCCAGTGATCGGACAGAAAAATTTGCTCTTGCCTTTTTTTAAGATTATAAAATTTTGAATGAAATGAGATATTCTGAACTCTGTATCTCCAATTAGTACTGAGTTTTGATTTTTCAAAAATGAGTAACATTTTAAGAAAAAAATCAATTTTGATGATATTTAGTATTTGATCAACAATATCTCCCGATTGTTACCATTTAGATGTAAAATTTAAAATCCCTCTAAGCGTAATTTTGTGCTCTACAATCTGAGACCAGGTAGAGCACTCTATCTCATATCGATTTCCAGGTACACCTGACAACAATGCTCCTTGTATCGTGAAAAATACCTAATTTTAGCTTCAACCATCATCACCATCTATATTGTTCTCACAGTGATATTTTGCACAATGATATAAGTTCATGAGATTATGTTCCATGAGAATCACCCGTTAAATGCACTTCATTTCAGTATTTCCTAGTGGAGAGGCGCGCTTAAGGACACCTCAAGGATCAAAATTTTAATACTTATAACTTTACTAATGCTCGGTTCTCATCGTACTACACTTTATTCTTCTCGGCTTAGAAATTGGCCATTTAGAACTACAATATAAATAATTGCAAGCTCCAATATATATAGTGACTGGATCAAGCATTACATGTAACATTAGACTATAGTGTCATGCATGGCACATTATATACTATGGAATTGATCGACACCTTGAAACGTTTGATAAAAACATTTTTCTAATTACAATATTACATTTGATTTAATGTTGACAATATATGGACTATACTTTCACTCTAACCAATACTATTGGTCAAGTTCTATGTCTAGAAAATTTTCTTAGATCGGTTTTCAAGCTGTATTTAGTATAATATTCTCGTATTATGTGGAACTTTCATAAATTCTTTGTGGTTTGCTCATGAAGAGTTTGGAGTTGAGCTTCGCAGCTACAGAGCTGAGAAAGAACCTAATAGAGTACAACAGTCACTTTGGTTTATAGTTACCTCTTTCCAAAAACCATCCTCAACTGACAGGTAAGAATTAATCGCTAAGGACACGTTCGTGAATAGACTGGCCCTCGGAAGGAGCTTTACTTCAAGAAGTCTGGTTATGGTTGCCAAGAATGCTTTTACCAAGAATCACAATTTACTTCTATCACATCAAATAACATGTTTCTGATTTAATTAATTTATTGTAAGCTTGGTAGATTATATGTTTAAATAGAAAAAAATGTCCATGTACTTATTATTGAATGGTTATTAAAATAATATTTTTCTATAATTTCCAGGCTTTTTCATTGGATGATATTGAAATGGAAATTAAAAAATTAAAGAAAAAAATGAAGAGTTGATGAAACGAATATCGTCTTCAATCAAGTTACTCGCGAACTTAATCAAATTTAGATGGTGAAATTCGGTGACGTATAACAGCAAAAAAATACATACAATAATGATTTTGAATGAATTAAGTTTGTATCATATATGAAATGTTATTGTTTAGTGTTATATTAATCGAAATGATTATATGAACAAGAAGCTCATTTTGTATCAAGAGATTCGATATTGTTTGGATATTATTTTGTAATTGTTGATGAAAAAGGTTGAAAAATATGAAATAAAATCTAGTTATCTAATATCATTAGTTATCGTAAATAATTGGACAGTTTAAGCTGTCAAGCAAATTTCACTATACCTATAAAATTATAATATATAATGACCAACCTCGCATACAAATATGAATTATTAATAACATATCTTAAAGACTGTTGAAAGAAAAGTAAGACATTGTCAGTCAAAGGATTTAAACCTGGCACACGACGACACGTCACCCAGCATACCCTGCGATTGGCTGAGAATCAGCTGTTGGTAAGAATTAACCAGTAGGAATACATTCAGGTGTGTGTGTGTGTGTTTTTCTCATTTTTTCTCATCTTTGTTTGTTCGATTTTCTCAAAAACGGCTCCAACGATTTTGATCAAATTTATACCTAAAATAGTGATTAATAAGCTCTATCAACTGCCACAAGTCCCATACCTGGAAAAATTTCAGGAGCTCCGCCCCATCTATCCATAGTTTGATTCTAGATTCTCAATTATCAGGCTTCAGATACACTTTAAACGGAAAATTTCTTGCGGAAAAGATTGAACATGAAAATCTCTACAATTAATGTTCAGTAACATTTCCACCTAAAATTGAAAATAAGCTCGAAATTCGAGAAAATGTGATTAAATCAATTGCAAACTGTTGATTCTATTAAATCATTCACTATGAAGAGATAGCATAAATCGTGTGTCTCCAGGGTTATTGTCCTGTCACCAGCTGGCTTAGATCTTTGAATAGTAGCTTGAAATGCGCATGTACACCAGCGTCAGGTCAATTTTCATAACGGACAGGAAAGTTGTGTGAGTGCGCCACACCAGATTTTTTCAACATAATTTCTAATTTTTTTTTATAAACTTGGATAAATCTACTAATAGCAGTAGTATATTTTGAATTTGATCAGTAGCTTTTCCTTCTGACGAATAGGATCTTTTGATTCCGATGGTGAAGACGGAGGGAGCCTAGTTGTATAAAACCGATCTAACTGGTGGTCGAAATTAATAAAAAGTCTCATTATTGACCGAGCGAAGTGAGGTCTAAGATTCAAGTCGACGGTTTGGCATTTCTCTTAATGTTCAAATGTTTGAATGTTTAAATTTTTAAATGTTTATATGTTGCGCATTTACGGCGAAACGCGGTAATAGATTTTCATGAAATTTGACAGGTATGTTCCTTTTTTAATTGCGCGTCGACGTATATACAAGGTTTTTGGAAATTTTGCATTCCAAGGATAATATAAAAGGAAAAAGGAGCCTCCTTTATACGCCAATATTAGAGTAAAAATCAGACTATAGAATTATTCATCATGAATCAGCTGACAAGTGATTACACAGATGTGTGGAGAAGCCAGTCTATTGCTGTATTTCCATAAGGTCTATAGTTTCAATCAGGTACTTGTGGATGAGAATACTGCGTGAGGTCTACTGTTCACAGAACTACTAGTATTTTATAAAGCCAGTGTATAGCGTTGCCAGTTCGTTGGGAACGCTAGACGTTCCAACCAGATGGCTGTGTTGTTGCACATTACAAATTTCAGCCCTCACGATCAAAACTCGCGCAGTTTATGCGTATAACGTATATGTCTCGTTGCTTTTTCTTATAGACTGAGCAGTGAGCAGATGAGACAAGGTAGGGGTGGAGCTTCTTCATTGAAGTACAAACTGGATAGGATAAAACGAGTCTATGAACTCATCTTTTAGTTGACCGAGCGAAGTGAGGTCTAAGATTCAAGTCGACGGTTTGGCATTTCTCTTACTAATGTTAAAATGTTTGAATGTTCAAATGTTGCGCATTGTGAAACGCGGTATAATAGATTTTCATGAAATTTGACAGGTATGTTCCTTTTTTAATTGCGCGTCGACGTATGTACCAGGTTTTTGGAAATTTTGCATTTCAAGGATAATATAAAAGGAAAAAGGAGCCTCCTTCATACTCCAATATTACAGTAAAAATCTGGTGTGGCGCACTCGCACAACTTTCCTTGCCATTAAGAAAATTGATCACCTGACGCTAGTGTTAACGCGCATCTCAAGTCTACTTATAAACAAAGATCTGAGCCAGCTGGTGACAGGACAATAACACTGGAGACATACGTGGTCTGCCATCTCTTCATAGTGAATCATTTAATAGAATCAACAGTTACCAACAGTTTGCTATTGGATAATCACATTTTCTCGAATTTCGACCTTATTTTCATTTTTAGGTGAAAATGTTACTGAACATTAATTGTAGAGATTTTCATGCTCAATCTTTTCCACTTGGAAGTTTTGTTTAAATTCTATCTCAAGCCTGATAATTGGGAATCTAAAATCAAACTTTGCATAGATGGGGCGGAGCTCCTGAAATGTTTACAGATATGGGACTTGTGGCAGTTGATAGAGCTTATCAATGACTATTTTAGGTATAACTTTAATCAAAATCGTTGGAGCCGTTTTCGAGAAAATCGCGAAAAACACTGTTTTTGACAACATTTTCGTCATTTTAGCCGCTATCTTGAATCGCATTTGATCTAAATTGTTCGTGTCGGATCCTTATATTGTGAAGACCTTACGTTCCAAATTTCAAGTCATTCCGTTAATTGGGAGATGTGATATCGTGTACACACACACACACACACACACACACACACACATACAGACCAATACCCAAAAATCACTTTTTTGGACTCAGGGGACCTTGAAACGTATAGAAATTTTGAAATTGGGGTACCTTAATTTTTTTCGGAAAGCAATACTTTCCTTACTTATGGTAATAGGGCAAGGAAAGTAAAAATCAGACTATAGAATTATCCATCATAAATCAGCTGACAACTGATTACACAGATGTGGGAAGAAGCCAGTCTATTGGTCTATTGCTGTATTTCCATTATGTCTATATAGTTTCAAACAGGTACTTGTGGATGAGAATACTGCGTGAGATCTACTGTTTACAGAACTACTAGTATAATCTTTTAGAACGAAATATTATGAAAATAGTAGCATAGTGCAACTATATACTACTGTTGCTATGTGCAACCAGCCACTAAAGCTGGGGGGTTTACTACAAAATTATTAACAAAATGCTAATAACTTAATCCTTATGGATTCTATTAGATT
Organism: Nilaparvata lugens; assembly: GCF_014356525.2. Classification (NCBI taxonomy): domain Eukaryota; kingdom Metazoa; phylum Arthropoda; class Insecta; order Hemiptera; family Delphacidae; genus Nilaparvata; species Nilaparvata lugens. The sequence goes on along the minus strand of NC_052506.1, from coordinate 60,350,947 downwards.
GAACGGAACTTGATGAACACCTATGTTAATCATGTGTATGATAAGATATGTTCAATCTAATAGAATCTATAAGGATTAAGTTATTAACATTTTAACATTTTTTCAATTACTTTGGTGTAAACGCAGCTTAAGAAACCGAACTGTTTTTGATACTACACCTACAAACAAAATTGTAATGCGTACGGTATAACTAGCGTTTGAACCTTCAAAAGAGTACCTAATTGAATACTATATTGAATACCTATTGAATTAACTGAATACTATTTTAAACATTTTATTCATTTTAATTTTACTCAAACTTCAAAGGTGAAAGAAAAAAGGTTTAATTGTACTATAAAATCCTAAATGAAAAAAATTCTGCTCACTTCCATAGTTTATTTGTTCCATGATCTAATGTTGTCATGTGTATTTTAAACCATATGCTATTAAATTTACAATACTTGTTATAACCTTAGCAAATAGATTCTAAAATTGATAAAAACAATAATTCATAGAACATTTTGGATAGATTATTTGCTGCTAAAATTTTTTATGTTGAATAGTACTTTTACTTAAAATAAAAAATTAGAAATGTCTCTAGATAAAAATTCTGTAAATCAAATGAAGAAATCGTCTTTCTCTATTCTAGACAATAAATCTTATGGATCGGTTAGAAAATCTTTATTTTCTGACTCAAATAAGTCTCTAGCATTAGAAAAAAACTCGTCTATTTTAGAACAGAGTTTAAGGATTGATGCTCGAGAATCAGGTAGAAAATCTATATTTTCTAATCAAGGATCAGACAGAAAATCATCTTTCTCTCAAAGAAGCTCATTTAAAACTGCATTGAAAATTACAGATTCCACAAAAAAATTTAATTCTGTAAGTATTATTGAAAAATATTTTCCTTGACTTACAGTGTGTGTAACTCGATATCGTACATTTATTAATTTTAAATATTTGAATAATTGTATTATCATCATCACTTTTGTATAAATATTTATTAGGGCCAATAATGATCAATTAATTCTTTAAATAATGTACCGTAGATTTTAATGCCTTGCCACAATTTTAACAAGTACCTTAAGTTTTCATGTTTTCAAGTTGTATTTTCAATCTAATCCATATCACTGCATTATTATTTATTTCTATTATTATAGTTGGCTCTAAATAGTAGTGACACCATCCTACAATTCACCATTTTCTAATCCATTAAAATTGATTGAGTAAAACCCGGTAACCCATATTTTCTGTTTTTCTAAACCTCTGCTAATCTCTGTTCTAGAAAAACCCCAGAGTGCATCAGTTTCCAAAATACATTGTATGTCATGCCAACAAGAGTTGACAAGACATTTTTCACTAAATTTCCTGTTTTAGAGATTGAATATGTATTGTTCCAAAAAAAGCTTGAAACTCCTCCTATATGTATTCTATATTCAATAAATACTTCCGCTTTCTAATTTTTAGAGATTTTAAAAGCCAGTGGGAGTTTGCAACATTTAAACACCTTGTTACGCTTTTGAAAATATTTAACTAGGTATTGTGCTTAGTATTATTATGAGAAAATAATAGTGACATTTCAAGTAACATAATTTAAGGTATACCTTCCTTATAATTATTTAAATTACGGTATATTCCCTTGATGAGTTCCTGGGATGCTCATTTGAAGACTTGGTGTGACACTACCCACATGTGACACTGCCAATCCAGGATACTGGTCATAGGCAAAGCGGAGGGTAAAAGTAATTGGAGTTTTTAATAGAGATCGCAGGGCCCTTTATTATTAATACCATTTTATTACTATTATAATTTTAATGTGGGGAACCGATGAATACAAAAATACTATTATATCCTAAGGAAAATCGTCTTACAACTCCACTTTTCAAAGAATCCTCTGCATTTGGTGTTAAATTGCTGTGTTATCCCTAATTATTTTTTGTTATATTTAAATCTGATGTTTTATGAATTTCAGGACACATCTTTTAATTCAGATAATATATTGTTACAATTGAAAAAGTCACCTGATGAAACAACTATAAGATTCAGCGTATTAGATAATTGTAGCAATGAGTTTGCATCATCTGGCGAAGCTGAATACGAGTTTATTTCTCTCTATGACCCTGGAATCGATGAAGCATTTGCCTACAGAAAAGGTATAATTAAATTAGCATATTGCTTTTCCAGTTTTACTGTACTTAGTAGGCCTACTGACTAAGATCAATTATTTTTAACTAGCAGGTAACACGTGCTTTGCTCCGGGGAAAAGTTGGTGCTGTAAAATGCAATTTCCTTTGTCTAGGATATACAAATAGAATTATTATTATTTATAATTTTGTTCAAAATTACGTGGTTAATCTTTATGAAAGTAGGAAAATTTTCTAGCAAAAATAAATGAATTTGATAGGTCTCAAACCTGCAATCATGAATTCATAAACCATGAACCGCGCTACCAACTAAGTTACGGAGTCACTTGGAGACTTGAAGCCGTTTAATTGGACTTTTATAGTTACTTGAAGTTTGAATCACAAATTGAATAAATTTGCTTTAATTGATAAATTAGAATTAGTTGACTAATAGCAATGAAAATGAGCCTATATTGCCTTCCTCGATGAATTAAAAATCTATGCCTACACCAAATTTCAAGTTAATCAGTCCAGTAGTTCAGACTTGATGATGCGTCATTCGTGTATTTCCTATACCGTACATGTATAAGTCGATTCTTTCCTTTATTAAGCTGCGTACACATATACGCGCTTCCAACCCGCACCGAGCACGCTCCGCCCCCGCTCTGCAGTTGCACCCATCATGAACGTTACGGAAGATGTTAGCTCTTCTCGCGTTCCCCGGTCGAAACACTCTTGCTGCCCGGTCGATCATCAATCGCTCTGCTGGAGTGACGTTAGGTTGCGGAGCAGAGCGAAAGTCGGTAAGCACCATAATATTAGCGTAATATAGATCAGCTGATTCTAGATCAAACCCTTTTGTATAGATAGTAAGATCATATTTTTACTTTCCTTGCCCTATTATCATAGGTAAGGAAAGTATTGCTTTCCGAAAAAAATTAAGATACCCCAATTTCTAAATTTCTATACGTTTCAAGGCCCCCTGAGTCCAAAAAACTGTTTTTTAGTTATTGGTCTGTGTGTGTGTGTGTGTGTGTGTGTGTGTGTGTGTGTGTGTGTGTGTGTGTGTGTGTGTGTACACGATATCACATCTCCCAATTAACGGAATGACTTGAAATTTGGAACGTAAGGTCTTCACAATATAAGGATCCGACACGAACAATTTAGATCAAATGCGATTCAAGATAGCGGCTAAGATGACGAAAATGTTGTCAAAAACAGTGTTTTTCGCGATTTTCTCGAAAACGGCTCCAACGATTTTGATTAAAGTTATACCTAAAATAGTCATTGATAAGCTCTATCAACTGCCACAAGTCCCATATCTGTAAACATTTCAGGAGCTCCGCCCCATCTATGCAAAGTTTGATTTTAGATTCCCAATTATCAGGCTTGAGATAGAATTTAAACAAAAACTTCCAAGTGGAAAAGATTGAGCATGAAAATCTCTACAATTAATGTTCAGTACCATTTTCACCTAAAAATGAAAATAAGGTCGAAATTCGAGAAAATGTGATTATCCAATAGCAAACTGTTGGTAACTGTTGATTCTATTAAATGATTCACTATGAAGAGATGGCAGACCACGTATGTCTCCAGTGTTATTGTCCTGTCACCAGCTGGCTCAGATCTTTGTTTATAAGTAGACTTGAGATGCGCGTTAACACTAGCGTCAGGTGATTAATTTTCATAACGGCAAGGAAAGTTTTGTGAGTGCGCAACACCAGATTTCTATTTCACGACTTCTGAGTTCTTCAGAAGCAATAATTAATAATCTTTTATTGTCTTAAAAACATGAAGTTTTGTAACAAACGTCAAATATACAATAAAATAAAAACAGTCAAAGTAATATTAGTAGAACAGAATTGACATATAGCAATCAATTGTAGTATATAACAGATAGTAATAATAAAACAGGGTTTACTTAATATAATATATTAGAGACCCCCTTGATTGAAGAGCTCGCTCATGTACCTTTGTTTGATCTCTGAGATCAGCAACTTGTAATTATACAGAGTTGGTGAGAATTATTATGGAAACAGCTAAATATATATTTTACAAGTATATCACAGTAGTAGGTTCTATGGGAATCTATTATTATTCAATTGAAAAAAAACTTTCTGTCGCTTCAAAACTTTTGCCATCTTGGATCCAACTTCATTTCGAATCTAGCTTTATTTTGAATCCAACTTAATTTTTCAAATGGGAAGGTTTTCATATGACAACGTTAGTAGACAGATGTCTACTAACTTTGGTCATGTGATACAACGTTAGTAGACAGATGTCTACTAACTTTGGTCATGTGATACATGATTTCGATACAGAATTTCAAAGTAGAATTAATGGCGCAACCCGTACATTGATATGCCAAACCGTTTCAATGGTTGAGTTCAAAGCCACTGATCGGTGAGTAAACTGTGAGACCGGTGAGTGAACGTGGCTCTGAACGAAGCACTGTTTGGTCGTTGAACAATGCATAGACTCACATGCAGCGCTACTGTACTTGGTATTGAAATCGGCCATTGAGGGGACAACCTGGAAGATTATTACATACTAAAGATCTTGAAGATTTTTGTAATCTATAATATTACAAAAAATATATTATATAATATCTCGCGCTAAAATACCTCAATGGTAGTCTTTAATTTCAAGTAACAGCTAGCATTGGGAAGGCATAGGCATTGTGGGTTTCTACCTCTTCAAGGTCTTTGGTCTAACTGATAAGAAAAAGAATACGTCATATCCGGTTCGTTCACTGATCAGCTCATCGTACTTTTCTACCGATGGAAAAGAACGTAAACAGAGTAGCTGAACGTAAACAGACATGGCTGAATACGAGGTTGTTTACAAATAATGGACTCCATTATTATTTATTTGGGAGCAGAGAAATGCATGATTACATAAATTCAATAACATTTGAAATATCTTACAAAGCATTCAAAACATTGGTTTTCCATTTTAATTGATTATACAATGAGATAGGTTAGCTTCTAGTTTTGTTTACAAAAATATAAGCAGCAGGGGAAACATCTGTCTCATGAGCATCCGTTCAGCCACAGAATACACACAGAATGGAAGATATCAATCTAACCAAGACCACGACACGTGACTGCATCATCTTGTTAGAAATTAAAATTACTGCTATATTACAATGCTAAATTTTCTTTCAAGATGGCGGATTTTGGCGTCAGGATACTAGCCGAGTTTCCATTCTGTGATCACTAATCAGTGATAGGGTTTTTTACTGAACGTAAAAAAACACGATGGAATTGATCAGTGGCTTTGAAAGCAACCAATAATCTCAACATTTGAAGGTACTAATAAATGATACAAAAATGAAATGAATGAGTACGGTACCTATACATTGAATAATCAAGTGTTAGTAAACACTAATAGTAGCTTCTACTCACATTCTAACACTTTGAAAAAAAAAACATTTGTCATAGCAACTGCCATCACAAGTAGTATTAATTAAGTGTAAGTTTATGTTTCAGACAGGCAGACACGTTAACGGAAGCGAGTTAATATAGAACTTTTAAATTAATGTTGTGTATTATTCAGCTGAAATTGTGTGTCGGCGAATAAAGCCTGTCAAATAATAGCATCAGCTTCTTTAAATAAATGGATAAATACAGAAATAACATGTAAATAATTCCAGGTGACTGATAAATGATAAATCAAAAAATATTTGTCTTTTGCAATTTCAATGTTATTTTTATATCCTGAAAAAGGACGAAGGAGTGAGTCAATTTTGTTGTCTAACGAACTTGACGTGTAAAAAGGTTTGAAGAATTCGTGTACAAAATTTGATGCTGGTTGATCAATTCTCTCTAAAGTTCTTGTCGAACATACAAACAGACAGAAAATGACTTTGGGCTCTAGTAAGTCAAAAGTAAGAATTTCGCTAACGCTCGTTCAACTAGGTAGGCTCATAGGCCTAAAGATTGGCCTATAGTAGCCTATTTCTAATGCATACGTTACAACAAAGCTCTTAAATAGAAGAAGTTAAAAGCTATTCGAAAAATTCTCTGAGCGAATAAAGGCATTTTTTGATAAGTAAGTCTTTTATGTGTATTTTGAATAGTGATATACTCAACAGTCTTACTTTGGGGGCAAGCCTATTTAATAACTTAATAGACATGTCTCTCCAATTCCTATGAGTACTTGCATATTGGTGAGAATCTATTCTGACATTTAACCTTCCTCCTGTTGGATAATTATGAATGTATAAAAAAATAGCAAAATGCAGGCTACAAATTATAGACCGATTTCGCTGTTATCAATTTTCTCTAAAATTCTTGAGAAAATTGTCAAGAACCGAGTTACTAGTTTTCTGGAGCAGCACAACTTTTTCAGTAGAAACCAATCTGGTTTTCAGAGCAATCTTAATACGGGTTCAGCAATCATGAAACTAATGTCAGGGATTTATGATAGTATCAATGAAAGTATTCCATGTGGTGCCTTGTTCGTCGACGTCATGAAAGCCTATGATATGGTTGATCATGAGATTCTATTAGATAAAATGTACCTGGCAGGAATAAGTGGCATTGCATACGAGTGGTTAAAATCATACCTTACCGGAAGACTTCATCAAACTAAAGTTAATAACGGTGTTGTTAGTGCATTCAGAGAACTGAAAATTGGTATACCACAGGGATCAGTATTATCCGGGTTACTTTTTTAATATATGTAAATAGCTTATGTAATGGGGTTTTCAAGGGTAGCTTAGTTGCTTTTGCTGACGACACTGCACTTCTTTATAAAACAAAATCATTTGTAGAACTGCAAGAAAACATGCAGAACGACATAAATGCGCTTAGATGGTGGTTTACTCGCAATATGATGGTGATGAGCCCAAAGACAAAATATATCATATTCAGACTACGGAAAGATGTGAAATACCCTTCCCCACTCAAATATCATAAAATCGCATGTTCCTTGGCTGCTGATTGCGATTGCCCACCCCTAGAGCAGGTCAAGTGCATCAAGTACCTTGGAGTTTGGGTGGATAGTAGGATCAGTTGGAGAGAACACATAGGTTATATAAAAAAGAAATTATTGAAATATATTCGAATATTTTATCTTCTCAGAACTGTGTGCAATTCGGAATTGATGAGAAAGATCTACTTCGCTCACATAAATTCCAATTATTTTGAGTATGGCTTGGAAATTTGTGGGGGAGCATATAAGGCTGCTTTACATCTGTTAATTATTCTACAAAAATCATTTATGAGAATAATTTCTTACAAAACGAGATATGATCACTCTGCACCAATTTTCAAAGAGCTCAGAATACTGCCTATCAGGAACTTATATATTTATAAAACTCTAAAGCTGTTTTTTGATAGGAGTGGTGAAATGCAGCTGATTAATATGCGCAGGGTTGGGAGGAATCAACAAAATGTGCAAGTCCCTAAGCCCAACCTTACAATTTTAAAAAAATTCTTCAATTTTAGCACAAAAGTTTTTTAATAGACTTCCTGTAGACATAAAAAAGTGTAGGCAGAAGACAACTTTCTGCAGATTATTACATAGCCATCTGATACATGAAGATGTTTTGGGTTATTATGAAAATATTGTTTAAACTGCAGGCCTGCACTTAATTTACCACTTTTTTTACAACTGGTAAGCGCAACATTTTTCTTTTTTAGTTTGTAATGTTATTGTTTATAGTGTAATATTGTTAGTATTTTTAAAATGTTAAATTGATACAGAAGTTCTTTTTCCTTTTTTCTTGTCTTTTTAGTTTTTTTCTACTCTTTCTTAATTTGCTTTGTAAACTGTAAAACTTTTTTTTATTTCAAGTAGTTTTTTTTCTGCCCAAACAGGTTTCTGTAACCTTTGGGATTATTTTCCATGTATATTTGATTTTTGGTAATGCTCTTCAGGGTATGATTGTGATTTCTTATTTATATGGTAATTGATTCAGTGACTATGTATATGTTCAGTTTCATGTTCTGTATATATTATAAAAATGGAAAATAAATTGATTTGATTTGAATGTCACCATTCAGACTATATTCATTCAGGTTCTTTTTCATGTACTACAACAGATGTAGACATATAAAGAAGGGAGAGTTAAGCCCCCAAGTTTACGGAAAAGTCACCTACACTTTGCTAGAGGTGGTACCTGACAAATTATTCGAATGGCCTTCTTTTGTAGTCCAAACAGTTAAATAGCTGTAGTGGAACAATTACTCCAGAGCTTAATCCCATAGGTAGGCTAAGTGGCTGTATACGTGAACATGAAATACACTCATTAGAACTTCATGATTCACAATATGAGCCAATCTACGCAGGACAAATAAACCTTTGCTAAGTTTACCAGCTGTATAAGCAATGTGCTTATTGAACATGGTACAAAATTGTTAACTAGTTACGGTTCCTACACCTTTATCAATCTATAGTATACTGCTTCATTCTTTGGATTAAAACATGAATTCTGTAACTCAGCTGAAGTATACTCAGTATACTTCAATACTATAGTAGATCTGTAAACAGTAGACCTCGCGCAGTTATAAACCACAGTCTCTTCTAATACTGTCTATCAGAGTAAATTCTGTCCTGTCGTGTCGGCGAGATATCGGTTTGAAAACGGCTAATGATGGCTGATCTGACTGTTTGGGTTGGTGTATCGACAACGCTAATCGTTTGTTGTAAACAAGAGTAGGCTACTATCTATGAATGATCTTGAATTTCCTTCAAGACTTACTGGCAACTGTTTAGCCCCAGTTGAAAGCAGAGAAAGATCGAGAGAAAATAGTTTCCTAATCAAATAGATTCCCTTGTTCAGCTTGCTGGCAGTGACGTCACTGTTCCAATTATTGTGAGACCAATTCGGACAATTGTCCAGAGTGAAGCTTAGAAACTTCTCTCATTGTTAGCAAATCGCTTCCATTATAAGTAACAATTACATTTCGGCGTGCACTTACAGCTCAACCACAATTATTTCATCTCATTGACAGTCCTGAACTTTTCTCATCGTATTATTGAGAAGATAATTATTGATATCTATACTCCTAATCATTACTTTTTTGAAAAATCCACGAAAGTTAAAATAAATGACCGACCTTAATGAACTATTCTGTTTAGTACAAAACATAAGAAGCTTAAGAGAAAACTTTGACCTTTTTTTAATTGAGCTTGAAAGTTATGCAAAAAAACCGCAGTGTATAATTTTAACAGAGATTTGGATATATAGTGATGAGTCTGTTCAGTCTGTCAGTCGAGTTCTGGATTCTGAAGCGATAGGACGTTGTTTTTCGAGTGCTCTGTTATCTGTTGCTGCGCTACTGTACAGGTCGACAAGAGATAGCTTCTACACGTAAAGTTATTCAAGCTATTTTCTATTATTTACTCTCTATTTCGCAATAATTCACGTAATTTTTCTATTCTTTGCATCCACTTTCCTTCTTTCTTTTGTCTGTCGTATTCCTCTTCCAGTTTCAGGGGCTTCCCATTCAATATCCGTATAAAGACGTCACGATAGCCCTCTTGACGCAATTTTCCTTTCAACTACCTTCTATTGTCATATTTACCCTGATTTCCGTATATTTCATTTCAAATTTATTTTCCATAGTTATTCGCTTACTCGGCGCATATAATATTTTAATTTGTTATCTATTAAACCGTGTTCTTTCATAAAATTTATTGTTTGATATGGCTGATAAATCTGCATGCACAATATGCCAGGCTGCAATTCCGGCGACTAGAAGCAAACTTGCATGTAGTGATTGTAAAAAACTAAGTCATCCTCAATGTGTTAACATGACCAAGGCAGACGTGGAATGTATTGTCAACGAGGGTCAGATTTGGAGATGCCCACCTTGTTCCAAGTTGAGGAGGCAGAGTATGAGTGCTGTGTCTTCTGCTGAGGATGGCAATGCCAGCATATCACAAGTGATATTTATGCTAGAGGAGGCCAGAGAGGATAGGAAGCGAATGGAGAGGGAATTTAATGCTTCTTTCGAGTTTGCAAACAGTAAGATTGACGACCAGACTAATACAATTACTAATCAAACTTTGAAAATAAATGAGTGCCTTAGATTAATTGAGGACTTGAAAAAAGAGAATGCAAGCCTTAAGAGGAAAGTTTGTGACTTGGAGACACGGCTCGAAGATGCTGAACAGTACACACGCTCCAATACACTTGAAATCTATGGAGTACCAGAGACGAAAAACGAGGATGTGTATGAAACTGTAAAGAGAGTGTGTAATGCTCTTGATGTTAATATAACAAGAGAAAAAATTGACGTCTGCCATCGACTGGGAAAACCTAAGGGAGACAATCGGCCTGCTGGTATTATTGTGAAATTTGTCAGGAGAGAGGACAAGTTCTCGGTGGTGGCGAGGAGAAAGGTTAAGCGTAATTTATCGACGCAGGACCTTGGATTCCAGCAGCAGGCAGTAGTCTACATCAACGAGAGTCTAAGTCCGGCGCGGAGAAGAATTTTTGCAGCTGCCAGGGAGGCTAAGAAGAAATATGACTACGCTTATCTGTGGGTGCAGAACGGGAAGATACTAATGAGGAAGGAGCAGGGTAAACCGATTGTGAAAATATCGTCGTTGAGTGATCTCGATAGACTTTAAATTGTTTTTTCTTAATGTTTCAATACTAGAGGAAAATATCAATGACTTTCGTTTATTGCAAAAATTTCGCTTTCGCTACTCGGGTAGAAATAAGGAATGTTTAATTTTTCATTGTTTGTTTTCTCTCCTATATAAAATTGATTTCTCTAGTTGGTCAAACGTTTTATATTACTTATATTATTTGATAATAGTATATCGTAGAGGTTATGAATCCAATTGTGCACATTGGGTCAAGCGATGTGCTCTAGTTGGTTTATCTCAATTTTTGTGTAATGATAACATTTTCAGCATTGGAAAGCATAGTACTGGTGACACAAATTTTATCACTCAGTTCAGAGCTTTATCAAGCTCCGTTATGATTGTGATGGCTATCCCAGTCGAATTGATAACAGATTTTTGTAGCGGTCTATCGTTGTTTATTATCAATCATGTTAGTTTAAACTGTTTTCTTCTATTCATATTATGTTCTGGTGGAGCTGCTTTTGCCAAATTGATTTTCATTTGTTCAAAAGATTCATTTATTTTTCCCCCATTTATATCAAATTTATGGAAAAGAGTGCAATTGTTGATTGATGCTAGTTAATTTAAACTTCAAAGTTAGCGAATGAATAATTCTGAAACGACTCTTTTAAGCTCAATTGATGAAGTGAATGAGTTTTTTGATTCGGATTCTGGTATTTTGTTCTTCCATCAAAACATCCGAAGCCTAAATACTAATTTTGATAACTTCCTTTCATACATTAATAATTTAATAACCAAGCCACATATAATAATTTTAAGTGAAGCCTGGTTGCAGGATATGAATGAATTAAATTTATATAATATTGTCGGATATGAAAGCTTTGCTGCTGCTGGTTCTGTGACGAGGGCGGGCGGTGTTGTGATCTTTGTTCATTCTTCTATTACTGCCACTAAAAAGGATTGTTGCATTGCTGACTGTGACTCACTGTTACTTTTTTGTAAATACAAGAATTATTTATTTAATGTGTTAGGTTTGTACAGATTTCACCTAGGTGATCGGCATACATTTATTGCCAGTTTTGATAGATTCTTGGCTACCACCAGGAGCTCAGATTTATATTGTCTAGGGGATGTTAACCTAAATGTTAGTGTTTCGGATGTTTATAGTGATTCGTATCTAAATTGTCTCAATGGAAATGGTATGCAGCAGTTAATAGATATAGGGACGAGGGTAGTGGGGTCATCTTCAACCTGTATTGACCACTTATCATATCGTTCAAATCTTTTTGTCATTGACAAAGTTGCTGTCATTGAAACCCTAATCACGGATCACCGGGCGGTGGCTTGTATTTTGCCTATAGTTATTGAAAAGAGAAGGATTCAGCAGTCTGAATTTAAAAAATTGGACCACAAGCGTTTGAGTACCTTATTAAAATATGAAAATTGGGAACCTGTCTTTGAAGAACCCGAAACTAACAAAGCATTTGATATTTTTTATCAAATCTTAAATAACTGTATTGTAGAATCACAAAAAAATATTAAATACAAACAGAACATAAAAATGTTAAAGCCCTGGATGACTCCTGGTTTGTCCAATGCCATTTATGTAAGAGACAAATTGCATAAGATGCATAAAAATGATCCAAACAATTTGATCCTCAAAAGAAAATTCGTAAATATGAAAGATAAAATAAAAGTATGGGTGAAAGAGGCCAAACTTCTATTTTACTCTTCACAGTTATTCATTCAAAAACATAACCCCCGAGAAAAATGGAAAACAATAAAAACACTTTTGCCAGTAAAAGACAATAATAAAGATACGGATATTGTGTTGCAGGAGAATGGTATTTTAATTGATGACAACCGCCTAGTTTCTGACGTAATGAATAAATACTTTATTGAAATGCCTAAGAATCTTTCTGATTCTTTTCCTGCTTTACCCACCCATATTCAGGCACAATCTTCAGAGTCCTTCAGAATTAAAACTAGCCATAAATCTATTTTTTTCAGCCCTGTTACACTTGTTGAACTCAAAACATTTGTTGACTCTCTTTCTACTCGTAAAAGTTCGGGTGACGATGTTGTGACTGCTAGAATCCTTAAAGATAACTTTTCTTCTATTTCTTCAGTTCTTTTATATTTGTTTAACTTGTCGTTGGTATCTGGTTGTTTTCCTGAAATACTGAAGTCGGCTACTGTTGTTCCCATCTTCAAAAAAGGAAATAAACTCAGTAAAGAAAACTACAGACCCATCTCATTATTACCAGTCATGTCAAAACTATTTGAAAAAATTATAAAAACTAGATTACTTTCATTCCTCAATAGCTGCAACTTTTTTTCGGCCTGCCAGTTCGGTTTCAGGGAAAATCTTTGTACAGAAATTGCCTTACAGCATCTTTTGGAATATGTCTATTCAGGATTAAACAGTGGCTGTAGTGGCAAAACAGCGGGAATCTTCCTGGATATTAGTAAAGCATTCGATACAGTTAATCATAGTCTGCTGTTCCGCAAGCTGGAGAGTGCTGGTGTAAGGGGAATTCCACTAGATTGGTTTAAGTCCTTCCTACAGGGTAGGAAACAGTATGTAAGGATCAGAAACGTTGCAAGTGAAGTATTACCCATAACTTGTGGTGTGCCGCAAGGTTCGGTTCTTGGCCCTATTCTCTTCTTAATTTTTGTAAATGATTTGTATAATGGTGAATTGAATGGACGGATAACTGCTTTTGCGGACGACACTGCTCTTTCATATAAAAGTAATAACCTTCAAGATTTACATCAGAAAATGCAGTCTGACTTGAACAAAATATCTCTATGGTTTACATGTAACAAACTTAAAATTAATGTAGCCAAAACTAATTATATGATGTTCAGTCTCTCTGGAAGTGCTGACTTGCCTGCTCCACTGCGCTTTCACTCTCCGGTTTGTTCCTATTCTAGCTGTGACTGTCCCAGTATCAGTCCAGCAAAGACTATCAAATATTTGGGTCTTTCACTGGATGAAAATCTGAATTGGAGGCAACAAATTGAAACTCTAAAGAAGTCTTTAAGGTTCTATTTGATGATTTTCCATCGCATTAAATATTTGTGCGATTTTAATGTAATGAAGGAACTTTATTTTTCATTTGTACATTCCAAAATTGAATATGGAATCACATGTTGGGGAAGCTCCTATTACGCTAACCAGGATCCAATTATTAAACTTCAAAAAGCTTTTATAAGATTGATAACGGGCAGTAGGTTTGATGATCATACATTTCCACTGTTCTGTCATCTTAGAATTTTGCCTGTTAGGTTCCTATATGTATTCAAGGTTTTGTCATTGTTCTTCAATATAAGTGGAAATAGAGGTGTGACAATTGATTACTGTCAGCCTGTTACCGCACTTCGACAGACCAGGCGGACTGCGGCTTCCCAAGTCAGATGTCCTAAACCCAATTGCACTCTTTTTCGTAAAACGTTCATTTTCCTGGCACCTAGATTTTATAATGCTTTGCCGCTTGAGGTCAAGAATGCCATTGCTGCATGTAATTGTGGAAATAAGATTAAGAGATTAATTAAAATTTGGCTTTTGTCACTCACTCCCGAAGCTCTAGAGTTTTTGTTCATAATTATTGTTTAATCCGTCTATTTTTCTTTCCATTCTGTTAACTTTGCATTCTGTTATCTTGCTTTTCTTTTTATTTTTTCTCCTCTTTATTTTTTTTTGTATTTTCCCTGCTCTTCTTACCGTTTTTTTTTGCAACATAAATCAATAAATTAATCTTTTCACACAATTTGAATCTCTATTTTTAATGATTTTCTTTTGCTTTCTCTAATTAGCATCATCTCTTTAATAATTAAATACTAATATCCTATTTTGATTACAGCCCATAAATGTTTTTTTATCTCTCTTTTTTCTTTTTTTTCAGTCCATTCTATTGCTTTAGTAAAATAGTGTGTTAGACTCCCTCCAGCGGTCCGTAAGTTGCATCTTACGTGCTGGATTGTATTTTTCTCAATAAGTAATAAGTTGCATTATAATATTAAAATATCTCATATTATAAGATTTTGTATATAATAATCTTGTTTGTTTGTTTTTGATATGCATGTATTTTACATTTCCTTGTATTGTGCTTATTGAGAATAAAACTTCATTCATTCATTCAGTCTGAACTTTACCCAATAGATGGATACAATTGTTTTACAAATTGCAATGACAATTATAGAGCAGGTGGAGTAGCGGTTTATGTGAATAAAGAAATAACAGCAATAGCCGATAAGATAGTTCTAATCTCTGTAGATGCCTTAAAAGTTGACTTTATTTTTGGTAATGTCGAAATAAGCCTTATCGCTGTGTATAGATTTCACAATATACCTGTAGATGAGTTCTTCAAAGAGATAAAAACTGTATTAGATAAGTTAGATAACGATAATTCTATCATAACAGGTGACATAAATATTGATCTGCTTGATAGTAATCGAGTATCAGATGAATACCAATTCATTATGTCAAGTTATGGGTTTACATCTTATGTTAACGAACCGACTAGAGTAACCAACATATCAACTTCATGCATCGATCACTTATGGTTTAGATACGTAACAACAAGGAATTCTTTCAATCCCTCCACAATTATAAAGAATTGACTAATCACTGATCATTATGCTATAGAGTTTTATTTTGAGAAAATGATTAAGAAGCGAATAAATCATTCACCCAATACTAATCACAATAAAAAGCAGAAAAAAATAAACGTTGAAATTCTCGCCAATAAATTAAATAAAATTAACTGGAAATGTGTCCTCGATCTTTCAGACGTAGATTTAGCTCTGGATAAATTTCTAGAAATTTTCAGTGAGTGTTTGGAAATAGCATGTACAGGAGAAAGTAATAAAAGGAAAATATTTACACAACCACCACATAAACCATGGCTCACTCCCTACTTGCTAAACCGAATAACAGTTAAAAATCGCTTATACAAAAAAACCACAAAACAACCATATAACGAGAACTTGCTAAATTATTATAAAAGGTATAGGGATAAACTCAAGAAAGAAATACAGGAATCCAAAAATAAATATTTTCGCGAAACTAAACAATTTGAGGTGAAACTCTAAGGAGACTTGGAAAGTAGTGAATACGCTATTAGGAGAAAATAACAGGAGAGAGCCAGGTAAAAAAATGAGAGCAACAAATGGAGAGACTCTCCTAAACGAGAATCTAATTGCAAATGAGCTTAATAATCACTTTATCAGTATATACAGCGCTAAGAATACAAAAAAGCTAAATATCAACGATTATAACAGTTATAAAATACTTTTTGACAAACCAATTCACCATTACCATTCAATGTTTTTCACACCAATAACTAATTTAGAGATAGAAGGAATTGTACTCTCAATGAAATCCAGAAAATCTCCAGGCTATGATAATATAAGAATTGAGCTAATTAAAAATGTAATAAAATCGTTCTCTAGCACCCTTGCTCACATATATAACCTCAGTTTGGAGACTGGTGTGTATCCAAAAAAAAATTAAAAAATGCAATTGTAGTACCAATTTTCAAATCTGGGGATAAAGAAAATCCAAACAACTACCGACCTATCGCTCTTCTCTCAGTATTTGCAAAAATCCTAGAGAAAGTTGTCAGGATAAGATTAGTAAACTTTCTAACCAAACACAGTTTTTTCAGCAAAAATCAATTCGGGTTTCAAAAAGGACTAAGTACAGAGGACGCCATGCTTAAATTTATCTCTGAAATATATAATGGAATAAACAATAATAAGAAATGTGCCGGCCTCTATTTGGATATCCGAAAAGCGTATGATACTGTGAATCACGATATATTGTTGGGAAAATTGCAAGACTCAGAAGTTAGAGGTGTATGTAATAATTGGTTTAAAAGCTTTCTAAGTAATAGGTCACAACAGGTAAGGATTGGGGATTCGCTAAGCGAGCTAAAACTTATAGATACAGGGGTAGGTCTACCTCAGGGGTCCGGTCTATCAGCTGAGCTGTTCCTTGTGTATGTTAATGATCTTTGTAACGGCAACTTTGAGGGATCTGTCACAGCCTTTGCCGACGACACAGCACTGAGTTACAGTGCAGATGATAGGGGTCAGTTGGCTCAGATGATTGGTGAAGATTTAAAGAAATTGAATTTATGGCTGCAGGTGAACGCCCTAGAATTAAATGCCAGTAAATCCCACATAATTGTCCACAAGCTGAGGCCTGAAGGAAATGATTTAATGAATATATCATTTCATTCAAATGAATGTGATAGTCCAATAAACTGCACCTGTGAAAAGATTTCAGAAGCACCCCAAGTTAAATATCTAGGTATTATAATTGATTCCAAGCTTACTTGGAACCAACAAATAATTAAATTGAAGAGGGAACTTACGTGTGTATGCAGAAAATTTTACTATATAAGAAATTTATGCCCCGAATATGTCATGGAATCGCTGTACTATGCACTCGTAAACAGTAGACTACAATATGGAATAGCGGTATGGGGAGGAGCTTATTTTAATAACATTAAACCTCTTGTCACCGGGCAAAAATACATATTGAGGACCATAGACAAAAAACCAAGATTATTTAGCTCTTTGCCAATTTTCAGAAAATGGGGATTTCTACCACTAAGGTATCTGTATTTCTTCAAAGTATTGTCAATTTTCTTTTTTAGAAGTGGTCAAGTGAACGTTGCTAACCGCGAATATTATCTCCGATCCGCAAGTAATTTAACCAGGCCAAGACCACACAAAGAAATCTTTAAACGTTTTTATTTATTTATAGCCCCAAAAGTATACAATGAAATTCCAATTAGCATAAGGCAGCAAAAAAATCCGAGAAGTTTCAAGTTTTTTCTGAAGAATTGGTTATTGGAAAAGCAGGATGTTGAAGTGTGGTTTAGAGATCTCAGATAAAAACTTAATAATATTGCAATAGAAATATAGTTACAGGTCATTTAAAGAAATCTATTCAATGTGTGAAATATTCAAATCTAAGCTTAGTAGGTATTTGCTTCTGTTTGTGATGTAAATAGATATTATTATTCAAGGTAAAACAACCCAAGTTGGAGAGTGTAGATATAAGTGATTAAGTGCCCTAAGATTGCTCTAGAATGGATAGATGGCAAGGGATACGTTAAGTTGAATTTTTCACCTTATGATGAATGGATATAAGTGGAAGAGTAATTATATTGTTTGTTTTTAAATAGAGAAGTCAAGTTTTGTTGATTCTAGTACCTAACAGTTTTCTTCGCGACAGGGATGTAGTAATTATTATTTATAGGTTTATAATTTTTCTAAATGACTAAAACTATTTGCTGGTAACTCCCATAAAGGAATCCTCGGGAGTACCTAATTTCTCTGATAAGGAAGCAATTGTATGATTATTTTGTTATATAATTTCATTGAAAATTGAAATGTTTCTTCATACTGTTTTCATTTGAAATTGTAATTGTGATTTTTCCTTTTTACGAGAAATAAATTATTATATTATATTATATATTATTATTATTTCAAATTCCTTCCAACACAACATTATTGCACTCCAACTGAGCTTCTGTAGTAAATTTGAACATTTTCTGTTCATTTGTTCTCGGTAAAGCTGAGAAAGAGCAAAAAAAAACGCTGGAAAACGCAGATTTTGGGCGTATCTTTTGCGTTATTTCAAATTCCTTCTAACACAACAATATTGCACCCCAGCTGAGTT
Source organism: Nilaparvata lugens (assembly GCF_014356525.2). Taxonomy (NCBI): domain Eukaryota; kingdom Metazoa; phylum Arthropoda; class Insecta; order Hemiptera; family Delphacidae; genus Nilaparvata; species Nilaparvata lugens. Next base: position 60,332,599 of record NC_052506.1, on the reverse strand, counting down.
GCTGTAGTAAATTTGAACATTTTCTGTCTTTTTGTTCTCGATAAAGCTGAAAAACGCTAAAAAACGCAGATTTTGGGCGTATCTTTGGATTTTTTTCCAATTCCGTTCTTATTGCGCCTTAAAAGGGCCAACTGAACACACCTACCAAATTTGAAATGTTATGTCATATTTTTATCATATGTTAGGACGATCCAGTCGGGGGTCCAAACTAAACGTCTGGCTAAACGGATATGGCGAGCGAAGCGAGCCTGACGACTAATAATGTAATATTCCCAGGAATAGCTCTGATTGAAGTAGCAGTACCCAATAAATTTTTCAGCGATAAATCAGGACCTCCTAAATAGGTATAATAATACCTATTTAATACCTATTTAGGAGGTACTGGATAAATTGGTATTTAGGAGGTCCTGGATAAATGCATTTCAATCTTCAACTTGCTGCCAACCTAACAAAGTCAACTCAACTTAATGCCAACCTGACAAAATTTTTTATTTAGTTACCAGAACAACTGTTTCGAAGAGGTAATCTCTCTAGATTATAGTTCTATATTAACATAATATGGTATGGACATTTCAATTATAATTTTAAGATATTGGAATAAGAAGAATGTACATGCTAAAAGACGAACTTTGAACCCTTAAAAACCACCCTTAGAGTTAAATATCGCCAAAAGATTTCTTAGTGCGCCTCTGAAGGGCCAACTGAACATACCTACCAAATTTGAACGTTTTTGGTCCTGTAGATTTTTAGTTCTGCGAGTGAGTGTGTGAGTGAGTGAGTCAGTCAGTGAGTGAGTGAGTGCCATTCCGCTTTTATATAATGAATGTAAAACATGATTCTGAAATAAAATTTTTCATTACAGCGCCGCAAAAGATCTATGCCGATGACGGTCAAGAATTATTTCATGACAAAATAAAAGAAGATGATTTGTACTTGTCAAAAAGATTTTACAATGGTTTGATTGAAGAATCAATTGATTTACAGGTAATTTTCAATTTAAATAATGATATCTGAAAATAACGTTTTGTTAAATAGAGGTCATCTATGCCAAAGATTTATTGAAGTTACTTTTAATTTACTAATTACAAGAAGTTATCAATTCAATTATTATTTTTAATCACCAAACGTCTCAAAAGTAGAGCTATATACCGGAAGCACGTATTTAAAGTGGTGATTTTTAATGTAATCTTATTAGCAAAATTTCCTGTGTTCGGTTTGTTTAGTACTCAAGAGCATTACCATTCCACACTTGTTATATCATGAATATACAGGGTGGGGCAGAGCCGATTGACGAGTTTGGAAGGTTTATAAGTAATGGACCGTTCAACTTGGAAAAAAATTCTTCAATGGATTCAACTCAGTTTGGAATATAGTTTTATTGTTAATTTTTTGAAAATTATATCAGTTAGATGGCGGTCATAAGCAGCAATACACTGATGTAGCGTATTTTTGAAGTTTTAGAACACATTTTGGCACGATTGGTAAGGCCTGGATCTCTTCACTGATTCGCTCCTTAAGTTCTTCCAAGGTGTGTGGGCGATCTTTGGAAATTTTATTCTTAAGTTAATCTTATAGAAATAAATCGCATATGCTTAAATCGGGTGAGCGTGCTGGCCATAGTTCTTTGAGAATGGCAACATCACCGTCAATGTCACCTCCCAGCGTTATGTGACAATGCTATTAACGTTTCTGCGCCCCAAATTGGAAGAACTTGCTGAGGAACATTACTTGGGAGGGATATGGTTTTGGCAGGATGAATCTACAGCCCACACAGGGCGCATTTCAATGAATGTGTTGAGACAAATGTTCCCAGGGCGGCTTATCTCACTAAAGGTGGACTTGAGGTGGCCGGCACGCTCACCCGATTTAAGCATATGCGATCTTTTTCTATGGGGTTACCTGAAAAATAAAGTTTTCAAAGATCGCCCACACACCTTGGAAGAACTAAAGGAGTAAATCAGAGAAGAGATCCAGGCCTTACCAATATCAGTGTGCCAAAATGCGTATCAAATCTTCAAAAATACGCAGCAATAGCATATTGCTGCTTATGGCCGCCATTTAACTGATATAATTTTCAAAAAATTAACAATAAAACCATATTCCAAACTGAGTTGAATCCATTGAAGAATTTTTTTCCAAGTTGAACGGTTCATTACTTATAATCCTTCCTAACTCGTCAATCGGCTCTGCCCCACCCTGTATATTTTAAAGTAGTCTTTAAATAATAAACTTTTCCAATACCTTAATGTAATAATAAGGAGAAAATGTCCGGCTACATTAATAATACTATATTACTGTGTAGTAGCCTAATCTGTAGTTCTCTTTATTATACAGAGTTGGTGAAATGTATGGACACAGATCAATATTCCTCTTACAAGGATAATTTGACAGTTGAAAATTGAATTTAAGAATCTAAACTTTTATTTTATCTTGAAATTCTGTATCGAAATCATCCATCAGAATGATTTATACCACCTTCCCATGTGAAAAATTAAGTTGGATTCAAAATGGAGTAGGCTACCAAAATTTTGAAACGACATAAAAGTAGTTTTTCAATTCGAATAGGATCCCAATTAAATCTACTGTCAAATTATTCTTAAAAAAAAAAAATATATATATAAGGTTTTTTCATAATTTTTACTAACTCGTCTATTTAAGCTCACTTAGTTGTTATTATTACATGATTATGTCTAAGGCTGGCCACTAACGAAAGGACATGCATGATGAACACACATGTCGTCATGAATATTGTTGTGTCATCTGAGCAAAATGCTTTGAACAAAAATTTTTGAGGATAGATTTTTTATTTTTTGTTTTTGTTCTTTTTTCTTCACTACTCTATTTGAGGTTAAATTATTAATAGGATCCATATTAGCTTAAGCTAAAATGTAGCGATTGCTGAATTTCAAATCCAACAAACTTTTTGATCACATAATAAACACCACAAATCTTCCTAACCATCAGAACATTTCCGGTCTACACTGTTGAAAATGATCGCTAGACGATTGAAAGTACTCCAGTCATCAGTAAGTAAAAGTTTTTAATATTTACTTAATAATCGACTGCATGTCGTGTTCAAATACATAAAAAAGTGTGTTTATACAAAGCAGCTCGGAATGGATCAAGAAACCATCACCGTTAAATTATTCTTGTATCTTTATAATACGTAATTTTCCAGTAGTTTATCTATTGTTATTGGTTGGTCATTTTAGGTTAAAAGCCTCTCGCTGATGAAAAAACATGCATGATGAAGAGTTGTGTATATCTTGGTTTTGAAGCATCTAAATTCGAAAATCTACTTTGTGAACATATTTAGTCCAGTCAATACAGACATAGAAAACGGGGTGTGCTTGCAATTTATATTGTAGTTCTGATTTTTCAATATATTATTTGGGTACATAAGAGAAGTCCAGAACCAATTTCTTCATGCAAAATTCCCTCGTGCTAGATACAGGGTGGCCCAAAAACCTCGTATTTTCGGCTCATTTTCCAGTTTTCAGCTATTTCTGCCAAATCTCGTAATCGGACAGAAAAATTTGCTCTCGCCTTTTTTTTAGATTATAAAATTTTGAATAAAATGAGATCATTCAGAACTCTCTACCTCGCATGATTACTGAGTTATAATTTTTCAAAAATGAGTGAAATTTGAAGAAAAAAAAATTTTTTGATGAATTTTAGTTTTTGATCAACAATATCTTCCGATTGTTATCATTTAGGTGTATAATTCAATATCCCTCTGGGCGTATTTTTGTGCTCTACAATCTGAGATCAGGTAGAGCGCTCTATCTCATATAGATTTCCAGGTACACCTGACAACAATGCTCCTTGTATTGTGAAAAACACCTAATTTTCAGCTTCAAACATCATCACCAACTACATCAATCAATCATTTATTTCTTTCCAAAACATACATGAAAATGTACATGAAAAAGTCAAAAACTAAAAACCTACTTGAAGCTAAAGAGAAATAGTGACTGTATAAAATTAATTTTTTTACAGTAAACTCGTTTATACTGTAGCATGCTAAATCTATCAAATATGCTCTCAGCAATTTTTTGAATTTTGATCTATCAGGTTCATGTCTTATGCAACCTGGGAGACAACCAATAAATTTTATTCCCATGTACGTTGGACTTATGTTGTGTGTTGACTTGTGTTGTAATTATGTATATCTACTTGCCGTGGGAATCTAGATTCGTTATTTTTTATATATAATATTGTCCTATAAATGTACAGGCTCTACACCGTCATGAACTTTAACTTACTGAAGAATGGCTTGCATGATTGCTCTCTATCAAGATTTAGAATTATTCTTATTGCTTCTTTTTGTAATAGGAGTATTCTATTTAAGTTTGAGATGCTTGTTCCTCCATATATTTCAATTCCATATGAAATGTGGGAGTGGATCATTGCAAAGTACACTGCTTTCAACGTTTCTAAGTTGGAAATTTTCGCTACATAGTCGTCTCAGCGCGAAAATTCCTGAGCTTAATTTTTTACATATTTTTTGAATGTGAACGGACCAACTAAGTGTGTTTTCAAGATATAGACCTAAAAATTTTATTTCTTCCCTATTATTAAGTTGTTTCACCTCTGAATTTCTACAAGTAAAATGGAGGAACTTTGTTTTGTTATCATTAAGTAGCAGATGTCTATGATTTAGGTACTTTTTAGTTAATGATATTGTTACATTTAATTTCTGTTGTGTTCCAGTCCTTATCAGCAATGCACAGACTTATATCGTCAGCGTATAAGCATAATTTACTATTTTCAACTAAATCGCCCATATATTTAGGCAATCCCACCAAGTAGCACAGAAACAAAAATGGACCTAACACCGATCCTTGTGGTACAGAATAGTTATTACATTTTAAGTTTGATCCAATATTGTACTGATTTTTATTGCTTGTATACTTTATATTTACATACTGTTGCCGTCCTTCTAGATATGACTTGATCCAGCTAAGCTCTTTACCTCTAATTCCGTAATTTTGAAGTTTATTTAATAATAATTTATGATTCACACTGTCAAATGCTTTGGTTAAATCCAGGAATGCTCCCACAGTATTTAATCCCTCATCTGAGTTTTCTAAAATATTTCCTATGAACTCTATCAAAGCAGTAATGGTTGACCTGTTTTTCTATAGCCATGTTGTTCTTTATCAAGTATACCATTAGTTTCAAAATAATCAATTAACTGAACTAGTACACACTTTTCAAATATTTTAGATAGGGCAGGTTGGATGGCCAAAGGTCTGTAGTTGAGAGGATCAGATGGATCTCCTTTCTTATATGCTGGTATTACTTTTGATATTTTTAATTCGTTTGGGTACACTCCAGTTATAATATTGAGGCATTGATTACGTGCAAAAGAGGTTTGATGAGTAATGACTTAGCATCCTTGATTATTTTTATTGGTATGTCATCATAGCCGGCTGACCACTTTGGTTTTATCGAATCTATTATTTTACTTAAGTCCTTCTCTTCAATTGTATTACATCTAAATGATAATTTTGTAACTTTTTCATTTTTCTCATCTGTTACGTCACTTTTGGTTAGATAAGGGATGACATGAGTGTCAACCATCCCTACAAAATCGTTGTTTAGCATGTTTGAAATTTTATACGGATCATCTATGTCTATACCATTCTCTTTAAGTACAATATTTTTAATAACTTTCTTGTCCTTCTTGTTTGTTGTTTCATTGTTAACTATTTGCCATATTGTTCTGTTCACATTTGTTGATTTTTTTTATTTTTGAGTCAATATAATTCTTTTTTTATAGAGGATAATTCTTTTTAGATGCTTTTTATGTGCATTTATAGTTTTCTTCAAGTTTATATTACTTTGGTCTTTCCTGTATCGCTGATGCATTTCAATTAGCCTTTTATGTTCGTCGACAATCTCACTATCAATACACTTATTACTACATTGTTTTGCTCTTACTATTCTACCAAACGGAAAGTGAAGATCAAAATAATATTTGAGCAAATTGTAAAAGTATGAAAATTTGTTTTCTACAGGACTCTGATAAAGTTCAGTCCAATCCAATTTATCTAGATCATTTATAAAGCGCTGAATTTGGGACTTCCCAAACTTCCTACCCATTGTTTTAGTCTTTAAACCTTCACACTTATTATTTGTGTTTAAAATATGGAAAATTTGTCCATCGTGGTCTGATAGAGCTGTTATCAAACATTCCACTTTAATAGAAGTTTTGGTGAGACTGGTAATGAAATTGTCGATTGCTGATTTACAAGTTCATATTCATTACCATTTACCATTCATATTCATTACATTTATAAAATCTGATTTCTTTTTACACTCCCTCAAAACATCCACATTGAAATCTCCTCCGATTACAACATTCTGGTTAATTTTGCTAATATCTACTAAAATTGTATTCCTGGATAATTTCATTCTCCAAGCCATCCTCTCTCAAATCAAACCTTTGTGGAATCGTTGCAAGTATCAAATTGGTATGATTCAATGCCGCTATTTGTTTTCCAGGTTAGTTGCGAATATCATGAACACTTTTCGGTCTCGACAATAAGTGCTCGGATTTATATTGTTTGTACCTCCTATCACAATAATATAATCATCTACAGTATAAGTGTCAATGTCATTTTTATTCAGAACTGAGGACATGACTACTTCAAAAGGTGCACCTGACTGTACATGATTGAAAATATTATACTTTCTCTTAAGTCCATCATTAAAATGTTCCAAATATGAAAACAGGTCACGTCCTTGGCTGTCACATGTCACTGTTAGCTTTGGCCGTTCACTATCAGCAATAAAATTTCCATATTTCTTAGTTTTGTTAACACAAATTTGTTTTGTGAGGAGTTCATCAATCTGGTCTTTGAGATTTGATACAATATCCTTCAATTCATAATTTTCTTGCATTATAGAATTTATTCTGTCATAATTTTTCATTATCTCAAGTTCCATTTCTTGAATCTCCCTGTGATGGGTATTATTATTTTCATTCAAAATCTTGATTGTTTATTGTTCTCGAATAATAATGCTATCCAAGCTATCACAATCTGGCTTGCATTTCTTGGTGGTCAATCCGTAATAAGATTCGGTTTGCGTACTTATACTTTGAGAATGTGCATTCTGATCGAATTTAAATTCTACATCATCTCGAACTATAGAGATACCGATATCTTTAATATCCTTGATTTTCTCGATGAGTGCATCTCGATGACAAAGCAACTGATCTATGCGTGCTATCAGTTCATCCTTTTCCTTGAGAATTAAGTCGTCTGTCTGACACTCTGCATCATTCAACTCACCCCTCCGTCGACTATTCAACACAGAGTCGAGTGCCAATCTCTGCGTCACTGAGGCATTAGCTACTTTGTCCAATCTTTCTATCAATCTTTTCTGTGGTTGAAGGCTATTTGTCAAGTTAGGTGGAGCAGGGGGTACTGGATGTTTGGAATGTCCTCACATTGATATTTCGCACAATGACATAAGTTCATGAGATTATGTTCTATCAGAATCACCCGTTAGATGCACTTCATTTCAGTATTTCCTAGTGGAGAGGCGCGCTTAAGGACACCTCAAGGATCAAAATTTCAAACTTTACACAAAAAATGGTCAATTTCATTCGAGTGGGTAGAGGGGGACAATTTTCTCATCCTCACTAGATTTGGAAATTTTATCAGAAGTATTTCACAAGACATGCAGCTTTGAATATAGAAATTGGCCACTTTTTGTGTATTGGAATAAGGGCTTAAGTACACTCAACAATAAATCTTCCACTTTTCGACCAAATTTGACTTATGATGCATAATTTTGGACCGCCTTGACGAGCCGAGAAGAATGAAGTGTAGCACGATGAAATCTGAGCATTGTGTCAGAAGTTATAAGTGTTTGAAATTTTGATCCTTGAGGTGTCCTTGAGCGCGCCTCTCCACTAGGAAATACTGAAATGAAGTGCATCTAACGGGTGATTCTGATAGATCATAATCTCATGAACTTATGTCATTGTGCGAAATATCAATGTGAGGATAATGTAGTTTTTGATGATGGTTGAAGCTGAAAATAAGGTGTTTTTCACAATACAAGGAGCATTGTTGTCAGGTGTACCTGGAAATCTATATGAGATAAAGCGCTCTACCTGATCTCAGATTGTAAAGCACAAAAATACGCCCAGAGGGATTTTGAATTATACATCTAAATGATAACAATTAGAAGATATTGTTGATCAAAAACTAAAATTCATCAAAATTGATCTTTGTTCTTCAAATTTCACTCATTTTTGAAAAATTATAACTCAGTACTCATGCGAGATAGAGAGTTCCGAATGATCTCATTTTATTCAAAATTTTATAATCTAAAAAAGGCGAGAGCAAATTTTTCTGTCCGATTACGAGATTTGGCAGAAATAGCTGAAAACTGGAAAATGAGCCGAAAATACGAGGTTTTTGGGCCACCCTGTATCTAGCACGAGGAAATTTTGCATGAAGAAATTGGTTCTGGACTTCTCTTATGTACCCAAATAATATATTAAAAAATTAGAACTACAATAGAAATTGCATGCACCAATGTATATAGTGGTGACTGGACGAATTTAAGGACTGAAAGTTCTGTGACGTGAAGAACTACAAGACAACCTATTTCGGACTATGTGTAACCCTATCTTAATTTGGAAGAGAAATAGCACAAGGTTACCTTATTTTTTATCTCCCTATCATTTTGATGATGTAGCCTACTTATTGTATGAATGAGTGAATAAATAATGAATGCATGTCCGTCGTTAGTGGCAAACCTTAGAAAACATAAACTATTAGAGCTATTGTGTCTTATAGAGAGTAGGTAACCTATATTTCATATAGAAATAAATTGCATTATATACGATTTTCAGTTCTCGCTTGTTGAATCAAAATGCTTCATGCCTTTGTGCGAACCGAGAACAGTGTTTAATACTTTTTCCAATTTCATGAGAATGTGCCTTGGATGACAATTAACTCAATAGAACTTCAGCTTTAGCATTTAGGAACAACAACGCTTCTCTTCAATCGTCTATATCTCATTGAATTCAAGCGCTTATACCGGTAGAAAAGTCTTTCTGATCAACTTGAAATGTTTTTATCAGGTTTATTTTCTCCATTGACGTTTATACAATGAGTTATAATGACTATTTTTTCAAATATACATTATTAATTAAATATTTGTTATACTCAGATAAGATATATTTTTAAAATCACCTGTACATATTTGATTGCAGAATGGGCCCGAAAGGTGCGGTGAAAATAGGTGACTCGTTGGAATACACAAAAACAATAAGGAATCTTGATTTGAGCTGCAATGAATTGGAGGATGTAGGCTTGCAAAGCCTTGTCACCGGACTAGGCTACAATAAATCTATTAAAAATCTCAATTTGAGTAATAATAAATTTACGCATTTGTCTTGCTGGCAATTAGCTGAAATTTTCAAGGAAAACAGTAACATACTAGATGTTGACATATCTTGGAATAACATAATGAATAAGGAACAAGGCAAGTATGATAATAATATAATAAAAGTTGAAATATGATTAGAGAAAATGAATGCATTTTTAGTAATGCGTTTTAGTATTTCATAATCCAGGTTTTTTCCTTAATATTTCCAGGAATAAAATTTTTTCTCAACTCACTCTGCAAATTAAATGAAACTCTTGAAAATATCAATTTCGCGTGGAGTGGTCTTAACGGTGAAAATGTACCGGCATTTTTTAAATCATTTCTGGCCCGTTTCAAATTTATCAAGCATTTAGATTTGAGCAATAACAGGTAAAATTAATTTATTTATGGTACATTTAGAAATCATGATATTCCATTTGTAGCCTATAATAATTAAATCTTATACTATTAAACGAGCTACTTCTGTTTATATGTTTGTATTTCACCGGATCTCGAAAACGGCTCTAACGATTCTCAAGAAATTCAGAATATAGTAGGTTTATAATATAAAAATTCGATCGCACTAGGTCTCATCCCTGGGAAAACTTGCTGGAGGAAATTAAAAGGATAATTATTATTCATCCTTGGAAAAACATCTGATAATAATTATTTCGTCGTCTGTTGGTGATGGAAGTGAGTGAGCGAGTTCATGTGTGTGGGACTGTGTCAAAATTATGACTCAGCTTTTGAACTTTTGTAATCATTCAATCAGGTACTTGGTGCCGGTTGCAAAAAAGCCGGGTTATCTTCAATCCTGATTTATTCCAGTAGATCCATCTTTTTGAAATGATCTTCTCTGATTTGGTTCACGTGAAGTTAATCAGGATTAAAATTTAACCGGCTTTTGTGCAACTGGGCCTTTGAGGGATATTTTTGCATTCCTCTGGGAATTAATCTCAATTTACTGTTATTCGATGGAACATTTCTGTATGAATGTTATTATAATTTCTTCTTTCGTAATAATTTTGTATGCTTTTGTACCCCAGAGCGAAGCTCGGTTCCCGATATTGAACAATAAGTATATTAGACATTACCTATGTATTGCGTAATTAAATGAACAATAATTATTATGCATTATGTATTGTGTAAGTTGGCATCATCTCAATAAGAATACTTCATCAGCATTTCCCATTATCACAAATCATCATTATCATTATTGGCACTACAGCCCATGTAGAGCCTTAGCCTTCACAACCACATCCTTCCACCCCTCTCGACATTCTGCTGTTCTTCTCCATCTTCTTACACCCGGTCTTCGCAAATCCTCCTCCACATCGTCAACCCACCGCTTTCTTGGTCTTCCTTGTAATCTTCTTCCTCCGGGTTTGCCTTCCAGCACTATTCTTGGCACCCTCCCTTCCGGCATTCTGCACACATGACCAGCCCATCTCAGCCTCATACTTTTCACAACAGATAAAATACTGGTCTCTTCGAACAATCTTCCTAGTTCCTCGTTTGTTCTTATCCTCCATATTTCATTTTCCTTGATTGCTCCAAAAATTCTTCTTAAAATCTTTCTTTCCCATCTCTGAAGCAGACCTTCTTCTCGCGTAGTCAATGTCCAAGCTTCGGCCCCATATGTCACTATTGGTCTTAAAACTGTTGTGTAAATTTGCATTTTGCCTTTTTTTGACACATTTTTGGAATTCAGGATATTCTGCAGGGCGAAATACACCCTATTTCCGGACATTATCCTAGCATCCACTTCTTCCGCTACATTATTCTCTTCCGTTATTAGGGTGCCCAAATACTTGAATGATTTCACTTTCACAAAGGTTCTACCTGATAACTGTATCTGTGTTCCATCATTCACTGGCCTCCTGGACATAACCATCACTTTAGTTTTCTGCATATTAATTTCCAGGCCAACTTCTCTTGCCTCATGTTCCAGCTTTTCATAGATCTCTGTCAGTTCCCTCCTGTTTCTTGCTAGTATGGTCACGTCATCTGCATAAGCCATTATTTGGCACATCCGGTTGAAGAGTGTGCCCCCGGGGTTGTTGGTGGTCACCTTTCTGATAATATTTTCCAGCACTGCATTGAATAACATGGTTGACAGCACATCTCCTTGCCTCAGTCCCCTTCTTACCTCAAAATCATCTGTAACACTTCCATCAATCTTGACCACAGCTCTGCTTCCTTTCATCGTCATACTTATGAGACGGATCAGCTTTGTGGGGACATTCAACTCTCTAAGTGCCTCATACACTTTCACCCTACTGATAGTGTCATATGCCTGTTGGAAATCAATATATATCTGCTGCACGTTGACATCAAACTCATAGCATTTTTCCAGAATTTGCCTGATTTTGAAGATATGGTCGACTGTTGATTTACCTGGCCGGTAACCACATTGATACTCTCCAATATTACATTCTATCAATGGCGTCATTCTTTTTGCTAGAATTTTGGCAAAGACTTTGTACAGAATACCCAGTAGGGTGATTCCTCTGTAGTTTCGGCTCTGTAGTTTCGGCACTTCATTTTGTCCCCCCTTTTATGAACTGGACAATTTATACCAATGCTCCATTCTTCTGGCATTTTTTCTTCTAACCATATTTCATTGATTAGAGCATGCATCCTCTGTACAAACATGTACCCTCCTTTTTTGACAAGTTCTGCCGTTATTAGATCTAACCCAGGGGCCTTATTGTTTGCAAGATCTTTGATAGCCTCTTTCACCTCATTAAGCATTGGTCTACCCACTTCCTCTTGTACCGTTCTCACATCATCATAAGCAGTTTCAGCTTCTTGTTGGCCATGGTTCAAGACTTCATCAAAGTGTTCTCTCCATCTCCTCTTTATTCCTTGTTCATCTCCTATCATATTTCCTAATTTATCCTTGCAGTACACTGCCCTGGGTTGAAACCCTTTCTTATCTTCTCTTATTTTATTGTAAAACTTTCTCATCTCTCCTCTGCCATAATGCTCTTCTATACTCTCCAACTGCTGCTTCTCATATGCTCTTTTCTTTCTTCTACATAACTTATCCGCTATCCTCCTTTCTGATTTATAATCTTCCCCACAGTTCCCCGTGTTTTTCTCTGGATCATTTTCATTCTGGCCCTATTTCGTCTTTCAATTGCAGTTATGCATTCTTCATCAAACCAGCGAGCCCGAATTTCCTTCTTTCTAGAGCCAACAACTTCCCTTGCAGCTCCAATCACACTTTCCTTCAGAATACTCCATTTTCCTTCTACTCCCTCAGTGTTCCATGCATCCTCTTTCTGTTCCAGATAGTTCTTCAAGCATTCCTCATATCTGTGTGACACCGCCTCTTCTTTCAGTTTTGCCACATCAAAACGAGCTTGGGTTTTTGCTCTCTTGTTGTTTGTCACTGCAATACGCTGTCTACAACCAATCCTGACCATATAGTGGTCTGAGTTTATATCAGCCCCTCTATTATCACAAATACGCTATGTAATGTCAAATATCAGTAACTTTATATTCTCTAAATTGTAATTTGTCCAGGGGTTTAGGAGAATGGACTCTTACAAAAAAAAGAAAAACGGGGTTTCCACTTATCTAAAAATTTTCAACTGAGATCTTTAAATGTTCCGAAATACATATTTTTCAATTTAGTTTTTTTAATGAATTTATTGAATTTGAATTTTTCTTCCAACTCTAAAACAGATCAATCAAAAGATAGAATTGGGTGGTTGGTTGGAGTAAGTGATTGTCAGAGCCCGTCGTCTGATAATCAAGAGAGCCCGAATTCGAATCTCGACTGGGGCAAACGTTTTTGACCACAGCATAATCACATAGATACGGTCATCCCGTCTTTCGGAGGAGACGATAAGCCTAAAAAGTAGTCATTTCTCATCATCATCCCTCTCACTCATTACCCACGCACAAGCCTAAGAGCTTATGTGGGCATCACCCTCAGTATTATTATTATTATAAAATGTTTCAATTTTTCTTATAACGATATTGATTGATATAAGTTGGCATTCATGCCTTAGGAATACATCAAGTTTCAATTTGATTTCAAAACGGTCTCCTAAACAATATGCTGTATAGGAATCAATTTCTTATAGAGAACAAAATGGTATTGAGAATCTACAATAATTGCAGTTTAGTATCGTATTTCCTTTTCCATCGTATGTTTTCTTGTTCCCAATAGAGTAAAGACAAGTGTAATGGTACCGTAATGAACTATTACAGTACTACTAGGTACCTTACTTATCAGTTCAGAGAAGAGCTTATATTTTATGTAGTCATTAATGAGCTGAGGGCATAGATATTACCCTTCCATAACCATCATGAGAATTACTTGCTAAGACTTAGGGTTAAACAAACACACTTACCCGATAAAAATTCCTTATTTCAGTGACGTAAATATTCTAAAAATATTTTAATAGAAATGAGAGAATATTAAATAGCTTTGTTTTGAAATCGATAGATTGCAAGGAAAGATGGCTATTGATCATTTTTCAAGAGGAGTAAATTCTTCAACAAGTTTAGAAACGCTGGATCTGAGCTACAATCCATTTCAACTTGAACACGTGATGAACTTTATATCGAGAATTTCTAAAGCTAGATCATTGAAAAAGCTGATCTTCTCAAATTTTTGGCTCCCTAGGAAGATGTACAAAGTAAGCCATTGTAAGTTAACTGAATAGGCTAATTAGTCAAGTGAATATAGGCTTACAGAAAATTATCTTTTATCTTACAATTATTATCTTACAGATGTTAGTGATTGTGTGTGGTAACATAATTTCTAAGAACTATTTGAAAGGGAATAGTTATTTGTGCAACTAGTGCGCAAAGTGACAGTTTGCTGCACCAAAAGAAACGTTTACGCCCGAGCCGTAGGCGAGGGTGGAATGGCTTCTTGAGTGCAGCAGAGGAACTTTGCGCACGTATTTCACATTAGATTTTTCCTACAGTTACCATTGAATATGAAAAGTGGGTAATTATGGATAAAATGATGGCTGAAATCCATCAAATGTTTGTGTGTGTGATGCTGTTATTAATAACAACCTTAATTCATTTAAAAATTAATAATCCAATTGAAGTTGAAAATTCTCAGCCAAAGTTCTCATTTTTATTCATTCAAGAATCAGAAAAAATACAGATAAAACAAAAAATTTGCATTCAAAATACACACCAAAAGCTGGTTTGGATGACTGCAAAATGGCTGAACCGACAAGCGCGCGACCTAGCGGGAAGAATCGTACCTAACTTCGTTCTTTCATCCAGCTAAAAACAGTATTCAGATATTCAGAATTATGATTAACTAGAATTACCGAAAAATACTATAAGTAAACTAAAAAATATTTATAAAATAACATAGACAACAGAAAATATTTTATTGTAGTATATTCTAATGTTATTTTATTAATTTTATTGACATGGATTTCGAACGGTAATTATTTAACCTGAAAATTCAAATTTCAAAATGTGTGTTTGCTAGAGTACATTTCTCATTGCTTGCAGTTGCAATAATAATTATCAATAGAAAAGAAACATTATTTATTATTAAATGATGAGAAGTAATTATTTAATTATGATTTACATGAACATTATTCTTATTTTGGATTTCTTAGATTTTAACATAAATGTAGCCATTGAAATGATTCTCATCCAAACACAGTCATTCTAACCAACTTAATTTTGGCTTTCGCGTACCATTCATCCATATAACCCACTAACTATTTTGTGTTGCCATGTTGCAAATCTGGAGTACGCAAAGTAATCACTTTGTGCACTAGTGCGGAAAAGTGATTCTTTGCGTTCTGTAATCAGTGCAGGAATGGTCACTTTTCAAGGTAACTGTAGGAAAAAACTATTTCTGTTATCAACCAGCAATTGTATTTAATGGATTTATAGTATATTGAGCTACAGAACTGCCGAATTTGATATCAATGATATATATGTATACTGTAAAACTCCGAGCCACTGACTTGGAGCTATTATATACCTTCACACTGGATGTGTGTAGTATACAGTTACTACTGTATTTGAAAATTTCAAGAGAATACTATATAGATATAGTATATTCATTTAGTAACTGTCATCTAGTGTGGTTATGTGTAGTTAAGTAGCTTGAAGTCGGCTGTTTAATATCAAATGGAAGAAGTTACAAAAAATGTGTATATAAATTTTACAATTCCTACCAATTTTGAGCAATTTTTTAATACCGTAGTGTAGGATGACAAAAATGAAATTGAGGAGTCTCATTATCTCACATCAAGTCAAACAAAACCTGAAGATCTCCAATAATAAATCAAAAAGCTTCAATGATTTTCTATGTGAAATTAGGAAAAAATCTTATAGAATTGATCACTGTGTTCTGGTACGGTATAGTAGTATGTCAGTTACGTGCTATCATTTCAACTATTGGGCCTATAACCTTTTGGTTTGCAATTTTAAGCTTCAAATTTGAAGCGATTGAGATTGTATATAATCTCAAATATAAAAATAATCCTCATTGTGATAATCCGTCATTATATTCCGAGTTAAAGTTAATTTTGAAGTTTGCATCACCTACTGATGGTAGGCTAATCCTTGTTCTCACCTTTGAAAACTTTCAAACTTTTGACTTTTCATTTATTATAGCGTGAAATAAATAAGCTTACAGCTCATTAATACAGCGTACACTTAACTTTGGTTTACCATGTTGGAAAAATATTAACAGAATAGGATATTATAATTATGTGAATTGAGCTTGTTCATATACTTTTTAATTGTCTCATTCTATATAATTATATTGAAGGCAGCTACGGATATTCATGAACGAGGTGGACCTTCACTAGTAGTTGAAGGTTTGCTGGGAGTGAAAGAGGAAGAAGTAAGTAATGAGGTCGCTCAGACGCTGCTGCTGAAGCGAGCCCATTACTTAGGACTGAAGCCAAAAAAGAAAAAACGAAGAAAAGAATTTGCGTAAGATTCAATTGATACTTGGGTTTTTTCTAGATCATTAGTAGAGGATAGTTATTAACATTTCAAGATTCTCAAAAATGTTGATACAACAGCTTCAATAAGAGGTAAAGAATTAATTATTCATTTATGTAGGTGGGATACAAAGGTTTTGCATAGTAGATTCACTTTTCCAAGTCAGTGAATTTCATAGCAGAACATAGGTGTCACTTTTCTTTTTCCATATTAGATAGATTGTGATCCTGTGTCTGATATGATCCAATGTTTAATTCTTGTTTATAATAATAAATTCTACCTCAAATGTGAATGTAATCATTCAAGAAAATAAATTAGATTTCAAATAGATTCATACAAAAATTACTTTGATTACAAGTTAATTTTTTACTATTTAGCTCCCTTGGATCATGCATATGATCTTATCAAAGATAATCTAATGCATTTTCATATGGGTACCTGGACATTACTTTTTAAAAATTATTCCAATTATAATAATTCGCCAATTTATAATTAATAATAATTACAATGGAATAAAGGTCTATTGTTTTCCAAAAGACGATATTACTATAATAATTATTCATTAAAACAAATGTAGGCATAATTTTACTGAATATTTCCTATTATTCATCCCCAGGCATTTTCTACTGAAACTGAAGGAGGATGATAAGTTGAAACAAATGAAGAAAAAGGCTTTCTTGAAATTATTTAATGAACAAAAGCTGCTGATTGATGATAAAATGGAGAATGAATTTGTTAAAAGGTTCAAAGTGCTAGATAGGAAAAATGCAGTTGACTTACCACTCATTTTGGAGTTATACATGAAACTATTTCCAAACACAGCTCTGCCAAAGAAGAAAGGCCCAGCAACTGCCACTCCCGGCGATATAGTCAATCAACTACTTGAAAAACTCATAGATAATGCAGTTGGAAAAAAGTCGGCTGACTCCAGAATTGGCAAGAGAAGTAAAATAAGACAGACAAACAGTAAATTGAAAACTAAATCTATGAAAAAATGATACAGATCAATAAAAATTATGAAAATAAACGTTATAAGTTGAATTATTAACTTTTTACATCTTTTTCTTTATCCGGCGCTACAGCCCTAGGCGAGCCCTGGCCTCCCCCATAACACGCCTCCATTCCTCTCTGTTCATGGCTCTTTCTTTCCATCCTCTCACCCCCATCTTTCTCAGGTCATCCATTACTTGGTCCACCCATCTGTTCCTTGGCCTACCTTTTTTCGTCTGCTGTGAAACTTGCTATTGAATAATATTTTCGGCATTCTAGCCTCACTCATCCTCATCAAATGCCCCAAACCACCTTATTCTTTGGGCCTTAACGAAGCGTACGATATTTTCTCCTTTCATTAATGTTTCTATTTCTTCATTTTTCCTTATTCGCCATTGCTGCTCATTAACCTGAACGGGACCATAAATTCTTCTTAATATAGATCTTTCAAAGATTTTTAAAGCATTTTCGTCAGCCATATTCATCACCCAAGTTTCTGCCGCATATGTTGCAACTGGACGCACTGATGTTTTATACATTGTTATCTTGGTGCTCCTGCCGATCAACTTACTTCTGAATAATCTAACATTGGCATAGTAGGCCCTATTAGCTGCTTGAATCCTTTCTTTTATATAAGAAAGGATTTTGACTTTTTGTGCCTCAATTTCCAGGATTTTATAAACTTCTTTCAAGCAAGCTACACTTCTAGCCATTATTACCACGTCATCGGCATATGCACATACTTGATGCATCTGGTTGAATATGGTTCCTCTCTGATCCACCCTTTCAATAGCTTTCTGGAGAGCAATGTCGAACAGTACTGCTGAGAGCCCATCACCCTGCTTTACACCAGCATTAAAATGAAAGCTTCTGCTCAGCCTATTCGCCATCTTCACTTTGGCTGTAGTAGCAGCCATTATCATTGTGATGAGGTTAACAAGCTTACTCAGAATACCAAAACTCTTATCTGACACAGCTTAGGCCTGATGAGACTATCAAAGGCTTGTTTAAAATCAATGAAAAGGCAGTGCACATCTATTCCATGCTCATAGAATGTTTCTATTGTCTGTTTTATTACAAAAATCTGGTCAGTTGTACCCCTATCTCTGCGAAAGCCACACTGGTATTCACCAAGTATATTATTTCTGAATATGGCTCTAGTCTATTTCTTATGATTGCAAATCTTATATACAACATTCAATAGGGTAATCCCTCTATAACTCTGGCACTCCATTTTGTCTCCTCCCTTAAAAATCGGATGAATAATACCCCCTCTCCATTCTTCAGGCATCTCTTCCTCTCTCCATATTAGACCTATCAGGTAATGCAAACTTTCGAAAAGAGTTTGTCCTCCTTCTTTGATCATTTCTGCCATGATAGCATCCTCTCCTGGTGCCTTACCATTTTTCATTTGTTTTGCCACCTGCATTATCTCTTGGATTGTTGGAGGATTAGTAACATCGTTTTCTATTTGTACTTGTATTTCATCCTCATTTTCATCGATATGTTTAATATGGGCACGGTTCAGAGTCTCCTCAAAATATTCCGCCCATCTATCCATCATGCTTTCCTCACTAACCACTTTCCCATCCTTTCCATGATATACCATCATTCTTGGCTGGAATCCTTTCTTCATTTTATTTAAAGCTATGTAGAACTTCTTGGTTTCACTCACTCTACTCATTTCCTCGATATATTCCAAATCCCGCTTCATTTTTTCTCTCTTTTTTCTTCTGCAGATTTTATCAGCTATCCTTTCGTTTTTGTAATTTTCATAGTTCATTCTGGTTTCCTTTATTGTATCATCCTTATACGTGCAGCGTTCTTTCTTTTTATAGCTGCTCTGCAATTATCATCAAACCATTCTGTTCTACCCGCTCTATTCACCTGACCCAGAACTTCCTTTGCCACTTCATTTACCGATTTTTTTATGACTTTCCAGTTCTCTTCTACGGTTTCTCTTTCACCTCTACTCCTGATTTCCTCATGTATTCTGTTTCTATATATTTCCTTGTACCTTTCATTTTTTAAATTTTCTAAATTCCATTTGTCGGCTGTATTTTATTTTTCATACAGTCACTTATTTTCTCTCTGAGGACTGCCTTCACTAAATAGTGATCCGAGTCACAATTTGGCCCTCTACAGCTCCCAGTGCCTATTATGGAGGATGAGAATCTTTTCCTTATTACCACATGATCGATTTGATTGATCGTTCTACCATCTGGCGATTTCCTTGTACCAAGATGTATTTTCTTATGAGGGAAGTGTGTGCTCTTAATATACATATTTGTCCTGGCTGCGAAATTTGCTAATAGCCATTCATTCTCACTTGTTATATCATGGATGCTATTTTCCCTGCAATGCCTTTCAATTCATCTTCTTTTCCTATCAGTATCCATACCTAACATCTAGTATATCATACCTAGGAATTCCATCACACACTTTTTCAAGCCCATCATAGAATTTCTTCTTCACCCCTATCTTCTGTAGTAGCATGTACCGATATTAATGAAATATTCCGGAATTTCCCTTTAATTCTCAATCTACATATTCTCTCATTTACAGGCTCGACTTCCATTAAACTCCTTTTCACGCTCTTGCTTATCAAGAATCCGGTACCTAACATTCCTTTTCTTTCATCTTAACCACTGTACACAATTGATCAACCCTTTTACCAATCCTTCCTTCTCCCTGCCATCTCATTTCCTGGAGCGCGACAATATCTATTTTTGCCTTTTCTATCTCATTCATTATCTCTTTCATTTTCCCAGGCTTCATCATTGTCCGTACATTCCATGTACCTATCTTAATATCACTAGATCTATCCGTTTCCAAATCCAAGTCAGTTTCTTTTCCATATATAAATTCCTTTTTTCCGGTTACCGATCCGAGGCCGTAGTGTTGGTTTCATAACGATTTGCTTTTTTCCGGGGCAAGGTTGTTGGCCTTGCACTCAACCCCCTACCAGGAGGACCAGGGGATTTCATTCCCTTAGCTGATAAAAATCGGCTAGAAAGTAAAATGAAAATAAGTATAGTTTGTCAAGGAAGGCAGATAGGAAAGAAAGGGTATGCCTGGCTCTTTGGATGGCGGGATATTGGGACGCCCCATGCCACATGACCACCATCCGACAAGCCAAGCAAAAAAGCGAGGGCGGCTCAAAAGCAAAGTCAATGGAAATAGAGCCGCCAATAGAGCCGCCCTAGGATGAAAGGTCTCCGGTGGCAAAAGGAAGAGAAGAAGGGATTTGGGAAGAAGGGCTCCGGAATGGGTATCCGCAGCCGCCATGAAGAGACTGGGCGATGGGATCCCCAACCCTGACGCCGAATAACTTTTTGCAAATGCAGTATAGAATTCCATGGTAACTGGATTTAATTGTAAAGTACACACATGACACTGATCTGTGAAAAAACCCCTATTACAAAAATCAAAAAACACATGAGGCTGTAGTGGTCCAATCAGCCTATAGGCTTCTGGAGAACTTTAGGGGTCGATAATGTCAGAAGGAAGACACATTTAGTGTTACAGTTTGTATAATTTATCACCTTTTGAAGCTGGATAATCGTATAATTCATAATAGTTACTAAATCACAGTTTTTCTCTATGTGTACTGAATAATTGAATTTACAATGGAATATGGCTGTTGATTACATAAAGCCGGCCGGCACCGCTGACCGCGGTGGAAGCTGACTTTGGAAGAGGACTTTCAAGGATTCTTTAGAAGCCACTACAGAACCCTCCCTGAAATTATTTTCTTTTTAGCTTGTGATGGAACACTGAATGGAGGACTGCACCTTTGTGTCTGCTGCTCAGATGATTAGGATAAATTTGCTCTGGCTGCTGGGTTTTCTCGTGTTGTTCAGAGGGATGGAGGTGTTGCAATTTTTGTAAAATATAATTTGAATGCTGTATGTGTTAATGTTGAACATTTCTGTTCGGAGGGTGAGCATGAGTTTGCATGTGTGACTCTGGAACATGTAAAATTGTACATAATTTTAGTGTTTCGTCCACCATCAGGCAATGTGGGTGGCTTCTTTCAGGCCTTGGAGGATATGATTATTATGCTCAAGAAGCTTAACCCAGGATTTGAATTGATAGTTGGGGGGAATTCAACATCAATTTACTACCTACCGAGTAGCAATAAAACACGTGACTTTCAGAATCTGTTAAGATCTCTGAATCTATTCTTGACAATCCTTAAACCTACTAGAAAATGGATGCTTGCCTTGACAATATCTTGCCGTCAAGACTGAATGAGAATGTGTGGTAAAATGTAGTGCATTATGAGTTGGGTGATCATGAGGCAATCAATTGTATGAACATGGTGATTCACATCTACAGGGCAAATAATAGTCTAGTATATATCAAGTGGGCCTAACCAGTTGCCGGTTTGTACTAAAAAAACAAGGTTGATTACAGAGAACAAAGTTGGAATGTTTTGTGATGAACTGAGAGATATGAACAAGCTCCTTCAGCATATCTGGTGGCAGAATCCAACTTCACAACATCCTTTGACTGCTTTCTGGAAATGTTCAATCAGTACTTCGTCCTACTTGTTAACTTTAGGAGCAATGATAAAAATATCCCACCATGGATAAGTGGGTGGGAAGGTGGGACCTAGGCCTCTCCCCAAGATGAGATGAATAATGACAATGCGGGCCTATCCACAGGAAACATAAATATCCCATATACTAATTAATAATATGAAATTATAGAAAAAACTATAGTATTAGTTTATATTAATTACTACAGCAGTAGTATAATTATTTACATTATCAACGACGTAGCTAAATAGCCTTGAAAGTATGTTAAAAGCCTAGAGTGGGTACAAACGTACAATACCGTAATTATGAATTACTCAAAATTTGAGTAAGTTATACGTATACTACACGTATTTCTTGATACGTATACTATACGTATTTCTTGATACGTATAGTATACATATTTCTTGATACGTATAGTATACATATTTTCCAATACATATATTTGATGTATTGACCTATACATCTATTTTATGTATCGAATAATGTGTCAAATATACATATTGTCCAATACATAAATTTTATGTATTGAATAATATGTATATTTTATGTATTGACCTATACATCAATTTTATGTATTGAAAACTAAATCTAATTTATGTATTGATTGATACGTAAATATGTCACACTATTTCATCTATTATATGTATTTCATACAAATATCTCATTTAATTGAGGTACCTCATTTATACATGTTGCTTAATACATCTAATTATTTATGTATTGACAAACACATCAATTTCATGTATTATTTTTGTGTGATACTTTCATTCCCATACACTGTACTATCCAAGTTATGTATCATCAATAAAATTTTTCATTCATTTCCATTTCATGAAATAACCTTGAACTAGCAGTTGATAAGAGCAGGTGTAAGATTCCCCATTAGATAGATAGGTTTCATTAGATAGATGAGAGTTCCACATCATTTCTATAGACTATAATCATATAAAAGGGAGTGAAGTGAATGCTAGCAAAGTGTAAGCTATTTATCTGTTATTGGTTCAAGGTTGTTTTAAAGAATGAATTGCATGATAAATTTGATTATGGTTACACAACTTTTATGAGCAGGCATTCCCAGTGAAATTTGAGGAAATATGGAAATAAGGCGAGCAATAAACAGTAGAATACAACTTGAAAATACATTTTTATTCCACTACAATCTCATAAAACGTGACAAATAAATTTTAGTCAATTCTATTATTTTTGAAGTTTTTAGTAAATTACATTCTGGTCCAGGCTGCCGTAGCCACTCCTTCACCCTGGTTTCAAACAGCTTGCTCGTGAAATCTCCATCCAGAGACACAGCAACAACTTCTGAAACAGATTAATTTTACAATGTGTTATACTATACAGAGCATTCATTGAGTCGCGCACATTCATATCAACCTGTATGAAAATGGAGGGTTTTTATAATAATTGTTGTGTGGCTATAACAAATATATACCGCAAATTTATATCATGTAATTCATGGTGTACAGGCTACCAGCACAGGTCTGCAATTTTGTTTTGAGTAGGCTACCGTTAATTTGAACATGTTGTTTTGCCAAGAGCAAAAAGTGTTCCTTCCTGAATCGTTTTTACCAAACGCATCCTGTGGCTCAACTCAAAGGAAAGTGTTTAAAAAATGAGTTATACCTTATAAGTTACACTGGATGATTTGAAAATGAACACTACAACACAGATTAACAATATTTGTGTGGGTATACTTTATAAAAGTACCAAAAATCGTGGTATAAAAACTTTTTGCGTGTAAAAAGCAGCCTTTTTGAACTCATGCTATAAAATGTTGGGAATAATTGTATAGTAAGGCACATAAGTATATAGTATGTTTATAAAAGTTACACTAATAACAAGAATATTTTATAACATAAGTTTAAATGACTGCCTTGTTTATTATTAGACACAAAAATGTGTTTTACCATCCTTGTTGACTCTTTATGGAGTACCGGTACCGTAATTAACTGAAAATGAACATTACAACAGAGACCAACATTAGTGTGGGGTTGGGCTACTCCATGAAGAGTCAACAAACATGGTAAAACACATTTTTGTAACCTATATACCATAAAATTACTTTATGATTTGAAAATCATTTCAATGTAAATCTTATGAGAGTTGGCTAAAGTATGGTAGTGGATTCGACTAACTTGGCCAAACAAAAGTTCAACATTCAATGGGCACATAAGAAGGCTTCTGATGTCCATTAAGCATACTATTGATACATTTCTCCACATTTTCAACATTTTAAGCAATAGAATTTAATAGGTGAGATTTTTATGTAGTTATCAATCAATTTCATTTTTTGAGCACTAGCATAATCTATTCTGAACATTTCTATTGAAAGGATCAATAACAATTACTTTCGAGGTGAGGGAAACAAAAATAACTTTCCAGAGATTCTACTTCTTTACTTAAAGGCTATCACACTATTATTATTGTTTGTTGTTGGCATAGCCTACCGGTAACATAAGATTTAGATTGGGCCCTCCATCCAAAAAACAGCAGCGTTTTCAGATTGTGGGAAATTCGAACTTCTTCAAATTCCTGATTAGACCCATCCTCGATATGCAAGTCATCCTCGGTATGCAAGTTGGGTTAGTATTAAAAAGTTCCTGGGTGAAAGGATTCAAGGGAAATAATACTGTATTTTTTATAAAATTGAAAAATTGCATAAATATGTTTTTCTTTCAAAATTTGCAATTTTTTTTTCAAATATCACTTTTCTGAGAGAAGTTCTCTCACAATCATGGGATGAACTAAAAGGAGTAAAGTTTTTTATTTATATCAAAATGACAAGGAGAATTCGTGCTATCTATATTGGTTTTTATTTTTCTCATATAAGAGCGATATAACTTTGATTTAATTCATGAATGTGCTTATCAATGTCGAGTCAACTCGAGCAGAAAACATAAAAGGTTTGATGATCTGGAAACTTGTCTTAGAAAATAAGTGGGTGTTGAAACCGAAAAAGTTGTTCAAAAATAATTATTATTATTTTCCCAATTCTCGAAAATAGTCGGAAGACCGTTGTTTGGCCTCTCAGGAGCTTCAAAGTAAGGAAAGCTTTGTAGGCGTCAAGCATTGTATGTTAAAGGTTGTTTTTTGAACGATTCAGGCGTATTAGAATCAGGTATTTGAGCAGCAGTCAGTTGGATTACCATAGAAATATGCAGTTTTGCAACAATGCTTGAGTTTTCTGAAGCAGGGCTGTAATTTTCTTTATTCAGTTGCATGTGTTTGCATTAGAAGAAGTTATAATCTTACACAATCTGACAACGCTGCTATTTCTTGGATGAAGGGCCCAATCCCAATCTTATGTTATGCCACAACTATAAACACTAAAAAGACTTAAAAGAATAAAATAATAACTTAAAGACTTGAAGAATAAAACACTTATAAGCACAATTACTCTCCAGGATTTCGTTCATCAGAAGGCTGTTTAGGGACTTCTTCCCTTTCCCGCCTTCCCAGCTGAAGTTGGTGGCAGCTTCATTTGTTGTCAGCCAGACGAGCAGCGTCCTCCACACTCCCTCCTCCAAGTTTATGTAAGAAGTCCACCTACAAGAAAAAATAGTCATGTATGAGGATTCTAGATTACAGAAATTCCTATTCAGGAGGTTCAGAAGACTTAATTGTTCCCTTATTCATTTATTTATTGAATTATGACATGAAAATTTAGTTCAATATAAAGAACTTTTCAATAACGACATTGATTGAGAAGCTGAATATAACATTATTTAATCCTTGCTCACCTTTCTATTAATATAATTTCATTGTTGGGAGAGGAAGGATTTTTAACTCCTGACAGTGATTTATTTTGCTAATTACAGGTCCTTGTAAAACAAAAATATATTGAAATACATATGAATATACAGTATATACGGTACCTACTTCACTTTCATTCTTCATTAGTCAAACCTTACAGTTACGGTTATCAAATAATGATTATTATTGCTATACTGGTGTTTTCAATGTGAAATTTCCACTAAAATCAATTTGCTGTTTTTTCTGGGTACGGCCTTGAATGGAAGTATGTGCAATCAGTCATACATTACATCAAACGTTAAATGTAATTGATAAACTGTTAAATGTAATGATAAAGCAAGAAGATCTCCAATGTACAAAGATGAAAGATGAATTATGATTTTTAGCTCCATGCTATACAAACAAGAGTCAGTTGACTTTTGGTCTCTGAATCAATCAAGGATGCATGTTTCTTCCACTGACAGAATCCAAGGTCAGGGCAGTGGACTGTGAATGATAGTTCGTATTAATACCTACCGTACAAATAAATCTTTGAATTCTGTGCATAAAAATACTGATAGCTTGAAGTGTGGTAAGTACGCCAATAAAAGACTAAATGAATCAACAAGATGAGATTTAATAACAATAAAATAATAATAGGCAGATGGCCACATACAAAACAATTGTAAGTAGATTGAGTCAAATATCTTGGGATAATTACAACATGATAAAACGTTAGAGAAATACAAAATTTAAATGAAATTAGGTCAATGACATTAATGACCATTGAAGCCTGACAATAATCGAAAAGGTAATATTAATGATACCTGAATTGCGAATATAAATTGAGTGCTATAATGAAAAGTTATTGCTGCAAAGTTCAATCTTAATGATTTACAAAAGGAATAATAATAAATGACAATGATTTACAAAAGGAATAATAATAAATGACAATGAGCTGTAGATATTGCTCAACAAATAGAGTACATTAAAATATAGGCGGCAAAGGCCTTCAATAAATTAAATGTCAAGTTAGACATCAATTGAACAATTAATAGGCGTCAGTGGCCTCAGTGAATTAAATGTCAAGATAGACATCAATAGTACAAAAGGAATAATAACAAATGACAATGAGCTGTAGATAGTGCTCAACAAATAGAGTAAATTAAAATATAGGCGGTAAAGGCCTTCAATAAATTAAATGTCAAATTAGACATCAATTGAACAATTAATAGGCGTCAGTGGCCTCAGTGAATTAAATGTCAAGACAGACATCAATAGTACAATTAATAGGCGTCGGTGGCCTCAGTGAATTGAATGTCAAGATAGACATCAATAGATCAATTAATAGGTGTCAGTGGCCTCAGAATATCACTTGTAAAGCCAAGGGTAGCTGTCAAATCCAATGAATTAATAGGCGTCGGTGGCCTTAGTGAATTGAATGTCAAGATAGACATCAACAAAACAATTAATAGGCGTCATTGGCCTCAGAATATCACTTGTAAAGCCAAGGGTAGCTGTCAAATCCAATGAATTAATAGGCGTCGGTGGCCTTAGTGAATTGAATGTCAAGATAGACATCAACAAAACAATTGATAGGCGTCAGTGGCCTCAGTGAATTGAATGTCAAGATAGACATCAACAAAACAATTATGTAGTACATACGTAAATGAAAATTGAATAGAACGATTTACGTAACCTGAATAAAATTTTGAAGAGGAGATGCAGCCAGGCAGACAGGCAATGAATCCATAATACCCAAAGGAACAGGACATCAGCAAGCGACGATGTGATCTGGCCATGCGATGACAAGAATGGGAGCGTCCACCACAGCAGGCCAATCCCCCAGTGGAAATGTAGGCAGGAGCATGTAGAATCCCAAATGAATAATCCGACTTTCAAGTTGTGGAATTTTTAGAATGATTTCCAAACGGTAAAGATGATGAACTTGAGAGTTTGAGTTACACGAGGTGAAGCCAATTGTTAGAAGAATGGCAATTGAAGCCCACACGAGGTTGTGAACTTGACAAAGTTTATCAGCGTAAATATGCGAAGAAATCGATGAATAATTGAATCACAATTGAAGAATAGAATAAACGAATTAATTTGGAAGAATAATTCACTTTTAAAAACGTTCAGTAGATCCGATGAATAGCGAAAAACGCCCACACGAGGTTGCAATTTTGACAAAGTTTATCAGAGTAAATGAGTGAAGAAATCTATGAATAATTGAATCACAATTGAAGAATAGGATAAATGAATTAATTTGAAAGAATAATTCACTTTTAAAAACGTTCCGTAGATCCGATGAATAGCAAAAAACGCCCACACAAGGTTGCAATTTTGACAAAGTTTATCAGAGTAAATGAGTGAAGAAATCAATGAATAATTGAATCACAATTGAAGAATAGAATAAATGAATTAATTTGAAAGAATAATTCACTTTTAAAAACGTTTCGTAGATCAGATGAATATGGATAAAAGGTTTAGACCGAGAGCGTAGATGCACTCTCGACTAGGAACCATTGCAAAAGACACGGAAACCGCTAAATGCTCCTTGAAAAAAGGAACATGCCGGATGTGTTAGAAACGTAAGCAACACGTTTACAAACGTTTGGTGAAAAAGTAACAAATATCTAGAAAGTAAGATGCCTAAAGACAAAATAAATTCCAAAAAATCGAATAGTACAAATATTAAAATTGCAACGGCAAATAACCCGACGAAAAATACGAATAATATAGGAAACCAACTTGATTAGAGCAGTGGCAAAGAACCGTGACTGTGATGTCACTGGTCAGCGCAGACGGACAAAATGACGACATGATGTCTACGTAGTAGCGGAACGAGTAACAAGTGGAACTGTTCCAATAAATGCTTTGTCAGATTTTACATAAACTGGGCCCCTTGTGTCATACGGGGGTATGGCACAATAAGAAAAAATAAGAAATATGTAAAATCTGGCAAGGCAATTGGAAATTGAAAACTGGGCCCCATGTGAGAACCAGGGGAAAAAACAATGAAACCTAAAAATACCACATGAACCATAAGAGCAAGGGGATTAACTAGAATCCTCATCAATGGGAAGAGGTGCTAAACTCGAAATAGCTCTCTTAAAAGTGCCAGAGGGAGTGAGAACAGTGATAACTCGAACCTTGTCGTCCTTACCGGGATGAACTTCAGTAATGCGCGCCAGCTTCCAAGTGGACTGCGCGGAACCAGGATCCTTCAAGATGACAACCGTACTGACCTTCAAATTTTCACAATTGTTTAGCCATTTGCCTTTTTTCTGAAGAGTGGTTAAAAAAGAAGTACGAGATTTGGGGCCGCCTACACGAGTGGAAATAGGACCGGCGTAATCCAAACCACAATTGTAAAAGGGAAAATTAGCCTGAAAGCGGGCCGCTGGTAAACTACCCATGATTTGCTCAGAACGAAGAGCCGAAATACGAAAACACATTATGCAATGCCGCAATACACTTTTGATGGTGCGACGGGTGGAAGGAAACCAAAATCGTTGTCTTACACTGGCCATGATGGCCTGCACACCAGCATGACTTAGACGACGATGGTGAGCAACAATCAATGCATGAGTGAACTTGTGATTGCTGGGCAACAATATTTGATGTTTATAATCAAAGGAAGCATTTGCATTTTGCAAACGTCCACCAACTCTGAGCAGAGAATCTGAGTGAATGAATGGTGACAAGGCTTTAATAGAGCTATTAGGCAATAGCTCCTGATTTTGACGCAATGCTTTAAGTTCAGCAGAGAAGGCCTCTTCTTGAATGGATTTGAAGATACAATTTTCAGCTTCTGAAATTTCAGAGATAGCTAATTGACCAAAGTGTGGAGTGACTGAATTTTGTTTCCTACAATTATGAATGAACCGTAGAACATATGCTGTTGTACGAACGATTTTGTGATAAGTTGAGCAACTATTGATTATACCTGAGATAACATCATTATGAGAAGAAGTAGTAGCTAATACCTGAACTGATTGAGAACTGATTTCCTGAACTGATTGAGCTGATTTCTCTAACTGATGAGAGACATCATTTGAAGTTAGAAAATTCGACATGACCCTACGGGGAGTGGCCACAGGCGAAGCAGGGAGGCACGAACGAGGTGCTGCAATAGGACGAATGGTTTTACAAGAACCAAATATGACCCAACCTAGACTGGTTTTCTGAAGAATGGGAGCGTTTTGAGCCAGATACAATTTAGCAGGCTGAAGAACAGATGCGAATATGCCAGCACCAAGTAACAGATCTACAGGCTTAGGCTGATCAAACAATGGATCCGCTAATTTGAGTTCAACTGGAATTGAAATTTTGGAAAGATCGATGTTCACACTAGGAACATTAGATGATATGCTATCAACTACAATACAATTTTCTTCAACCGACCACAAACGATCAGATGAAGACAAGCAAACTGAATGAGAAATAGATGATTTGGTCTTATTCTCACCTACACTATGAATCAAAGTGTCAGAATACAAAGCAGCAAGTGACAATTTTTCAGCCAACCTAGTTGACATCAAATTACAATCAGAGCAAGAATCTAAAAGCGCGGTTGCTTCAATAAATTCCCCACTAGAAGATTGAACCAAAACTTCGGCAGTAGGTAACAAGGCAACAGTTGATTGCTGTTGCAAACACAGAGACAAAGTGGAGCTCATTGTGACATGAGAGTTCTTCTGAGGCTGTTCTGCATGAGAAACAGCTTGCTTAGTTGTTTCCGCATTCTGAACCATGACGGAATTCAAAACAGCATTCTTACCCTTGGAGGGAGCAAAGGATTGAGAATGAATAACATTTGAAGTTACCTTATCCTTAGAAGTAGGCTGAGTGTCTCGTGATTGAGGATACGACCTATGAAGAACAGTGTGGTGACTCTTGCCACAAAGTGTACACAATTTGTCCGAACAAACATGATTGGGTGTGAAAGGCTTGAGGCAATTATAACATAACCTTTTGTCACGGACAGCATTCCAACGATCAGTAACCTGCAACTTCAATAATTCATTACAACGATTTGGAAAATGACCAACAGAATTACAAAAACTACAAGGTGACATAGAAGAGGTAGTAACCTGCATCCTAGCTTGAACATTCGATTGATTTTGATTGAACTTCGGCTTGCTATGAGCACCAACCGAGTTGGATGTACTTTGCTGTACATTTCCTTGATGATGGTTAGCTGAGCTTGAAGCAACAGCTTCCATGATTTTGCATTGTGATTCCAAAAAATTCCAAAATTTATCAATGGTGGGAATGTCGTGTATACCAACACTGTTTTCCCATTCTCGAACAGTAGCAGTATCCAACTGCAACAACATTTTGTGCATGTACAATAAGTCCTTGATTTGGACTCCAAGTTGAAGCACTTCGAGCGCGGTAATGTGGGACTTGCAAAAGTCAATGAATGCCCGTAATGATTGCGGACAGTTACGTTTTATGGTAGGCGGAGATTCAATTGCCGTGACGTGCCTGGCAGCAATTAATCTCTTATTGTCATACCTCTCCCTTAAGAGGTTCCATGCAAGCTGAAAACCATTTTCGTCAGCTTCAATGTGTTCCACTCTAGCAAGAGCTTCACCACTGAGTGATTGACGAAGATAGAAAAATTTCAATGATTCATTAATATTATCCTGATTACCAATAATATTGGTAAAAGCACTTGAGAATGCTTGCCATTTTGAAAGCTCCCCATTGAAGCGTGGAAGCGGAATCGCGGAATCTGAGGCAACTGAAAATTTGCCAAATGTGAGTTTTGAGATGTTGGCCACTGGGAAGCACCAGCAGTGGCCTCATTGTTGCGTTGTCTGCTTTCAAAAGCAGTTAATGCAGCATTTGCCTTAGAGGTAATGGAGATAAACTTATTAAGTATTTCAAAATGAGTTGAAGTGTCTTGTGCTTGCAACTCTGAATTCCATAACTGTTCATGGATTTTATCGTACTTAATTCTAAGTGAACCTAGTTCGTTTTTGACAGTCAACAATTGATAATAAGTGGCTTCAGTGTCCACAACATAATTGCTATAGCTGGTTATGAACCAATCTATTTCGTGGTGTAAATTGTCTCTTGCATTGGAAAGAGCAGAAGGCTCAGGAAGTGAATCTTCCTCATGATCGGACATGCTTAAAAACTAACAGAAAAACCTGAGTGAACGAAACGATGCTGCACTGTAGCAATGCGATTGCTGCGCCAACAAGCAACTTTGGGCGCTGGTCCAGTACGCAGAGAGGCACGCCTGTGCGTTTGAGGCAAGTTGTATCAAGCTTGCTGTGCGGCGAGTCAAGTAGCGAGCTCGCAAGGTGGTGTAGTTTGCTGTGTGTTGTTTTCCCAATGCGCAATAGCCGTCTGTGACCAGTTCAGTGCGGTTCAGTCTCTCAGGGTACAAGATAGTTGATAGCTGGTGCATACATGTCGCAGCGTGCTTTGAGTTGCAGCCAGTACTGAAAATTTGAAACAAGTGTGTGAATGCTTAATATTAAACAATATAAACATACAAAGGTACAATGGAATAAAATATACTCTAGAGTGGGACCTAATCATTGGCGTCAAGCTAGACTATTAGGCACACGGTCACTGAAACCCTAAGGTTCAATGGACCAAGAAATGGGTAATAAAAATTAACAATTATCCTAGGTAAACACTAGATCAAAAATGAACGGGCTGGAGGACCAATTTTTATCCAATTGGTCCAATTAACAATTATCCTAGGTAAACACTGGATCAAGAAATCTGGCCCGGATGAACCAATTTGTATGACAGAATCCAAGGTCAGGGCAGTGGACTGTGAATGATAGTTGGTATTAATACCTACAAATAAATCTTTGAATTCTGTGCATAAAAATACTGATAGCTTGAAGTGTGGTAAGTATGCCAATAAAAGACTAAATGAATCAACAAGATGAGATTTAATAACAATAAAATAATAATAGGCAGATGGCCACATACAAAACAATTGTAAGTAGATTGAGTCAAATATCTTGGGATAATTACAACATGATAAAACGTTAGAGAAATACAAAATTTAAATGAAATTAGGTCAATGACATTAATGACCACTGAAGCCTGACAATAATCGAAAAGGTAATATTAATGATACCTGAATTCAGCGAATATAAATTGAGTGCTATAATGAAAAGTTATTGCTGCAAAGTTCAATCTTAATGATTTACAAAAGGAATAATAATAAATGACAATGATTTACAAAAGGAATAATAATAAATGACAATGATTTACAAAAGGAATAATAATAAATGACAATGAGCTGTAGATAGTGCTCAACAAATAGAGTACATTAAAATATAGGTGGCAAAGGCCTTCAATAAATTAAATGTCAAGTTAGACATCAATTGAACAATTAATAGGCGTCAGTGGCCTCAGTGAATTAAATGTCAAGATAGACATCAATAGTACAAAAGGAATAATAACAAATGACAATGAGCTGTAGATAGTGCTCAACAAATAGAGTACATTAAAATATAGGCGGCAAAGGCCTTCAATAAATTAAATGTCAAGTTAGACATCAATTGAACAATTAATAGGTGTCAGTGGCCTCAGTGAATTAAATGTCAAGACAGACATCAATAGTACAATTAATAGGCGTCGGTGGCCTCAGTGAATTGAATGTCAAGATAGACATCAATAGATCAATTAATAGGCGTCAGTGGCCTCAGAATATCACTTGTAAAGCCAAGGGTAGCTGTCAAATCCAATGAATTAATAGGCGTCGGTGGCCTTAGTGAATTGAATGTCAAGATAGACATCAACAAAACAATTAATAGGCGTCATTGGCCTCAGAATATCACTTGTAAAGCCAAGGGTAGCTGTCAAATCCAATTAATTAATAGGCATCGGTGGCCTTAGTGAATTGAATGTCAAGATAGACATCAACAAAACAATTGATAGGCGTCAGTGGCCTCAGTGAATTGAATGTCAAGATAGACATCAACAAAACAATTATGTAGTACATACGTAAATGAAAATTGAATAGAACGATTTACGTAACCTGAATAAAATTTTGAAGAGGAGATGCAGCCAGGCAGACAGGCAATGAATCCATAATACCCAAAGGAACAGGACATCAGCAAGCGACGATGTGATCTGGCCATGCGATGACAAGAATGGGAGCGTCCACCACAGCAGGCCAATCCCCCAGTGGAAATGTAGGCAGGAGCATGTAGAATCCCAAATGAATAATCCGACTTTCAAGTTGTGGAATTTTTAGAATGATTTCCAAATGGTAAAGATGATGAACTTGAAAGTTTGAGTTACACGAGGTGAAGCCAATTGTTAGAAGAATGGCAATTGAAGCCCACACGAGGTTGTGAACTTGACAAAGTTTATCAGCGTAAATATGCAAAGAAATCGATGAATAATTGAATCACAATTGAAGAATAGAATAAACGAATTAATTTGGAAGAATAACTCATTTTTAAAAACATTCCGTAGATCCGATGAATAGCGAAAAACGCCCACACGAGGTTGCAATTTTGACAAAGTTTATCAGAGTAAATGAGTGAAGAAATCGATGAATAATTGAATCACAATTGAAGAATAGGATAAATGAATTAATTTGAAAGAATAATTCACTTTTAAAAACGTTCCGTAGATCCGATGAATAGCAAAAAACGCCCACACAAGGTTGCAATTTTGACAAAGTTTATCAGAGTAAATGAGTGAAGAAATCAATGAATAATTGAATCACAATTGAAGAATAGAATAAATGAATTAATTTGAAAGAATAATTCACTTTTAAAAACGTTTCATAGATCAGATGAATATGGATAAAAGGTTTAGACCGAGAGCGTAGATGCACTCTCAACTAGGAACCATTGCAAAAGACACGGAATCCACTAAATGCTCCTTGAAAAAAGGAACATGCCGGATGTGTTTGAAACGTAAGCAACACGTTCACAAACGTTTGGTGAAAAAGTAACAAATATCTAGAAAGTAAGATGCCTAAAGACAAAATAAATTCCAAAAAATCGAATAGTACAAATATTAAAATTGCAACGGCAAATAACCCGACGAAAAATACGAATAATATAGGAAACCAACTTGATTAGAGCAGTGGCAAAGAACCGTGACTGTGATGTCACTGGTCAGCGCAGACGGACATAATGATGACATGATGTCTACGTAGTAGCGGAACGAGTAACAAGTGGAACTGTTCCAATAAATGCTTTGTCAGATTTTACACCACATATAAATAGATTTTGAATTTTTCTTTCGAGGCCCATGTATTCTTCGAACCATTTGAGAAGTTAGTTGTTGAGTTAAGGCATTGGTTACCTGAAGGACTCTGTCTTGAGAATTCAATTATTATAGGCTGTCACAGTTCGAGCAGATTGAACCTACAATTTCAATCTTGTAGGGAAAGCTGGTGTTTTTTATTCAATCAACTGGCAGACGTTTCTTTTATATATATATATATATATTATATATATATATATATATATATAATATATATATATATATATATATTCTTACTTTCCTTGTCCTATTACCATAGGTAAGGAAAGTACCTATTGCTTTCCGAAAAAAATTAAGGTACCCCAATTTCTAAATTTCTATACGTTTCAAGGTCCCCTGAGTTAAAAAAAAATGGTTTTTGGGTATTGGCCTGTATGTGTGTGTGTATGTGTATAAGAGTATGTGCGTCTGTGTACACGATATCTCATCTCCCAATTAACGGAATGTCTTGAAATTTGAAACTTAAGGTACTTACACTATAAGGATCCGACACAAACATTTTCGATCAAATGCAATTCAAGATGGCGGCTAAAATGGCGAATATGTTGTCAAAAACAGGGTTTTTCGCGATTCCTCAAAAACGGCTCCAACGATTTTGATCAAATTCATACCTAAAATAGTCATTGATAAGCTATTTCAACTGCCACAAGTCCCATATCTGTAAAATTTTCAGGAGCTCCTCCCCATCTATGCAAAGTTTGATTTTAGATTTCCAATTATCAGGTCTCAGATATACTCCCATATCTCGAGTCAAAGATCTGAGCCATCTGGTGACAGGTCAATAACGCTGGATACACAGGAGATCTGCTATCTCTTCATAGTGGATGATTTAATAGAATCAACAGTTGCCAACAGTTTGCAATTGAATAATTAAATTTTCTCAAATTTCAAGCTTATTTTCAATTTTGGGTGAAAATGTTACTGAACATTAATTGAAGAGATGTCCATGCTCAATCGTTTCCACTAGAATTTTTTTGTTCAAATTATATCTGAGACCTGATACTTTTTCCTGTATCATTCATGATTTACTATTATCATGAATGATTAATAAGTTTTTTTCTATACTTTCAACACCAGCTTGATTCTGAATTTGTGAGTGGTGCTAACTGGTTTGTTTGAGAGGGAAGTGTAGGATGCCAATGGGCCATATGAATAAAGTTGAGCATTTTCTTATACTTCTAAAATATAAAGCATTTGCTTCATTTTCTATGAATAAACGTGAGCAAAACCTTTTGCTCATGCTCATAAAAGAAAATAGTTCAAGCAAATGACTCCCCACTACGTGCCCTTCAACAGCACTACTCGAGCTCAGACAGAAAAATCGTCTTTTGCGTTCACTATAGCGCTTTCTATCGGTATAAATTAATACTGCACGTCAGGCAAAACAAGATCCGGTAGAAAAGTTCTCTCTGATTCCTTCTACTTTGTGCTGTGGCGTTTTGCATGGAGTTTGTTTACAGTTACACGGGGGAACCCCAACTGTTCGATGGGAGAGCCGATCGACAGTAAACAGAGATGGCCTTGAAGTTCCTAGCGTTCCACAATTCCACTATGAATACTTTGAAGTAATGCGCATGCGCTGGATCGACCAATAGAATTTACACGCGCGACTAGCCATTACATTTCAAAATTGCTAATACTTTGAAGTAATGCGCGTGCGCTGGATCGACCAATAGAATTTACATGCGCGACTAGCCACTACATTAAAAGCCTAGGTTTCTCTTGACGTAATCACGCAAAAGTCTGCTGCAGCTATTGCTAGGGAAGTGTTTTCTCTGACTTCACGCGCGCAATCTCTGTAATTCCCTCTGCGTCGCGCACTCAAGAATTTTACTAGTAATTCAATTGTTCCAAAAAATAATAATGCTAATAGGTTTCAAATCAAATCATTTATTTGCCATACAACAAATACATATTCAAAACGAATAAAAGAGAATGCATAATTTTATAAACAAAAGTATAAAATAATAAAACAGAAAGTAAGCATAAATAATACCAAAATCATAATTAGATACTTTTCATTAACTGTTTTGATCAATTTTTCATAATTTTTACTTCAGTTCTTGAACTTGAATTTTTTCTAGGGGAGAGGAATAAACAATTTTCCCAAATATTCAGGGATGTATCTCCCCTGTTAACGATGGAAATTAGGCTACCCCCATTTATCATAACCGGGAAATTTTAAGGGTAGAAGAAGCTGCTGGTGCATTGTTTAAGGATATGAACTACTATAGGTGGCCATACTTGTCTTCTCAACCACATACTTGAAACTCAATAAACTATGATCAACTCTGAAAAAATATAAGCTACATTGAATTTCTTCAAAATAATAGATGGTGAAAAGTAACAAAATTGACTCACTTTAAAGTGCTATCTTTTTATTTTCATGCTATCTCAGTCCATAATTATAATATATACTAGACCATTCACTGTCTAGCTTATAATTTCATAATTATCATTGTGCTATTCTCTCATCTCCTAGATATTTGTTCGACTCATACTAAAGAAAGCTAACTAAGTAGTTGCTGAATGGGCCACGAAATAAATGTAGGTCTCATTTCGCTGGGGGGGGGATACATCCTCATATCCCCCCTGGATATGCCACTGACACAACAGCACAGGACAGAATTTACTCTGATGGACAGTATTAGAGGAGGCTGTGGTTTATAACTGCGCGAGGTCTACTATTCACAGAACAGTACCTCATAAAACAAAATGTATTGAAAGCCTAAAAT
Organism: Nilaparvata lugens; assembly: GCF_014356525.2. Lineage (NCBI taxonomy): Eukaryota > Metazoa > Arthropoda > Insecta > Hemiptera > Delphacidae > Nilaparvata > Nilaparvata lugens. The sequence goes on along the minus strand of NC_052506.1, from coordinate 60,294,963 downwards.
ATTCCCTAAACTTGGTATCTTTATCAAACAGATGCCTGGTAATCACAATTATAGAAAACCCTTCTTATCCCCAGTCAATAAAAAGTTCAATGGGTTTTCATTTACAAAATTCATTAATAGATCATTAGCTACAGCAACATGTTGGACATCTATGTTGCCTATGACTGAAAATATAATCGCGCGCTGCGAGGTTGCTGTCAGAGAAAACACCCGCTTTTTTATCACACACGCGTGATTTTCGCGTATCACGGTTGACAGAACCCACAATAACGCTGCGTGGTTCAGAGAAACCTAAACTTAAAATAATTGCTAATACTTTGAAGCAATGCACATGCGCTGGATCGATCAATCGAATTTACAAAAATTGCTAATATTCTCAAGCATGAGCAACGATCAACAAGAACTTATTATGTTAACATATATTATGTTATGTTATTATATGTGTAGACTTGGTTTGACCGAAGTATAATACTAGTAGTTCTGTGAACATATACCTCATATACTGTCCATCAGAGTAAATTCTATCCTGTCGTGTCGTGTCGGCAAGATATCGGTGTGAAAACGGCTAATGGCTGTTCGGGTTGGTGTATCAAAAATGCTAACATCAAAAGCTAATCTCCTTGAAGACATACTGGCAACAGGACAGCCCGAGTTCAAAGCAGAGAAAATTTGAGAGCCAATACTATGGTATTTTAGTTATTAATTGCATGCGTTATTGCACGCAATCAATAGTTCATTTAATAGTGCATAAAAATTGCATTCAATGAGGCATGCAATCAATAGTCTACACAGCTGCTGATTTCTTTCCCAAGCTACATTGAGATATGCGTCATGGCATGCAATTTATTATAATCCACTCGACAGCTGATTTATGATGAATAATTCTATAGTCTGATATTTACTCTAATATATTGGCGTACGAAGGAGGCTCCTTTTTCCTTTTATATTATCCTTGAAATTTCCAAAAACCTTGTATATACATCGACGCGCAATTTGAAAAGGAATATCTGTCAAATTGCATGAAAATCTATTACCGCGTTTCACCGTTTAAACATAATTACATAACATTTAAACATAAAGAGAAATGCCAAACCGTCGACTTGAATCTTAGACCTCACTTTGCTCGGTCAATTGATAGACCTGCAGTTTTACTTATGCTAGGATCGAAATTTCAGTTGGGTTCCCAACCACGGTGACGTGATTATGCAGCTCATAATTTTCTGAGCTGGCCTATGAGATCCTACGTTTATTCATTTATTCAACAAGATTTAATCGATGATATTAATCGAACAACAGCTGTTTTTCTTCAATTTACATTGATATATTAAATTGCTTGCGTCATTGCATGCAATTTATAATCCTCTCGACAGCTGATCTATGATGAATAATATTCTAGTGTGATTTTTACTCTAATATTGGTGTATGAAGGATGCGCCTATTCCATTTATATTATCCTTGAAATGCAAAATTTCCAAAAGCCTTGTATATACGTTGACCCACAACTTAAAAAGGTACCTGTCAAATTTCATGAAAATCTTTTACCGCGTTTCGCCGTAAATGCGGAACATAATTATAAACATAAAGAGAAATGCAAAACCGTCGACTTAAATCTTAGACCTCACTTTGCTCGGTCAATTATGTTCCTATATATTGTTTATTATATATTATTTACTACATCTATATAGGCCTATTGCTATACAGTTTATACAAGCACACCATATTCAAATTGCTATACAGTCGAGCCTCTCTATAACAAGCCACCACTTAATAAATTCTTCTAAGCAACAAATATTTTTACCTTGTCCCATGACATTTCAGAATTTTGGCTCCTTATTTTCTTCTATAACGAATTTTGGACCTCTCAACTACAAAGTTATCTCTCTTCACTTCAACATACAAAATGTAGTGTGAATAAGAAGCCAACAGTCAGAATTGTTTAGTTTCAGCAGAAAGGTCAATAAACTAAAAATAATGACAAGTTCAGGTAGGGAGAAGATAGGATGGTAAACAGTGAATAGAGTTTGAAACACATGTTGGAAATTGAATGCAAGTTACTGGAAATAGAATTTCAAAAACCTGTCATTCGTAGAACAGGCAGGTAGACAGGACTTTCCCATCCTTCTGCTTTTGTCACACATTTCAATTCTTAGAGCTGATGATGATGATGATGATGATGATGATTATGACTGTGACGAATCTGAAGAGAAGAATCCGTCAGATCGTTAGAAAATGGAAAAATTGAGTCATTATAGTAACTATTTATAGTAAAGTTATTGACAAAATTACTTCTTATTCTCTTATCCGATTTCCCATGGAATAATGTGTTCTATATCCTGTATACACTGTATAAAATATGAATAAGGAAGAGAGTTCCGTAGTTTAGTATAAGATATTTCAGAGAACTTTAAATTTAATTTTTTTCCTACTCACACTGGCGATCAAGAGTCATCTCACGCCAGTGGTTTTTTCCCTTACCATCTACTATCAAATTATTGAATTGTATTATCATGCTGAACTTTATTTGAATTCTGCATTATGTATTTATGTGTCTGTGTGAAGTATTTAATATCTTTTATAGATTCATAAATAAAGTGATATTGAATATTTTTCATATTGGTCTCATTCGATGGAGCCCATTCCTATACTATTCTCATAATTTGTCTCAAAAAATTCAACCGTGAGAGACTTTAAAAGTTTTCAAATTTGGCAGGCCAGCTCCACTACGTCCAGATTGGAAAAAAGTGTGAATCAATGAAAACAATTCTGGGCTTCAGTTCTATACCATTTTCATAGTTTGGGATCAAAAATCATGCTGTCAGCGGAGGAGAAGGATGTAGGTAATGAGGTCCTTTGCTGCCCCAGGTAAGAATTATTGAAGGAAACTGTGATGAGAATTTATGAATCAAGTCTTCAGCTATCACATTAAACTTTCATAATTTGGGCTCAACTAAGATGCTGCCAGAAGACGGAATGGTTGTAAGTAGCCAGGTCCTTTGCAGCCTCCAGAGAAGAACTATTTTTAAAATATGATGAATTCCAATAGGATAACGCATCATGCCATCATATTACGTTCATCCATCATATTACCTCATAATTTCCGCTCGACAAGTACATGATACGCTCTCAACAGAAGTTAGCACGTCTGCGAAGTTGGCCCGGATGATGTCAGCCCTCTCAATGAAAGTGTTATAAATCATTAGTTTAGCATTAGTTTAGGTTTGTTTTAACAAATTTGACGTTTGTTTGGGTTTCTAAATACCAAATTTGAAAGTTTCAAATTTTCCGGGCCAACTTCACACTAGCCCGGAAATTTTCACAAAATTAGTTGAAAATAGTCTAGATCGTTGGTTTAAGTTTGTTTTGACAAATCTGACATTTGTTTAGGTTTCTGAATACCAAATTTTTGGAAACTTCAAATTTTCCGGGCCAACTTCACACCAGCCTGGGAATTTTCATAAAATTAGTTGAAAATAGTCTAGATCGTTAGTTTAGCGTTAGTTTAGGTATGTTTTGACAAATTTGACATTTATTTAGGTTTCTAAATATCAAATTTGGAAGTTTCAAATTTTCGTCCGGGCCAACTTCACACCCTAGCCACAGACTACATTAATCAATGGAATTGGTTGAAAACTGTATAGATCGTTAGTTTAGCTTATAATAGATAAGATTTTAGCATATAATAAGGTTTAGACTAATAGATTGGAACCCACCAGTCATGTAAGTGGCTTCTTATACATTCATATCTCCTATTGTAACAGTCATGAAAGCGTTTCTATGTGTACTGCTGAGGTGAATAGGATTTTTATTAGAAGTTGGCAGTGCATTCTTTCAAAATCATTTTTTTCCATTATATCAATGGAACTATTGCTCATATCTATCAGGAACTATAGAACTATTGTGTCTGCATCCAGAAATATCGTTTTCTAATGTACTTCTGACAAATGTACTGCTAACTTCACACTGACCAATAGTGTCTGTAATCTTGTTATTCTTCAATAGGCTTAATTACAGCATTATAATATAGCATTATGACTATTCAACATTGAAGAATATTATCTACCTCTAAACAGAGTATTAAAATATGCTTATTATTACAATTATCTGTACTTCTATAAATGAGTGTGAGTGAAATATAATATTGACTGCAGAAAATTTTCTTCATAATAATATCGATTGAGAAATTCACCAGGAATGAGTTTTTTCACGTGGTTTAATAACCTGAATAGTTGAAACATAATATATACATCGAAAGTGGGCTTTATAATAAAATATATATATATATAGGCTGACGTGAGACCGGCTAGTCGATGGGTGAAGATGTCAAAAACAAATGCCATAATGGAGATACAAGTCACATGTCATGGTCTCGAATAAAGAGAAGCAGACATAGAGCGAATGGCGCCGAAATGAATACCCTACTCTTCAAACAAAAAAGTAGAAAGGGCACTCCGTGCTACGAGCATGGTCATGCTAATCAGTGTTGTCTTGTGGACAGTGTTGGGGAAGGCCAAGCAGGTTAATAAATTCGTCAGTGTCCACAACGATAAAGATGACTTTTGGCGCACTAATGCAACAATATGAGCACAGACGCTAATAAGGGGCATACGTCTGAAAGAATTCTGTCTCTGAATCCAACCAACCATATACTAATGTACCATAGCTAATATTTTTCTATTTGAAACAGTCTACATTATTTCAAAGATTTTCAATAGAAGGGTTCCCAAGAATTTTGTAGAAAGAAAGCCGACAGTTGGTGACAATGTTGAGGAATGGAGAAAAAAGAGGATGCACTTGTAAAAATCTCTGTATGTCCGCCACCAGCAGTACCTGCATTCAGATGAATTCAACATAAAATATAGCATTTATTCAGCATTTATAATAGTTGCGATTCAAAGTTCTATCAAAATTATATAAAAAACCGCGGTTTTCTCAAAAACCACTCCAACAATTTTGATCAAGCTCATAATATAAATTGACATTGGTAAGATCATCACCTGCCACAAGTGCCATATCTGTGAAGGTGCGTACATATATACGCGCCGCGAACATGAACAATTCACTTTTAATCAGCTGACTATATCTGTATTTTCACAGAAACAGATAGATACAGATATAAAAAGCTTGGCATCAGCTGTTTCGGATGGACACGTTAAGTCATCGGTCCAGGCTGCCTAAAAAGCAGTCGTTAGGTCATGTCAGAGGCCCTGAAATTGATCAGTTGCGACCTGAAAACTCTGTCACCAGACCTGAGCCAGCCAGGTAACTCGACATTATTATTATTATTAGCTGATTAAAAGTGAATTGCTCATGTTCGCTGCGCGTATATCTGTACGCACCTTAAGAATTGCAGGTGCTCCGCCTTATCCATGTAAATTTTTATTTTCCATTTCTAATTTCTGAGCGAGCCGAAGGTGAGCAAAGCTCTTATACATGAAATTGTTATTATTTGTTGGGATACTCCTCCTAGACCGTTCGACCAATGGTCATGAAATTTTGCAGTGATATTAAGTTGGACACGGTGACTGCTACTAGCAAATAATATTCTTTATCCGACTTCAGGACTTCTTATTGATTTTTAATAAATTCAGGAAGGTTATTGTGTTATCTTTATTTGAAAAAGTATGAAACATTTTGTCCAATATCCTTTTCCACTGAAACTTCGAGGTCAACATTTGAAGTCCAAGACTTAAAAACCAGAAAATCCTTTAAGCCACGTTTACACCAAAGTTGTTAACAAAATGCTAATAACTCAATCCTTATAGATTCTATTAGATTGAACGGAACTTGACAAACTCATATGATCATCATGTGTAACTATGATAAGTTATGTTCAATCTGATGAAATCTATAAGGATTAAGTTATCAAGATATTGTTAATAACTTTGGTGTAAACGCAGCTTAAGAGCATTTAATTTATTATATGGAATTCTAAATAATAATATTCATGCCAGATTTCAGCAATTTGAAAAATTGCCATGTTCCATGCAATAGAAAAAGACTTCTTGGTGAAAAAAATCTTGTGAAAAATTATGCTGCTCAATTGATGATTAAATTATTATTTTTGAGCTCTACCAACTCTTTCTTCTTTCAACTGTTTCTTATTTCTTTGTATAAACATATTTTTCATACCCCTTTTTATACCCCTTCACTAACTTACCTGAATCTAACTAAAATACTGTTCTCTTCTAATCTTATTAGTTATACTGAATCGTTGAGAATATTTAATTAAGTTCGTTATTATTTTCTTCTGTTTTCCTTTTTAATTGTAAAACTATAATTATTATATAACTACACGGACACGGACACGTAAGGACAGGACATAATTCACTCTCATGGACAGTATTACAAGAGGCTGTGGTTTTGAACTGCGCGAGGTCTACTGTTCATTGAACTACTAGTCAGCTGATCAATTTCAAAATAATAATACATCACAATGTGGTAGGTTAAATCCAAATTCATATCACATATGGATTTCAAATCATAGTCCTAAACCGAGGTTTATTGTGATAGTGGTTTATTACAATAAGGCTTTGAGCCAAGTTTGCTCAAACCTCTGTTCACACGACACCAACTTTAACACAAACCTTTATTATAAACTAAACCATATATAAATATTCTATATTAAGTCTTTGAAGTGTTTATAAACTTGAGATGAATTATAGTAACTCAAGCCTCCTCCTCCTCCTCCTACTCCTTCTTGACCTCCTCCATCACCTCCTCAACCCTCCACCTACTCCTCCTCCTCCCCCAACTACTCCTCCTTCACCTCCTCATCAACCCCTCCTTCTCCCCCACCTACTCCTCCCCACCCTTCTCTTCCTCCTCCTCCTCACCCTACTCTTCCTCCTCCTCTAACTATTCCCCCTCCTCCTCAACTCCTCCTCTCACTCTTCTACCTTCTCCTTCGCCTCCTCCTCTTCCTCCTCGCCCACCTACTCCTCCTGCATTACAGATCTGACTCGACTAAAGTTATAAAAATTATAATGTACAGCAGACAGCATTGGAATATTCAAGAAATAGATTGAGAGTCATAAGAAAATATGATTGGACTAATGTGAATAATAGTGCTTACTATTTAATTTATAAAATCTATCACTTTATTTTTTAATCACACAATAATTATAATACAACTTGGATAAAATATAAAAATGAAAAATATAAATGAATGTTTAAATATAGATTGAAATACAAACCTCAGTACCCTTTTAAATTATTTTATCACAACATGATTCAGATATTAAATACCATTTTCAAGTTTGAAAATGAATCTGAATGTTTCAGACTTGAAAATGGCATTTAATGTACGAATCATGTTGTGATAAAATAATTTAAAAGAGTACTGAGATTTGTATTTCTATTTATATTACAAAAAGCCCTAAAGAAAAAGACAAATGAGTGTTTATATGTGATTGAGAAACTACTAGACCAATAAATTATTATGAAAGTTTGGGAATATGTTGTGTGAATAAGTCTTAAGTCTAGTAACACACACATCAATTTTTGAACTTTTTTATGCCATCCTAATAAATTTGATTAAATTGAACAAAATTTGACAAACATATATTATGATGTGATCATGAGTTTGTCAAGCTCCTGGTAGAGTTTATAAGGACGAAAAAAAATTGTTCATTCAAAAATTGATGTGTGTGTAGTTAGACTTTGGACGTTCGATAAAAACTTGTTAGAATTTTTATTGTACAACCAAAACTTGAAGTAGCTTTTAGACACATTGATTCTATATCGTGGACGTGCATTTTCAATTATTTGCTCCAGCTGCTTGCCAGCAGTAACATATTGCCATTTAAAAGCCAAAACATAAACTCCCACACATTTTCTTTTACCTTTGAACCAAATAAAATACAATTTATTAGGTCATGTTTATTTATGACTCGACTGCCTGTGTATCAGCCTGCAATGTAAACGCAATGCTGTGACAACGTCCCATGTTCATGAACATCACAAAGTCCTACTTTTGTTTCTGTTTGTCTGGTAGGAATATGCAGTCGAAGATGTGAGACACTCCCTAAAGTAGGAACTTTGAATAATTTTACCCATTGAATAGTCAATATTGTAAATAAGGATATTTATTTAAAAAAACTCTTATTTTTCTGAAATACAAAAGTTTTTCAAGTTGCCCGATTTGAAAAAAATGTCATAATTAGTTTGTGGTTTATTTCTGGTTCAAAATTTTTCTTAATAACTCAATATCTTCAAGTTTTGAGAGTTTATTGAATGTCATCATTCTATTATATTCGGTTTTTAATCAAATAAAAATTTTTAGTTTTATTTCTGGATTGAAAAAATAACTCAAATCAATTCAAGAGGATAGCATAACCTATCATTTTTATTCATTCATAACTCCACCTTCATTGTATTATCATTCATCTCATCATCATCACCTAGGCTTACAATACTTCTACAAAGTCGCCTTTGTAAAATAATAAATAATCAATATTATTGATTGATAAATTAACAGGATTGGCTCGTCAAGTGCTTCAAAGGCCTAGAAATCTTTCTAGTTTGATCACCGTATGACTTGTTTATCAATAATCAACTCGGTCGGTCTTCTAAAGCTGCGTTTATACCAAAGTTATTAACAAAATGTTTATTTTTCCGTCCTTATAGATTCTATTAGATTAAACGGATCTTGACAAACACATAGGCACATCATTTGTATGATAAGCTACAGTATGTTCAATCTAATAGAATCTATGAGGAAGGAAAAATAAACATTTTGTTAATAACTTTGGTGTAGACGCAGCTTTAGCTAGCCACTGAAAAGCCTTCCAACGGATACCACCAAATAGTAGCAAAACTGCCTTAAATATTACTAAGAATATTTCTGATATGAATTATGGAGTTGTCTGATACTTTCATTTAGGATGAAACTTTCATTACACATAGGATGTCTAATCTGGCAAGTCAAGCAGTTTATTCAGATCCAGTTATTGCAGATTCGGCTCATAGTTTCCAATACCGTACCTATGATTGACTCTTATTGGTAGAGATACGGTATATTTAACTTTGAATATCATATTTTTACCCTTTTGAAAATGAATATTTTTACAAATTTTGAATTTTATTTGGGAAGCTGTCAATTGTAATTAGGAATTGTGAATTGTAATTGAGAAATAGTAAGATGTAAGTTACTTGGGAAATTGTTAATTGAAGATTAGAAAATAATCCACTTGTCCAACGTCATATTCCATACTTGCATTCTTTGCATGAATTTTAATTCATGAACAAGATCAACTGGATTTTCAATCAGATTTCTTAATTAAAACAGAAACTTCTGACTAACAAATCTTATTACCGCATCTCAAATTGAATTCATACTTTCTCAAATACAATTTACTATTCTTAATATTACATGATGTGATAACTTCTAAAATACAAATGTCTATTCTCAATTATTACAATTGATACTTTCTTGAAATTTAAAAAGGTATAGATTATTACAAGTCTGGTATAGGTAATACCTACACATTTATAATCAATTCAACCAGATTTTAGCTAATACTTAGCCGTGATAAAAAATAACCATTTAATAACAATAATAATGCTTTTATTAAATCAAGAGCTTTTACAAACACAATGTTGAATTAATACAATATAAAATACCTTTAAATAATAACTTATCCACTGAGTAAACTGAATTCCATTCAATCACAACAATACATGAAAAAGGATTGTCTGTTTCATTGTTAAATCATGACTGAGTGCCAAAAGCCGGTTAAATTTTAATCGTGATTAATTCCAGGAGAGCCTATCAGACAAACCGTCTTATAAAAAATGCCTTTTCTGATTGGTTCTCGTGAAATTAATCACGGTTAAAATTTAGCCGGCTTCTGTGCAACTAACATTAATTAGAGATTATTAATATAAAATTTATCAAACAAATATGAGAAAAATAACATTGTAACAAATCATCTGTCTGTAATAATCATTTTAGTAAAAATAGAATATTGCTATTACCCGATTTCATTCTTTACCTATTCTTCCAGTTTTTTTTTAATAATGCAATGTTTCCAAATACCGGTAACATTGCCTATTAAAATTACGCCAAAGATAAGGCTAAAAACAGCGTTTTGAAGTGCATTATTGCATTTCAAAAATTACACAAAGTACATCTAATTGAAATTTTGTGAAGTTTATAACAAGATAATGCAATTATTACTGATAAGAATGTACTAGAATAATAATGTTTTAACAAAATGAAACCGGTGATTAGGTTAGTGATTAGTTTCCATAATGGGCCTACATTTTTAATTCATAATAAATTATTTTAAGTTGCTGTACTACTAACAAAGAATCTACTTTATTATTGTAGCTACAATAAATACAGCCTATCTAAATAATCTTCTACATAATTTATTTTATACATTAATACAAATAAATGTGAAAATGATTCAAACTTTTCTTTTAGCTAGCTCTACGTAACGTATTAAATATATATTGTTTTAAATTATTTTCATATAAGTATGTTAAGTTTTAAATCAGTTAGCATACCTTTAATTTGTAACTTGAAGTGAGTTCAAATAATAATAAATAAATAAAATGTGAACGCACTGTAAGCATGTAAGCAATAAACATTGTTAACATAACCTTTAAACCGAGAAGTGTAAAGCTTTTACAGAGTGGAAACGTGGAACGATCCTATCGTTCCACTCAAGTTTATCTTTGTTTACATTTTTACTGTCGACAAGCTCTCCAGTCGAACAGTTTATACCCACCCAGTTACACACAATCACACAAACGAAAGTCGAAAACCACCCACCTTCAAGGAGAACGTAGGCCTAGTTAGCTCCAAATCCAAAACCAAAGTTCTATTTTAATTAATATTTTTATGGTTTAATATAAAGCTATATTACTCTTTAAAATGGATGATGAAGTAAGTTTAATAATATTTAATTAATATTCTTACTTAGGCAAAAAGAAAATGTCAATAACAGCTGAGCATAACCTAAAATAATCCTACCTACTATACTGAGGTCCACGTTATAATGACAGTGGATGAAGACAGAAGACTAGCGATGCCTTTTCTCTGCATTAATTAATCATATTTCTACACTGTGAAAAACATATTTGGCACCGTTGTGGACCTACAAAAGGATAGTATCACCGGCTTTGTCGAATGATAGACAAGGATAGCAAAACCAATGTTGATCAAATACTGTCATTATAACATGGATCTCACTAAAGGTCAGATTCATGATGAAATATTTCGTTCTCTATTCGTTAAAAATTTAGTTACTGGTTGAAGAAACGCAAATTCTTTTTAAATCAAATAAAACTGAATAATTGGTAATCTCCTACCTTTTGGTAATCTGATTTTTACCCTAGTTTTATCATGGTATGCTAGAATAGCTTTTAAAGTTTAGAAAAAATTATCTTTAAATAGTGATTACAACTTTCTGTTATAAATCAATAATATAATAAAGGATAGGTAGAATAGATTGTGAATTGAGTGTGTAATTAATGAATGTCAAGTGACACATAACCTAGCTACATTTTTGGACTGTTGTATAAATTAGAACTGGAACCGTTTTGGGCTTATAAGCCTGTGGTACTTTTCTGTAAGTTGTGTAATTTTGAATGATTGAATAAAATAAATAGTTTAGAATGCTATCTTGGAACATGATACATGATTTCGATTCGATTAAGAATTTAAGAAAAAATGAATGTGAAAACCGCATATAGATACCTCCAATAAGTTGAACATTAATTCACATTCAAAGATAAGCTACTAATTAATTATTTATCTATCTAGCACTTTTTCTATAATATATTTAGTATTTCTGTGAGCAGTAGACCTTGCGCAGATAAACTCTTATACTATCCATTAGAGTAAATCCTGGTTGTATGTCGTGTCGGTGAGATATCGGTGTGAAAACGGCTAATGTTGGGGTTCTCCGCATGCCAATGACATCCTGCTTCTTCAAAAAAGGCACTGCGGATCCTAACATACAGTAACTTTATTGTCCATTGTCGACCCATTTTCAGACGCCTGAAAGTGCACGCCATCTTCGGGCTGTACATACTGGCTTCACTTACTGCAGTGAAGATAAACAGGGCTAACACGATGAGCAGGTGTCAGGTGCATTCATACGGTAGGCTACCTATGGAAGACTACAGTTTGAGATTCCACGCTGTAGTTTGTCAATGGTGAAGTACTTTTTCCCAGTGTTGGCACTCAAAATGTTCAACCTGCTGCCAGGCTCGGTGAGGGATATTCCTATTGGTGTTTCCAAGAACAGGCTGTCAAGGTGGCTGATTGAAAGAAGCTATTACAATGTCAGTGACTTCCTTGGAGATAGCTTTGAGGGACTGTGATGCCACGCCATCTTGATTAAAGTTCTAAGGTTTTTTATTTCTTTGACGCGATCTATCCGGGAACACCTGGCAAACGATCAAGACTTTGGATATTTGGTTGTTGTATCAAAAGTGCTAACATCAAAAGCTAATTTCCTTCAAGACATACTGGCAACTGATGAGCCCGAGTTGAAAGCAAAGAAAGGTCGAGAGAAAATACTAGTAAGTCTGTGAACAGTAGACCTCGCGCAGTTATAAACCACAGCCTCCTCTTATACTGTTCATCATAGTAAATCCTGTCTGTATGTCGTGTCGGCGAGATATCGGTGTGAAAACGGCTGATGGCTGTTGGGGTTGGTGTATCAAAAATGCTAACATCAAAAGCTAATCTCCTCCAAGACATACTGTCAAGAGGACAGCCCGAGTTCAGAGCAGAGAAAGTTCGAGAGACAATGCTATGTTATTTTAATTATTAATTGCATGCGTTATTGCACGCAATCAATAGATAATGTATTTATTTATTCACAAGGGAGACAACGGGTCTCCCCAAATATGTCTCCTTAACAATAAAAATTGTACAGATACAGAAATGAAAAAATAAAATAATGATAAAAATAATACGAACTTATGCAATAATAAATAATACAAACAACAAAAATAACACCTAATTCAAAAATGAAAAATATAAAGATTTCAAGACTTATGAAAAAAGTAAAAATAAAACAAATTAAGAATTCAAAATTCGAAAACTTATGAAAAAATTAAAGAATATAACCTAATAAAAAATAATGAACAAAAATGTTATCAATAGAATAAAATAACATTTATAACTGAACGACGTCCCAAACCATTTATGCACATCCACAATTACAGGCCAATATCTATATTACCTGTACTCTCAAAGATATTCGAGATGGTAATAGCAGAGCAGCTTTATGAATTTTGTGAGATTAATGGCTTATTTGCAGGTACGCAGTTTGGATTCAGAGCGGGGAGGTCCACTGTTGAGGCTGTGGGATATTTAATCTTAAAAGTAATTGAGAGTTTGGAGGGGGGAGGTCTTGCTGGGTTGACTCTCTGTGATCTCAGCAAGGCTTTTGATACCCTAGACCATGACATCTTAATGTCTAAGCTCTCTGCCTATGGCATAGTTGGCAGTCCTCTGGTGCTTCTCCGCTCCTACCTGGAGGGTCGTCAGCAGGCTGTGTCTGCAAATGGTATAAGGTCGCGGGTGAGATTGGTGACCTGTGGGGTGCCCCAGGGCTCTGTGCTGGGGCCCTTATTGTTCCTGATCATGATAAACGATGTTGCTCTCTCCAGAAACAGGACAGTGGTATGCTATGCTGATGATACCTCATTATTGGACATCAATGGGGACTTGGCTGACCTGCATGAACTGATGCAGGCTTCAGAGGGGACCGTGGCTGACTGGTTCCGAGCAAATAGATTTTTGCTTAACAGCGAGAAGACTCAGTCCATTGTGTTCAGCCTCAAGAATGGTGATCAGTTCAACTTCCCCTCGGTAAAGCTCTTGGGCTTTACAATGGATCGTAAGCTTGCTTGGGGAGATCACATTCAGGGTGTCTGTTGCAGGCTCAATAGAGTGCTGTTCCTGCTGAGGAGTCTGAGAGGTTGCATCCCGGGGGCCCATCATCGAATGTGCTACTTTGCCTTCTTCCATAGCGTGATGGCTTATGGTATTACACTGTGGGGTGGTGCTGCCGAGGTAAAAAGGATATTGCTGGTGCAGAAGAAGGCTATAAGAATTTTATGTGGGGCTGATTATCTGGCGAATTGCAAGCCACTGTTTGTAAGGGAGCACATTATGACAGTCTTCAACCTCTACATTTACAGGTCTGCCATTGCAGCTTTTCGGGGACTTGTTGCCTTACCTACCAGAGGTGACTTTCATCGGCATGACACCAGGAACAGGCACAGGCTGAACCTCCCTTACTGTAGATTGGGGAGGACTCAAAACAGCTTGGCCTACCAGCCGGTGAGGATCCTCAACAAGCTGCCCATTTCCGCCAGAGGTTTGTCTGAGGTGGTCTTGAGGAGGAGATTGAGGACGTTCCTGCACGAGAATCCCTTTTACTCTTTAAGGGAATTTTTTGAATGTGACACGGCAACTGTAAGTAGCTACTTCTTGTAATAGCGCATTTGCCTGCTGCTTGGTTGTATTTTTCTGTGTTTCTTTTTACTTTCTGTTACATTTTGACTGTCCATCTATGGACTTGTTTTTATTATTATCTTGACGTGTTCCCTTATGGACATGCCCTGGTGGCATGTCTGTGCTATGAACAAAAACCATTATTATTATTATTATTAACATATCAGAATGATCAGATCTTCTCGTACTACAGCTCATTCTTCTCAGCTCGTCAAGGCGGTTCAAAGTCATGTATCATAATTGAAATTTGACGGAAAAATAAAAATATCCACTTTTAGTGTATTTTAGCTCCTATTTAAATACACAGAAAAATGGCCAATTTCTATATTCAAAACTGTGTATCTCGGTAACCCGAAATGAAAAAATGGTACTTGGTCTTGATTTGAAGAACAGAATCTCCTCTTTCATGTGAGGTGAATGAATTTTGTAAAAATATGATCGTGAGGCAAGATACGTTTGATTCGAAAAATCAAGAAATTTGCTATATTTTCCTCATTTTTAGAGTCTCGACAGTTTTTCGATAGTAAACAGTGATGCAAGATGGGTTTCAACGTAGCTTATAGAGCATGTAATTCTCTTTCATTTGAGACCAATTGCAAATTTCTATCATGTATCTTACTCGTTTTAGAGACTCTTCAATAACAAAAAAATCGCAGAAAAAATCAGAAAATGAAAATTATCACTTTTTCAATTAACTGTAACTTTTGAACGGTATTGAAATCAGGAAAACGATTCATGGGAGCGGAAAGAGGAGAAAAGTCTCTACAACCTTGACTACTTTTTTGATTTTTCATCTGTAGTGTTTCACAAGATACGCAACTTTGAATATACAAAACTTTGGATGATTAACGTATCAAAATTTTTTTGGAAATACTGAAATTAAATTTTTCTAACGGGCGATTCTCATAGAAAATAACCCACGTGAGATGATTTCAGCCGAAATATGTATTTTTTTTTGTTAGGAAGGCCTTGAAAAAGTATAATAATGAAAAAATTTTATTTTGGCTGTAGGACATGATTTTCTATTTTTGGGTATATTCCGCCTCCCCCCACTACTAAATTCGAAAATTCCTAAGGAATCCTGTTCATAATGAATTGTTCTTTCACGTGATGTGTGGTATTTTATCTATAATAGAAAAATATCCATGTTTTATAGGGTAGAAGTGGTAGGTTTACATAATTTTGAAACCCATAAAAAATACCCTTTTTTGAAAATTCGTAGCTCCGGAACCAAAAATGGTAGAATCCTGCGTGACCACTCAAGTTATTCAAAATTTTCTTCTCTTTAATTTTGTTGAGAATAATTTGTCTTGAGAAACTCAAGGTTCACGAGATAAAATGGGAAAATTGAAAAGAGTCCGACATTTTGGGGGTTTTGGGGGTGAAGCCGCCCTCTGGCGTGTCAGCAAATTTCAGATTCGAATTCAGCGTCCCAAAATACATATAAAACCTTCGAGAAAAATTCTTTCGGGGCTGTTTCCTGAAAATGACCTTCGACTGGACTATATAAACATTTAAACATTAAGAGAAATGCCAAACCGTCGACTTGAATCTTAGACCTCACTTCGCTCGGTCAACTAGGTTACTTTCAGTTATTAATTGCATGCGGTCAGTTAGGGGTTGGTAGCACTGGTTGCTACGAGTGGTGTACTCGAAAGTTCGTCTGTCTGTTTTTGTGAATTATGTAGTTATTTTGTGAGTCTTACCCTCTAAGTGAGTGATTTTTAAATATTTGGGAAGTGATTCTACGAGAGCATTAATAGTTTTGCCCGAAGAGAGACGTAACTTAAGTCTAATTGCTGATAATTACTTCCTAACCTACAAGAAATAGCCAAAGAAGCCGGTAATTGTGAATTAGAGCGGATTGAACTTTGACCTCCCTGAAACAAACTTGAGGGATGAAATTGTACCACCTGTAAATAAGAATCTTGTTTGACGTCGGTACCAAGTGCTGTAACACGTTGTAGTGAGGCTGCTCAAAAGAATATTCAGTTGCCTGAACCCAAAGCTGGGTGTGCAACAATATCTAATACCGTGTTGCGTCCTATTGAACATGAACATTTGAATGAGATGAAAATTATAATAATTCGCGTACATCGGACATTGGTTTCTCTGCACTGTCAATGTCAATATTTTATTACATTGAACCAATAAAAACTTATTCGATCTCCGGTGTCTGTGTGGATGAATGATATACCGATTGCGATAACCATTTGGATCTAATGATACGGCACTAATTTCTTGCTTGATAGTAATCCTTGCTGCAGAACGAAGAGAGTCAATCCTGCTGCGTGATTCCTTGCGTGGTGCACATTTAGACTCCTTATCAGACTCACTGAGATATATCATCTTCAACATTATAGTGATAAGATTTTATTTGTTTGTTATCCGATTAAACTTCTTAATCCTTCCCTTTACTAGCGTCAAACTTGTTTGTTTTGAAGAGCTCTCTCATTAATCTTTCTTTTTTCTTCTTAAAATATTATTGTCAGCATACCGCACAGAATTCTGAACTTATAATTCAAATCATCATATTCATGATTAATGAATAGAAATAATCAATTCATGACATAATTCCAATAATATTTATACTTTATTATCAATTGAATACTTAATATTTCAAAGGAGTTTCACCCTCTTTACTCTTTTAGTTTACGTCGAACACTATAAACAACTAGTCTACCCACTCTCTAGTACATGTAGAATATTTTCAGTCTTACAGTAAGATTTTCTTTCCAACTTATAGTATTATGCAATCGCTTTATTATCAGAACCTCATATTGACTCAGGTGATAGGGAGGAATGGCTGGAGGGGTTGAGTTTATTGTTGGAAAGACTAACAAGGGTAACCCTAATTGATTTTTCAAATTTTTACTTACAGAAAAACAGTTGCTAATTCATTGGGAAACATAACTTGGCGTTGTCTGTCGAAGACATGTAAGGCTACTCTTAAAACTGATAGAAATACTAAAACAAATAGTAGATATGAGTCAGTCTGATTCTCACAATCATTCTCCTCCTTGTTATGGAACAACGAGATTGAACGATGACTCTGCAGATGAGGGTTCCGTTTGCGATGACCATTCACATGTTGCATCAAATATTAGTGTGATGTCAGCTGCAATGTCTTCCACCCCTATATCTCATGCCAATGAAACTGAACTCCCTGTTGTATCTGAATTACACAACCAGGTGTCTACAGAGTGTGTAGAGCCTGATAGGTTGAATAAATCTGTTTCTCAGGATGTTTGCGTTGGCTGTTTTCATCTTTTTGAGAAGTTAACGATTGAGAATCATAATCTGGTTGCGGAGAATTCTCGTCTATGAGTACAATGGAATGCTGCTGTAGACCGTTCTATAATGAATGAAAAATTGATAATGGACCTTCAAGATAAAACGTTTAGGGATTTTGGTGCTCAAACGGAGGAGATGAATGTGAGCTTGAACGAGGTAATTGACGTCGAGCAACATATCAGTACGGATTGCTGTTCTGCTGATGTAGTGCATGGGAGGGTACGGAGAAAAGGCTCTTTCTCAATAGGATTTCTTCTTTACAGTCTGATTTGAAGAAAAATAGGCGTTTGATATTAGATGTGAAGGCCAAGTCAGTACTGAACAGCATGTTCCATGATGAGCTCAGTTCTTAATGGAGTAGGAACTTGTAGAAATAATTATCAGATTGAAAATGTTTCTCCTGAAAATGAAATTCCTGTTGAAGATTCTTCAAGCGTTTGGCTGTGGGGTGACAGCCATGTGAAAGGCATAATGGAGTTGATGGTTAGGAAGTCAGCATCTAACTTCAAGTTCAAGTCATTAATTTCTACTAGCGCACCGATTAATTACATCATGGATGGTATTTTTTCATCATTTGAGCTTGGCACAATGAAACAGGATGATACTGTTGTTCTTATAGGGGGAACAAATATCTAATGACACCTCTACGGAGATAGACATTTATAATTGTATAATGAAGCTCCGTAAACTAGTTAGTACTCTGAGGAAGAATGAGTTAGGGTTGATTCTTTCGACAATACCATACAGGTATGATCTTGCAGTGGGGTCGCATGTGAACAAGTGTATAGAGTCTTTTAATGAAGCTGTTTGTTCAATTTCCCAAGAGTTTTCTCTGAGTATGCTAAGCATATGGAGCTACCAGGCGAGATTTCACACTCGGCATGGGCTGCATCTTAATAGGCATGGGAAAATGAGACTTGCAAATGAGTTATTGAATTTCTATCAGGATCTATTCAGGCGTTTGACGTGGCCCCAGCCTTGTCCATCAAATCAGCTTCTTCTTCTTCTTCTTCAAGTGATGACTGTTCATTTGTTGGTGTTGAGAGTTGTAATAATTTGTTAGGTTTGATCACAGGTGGAGTTTGTGAGATGAGATTGAATTCAAATGCAGTCCTCCAGATACTAGTCATTACGAAGCCCAGGCCTTTTTTTGAAGAAGCAAAGCACATAGAAATCCATGTATAGAGTATATTGTTGTCTCAGTTAATCAAGTTAAATATTATAATGAACAGAATTACGACAATTTTAATACTATTATTTTCCATTGGAACGTTCAAGCATCAGAAATAAGCTTGACTCTGTTGAATATCAACTTAAGTGCCATCTCTAGGAAGGCTGTTCAAAAAGTGTAGTACTAGATAAATTTAACTGATGAGATGGGGAACGGAGTATAAAAGCATGCTGGCTCACAAACATCGGTCTTCATAGCTCTACTCTCTCTGACACATCAGTCTTCTCTTTCCAGAGAAAGAAGTTCATTACTTCAGTAGCACCACTATCACAATTGACACGCGCACTCACTCTCACATCAGTCTTCTCTTCCTAGAAAAGTCCATTATTATTATTATACACTGCATTGTCTACTCATTCTGCGGCTGTTCTAACATGACTGATCTGCTTTTGAGTAGCCTGGCTATAGATGGTATTCTATTGCTTCAACAGTGTTATCAAAGAACACTTCATTTGACTAATTCTTCTAAATCGACATACAAGTTCATCAATATATGAGTGCACTATCTATATATATATAAAAGTGAAATGGCACTGACTCACTCACTCACTCACTCGCAGAACTAAAAATCTACCAGACCAAAAACGTTCAAATTTGGTAGGTATGTTCAGTTGGCCCTTTAGAGGCGCACTAAGAAACCTTTTGGCAATATTTTAACTCTAAGGGGTTGTTTTTAAGGGTTTAAAGTTCGTCTTTTAGCATGTATATTCTTCTTATTCCAATATCTTAAAATTATAATTGAAATGTCCATACCATTTATGTTAATATAGAACTATAATCTAGAGAGTGTACCTCTTCAAAACAGTTGTTCTGGTAACTAAATTAAAAATTTTGTCAGATTGGCATTAAGTTGAGTAAACTTTGTTAGGTTGGCACCAAGTTGAAGATTGAAATGCATTTATCCAGGACCTCCTAAATACCAATTTATCCAGTACCTCCTAAATACCTATTTAGGAGGTCCTGATTTATCGCGGAAAAATTGATTGGGTACTGCTACTTCAATCAGAGCTATTCCTGGGAATATTATATTACTACTAGCCGTCAGGCTCGCTTCGCTCGCCATATCCGTCTAGCCAGGGGGCTCTGCCCCCTGGACCCCCAACTGGATTGTCCAAGAATGAGATCAGCAGGCTCGCTTCGCTCGCCTGCATCTTTCATTTGAGCATTTTTATCATATGTTAGGACGATCCAGTCGGGGGTACAGACTAAATGTCTGGCTAAACGGATATGGCGAGCGAAGCGAGCCTGACGACTAGTATTATAGTACAGTAAGTGCTATAAGTATAGATACAGTAAGTGCTGAAGGCTGGTAATAAAATGGTTCATGCATAGACAAATGAAAATCATGATTCTTCATTCTTGAGATTTAAATATATTTATGTTTGTTTTATTCGAATCTAGACTCTCAGTTAGTGATTTGGTGTAGAAAATTGAAATGGACATAACCTATGTATAATATTTGCACAATTTGAAACTAAATTAGGAAATTGAAAAAGTTTTGGGCAATAACCTGTTTTTTCTTTCCCGATCATTATATTGTTTGTGCTAATCTGATAAATAAATAAATAATTACAGGGCACAAAAATCAAATCATACAACAACGCTACATATTATAACGCTACAATGATTCATAAGCATAGTTTTATTCAGAAGCAAAGTACTTGTGACTGTATTAGCACGATTCAGAACTGGGCTAATATACGGTAGCAAATATTACAAGAAGTACCTAATTCCTGATTCACCAAAACAAGTGCAAATTACCATGTACAACGGCCTGTAAACAACTGAACAAAGGACAGTTGATAACTGTCTATTTTTCTATTTTATAAACAATCGAATTCATTTCTGGTCAATTATGAATTTAATAGAATCTACCGCGCAGGCGCCTGAACCCAAAAAAGTTATGATTCATATAAGCATAATTTTATTCAGAAGCAAAGTATTTGTGATTCTGCACGATTCAGAAAACATTCCAAACAAGAAGATCGTCAGTCGTTACAATATTGACCCTATTGGAAACCCCCCTCACTACAATGACAAGGACGCAGTCTGCGCAATCTCCCCCCCCCAACATTGGCACTCCTGGACAATATCAATGTACAGTGTCATACTGTACATTAGTTTTTGCATTTCACCTTTCTTCCAATTGAATACTTGTACCCTATTATCACTTCAAAGAAAGTAAATGTAAATGAAAAAAAAGTGAATTGAAAAAAAGAGAATTGGCTTATCTTGGAAATCTTAGATCACTTATCAATTTTTTCCTATTGAACGTCAAACTTTGCCAAATTTTCTCCAAGTTCATCGAATTTTAAAGTCATTTCATAGTTGGAAAATTGGAATTTAGCGGTACGGCGCCAGATGTCCAAATCTTTCTGAACAATTTGGTACCATTTTCATGATTATCGGTTGGAAAATAGCGTCCGAAACGCTAGATTTACTAACTTACTAGAAACTAACGAAGTGCCTGTTTCAGCCCTTTTTCCGAATTATTACATTGCTCTTAAGGACTTGAATTTGGACATTGCGTGTATAGTTGAAACATGGTTTGAGTCCGAGGAGGTTGACTTGTATGGAATTGATGGCTTTTCAATTGGGAATGCTCATTGTAGGGTCACCAGGAAACATGGGGGGTGCCTGATCTATGTGAAAAATGGATTAGATTTTGAAAAGCTGGAAAGCATAAATCAGATGTCAATAGAGATGGTTTTAGAGGCGACAGCTATTCATTTAGTGCATTCAAATACAATAGTTTTAGCTTTATATAGACCAAACTCTGAAAACAATAATTTTAACATATTCCTGGATAGACTAAGTAGTATATTAGAACATGTCTTGAAATATGCCAATAACATAATTTTATGTGCTGATTTCAATTATGATTTTATAAGCAATGACAATAATATTAAGGAATTGAAGGACTTATTTGTTTCTTTTGGATTGACGATGAGTTATAACAATATTACCAGACCTAATTCCGATGGGGGAACCTGTATTGACAATATCATCACTACCATCAGTGAAGGTTCTTTTCTTTTACATGTGGGGTTGAAAAGACATGGTACTCAGATCATTGGGCTCTCACATCTAGAACAAGATTATTTTCAAAACATTCAGGAATCAATTGCACAGAAACCAAACTATTCGACACATCAACAGTGACAATTTCAAGCATTTTCAAAATTTGTCACATAAAATAAATTGGACGGACCTATATAGAGATGGCAATCTAGAACTAAAAACCTCCTTTTTCCTGAGTACACTTAAGAATATTGTGGATTTGACATTTTCATGGAAGACTGTAAAATTAAAGACAACAGCTCCTAAGCCAGGCAAAATCTACAGTGTTGAATTAATTAATATTAAGAATATGTGTGATCTGCTCTATGATGTTTACCTTAATACTGTTGATAATGATTCTGTATGTTGAAAGATTCTGTATAAAATTAGAAAAAAAGAATTCAAAGACAAGTTATTGACTCTAAGGAAGACACAAAATGACAAAAAAAATATTGAATCCAAAAACAAGATCGCGGCAATTTGGGGTATAATTAAAAACTGAGTAAATCCAAGTCATTGATTAAGAAAGGCTCACTAAACTCAAATCAGTTCAACAAATTCTTTACAGAGAACATAGATAAAATTGTAGCTGAAGTTAAAAGTAAAAGTTCCAGTCATAGTGCAAAGGATTTTTTGAGAGCTGGTTACTGTGCGCCCACGTCTCGATTTGAATTTGAATTAATTGAAACAGATAACATAATTAATATACTCAAGAAAATGAAGGGGAGTAATAGTGCAGACGTCTATGACATTAGTCCTAGGATGCTTAAACCCAGTCTTGATTATATTATAGATCCTCTTACACACTTGATAGTTCAATCCTTGAAGGTGTTTTTCCACAGAGCTTGAAGTTGAACAAAGCTCTGCCCATATATAAAAAAGGCTGTAGATCAGATTATAATAACTTTAGGCCTATTAACATAACCACTACTGTTTCAAAAGTATTTGAAAAGGCTCTAAATGATCAAATCGTGGATTACTTCAAAAGAAACAATCTTTTCAACAATTCTCAGTTTGGATATAGGACTGGGAGAAATACGGATAATTGATCTATACAGGGATTGTCTGAATTCTTTAGAAAACAAGAAATTTACTCAGACCAAATTGTTTGACCTGTCAAAAGCATTTGACACTGTATCGCACAAATTGTTGCTAGATAAGTTTGCATTTTATGGCTTCCAGGAAAGATCTTTGAGACTGGTAGAATCTTATTTGGGGGATCGATTCCAGAAGGTTGTTTTTGAGGAATCTGAGTCACAGTATCTACCTGTCTCTCATGGCGTGCCTCAGGGATCTATTTTGGGACCTATTTTGTTCATCGTCTACATAAATGATCTACCAACAATTGTCAACCCTCCAGCCAAAAGCTATTTGTTTTCGGATGATCTGTGTGTTTTTCTGAGCTTGCCCACAGTAGTTTCATTGAGTCAAGCTTCCCAGGACTTGGCTGATTCGATTGAGAGCTGGTTTAATTCAAACTTATCACGTGTAAACTCTGATAAAGTTCAGAACTTGACTATCAGTTATAATAGAAGACTGACTATGAATGAGGAGAAAGAGGCAAAGTTTCTGGACTCCACACTTGACACTTGCCTTAGTTGGTCCCAGCATATTGACATTGTTGCTAGCAAGCTGAATAAGGGAGTCTCCTTAATTAGAAAACTGAGGTCATATGTCAGTTTGGATGTTTTAAAGGTGATTTATTACGCTCACATCAATTCTCATTTGTCATATGGCACCATACTTTGGGGTTCCAGAGCTTACAGTGGTATACTTTTTAGAATACAGAGAAAGGCTATCAGGCTGATTTGTGGGCTTTCTAAGCGAGCACAGTGTGATGAGCATTTTAAACTTCTGGGAATATTGACTCTACCTTCAATATTTGTTCAACAGAGCCTTATTTAGGCTATGTTAAGGAGAATTTGGAGAAGTTTGTGGAGCAGGGGTAGTTCATAGCCATAACACTAGAAATAGGGGTAATTTGACTATTTATCGGTATACCTATTCTAGGTATCACACAAAAAACATTTCTATTTTTATCAATAAAATTGTTTAATTCACTTCCTGAAGATCTTAGTAATATGGAGAATGGAAATTTTAAAAATCATATGAAACGTTTCTTAGCAGCTAACCCTTTAAACAAGATTGAACATTTTTATACATTAGCTAGGAATATTCGGTTATAAGTTGAAAATCTGGTGACATATTATCATAGGGTACTGATAGTGTTGTAACTTACTGATGTAATATATTTGTATTTTGTATAATGTTGTATATATTTGACACTTGTATTGTATCTGAAGACCTCAGATATTGCTGCAATAAAGATTCTATTCTATTCTATTCTATTCATTGCATTCAATTAATTAAAATTAATTAAAAATCTCATTTCAAAAATAAATGACAGTTTTAGTGTTAATAATAAGTGTGCAGCTCTGTTTCTTGATATATCTAAAGCATATGATGCAATTGATAAAAACATGCTTCTAAAAAAACTTGATTTATCAGGAGTAAGAGGAATTGCCAATGATTGGTTAAGATGCTACCTATCTAATAGGAGTCAAAGGGTCAGAATTAACGATACGTTGAGTGAACCCGGGGACATTACCATAGGTATTCCTCAAGGATCAGTGTTATCAAGTACTTTATTCCTGGTCTTTATTAACGATTTGACGGATGGTGACTTACAGGGAAAGATTACATCTTTTGCAGACGATACAGTTATATTTTATTCGGCCAAAACAAATCAAGAACTTAAAAATAAATTAGAAATGGATCTTAAGCACCTTAGGTGGTGGTTTTGCGAAAATAAATTAACTATCAACACAGACAAATCTAATATAATACAATTTAATCTTCAAAACACGGATCAGGAGTTAACTAGTATTTACTTCCATAAATTAGATTGTGCGCAACAGGTGAATAATTTATTGTGTAACTGTGAAACTATAAAACAAGCACGTACAGTTAAATATCTGGGCCATGCAATTATTGGTTCTAGAATAAATTATGGAATAATATGCTATGGGAGTGCATACAATGTTCATATTAAACCTGTGATTACTGGTCAGAAACATATATTAAAAATAATTTGTAATAAACCTAAACAATATAGTTCAATGATGCTCTTCAGAGAACTGTCAATATTATCAGTGAGACATTCTTTTCTATTCAAAGCATTGCTGGATTTAGCTGAAAATAATTTCGATATTCAACAGATGAGAGAAAGATTAAACCTCAGGAATTCACAGGACATTAACCTCCCAAAACCAAGATTAGAACATTCCAGACGACACTTCAAATACATAGCTATAAAAATATTCAATTCACTTCCAGTAACAACAAGGAAAATAACTTCACGTCAGTTATTTAGAAAAGAAATCAAGAAATTCATTTTACAACTAGACAACCCGAATGATTTTTTTACTAAATAATATAGGTCTAAATTTAGTATAATTTACACATTACACGACATGAACACTGCAACAATCAAAGATCATTGAACTCACAAATCCCGTCCGGTATGCGTAAACAGTAAGACAGTATCAAATTTCAATCACTGTATCTTTCTTCAAAACGCATTCATTTATGGTATAATTACATCAGCACTTTGAAAAAAAAACGAAACGTTAACTATGAATAAAATTGAACTAAATATGAAAAAAACAGCAACCACTCCGTACATAGTTTTAAGTTTTGTGTAAGTGTGTGTGTGTGTGTGTGTGTGTGTGTGTGTGTGTGTTTGTGTGTGTGTTTGTGCGCATGTGTGAATGTGTGTGCGTATGAATGTGTGCGCATATGTGAATGTGTGTGCGTATGAATGTGTGCAAGAATGATTATAAATATTGACATATTGATTTATTTCAATATAATACCATATTCAATTATTATGTTCTTCATGATATAATATTTAAATTTGTATATAAATATTTTATTATATATATTCAAGTGTCCCCACACAGGGTAGCCTATAGGGAACACATATTAGAAATTAGGAAACAATATTGTATTTGATTTTTGGAATGCATTTGATTGTATAATTATTTTTTTTGAATAAAGAAAAAGAATTGAATTGAATTAATTGACCGAGCGAAGTGAGGTCTAAGATTCAAGTCGACGGTTTTGCATTTATCTTCATGTTTATATGTTCCGCATTTACGGCAAAACGCGGCAATAGATTTCCATGAAATTTGACAGGTATGTTCCTTTTAAAATTTCGTGTCGACGTATATTATATAGGTAAGGTTTTTTGAAATTTTGCATTTAAGGATAATACAAAAGGAAAAGGAGTCTCATTCGAACGCCAATATTATCGATAAATCAGCTACTTGGATTATTAATTGCATGCAATGACACATGCAATTACGCATGCTACTTGTAGTCTTCTTCATGGTCGTTGACCTGGGAATTGTCATATTTCTTCCCAATCAATGGTGATTCATGGTCTACGATGCTGGTATGTGTGGTCATCTATATATTCTGCCAGTGTATAGTACTGCCTCACGGTTAGGTAGTCTATCGGACAGCAAAGACACTGTATTGTGTCCTAGTCCTGTATTGTCTTAAGCTCCTTGGGCAGAAGGTTGAAGAGTCGGGCCCCAGAATAGGCCGGCTGCTAGCTGAATATTGTGAGCCGGTGCTGCTGGAGATCAATGTCAGTTCTATTTCTGGTGTTGTGGGCATGTCTATCTCCCCTCAATTCTGTTCTACTCCTCACAGCCAGGGTTGTTACTTCATATATTATGTAGTGTGAGACAACTATGAGTACTTTATGCTGGATGAAGAGCGCCCTGCAGTGATCCATCATATCCCTTCTTAGAATTGTTCACAGAGACCTTTTCTGTATTCGCAGAACTCTGTCCATACTTGTCTGTGCTGCAGATCCCCATGTCACTGTACCGTACTTTAGGTGAGAAGCAAATAATGAGTGGTAAGTCATGAATGCAGTTTTTCCTCAGTGATACTTCGAATCCTTCTAATTACAAAATAGCCGATGACAGGTTTTTGCACAGCAGTTCAATGTGATATTGCCAGTTGAGGTGACTGTCGATCAGCATGCCCAGGAATCTAGTACCTGTCTGTGCTGGTATGTTTATGCTTGCTTGATCCTCCATGTCTCCGTTTTTTTGGTTGAAGCGAATGTGGACTGTTTTATCTTTATTCATGGTTAAATTTAGTTTCTTGCATATCTCGTTTGCTTCGTTTAGTGTTGTCTCCACCACTTCTTCGGTTTTTTCATGCTCTTCAGATGGTATTAATTATAAGCAAATTAGAACATGCCTCATCAACATCGATAAGCTTTCAACAGAAGTAGCTAGCCTCAGGAAAGAAAATGCAGAACTGAAGGAGCGCGTCGAGGATATGGAGCAATACTCAAGATCGAACATGCTGAAAATAAATGGTATACCAAAAAAACAGGATGAAGATGTAACAGAAATCATTTGTAGAATGAGCGAAGCATTGGGACACAAAATAGAAGCAGATGCAATCGACATTTAATTTGTAACAGACTAAAACAACGAAATGAAAACCTACCTCCACCAATCGTTGTCAAGTTGGTTTGTAGAACAGACAAACAAGTAATATTGAATAAAAGGAAAGTTACGAGGCAGTTTTCTACAAAGCAGATGGGAGGAACAACGGACCATCCAGTCTATGTGAATGAAAGTCTAGCACCTACGCGAAGAAGGTTTTCACCATGGCGAGAGAGATCTTCAAAAGAGGCGACATCGAATACCTATGGATCAAGGAAGGGAAGATTCTAGCAAGGAAAGAAGACGGAACACCAGTTATTGAACTCAAGAACAGTGAACAAGTGAGAAAGTTGAGCGTGAGAAGTGCATCAGAGCAGCCAGGTAACCCAGAAAATAACTGCCAGTAAATAAAAATGTCATCAGTGATAAGTAACAGAGAAACACTAATTATTCATCAAAATATACGCAGTCTGCGAAGTAATTTCGTTTTATTCTTAGTGCAAATGAGGAAATTAGAAAACAACCCGCTAATAATATTCTTGACAGAAATATGGATACTAGAGAATGAAATAGACTTATATCATATAGAGGGCTATTCCGTACATGGTAATTCTAATCATAACTACAGAGCAGGAGAAACTTTGGTTTATATTAGCAGTGAGATAACGTTCAAAACAAAGACAATAGGTTTTATTTCAGCGGACTGTGTACATATATCTTGTTCATATAATAATTGAATTTCAGTTGTTGGCTGCTTACAGGTTGCAATCAAACTCACCCAAAATATTTCTTAACGAATTAACCTTGTACTTTGAAGAAATATTTAATATTAACGGAAACAATGAGGTCCCTTTCTTTTCCACGGGAGATATAAATATAGATCTTTTTCAGAACACCAGAATTATTGACGATTACAGTATAATCATACTTCAAGTTGAAGGATTGAAGAGATCCAACGAAGAAGCAGATACAAATTATAAAAAGTATGCCTAATCAATTACCGGAAGTTGTATAATATTCTATCGTCGATTGATTGGGATAGAGAAATACCAGCAGTATCTGTTGATGAGGGATGGGAAAATTTCATTGACATTTTAAAAAGCGCTATCAAAGATTCACAAGAAAATCTTCTTCTAAAAAATAACTTGACACAGAAATTTAGGTCGCCATGGATAAATAGTTATTTGATCAAGCAAATAAACTTAAGAAATGAGTTATACAAGAATGTAATCAAACAACCTAATAATGACGACTTAAAACAAATATACAATACATTCAAAAATAACTTACGTAATAAACTGAGAGAAAGAAAACAATATTATTATTCAAAACTGTTTAGAGAAAGCCAGGGAAACATTAGAAAGACGTGGAAAACAATTGACGCGTTAATAGGATTGAAAAAAATAGAGAACCACTAAAATTGGAAGTTAAATGCCACATACAGAGGGAAAAGCTCCTGGTGACGATGGAGTTTCCTCGAAACTTCTAAAAGCAGTCGCCACTTCTGTGATTCCGACACTTGTAGATATCTTTTAACTGCAGCATCTCCAGTGGGAGATTTCCAACTAAGATGAAACTGGCCAAAGTGATTCCAGTTTTTAAAAATGGTTTCAGGTCAAAATTGAACAATTACAGGCCCATCTCATTGGTATCAGTTTTTTCCAAGATTTTAGAGAAAATAGTGAAGAAAAAAGTCATAAATTTCTTGAATTCTCACAATTTTTTCTATTGTCGACAATTTGGTTCCCGTGAAGGAATGAGCACAGAAATGGCACTTGATAATTTTAGGTATTCTATTTATAAGAGTCTTAATTCAAGGGTTACTCCTTTTGTATCTAATCTTTTCCTGGATATTAGAAAGGCCTTCGACACAGTAAACCACTCTGTGTTGCTTGATTAAAAATTTACCTAATAATAAATCAATTGATAGGTTGAATATTAACTACAGAACCGTTTCATCTTATATCATAAACGGCTCTGATAGGGTATACGAACGAGTATTCGTAGATGAAGTTTTACTTTATGCATGCAGGCTACTTAGGCTACATTTCTGAAATTTCAAAAGCTAGAGAGTTGATTATTTTAGGTGATTCTAGGCAGATTCCTTATATAGAGAGAAGTGGTCTTGAATCTAAATGGTTTCATATTTCAAGTTTTTGTGTGCCAGCCCAAACATTTTCAGTTACTAAACGATGTCCGATTGATGTATGCTATGCACTCTCTACATATTATGATAATAAAATTCTTACCACTAATCAAACAGTATCATCTGTTAGGAAGACTATTACCTATGGAGCTGATCATCAACTTAAACCTGGAACTCTTATACTTACTTTTACCCAAAACAAAAAAACGGTTATTGTGTGGTATTTTGAAAGATAGAGTGAACCTAAAAATACATACTATACATAAGGCACAAGGACTAACATCAAAAAGAGTTGTACTGTTCAGGATGAATACAAAGCCACTGCAGATTTACAATAGTATATCGCATGTAATAGTTGCGTTAAGTAGACACACAGATATATCACGATGGGTCGAATAGATTTAGTGACAACTTTGACGAACAGTATATTTAAAATGAGTAACTCATGTTTGTTGAAGTGGCATAGGCAGCAAATATGTTTAGATATCCCGAAATGTGGTTCTTAACTGATGATATTCTTGGATTACTGGAAGTTGAAAATCTCACGTCGGAAATTGACGATTATACAAATTATGTTCCTACAATATCGGGCAAAAATGTCGAGTTCCTTAATGTGCTCTTCACTAATATTCGTAGTATAAATGCAAATTTCAATCAATTCATCTGTTGTTCAAATAGATTCAAAACTGACGTTCATCTAATTTTATTAAGCTGAAACTTGGCTGACTGAAAATATGCTCTTTTTTACGACATCCCAGGATACACTGCAGTTAACAGTTATACTAAAATTAATAAATGTGATGGTTTGTGTGTTTACATCAAAAATAATATCGATTTCAATGTAATTTCATATGATATCTCTGAAGCCAACTCCCTGTGCATTGATTCAAGGTTATCAAATGATAATATACTAAGATTTATTAGAATTTACAGATCACCCAGTAACAATAACACAGAAAATTTTGTTAATAGCCTAAACCAGTTACTCGAAAATACGCCACATCAACTCAGTGTTTGTGTAGTAGGTGATATATATATATATATATATATATATATATATATATATATATATTAATATTCATCTTACTAATAACCATGTACAGGATTATATGCATGCTTTACTAAGCAGAGGTTTTAAATCTTTCATTAACGGGAGTACGAGAGTTACAAATACGTTTGAGACATGCCTGGATCATATTTTTTTTTCAAAAATGCCAATAATAGTTTCAGTTATTCGGTGGGGAATATTCTCAAAATGACAATTACAGATCTCAGTATCATTCCACCTGGGTAATGATAAAAATCAATCCAATACGGCCGATAAGGATAAATATAACACCAAGACCATATTTTCTAATTTGTCTTAGGGGTTTTGTGTTTTGTTTCATTTTTGTATAATATGTGTGGACTTTTTAACATCAAAATGAACTTTATTCCGAAGTGAAAAGTGTAAATTTAAAGTATTGTGCTCACTATAACCTTAGTGTCCGGTTTCCCATTAGGGGACTTTGAACTATAGGCCTATACGGCGAGGTGGAACTACCCTTGGGTCTCCCCACCATTCAAAGCCATACGCTAATAATAATAACACCAAGACCTCTCTTAACTACAGTACTCTAATTAATCACTTAGAGAAGGAAAATTGGAATGTTGTTTTTGGAAGTCATGAGAGCATTGACTCACATGTTGAGAAATTCGTAAACTTTTTGATAAATGCCATCCATAAATCATAGTAAAACTGTAATTAGAATTCCTCGTAAAAATCGTCCCCTTAAATCTTG
The DNA here is from genome assembly GCF_014356525.2 of Nilaparvata lugens. Lineage (NCBI taxonomy): Eukaryota > Metazoa > Arthropoda > Insecta > Hemiptera > Delphacidae > Nilaparvata > Nilaparvata lugens. The sequence goes on along the minus strand of NC_052506.1, from coordinate 60,263,495 downwards.
GATAATAGAAGGTATAGTTAAATCAATAATCGTTCGTGATAAAATGCATGATAAAGCTAAAAATGACCCTTATAATGTAAATTTGATAAACAAATACAAAATTTATAGAAACACATTAAATAGTATAATAAGTAGAACAAAAGAAGTATATCACAAAACCAAAATTGAAGCGTGTAATAATAATAGTTCAAAACTTTGGAGATATATAAATGAAGCCATTGGTGAAGATAAAAAGGATAGTTTCAAAATTGGAGTTGACGCCGCTAATTTAAATGATTTCTTCACAAATGTGGGATCAAGGCAGGCCCAAAAGGTTAGGAATAATCTCACAAGCTTCCATAACAATGATATCACACCTATTTTGAACTCTTTTTTCCTGAAACCCACACATTTTAATGAGGTTGAATCTACAATAATTGAGGAACTAAAAATTAATTCAAGCCCAGGAATTGATAATATTAGTAATTCAATCCTTGAAAAAATAGCCCACATAATTTCTTAACCAATAACTATTATTTTTGATAAATGTTTTGAGCAAGGCTACTTTCCTAAACATTTCAAAAAAGCTAAAATACCTTTTCAAACAAGGTGATCCCTCAGACCCAAGTAACTATAGACCAATTAGTCTTATCAGTAATTTAGCAAAAAATTTTGAAAAAATCATTAAGAAAAGACTTGTGATGTTTTTGAACAAACATAATATAATAAATAATAATCAATATGACTTTCAAATATGTAAAAATACCGAAGATGCTTCAATTAAATTTACTAATACCGTCTCCCAGAACCTTAATTCTAATCTAAAAACCATTGCTGACCTTATTAAGAGCTACTTATCTGATAGAACCCAATCCCTATCTGTAAATAATGAAACTAATACCACCGAACTCACCCCTTATGGCCTCCCTCAGGGCACTGTTTTATCGCCATTACTTTTTATAATTTATGTAGATGATCTATTAAGTTTAGAACTTGAAAACTCAACCTTAATATCCTTTGCTGATGATACAGCAGCTATTTTCTCAGGAAGAACGTGGGCTGAGGTTCATGAAATCGCAGAGCAAAACTGCTTGAGCATAAAAAGGTGGCTAGATAAAAATACTTTGAGCTTAAACATACAAAAACCAACTATATTACCTTCTCTCTAGATAAATTAGGACAGCCAGACAGAGAATTAAACTTGAAACTCCATTCAAATTGCAACCTTGACCCCAACTCCTGCACTTGTCCTATCATTAGTAAAGTTAAAAATTGTAAATATCTAAGTATCTATATAGATGAGAACCTGAAATGGGATATCCATATTAAATTCATTTGCAGAAGGATGAAATACCTCTCAAATTTTACAAATGTTATGCAGCTAGAAAAATTCTGAATCCAACTCATCTTAAAATGCTTTATTTTGCTATAGGCCTAGTACAGTCGATAATGCAATACAGAGTAGCAGTATGGGGGGTGGTGTTATAATTTCCATTTGGAACAACTGTTCATAATGCACAAATTAATAATTAAATCTATTTTAAATAAACCCAGATTTTTCCCGTCTGACTTTATATTTGACTTGCCGTCAGGCTCGCTTCGCTCGCCATATCCGTCTAGCCAGGGGGCTCCGCCCCCTGGAACCCCGACTGGATCGTCCAAGAATGAGATCAGCAGGCTCGCGGCTTTTTCATCATATGTTAGGACGATCCAGTCGGGGATCCAGACTAAACGTCTGGCTAAACGGATATGGCGAGCGAAGCGAGCCGGACGGCTAGTAATATAATATTCCCAGGGATAGCTCTGATTGAAGTAGCAGTGCCCAATCAATTTTTCCGCGATAAATGCATTTCAATCTTCAACTTGATGCCAATCTGACAAAGTCAACTCAACTTAATTCCAACCTGACAAAATTTTTAATTTAGTTACCAGAACAACTGTTTCGAAGAGGTACTCTCTCTAGATTATAGTTCTATATTAACATATGGTATGGATATTTCAATTATAATTTTAATATATCGGAATAAGAAGAATATACATGCTAGAAGACGAACTTTAAACCCTTAAAAACCACCCTTAGAGTTAAAATATTGCCAAAAGATTTCTTAGTGCGCCTCTAAAGGGCCAACTGAACATACCTACCAAATTTGAACCTTTTTGGTCCGGTAGATTTTTAGTTCTGCGAGTGAGTGAGTGAGTGAGTGAGTCAGTCAGTCAGTCAGTGAGTGAGTGCCATTTCGGTTTTATATATACAGGGTGATTCATAATTATGGTAAAATAATTTGATACGTGATAGTGGAGGTAAAAATAAGAAAAAAAGTTCTTATAAACATATATCCATAAATGCTTCATTAGCGAGCTATACAGGGTGAAAGATTTCGCCCGGAATTCAGTTCCTCTGGTGAAATACACCGATGCTGAATTGTTTGGGGACTAGTTTTTGAGAAACTTATGCTGGATTCATATGGAAAAATATCTGAAAAATTGAATAAAACTAGTCTGGAAGCTGTAGTGTCAGTAGTTTTTGAGAAAAAAGTTGAATATGAAAAAAATCTAAGTAGAAAAGCACAGACTTCTACGTTTGATGCCCAATAACTTTCTTTAATGACCAGTAAACAAATAATTTTTTACAATTGAAATTGTAGATAATTCAATTCTGAAAAGAATGATGTAAGCTGTGTAAACTAAATTTAAATAAAAGTTGAATAAAATGTATTCTTATGTAGTACATTACACCACAAAAATTTGCTGTTTTATGAGGAGAGAACTAATAACTCATAAGTTGTAGCTGATTGCAAATAAAATATTCGGTTTTTTATGAAAAGTTTTTTTTAATATGAAAGTAGCATATCTAAATGACAGTAAACTTATACCAAAAGACTAGTAGATTATGCCATTAAGCCTGGGAGGAAGCTCGAACAGAAGTAGATGATCTCCTATGATTCCTGCCCAAATGTTTACTGAAAACTGATGTTGTGGAAGATTAGGATTGATGGCATGAGGATTCTCAGCTGCCCAAATATGTTGGTTGTGGACTTTAACGATAGCTGTTCTTTTAAAGTGTGCCTCGTCGGTAAATAAAACGGTTGTTTAAAAGTTTGGGTAAACAAGTTTTACTAAAAACCATCGGCAAATACCAGCACGGGGAATACAGTCTCGTGGCAATAGAGTATGAACTTTCTGGAGGTGGTATGGATGTAATTGTTGCTCTTTTAGTATCCTCCAAATAATAGATTGATTGACATTAAACTGCACTGACAATTCTCTCGTGCTCTTCTATGGATGTTCATAAATTTCATTAATAACTTGTTCTTCTAACTCAACAGTCATGGTAGATCGGGGTCTGCCTGCATAAATGTGCTCTTTGGATATCAAAGAATCTGTTTCAGACAGACGTTGATGAATAGTGGCAAAAAACCTTGAACTTGGACATACTCGGTTAGGAAAGTTCTCTTGATACAAACGTCTTGCTTCAGTACTTTTACAGTAGTGTCCCATTCCATACATTAAATGCATGTCACCTAATTCGGAGTATGAATAATGTCTAAAATCACCTGCCATTATTGAAAAAGTTAACACTTAACACAAAAGCAAAGTGGAATGGTTACAAATAACTGGTTAATAGATTAAACAAAAAACACAGAGCGGTTACAGTAGGCCTAACTTACAGTTTGTTTTTTTTTTTGTTCAACAGTGAGCTAAAATATTTCTGAAAATAATTTTCAGCTGATAATTTCTTTTAAATATTTTCTTATTTAAAACATAATAAATCAGCTGTTTTGGAACAGCTGTTATTAAAATCCATGTTTTATTTGCAATCAGCTACAAACTATGAGTTATTAGTTCTCTCCTCATAAAAACAGCAAATTTTTGTGGTGTAATGTACTACATAAGAATACATTTTATCCAACTTTTATTTGAATTTAGTTTACACAGCTCACGTCATTCTTTTCAGAATTAAATTCTCTACAATTTTTATTGCGAGGAATTATTTGTTTACTGGTCATTAAAGAAAGTTATTGGGCATCAAACGTAGAAATCTGTGTTTTTCTACTTAGATTTTTTGCATATTTCAACTTTTTTCTCAAAAACTACTGACACTACAGCTTCCAGACTAGTTTTATTCAATTTTTCAGATATTTTTCCATATGAATCCAGCATAAGTTTCTCAAAAACTAGTCGCCAAACAATTCAGCATCGGTGTATTTCACCAGAGGAACTGAATTCCGGGCGAAATCTTTCACCCTGTATAGCTCGCTAATGAAGCGTTTATGGATATATGTTTATATGAACTTTTTTTCTTATTTTTACCTCTACTATCACGTATTAAATTATTTTACCATAATTATGAATCACCCTGTATAGATGAATTCAAGGTTTTGACAGTTAGACAGTTATATGTTGTAAATGTAATTAAATATTTAATAAAAAATAGAACCAATTTTCCATGCACCAACAACTCATTAAATAGACATTACCGCTTGAGACCTACTTCAAATAAGTATTTGATATATAATACTTTTATTGAAACAATAAGACGGCAACTTATTTATCTAAGTAGGGTACTATAATAATCAATAAAATTCCGGATCATCATCTCAACAATGCTAAAATTACAAAGAAAATGAAGCAGGAAATCATTAATTGGATTAAAAGCAATTATTTTTTCAATATTTAAATTATTGTAACCGTTTCCTGGATCATAATTATAATAATAATTATTTTTATAATAATAATTATTTTTATTTGTTCAATACAGTACAGTCATTATGAATCACAACTATACAATTGAACATTGTCATGTACAAAAAAAATCTCTTCAATATTTAACAAAATAAAAATATTCAAAATAATAAAAATATAGATATAGCCTATATGATATTACACATAATTGTCACATAAAAATTCATTTACATTATAAAAACTTTTTTCAACAAGGAATTTATGAAGATCTTTTTTGAAAGTCATGCTCTTAAAATCTATATTACCAGGCAACTTGTTTAGAAATTTTGTCCCTATGTAGCTAGTTTTTTTCTCAAAAAGAGTTAGCCTGTGAGGCTGAACGATAAAGTTGTTCCTGTTTCTTGTGAAGTGTGAATGTACCTGTGCATTGGTCGTTAAACTGCCCATATTCTTAATCACATATAATAAAGTTTTAAAAATAAAAATACAAGGTACAGTGAGTATGCACAGCCTTTTAAAATAATCCCGACAAGGATGATTGAACCACAATCCCACTAAGCACCTAATAGCCCGCTTTTGCGGAATGAATATCTTATTTATGTTCTGCAGAGACGTGTTACCCCAGAGCTCAATTCCATATGCAATATGTGAATGAATGAGTGCGAAATATAACGTTTTTCCTGTCTCAGGGGGCACACACTTGACTATGTTTCGCAGAACAAATAAACTGCTACTGATTCTGTTCGCCAGTCTGTCAGTATGGGCATTCCATGAGAGATCCTTATCCACAATCAGTCCCAACAGACTTGCCTCTGTCACATTCTCCACAATAGAGTCACCAATGCTAATTACTGGTTCAAATACATAATTTTTGAAACCAAATTGAAGGCACTTACTTTTTTTAGGGTTCACTGACAATAATGATTCATTATAATATTGTACAACAGAATTTGTCTGTAGATTTGCTTCCACCTCCAGTTCATTGAGGCTGTTGTTGTTGAACATTATTGTTGTATCATCAGCGTATAATGTGATACCCACCTCTACTGGGACTGACGATTGCAAATCATTTGTATAAAGAATAAAAAGCAATGGACCCAGAATGGATCCTTGCGGCACACCTCTTGTAACACTCAGTCGCATTGATTCAGCTACCTGGGATTGAGAGTCAATAGCAACAAATTGAAATCGACGAGGACGAGATTAAGTCAAATCACTCTAGATAATCCATTATTCTGTTATAAATTAGTTTCTCAAACACTTTGGATAGAGCTGGCAAAATAGAAATGGGCCTATAGTTATTCACATCTGTTTTCACACCCTGCTTGAACAATGGTTTAACCTTGGCAATTTTTAGTAGATCTGGAAATATTCCAGTTTCTAAGGCATTATTTATTATGAAAACTAGTGGATCAACTATTTCATTACTACATTCGTTAATTCACATCGCTAATTCCCTTCCCTCAGCCATGCCTATCTACCTACCTTCTTCCACTTCCCTATCACACATACATAACTCATTTGAAACCTTTAATGACGTTGCAAAAGGCGATAATACGGGTTATGGAAAGAGTTAGTAGGTTTGATCATTCTTTTCCTACATTTCAATTCTTCAAGTGCTTGCCATTACGATACATTTATATATTTAAAGTTCTTTCATTGTTTTTTAGGATGTCAGGTAATTGTAGTGATCAGATGGGTGAGGGTGATTTAGTACACAGAACAAGAGGAATGACTAACAGTATGTTGAAATTCCCAAAATCCTATAATAGGTACCTGTTTTCAAAAATCGTTTGTGTTTTTAGGGCCAAAATTCTTCAATCAGCTACCCTTTGATATTAGACAAATTAAATATTATCATTCTTTTAAAAAGCAAATTTGCAAGTGGCTGTTATCACAACCGCCTGATTCAGTTGAGAGTTTGTTTGCTATTTTAGGTTAATTTTTTCTATAGGTAAGAATAATTAAAAAATGAACTAAATCAAAAGTGCGCTAATTGCTATTGTTGGAGTGAAAGTAGTGTGAATGTGTGTGTGAATGAAGCATTACAAATTTTGTTTAAGCTGTGCTCCAACTTGCACGCGAATTATATTATATAATTCAGCAAGTAACTATTTAATTGTAGAAGAAACTGTCTTTTCCTAATGTCTATTTGTTTTAAAGCTTACTAATATTTTTTGAACATGTAATAATTGTTATCTGAAATTTTGGATGGATATTGTAAGCTGTTTTTAATGCTTTGTTTTTTGGTCAATAAAAAAAATATTTGAATAGATGCATTTAATATGTTGAGAAGTGGCAGCTTTAGTTCCTGTTCACAATGTCGAAGTATCTTGCCAGTGATGTCGTCGTGTCCTGAGGAGTTATTAGACTTGAGATTTCTGAGGAGTTGCTCTAATTTATCCATTGAGATAGTTTCAAATTTGTTGAGTTCCTGTGTGTCATTTGCCAGATGGATATGGTCAGAGGTATTTTCAGATTAAGAAAATTTTCAGATTGTCACATAGTCTCAGAGTGTGGTTGTGTGAAGGCAGAATTCACGAGGTTGCTAACATAGTTGATATGGATCAACTATCATTTTGTTAGTTCTGTTGATTCTTAGGTTGTCCATTTTTCATAACCCACTTCTGTTTCTTTCCTCGTTTAATATCCTCCAGAGTACTCTGGTTCCGTTATCAGTTAGTTGAATTTCATTGTTGATGAAGGATTTTTTCTATCTTTGGATGTCCTGTTCGTAGATTTTTTCAAGTTCTATAAAGTTCTGCTTATCCTCTGATGATCCTGTAGTGATGTACTTATTATTTGCCTGATGTAGTTGATCCTTTAGAGCAATGGTATCGTTGTCCCAGAACACGTTCTTAGTTGATGTAATTTTCTTTGGTTCTCGGTGCATTGCTTCATCAATGTTGAGGCGCATGATCTTTACAAAGTTTGTATATTTATCCTGTTTAATAACCTGTTCCCAATCAATCTGACTTGGAGATTGTTCCCAATCAATCTGACTTGTATTTTAGTCTGTGTAGGTTATTTTTCGAATAGTTTCTGGCAAATTTGAACATTACACTCCTGGTGGGTTCTGCTTTGTATTGAATTTGATTGAGGATTTTATTGTGGTCGATATCTGGTTTTGGCAGAGAGTGACTTTGATGTAATTAGGTGGCAGGCTGTGGTAACATCCGTCGAGGCGTAGGTGTTATTCGTGTTGCAGGTAGATTGTATATGAAACATCCATGTTGAGCTAATGTGTTTTTCAGCTGTTTATAGCTTTGTTCGTTGGTTTTCAGAGTATCCATGTTGTTATTTCCCAGTATTACTATTTTAAAGATTTTTGAGGAGTATTTGGGCAGCAGGTTTCCTATTTTTTTCTAGATAGTCCTTAAGTGTTCCAGATCAGGTGATCTGTAGGTGCCAACTACTATCAGGTTGGTTTTCCTCAGTTGGATTTTTACAAGTATTGACTCAAATGTTTGCTCAGAAGGTTGGAGTGATTCAGGTTTTATTTAATCTATTTTTACGTTTGTGTTGTTCCGTTTGTACATGGCTATACCTCCCCACATTAGGTGTGACCGACTGAAATCTGTTGACAGTGTGTAGCCGGGAATGTGTGTGCTAAGGAGCTCCTCCTTTCGCAGGCCATGCTCAGAGAGGATGACTATGTCAGGAGAATATTGGTGAAGTTCAATCTGTAGTCTATCAATTTTCTGTTGCAGTCGTTTTGGATATTTAGGTGGTAGATCTTGAGTTTTAAGTCCTTTGTTTTGCTGTTCTGTCTATCTTTTCTGAATCTCATGTGGTCTGTGTTAGCTGTATTTTTATTTGTTGCATTGCATTGTTGTGTGTTTGGGTAAAGATATTTGATTTCTGTCTTGGGTATTTTCGTATGTCTTTCTGTTGTTGCTACTCCACAAAGTGGACTCCCATGGCAATGTTTGTGAGTTCCCTCCTGAAATCATAAACTAATTCTTGTTCTTCCTTCCCCATAGGCTTTTTAGTCTCATCTTGGTTTATGTGGCAATATTTGTGTTCTCATTTTTGGAATCATCAACATCTCTACCTACGTCCTTCCCCCTTTGCAGGGTGTTGCATATCGTAGCTACAAGATGTTTTCCCCTCATGGCTACGGTGTAAGCCATCCCAATCTAGGTGCTGCTTGTGTAGTTTTTGGGAGTTGTCCAAGTATCCTAATTTCAGCTGTTCACTCAAAAACTTGTATGACCTGTTGGTCTCTTCCAAGAATCTTTGGTTACAGTCTTCCCTGAACGGAATTGAGCAAATACCAGTTTGTCCTGGGAAATCTCTTTTGATTTGCCTCAATTGTCAACCAGAGATTGTCATTACATGGTTAGGTGTCTTTGCTTTGGCTAAGTTATTTGTTCCTATGTTTATTACCACTTTGCTAGGTAAGTGGGTTCGGTTTTTTAGGAACCTGCTCATGTCCTGAATTTTGCCTCCCGGGATAACTTCGACAGCTGCATTGCTCACCCCTTGACTGCGCAGTATTTTGTTCACTCCTCTGAGAAGTGAGTCTCCTATAATGAGGGGGTGATCACTTTTGGTTTCTGCGTCCGTTTGTGAAGCGTATGAAGATTGTATAGGCTTGTCACTTACCAGCGGACCGCTGTAACTGGTCTGTATACTGTTTGGGTGTAGCCCATTCACCAGCTCCTCAGCACTCTTCTCGGCCTTACCCTGAGCTGCACTTGTAGATTGGATGGGCCAGTCACCTCCCGGCAGCCCTCTATGATTGGTGTGTATCCTGCTTGGCTCCAGCTCATCTACCAGTTTCTTAGTGATATTCTCGGCCTTCCTCCTGACAGGACAGTTTGGTTCAGGTTGTATGCCCTGAGAAAAATCCAGAATTATATCCTCCAGTCTGTATATGGTCCTAGCTAGGGTATCAGAGAGAAAGACTCTCTCCCTCTTCAGCAGTTTGATTTCCTCTCTCAAGTCATTCATGTCATTACGAAGAATTTCGATTCATAGTGATTGCCCTGTCTCCTTGTCTTTCCATTATTACCTTTGCTGTATTGATTGCAAACTACCTTGTCAGAGTCTACGGTGGTACTCAGCATCATTGAAATAAATATTAATTGCTTCATTGTTAATTTGTTGTTTAAAATTGTCACAGAGCCACACCTGATCAGTGGTTGTCGTCCCCTCTTTCATTAAGTCATATTGTTGGTCGGTGATATTAATGCATTCTATGTGATACAATTTGCTTACGTCACAGTCACAGGTGACAGCCTTGTCATTATCGTGGACTAAGTGTTGGCAGGTTTGGCACATATATTCTTGCAAATGTTTACCCTGTTCAGCTTTATCACAGTAGTTACGCTTATGAGCCATATTTAACTGGGTTATTTTTTTCAAAGTATTTGACTGCTCCGAGAGAATTTTATAATAGGACTAAAAGTTTGCACTGCAACAGTTATTCGGATAAAAACAGAAATACATATAATACACAAGAGTTCAAGTAACTTTCAGGATAAGTTATTGGTCGAATACTCCACCTTTTGACATACACCTGAATTTCAACCCCTCATAAGGGAGTGACTAAGGGGTTATAACCCTAATATTTTTAATGTAAACACACTTTTTAACGGTCATTTCAAAACAAGAAATATGGCATCAATAAAAATGTTCTATGATACTTGCATCCAAAATGGCGACTGATTGAAGTTTTAGTTTTTAAAGAAATGATTGGTCAAACTTCAATCAGCCGCCATTTTGGAAACAAGTACCTAACATAGAACTTTTTTTATTGATGTCATATTTCTTGTTTTGAAAAGCCCTTTAAAATGATGTGCCACACAATGGGTTTTCACATTTAAAATATTTGAGTTACATCCCCTCATTTCTTCAAAAACTAAAACTTCAATCAGCCGCCATTTTGTATACAAGTATCATAGAACATTTTTATTGATGCCATCTTTCGTGTTTTAAAAATACGTTTAAAATGATGTACCACACGATGTGTGTTTACATTTGATATATTCGAGTTACAACCCCTAAGTCACCCCCTTATGAGGGGTTGAAATTCAGTTGTACGTCAAAAGGTAGAGTATTCGATCAATAACTTATCCTGAAAGTTGCAGTACTGCATTTACAACAGTCTCTAACTTATTGAGGGGTTCCCATACATATGACTCACTCTGTATATCACAGCCTTGTACAGTCGAAAAACGATGTTTCATGCAAGTACCTACAATTCGTTCATAGATAGAGTATTCTGCAATAGGTTTACGGAATGTCTTATATTTGCCAAGTGTGTCGCCGAGTCAAGTTATTTACCATCAAAGAAATCGTATATCAGTAATATAAGAACAAAAAAAACGGTGGCGACATAGATTATTCCTTTGTAAAATAGATAACCGCTTTTAGGAATATAAACAAAGAGAAATGCAAAACCGTCGACTTGAATTTCAGACCTCACTTCCCTCGGTCAATAAAAGAAAGAATCGGCTTGTACATGTAGGGGATATGAAGTTCACGAATGACGCATCATCACGTCTAAACTACTGAAACGGTTAACTTGAATTTTGCATAATATATATTTACCCTTATTTACCGAGGATGGTTATAGGCCTATTTTAAACTGTTCAAAATCTCAGTAAGTCCAGTATGTCAAGTTTATTAATTAGACCCTTGCGGATCACGGGTTACCTGCTAGTTAATAAATATTATATTGTATGAATATTAAACGTTGAAATATAAGTTCTTGGCTTGAATGTAACACACTCATGTAGTAACGTTTTTTAATAATTAGCCTAATAATTATTAGGCTGACAATTTTCCCTAAAATATTTGGTAAAGCCGCTCCATACTAGAAATTTTAATTGAAGTTGTTAGTGATTGTTTATTTAAGATTATTCGTATACTTATTTACTTGAGAACAACAATTACATTGAACTGATGTTTGTACGGTAATTGCTATTGATTATAAATGATAGTGATATTTATGCTTCTTTTGAAATTGCAGGTTCAATTGGATGGTGATTTAGACGTTGGCGATAATTTAATTGTAATTGATTTGATGAATGTTGACCCCAATGTCCAGGTGGAGGTCAATAATCTGCAGGAGGTAGTTGTAATATCTGAGGTACCGTACCGTAGTGAAAAATGCTACTTTAGTAAATTCACATGATATTAAAATAATGTAAATTTATCTTTTGATCTAAAATACTTGATTAGAGCCTTGTACACCCCACTGCTATTTGCATGATGGCGATGGCTATAATTTACTCTAAGGCTTATGACTCTAATGAGTCTAATGCTTATACTCTAATGAGTCAAATGTGTTGAGAACTACAAAAAGTTATTAGATGATGCCAAGAAAGTCTGTATTGCTTCAATTATTGAGTCCTCCAATAACAGTAGTAGGAAAGCATGGCAAATAATCAAAACTATATCTTTCAATAAAAATGTTCAAAGTTTCACCACTCCAGTGCGAAATATTTTAAATGGATATTTCATACAATCAGTTGATGATGTCCATGAAAAGATAGTAAGCCATCCATATCAGCCATCGAAATGCTAGATGAGACTGTTAATAAAGAGCATAATGCCACTTTAAGTTTTCATGAGGTCAGTCTGGAAGTTATTTCTAGAGTAGTTCAAGATCTAGTCATCTAAAAGTAAAGATTATTTCTATGACCTATCCAGTTACCTTCTTAAAAATATTGCAAGTACAGTGGCTCCAGCACTAACCCGCTATATAAACATTTGCATTTCAAAGTGTATTTTCCCAATGTATTGAAAGTATAGTATCCAAGGTTGAGAAAAGTTCTAAAGAAGAACCCACTAGCTATAGACCTATTCAGATAGTTCCTGTATTCTCAAAGTTGTTGAAGTTAGTTGTAGAGTTGTGCATACAGGTATACGTGTTCCTAATAATTATTGGAGTGTTTTCTGAACATCAATTTGGTTTTTTAAAGGGAAGATCTACTACTGACGCCTTTGATTCCATTATAAAATTTGTGATTGAATCATTTGTTTTAGCAGACCTGTAACTGCTAGCTGACCTGGTGTCTGCTAGGTCAGTTCTATTGGAGTGAGCTACGTGAAAAATTTCAGTTTTATTATTATTACGCGTTTAATTATTCATTTGTTCAAGTTTGAAATGTGTAATAATGAGGAGTGATTTAATCAGACATACGGCATAGTTCTTTTGTGTTTTAAATTATCTGAATTTGTGACTTGTGTTCATCTCTCAAGATCTAACCTACAATTATTGACTCATAAACAGTGACAGGATCTAATCATTTTATCAGTATTGTTGACTCAAACGACGTGTTTTCGTGTTTTCTTCACTTGACTGTCGTCTGCAAGTTGCCGGTAACTGGTCAACTCTTAGACCAGTTATAGAATAGACACGCTGGAAAGTCAAGCCTCTGAAGCCAACATCTACTGCAAAATCCACCCATCTTGACGTCACAACAATGACGTCACGCATCGTATGGAAAACTTCCAGATTGTGTCTATTTCAGATTCATGGTCTTTTTAGGTTATTTCTAGCTACGGGCAAAAACTATATCGGTTAAGTTAAATGTGTTATGTGATATCGGCTTCAAAGTTATAATGTGTTTTGAAAATAATAAGGTACGGTAGCTTCAAAACTAATTTATTGTCATGCTGCAATGAGTTCACTTACATCATAACCAAGGTTAATATTACAGTTACAACTTACAATATTTATGTGTATAAATTTCAACTTACACATGAAAAGATATTCCACTTTTTTCCTAAAAATTTCAGTGCAATTATATGCTGTGCAGGAGAACCATTTTCATTAATAATGATTACATAAATAAATAACAATCTGCTATGGAAAACAAGCTATGTTCGACAACAATGCATTGTTTAACAACAATGTAAGTTAAACACCACAAACACACAACAAACTCAAAAAAGTCTTCTATAATTTCCATATGATGCGTGACGTCACTGTTGTGACGTCAATTTCTAAATTTTTTACGTGGCAGTAAGGGAGACGAATAGTGAGATTTTCAAAATCTGCAATCTTTACTCTCACGTGAAATTCATAGGCATTAGTGATATAGGACGTAGATTTTTCACAAATCACGGAATGCATATGAATAGGCTTGGAAAAAAACTTGTTAGTGATAGAATTATCAAGTACGTTAAAGATCATTTTTCAAAATCGAATTTGACTGCACCTATTTCTCTTCCATGTAAGGTCAACCTCATATCATCTATTGAAGTTTTGGAATGCACAAAACAAAGCGTTTCTTCTAGTATTTTGGCAGATAATTTAAACTCTTAGCAACTGACAATGATTTATCATCTGCAATTATTACTAATAGTGAAAGGACTGATCATATTAGTAAAATTCTAGATAATAATAGTTCTAATATTACTAGTAAAAATCTAATTGATTATGGAGTAATGACAGACAACAGCAATAATGATTTGTGCTTAATTCACTCAGAACTCATTAGGCCTGAACCAATTATGACTAATAATGAGGTTAATTTGTTGTCTTGGAATTCACAGGGTCTTATTAATAAAATTGACTATCTTGAAATAACTGCTAAAGAAAATAGGCTGGATGTGATTGCAATCAGTGAGCATTGGATGAATGAAGAGGAAATGAATAATATTAGTATTGGAGACTTTAGAACAGGATCGTATTATTGTGGATCAAGTCACATCCGTGGTGGTGCTGCTATTTTTATAAATAATTCATTTGTATTCAATGAACTGAAAAACATACAAGATTTATCAGTTGAAATGATTTGTGAGGCTTGTGCGCTCAAGATACCTGAAATATTTGTGATTGTTTTGTCTGTCTATAGACCATATAGTAGGGATGTAAATAAATTTAATAATTTTCTAGTCATTCTAAATCAAATGTTGAGTTTCCTGTTTACTTCAAAAAAATTTAATGTTATTCTTTGTGCAGATTTTAATGTTGATTTTAATGTTCAGTCTTGTCAAAGAGATGATCTGATTAATTTATTAATAAGTTTTAATTTGCATGTAACTACGCATGAGATTACAAGGCCTAATGATACAGGTGGCTCATGCATTGATAATATTGTAACAGACATCCATTCTAGTAGATGGGAAAGCAAGATTGTTTAAAATTTTTTTTTCAGATCACTTTGCTATAGGCCTTAAACTTAAACTAGAAAATGATAATAATAAATTTTTAAACAAAGAAGTTATTTTGACTAGAGAATTAAATGAGAGCAATATATATATCTTCCTAGAAAGTCTTCAACAAATAAATTGGATACAAGTGTATGAATTGACAGATGTCATTTTTCCAAAAACTATTCATGTGGGCAGTAAATTTGGCTTTCCCATTGCGTAAAAAAATAAAAGCAAAAGTAAATAGAAGTAAAAATAACTGGTACAGTTCTGAATTACGCAAGTTGAAGAGTAAATGTGAAAGTCTGTATTATTTACTTAGAAATTCTCCTAGTGAAGAGATGAAACAAGAATACCTTAAGTTGAGAAAATATTATCGCTCTGCTATAAAAAAAGCTAAGTTAAATTATAATAATTCAATAATAAAAAATAGTAACAATAAGACAAAAGCAGCTTGGAGAATAATAAATAATAATATTAGTGTTAATTGTAAATCAGGTAAAAATGAATGCAACATGACCGAAAATGAAATTAACAGGTTTTTTCTAGATAAAGTAGAACAACTTAGTAGAAGTATTCCTGAGAGTAATCTCAAGCATGACTATTATATCAACAAAGTTCCTAAGCCAAAGGTTTGTTTTGCGTTTAAAGACTTCAAGGTGGAAGAGGTTTTTGCAGCAATAAAATGATATGAACAATTCCAATACTCTAGATATCTATGGATTAAACTCATTCATCTTGAAATTAGCAGCTCCAAATATTGCAGAGGTGTTGACTGTAATCTTTAATAAGTGCTTGAGCCTAGGGTTGTTTCCAGATGATTTGAAAAAAGTCAAGTTAATACCAGTTTATAAGAAAGGTGTTAGATCGATTATTGATAACTATAGGCCGATATGTATAGTTTACATAATATCAAAAATTTTTGAAAAACTTCTTTACGCTCAATTAACAGCTTATTTTGAACATAATAGACTACTCTCTGATAACCAATATGGTTTTAGGAGGAATCGTAGTACAGGCGACAATGTTTTGAGGCTTGTAAAAGAAGTAATCAACGATCTGGAAAACCATAAATATTTCAAATTTAGAAGTTTTTATATGACCAAAGCGTTTGAAACTGTTGATCACACTATATTATGTCATAAACTATCTTATTACGGGTTGAATCAATTGGCTGTTGACCTTATTTATTCCTATCTTACAAATAGAGTACATTATGTTTTAAAAAATGGCGAGTATTCTAGAGGTGGAATAGTCAAATACGGCGTACCACAAGGTTCCATTCTTGGTCCACTGTTATTCATTGTTTATATTAATGATTTGCCTAATATTATTAACTCTTGTAATGACGATAGTGCTTCGTATTTGTTTGCTGATGACTTAGGTTTGAAAGTACCTAATAGAATAAGTAGCTAATAAGAATAAGGATCATTTGTATTCTAACATACTGAATAATACCTCTAAAATTGAAGATTGGTGTGCAGCAAACAATTTGAGCATTAATTCCACAAAAACAGAGGATATAACTTTTAGCTTTGACAGAAAAATTAATGACATAAACTCAATTAAGTTTCTTGGCGTGAAAATTTATACCAACCTGACTTGGAAATGCCATATAACATATATTTATAAAAAAATCAACAAGGGCATCTTCCTTTTACGTAGATTATGTAATATTGTAGATATGTCTGTTCTAATGAGTGTTTACTTTGCCCATATTCATAGCCTTTTGCTATATGGAATCCAGCTGTGGGGCAATGGCTCAACTACTGACATCTTGTTTAAATGTCAAAAGAAAGCAGTAAGAATAATTTGCCACAAGGCTCCTCGTACTCCATGCAAATCATTATTTATTGAACTCGGACTATTAACACTGCCATCTTTGTATGTATTGTCATGCTTGATTTCAGTGAAGAAAACTGAAAATGAATATGATGTTAACTCTAGGATACACCAACATAACACTAGACATAGGAATATACACCAACATAACATTAGACATAGGAATAATATAAGAGTCGAGTATTGCCAATTTACAAGTTCTCAAAAAAACTGGCAATACATGTCAATAAAACTTTATAACGCTTTGCCTGAAAATATCAAAAGAATGAGCTTTAATAGTTACTGTAAATATTTGAAAAAAGTACTGGTCAATGAATGTTTATATAAAGTTGAAGATTTCTTTGTAATAGATTTTTTAAATTGATGTTTTCTGTGTTATTAATGACGTTGTTGTAACATTTTAATGTTGTGTGACAATAAATAATTTGATTGATTGATAGACAGTAGAAAATTTTAATTCTAGAACCATATCTCAGGAACTCATACTTCGCCTTTTTTCAAAGAATAATTGCCTATGGAATCTTAATATATGGGAATAGCAGTCACATCAACAAAGTATTATTGCAAAAAAAAAACAGTCAGAGCTTTATCAGGTGCAGACTATCTGAGCCACTGTCAACCTCTTTTTAAGAAACTTAAACTATTGACAGTGATAAATTTGTATATTCACAATGTAACTTCATACAATAAAAGTTACCTGATTTGAAGACAAAATTCATGCTCATGATACAAGGTATTAAGATCAAATTGATATACCATATCAGCATCTTTCCACAAGCATGGAGCATTATGACAGCATAGGACTGAGAATCTATAAGAAGTTGCCTACAGATATCAATAAATTATTGTGCTAACATTGTTCAGTTCAAGAAATTATTATTTAATTGAATTGTTGAAGGACCTTTTTATTGTTTGAACGAATTTTTTAATAGTACCTGAATGAATGTATTTTGTGATTTTGTTCTGTATTCTGTTTACTGTGTGACTGTCAATTGCCAATGTTGGTTTACAACAGTAAAATTTATTTATTTCCGCGGCTATTTAACCGCGGGTTAAAAATTCCGCCGGTATGCGAATCGCATTGGTATGCACTGCATGAGACTTGTGCCAGACTTAAGGTTTGTGGTTAAAGCGAGCGAAGATCTTGCTGTTCAGATATAATTCAATAGCAATACACACGAATATATTGAATAAACTACTACATGTTAAACAACTAAAGAATATATCAAAAGTATGATTGTACAACAGTGCTACATGATAGTCTTTAGTCTTTGATAGTGAATTTCACTATCTATTGTATTGAAGATTTTTCATAAAATTATTCAAGATTTGATGTTACCATATTACCATTGATAAATCATTTAGATAATTTAACTGAACATTTTTAGGTGACATCAATAAACATTTATTTTTAGTAGGCCTACACTGTTACCGTTCTGTTATAGGCTCTCGTTCAATTTGGTCACCATGATCAACTAGGTGAGATGATTCTCAAGGAACTCCTTATCAACAGTGTTAACAAATATTTTTTCATGTTGATTATGTCATGAAACTAACTGTTTAACGGTTTCAATAAGTTTGTCTAGCCTTATTATGTTGATCTGAGAATTTATTGATTTTTGTTACTAATAATTGGTGCCAGTTTGCTATGACTGGCAGTTGCCATTTTAATTTTTGTCTTAAAGATTTATTTGTATAATATTGCAGATTCAGAAAGGTGTTGAACAGAAAAACAAAGATGGACAAGAGCCAACGCCAGAGAGTAGTAGGCCTACTGAATGTACTCATATTGATGATGATGATGATGATGAATGTTTTAGCAAACAGTATTCACGTTTCTACCAGATATGCTTGAAAGAAACGGATGGTGAGATTGATTCTGTATAATTTCATTTCAAAGCCTTTCGCACTCTGGTGTGAATTATGTGCAGGACACGGGCAATATTAAGCATTGCTTAAGGGCAATTGTCCCTCCTGCATCCCGGACACGATTCGCACCAGTGTGTCCATTCCAACTTGAAAGTAAAATAACTTCAACCTACTTATTCAATCTACTACTTTTATCTCTTTAGTCTATCTTGCGAAACGTTTAGGTCTAAAAGTACTCACTCTGACAACGATATTCACTTGAATTTTAAGGTTGAGTGGTAGAAAGGACTAAAAAGTCCTAACTCCGCCAAATAAATGATGTTTTTATTACAAGATCTTATGGCCGAAAGATTTCGTTGTCGAAATGCGTAACTTTTAAACCTAAAAGTTTCTAAAGAATAGACTGCTAGTCATTAATTTATGAAGTATTAAGTGAATTAATAATCGTAGTTCGTGATGGGATCCAAAATTGATGATTTCAACTTTAAAAGCAAATTGCGGTCTGCAGGGATCTTTAAATTTGCCAGTTATCGAATGATGCCTCACAACCAAGCTAAACAATTGTTACGCTCACAGCAAGTTGAATTACCTATTGCTTTCAAGCTAGCTCATGTGTCAGATTCAATACTATTATACCGGCTGATACAAAAAGGACTTGACAATTTTGAAAATTCATATAAATCTTATTGAACAAGGTACACAGCTGGTTTTGGTGTTGTTGAGGAAAACACTCCAAGTTTTGACTCACGTAGTCCGCTAGTACCTTGTCGCGCCGCACAAGCGCTAGCGGCAGTTATGTCAAAGATGGCTGCCTTCACTGGACCCGAGCGTGCTAGCTGTGTGCTTTGGTTTGAAGAATCGAAGTCTGCGACAACAGTTCAGCGTAATTTTCGTACCAAGTACACTAAAGATCTTCCTAGTAGGTCTACAATTAATGAGTGGCATGAATGTTTTTTAAAAACATGGTGTTCAGTAAAACATCAAAATTCTCAGGTCGTCCAAGCACATCTGACGAAGTCATTGAGCAAGTGAGACAAAGTTTTGTCAAGAGCCCTCCGAAATCGACCCGGCGTGCATCTCGAGAGCTTCAAGTCCTACAATCGACAGTTTGGCGAGTGGTGATAAAACGTTTGCATTTGAAACCATAACGATATTCGCTTTTACAAGCAATTAAAGACACTGATAACATTGCCCGTAGGAACTTCTGTGTGGATATGTTGAATCGAGTGGATGATGATGAACACTTCTTGGATAACATAATCTTTTCTGATGAGTCAACTTTTCATTTAAGTTGCAAAGTTAACACACATTACTGTAGGATTTGAGGCAGTGAAAATATGCATGAAACATTGCAACATGTGCGTGATAGCCAGCCCTAAAGTGAACGTTTTTTGTGCGTTGAGGAAGAGGAAAGTGTACGGCCCCTTTTTTTCCAAGAGAGAACATCAACGGCATAGTGTACCTTGATATGTTACCAAAATTTTTGATACCACAGATCGATGAGGATGACTGAGAACGAAATGTTTCCTTTATGCAAGATGGCGGACCACCACACTATCTGACTGACGTCCGGGATTTCCTTAATGACCACTTTCCGAATCAGTGGATTGGCCGTAATGCGCCAGTTGCATGGCCCCCTCGTTCCCCAGACCTAACACCGCTGGATTTTTTTCTTGTGGGGTTTCATAAAATATATGGTGTACGTACCTTCTTTGCCAGCCTCTCTACCTGAACTTAGAGCAAGGATTTGAGCTGATGTTGAGCAAGTTACCTGAAATGCTAGTGCAAGTCTGGGAAGAAATCGACTATCGATGGGATGTCAGCACGATAGCCAACGGAAGTCACATAGAACATCTTTAGTTTAAGGTAAAAAAACTTGGAGTGTTTTCCTTTAAAACAACACCGCAACCAGCTGTGTACCCTGTTTAATAAGATTTATATGAATTTTCAAAGTTGTCAAGTCCTTTTTGAATCAGCCGGTATTTTCAACATTGATATTTCATTTAAAATTCTATTTCATGAATCATATTCATTTGTGGCGAATATTCAGACTAGACTAAAACGATAAGTGTAGTAAAACAAAATAAATCTAAAACAATTCCATTACAACGTTTATATCAACTCACTTTTGTTCTTTTCTGTCTGTAACGGTGGAATTTTGTGCCGCAATCTACGAACACTCTACTAGAGACTTGAAACTTTCATGACAGTACCAGATGAGAGATACTGTTTAATAATACAGTACCAGATAATCAACGTTGTTTATGGAAATGACTCACTCCTTCGCCCTTTTAGAGGACAACAAGATATCATTAAAAATACATTAAACAATTGTAGTAATCGTTACAAATCATATGGATATGACAACATTATGATCATTGCATTAATTTATACCCATTTTCCCATTAATTTATGTTCTCTGCTTTGTAAGGTCCGATTCATACAGAACAGACGTCGGGCAGAAACGTGGCGCAAACTTTTGTCCTTCCACGTCTCTCCCATGTAAACAAATAATCCAATGATCACAAAAGAGACGTGGCATGGACGGCCGATTTGCCGTCTCTCGTGGCATGCTACTTCCTCAGTACTTGTTTCAAATGAAAAAAAAAACAGTTGAATGGAATAGAAGACAACCTGAATAGAATTTAAATGCCACTACCAGGATGGGCACCTACCGGGAAAACCTTGAATTCCTCATGATTTTACTAACCGGGAAAATACCGTGAATTCCTCATGATTTTTTCCAATTACTCATGCATTTTTCATACATTCCAATTAATTTAGTAAAGAAGTGTACTCTCAATTTAATTAGTAGACTTCCTATAATTTTAAGTTAGCCTATACTTTTTTAATGATTCTTAATGTACTGATAACAGTTCTTCTGGTGCAATGATAAGGTTTTTATGGTCTAAGGGTGTAACTGAAGACTGTTGGCCCAGTAGATTTCACATTAATTTCTGGTTTCAATCGATTTGTTGGCTTATTATGAGTATATAACAGTGAAAAAAAATTGGGGCTCGCTTATTGTTTATTTTAAAATGATCATATTTTTAGTCATGATAAAAATCAACTACATTCCAAAATTAAGTATTTTGATGGCTTTATTCTCTTTGGAATGAGACTTTCGTTAAGGTTTGAAGAGTCACCAACATCCTTAATCGGCTATGGTACTGTACATACATATAATTGCTTCATTAGCAATTAGTAATAAATGTTGAAATTTATCGATAACTTTGACACTGTCTTTGTGAGGAATTTTTCGTTTTTTCAACTACTCACTGAGTGTTGAAAATGGACCCTGTCCGAAAGCACTCCACACACAAGAGTAGTTAGAAGAACGTACTAATTCCTCACAAACATAGACTTAAGTGTCAAAAATTATCAATATATTTGGAAATTTAAAAACGCTATCCGCAAATCGTCATGGAATATCAAACTGAAGATTTCCATAATAAATTCTTTACGAATGTATCTCGTTCCTCAATTACCGCGAAAATTTGAAATTTTACTCTGGAAAACCGGGAATTACTCATGAATTTTTTATTTTAAAATGGGTGGCCACCCTGCACTACCCTAGCATACGCCACGTAAGTGCTACGCCGGACGTCCGTTCTTTGTGAATCGGGCTTCAAATTCAATATTACCTCAAAACTCTTGAGCAACTACCACTCAAAGCAATTACGACTAAAGCTATTTTCAACCTCCTTCCAAATAGCTAGAGACTTGAAACTCCAAGGTAGGTTGTCCGATGACAATACAATCTTTAATAATTTTCATCATAATTTATATAATGTTTTCTATTTTCAATAAAATAGATTACGTTCAATAGAATTTTATTGTGTCCATCTTTCATGGAAAGCCATGAATTGAGGTTCAATAAATCAAAGAGCAGGATTTTTGCTAATAAAAAAGTGTCTGGACAACATAACTTGAGATCAAATACTTATCTAACCACTTCCTCATTTGTATTTGGAAAACCCGATGACCATCACTAAAATTCTACTCCAACTGCAATTTTAACATAAAAAACACTACTTGTCCTTATATAATAGTTTTAAAGCACAAAACCCGGTTTATGACCACATGTGACTGACCACTGATATTTTTTGTGGTGGGGGTAAGAAACTCGGCAGTCGTCTCCTGGTATCCGATTGAATAGTGTCCATTGAGTCGATGCTATTTTTACAGCTTGCACATAGAGAGAGAATTGTGTGCGAGTGAAAGATGTATTCCTCCTACATGCCAACTTTCACCGTATGAGGGGTTAGGAATCAGAACTAAATCCGAGGCCTCTAATCTCAGTTAGATTGAATTGATTAGAGTTCTTTATTCATGTATGTTACAACATATTCTGGCTTATACACTAATTTACATTAAATGACATTATAGCTCAATACAAAATTACAGTAAATGTTAAATGACAGTATATTCAATAAATTTTACAAAGTACGAAGAATTATTAATCACAATGAAAATTGAATGCGATTTGAATATCGATGACATAATTTATTGTAATGTAACTACATTAATCGGCGATATTAACAAATTATATTGTCGACTATGAAATTGATATAAAGTAATATCGTCTCCCATCAACAGTTGGGAGAGGATGTGATACACTCTCCTTCTCTACGCCTCAACTTTTTCTTTGTTAGGCCTATCACCTTTCTTTTTAGTGTTCTCATCTTATTCCCTTCATAATGTATTGTTATGTTTGTTATTGGGTTAAGTGTGTGTGTGTGAGAGAGAGAGAAAATAAATTCTCTTCATCGTGAAGTATTATTTATTCATTTACTTATCAATACAATCAAAGACCTTAAAGAGGTATAGACCCACAATGCCTATGCCAGGTTGCCCTCTCAATGGCCGATTTCAATTCCAAGTATGACAATAGCGCTGCATGTGAGTCTATCTTTAAGGTATCTGAATAAAATTATAAATCATATAGCTATGACTAATAGAGAGTAACAGACTCAGCCCAAAACCGTTCTCCCAAATTTTATAACCAGCCTCATCTCCAAGATTACATTAAGATAAGATTTCATTTTGTTTCATACGATTCCATTAGGTTACATTTCACTTTTAAGAATTCAACTCAATTATTCTGTCCAAAAATGAAATGATTAGACATTTTTAGTGGGATTAAAAACACATAAAGCAACTTAAAAATGAGATAGCTCTTCCCATTTCCCTTTAGATGTACCATAAAAATTCAAACACATATTAATTCAAACACAACTATAATTATTAAAAACATGGCGGCCAATCTCGACTCCATGGCTTCTATTTTTTCAATTTGAACAATCCTTCACTCTCTCATTCATATTGTTGTTCAGAGTAGTGCATGAACGCTTTTTAAACAGTCATATATGTAATGTGAGAAATTCCGTTTAAAATTATTATTATTTACCTATTATATATTATATTTACCTAGTAATAATTTTTTGAATGAATGAAATGAACAAATACAATACATTATTATCTTTGAAAATGAAAAAATTCAACTGCCAAAAACTGAATTTATTTTACCTCATTGATTTTAATGATGATTTGTACTTGATTCAGGATCGACAAAGAACCCAACAGAGAATGATATTTCGACAGTGAATAACAAACCGGAAATGGTGCCCCCTTCAACAAACAGCTCAATCAAACTCGATAGTGGAACACAAATAAACATTAATGAAGCTAACAGTGATAATGAAAATACTAACGATTCATTGAAAAAATCGAGTACGATCAGAAAGAAGGTACAGCCAAGTGAAAATGATAACAAAACGCAATCGGAAAAACAAAAAAATGGAAAATCTTACACCTGTGAGTTTTGTGATTTCAAAACAGCTACCTCCGCATCTTTGGTACGACACCATAGAAGACATACAGGCGAATACACCTGTCAATTCTGTAAATATAAAGCAAGCACAAAGTCACACTTGAAGCGGCATTTCAGAATACATTCTGGTGAAAAACCTTTTAGCTGTGATATTTGTGACTTTAAAAGTATTTCAAAAAGTAATTTGATAACACACCAGAGAAAGCACACTGGTGAAAAACCTTTCATCTGTGATCAGTGTGATTATAAGAGTCATAGTCCATCTTACTTCAAGAACCACCTAAGAAGGCATGAGGGAGTGAAACGGTACAGCTGCACGTTTTGTGACTACAAATGCGATGATGCAAGTCTTCTGAAAAATCATATCAGATCGCACACTGGCGAGAAACCTTTTGAATGTCAGCTTTGTGGGATGGCTTTCTCTCTAAAGAATAGTCTTCAATCTCATATCAAAAGGCATAAAGGCGAAAAAAGCCTCAGCTGCCAGTTGTGTGAGTACAAATGCTACAAAGGAAATGAACTGAAGAGGCACATCCTAACTCACACTGGCGAAAAACCTTTCAAATGTCAGTTTTGTGAGTTGACCACCACTAAGAAATGGTATTTGAAGAAACATCTCATGAAGAATCATTCAGGTAAGTAACCTCTCAACCACTATTCTTGTGATTATAAATACATTAAATTTACTAGTTTAAAACTCTATCTTAAACAACATGTCTTATTTATAACTATCTGTTCTACAATTTGGATCTAGTTAGAGGATAATTTTCCAGTAGGTGTTCATTTATGTTCAGTGGTTACATTACCTACTAGTAATTTCAATTTTTTTAAAATAAGCCCTTACCAAACTGCAGAAATGTTTTTTACTAAAATCCTTTTTCGGACGTGCATGTGAAATGATATGACTTTTTAAGACAATATTATGGGGGACCAAGCTACTCCCTGCATAAGAATGTCAAATTATTATGATTCTCCCGGAATGTGTTTGTACTTGAAATCATAATTGACATTAATAATTCAACCAATTTGACTCAGGAATTTTTACTCTCTGTAATGCAAAAGTTTTGAAGAAACCGAATCATAGTGAGTAATACTTTGTGCAATTTTTCTTCAACATTTTCAAGTAGTAAACCATATAATAGGGTATTATTTGAATCGACCTTCAATTATATGTTGAAGTGGGTATATATTTTGCACTATTTATAATAGGCTTTCAGAATTTTACATTCTGCACTTCAAGGAAATTGAAAGCCTATGTTGTGTTGCTTTTCTTCCAAAAATGTTTTGTTTTTTAAATAATCAAATGACTATCACGGTGAAAGTTAGCACGCTGTAGCTTATTACAATGTATATTGCCTACTCCAATTTATATTATTAAAGTTGAACTCATAATCACTAAACAGGACGAAATAGCCGCAATACATTTTATTCTAATTATAAACGAATTTCTATCATCTTTGCTTCGTAATAAGTTGAATTTTGGGATTATTCCCGAACGAAATGCCAGTTAATTGGAGAACAGATCAGAAGATTCTCACATCAATTGAAAAGCTAGATTCTCTTATAAGTAAATTATTACATTGTACATATTTTCTCATCTTCAGTATATTTCCTGTTCCATTATCCTATCATTCTTAGTTGTAAACTGATAGTGAATATGTTTGTGATTCCATGTCTTAAATTTTCTCAAGTAAGTGCAATGTTTCTCAAGTTTTCAATCTACTGTTTTCTCTGCTTCATTAATTAATTTTGTTTCTTATGTCTTGACTTTCAAATACTATTCCTGGACCAAAAATTAAATGGCGAAGCAGTGATGTGTGATTTCATAACCTACCTAATAATACTTTGGACTACATTAACGTTTTATCAGAATTTGGGAGAGAAATGGTACAGGCTCTGCCTGGTTTCTCTTTCATGGTCATAATTATCATGATTATGCTTTGTACAATAAATAAATGAAAACAAATTTTTATTGACACCAGATACACCTATAACTTGATGGAATCACCACATGCCATCTTAAGAAGTGATTAAACATTTCAATCTTTTGTAATGAAATTTATGTTGTATGCACCGTACCAATTTAACAGGGTTTAAAATTTTAGATATCAGAGAAAATTATAATTACATTTGGGCTGGATCTATATTTCATTTGTCTATAGACATACGACTTGTCTGTTTAAACAATCTTATACATATCATTTTCCTAAATCGATTCTTATGATTAACCAAGAAAAATTAGATTTGTCAGCTTGAGATTGAACTACTGATTTAGATAAACAGGCAATATCCCAAAACTTGTCTGGATTTTACCTCATTAATATTTCACGGATGATTTGTACTTTTGATTGCAGATTCAACAGAGATTGAAGAAATTACAAGAGACAAGGATCTTTCACCAGTGAACAGCGGACAGGAAATAGTATCTCCTACAACGAACAGCGCATCTGAACCTGATAATGGAATACTATTAAAAGTTACTGAAGCCAAATGTGATAATGGGGATACTAACACTCCATTGAAAAAACTGCGCTCTATCAGAAACAAGCTTCAGCCAAGTGGAAGTGATTCCAGGGAGCACTCGGAAAAACATTTTAATGAAACATCTTACACCTGTGAGTTATGTGATTTCAAAACCGTTGTATTGGATAATTTGGTACAACACCGTAGAAAACATGCAGGTGGATACAGCTGTCAGCTCTGTAATTATAAAGCGGCCACCAAGTCTCGCTTGAAGCGGCATTCCACAGTACATTCCGGAGAAAAACCTTTCAGCTGCGATATTTGTGACTTTAAAACTATATCAAAAAGTAATTTGATAATACACCAAAGAAAGCACACTGGTGAAAAACCTTACAAATGTGAATTATGTGATTTCAAAACAGCTAATTCGGCTAGTTTGGTACGACACCGTAAAAAACATACCAGTGAATGCAGCTGCCAGTTCTGTAATTATACAGCAACTACTAAGACTCATTTGAAACGGCATTCCAGAGTGCATTCCGGTGAAAAACCTTTTAGTTGTGATATTTGTGACTTTAAAAGTATTTCAAAAAGTAATTTGATAACACACCAGAGAAAGCACACTGGTGAAAAACCTTTCATCTGTGATCAGTGTGATTATAAGAGTCATAGTCCATCTTACTTCAAGAACCACCTAAGAAGGCATGAAGGAGTGAAACGGTACAGCTGCACGTTTTGTGACTACAAATGCGATGATGCAAGTCTTCTGAAAAATCATATCAGATCGCACACTGGCGAGAAACCTTTTGAATGTCAGCTTTGTGGGATGGCTTTCTCTCTAAAGAATAGTCTTCAATCTCATATCAAAAGGCATAAAGGCGAAAAAAGCCTCAGCTGCCAGTTGTGTGAGTACAAATGCTACAAAGGAAATGAACTGAAGAGGCACATCCTAACGCACACTGGCGAAAAACCTTTCAAATGTCAGTTTTGTGAGTTGACCACCTCTAATAAATGGTATTTGAAGAAACATCTCAGGAAAAAGCATTCAGGTGAGTAAACTGCTATTCCTGACTGCTAATTCTTGCCTGCTCCTAACTATTATTCATGTGATTATGAGCACATTGAATAGGTAGCGTGTAACGTTATCATATAAAGCATGTCTAATTCAAATATTTATCATATTTCTCCCGGAATCTAATGGTCCTAGAAATCATAGTCGACATCAAAAAGTTATCCTATTTGGCTGGAATTTTTGAATTGAAATTTTTTCGCACAATTTTCATGTGTAAACTTGCGTACGGTCGTATAATTATATACTGTATAATTATATAACTTGCATAATTCCGGGTCTCAACAAATTTTTTTTTGTTCAGAAGTGAGTAGTTCAAAAGTGGACAAAGTTTTGGGTGATCTGGGTGCTCCTCAACTAACCCAACTTCCCTCACACGTTTGGCTGTGATTCTATGTCCAAATCCCAGTTTTAATAATTCCGGGGTTCGGAAAGCCACTGTGCATTTGCATTATAATAAAATAAATTACTAAACATTTTGAATAAAAATAAACTTGATAGGTTTTTTACTAACATTGTTATATACAATGATATGAGTTATAAAACTGTTGGAAATTGCCTCAGTTCACATCAATACAGCTCTGCACTCGATTCTTCAAAAGTTTCAGATGAAAGATGTAGCTCGTATCAAGACCTTTAAAAGGGTCTATCATAATTCATACTTTTTCAGTGTCCCATGATCTTCATTTTTTACATAATAATAATATTCCATTGTCATTAAACTTTAAAAAAGCAATAGACAACGTCACAATCATTATTTGCATTACACATACAACATATACCTATATAAGGTAAACAATACATAACAGGACTTCACATCAATTTTTCACATCGGTTTTTTAATTGAGGTGGTTTTTAAGGGTTTAAAGTTCGTCTTTTAGCATGTATATTCTTCTTATTCTCTTAATTATAATTGAAAAATATCCATACCATATGTTAATATAGACTAGAACTATAATCTAGAGAGAGTACCTCTTCGAAACAGTTGTTAACTGGTAACTAAATTAATCATTTTGTTAGGTTGGCATTTATTGCGGAAAAATTGATTGGGCACTGCTACTTCAATCAGAGTTATTCCTGGGAATATTATATTACTAGCCGTCAGGCTCGCTTCGCTCGCCATATCCGTTTAGCCAGACGTTTAGTCTGGACCCCCGACTGGATCGTCCTAACATATGATAAAAATGCTCAAATGAAAAATGCAGGCGAGCGAAGCGAGCCTGCTGATCTCATTTTTGGGCTCCGCCCCCTGGCTAGACGGATATGGCGAGCGAAGCGAGCCTGACGCCTAGTACGCCAATGTAAGAGTAAGAATCAGACTATCGAATTATTCATCATAAATCAGCTGACAAGTGATTACACAGATGTGTGGAGAAGCCACAGTCTATTGCTGTATTTCCATAAGGTCTATAGTTTCAATCAGGTACTTGTGGATGAGAATACTGCGTGAGGTCTACTGTTCACAGAACTACTAGTTTTTGTACCCGGTTGGTTCAATCGTAGACCTATGTCTAGCCAAGAATTCATCTTCATATTGTTGTCATGGTACTTAGCATGTGATTGCTCATACAGATTGGGGTAATGTTGTATGCAAACAACGAGTGACTCGTCATCCATTCTAGCTGAAGAAACGACTTTACTTTAACACACCATAAATTAATATGAATTAAATTGAATTATACTTTATTGCATAAAAATCTTCACATTACAGTTATGGCAATCATCAATATTATTATAATTATAAGCAAAGCAAGTGAGTGGCGCTTTGCGCTGCACGGGTCATTCTTCTCTTATATATTAGAAACCATCATAACAATATTGTTATTTTTCAATTGAAAAATAAATTTGAAGCCACCATCTATAAAATATTTTTCAACTATTTAAATTGATTTGTAATTATTTTTATTCCATTTGGGGATTTGGGATAGGATAGTCTTCTTAAAATTGAAATAATAAACTCTCTAGTTTGGAACAAGTGTGATCCACATGAGGTTCAATAAGTTTAGAATATAAATGAAATATAATTAATTTAGAAAATAAATTACATAAGTTGTGTGTGTCCACACACGAACCAGCCAGGTAGGTCAATCACCAATCGAATATGGACTGGATGGCCTGGCTGTCCGCTTCGTGTATTAGGTATAATCGTGTACAAAGGTGTCGCACCTTTAGATTCGAATCTGAATGAACACCTAAAAATCAACGAACTTCAACCTTGCTTAACAACATGTACCTATACTATGTCATAGCGATACTATGACATGTATAATAAATGATGATGATGAACCTCTGAAATCAACTCATGAAAATGTGGGTTATAAAAATAAGATTGGAATTATGAAGTTATGTAGTTCAAGTAGTTCTAGACTATGTAAACTATATAGTTTTATTCTGTGACGTTTGAGGTTATGTCTAACCTATATATACCGAGCTTCATTAAATTTGAATGCTTAGATAATATATTGAGTAGATGCTAAAATGAATGAAGATATGCCACAATATAAATACAATACAAAATTTTAACTTACCTGGAATAACTTCGTGCATGTACGCAAAATTTGTGCAGTTTGTAGCGAGGAGCAAAACTGAGTGAGCTAACCTAAACTAGTAGTTCTGTGAATAGTAGACCTCACGCAGATTCTCATCCACAAGTACCTGATTAAAACTATAGACCTTATGGAAATACAGCAATAGACTGGCTTCTCCACACATCTGTGTAATCACTTGTCAGCTGATTTATGTTGAATAATTCTATAGTCTGGTTTTTACTCTAATATTGGCGTATGAAGGAGGCTCCTTTTTCCTTTTATATTATCCTTGAAATGCAAAATTTCCAAAAACCTCGTATATACGTCGACGCGCAATTAAAAAAGGAACATACCTGTCAAATTTCATGAAATCTATTACCGCGTTTCGCCGTGAATGCGCAACATATAAACATTTAAACATTAAGAGAAATGCCAAACCGTCGACTTGAATCTTAGATCTCACTTCGCTCGGTCAACAAGATTGAGCTAACCGAGGGTGGCAAAAGCAAAAGCTTCCAAGGGTAGCGAAGAGACACCCGAAAGGTGGCGGCGCTCAGAGGAAAATTCCTCTCCTATCGCACACTGGAGGCGCGCCGCGCAGCCACAGGAAAAATTCCGCTCCGTATTCTCCCAAAAGTTCCGGCAGCGGAATAATTCCACGGCTGCGCGGCGCGGCGCGTCTCCAGTGTGCTCTCAATCAATCAATCAATCATTTATTTCTTTCCAAAACATATTTATTTCTTTCCAAAACATACATGAAAATGTACATGAAAAAGTCAAAAACTAAAAACTAACTTAAAGCTAAAGAGAAATTAGTGACTGTAGAATAAAATTCATTTTTTACAGTGAACTCGTTTATACTGTAGCATGCTAAATCCATCAAATATGCTCTCAGCAATTCCTTAAATTTTGATCTATCAGGTTCATGTCTTATGCAACCTGGGAGACAACCAATAAATTTTATTCCCATGTACGTTGGACTTTGTTTATATTTTTCCTTATTGTGTTTCTTTATTGTAAAATTCTTTTTATTTCTTGTGTTGTAATTATGTATATATACTTGCCGTGGGAATCTAGATTCGTTAGTTTTTATATATAACATTGTCCTATAAATGTACAGGCTGTACACCGTCATGAACTTTAACTTAATGAAGAATGGCTTGCATGATTGCTCTCTATCAAGATTTAGAATTGTTCTTATTGCTTCTTTTTGTAATAGGAGTATTTTATTTAAGTTTGAGATGCTTGTTCCTCCATATATTTCAATTCCATATGAAATGTGGGAGTGGATCATTGCAAAGTACACTGCTTTCAACGTTTCTAAGTTGGAAATTTTTGCTACATAGTCGTCTCAGCGCGAAAATCCCTGAGCTTAATTTTTTACGTATTTTTTGAATGTGAACGGACCAACTAAGTATGTTTTCAAGATATAGACCTAAAAATTTAATTTCTTCCTTATTATTAAGTTGTTTCACCTCTGAATTTCTATAAGTAAAATGGAGGAACTTTATGATTCACTGTTTTTATAGTTTTCTTCAAGTTTATATTACTTTGGTCTTTCCTGTATCGCTGATGCATTTCAATTAGCCTTTTATATGTTCGTCGACAATCTCATTATCAATACACTTATTACTACATTGTTTCGCTCTTACTATTCAAAAGATCAAAATAATATTTGAGCAAATTGTAAAAGTATGAAAATTTGTTTTCTACAGGACTCTGATAAAGTTCAGTCCAATCCAATTTATCTAGATCATTTATAAAGCGCTGAATTTGGGACTTCCCAAACTTCCTACCCATTGTTTTAGTCTTTAAACCTTCACACTTATTATTTGTGTTTAAAATATGGAAAATTTGTCCATTGTGGTCTGATAGAGCTGTTATCAAACATTCAACTTCAATAGAAGTTTTGTTGAGACTGGTAATGAAATTGTCGATTGCTGATTTACAAGTTTCAGTTATTCTAGTAGGTATTTCTATAGTATGTCTAAATCCATTCATATTCATTACATTTATAAAATCTGATTTCTTTTTACCCTCCCTCAAAACATCCACATTGAAATCTCCTCCGATCACAACATTCTGGTTAATTTTGCTAATTTCTATTAAAAATCTATTCAATTTATCAAGAAACACTTCTATATTCTCTGAAGGAGTTCTATACAATCCAGCTACAATGTATTTTTTCTTACCTATTTTTATTTCTATCATACATGTTTCAAAGATTTTATCATCATTAATAACAGTTATTGCCTTTACCATAATGTTTTTGCATTCAACTAGCTCTTCAGATACTAATATTAAAACGCCTCTCCCCTTAAAAGACTTTCTTACATACCAACTCATACAGGAATATCCTGGTATTTTGATTCTTTGAATTTCATTTTCATCTAATTTATGTTCAGTTACTATTACGATATCTGGTTTTAATTCCTGCAATGTGATAATTAGGGAGTCTATTTTTGACTCCAAGTGCTGGATGTTTTGATGGAAGATTATTACATTATTTGTAAACTTACTTTTTGCATTAATAGTTTCATTTTCCCTACTTCTATATTTATGTTTTTTAGTTTCCACCGTTTCTACGGCAGGGTTCCTCCATTCACTGTTAATCTTAAAAAAACTATTATCATTGAGAGGTATTTCCTGGACAGTTTCATGGTTTCCTGGCTTATTTGTAAGAGTCTCATTAATAATTTCACTCGCAGAATTTCCTCTTGCCATTCGTGTTAATGATTGGATGACTTTTAGACTGTACGGAGATTTAAGTTCCGGAGAGCCATACCCCAGGAAGGGGCTGGAAATGTTGAGCTCCTGGCAACCTGAAGCCAGAGAATCGCTACATGTTAGTCCCCCGTCACCAATGCCGCCGAGATTCTCTAGAAGATGCGACCCCCGATCCATTATTGGAGTCGAAGTTGAAGACGTATCTTGTTGGTGCATGCACTCTCCTCTCTCGCTCCCGACACCAACAGAGGCGGTCTCCTCCCCACAGCCAGTAGTGTCCAGTGCTGAATCTGAAATCGCAGTTCCTGCAGTCGATGAAATGCAGAAATGCAGTCTGTTTCCTCATTTTTGACTCACTTGCATTTAAGTATAGGGCTTCAAAACTGATTGATTGTGAATACAGGATTCATTCGTTTTAATTATTTCGAAGATGTTTTTAGCTGTAGCTCTTTCCCCATTTTTGTTTAAATGCAATCCATGCCTTGTGTGACAATATCTCTTCAACAGATGCAAGTCAAGGATGTTGACATGACTATTGTGCGCTGCAAACTTCCTGATTATAAAATTGTATTCCTGGATAATTTCATTCTCCAAGCCATCCTCTCTCAAATCAAACCTTTGTGGAATCGTTGCAAGTATCAAATTGGTATGATTCAATGCCGCTATTTGTTTTCCAGGTTAGTTGCGAATTTCATGAACACTTTTCGGTCTCGACAATAAGTGCTCGGATTTATATTGTTTGTACCTCCTATCACAATAATATAATCATCTACAGTACAGTATAAGTGTCAATGTCATTTTTATTCAGAACTGAGGACATGACTACTTCAAAAGGCGCACCTGACTGTACATGATTGAAAATATTATACTTTCTCTTAAGTCCATCATTAAAATGTTCCAAATATGAAAACAGGCCACGTCTTTGGCTGTCACATGTCACTGTTAGCTTTGGCCGTTCACTAACAGCAATAAAATTTACATATTTCTTAGTATTGTTAACACAAATTTGTTTTGTGAGGAGTTCATCAATCTGGTCTTTGAGATTTGCTACAATATCCTTCAATTCATAATTTTCTTGCATTATAGAATTTATTCTGTCATAATTTTGCATTATCTCAAGTTCCATTTCTTGAATCTCCATGTGAAGGGTATTATTATTTTCATTCAAAATCTTGATTGTTTGTTCTCGAATAGTAATGATATCCAAGCTATCACAATCTGGCTTGCATTTCTTGGTAGACAATCCGTAATAAGATTCGGTTTGCGTACTTATACTTTGAGAATGTGCATTCTGATCGAATTTAAATTCTACATCATCTCGAACTATAGAGATACCGATATCTTTAATGTCCTTGATTTCCTCAATGAGTGAGTGCATCTCGATGACAAAGCAACTCATCTATGCGTGCTATCAGTTCATCCTTTTCCTTGAGAATTAAGTCGTCTGTCTGACACTCTGCATCATTCAACTCACCCCTCCGTCGACTATTCCACACAGAGTCGAGTGACAATCTCTGCGTCACTGAGGCATTAGCTACTTTGTCCAATCTTTCTATCAATCTTTTCTGTGGTTGAAGGCTATTTTTGTCAAGTTAGGTGGAGCAGAGGGTACTGGATGTTTGGAATGTTTCACCTTGCTTACTTTTACTTTTTCAAGCATTGCGTCAGTTGTAAGTGTACCTGTGCAGCCCTTACTTTTACATCTCCACACTAAGTCTTCGTTGGTAAGAGAATGGCTTTTCCTATAGCATTGATCTCTATAATACACTCCCAATCCGTTTATAGTGTTCTTATATGTAAATATTGTCATGGTTCAAGATTTTGAATAATTGGCGCCAATATCTCGGTTCCTCGCCCAGCCACTCTATCAGTTCTCGGAGCTATAATCACCCGTTTTAGTTGGCTAAATAAACTATACAAGAGGAAAGCAGGAGAATAGAAGGAGAGAGAGAAAGCGCCTAGAGAGCAAGCAAGGCGGGAACATTATCGGAAGCTCCTGATAAGAACGGACACTAGGAAAAGGAGAACAGAATACAAGGAAGAAGAACAACAATCCAAAACGGTCGGAAAAGAAAGATAGCAGAAATATGTCAGCTATCTTCAAGTAAATTGAACTTCGCACCGAGCGATAAAAACCGATCCTCACTGAAGTTCAGTGAATAAAATGTTCTCTCTTTTCAATGGTTAGGTTAGGTCACTAGCAAGGCAATAACTATTTTTTTTTTGCTTTTGGGGATTTTCTATTTTTTGCCAATTCTTAATGAGAATTTTGATTACATAGAACTCAATTATTCAATGCAGTTAATGAGGAACGCTTTACGATGGGATTCCTGGTTTATGGATTTTTGTGAAACATTCATGTCAAATTAAAAACAAATGATTGAAAAATCTATTTTTCCTACAGATACCTTGAAAAGTGACCATTTCTGCACTGATTGCAGGCCGCAAAGAATTTTGCGCACTAGTGCGCAAAGTAATACTTTGCATATTCCAGATTTGTAGCATGACAACGCATTGAAAATTATTTATATAATTTTGACAAGAAAAATATTTAAATTAATAAATTATTAAAATTTGAAAATTTAAAAAATTAATTTAAAAATTTGAAATTAAAATTTGAAAATTTATAAATAAAAAATTATAAATTTTGAAAATTCAAAAAAATTTTAATTCAATGATTTTAATTTTTTTAATTTAGAAGAAAACAATTTTTTATTGAATTATCAATTTTAAAATTAAACTTGTTATTAATTACAAAATCATACAGACAAACATTGGATGGATTTCAGGACATGATACCCATAATATTACTCACTTTTCATATTCAATGGTAACTGTAGGAAAAGTTTAATGTGAAATACGTGCGCAAAGATCCTTTGCTGCACTCAAGAAACCATTCCGCACTAAACGTGCGTAAACGTTTCTTTCGGTGCAGCAAAGTGTCACTTTGCGCACTAGTTGCACAAATAGCTATTTGTATACGGTAGTATGTTTTGGGAGATCTATTCATTCATTTAATGAAATGAACAGATACAATATTTTAGAACAATGGGAAACTGGCAGTTATCCAAAACTACCTGTACTTGTGAATAGACCTTCTTCATTCATTTTACTGATGATTTGTACTTTTTGCAGTTTCAACAGAGGTTGAAGAAAGTTGCGGCGAAACACATCCCTCATCGGAAGTGGAGATAGGCCTACCCGTAGTGGCAGTGGCTCCTATACTGAGCAGCAGCACCTTCAAACTCGACAATGGAATAGAAATTGTAGTTACTGTTGCCAACAGCCACAATGAGGATACCCTACCACCACCTCATTAAAAAAAGTTTAGCCAAGTGCAAGTGATTCAAGAAAGCACTTGAAAAATGATTAACAAACTCGATTACATAGAAATTAAACTGATTCAACATACAAAAATTATCTTGAGTGTTTTTTTTACTCTTGAATTTTTAGATTTTGGAAAACCATGTCAAATAAAAAAAATCTCAATCACTGGAAATTGATTTTCTCTATAAATTGTTGTATATTTGATGATTTTTTTATTGCGGATAATGCCCATAAGCATTTGGCTTGTGCGTGGGTAGGCTAATGGAGGAGATTATCAAATGTCAAAACTTTGTGAGAATGCGAAACTATTACAGGAAGAACTATTTATTTATTTTTGTCATACTTACTCAATTGCAGCTGTTTTCCATGCATCAAATCAAACCGGTAAACAGCTGTTTGCAGAACAAGAAAACATGTGATTCTCATTACAGCATACTATACTGTAAAGAGATCATATGGTTTTCTTTACATTCGAGTATGTTTCCCAGTTCCGAAATTGGAACATTCAAATTGATTCAAATAGTTATTATAGTATTAGGCCCCCCATCCACTTACAGTTCGAACTGCAGTCAGAACTGTGAACGGTGGTCTGTAGACTGTTGAAAAATGTTCACGTCAGTACGGACTGCAGTCGCGGACCATTTGTCAGTTGCAAAACGATCAGTCCGATCGTTGAACTGTCGCACCATGCGGCAGTTGACAGTTCAAGGATCCGCCTGCCGGATTCCCCATCCACTTACAGTTCTAACTGCAGTCCCGGACTGTCTCAGTCCGGGACTGCAGTTAGAACTGTAAGTGGATGGGGGGCCTTAGCGTTATAGTCTTCAGTTGTTATATTGGTAACAATAATTTAAACGTCTTATTGTTGAGAACTTCAGTGAGAAGAAGAAAGAAGAAGAAGATAGAATAACTCAAATATTTTTAGAACTCATATAATAAGTTTCAAGTTATAAGAACTCATCTGACATTTTTTAACATTGGCCACTATTATTCTATTTGAGCTAGATGGGTCTGTTATGACCTAGGAGCTATGGGCTAGGTCATGTTTATAGAATGCAGTAACTCGAACAGCAGCAGGTAAGGTAATGGTTACTGTTTCTCAGCAATATTATTCTTTCTGAGAAAAGTATGACAAAAAATATTGTACGTAACTTGTACGGTAACGTATTTACCGCATTCGTATGATAATTCTGCCCTCAACTACGTTTCGGGCAGAAACAATCATACTTATGCGGTAAACTACCGTTACCGGACTTGTGACGTAAAGTACTATTACAGGAATAACGATTCCTAAACTCACTCTGCAAATTGAATAAAACTGGAAAACATCCAATCTAGCTTTGAGTGCTGAAAATTTACATGCATTTTTCTGTGTATTCATGACCGGTTCTGTTTCATTGACCTACGAACAGGCCTGATAGTAGGCCTATGTGGGCAATCTATTTTATTAATTGGATACAGAATCTTTGCTAAGCAGTGCAATAATTGTACTGAGATGTTAACTATATAGCCTGAAACAATTTATTACTCCAAATGTCATGATGTCTTAAGTTTTATTTTACACCGTTATGTTTGTGTTGCAAGCATTATTGTTCCCTGTTAAAAATTTTACAATCATGTATGATTTTGACGAAATAAATTCAATTTATCAAGCACTTTGATTTGCTCAAACAGTAAAATCATCTCATCTTACAAGGTGTGGAAAATAGCCTGAAAAACTTATTTTTTCGAGTGACTTTAGTAGCTTCATTTAAATTAATTTACAATTAGGCTAGAATTTATCATTGTATTCAGGTATAGTGGGGTATGTAAGTGATTATGAATATTAAGAATTTCAAGTCAGAGATCAGGTTTGCCTAAACAACAGGCCAAACAATTCAGTTCAAAAAACTTGAAAGTGATTACAAGAAATGAAAACTCGCATGAGTTACATAAGAATTCTGAAATTTCATCTTGAAAATATTTTTCAATTGCTCATGTGTGTGCAATGGTTTGAAACTTGGTGGTCGAGTTTTCACCTAGTATGACACTATCGACTGCAAAGAGCTTTTTTGTTGGTTTTTTTTAACCAAAAAGTTGGATAATTATAATATATGGTATCGACATTAGGCTAAACGGTGGTGCAAATACACCACTGTTTCTTTCTTTACATATCACATAAGAAAGAGTATGAAGTCTAAGCAATAAGATGAACGATATAAACATACAGAAAATATTACCTGTAGCACGGTTGATTCGTTGACTAGAGAGTATATTCACCCTCATCAGATATGTAAAGCCTGTTTGGTTGGGCAATGCGAGTGCGGTTGTTGACTCTCAAATTCATTGGCTGAGCTTCAAGTCAGCATGAGTGACTTGCTGTCCATCAAAGTTGTAGAGAGGGGAGTAGGCCTGTCGTAGTGGGTGTGGAAACAAAAATATAATTGATCAAACTCAACTCATGTCCGATATTTCCTTGGGGTGGTGGGACAGATCATATGACGGATATGGTGTGGTATGCAGAGGCCGTTGTCATCCGTGATCGCATCGGAACACTGCATGGTCCTGGCTTAACTTGGTTTATTCTGTGTTGAGAGTGGATGCAGTGCACATTACTGTCCTGCTAAGCACCAGTCATCTTGCTCTGTCAAACCAATGCTGATAACTAACAGAGATTGACGAAACTTTGATCACAAAACACTAATCATTGAAACAATTGGGGAAGGACCAACAGGCACAGCCCAAAACTGTTTCTTCCCCGAATTTTTATTCATACACTAATTCCATATTATCATCATTCCAATCAACTTCCCCTTCAATGTGAAAATTGAACCCATCACAGAAAATTGATGATTTTACTGACTGGTAGTACTAATAAGTTTAGATCGTTTTCCTAGAAGTAACCCAACATCAGAAACTTTTTACCAATCTATTTAGGGTATATCACCATTTTCAAAAACATCAGTTGATTTTTCAACGGCTTTTTAAAGTGGCATTCACATTTTGTAATGAAACGGTATTCATCATGAATAGCAGAATTGCTAGATATTTTATATTCTGTTTTGGAAATAAAATTAAGATCAATTTATTTTAGGAGCATGGAAAAAATTAATAAAGTTACAATTCTACAACATTTTATTATATATTTATATCATTCAGAAATTAATTATCGGTTCACCTCCGATGATCGAAAAAAATAAGCTATCACTTTAATTTTTTAAATAAATTTTTTCACTTTTAAGTTGAATTTAAAAAAATTGAAATTTTACCTCCAGAATAGAGCCTTACAGCTCATACTGGGTGATACTCATAAGAGGACCCATGTAATAAGTTACATGACGTGCTAAAAGAATTAAAGTTGAGTAAAAAGTTGACTTATACTAACAAGTCTAATAATATTATGTCAATTATTACTGATTAAATTATAATTTGTCACCAATAGCCTAATAGTTGGAAGTCCAGTGGCCCAGTTTGAGCGCTTGATTAAACTATGATCACGTTCTCATTTACATTGGTCATCCAGTGTTAGTTTAAAAAAAATCACTAAAACTAGAATAAATAATAGGATCACAGATAACTAACTTGAATAGTATGATAAAATAGTTGAAATGCCAAGCTAACAATGTTATAACAAGTATTAAAATGAAAAAAAAAATACCATGCCATTAAAAGAAAAGTTTTCTTTAAAATATCTATAACATAAATTTGAGAAGTAGTTGTGAAGGATGCATGAATGCTAGTAGAAGAGCACACAATGAAGAATTGGACGCTGACACTTGGATTCGTGCTCGTTAAGAAGTTCATCGATATCGTTGTCTAGGTCGTCGCTTTTGGTCATCTAAAATAGAACACAAGTAAGTAAATTAATTGAAGTGACATGCAAATTCATATTTGATTACATGCATAGGTACTCACTCTACACATTAATTTACAACACACAGCACATCTTTCTGAATACAGTATTATATTATTTATGGGAGCCTCCAAGTTTAACCATTATTATTTCTTCAATCATTTCATCCTTTACCTAGTGAGCTCTCCATCAAGGAAAACTGAAATTATTTATGAAACTGCAGCAAAACAAAAATGAAGTAAGTTTGTGTTAACTTATCGATGAACTTATGAATGAAGATTACCAGCGAAAAGTAGAATTCCAATATTGAGGCCTGTTTATTATTTTGCTTTTGATTTTTTTAATCGCCGATTCAATTATTGTAATCTGTAGCCTAGTAGAGAACGTTCAGGTTGCTTCATTGAGATGAGTTAATAGAATAAGATAGTTAAAATAGTTAATAGAATAAGTATATGTACGGTATCTACCAACTCTGGCTAACGGCTTCGGCTATGCCTCCAGAATTTTGAAATTTTATCAATATGTTCAGAATATAGATTAAGTTTGTGCAAAGGCTGAAAATAAACTTTCTACTGGTGGCATTTTTCAAAGTTTTTCGATTTGTATATCATCAAGCTATCAAAATGAAATAGTTTTCTCAGGAAAACATTTTTTTCCTATCATTACTTTTCAAGATATTATGAGCGCCCAAAGTTTGAATTTTTGGAACAACATTTAAAATTCGGTAAGAGATAAATCCATTAGACGATAAATTTGATTAGCAATTTCGATTGAATAAAACAATTTTTTTCTGAAAATATTAATTTTTGATAAAGTTATTCAATTTACTAAAAATGACCAAAAATAACTTTTAGTTTACTCTTGGTCATTTTTGGTAAATTGAACAACTTTCTCATACAAATTGATATTTTAGAAAATGTTTGTTTTATTTAATCAAAATTGCCAATCAAATTTATCCTCTAAATCTAATGGATTTATCTCTTACCGAATTTTAAATGTTCTGTTCCAAAAATTTAAACTTTAGGCGCTCATATCTTGAAAATTAATGATCGGAAAAATGTTTTCCTGAGAAAACTATTTCATTTTGATAGCTTGATATGATAAAAAAATCGAAAAACTTTGAAAAATGTCACCAGTAGAAAGTTTATTTTTATAGCCTTTGCACAGCCTTAATTTAATGTTTCTGGTAAAAATATGAATATATGATTTGTAGGTATTGAGAGAATAATAAATTATTCTATTTATAAAGTCGAGTTCCCAGTGAATTGACTCTGTCTTGAATTTTTCATAATTCAGCAATACTTACTAATGTAACCAACTCGCATATTAGAAAAGCTCCTAACGTAGCTTCCTCATGGTTATCTTGGATGTCTACATTGATAACATGTACTGAAGCATTGTCACTTGTTGAACGATTTTCAAAATCTGAAACAAACAATATCATTTCATAAAATCAATGACTTGATTTAAATAAATAGCCTGAATGAATGATAAAATTCTAACAAGGCTGGAGAAAGCAGAATTTCCAACTTTGTGTTAGTAATACAGTAGAACCTCAATTTTGCCTCGACCGTACGGGCGTCATAGACGCGCTGGATTTTTTTTCGCTCGTTGACCTCGTTCGAACTAAACGAACGGAATAGACGCTCCCCATAAGAGGCCATGCATTCTCAAGACACGCGAAATGAATTCAGCGCGTCTGAGATGCCCGTATAGTTGGGACCAAATACGTCGCTTTTATAGTAGGTAGACCTACTGAGGTAGGGTCTGATTGTCGAATGAGCTAGTTAATTTACAATATAAACTAAATACGGTATTTCTGTTAATGACGCATCAAACATCATTAGCAAAAGTGATGATCCACGATAAAAGTAAAAAAAACATTTAAATTTGATAGCACCATGATTAAAAATTACCATGATATTAAAATTATTATTGATTTGATGAGACTAGGCTATATTGGAGACCGTGCTGAGTGCTGATCAGCGGAAGCTGTTGACTTTAACCGATTTTGACAGATTAACCCATAAGCCATATTAGCCAGGTTCTACTGTATCGAAATGCAATTTATTAGAATGACAGAGATTCAAAACTATAGAACAAGCCATGACAGATAATATATTCCACACTTCAAGATCATGAAGCGTAAGCTCAATTGATAATGATTAGGATTCAAAATTACAAGAAATACACCGTGTACAAATAATTGATGGAATTAGCACAGTAATCAGCCTGGAAGTCGCAAGTGAAAGTAGTTTATGCAACGGTTTTATAATGAGTGTTCAAAGGACGAGTTAGATGTAAAGGAGTTACTGTTTGACTAGTTACGAGTACTGTAATAAGCATCTTACCAGTACTCTGTAGACAGAATACAGCCTATGCATACACTATTTTATATAAGACCACTCAATCAAAGTATTACATTGTTGACTCGCATTTCCGTGTGCTTTACTTAATCTATACCAGCGATATTCCCAGCCTTGATGAGAATACTACAGCAACATTTGCAGACGATACAGTCATATTATCAGTAGATTGCAACAGAAAAACCATCCCAGAAAATCATATTGCCAGAGATCCATCTACAAAATTCAAGATTGGACTAGAAAGTGGAGAATGAAAATAAATGAAGCAAAGTCGATTCACATCAATTTCACTAATAAGAGTGATCTGCCCTTACCAATAACAATCAACAATCAAGTTGTACCATATGCTAATGATGCCAAGTATCCAGGTATGACCTTGATGCAAAGTCCATGTCAAGAAGAGAGAAGAGCTTGGAATCAAATATAATAAACTGTATTGGCTGATCCACAAGAAACTCCATCCTTTCAATCCGAAACAAAGTAGGCCTACTTCAATACAAAGCCAGTTAGGACGTATGGTATACAACTTTGGGGATGTACCAAAGACAACAACATCAATGAGATACAATGATTCCAAAACAAGGTGCTGAGTAACATTGTGGATACTCCTTGGTATGTCAGGAACAGCGATCTTCACAGAGACCAGCAAGTTGACCTGGTGTCCACCAAGATCCAGAGGCATGCGGGGAAGCACGAGGGGCGACTCCACCAACAAGACAACATCGAAGCAATCCAGCTGCTGAACAATAGAGGGTTGGTGCGGAGGCTCAAAATGAGTAAACCATTTGAACTAGTCAAGAGCTTATTCAAGTAGTGTCCAGTGAAAGAGTCCAGTCATTTTTTCAAGTACCGGGGTATGTTAGGATAGAAAAAAATAACTTATTAGTTTTTAGACTAGATGGCTATAGTATTGACAATAAAAAAACTAGACAACTATGGTAAAACGATTGAAAATACCATTATAGTGAGATTAACGTCATACTGTCAGTATTGTTTGAATGGTAAGCATTGATGTTATTTATAAGGAATTGTGACATAGAAGCGCCAGCTGCCAGCATTGGTGGCATGTGGTGGAAACCATGTTATTAAGTTGATACCGCCCCAGCATCGCCTCCCAATCAAAACAGTGTTATAATATTCAAGTAATTGCATAAAGTTCACTTTAGTTTTGATAATCTATTGCGAAAGGACACCTGTTATGGTATAGTATAGCCTACTATTGTAGTTGAAAATAATATTAATGTGCTATGCTGAGACACTTGGGCTTTGAACACCTCTTTTCAACCTCACTTTCCATTTTTAAGGTTGTCGTCAAATTTCAAGACCTCCCCCCCACTCAACAAACACCGAGTAATTATATGCATTAACTACCCAGGAGACTTAATACTACTTCGATCATTTGTGTATTTTTCAAATTTTCCAACTAGTTGCTTCTTAATGACTCAAAGAACTTCATAGCACCTAATAGTGTGAAAAAACGTTCACTTCAGACCTAGTTTGATGGTATTTGCAAAAAAAATTGACTTGCTGAAACAGTTTGCTAATTCATTTGAGCCTTCTTTAAAAATATGAACTATTTAGGAGGATTTATAAAAAAAATATTTTGGGGAAATGTATAAAATAATCAATTTGCTTGATGTTGATATATTTCCAAACATCTTCAACAATCTAGAGTATAAGTGACTTCAAATGCATTTTAAAGATTTTTAAAAGCTACGTCGCGACCCACCGGCTGGAAACCGCTGGTCTACAAGTTGAAACTCGAGCCTCCAGCCGACCTAATAGCGGCGTTGTCATTCAAATTGTGTTCAATTGCAACTTCTTATTTAATAAAATAAGTCAGACCGTTTAATATATGACAAATCTTTGGCATTAAATTTTTTACAACTTCCATCAACTGAAACTACCAATTGATGAAACAAAGATTCAAGTCAAAAACCCAATTATTTAAACTTGCAAAATAGTTTTTCAATGTATTTTGATAACATCTCAAAGACCATTGCAGTTACAATTTACATGTAGGCCTATTCTTCTGAAATATTGAGTCATTTTCTTCTGAAAATTACGTCACTTTCCATAAATTACCATTTAGAAGTTT
Source organism: Nilaparvata lugens (assembly GCF_014356525.2). NCBI lineage: Eukaryota > Metazoa > Arthropoda > Insecta > Hemiptera > Delphacidae > Nilaparvata > Nilaparvata lugens. The sequence continues at coordinate 60,218,766 of NC_052506.1, read as the reverse complement.
GGTTAACAGAAATTGGTAGGAGCTGGACGTAATGAGAAGCACTGGCTACCTGTAATTTTCAGTCTCTCCAATCCCTCAGTCAGTCTCTCTATAAGCAGTTTTAGGCACATTACAGATAACATGTACAAAAAACGCAACATGTACGTTGAATATTGAAGAAATGGATGAGAACTACATATACAGAGCCAATCTATGCTAAAGTTAAACTGTTAACATTTAGACTGTTGGTACCGGCTGATGTTTTACAGTATACAATTGAAGGCTTAAATTATAGGCTAGGTGGGAGCTTCCCGTAAGGGACAAAAAGCCATACGTATTTATTTTTAGTGCATGAAGAGAGCCTAGAAGACAACTGGATACAGAAGTCTCCAAAGCCTTTTTGAAGAATTCGCTCGTTGGAAAATGTTTATATAAAGTACCGGTAGATGAGTTTTTCGAAATACAATTTTGAAATTTATTTGTTTGAATGTTTGTTTTGGACTTGAGAGTGCTAGGAAATTGAATTAAAAAAATTATTATAATAATGAAAATAAAATGTGATATTACTGTAAGCTTGAACTGACTTATGACATTTTTGACAATAAATTATTTATTCATTTCCTGAAATTAGAATCGATATAGGTAATAATGAAATGGAATGTATGGAAAATTATTATGACAAACTTCAATTCAAAGAGGTTCTCATGAGATTTCAACTACATGCTAAAAGCAACATAGAGCTTTCATTTGTGTGGGTAAAGAGTGATGACTCATATCCATTGTCAATATCTGAACTCGTAAATTCCAGTTCACAATACTTTCATGGAACCTGAAAGCATTTTATGTAATGGCCACTTTCATGGTCACGTATTGTGATTATTCAGTTCAGTCTATAACAAAGATGTTGGGTAGCTACTGTGAATCCGTCTTGTTGCTCCAAGATCCAATCTCAAACGCGCATGTTTGTATAGTACATCGTCTCTCGGGCTCCAGAACAGACTATAGAGTTCAAGAACTCGAATAAAGGTAGCTCTAAAACCAACTGGCGCAGCACGATTAAAAATGAATGTAATGGAGAGCTGCCAGAGACAAAAATTAATCAAGTTTCATTCGGACGAAAGTTGTAACGTTATATTTTGTAAATAATGTCAAGATTCATCACATTATTTTTGGACAATTTCTATCTAAATTTGGAAAAGAAACAGTTTTATGCTTTAAGCCTGTTGTTCCTTCCCAATCATTCATAATTGAGAATGATTTTGTATGTATCAATTTATAAATGATTTTCAGATATACTTAGCTGCGTTCAGAATTCGCACAGCGCGGCAAACGCGTTTCTCAAACCATTATTCGCTGAGTACGGTAATGGAGATCAGAGCGCTAACCTGCCACGTGCTCCAATGTTGTCGGCGGGAGCTTGACAGTTCTTTGCCCGCGAACTGGAATCGCGCGACCTGCGATCATCTTAGGTACTGCTCGCGTTCCGTTTGTGTGAGGCGCAGCGCGTAAGTCTGTACGCACCTCAACATTTTGGAAATTGCAAAGATTCCTACTGAAAAACATGCTGATTGGCAAACACAGTGACTCGGGGGGATTGATTTAGAAAGTTACCACCGTCTTCTATAAGAGTACCGCATTGCAGAAAAATTAAACAATTTATTTATGGCATTTCAATTTGTTATCAACTCAATAAAAATTTCAAGACATAAAAAGGTAATTTTTATTCATGAAAGAGTCTGAAATGGATAGTTTTGTTTTGAAAAGCTTCCCAGATATTTTTATCAGAGTATAGGAATCGTCAAATTTAGTGATTTATACAATATAGAATGTAATTTATGTATATAGAATGGTTACAATGGTACGGCTACTAATGAACAATTATATCTATCAATAGAAATTTCATCCGTAAAATTATATTTGTATAATTCATGTTATACGGACGGTAAAGAATCAATCCTCTACCTTGCTCTAGAACGAAGAGCATCTAAGGACTTTCTCTGAATAACGTTCTAACAATATGCTCTCTAAACAGCCATTTTATTTCTAGTGTCACCTAACATTGAACATGTAAAATCCTTACATTACCCTAAAACTTCTGCTTCAAAAATTCAATTGAAATGATTTTCTAAAGTAATTCATGTTTATTGTGCAAAACTATTTGCGCTCAGAAAAGGATAACTGAAAGTAAATTTACAATTTCAAATTTGGAAGGTTGATAGATAGAAAATATTCCAGGCCTTTGAACTAATATTGAAAAAAAATCTTGAGCTTTAATTCTGATTTGATTAAATCATTATCATTAAAAAGATGGAAAAAATTTGATGAAAAATTGAGTTTTGGCCAAAGCTTGACCTCTTATTATGACATTGGAACGCCTTTTAAATGCTTATTTGAATAAGACTAGGATATTCCTAAAATATTGATTAGAACAATAAGGCTTGTCTATGATAGATCATCTAAATAAATCCATATTTTTAGAAGTTATAGACTGAAAATTTCTCCAAGAATTCCCTATAAAAGTCAATAAATAATTGTCAAAAACTATAAAACATAACATTAAAATGTACATAAGTATCTTGAAAAAATCACTCATCGTTCAATGATTATGACAATAACTGTTACACAACCATCAGAACATTAAGAGGGGCCCGAGAGTAATAAAACCTAAATTTGAAAGACTAATCAGTCGCTCACTGAGATCCAGGTGTTTGAGAGGGATCAGGAGGTTGAAATCCCTCAAATCTGTGCGGAGGAGCTATCTAGATCCATATCTAGGTCCTATTGAAAATTTTTGGATCCTATATTTTGCATCAAAACTATATTCGATTGTAATAGAGTGGATTCTTAATAAAGTCGCATATAGCATGGAGAGCATTATCTCTCTAAATTTGTGGAATTTGTCAGAGATCATTTCTATCGATTTTATGTAGCATTTACTTGAATTTCATCAACATAAGTGGCCATTCAATTATACAAAGTTTCAGTTAATATGAGTTATTGGGTTCATTGGCCCTACTCTTATTTCAGACATTTTTCATTTTAAGATGATTTGGCCATTTTTGAGTGAGGACTGGTTTAAAGGTGGAACATCCTCTTTGAGTTAAGGCTATTTATTGAAAAATTCTCGAGAGAAATACTACTCCTGAATTTCCAATTTGTAGTAGAGTGAAAATTTGCAAAATCAACAAATAGAATGTAGTATAGTAACTTCTTATCAAGCCTTATTTTCCATAATTATATTCTTCCAAGAAGTCCTCATCGTAGAATACTAGAAAAATACTTGAGAAAACTTCTGAAATTTCACGGTTTACCAAGAGAGACTGACTGGAATTAACTTGAAGTAACAAGGGTAAAGCTTGACAAACCATGCCATATTGAGTGGCTTACTAGTCACTATATAGTAGCCTACCTATACGAAGGCAGTTTTAAATGTTTCCGAACTAACCATGAAGATGACAACCTATTGAACAAGATCTTCTTAGTCATATTTTGTAGTTAGGCACTAAAAATTAAACCATTTTGGAGGCGTAGTATTTATTTTAAAGACCCAAGTTGTACTCCTAAACAGTCCACGAATTTCAGTTCTGAATGGTAAGTAACGGACTCGAATATTATCTGAAGAAATAAATTGGTGCCTAAACTGCGCCAACAGAGTTTAAATTGAACAAGTTTTGGTCTGTAGTGAGCAAACATCGACTTACTCGAACAATATTAACATAAATACTATGCATTCAAAATGGCACACATTTCAGTAACTATACACCAGATCTGTTTACGAGTGTTGTCATCTTCAAGCTTAGGTCGGAAGCTTTCCAAACTGCCCTCGTAATTTTCAAATTGACTATCATTGACAATTTTTGTTAGAATAGATACAGTTAATGCAATCTTCCACAACTGAAATCGTCCAGTTATTAGTCCAGGTTTGTTCAGAACCGACTAAATTATCAATTAAACATGATATCACTGCAGCATTAATGCTTCAGGTATGAGTAAAATAATCATCCAAATCAGAACAGCAATGGAGTTTGAAGCAAACTTTTCTCGATTAACAAATTACAAGTGTTATGTGAATAGTGTAATCAAAGACACCTGGATTTCATGTGAAAAAAATAACGATGAATAGATTACGATCTCATTATTCTTTAAATCGGGGGTATGAAATCCCTCAATGCCCGAAAACATTTTTCTTAACAATACAACAGCATTAAGGCGCAATTATGTCTGATTCCTGCTGCTTCCAACAACTTATTAAATCACAACAAAGCCACATGTCCAACCTCATCAACCATTTTCATACGGTAGTCTCCAGTATTGATCTGAAAACACAATTACCAATCATGAGGACTCAGAAACAACATGTAACTTGATAATTTATGAACGGTCAATAAATACAACCAAAAAATACCTACTAAGCTTCAAATAAAATATTTATTTGAATGCAGAGCATCGCTACCTTAATATTTTTCATTTAGGCTAGGTTATTTTCTTGGAATTAAACACGAGGAGAAATTCACTCACATAACAAGCCTTGCGCACACAGGTGCGAATCGTGTACAGGACGATGACAGGAGCAAGACCATTTTCAAGCAGTGCTCTAATTACTCAATTTAACGGTCGTCCTGGCACACGATTCACACACGTGTACGCAGGTCTCTAATAGAGGGTTTAAACTAAATTGGAGAGGCTCAAGTCCCAGACCTAAGTGGATCTTATCAACAGTATAAGGTAGATTGCGAATAATTTAAATTTAGTTGGGCAGTCCAAAATGTCACCTATCGGTCAGAAGTACCAAGAGATAACTTATCTAATCTGAATGATCAGTTACAATTTTAACTACTTCTTTAAATGACTTTTCTGATTTTTCTGTTATTGTACATTATTTGGATGAATAAAATCTTTTTCATTTTCATAATAATTCAAGTACCGTATATTATTTTCCTTCCCTTTGAGTTTTTTGGTTGTTGGTTGATACAAAATAATCATAATTTTGTGTATTTTAATTAGTTAACGACATTCAGATTCTTAATGCGTCTGTCATTCCATTTCATAAAAAGTTCTTAATAAGTTCTTGAAATACGATTAAGCATTTTAATTTGAAAGTATAGTAATGATTCTATTAGATAAAAGATCTGATAATCCCCTCCATCTCTATGAATCATTGGCAACAGCATCATGAGGTACTTGAACGGGATGATTGACCATACATCCGGTTCAGATAGGGGAAAAGACAACACATCTGAAAGAGAAATTGGGAGAGTTGAAGAAAAATACCTACATTCCACTACTTGGTCATAAACTCTCTCTTCGCAGGTAACGACAATGTCAAACTTTTCTTTACACAGCTGAAATCTTTCTGGTTTTGGCTTTATCCTCCTATTTCTGTCAATCATGTTGAGTAGTCCATTTTGAGTATAGCTGAGAAGTTTGATTAAGGAATAACATTCTCGACATAGGTAGGCCTAAGTGTTAAGAAACCAGAGTATTTAATGTTACCTTCTAGATGCGATGCAAGATACTATTAAGAGCAGTTGTCGCTTGTCGTTCACAAGAAACTGTAAGTAAAAAATAACTAATTTAATAATCAATGTTACTGAAAAAATTATGCACTTGAAGAGTACACGTATTATTCTTTATACATCAATATTATGATTGGATCAGTGTATGCAGTAGCTTTTCAGTTCTTATATCAGTGTAGTTGCTTTTCAGTTTTCAATATTTATTGTTGATATTAATAAATCTGGTACTTCCTTTCATTCACTTAAGGTACCTCAATACGTATAGAGATCGACCTTCAGTCTGGTTAATGGCCGGCCCACATTATGATAATATGACATGTTTCATTAGGGGTTATTCTGTTTTGTCTCATGGTTTGGTCCACACGTGACAGCCGGCCGTCAGCCAAACTGGAATATGTGTGGATGAGCCTTTGTGACTTTCACATGTAAGCATTTTGTACTACAAATCTTACTAAATCTTAATTAGTTTTCCATGAAGATTGATACTCTTGCAAAATTCAAAATTTCAAGCTAATAAAAAGGATACAAAGTTTTGTCTTTGTTTAAGAGATCCTGGTAGATTTCATCATAGGTGCAACTGAAGTCGTATACATTTGGCCTGTCGGGTCCAGTTCCAGGTAATTTCACCTTGTCACCAGTTCCAAATGAGCGGACTTTGAAGCCCTTTTTGCTGAAAAATTGAAATTATTATAATGCAACCACGAATTGTACAACTTTAAATACCTATCTTAAAGCTAAACATACGGCCACCACTGGGTTGAAATTCAGGACAATCAAAGTTTATGAGGCACAAATCCAATTCATACCGATCATTTTCAAGTTCAGACAATAATTATTTTAATGGAAATGATCAATTCAATCTCATATTGAATTAGACAAGGAAATGATTAATGGATTAACAAGAAAATGTAAATTCAAGTTTTCAGAACAGTTTCAATTCATTGACAGGTGATTCAACTACAATAGAGGGCCAAAATTTAGTCTTGAAAAGACGTCAATATAATCACCATGTCCCAAGATTCATAATATGAGCATCACATTCTGCGAAAAGCTATTTGTCATAAGATTCGGAAACACAATGCTATAAAGATGCTGGCGTTAGAATGCGAATAGATGAAAAGTATTTTTAAGATGATTCACAAAAATAATCTAGCATTATCAATTCCTACAACAAAGATAGTTCTGCATTTCGGAAGTAGAGGATGCCTTGATCAACTCATAAATCACCCGCGCACTTCCCATTACCCAAGCACAAGCAAAAAGCTCATGTGGGCATCATCCGCAATAACAAAATCTGTTTTATACACACATCAAAAGAAAACAAATTATCAATCTTTTTGGAAAAACTTTCCTCTTCACCAATACCAGCAAGGCCGGATGGGTTGCGTCAAGAGTTATAATTTATTACTTTTCACATTAAAACTATCGAATGGTTCTGGAATGGCAAAGAAGTGCAGACAGCAAATGCTCAAAAGAAAATTAAAATGATGAAAATGTATGGATGCCATTTTTGACCCCACAGCTCTATTTGGGATAGTGTGGAGTAGCCGTAGCCGAGTGGATTAGATGCTGGCTTTAAAATCCAAAGGCCCTGGTTCGAATCCCAGCCAGTGTAAGATATTTTTCTCGGGCCACTCCCGTGTTTCGGATGGACACGTTAAGCCGCCGGTCCTGGCTGCCTAAAAAGCAGTCGTTAGGTCATGTCGGAGGCCCTGAAATTGATCAGTTGCGACCTGAGACCTGAGCCAGCCAGGTCACACGATATTATTATTATTTGGGATAGTAAGGAGGTAAACATGAGATAGTAAGGGAGGGGGTAGACTATTTGGGATAGTAAGTGATAGGGATGAGGACTTTTCAAATCACCTCCTTACTAGTCCTAACAAAACTGATATGTCAAAAATTGGGTTCCAAACATTCACTCAAGATTTCTCTATCAACTGATCTATTGTTGCAAAACTAAAGATTTCACACAAACAGTCGTTTTGGAAATTAATAGAATAGTGACATTATATACATAATATTAAAGAGAATTTAATGCTCTATAAGCTCACAATCAGCACGGATTTTATTCATTGGTCGTTTAAAACTATAAAACCAAAAAGTGGAGGCAAATGCGTTTTTCAAAAATGTCACAATTATTAGCGGCTATCAAGAAACTAAGAACGATGTAAAAAATTTCGAATGAAACTTGAAGAAAATTGTGTAACTATAATGTTGTTTGTATAATATTTTAATGTTCTTAAGACGCGTAGTTTTCGATATATATGCGAACACAAACAATTGTATGAACTTTAACATTTGTTTTTAAGAGTTGGTTCAGTACCGGTATGTCTGAATAGCCAAGCAATTTGAATAAATTGAACTGCATTTGAGCGGATAATCTTCCTATGCAGTTTTAAACTGAACAGTGCACAAATCGCTCTCCAAGTGCAGAAAGTGGGATAGGAATAAAAATACTTTGAAGTTGGCATAGTATGCTATATCATAGAAGATATAATAATATAGAGAATAACCTTAGTTAAAGCCAGAAATAAAGGAAAACTCTCTGACACACAATAAAATAAAACTCTCTAGACTTATAATTATAATATATTATATAATTATTAATATATTATATAATTATATTATACAGGGTGTTTCAGAGTAGTGTCGAGAATTTTAGGGTATTGTACCTGGATGCTAGGAGACTACAAATGTCATATTTGAAGTGTCCAAAACTCAGCGGTTATCCTTATAGCTGCCATTTTGTTTTTTTCACTTAAAAATTTTTATCTCAAGAACTAAATGTTGTATTGATCTGAAATTTGGCATGAATATTTATGCTATAAAGACTCAACTATAAAAATAAAAAAAAATTTTTCGTTGAAATTTTTCAAAATGGCGGCCATTTTAAATTTTTGATGGCGAATATCTCGAAAACCGTCCATTTTACAGAAAATTTACAAGAGACAAAAAAGTTAGCAAATTTTTTCACGATTCCAATGATACCTAATTTATTAAGATTGGTCGAAGAATAACAGAGAAATTAATTTTTTTCGTACTGCATGCATGACCACTTTTCACCATTTAAAGATCAATATTAATTTTTTTATAATTTCATGAAAACCGTTCTTATTACAGAAATATACAAGAATAACTTTCCTCCAAATTTTATTTTACATTGAAAAATATTAATTTCACTCAAATCGGTTCACTGATACTAATGCAGCAATTGCTCAAAATGCCGTCCTTCAACTTGATTACACAGTCTGCACCTTTCAATCATGGACCGTCGAACTGCTATAAAAGCATTTTCATCATCTTGAATGGCACCTGCTGCAGCAACCACTCTTGCCACAAGGTCTTCTTCGTTTTCTACTGGCGTGCTGTAAACAAGGTCTTTCATATGGCCCCAGAAAAAAAATCTAAAGGGTTGAGGTCAGGTGAACGTGCGGGCCACGGTACTGGTCCACCCCGCCCAATCCACCGCTGACGATAGGTCATGTTCAGAAAGTCCGTAACAACATTTCCGAAATGAGCAGGGGCACCATCATGTTGAAACCAAATATTATATCTGTTTGCAAGAGGCACATCTTCCAAAAGTTCTGGTAGTATGTCTCTTAAAAAAGTAATGTACGTGGGAGAATTCAGACGATTAGGAAGAATGTATGGTCCAATCACGCGATTACCTAAGATACCCGTCCAAACATTCAGCGAAAATCTATGCTGATAACCACGCACTTTGACCTCATGAGGATTGTCTAAGGCCCAGACGTGACTGTTGCGAGAGTTGAAGATTCCTTCTCTTGTAAAGCTGGACTCATCGGTAAATAACACATTTTCTAGAAAATTTGGTTGGATAATGTCTTGCTGAAGAAACCAACGGGCACAGTTTACTCTTGGCTCATAGTCGCGTTCAACCAATGAGTGAACTTTTTGAAAGCGGAAGGGGTGAAGTCTTTCCTTGTTTAGTACACGCCACACAGAAGAAGCACTTGAATTGATTTGCTTTGCAACTGCTCTCGTACTCGTTCTAGGATTGAAATCGAATTTCTGCAATACTTCCTCTTCAAAAGCAACATTTCGAACTGCTCGAGGCCTACCAGCAATTACCCTGTTCCGTTCAAATGAACCAACTTCTCTCAGCCGATTGTGAGTTCTTGTGAACACCTTGTCGGAAGGGAGACGGCGGTTTGGAAATGCAGCTGCATACATTCTTCTTGCTTCGGTCGCATTGCCAAGAGCTGCTCCATACATGAAGTGAATATCGGTGTACTCCAGCGAACTAAATTCCATTACAATAATTAAATATTTGTGTAGAAGCAACGTAAGAAAATATTGAAACTGGAAATTTAAGATAGAAATAAGACCTAGGAAACGTGAGACTAAGAAATAGGAAGCACTACATCTGGTTCTTTACTTTTAATGAAACAACAATACTTTTACAAGACAAACATTATCATCTGAAAACCATTGTAAAATCATCTGTTTGCCCATATGGAGCCATACCGAGTTTCAAAGCTTCATCTTAAATACATCTGGAATTAAAAAATTAATATTGATCTTTAAATGGTGAAAAGTGGTCATGCATGCAGTACGAAAAAAATTAATTTCTCTGTTATTCTTCGACCAATCTTAATAAATTAGGTATCATTGGAATCGTGAAAAAATTTGCTAACTTTTTGTCTCTTGTAAATTTTCTGTAAAATGGACGGTTTTCGAGATATTCGCCATCAAAAATTTAAAATGGCCGCCATTTTGAAAAATTTCAACGAAAATTTTTTTTTATTTTTATAGTTGAGTCTTTATAGCATAAATATTCATGCCAAATTTCAGATCAATACAACATTTCGTTCTTGAGATAAAAATTTTTAAGTGAAAAAAACAAAATGGCAGCTATAAGGATAACCGCTGAGTTTTGGACACTTCAAATATGACATTTGTAGTCTCCTAGCATCCAGGTACAATACCCTAAAATTCTCGACACTACTTCTGAAACACCCTGTATAATTAATATATTATATAATTATTGTAATCTATAAAATTTCCAAACCACAACCTCTGAAACTTGTTTTTTTTTCATTTTCATTAGTTTGAGGATTGAAATGTTTTATATTGTTATATGTTTCACTAAGTTGACAGACGTAAATGAGTGTATAATTATTATTGACATAGTTTATATGTCAACTCTACGACAAGGACCAAGTAAGGTCCACTTTCTGACACAGTCAATCCAGTTATCTGGTCATGAATAAGGAGAGAAGTATGAAGTACATGTCCTCGTAGTCACATCAGATAAGCAAAGTTCGTGCTTTAGGTTTCATTGAAGAGTTTCTGCTCAATAAAAGTTGAGCCCCAACTATAGGCCTACATAAAAAACTAAAAATATTCCGGTTGAATACTTAGTATTTGAGTAAGTTAGAATGGGCACACCGCGCTTCCGTTAATGCAAATGTCAATTTGCGAGGGGCGCGCGTACCTCCTGTGTGCTATGAGCTTTAGACGCGCTGAATTTATTTTTGGCGTCATCTTCAGAATGCATAGTTTCTTATATTGCGACCGGATAGTTTACCTTATAAAAGACACTGCACCCGATTAACGAGCAAAAAATTCAGTGCGTCCAAGACACCCTTATCGTTGAAGTCTTAGCTTTTAAACCAATTCCTGGTGGTTCAGAGCTCACAGTATTAATATGCGATGAAGCCTATGGAACCATCATCCGCAGCAAAATAAAATGAATTAATCAGTAATAATGATAGTCATCTTACTAATGGATGAAAAATATTTATACTTAAAACCTTAGAAACGCATGAGCTTCCATACTCCTATTCATGTTGCTGGAACAAACAACTGCTATATTTAGATTGGCTGCCGGCATGGTGCTTGATCCTTGACCTGTATAATAAAAGGCACATGGATATACAATTATAACTGATATTAGAATTTTTGTTATTCAATAATAATAGCAAACGATAGAGTTACGGAGCAACAAGCCTCGATTTAGAATTTTGGAACCCTTCAGAACTCTTTCAGTTTTACTGAATAAACCTGTATCTACTACAAAATGTGATAATATAGTCTGTGGTTGGGTACATAAGTTTTGCCAAGCTTAGAGCTTTTACTACGAAATTTTAAAAACACCCACTAAAAATATTTAACATATTTTTTTTAAATATGTAGAATAGAACAAGTAAATATAATACAAGCTACCAGAAATGAAAAATAAAAATATTAGTAGCATGATTATTTGTATTTGATTCATGTAAATAAATTTCTGCTAAGCAGAAAGAAAATACAATAGTTTTATGTGAATGTTCACCAATGTGAGATCACTCATATAAGAATCAATTACATTTTTTCTGCTCAGCAGAGCAAAAATTTAGAGAAATGCAGGGTCAAGGTTGCACTTGACCACATGGCATTGCTAAGATTTTTACGCTTTTCTGGTAAAGATTTTAAACACTCATTAAAAACAACTAACATGAAGGGAATATACTTACACTGAATCTATAAAAGTTCAATTGGAAATAATTTCCAGTAGGCTATACTACTTATGATAGTTTACTCTAGTTAGGCCTAAGTACTAAGAAAGTTGGTAAATGGACAGCTAATAATAAAAATTCTTGAATTACAAGTTTGGTAATAGCAATAGATCATTGGTAAGAAAAAGGTGCTCTAACCTACTTTGAACCTAACTTCATCTTTATCTCAAAATAATAAATGCACCTAACCGTTAAAAAGTCATAGCGGGCACTTCATTTCAAGTATGTATGATTGCTCAGCTAATCCTTAAAATATTGTTAACAATGTTATAGGCTATAATTATAAAGTTACAGTATTTGAAATCGTCTTGACCTCCTCTATCGATATTCCGCAGACTATATACTAAATAAGTAGGCCCTGTTAACATTTAACCCTGGAATGATGATCTGTTTCAATAAATGACAATATAAATAATATCTGGTACTCAGTCATACATAAATAAAAATCTATAAGAATAATGCAAGAGAATACACTATAACAGTTGTGAGATAACCTATAATATTATACAGTAGAAAAAGTTTTCAACTTGGATAATTACCAACCTTTTCCAACGATCCTAATAAAATTAATTTGATATGAGTTAAATAACAGAATTTATTAGATTATAAATAATGGTAAAAGGTTTTGCTTTTTACATTCCTTCATTCATACGAAACGTCAATATGGAAGATTCAGAAAACAACAGAAATTGGAAGATTGAAAGAAAACAAGGAATTTCAGTCTATTGAAAAAATTGGGCTGAATTATGTACGATATAATGATGACGAATTAAGAAATGTCTTGTTAAACTTCAACATTACTACTAATTAATGGAGTTATAATATTATCTGAATTTCTGATTCTGAAAGCAAAGACAAGACAAAAACAAAAAACATTGTTACATAATTCAGATTACATGTAAAAACATTATCCAAGTTAAATGAACCAGCAATACTTTCTGCCAATAGGAGAACAGTAAACTTTTGGCACGAATTGGACACTATTCAAAATTATGCACGTGGCTAGCCAGAAGCAATGAAGCATAGAATATTACTAGCAAGAACCCGTGCTTCGCAAGGTGTATTTTAAAACTTGACAGAATGAAAACTTGACGTAATGAACTTTTGAAGAATTGAGAATAGGCCTATAACCATCCTTGGTTAATTAAGAATCTATAAGTAAAATTCAAGTTAATTAGTCCAGTAGTTCAGACGTGATGATGCGTCAAACATAATTTTCCTATCCCGTACGTGCATAAGCCAGCTCTTTACTTTATATAATTATTATAGATATAGTTAACGACTGCAAGAGATAGGACTGTGGAACAGAATAGTGGTGAAAACTATGATAGCGCAAGAAGTGTCTCAAACACAATAGTAGGTACTACATGAACTTTTTGAAAGTGATTGAAAAAATGTTAAAACAACAGAACTGAATCCTTGTCATTCTATCTTCATTTAGAGAGGCTTTTGTTTGAGCCGAATGGAAATCTATAAAAAATGAATGTCTCTTGTGTGTTTGTTTGCATGTTGTTTGTTCCCTGTAGACTTGAAAACTACTTGACATAACGGCATGAAACTTTGGGAATATGTTGTGTGAATATGGGGATAGTTTCTGAACAGAAATTTTAATAGGGGGGCTAATAATAATTATTTATAATTAATCCATTTTACAGACATATGTTTTCGAAATTTTCGGCCGAGCGGCTACTGAAGAACGAAAAGATGATCATGATTCAAGATCATATTGTGATAATATGATTTAGCATCTAAAGTTACCAGCTGCAATAAAATAGAAATATAAATCAGTAACCTTTTAAATTATTTCGTCACAACATGTTTTGGACATTGAAGCCATTTTCAAAGGGTACTGAGATTTATATTTATTTATAGTCTAGTCGTTTTTCAGGAAACAGCCCGAAAGAATTTTCTCGACGGTTCTTATTTTGGTGCGCTGGATTCGAATCTAAAATTTGCTGACACGCCAGAGAGCGGCTTCACCCCCAAAACCCTAAAATTTCGGACTTTAAACATTTTCCATTTAATCTCGAAAACGTTTGGGGGAAAAATCATTCTCACAAAATCAAAGATAATAAAATTCCAATAAATTGAGTGGTCGGGCAGGATTCTACCATTTTTGGTTCCAGAGATACGAATTTCAAATAAGGGGTATTTTTTAAGAGGTTTTCAAAATTATGCAAACCTACCACTTCTACCTATACAACTTGGATATTTATCTAGTATAGATAAAAACCATACATCACGTGAAAGAAAAATAATTCTGAACAGGATTCCTTAGGAGTTTTCGAATTTTGTAGCGGGGGGAGGGGGAATACACCCAAAAATAGAAATCATGTTTCATTATAATACCTTTTCAAGGCCTTCCTAACAAAAAATACATATTTCGGTATTTTCTGAGAATCACCCGTTAGAAACATTTAATTTCAGTATTTCCTAGTGGGGGGTGGGTATTTCATAAGGATACGTCAAGGATCAAAACTTTAAACACTTATAACTTTTGACAGAATGATCAGATCATTTGATCAGAACAAATTGTTTTTTGCAATACTGGATACCCTAGTATACTTCTTTATCTACAGAGATTGGAGCGGCAGTATTGATGGTACGGATTGCAGACATATGGTGCACTGTTCAAATATAATATTATCTTGCCATAGATATTGGTTGGAGCTCTAAATTGAGTTGATAGGAGTTGTAGTAGGCCTATATTGCGTCTGTGAAGTAAGCACACGTTACGCCATAACGTGGGACATATGTATATTTTATACAACTACGTATTCAATTGAAATATCACGCTTCATAATAATTATCGCAGCAGCAGCATTGAGGGACAATATCAATAATTTGATAACCTAATTTGATTTGCGACATTATATAATTGTCGCAGCCAGAGTGGGGCATAAAATACCACATTACAATATGCACAACAAAATGTATTTTTACATCAATAATAATGTAAGTATAATTTCAGCAAAAATATATTGTTTGAATAAAGGAATCGATAATTAGTGCCTCCACACTTGATATTTGTATACTTATAATAATTTGGTATTGTAAGGGTAAATGCAGAGAAAGGAGGTAGAGGGAGAGATCAAGATACAGGTACCTCAATGTAACACAACTATAATTATGATGTGTTATAGGGCAATGAATTATGGTGATGAGGTCGAGTTTCACCGTGTGGCTTACCTCGACCTGCTTATCATGCGGGCACCCCATAACACGTCATGTATTTGTGTTACATTGAGGCATTTCTATCTCATCTTGGACCTCGTCCTCTACCTCTACGGTACCTCCTGACTATGTTGAGCACCCAAAGGACCAATTCACACAGTGAATTGGTGTGGCACAGACCAGTGACCAGATGCAATGCACACCAGACGGGCGGCAAGAGGCTTGTCAGCTGCTGGTTTTGTCCACTACAAAATGTACTTTTCATGAAGCCAAAGATTAAGGTATTTGACTAATGTGAATAAAAAAAAGATATTGGGTTCATCTATTGTGGCTGCAGAAGGGGAAAACTGGTGGGAAATTTGGAACATAGTAAGAGAAGATTCGATTATTGTCAAAAGTAACAGAGATTCGATTATTAAACCAACGTAACAGTGTTAGAAATTTTGATCCTTGAGATGTCCTTAAGCGCGCCTCTTCACAAGGAAATACTGAAATGAAGTGCTTAACGGGTGATTCTCATAGAACATGATCTTATCAACTTACATCATTGTGCGAAATTTCAATGTGAGGACAATAATTGTCCCCAGATAGTTATGATGGCTGAAGCTAATACATCAAGACTTGGCTACTCTGTCATCAGTGTCATCCTATCATTTTCACTCACTTTACTTCTCACTATGAGTTTGTTTAAACCAGCACCCGGCAATGAGTTTATATTATTTGAAAATATAAATTTGATATCTAATGACAAAAAAAACTCATTTTAAATTGAACTCAACAATTTAATATTCATAAATTACAATATAAGTACATGTCATATTATACAATAATGATAATAATAATTAATAAGAAAACAGAATCACAGCACAGAGATATTTGAAATAATAAAAGAAATGGAGTTATTTATTATTTCATTTTTATTCAGTTCTTCGCGTTAACATTCCATTTGTTTGTGAACACGAGTCCGGAATAATGATCACAGGGGCCTGAAACAAACCAATAAGAAATATGAATTTGTTATAAATAATGAATACGCAATATTTTCAACACATTACTAGTTGAACTGACAAATGCACAAATCATCAAGAAAAATGCTAATTTCATGTCAAGTACTAAAGAGCTTGTGATAAAACGCTGGAAATCTTATAAAAACTACTGCATTCTACAAACAAAGAACCAACTCGTATCTGTACTCT